>NC_138861.1:112391257-113591257 GCF_965194805.1 Balaenoptera borealis | reverse complement strand
CAGGCACTGCACTATATATATGTTGATATAAAGAAACCCTGAACTCTCAAGATTGCAACGATGGGGAGAGAATCTCCATTGCAGGATGGGGTGCAATGGTCCCAGTGCTCCTTTCTTCACAGACCTCGTGCTGCTGGCTGCTCCTACCATGGCCCACCTCTCTGGTCTGGCAGAGGTTGGGTGGGCAGTGTCCCCCTTAGACACACTCACAGAACCAGACTGAGGGCCAACAGCTGAGCACTTTGCTGAAGCCCACCCACAAGAGGGGCCAATCATCCCTGGGACAGTAAGATGGAGGGAATTGTGTTTACAGAACATCTCTCAAGGGAGGAGGGTCTGGAAAGAATCCCCACACGGGCTGAGGAATTAGACTCCCAGCCAAAGGTAAGCTTGAGGACCGACAGATGGTTGCTAAACTCTAAGTAGGGCCCAGTTAACTGAAGAAGTTTTGTTTTACTCCATGAAGCCTGCAAGTTTGGGCCAGAGCAGAACTGTTCTGACAGCAGAAGCGATGTCAAGACAGCCACTAGGGGCCCTCCTTCTCCACGCCTGCCACCCCCTCCCTGTAAATATTTACAAAGTAAATACTTAGAGAACATCAGTTCGAAAGGAAAATTGTTAGCCTGCTCAGGGGTCCCACACATTGTCACCCTCTTCACAGAAGTTCTTCCCTTGAATATCCAGTAGCCGAGCTCTATCCAGATTTTTTTCCCTAGAGACTGAAGGATTTCAAAATGGGAATAAATATGGGGAGTAACATAAAAGTATATTTTCTCAGCAGGCTACGTCATCCTGGCTTCTGACCTGCTTCCGTCCTGGTACCTGCTGCCTGGAAGACCACCCTGCCATCTACACCTGCCCTTCATGAATGATAATCTGAAGAGATACGGGCGGTCTCTTCCCCCATCTGCCCAAGGCTCACCCTCCAAGGTGCAGCTTCCCAGCTGAGGACCCAGCTCACACCACACTCACACACACACACACACATACACCAGAAAGAAGAAAGTGAGGACCAGGAGATGATGTGATTTGCCCAATCCATGCTACAACCAGTAACAGAGCCACAATTTGAATAAACGTTTTCAGACAGCAGAAACCTCACTGCCTCCCTATCAGAAAAGAAAAAAATAAATAAAATAAGCACATACAACTTTTCTTGGGCTGGCTGCCCCACACCCTTCTCATGTCACCACTTAATATTCAAATGTGGAGAATTTCCACGCTGGAGAATAAAAAGTCAAAAGATTTTCCCTAGAAGGCCTCGGAGCTTGATTTCTCACAAATGGCCCCAGGGATGGAAAAAGTCTCACAAATTGAGACTGGCAGGAGAGCAGGGCCCATTTTGTCTGATATTTCTTCTCTCCTTTCTTGGCACCAGTAGGCTTGACTTGCGCCAATGGAAAATTCCCAAGTGCCAAGCAGTTCTCAGATAATCTGCACGCAAGAAAAAAAAAAAAAAAAAGCCTTTCAACTAAGACAACTCATGAGGGATTAAGGTGGGGCTCCAGCCAAAAAATTTTTTTTTCAGATTCCTGACATTTTTTTTATGTCCATCAGGAGGTTTGCACCCAGCCTCAGTCTGTCACTAAGACCAGCACTGGGTCACATTAGAACCTGGATTTCAGGCTCCCAAAGTCGCCAGGCCTGGGCTTGGAAATGCCCCTGGGGAGGAATGGAGGCTTCCTGGAGGACCAAGGAGGAGGGTCCCTGCTTGCTCCCATCCAAACTGTGGCCAGGAGAGGTTATGGGCAAGCTTGGAGATGATCAGACCAAGAAAATGCCAGTGGCTCTGGGCCTGCGGGAGAGCTCAGACTTGAAGACGGAAGGATGGACAAAGGTAGAGATTCAGAGAGGGTGGGAAAGAATGAGAGAGATTGATAGGCAAAATATCCTAGCGCATAAAGACAAGATCTAGTACGTAAGGCTCTATCCGTAAGACAAAAGATGTTTTTTGAATCCTACATCATGCCATCTCATATTAACAATAGTGTTAGTATATTCATTTAGGCACTATTTCTTAAGCACCTATGTGTCAGGAATCGTGTAGAAATGGAGGATTCAGCAGTGAAAAGAACAGCCACAGCCGGCCACTGCTGGCAGGGAGTTTTTATCCCGAGGGTAAAGACAAGCATTAAAACTAACAGTAATAGAGCTAAGGGGTGCTGCTAGAGCTCTGTGAGTGCGTGGGAGCGGGAAAGCTGCTGTTTATTTGGCCTTGATGTTTTTATGACGCATGTTCACCCAGGGTCATTTTCAGTCTTTTAAATAACCTTGCGAGGTAGGGATGGCTGTTATAATCAGTAGGTTTTCCATGTTAGCAATGAAGAAACAGACTCAGAGAAGTTGAGGAGTTGGCTGGGGGTCACACAGGGCAGCCCAGAAGGCAGATGGGCCTTCCCCAGGTCTGAGATGCTCTCCCTCGGAGCAGGGCCGGGGGCCTCGGCTTCCAGGCAGATCCAGGTGGAGGTGCAGGCCTGCCGCAGCTGGGGCTGGCCGACTCCACTGTGTGGAGAGGCTGCTCACCTGGCACCCCCTTACTCAGGCTTCTGCTGGCCCCAAGACTTTAGCAAGTCTCTGCCTTTTCTGGGCTCAGCGTCTCAGTAACAGGGTTGGGTCTCTAAGGACCCTTCCAACCCTGACCTTCTCTGAGGTCAAGAACAGACCAAGACTTCCTCTGGGCCCTACTGCATCTCTCCTGGACATTGGGGGTGCCAACTCTGATTTCAGAGCTGTGATTCTTCAGGGACGGTGTTACCTGAGTCTTGCTTAGAACCTTGTTTAATATGCTCATGCTTGAGCCCCATGTCAAGAGAGGTAGCTCTGGGAAGGAGACCAGGTGATTACCTACAGTGAAAACTACAGAACCTGCGAGAAATGAGCCAAGCCTGCAGTGCAAAGAAACGTCAGCCCGAGACTGCTGTGTGGGTCTCCGGAAACAATGCCCTGCTTCACGAGATATCCACTTCTTTATAGGTGGGAGAATTCTGAGTTGCTCTAAGTGATACTTTCATTTAAAAAAATTTTTTTCCAAAGCATATATTAGTTTCCTGTGGCTACCATAACAAATTACCCACAAACTTGGTGACTTTAAATAACAGAAATTTGTTCCCTCATGGTTCTGGAGGCCAGAAGTCTGAAATCAAGGTGTTAGTAGGGCTCAAATAACAAATGCTGGAGAGGGTGTGGATTAAAGGGAACCCTCCTACACTGTTGGTAGGAATGTAAATTGGTGCAGCCACTATGGAGAACAGTATGGCGGTTCCTCAGAAGACTAAAATAGAATTACCATATGATCCAGCAATCCCACTCCTGGGCATATATCTGAACAACACTATAATTCAAAAAGATACATGCACCCCTATGTTCATAGCAGCACTATTCACAATAGCCAAGATATGGAAACCACCTAAACGTCCATTGACAGATGAATGGATAAAGATGTGGTATATATATACAGTGGAATATTACTCAGCCATAAAAAAGAATGAAATAATGCCATCTGCAGCAACATGGATGCAACTAGAGATTATCATACGAAGTGAAGTAAGTCAGAAAGAGAAAGACAAATCCCATATGATATCACTTATATGTGGAATCTAAAATATGGCACAAATGAACCTATCTATGAAACAGAAGCAGACTCAACAGACATAGAGAACACACTTGTGATTACCAAAGGGGAGGGGGAAAGAGATGGACGGGAAGTTTAGGGTTAGCAGATGCAAATTATTACATATAGAATGAATAAACAACAAGGTCCTACTGTATAGCACAGGGAACTATATCCAATATCCTGGGATAAACCATAACGGAAAAGAGTATAAAAAAGAATGTATATATGTGTATAACTGAGTCATTTTGCTGTACAGCAGAAATTAACACAACATTGTAAATCAACTATACTTCAATAAAAAAAAATAAAAATAAAAAGGTGTCAGTATGGCTAAGCTCCTTCCAGAGATCCTAAGAAAGGATCCTTCTTGTGTATTCCAGCTCCTTGGGCTGTGGGCATTCCTGAGAGTGTGGCCACATCACTCTAATCTCTGCCCCCATGATCACATTGCCTCCTCTGTGTGCCTCTTATGAGGACACTTGTCATTGGATTTAGGGTCCACATGAGTCATCCAGAATGATCTCCTCATCTCGAGATCCTTATCTTGATCATATCTGCAAAGACTATTTTTCCAAATAACACCCCATTCACAGGTTACAGGGATTAGGACATGGACGTATCTTTTGGAGGGTTTCCATTCAATGCTGTATGTGGCATATTTGAGTTTTCAACTGCTTTTATACTTTATATGATGGAATTGTACTGGAGTGGACCCTCTGTGATGCTTCCATTTTTAAGATAGGGAAACTGAGGCTCAAGAGGAGACTTGGTATACCCCAAGTCACATGGCTAAAAGTTGTGGAGATTAAAGATGACATACATGTCCCTCCATAGGGAGTAGTTAAATACATTTTGGTAGGTTTTGTTGTGGAATATTATGCTCCTGTTAAAAAGAAAGAATGAGGTTGCTCTAATGGGCTGGTATAAACAGATATCCATGACTGATGGTTGGATTAGAAAAGGAAGCTACGGAGTGATGCTCACAGCCCGATTGTGTGACATTCCACCCATTCCTGTGTGTTCTTGTGCACAGAGGGCTGGGAGGACCTGAACAGGCGGAGGTTAGGGACCAGGTTCCAGAGACAGACCTGGTCCTGAACTCCTCCTCTCTACTCATCAACACTGGTTCTGGGCAAATTACCTGCCTAGCAGAGCTTCCCTTTCCTCATCTGTAGTATGGGGACAAAAATAGTGTTTAGCTCCTGTGTCATTATGAGACAGTGCCTACAAAGCACTTGAACAATTTGAGTGATGGACAGTAGTTTTTATTATCTTCATTATCATCAATGGATTTATTATTATGTAAATGTCTCAAGAAAGGTTTCTATTTCCATATAAACACTGCAGATGAAACACATTTATTTCCACTTCCTCTAACAGTCCACTACAATAACAATAAAGGAATTTTTAGAAGGCATTCATCTATGAGAACAAAGGGTGCAGGAATCAAGAGATGTCCATAAGGTTTGGGAAGATGGTGAACGAATGGGCAAGTGATACGCAACCTAGCAGAGCCGGCTCAAGTGAATTCCAAGTCTTAGAGGAGGAAGTCTACACATGAGCTGGTCATGCCCAGAACCAGAGGCCCACCTGCCTCTAGAGATTGGGTGAGAGACGGGTGGAAGCAGAGGAGGACTGGTAGAAAGTCCTCCCTCACGTGCATCAGGATGTACACTCATCTCCCATTCTAGTGAACCACTAGAGCTTTCTTCTCTAGAGAAATGGACCCAAACCGGCTCTGGATTCCAAGATACCAGATACATCTGAAGGAGGCAGGCTGGTATCTGCCTGAAAACAGCATGAGGAGAAATTCTGCACTTACAATGATGAGACCACTTGGTGCCTTTCCATACTCAGCTCTCAGAAACCTATTGGCCGGTCTCTACCCTCGATGCCCTTCCCAGGGAAGAAACTGAAGGGATTCTCTCTGTGGAAACCCACCAGTTTAAGGGGAAAGATCCACAGGAACTGTCATCTGGGCTGGATCGCTGCCTTACTGCCCACCCAGGTAGCCCACCGGTCCACAAGACACGCCCATGCCCACAGAGCCTGTGGTCAACTTTTTTGTGCAAAAATGATCATCCCTTTGGGAAACACCTCTTAATGGGAAAGAAGAACTTGGAGAAAAAGAGAGACAATGCAGCAAGCAGACGAAAACTTCTAAAATATAATTCAAAGCCTCAAAGAGAGAAAATATTGCATCTGTGAAATAAGAACATAGTAAGATGCTATAAAAAGGGGACATTCACAGAACACAGAAGAGCTCTTAAATATTACACGCATAACAGCAGGAATGAAAACATCAAGGAAAAGAATGAAAGATAAAATAGAAGAAATCTCCTAGAAAAGCACTGTAGAACATAGGTGAGGAAAGATTTAAAAAAGATTTTTAAAATGTTAAAGTATCGCTACAGTAATCAAGACAGTATGGTACTGGCACAAAAACAGAAATATAGATCAATGGAACAGGATAGAAAGCCCAGAGATAAACCCAGGCACATATGGTCACCTTATCTTTGACAAAGGAGGCAAGAATGTACAGTGGAGAAAAGACAGCCTCTTCAATAAGTGGTGCTGGGAAAACTGGACGGCTACATGTAAAAGAATGAAATTAGAACACTCCTTAACACCATACATAGAAATAAACTCAAAATGGATTAGAGACCTAAACGTAAGGCCAGACATTATAAAACTCTTTTAGAGGAAAACATAGGCAGAACACTCCATGACATAAATCACAGCAAGATCCTTTTTGACCCACCTCCTAGAGAAATGGAAATAAAAACAAAAATAAACAAATGGGACCTAATGAAACTTAAAAGCTTTTGCATAGAAAAGGAAACCATAAACAAGACGAAAAGACAACCCTCAGAATGGGAGAAAATATTTGCAAACGAAGCAACTGACAAAGGATTAATCTCCAAAATTTACAAGTAGCTCATGCAGCTCAATATCAAAAAAACAAACAACACAATCCAAAAATGGGCAGAAGAACTACATAGACATTTCTCCAAAGAAGATATACAGATTGCCAACAAACACATGAAAGGATGCTCAACATCACTAATCATTAGAGAAATGCAAATCAAAACTACAGTGAGGTATCACCTCATACCAGTCAGAATGACCATCATCAAAAACTCTACAAACAGTAAATGCTGGAGAGGGTGTGGAGAAAAGGGAGGGAACCCTCTTGCACTGTTGGTGGGAATGTAAATTGATACAGCCACTCTGGAGAACAGTACGGAGGTTCCTTATAAAACCTAAAAATAGAACTACCATACGACCCAGCAATCCCACTACTGGGCATATACCCTGAGAAAACCATACTTCAAAAAGAGTCATGTACCACAGTGTTCATTGCTGCTCTATTTACAATAACCAGGACATGGAAACAACCTAAGTGTCCATTGACAGATGAATGGATAAAGAAGATGTGGCACATAGATACAATGGAATATTACTCAGCCATAAAAAGAAACGAAATTGAGTTATTTGTAGCGACGTGGAAGGACCTAGAGTCTGTCATACAGAGTGAAGTAAGTCAAAAAGAGAAAAACAAATACCGTATGCTAACACATATATATGGAATCTAAAAAAAAAAAAAAAAAAGAGGTTCTGATGAACCTAGGGGCAGGACAGGAATAAAGATGCAAACGTAGAGAATGGACTTGAGGATACAGGGAGGGGGGAGGGTAAGCTGGGACGAAGTGAGAGAGTAGCACTGACATATATACACTACCAAATGTAAAATAGATAGCTAGTGGGAAGCAGCTGCATCGCACAGGGAGACCAGCTCAGTGCTTTGTGAGCACCTAGAGGGGTGGGATAGTGAGGGTGGGAGGGAGATGCAAGAGGGAGGAGATACGGGGATATATGTATACGCATAGCTGATTCACTTTGTTATAAAGCAGAAACTAACACACCATTGTAAAGCAATTATACTCCAATAAAGATGTTTAAAAAAAAAAAAAGAAAGAAAGAAATGCAGGTTAGGAGGCCATGCGAAGCAGAGTTTGCAGTGATGCAGCTACAAACCGAAGGATGTCAGGGATTGCTGGCAACTGTGGAAGCTGGAAGAGGCAAGGGAGGATTTTTCCCTTGAACCTTCAGAGGGCGCATGGCCTTGCCAACATCTTGACTTCAGACTTCTAGCCTCCAGAACTACGAGAGAATAAATTTCTGTTGTTTAAAAAAAAAAAAAAAAAAGTTAAAATATCAGTCTAAGCAGCCTAACAACCAAATGATAGGACATAATAGGAAGTCTGAAAGAGAAATGATCAGATTAACAATTCAGGTGCTTTCTTACAACTGAAGGCCATGGGTTTCCAGACTCACCTGGGGCCCAACACAAAGAATAAAAAAGAACCACACCAAAGTACATGATGATGAAATTCCCAAGCAACAGGAATAAGGGAAGGATCCCAAATGCCTACAGAGAGATAAAATAGGAATCAGAATGACATCAGACCATCAGTAGCTGGAAGTGAGAAGACCACAGAGAAATGGTTCCAAGGTTGCTGGAGCACATGTACATGCAAACAAACTATCTTTGGAACGTGAGAGTGAAATGAAGACAATCTCAGTCATGTAAAATTTTGAAAAATTTACCTTCCATGCACCCTGCCTCAGAAAGTTACTGAAAGAGATCTACACCAACACAGGAAATAAACCAAGCAAAAAAAAAAAAAAAAAAAAAGGCATGGAACTCAGGAAATCAGGGATCCAACCCAGGAGAGGGGCAAAGGGAACTTCCTGGGTGATGGGAAAGAGACATTCAAGGCTGACAGCTGGGTAGTGGCCTAGATGGCAACCAGTGGTAAGAGGGTAATTCTCTCCAGGAGAAATGACTGCAAGGGGGGAGAAAATGGATCTGAGAGATTACCTGGTATGTGTGAATTTGCCCAGAAGAGTTTCCAGTTCTGAAAAAGTGAGAAGATGAATTAACTACAGACACATAGGAAATTAAATAAAACGTAAAGGCAATTATCAACCCCAGAAAAAAGAAAAAGCTATACAAGACAGGAAATGTAATTAAAGTTAGCATACTATGTGGTATGATTGTGAACACAATTTACATGGTCATAATAATAAACACTGAATATTGATTTAACAAAAAAATGAAATTAGACTGGTGGGAGGATAATTGGGGGAACTAGTGTGAGAGCAAATTTCATCTTGGTAACAGAAAGTCCACTGATAATGTTTGACAGAGAAAAAATCAAGAATTATCAGTGTAGAGATATTACTTAGAAAGAGGGAAGAAAATGCCAAAAGGAATAACTAAAAGTTGAAAATGGTTGCATCTGGGCAGAAGAATTGAGGTGGGCAGATGGAGGCTGCTCTCTGTCATTGTAAGCCTTTTAAACCATTTGACTGTAAAAACTATACAAACTTACTTCTTTAGTAAAAAGTCAAAATTAATTCTAAAAACTTTAAAAAACCTATCATCTCTGGGGAGAAGAGTGGAGATATGCTCTATACTCTTGAGTACTCTTGTTTATTTTTCAGTGGGAATGTCTTTAAAGTATGGCTTATATTAAAACAAAAACTAATTGTTTAGTGGGCAACAAAAAAGGATCTGGGATTTGAACCCAGGACTCTGGCTCTCTGTGGGGAGCAAGGCTAGCCTCTAAGACGGGAGAGGGGAAAGTTGGACCAGCAAGACGCGTAGGACTTGGAACAACAGAGAGACAGGGGGGAGGGAATTCCCAGCTGGGAAAAGACACAAAATATTTGGCTCAAAACAAGAAACCCACACAGAGATTTTGGTTTGAAGCTTTGGAAAACATTTGTTTTTGTTCCTCGTAAAAAGTGGATGACGAACCGAATTATTTGAAATGCGGTTTTAACAAGAAAAAAAACTAATAACGTTTCATTAGCATTCTCTTACCAGGCTGTTACTAACAAGTCCAAAGACTGATTTTAAGAGTTCTGGTTCTTTATCATCTCCAGTGAAAACCATCAACACCAGGAGAGAGTTTGGGGTTTGTTTGTTTGTAGTTTGCTTTTTTTCCCCAACATTCTTTCTTCTTCTTATAAGTGTTTTACTTGATTTATATTTTTGAAACCATATCCAGTGCTTTCAGAGCTTACTAATGTGTTTAAAGGCACTTAAAGCAAGCGTGGCTGGATTGAATGGACATGCGCATTCCAGTCACACAGAACTTAATTTGAATTCCAGATACAGGCTCATTAACTGCATGATCTTGAGCAACTGACTTACCCACTCTTGGCTCCAGTATTCCCTGAACAACTGGGACAGGATGCCATGTCACATATTGATGTGTACATTATATTAAAGAACAAGAGTAAAGAACCAAGTAGGTACTCAGCAAACAAAAATGATTCTTTCTTTACCCTAACCACATACAGAAAAGTACCCAAATGCTAAGGACTTAAATGACCCTTATCTTAATTTCATCCTAGCAGAATTTCCTACATTCACCTGTACTTTAAGAACTTCTGGGAAATCCTTGTCAAGAGTGATCTCACAGACATCACAGACTGAGGGCAAAAGCTTCTGTGAGAGCCTTAGCATTTAGTGGCCGTGCCCTGGCCCGGGATCAGTGGTAAAACAGGGTCCAACTCACTATTATGTCTTCAGGCTCCAGCTCATCCAAGTCCTGAAAAAACTAAAAAATAAAAAAGGCATCCAGCTGTAATGCAGAAGGCAGATGCTAGGAAAAGCAGTCCAGTGTGAAAATGTGATGGGAACAGAGCACAGGTCCAGGAATCCAAACATCCGGGCTAATTCTAGTCCATTCCTCCCTGTGCAACCTTAGGCAAATACCCCAAACTTTCTGGCCCTTGGTCTCCTTGTTTGGCAAAAGGGAGTTATAACTCCTGCTTTGTCAGCCTCGCTGATTTGGGGTGAGAGTCTACAAGAGGAGAGTGCAGCTGGGGGACATATCTGTGTGTCTTTTCCCCCGGTATTTCTCCTCTTCTCTTTTCTCTCCCACACTGGTTGATGTTGCGGCAGGGGTGGGGAGGAGAGCAGGAACCAAGCCTCAGGCTTTCTGGCTTCTGAGTCCAGGAACCTGATAATAGTGGTGAATTTTGAGACCTTACTAAGTCCCTGTCACTATTCCAAATATGTCACATGCATTGACTCATTTAATCCCCATACTGGTCCCATGAGGCAGGAATTACGACACCCATTACACAGATGAAAAAACTGTTAACTAGAGAAACAGACAAACATGCCCAAGTTCAAGTGGCCAGTTAGTGAGCGGCCAGCACTTGAACCCAAGCTTCCTGGATCCAAGAATGACGCTCAGCTCCATCAACATCAACTCCATGTGCACACCAAGCCCGTCCCTCCTTTGAATCTCAAGGTGTCCTGCCTTCACTCTGGACAGGGACGTAGCAGGATGTGAGAGCTGCCAGGCCTGCATGGAAATAATGGCCTTTTCCTCCTTTACCATTTTCCCCTAAATCTGTGTTCCCGGCGCTGTCAGATGGGAAGCTGCTGACTTCTCAGCACCCATGTTCCTGCCTCCTGGGTATCCAGGTTTCCCAGGGCCTCCTCTGAGAAATGGGCAGCAGTGTGGACAGAGACCAAAAACTGGGCTCATTGTTCAGGGGCCCAGTTTGCCAGCCAGCTGCTCCCCCAGACCTGCAGGGCCTAGAGCTGCCCACAGAACCTCTCAGGGCTCCACCTGTGTATGAGACGAGAAGTCTTCATTTAATTAATAAATACTGGGGTTTCCCTGGTGGCGCAGTGGTTGAGAATCTGCCTGCTAATGCAGGGGACACAGGTTCGAGCCCTGGTCTGGGAAGATCCCACATGCCACGGAGCAACTAGGCCCGTGAGCCACAACTACTGAGCCTGCGCATCTGGAGCCTGTGCTCCACAACAAGAGAGGCCACGATAGTGAGAGGCCCGCGCACCGTGATGAAGAGTGACCCCCGCTTGCCACAACTAGAGAAAGCCCTCTCACAGAAACGAAGACCCAACGCAGCCAAAAATAAATAAATAAATAAAAATTTTAAAAAAAGAAAGAAAGAAAGAACTAATGAATAGTTTTTTAAAAAATAAATAAATAAATACTGAAGCCCTACTATGCACTGAGCACTGTCCCAGGTGCTGGGGCACAGTCACTGCCTCATGGTGCTGAGAGTCAAGTTGGGAAGAGACAGGAAATACATAAACATGTAAACATACACTCTGCTCTCAGGTAGTGATTTATATGAAGAAAATCAAAGCAAGCTTAATCATGATCATGCAGTGAAAACAATGCAATTTTAGACAGGGGAAGTAGGAAAGGCTTCTCTGAGACACTGGAGCAGAAAACTGAAAGAGAGAAAGAGCATGCAGGCATACAAATACCCAGAGAAAAGCACTGCAGGCAAAGGCAACAGTAAGTGCAAAGGCCCTGGGGCAGGGGTATGTGTGCTGCGCTTGAGAGACATCCAGAAGGCCAGAGGAGTTACCATCGCAAGAGTAATTGGGAAAGTCATAGGGGGCAGTGGGGCAGATCACGTAGGGCTTTGTAGGGTTAGGACTCTGCACTTCACCGTGAAGGAGATGGGAAGCCATTGAGGCATTTAGAGCTGGGGAGTGAAATGATCAGATTTCAGTTTCTTAAAGATCCCTCCTGAAGCTGCTATGGAGAACTGGACAGGATGGACCAAGCAGCAAGCTAAAGGGTCTTAGAAGCCATTATATCAAAGCTCACTGAAGGCAGGGGAACAGCAGGGATGTTTGCTTCGGACTGAAGTTGGACCCGATGACCTGAGTGCCTGACCTCACTCTGCTCCTCCTCCCAGTGAGACCCCCAGACTGTCACCAACTCTCTCTGGGCCTCAGTTTCCTCCTATGGCCCATCAGGACCTGCACCCATGACTGGCTGTCTCCATGCCCAGCTAGCTCTCTGATTCTGAGCCTGGACCTCCCAGAACATGGCAGACACGTCACCCCTGAACCGAAGCCGCAGTTCCTGCTGGTGTGCTGCCAAGAGCACCTCCTTGTAAAGCTGGGGTTCGTGTGGGAGGCGGGCATCCCATTTTACGAAGACTTGATTATTAGCTGAGAGGTTGCACTTACCTCTGCCCAGACCCCTGGAGGACCAGCTCTGTGGGTTGGGTCAGCGATACTGAGCCTCCAGCAAGAAAGACCCACGAGCCACCCAGCACACGGGGGCAAGACTGGCTGCATAGTTTGTGGGGTCCAGGTCAAAGCGAAAATGCACAGCCCCTTTTTCAAAAAGCAGGGGGGAAAGTGTGCTAAAGGGGCTCACGTAGAAAGTGTTTGCCTCTCCCTGTGGCCTCACTCTTGCCCTGTAGAGGGGTTTCCTATGTGGTGTCACCCCCTTGCGTTCACAGGGACCCTGGCAGGTGTCTTGGGGGCCCCACGTGTGACCTGGCTGCAAGTGCCCACTCCACCAGCTGCCTGGCTCCCCCATCCTGCCAGCCACCTGACCTAACCAGCGACAGGGAAGTCGAATCGGTCAGGTCCCTCCTCTTCCCTCGGAACCCCTGCCCCAACCCTTGGCAAACGGGTGATCCCCAAGGGTGTTGCAATTTCTATGCTGGGATGTGCTGGGCTCCTGGATCAGGGTGGACAAGAGGCTCACCCCTCCCAAGTTGCCCATGGAACACATTCACCCACCATGCCCCACCTCCAGATGCCCTGGGGTGTCTGCGCACATTGGCACATGGGCCCCTGCCAGATGGAGAGCAGCAGCAGTCATGGGGAGGGAGCAGAGGGGAAGGCTGGCTGGGTCCTGAGTGACCAGGAAGGAGGGGAGCAGACAGCCAAAAGCTGTCCCGGGGAGGCAGCTGGAGGCAGGTCCAAGCCCCCAGCACATAAGACATCACTTACAAAATGTAAACTCAACGATCAAAATTACCAAGGACTTAGAGATGGGGACTGCAGCATTAAACCCCCAGCCTGGGACCCTTCTGAGAGTGGGTCCCAGTGTGACCACACTGGTCACAGGCCCATGAAGCCAGCTCAGCATGAGAACAAAATCAGAATGGCCTCTGCAGGCAGAGGTAGGGGGTGGGCTTCATTCCATCAGAGAATTTCAGAGCTCCCATTCAATCCTGGTGAAGCGGGCCTGAGTGCAGTGCTGGACCCACCCAGCTGCAGATGGAGACCAGTGGTAGGCACACCCTCCCAGGTGGAAACAAGGACTCCCCAGGCAACTTAGAATTCCACCCAGGAGGAGCAGATTTGACTCAGGAAAATGAAGACCCCCAAGATCAACGAACATCTGTAAAATTGTAGATCTTCAGGCACCAAGACTTCCTGAGCCTCTCCAGAGGCCACTCAACAAGACGGTGCTCTCTCTCTCTCTCTCTCTGCTCCATGCTCTGATACCTTCAGCCAGCTCAGGAATGTTGCTTGTGGCCCATCCAAACTGCATGCCTCGTCCTTCCTTAAATGGATGTGCTGGTGGAAGGCAGACGTAGATCTAAGCAGTCACCTGAAACCAGTCCATCTGGAGTCAGCTGGGGTGTCATGGAATGACTCAGGTTTGCCTTCTCACCCCAGATTTACCCTCTCATGCACTGAGGGGCCATGGCAGGGCACTGGGCCTCAGTTCCTTCATCTGTAAAATGGGCACAGTGAGAACCTGTCCCAGTTGCACGCTAGATGATGAAAATGAAAGGAGACCAGATTTGTGAATTCAGTTTAAAAGCAGAGATGTCCATTTTCCAGGCAAATCATGCCAGTGCCTTTCCACTGCTAAAGGATGCTCGAAGCCAGAAAATTCTACCCACATCAGTGATGGGGGACCTTTGCATTTCCTGGTCCCTTAGCCTGGAGGTCCTTTATTCTATTAAAATGTTCCCTACATCCCCCATCAGGCATCCCGTGCTCCCAGTCACATCCTCATCATACCACCTGGCTTGACAACATCTGTTTTCATGTCATTGTTAGTGCCAGCAGCCTCCACTCTCATCCCGAGCTGATCAGGGACCAGCACCTTGTCTTGTCACAGCATCGTCCCCAACACCTCTCCCAGCTTGCCTGGCACAATGAACACTCATCAAATGAGTGGGTGGCCCAGGGTCTCTAGTGGTCACTTCACACCTTTTAACATAAGAAATTATCTTTTTTTTTAAATTAATTAATCTAATTTATTTATTTTTGGCTGCATTGGGTCTTTGTTGCTGCACGTGGGCTTTCTCTAGTTGTGGTGAGCGGGGGCTACTCTTCATTGTGGTGCACATGCCTCTCATTGCAGTGGCTTCTCTTGTTGCGGAGCACCAGCTCTAGGCGCACAGGCTTCAGTAGTTGTGGCA
Source organism: Balaenoptera borealis (assembly GCF_965194805.1). Classification (NCBI taxonomy): domain Eukaryota; kingdom Metazoa; phylum Chordata; class Mammalia; order Artiodactyla; family Balaenopteridae; genus Balaenoptera; species Balaenoptera borealis. The sequence continues at coordinate 113,576,388 of NC_138861.1, read as the reverse complement.
TGCGGGCTCAGTAGTTGTGGCGCACGGGCTTAGCTGCTCTGCGGCATGTGGGATCTTCCCAGACCAGGGTTCGAACCCGTGTCCCCTGCATTGGCAGGCAGATTCTTAACCACTGCGCCACCAGGGAAGCCCCAAGAAATTATCTTAATCACATTGAAAATAAAAGGTGAGAAAGGGAAAAGTATTGGGGCGGGGTGAAGGAAGGGTAAGAAGAACGTCCTTTCAGGGTCCTCACCACCCTTCCTTGCCTCCTCCAACCCGGCTCTCAGGGGACCTATGGAGTCAGACTGAGGGCTCCCCTTCTAGAAATCGAGGCCAGGACGCAGGCGGTGCACCTGCCCCAAGCTCTCATCCACGAACCCGGTAGCGTTTACTGGGCCAGGGGGTCCGCTGACCGGGCCTCTCGGATCCGCCGCCCTATCCCCGGACCCTGAGCAGTTCGATTTGACCTGGAAGAGCCTCAGATATCAGCCGACAGGCGTTTCAAGAGAGCAGAAATATTCGCCGGGCGCCTCCTTGCGTCCCCCGCCCAAATCAATGCGCCGTGAAGTTTCCAGCTTAGGCCTCACCTCCCGAATTTCTCCTTCGAAACCACCTCCCGCCCCCGACCCTGCCCGGCCCCAGCGTGGAGGAAAACTGGGTATCCCGGTCAAGAGTCCAGGTTCCTGAGGGTTCACCCGGAAGCTGCTTAGTGACCTTGGACGGGTCACTTGACATGTGTGGAGCACAGCAGACCCGTCTAAGAAAGGGAGTAAAGACAATATTTTCTCTGAAGGTCACAGGGTGAATTAAGCGAAATAGCGCATGTTATGTGCCTGGCACAGCGTCTGGCTCAGAGTAAGCGCTCATTTAGGGGATGCGGCACTTGCTTCCCCACCCGGGGCTGTACTGGGCGCTGGCATAAAAAAATCTATCAAACCACAGCCTGCCCTCAGTTCACAGGAGGAAACGATGTTGACAGATGTACTTGGTGCAAGACTTGAAGCATGAATAAAGTGGGGGGCAGGGCAGGGAGCTCAGGCTCCACCTTTGTTAATAACACCAAAGGAGCAGATATTATTCAGATGATTGAGGGCGGGTATCTTCACTCTCTGGACATGTAGTCCCTTCCCTCCATGTGCCCACCCTGCACTTAACACAACCCCGAGAGTGAGTGCCTCCCCAACTTTTGCGCCCTGGGCACCTGGCTTGACTTCCCGGGTGTGGGCTGGAATCTTGTCTAGCCACGTGGCCCTGGGCAAGTACCTTCACTTCGCTGGGCAGCAGTGTGCTGCTGCGTGCAAAGCGGTAACGATAAGAATCCTGTCCTCGGCTCTCGTGAGGATTAAATGGGACTGTGCAGGGCAGGCGTTGGGCGGAGAGTCATGTACCCGCCCCTGCCCAATAGCAGGCAATCCTCTTCCTTCGCTGGCGTCCGGGCCTCAGTTTCCTAAACTGCGAGATGGATCCAGGGCAGGCCCTGGAGGACGGCTGAACTCCGGGAGCGCACTCCGGGGCGGGACCGCACAGCTGGCGCACAGCTGGGCCTCGGGAGCCAGGCCGGGTGTCAGAGGGAGGGGCGGGGGAGCTTAGTTGTGAGCTGCGGTCGCCGCGGGGGGTGTCCGCGGCGGACTCCGCCCCACAGCTGAGGCCTAGCTGGCTCTAGGGCTGGCTCGGCCGGGTTCCAGGGACTCCAGGGCGGGAGCTTGGGCGCCGGGGGGCGGGGTCTCGAATCTGAATAAGCTCGGAAGGGAAGAGAAACTACAGTGGGGCCTGGGGCTTGCCTCACCCCGTCGGGTTGCCAAGCTTCTCCAGAAACTCTCCGAAGGTGTCGGAGTGGGGAGAGGCGCAGAAGAGAAGGAAGGTTACCAAGAAAAAAGCATCTCTGCAGCGGTCACCCTGGTCCAAGTCGCCATCACTTTCCCTGTAACTGGGGCCCGCGGTCCCCCCTATTCCGCCCCCACCGTTCTCCTCGCTAACATCTCCCAGAGCTTCAGAAACTGCAAAGCGGACCGTGTAGGCCTCCTGCTCTTAATTCGACAGAGGCCAGTTCCAGCCTTGGCTAGCCTCTTCCCGCCTCAGGGCCTTTGCACTTGCTTGTCCCTCTCCATGGGAGATACTTCCCTTGGCTCCTCTTCGCCCTTCGGGTCTTAGCTCACAGGTCGCCTCTGTAGAGAGGTCCACCTTGACCGCTCCCATTGTGCTTCCTGTCGCCGTCCTGTTATCTTCTCCCTTCAAGGCATTCATCTCTGCCTGAAGTTCGTATTTGTTAGTGTGTCCGTCTTGTTCAACCATTGAATGAATTAATGAAAGTACACTAGACACAGACTTTCAGTCTGTGACCTTGGCCAAATAGCACAACCCCTTCAAGCCTCAGTTTTCTCATCTGTAAATGAGGACATTGATCCCATTGGCGACAACGGCACATCTCTAAGGCAATGTCCAGAATGGTTTCTCCAAATCTGACCTGGGTTTAGGGAGGCACCGAGCACCTAGAGCAAGGCAACCTGGTCAGTTCTGACTGTGGTCCGAGGGGGATTCTGCCAAGTGCTCTGGCCCAGGTGCCGGTGCTTCCTGGTGGCTTTGTTGCCATTCAGATCAGTTTCTGCATTCACGCTGGAGGTATCGGCAGTGGTTGGTGGAAAACACTGATCCAGTCTTAGGCATTTGTGTGACCTTACCCGCCCTGTGACTTGGTTTCCTCACCTGTAATATGGGTTAACAGTGTGTCTGAGTCTTAGGGAGAGGATTAAAAGGATTAATTCTGGGTTCACAGTGGCACAGAATCTTCCATCCTTCCCATCACCATCTGAGGACAAGAACACCCTTGCCACTTTTCACCCACTCATCCCCCACCCTTAGGACCACCCCCCCATGCCCTTGGGGGATCCAGGCATCCCGACTTCCAATTGGCCAGCCATAGCAGCCAAAGAGGGTATCAGCACGACCAGCACAGAGCGTGATCATGGCCATCCCTCCACTGTGCTGCGTGCTCTCCTGCTCCCCAGGCACGTTCCAGGTCGAGTCACCCCAGCCTCCTCTGCATTAGCCTGGATGTGACTCCATTCCCGGGACCAGAAAACTGAGGCTCAGAGAAGTGAGAGGCTAGGTGACAGCGCCCAGCAAAGGCTGCCTCCTTCAGAAGCTCTGCTCCAGCTCTCATTAGCTGTGTGCTTTTTCCTGAGTCACTCAATCTATGCTGCAGTTTCCTCGTCTATGAAATGGGGATACCAATGGTGCGTGCCCTCCTGGTAGTGAGGATTCGTTGGCATAATCCACATGGAGCGCCTGGAATGGTTCTTGTACATGCAAGGGCTCTACACATGTTACCGCAGTCACATCAGGAAGGATAGGTCCATCGTTAGTTCCCAGCCCCAGCTTGGGAACGCAGGTGATATAACAGACCAACAGATCTGGGGAGAGCTCTTTCCCTTTAGCTCTCTCCAACCCTCCCAGGAGTCATTGTTGTGCCCACTTAGCAGACATGGAGCCTGAGTCTCAGAGAATGGGGGGAGGGGGTGTCACTCAGCCTACCCCAAATATTTACTTCCAGTAGGTGTGGCCCTGACATTGGCCACTTCTTTGGTAGAAGAGCCCCAACTGCCACTGGAGGACAGAAGCAGGGAACCGGTCATCAGAGAGAAAACGGGGTATCTTTTTTTAAGTAGCATCCCCAAACGCAGAGTTCAGCCTTCCCTCGGGGTAGCTCACCTGAGTGTCGACAAAGTGACAGGGGCCGAGGAGTCCTGAAGGTGCCTGGCTGGGGAGGCAGGGAAGGGACCCCGCGCAGAGGAGGCTTTGAGGTCGCGCCCCCATCTACCCAAACCTACCCACCCAGCTCCTGGTAAACAGGGCAAAGACAGCCTGCAGCGCCCCGCGTTGCAAAACCCGCTTCCCATGGGTGGGAAAAAGACTCGCAGCGCCGAGCACAGAAAACCTCACTCAGACCGCAGCCCCGCGCGTCTGCAAAACCCGCTTCCCGTGGGTGGGGAAGGAGGCAGCCCCTGCGGTCCCACAGCAGCGAGTTGGGATCCAGCCACCGCTCGGCGCCCGCCTGGAGCCATAGTTTCCTGGACTAAAAAATGGGCAGCAAAGGGAGCCGTGGCGGGGCTGCTGCCCGGACCCACTCAGCCTCCGATCGGGGCCAATCATTCTCTCTGCTCCCAGTCAGGCCGTTGAATTCGCTTTTACTACCCGCAAACACAGGTCTTTATTGCACCCCGCCACGATGCTCTAGGTCCTGCGAGCCAGGCTTTAGGGGCAGATTCCATAGGTTCCGAGAGGAGCATCAACTTGCTAGAATTCACCATCCAGAAAGGCATAAACCTGGATTCCAGCCCCCATGTCTGAGTCGTCAGTCCTGACTATTTCGGATTCTCTAGGAAAGTACACACACACACACACACCTCTTTTAAGTACTCATAATCAAGGGTAATTGCTGGCAGTGCGAAGCATCTCACAAGCACTTTATTTCATTTTATACTCTTAATAATTCAAAGGGATTGTTGCCACATTCCACACTTTCTCTACGGGGAAAGTAAGGCTCAGAGAGGTTAAGTAACTTGCCCAAGTTCACACAGCTGATAAGTACCAAAACCAGGATTCTTAAGACCAGATGGTCTGACTCCAGCGGTAAACTGGCTGCTTCTAGAAGCACCGCCTTCTCGGTTGGGGGCAGGACGGGGGTGTCTGAAAGGATATTCCAGATCTTGGGCCTGGGTTCAGCGGAGCACGAGCAGGACGTCGGATCTGATTGCTGGGAAGGCGTTGGAGACTCTTCGGAGGCGCAAGGCGGGTGTGTGAGACGGAGGGTTGGGGGAGGGGGTTTCCAAGGAGGACCCCCAGGATGAGAAAGAAGAGCTGAAGTCACCCCGGGGTTTTTGGGAGTGCCTAGCATTCCTGTGGGCGATTCTTGATGCCTCCCAGTAAAAGCTTTTACATCCTGGGACTGATCCCACGCACACGCGCTGGGCACATTCCCGCACGGTGTCCTCCACGCAGCAGATCTCCCCCCAGCCGCATCCGCTGTGCTCTAGGCTATGCGGCTCCCTCCTCTGTGGAGACCAGTGGCCCAGTATCTGAGTGGCTTCTCTCGGCCTCTGCCTGAAGTCTCTTTCTGCGAGCTGGAAGTCTCTCAGTACATCATTTCTCAGAGTTTATCTCCCCCCAACCAATGTCTATCAGTGGGTCTCCCCCCCGCCCCAAGATTATGTGTAAATATCAGTGTCACCCGGTCCTAAGTGACAGAACTCCCGTAGGACGTTGGAGCGTAGCCTTGACGTGCCTCTATGAACTGGAGCTGTGTTCATTGGAATGCGTGTATGTTGATTGTGGGCGCTGGGTGTGTGCTGTGTGTGTTTGGTTGGGTTATATGTGTTGGTTTTATGTGTACACAGTGTGCAGCGTATGTTGGTTTTGTGTGGTTGGGTGTCTGTGTGGCTTGGTTGTGTATGTGTTGTGTGTGTCGAATTGCATGTGTTTGGGAAGTGCCGTTTGGGCGTGTGTGTATTTGTTGACTGTGTGGGTCTGTGTGCTGGGTGTGTATGGTTGGTGATGTGTGCTGGTTCTGTTTGTGTGTGTGCTGAGTGTTGATTGGATGTGTGTTGGGTATCTGCGTTGGTTGTAACATGTTTTGCATGTGTCATTTCTGTGTGTGTTGTGTTAGATGTATGTTTGTTGTGCTGTGTGTTGGTGTGTTGTATATGCGTTGATGATATATGTTCGTGTGTGTGTGTGCATGCGTGCTTGCGCGCGCGCGCGCAAGCGCTCTCTGTCGCCGAGGGAGCCTAGTCCAGCGTCAGGCTCCAGCGCAGCAAGGGGCAGGGGCTGGCGAGAGCAGGGGCTGTGGGCCTGCGGGGCCGCGGGAGGGCGCTGTGGAGGAGGCAGGCCAGTGTGATGAGAGGGTCGCCGAAGGCGTGGAGCGGGCGTGATGTGCACGGCGGCAGTGGGAGCTGAGTGGAGCGGAAGGAAATCCAAGAGTCTGGGGCAGGCGAGCTGGGGTGCTCTGGAGAATGGACACTGGGCGGGGGTAGGTTAAGGTGTTTGCCCCGGCGGCGGGCGGCGGGGCTGGGGGAGTGTCCCGGCCCGGCCGCGGTGTGAGCTGCTGAGAGGGCGGGGACAGAGCCGGGGAGGCCGCACAGCCCCGGGGGCCAGGCCAGGCCGGCGCCAGCCGCCTAGTTGAAAGGCGGCCGCGGCCTCTCCTCGCTGCTTCCCGTTGCGCCCCCGAGGGCTCCAGGCTGGGCGCAGGCCGAGGCCGGGCCGGCCTCACCTCCGCGCCGTGGGTCACTAGGGGGCATCGGTCGGCGCGCGGCCCGGGGCCAGCCTCACAGCGGTAGGATTCGCACTCATGGCTCCCGCCTCGTGCCTCGTGAGTAACTGTCTTCACTGGGTCTCCTGAGAGAGCTGGGCCTTCAGCCCCGGGTCATCGAGCAGAGAAAGGAACCCTAGAACTAGGACCTCTTAGCGCGAGCACTCCAGCCCCACCCCAGCCTCGCAGGTCCCTGGCCGTCCGGGCCCCGCCGACCTGCACCCAGAGCTAGGAGCGCCCCGGTCCCCCGCCGCCCGGTAATCTCGGTTCTCCGCGGGCTTCCACGCCATGGGCTTTGGTCTCGCCAGAGTGATCAGAAGCTGAGTTTTGCAGATTGGGACTTCCGTCTCCTCCCCAGCAAAACGAAAACGCATTCACAGACAGCGTGCAGGGCAGGTGAGATGCCCCTCTTGTTCCCCAAGGGGCAGAGCTTACTTGTGGTCAGGGCTGGAAGGAGTTAAATTCGTAGAGCTAAGGCCTGAGTTCTGAGCGGCCAGTTTTCCCAGCCCCAAATTGCTGGCCCGGACTCTGTGACCCTCAATGAGAGGGAGCTGGGCAGTACCGGGAAAGCGTGGATCCCCGAGTGGAATCTGTGTTCGGAATCCTTGCTCTCCCCCTTATTGGCTGTGTGACCTTGGGAAAACCGCGTAACCTCTCTGAACCGCAGTGCTCTCCCTTGTAAAAAATCTCCTAGGGTTGTTGGGAGGCGCGGGGGAAGTGGCGTGCGCCTGAACTCCAGCGCACAGTAGGCTGCGTTAAGTGCTGGCTCCTCCTCCATCACAACGTGCAAGCGAGGTAGGTGGCGACTCCGTCGTGATTGATCCGATGTTTCCTGCCAGGCAAGGAAATTGATCCGTAAAGGACCAGGCCCGGGAACCCCTGCCCACTCCGCCCTCGCTTGATAAACAAGCAACTGCGTTGCAAGGACTGGGCTGGACAAGAAGCAGTGCCCCAGCCCCGCCTCGAATTCCCGCCGGACCCGGCTGAATCTGGCTCAGGGTCCTCACCCCACAGCAGCGCGCCGCCCTGATCCAGCAAACATTTATTGAGCACCTTATGTGTGCACGCCCTATCGAGGGAGGGAATTCAGAAACAAAAGCAGGGAGGCAAAGAAAAGGCTGAACGAAAAGAAACAAAAATGGGGAAACCAGGGGACATAGGAGTGGAAGGAGACCCGGACCCAAGGCTTGCAGAAGGGCTGGGGTGCGCGCGGAAGCGGGCTCGGGCGGGGGTCCCAGGGCGGTGGCCGGTTCCATACTGGCTGAGGCGCTGGGTGGGGGAAGGGGGCGCGCCCACTTCGCCTGCAGCTACCGCCAAGCTGGAGCCTCGGTGCGTCTGCCGAGCGCGAACAGTTGCTCATTACTGCAATTATGTTGCTCTAAGGTTGCCTCGACCCTAAATTGCCAAGTTTCGAGGAGCCAGGAGGCCCGGGAGTCCGGGCCGGAGGAGATACCCGATCCTGCCCCGCCATTCCCCTATCCCGCACGGGTGGAAAAGATTCCAGTTTGCCGACGCACCGTGAGCTGAGAAAATTCAGATCCGCCCCGTATAACCCGGGCGCCCTCCCGCGCAAGGGCTCGTTGACGCATCCCCAAAATCCTGGGGGCGGGGGAAGGATTCCCAGGCCCATTTCGCAGATGAGAAAACTGAGGAATGGAGAGACTGATCTTCCCTACCCAAAAAGTCAGGCAGCCAGGAAGTGGCAGGACTGGGATCAACCACATGGGCTTCTCTGACTTCAAGTTCAGTACAACCTCCAAGACAGGAGAGTCGCCAGGGGTGTTCCAGAAAGGAACCCGGAAGATTTGTGGAAGCCAGGGTGTCCTGCGCGCGGTCACTCGGGATGCTGTGTTTATAGAGGGGGGAAATATCCTTTCAGTGTCTGCAAGAAATAGGGATGTACCTAAGCCCCTTTAAGGGGCCGCGTGGGCATACGGAGTCCAAGACATTTTAAAATGTAACTCCCCTCTCTTGGGGATGAAGAGGCCCAACTCGGGTTGTGGCCGTGCTTGTGCCAGCCCAGAGGCCGGGGACTGCCTGGTCATCGGAACTGCACTCTGCAGCAAGCTTGCTTTCTTTTCTTAGGGGAGTTGTGACAAGTTCAGGCTGCAGCGCCAGCCGCGGGGACAGAGCCTTTGCCGGAGCTACCTAGACTGGAGGATCCGAGACCCAGGGTACCCTGGAACTTGCCCGGCACTAGACGAGAGCTCACCTGGGGTGCGTGCGCGCAACCCTGCTCTCTCTTGGAATTCGAGGCTGACCTCCCCTAGGGCTAGAAGCCGCGCAGTGCGCCACAGACTCGGTTTCCACATCGTGAGACGGTCTCTATCCGTGGAGACGTCCACCCTCCCCGAGTCCAACGCCAGGTACTTCGGGTTCTGACAACCCTTGGTTTGCTGGCTTCCCATCGCAAAGGCTCGAGCAAAGGCTGCCGGGGGGCTGCCCAGCGTGGAGTTTGGAGGCGCCGCCACTGCCGGACAGAGGTGGAGGCGGGGAGGGGCGCAGATCTGGTGAGAATTAAGCCAGGGCCCCCAACTCGAAAGAGAACAGAGCGGGGCCTGGAACATAGTAAGCTTTATTTGCTGGAGGTCATTTTCTGCCTTCAACATCCTCTCAGAATTGCCCCCAGAAGGCTAAACTTGGCGCTCGTTCAAATATATTCTCCTGGTAGCCTGAATATAACCTACTATATAAAAGAAAAAACAAGTTTGTAGGCAGGGCTCATGCAAAGGACACACTAAGGCGGGAAGTGTATGGTCGCCCTGGGTTTTCAGTAAAGATTTTTTTTTTTTTTTTAAGGGTTGCAATAGGAAGTGTGAAGGCGCTCATATTCTGGGAGCTCAAAAATTAGTTCCGCAAACCGCGTCTACACGGGCGCGGCGATTTAGAGAAGCAAAGCAATGCGTCTCCATCCCCCACTTGGCCTCCTGTGGGAAAAACAGGTTTGCGGGGGTGGGAATTGTCTGGATTAGCTGTCTGCAGTCATCAAACCATTTGGGTGATTCGCTTTGTTTTCACAGACAGGTTAAAAGGGGAGAAAAAAGAAAGAGTCGGTTATGGGTCGCCTGAGCAAGTGTCGATTTCAGCTTAAAGTGAATTGGAAAATTGAGCCTAATTATCCTAGGTAATTGCTTCAATTCTCCACTTGACTCTGCTAACGCAGATCTGTCCTGTGTTCAAAAAGACACCCCCCTCTGTCCCTGAATATCCTGTTGTCACCTTTGAAAAGTTGCTGGCATCAAACTACCATCAAACTGAAAGCAACTGTACATGTGAAGAGATGGCAAGAAGTAAAATTAAAAGACTAAATCAATACGGAGATAATTTCTTGTAGCTTAAAATTAATTTATTTAACAAATATAGCTATAATATAAATGATAATAAAATTTCAAATATACAGTATATTACAACAATCCCTTCCAAAGGGAATCTTGAGAGCCACCCAAATGTACTGTTAAATAGAAACAGAATTTTTAATTTTTATTTTACAATTTCTGTCTGGTACTGGTAAGAGAGAGGTCCTTTCAACCTACCTTTGTCACGCATCTGTGTATCCCTCCCCCCAAAAGCAAATGTTTTACTGTTGAAGTTCTCTTAAGTTTTCCAGTGGAAGGACCTGGGATCCGTCTCCCCTGGAAAGTTCTCTTTCTCTCCCACTGTTCTCATTTCCCACATCTTCAGACATGAATTTCTCTGTGCTTTTTCCTGCCTGGTGCAGGAGGCACGGCCACTAGTTCTGGTGCAACCACTAACTCTGCTGGGGACTGTGGATACATTTCTCAGCCTCTCTGGCCTCGGTTCCCCCATCTATAACTCGAGGGGGTAGATCTAGCTTCTAGAAGAGCGTTATGGGACCCTTCTAGCCACTTTGGGGGAGGGGATCAGACTTCAGAGAGTGAACTCAGGGGTAAACCGAGAGGAGAAACCAGAGCAGTGTAGGGGTTAAAGGGAAGGAGCCAGGCGGGGCCGAGCAGGGGAGCGCCCTGGGGGAAGGCTCCTGCTGCTTGCTGGAGAGATCGGCTGGCACCACAGGTAGGCGACCCTGGGCCCTCTATGTCAGGTGGTACATGCTGTAGCCTACGTGGGCTGTGTAGAGTCCCACGGGCGCCACGGGCAGCGCGGCGCGCTGGAAGGGGCTAGAGGCACCGTAGAGCGAGGCGCCCGCGGCGGCCGCTACGGCCGCGGGGCCGCCGAGGGGGAAGGAGAGACCGAAGGCTGCGGGGGGCAGCATGGGTTTGGCGGCCATCTTCAGCTTCTCCAGCTCTGCCTCCTGCAGTCTTTTGGCCTTGGCGCGGCGGTTCTGAAACCAGATCTTCACCTGCGTCTCCGTGAGGCTGAGTGAGCTGGAGAACTCGGCGCGCTCGGCGATGGAGAGGTACTGCTTCTGGCGGAACTTGCGCTCCAGCGCCAGCAGCTGGGCTGTGGTGAAGGGTGTCCGCGGCTTGCGGTTGGTCTTGTGCTTGCGCAGGGTGCAGGCCGGGGGGCTCAGCCGCCCTAGGGGGCCGAGAGAGAGAAACGCAGGAGGTTAAGACACCGGCGCGGGAGAGTCATCGGCCCATAAATGGGAATAATATTAAATTACAACACCCGCTCTTCATTTGCGTGGAACACCTCAGCGCCAGGCACCATGAGAAGCGCTTGGAAAATATTTTCTCCAATTCCCACCACAGCCCCTCAGGGTAGACGTTCTTGCCTACCTTTCGCAAATGAGGAAACTAAGATTCCAGGTGACGCGTACCCATGTTCAAGGCCCGAAATAACTGGAAAGAGGCGGGACAGCCCTTAAAGCTAGATGGCCGCTTAAGAAGGCCTTTCTCAGTGGGGCCTTCTCCACCGCCACGCCACGCACATTGGGATGGTGGATGTTAGAATGGTGAAACGCGCGGAAAGAGGCCCTGCAACCCAGCCCGGGATCACGTTTAGTTTTAGGCGTTGGCCGAACATTTCTCCTTACCCACTAAGTGGTCAGCGCTGGGCTAGGCCGTTCTGTGGCCTGGAATCCAGATCTCTGATTTCCACTCTTTCCCTTGGAACAGTGCGTTCCTACAGGGTTCTAAGCTCGGTCCCTGCTGACTGGAGGTGGAGCAACCCCGGATGTCATGAATGTCACACCACGGCCAAGTCTCAAATACAAAAAGTGCCATGGTTTGAGGAGGCGCTTCATCTTAACGGGGCTGCTGCTTCTGATTGTCTCAATTGTCTCCTGCGCCTCTCCCACCCCCAGTGCCTTGGCCTCTGGTCACTTTCAAATGTGTGTGTGGGGGGGTGTGCGTCAGTCCGCAGAGATCAAGACTGCTGGTGCCGAGGTGTGTTTTTCTTACGGCTTCAAAATATCCCTCAAGGATGGGCTGTGAGCGAGCACCACCTCAGAGGGCTCATGCAGGTCCGGGACAGGGTCTGCTGGGCCAGTCAACCCCTGCCACACCCAGCAGCTGCGGCCAGTTAAAACAGGGACCAAAATTATTCCCAGGACAACAGAGATCCCGTCGACTTTGGGTCGGGACCCAGGCCCTAAAAGAATCCTCAAGTCCTGGAAAGGACGCTTTGCCTATGCAGCAGCTGCTCTCGGGGGAGAAATTAATTCAAATCGAGAATGTTTCAACCAGGCGGGTTTTGCCTAATTATGCAATGCTTTTTGCACGCTTTAAAAAAAAAAGATCCTTTGGGCTCTCAGGCCACCAGGATGTGAGTCAAACGAAATCTCGTGTTAACATCCCCGCTTCTTCCCTGGTCGAGACCATTGAGAGTCCGGGAAGCAGTTGGCCCCTGACTCGCTTTCCGCCGGGCCACCCGAGGGGCGGGCGCCGAGGAAAACGTCACTCCCTTCGGTAGCAACAGCCCAGCGCTGGGCCACCTTCTCCGGCCGTTAGGCACAGGGAGGGGCTGGCCTTTCAAAGACGTTTAATCCCCAGATAAAAATCATTCCTCAGCATCACGCCATTGAATTCGGGTTGCTATTATGCCGCGCAAAATAATCAGAGGAAACGAGGAAAACTTGGGAATTTCCCGTGCTCCTGAAATATCTCCGAGTGTGTTCGCTGCGCAGAGAAGCCAGGGGGCCGGGAGGCCTTGGAACGACCCCGGAGGCGTCTTTGGCGGCTGGAGTCAGCTTCCATGACCCAGTCCGAGACATTTGGGAGCTCCCTACCGTGTTGGAGGGGGCGCCTCCCACTAACTGACTTGGTGCCCCGCCCCCTCCACTGGAACCTGAGCGCCCCCTCCCCCTAAATGATCCATCCACCCAGAGCACCAAGTGTCTACCTGAAACACGAAGGGGGGGGGGGAAGGATTTTGCAAGAGATTCGGAAATACTTCGGGCAAAGAAATACTTTGGGGGAGGGGTTGGAGAAGGGGAGGGGGCGAACCAGGCTTCTACTATGAGAAAGTGAAACTCTGCGCACTGGAAAGGTGTCCGCACCCCTAGAACCCACCCGTTGCAGGAACGGCGAAGTAACAGGGCTTAGGGTCTGAAAGAGGAGCCAGGCGGGACTCCTGGGGTCGTTTGGGGGGGTGGGAGGGGCAGGAGGAGAGGGTGCCCAGACACCCGTGTCCTACAAGTGAACTCCTATCCACAGCGTCGCCTAGCCAGGGCGAGGAGCCTGCGAAAGTGGACCTTGTGCTGGGCCTCAGCCAGGCCTCAACCCTCTTCCTGGGTGGGAGTGGGGAGAGGCATCAACCGCCGGCCTCCCCGCCAACCCATCTGCAGCACGGGCTCAGGGTACCGGGCTGCAGGTACGCAGACGCCCGAGACAAGCAGGCGCCAGCGCGCGGCCTGGCGCCCTCGGGTCCCGCACCCCCGCCGGCCCCCTCCCCCGCCGCCTGGGTTCTGGCTACTCACTGGCCGGAGGCGGGGAGAAGCGGGGGTTCTGCAACCACGGGGTCCTCTCGGGCTTCTCGGGGCTCTCGGCTTTGACGAGCGCATCTTCTGGCAGCTTGAGTAGTCCTCCCACCGAGAAATGGCCGAGCGGCCGCGGCGAGGACGGCGCATCCGGGGCACCCAACGACCCGGGCCGGGAGCCCAGAGGCTGCGCGGAGCCGCCCGCCGCCTGTGCGCCCTCGGAGGCCGCCAGGACGCTGTCCTTGGCCCCGGGCTTCCTGTGATCGGCCATGAGCGCCTCCACGCTGAAGGGCAGAAGCGAAGGGGACACTTTGGGCTTGGCCCCCTCCTCGTCTGCGCCCATGGCGGCCGCCGTGGCCGCGGTGGTGCTGGGGGTCTGGCCCCCACCGCCCCCCGCCGGCTTGCCGAAGGCGGAGTCCTCCACTTTGACACCGAGTGGCAAAGAAGTCATGTCAGCAGCCGGGGCCATGCAGAGCTGGGCCCCCCCTCCAGCCTCAGCTCCGGCCAGCCGCCGGGCATGAGCTTCGGGCGGGCTGGGAGCGCGGCCGGCCTCTGGGATTGCCCGGGGCCCTGGCCGGGCGGGCCCTCCTGCGCGCGCCTCCCGCCCCTCCCCAGAAGACCAGCTCCGGCGCTCTGGGCCTGGTTATCCGCTGGCGCCGCGGCGCAGGCCGAGTTCCCGGGCGCACCAGCCGGCTCCGGGTCGGGCCGCAGCTCCCCAGAGAACTTGTTAATAAGGCGAGGCCAGTGCGGCGGCGGCCAATCAGAGCGCGAGGGGGCGGTCCCGGAGCGATCCATTGGGCCCCGCTCCGGCGGACTCGCTCGGAGGCGCGCTGGGCCTCGGGGCGCGCAGGGATGGGTCCGGCCCCGGGAGGGCAGAGGAGGGGAGGGGGCGCTCGAGAAACGTTCCTCTGCGCTAAAGCCCGCGCCGCCTGTCCCTGTGTGGTTCCTCCTGGGTCTCTATTTTACTGTGTTCCTGGGGGACTTTCCCTTGTTCTCAGTCCTTCTCTTCTGCTCTTCCCTCTCCTCCCCTTCCTTTACCGCTCCTCTTTCCCAATTGCTCCCTTTTTTCTATACTCCTTTCCTGTTTCTCTCTCCTACCTCTCCCCTTACCTTTCTGTTCAGTCAGTTGCTGTGTCTGTTTCTACCCAGTGGATAGTGGAGGATAGTCCTCCTCCAATATCTGCCTCCCCTTTTCTCTACCACGATAATTTGTGTTCAAGCCATTTCTTATATATTCTTTTTATAGTTTAAAAAATCTGCAGGGTTATTTATTATAGTAGAAAGACATAACATTAATTTCTTCTTTAAACATTCATTTTCTTCTGTTTCAATCTTCAAAACTTTACCTCTGCGTAAAAGTGGGCCTTTGTCTCCTAAGCGCTGGACTGAAGTTTGCCCAAGAAGCCACGCTCCCGTGGTGCTATGGATGTTAACAATAAGAATACATTATGTTATCTGGAACGGATAATCGAGTTTCATACCCGATGTGTGCTTTCCTGCTGTGAACTTTCAGGAGGATTACAGCACCTATACCGACGACCGGCTCGGGGACGAAGCCGGTCCTTTTGATATAGAACTTATTGAATATAAAACCAACAGAAACGTCAACAAAACACTGATCTGGCCTTAACGTAACCTCGATCAGCGTGTCCGCAAAAACAATAACAGTCCCTATCTCTGGATCGCTGATCTTGTGTGTGTGTGTGTGTGTGTGTGTGTGTGTGTGTGTGTGTGTGTGTGTGTTGGGGGTAGGGGGAGGCGCATTTGGGAGAGACGGCCAAGAAAAGAGGACTGCTCCTGGGACGGATCCTTGGTGCTGGGCTTGAGAATTTTTATTTTGCCAATTTCGGAGGAAACGTGATTTTATTTTTGCTGTTAAAAAATAGAGGAAAATGAGTTGGGGGTGTGGGGAGACGGAGGATCTACACAAACTCGGGTCGGGGCTCGGCGGTTTTCTGAACCTCTTCTTTATGGCTTCTTATCCCGGGGCCCAGGCCGGCGGCTCCCGGGGAGTTGGCGGCAGTGATTGGCGGCTCACCGGGACCGGCCATTGATGGCTGCGGGGTTCTAATCTCCAGGAAACACAAGGGGCTGCCGTGGCCATTTAGGGCTAATTATCCGAGCGCGGAGGGACAGCGAATTCCCTCGCCTTTTAACTGGGCGCAATAAAAGCTGTAGATTAGGGGCATCCAGATTAAGGAAAATGAATGACTAGAGAGGGAACTTTATTACCCGGACGGCGTCCGGGGTCTGGCAGGAGGGGTCGGGCTGCGGACGCTGGGGCCATTGGCAGCCTCCCATCTGTCCGCAGGCTCCACGACGTTAAGGCCTTGGGCGGGTTCGGGAATACTCTCGTCTGTGAAATTTACGCAGCCTCTCCAGACTTCTTGCGCTCCCAAAACTGCAACACAAGCACTGGGCAGGGTCTGGGGCCTCCAGCTCGCGTCCGGCCCAGCTGGAGGCGCGGCGCACGGACGCGGCCTCTCTAAAGGCACCGTACCTCTGGGGGGCACGGAGAATAGAGAGTCCTTCCTCCAGGCAGGGGAACCTAGGCCCTGGAGGTTTGCCTGAGGGTGCAAAGGATGGAAGGCCAGAGCTGAGCGACCTGACACTCAGCAAGGCTGTAGGCCGAACACCTTGCTAGCAGCCCAGACCGGATGGCCGACTTCTATTGCCCGCCTTTCCAATTAAACTCTCGCTGGAACGGGCGAGCCGGAATCTCACTCTGCACTCGGTTGAAAGAGGGAGAGGAAACCGAGGCCCCTAGGCTGTATGGGTCAACATTTTAAAAGCGAGCAGTGTGACTTTCGGTTGGGACTTGCTGTGTTCCTCCCTCGTCTCCCATAGCAAAATGTTACGGGATCACTTTGAAAATCTAATATAACTAAGAACTTTCTAACTAGAAAATGCACATTAACAAAAGCAACTTAAAAGGCTCTTTACCCACTTGGAGTCCGCCAGATAAGAACCCCTGCTTTAGGGCGGAGCTGGGGCTCGAACCCCGAGAGTGCAGGCGCGCGGCGTAGAGGGGGCTCAGGGCTGTGTCCGGCGGGCGCAGCAAGGCCAGGCCGCGGGCCGGGGGCCGGGCGGCGGGAGAAGGGCCGCATCGCTAATTGCGGGGATAAACAATCTGTCACGATCCCTCAGCGCGCCTAATAGGCAGACGAGGATGTTGTTTTTAGGCGCCAGCGGCGGCCCGATCAAAGGCAGCAGCCGGCGCAGGGGCCCTTGAAGTCGCGCCCCCGCCTCCTGGGAGCAAACCGCCTGCGCCCGCAGCCCCCGGCCCTGCCGCCCGCCCCTCTGCTTCGCGAGCCCGTCCCGAACCCCACGGCATCTTTTTAGGTTCGGTCTGGGTTCGTGTCTGTTCTGGCTCGGCGCGGCGGGTTGACCGCAGCACCCGTGCAAGGCGAGAAGAGTGTCTGCAGAGGGAAAGGGGTTCAGAGTGGATTCCACGTGGAGTCCGTGCTCAGAATCGCGCGGGGTTCTTCCACCGATCCGCCACTGGGCTGCGGGAAAAAGATACCCACGGTCTCAGAGAAGGGACTTAGAGAAAAAACCCAAAATATCCATCTGTCTCCCGGGGCGCGTTGTTCCCGCGGGAGGAAAGGCACAAGTTTGGGGCAGTGAGAGGGAGCCTTCTCTGCGTTTATTTTCTTCTGGGCCTTTTCGGATTTCCCGGTTGGCGGGTTCCGAGAGCTGACAGGGCCGGGGGCTGCGCCTGTTATCTCGCCGCCAGCACTAACCCCCAGGCGCTTCTACTCCCGGCATTTCTCCGCGTGGCCGCTGCAGCCAAGAAAGCCAGGCTGTAATTCATGCCTGGCAAGGGCAGGGCTGGCCCGCAGCAGATAAAGCTCCGGGACTGGCGCTAGGCTTCCGTCCTCGCGCACTCCGCTCCCCTCCCCACCCTCCTGCCTGGCTTCTACTTCCCTCATTCCGGGGCATCTTAAAGCGCTCTCCATGCCCCGAACAGATCACCTCAGCATTTCGGTTCCTAAAGAGGGTGTGTCCTGCGGCCACTCTCTGGGCAACTGGTGGTGGTCTTTTTTTCCCGCAAAACGCCTATTTTACGGGACTGCGTGGCTGCAGAGGAAGGGTGGTGTTTTAAGACTCCCCCCTCGTGGGCAAAGATTTGTTTTGAGAGGGACCCCATTGTAAAGACCGCCGTCACTATCTGGGTATTGCGCACGGATTCGAAGAGCCTGCAGGCTGGTCCCTCACTTCGGCATTCGTTGTCACCTCCGTCGGGTTTTTGTTTACGTCCCCTCCCCCCCTTTCCCAATGCATTTTGTGGCCTCGACCCAGGAATCCCGCGTGCATTTTTAAAATGTGCAGCTCAGTGGGATCCCCCGGCAATTAGCGAGCCCCAAACAGTCCTCTTTAATAGAATGAATGTGCTATGAAAACCGATTACCCGGAACGATTTATTTTGGTGGGAATTCACCAATCTCCAGGAGGGCGACGGAGGGGGAGAGAGGGGAGGTATTTTGTCCTGGAGGTAAGGGGGGTTGACGGGTAGACAGAAAGCACCACCCCGGGATCCCCCAACTTGCGGAGGGGGCCTCCCGACCGGAGTTCTCCAGTCTTTTGGTCTCCGTCGCCTAGAAGTGAACGGCTAGGAGTCAGAGGTTTGGGAAACTGTCCGGGAGTCACTGATGGTATCCTTCGGGAGGATTCAGCTTTCCAGAGAAAGACTCCGGAGAGCTAAGAACTCCAGGGAGTCTTCAGCTACTGCCTGAATATCCACGGCACAAATCCGGAGCAAAAAGCTTTCTGTTTTCCCGGGACCTGGGCAGAACTTATACCTTTTAAGAGTTGTGGTGCTCTTTTTAATGTGAAGGGTGGGGGGGGAGGTGGGAAAGCTACTAGTAAAAAACATTTTCTCCTTCTTGCTCGTTCCTTCGCTTAAGTGGGCCCAACTTGTGGGTGGAACTGCCCAAGAGCGGAGGATTTCACTGGGAGAAATCGACAAGCCCGACTCCCTGTTTCTTCCCCCTTCCCGCCCTGCCCTTCCACCCCCTCCCCCCTTACTTCCTTCCTCCTGAGCTGGCCGGGGCTTCCTTGTGTCTTTAAATTCGGAAGGGGGTGAGGGGGTCTAGATCCGCAGGGGAGAGAGGGGCCCCCCTTTCAAATGGCCCAAATTAATGTGATCGCGACATGAGGGTGCACTTGGGGAAGATGAAAGCGGAGGCCGGCCGGCTCCTCCTAGAGCTCTATAATTATAGATAATATATCCCATTTCAAAGCAATTAGACCAATCAGGCGTAACGAACCACTTTGCTGCCGACGAATAACAAAGGCGCACGGTTATTTAAGCCTGGAGATGTCAGGCAGACCCCGAGGCTCCAGGGGCCGACCAAACATCTTCCATCCCGGCTCTGCCCACCCTGGGCCGAGGAAGGCTCGCCCTTCTCCCCCCAGGCTCTGCCCAGCCCACCGAGGCCCCCATCTCAGTTCCGGCAGGGGCCTGGATGTGCAAGGGTTGGAAGGAATGGGAGGAAGAGAATTGACTTTTTTTGAGTTGGGTGTCAGGGCTCTTGTCAGAGGTTTCACAGACTTTCCCCGATTTAATCCTCTCTACTCTGGGAGATAGGTATTACTATAGGCTTTTTTTCCCCTTCCAGATGACAGAATAGAATCAGAGAGGTTAAGTGTCTTGCCCAGGGTCACACAGCTAGTTGGTGGTGGCGCCAGGATCTGGACACAGGTGGTCTGAATCCCCAAACCACTCTTTTCACTCGCTGTAGCGGTCTCCTCTCACTGAGCTGTCAAAAGACGAAATGCATTAAAATACAGAGGGTGCTGTCAGGATTTGGCGGCACCACCTCCCAGTCCCGCCCCCAATCCAGGAAATGGGTTTTGGGTCCATCACTTACTACTCTTCTCTCCTGCTCCTCTCCTCCCCCTGCCCACCACATTCTCGAGTCTTGAAAACCGTCCAGATTTCCAATGAATTTATCAAATGTGGAGGATCTCAGAGAAGAAAACAGATCTGGGCTGCGAGCTGCTTCACCAGCTGAAGGCCATTTTTTCCGAGCCTCGGTTTGTCGGCTTTAAAATGGGAACTCTGTCCCCCAGCTCAGAGACGCTGAGCTTGGCCCTCCCGCAGCGGCCATACCGCCGGACTTCGCGCTGTGGCAGGTTCCCAGCGCTGTGAGCCCTTGGAGGTGCCCTGAGGCATCCAGGGGGTTCTGGGGCCTTCCTCTAAACTTGCGAATTCCTCCTCTAAGGTGTCTCTGCAGCTGGGGGACCTCGTATTTCACCCCCAGCTCGACAACCCGGGGAAAGAGGCTGAGCGAAAGACCAGACTGGGCGGAGATGGGCAGGAACAGTGACCAACAGACACAGGCAAAAAGACACACAGCCTCGGAGATGACGGAGGATACAGCGATGGATACAGCGATGCCGAGAGCCGAGGAGCCTCTACGATCCTGGGACTTTTGAAAGACCTAGGTATTGAGTGGGATGGAAGGCGAGTTTGGGATGCCTAGGAAGGCCAGAGCTGAGACGGGAAAAGAGAGCAGTCGAGGGGAGCTCAGGGCGTGTCCTCCTAAGTGTGGCCCTCACCCCGCCGTGGCTGGGCAGCCGACGGGACTGTGCCAAGTTCGCGGGCACGGGAGCCGGCCTTTCCTCGACCAGGAGGGGTCCCTACAATCTGGAGAGGAACGGGGGTGGGGCTAGGTGGTCTGGGAGGCCCCCGGGCCCCCTCTCACGGCGATTCCCACCTCCGCTCCTCTTTCTCTCCGTGGTCTCTCTCCCTCGGGTCCCTGGCTTTTGACATTCCTCCTCTGCATCCTCTTTCCCTCAGTGTCTTTCATCTGTCTCTGGGGTGGGTCTTGGTCTCAAGTGTGTCTCTCTTGGTCTCTTCCGGTGGATCTGGCAGCCTCCATCTCTTCATCTCTCCACTGTCTCTGTGTCGTTCCATCTCTATTACCATGTTTCTTCCCACCCCTCCCCTCCTCTTTCCCTTTTTCTGTCTTTCTTGCAGCCTCTCGCCTCCCCCAGCCTCCCCCCGACCCATGATTCAGTAGGAATCACTGCCTTCAAGTCGCTCAGAAGCTAATGCGACTCCCGCGAGTTCTTTCTGCAGATAGTTTCCCATTTCTGGAGCAGCAGTTGGCATCTTTGGAGCTTCAGGAAGTGCTCCTCCCCACCCACCGAGCTCCTGCCTCTACTGCCCATGGCCCGGAGCTAGTAATTTCTCTTCTGAGCCTCAGTTTCCCCATCTGGACCGTGAGCCGCACAATATAGCTTCCCTCTAGGGTTGTCAGGAGGATGGAAAAGGAGGGTGACAGAGGCCGAATGGGGCTCTGCGGACACCCAGCAGGCTCGGCAGACCTCAAGGTGCCAGCTAAGAGTCCTTCACTCCCACCATTCCAGAACCTGAGGGAGGAAACGGCGTGCAAATGCAGGACACACTGACGAGAGGGCAGGAGTGGCCGGGGAACCCACGGGGAACAGTGGAGAACAGCAGGCAGCAGGTCTGTAGGGAGAAGCGGTTGGCCCTGCCCCTGCCCTTGACCCAGCGCGGGGCACTTAGATCCGACCCCAGCCAGCTCCCTCCTGGCTACTCAAGACTCCTCCTAAGGGCTTGCAGGGGCCCGAGCCAGGCCGCCCCAGGTCTCTGTACTCTTACTACCCTCAGCTGTTCGGAAAAGGCGGTGCCTCGCCTCTACCCGATACTGTTCCCTTCCTGCCTTCGCAATCCTTGGACCTCCCCTTCCTTGCCCGTGAGCATGAACGAGGGACGCTCATCATTTGAAATGAGCTGGGTGCCACCCTCCTGGGTAGGGCGGAGGGCTAGGGGGGACAGTGGCTGGAAAGCCTCCGGCGTGCAGTAGGCGCTCAATCAGCGCATTATGGAACACATGTTCCATAGACAGGGAAACTGAGACCCAAAAAGGAGTCATTTTCCCACAGTCTCTGAGCCAGAAACGGACAGAACTAGCACTAAATGTAGGTTGCCCGATGCCTTACCTTGTGCTCATCCTTCCCGGCCCCCAGGAAGGTCGGGAAACCCGGATGTTCCAACTGTGACCAGTGGCTGGCACCTCTGCGACCTCACAGAGGACCCTGTCCATTTTCGAGGATTCAGATGCAAAAGACTGTAAAGTGTCGTGCACCCTGGCACACTCTGACCCTGGTAGGTTCAGGGAGTGTCTGCCCCCTCTCTCCAGCGAGGGCTGGGGCATGAGCTCGCGGAACCCTGGCACAGGGTTTGGTTCTTGGAGCCAGGGCGGGCTGGAGTGAACCCGCTTTGACTGAGCATCTACTACGTGCTAGGTGCTTTCAATGCATCACCACAGTTAATGCTCACAACAGCTCCCGAGATGGCCATCCCACTTTCCAGATGAGAAAACCGAGCACATTCCAGGCCGCACAGCTGGGCATTGGGGACACCAGGACTGGAAACGGCGTCACTGCTCATTTCCACTGCGCCACGCATGTAGAGACGAGGGGGAGTTTTTGTTGTCCCACTCTCAGCCTCTGCACGGCGTAGATGGGCCGTGGATGTTGTAAATGCCTGAGGTTTTGATTCAGTTCTGTTTTTCCCCCACTGCCAGCGAGTTTGGGCTGGATCCGGACTAGACTTCTTCACACCCTCAAGTTCTAAGTGCGCTTGGAAGGGGCAGGTCCACGACTCCCTCTAGGGCCACGCCCCTCACCGTGCCACGCCCCTCTGGACTCCGGGGAGTCCTGGCCCTGCCCATGGCCTCAGAGGAGGCGTGTAACAGGGTGAATGACAACCCCTGCCTGGACCTCAGTTGCTGCATCCGTGTAATGGCCGTGCCAAGCCCCACTTTGCCGTCCTCCCTGAGGTTGTATGAGGAGGATCTGAGTCCAAGGAAACTGGAGAGCTTGAGGAGCCAAATGCCAGGATGAGGAATCCTAAGTCCCACTAATAATAAATACCTATTGACAATTACTATTGCAAAGCACTGTTCTGAGCTCTTAAGGTGTCTTAATTCATTTAATCCTGACAACAACTCTATTTTTATCCTTGGTTTACATATGAGAAAGCTGGAGTTAAATCGTTGATGAGCAAAAACCAACATAAAAAATATAAAATGTTCTAAGATTTCTCATGGCACCCAGGGGATTCTCAGGGTGCCCCACTGCATGGAGATACCTCACTTTGGAGCCTCCTGCTCTGGACTCCCTGATGGGGAAAGGGCAAGCGAGCTGCAAAGCCTGGCCCACCCACAGGGCCTGGTGCTTCCAGCTGCCCCAGCTCTGATCCCTGGGAGTGCCCTCCGGGGTGGCCCTCCAGAGCAAGCTTGTGCGGGCCCCCTGGCACTAGGACAGGGCCTGGCATAAAGAAGGGACACTTCAGAGCAGAGGTGAATGGATGACTAGCAGGCAGTGTCAAACGTTCAGCACCAGACAGACCCCTAACCCAGAGCATCGCCGTCCGGTCAGACACATTAGGGCCAGAGACCCGAGCCTTGGGGTCAAGGGTAGAAACAGTCCATTTCACTGCTGATCAAATAGTTCTTGAACGACGTTTTAAAAAGAACACTCAGTTGCTGGCTCTGCTGAGTTTAAACCTCCTTTAGACATGAAGTTGAGTTCTAGCTGCCTCTCCCTCTGAAGATAGGGAGTTGAGGCCCAGAGGCATCAAACAACACGTGCTTGGTGTCACTCAGAAAGGCCTGCATGGACTCCAAGTCCAGCGGCATGCCCCTGGCCAGCTGGCCGCCTCCATCCGGCGGGACCTTCCCTGGCTGCGTGTTTCTCCCTGTGTGTCAGACACTGACTGTGGTGACTGCTGGATGCTGGGAGGAGGTAGCAATGTGACTTTCATCCAGAGGCCCCACCCTTCCGGGAAGGCCGAATTTCCCTCCCTGGGCCGTCCTGGTGGAGGAGAATTATGCTCCCGACAGCCTCTTCCCCAACCTTTCCTGCAGGAATGAGCAACCTCTCACGGAGGCCCTCCCCAGCCGGGGGCGCCCCCGATGCTCTTGGGCTTCCCAGCCAGGGATACAGGGCAACCCCACCTGAAAGGGACCCTTTCCATCCCTGCGGAGACCTCCTATCTGATCAAATCGTGGGTCCTGGGACGCAGCCCAATTAAGTGAAAATAGATCCGGCCTTATCAGGTTCAGGCGTGGTCCCAGCGGTGGTCCCCCGGCGGCCCTGGAGGGTCCCTGTCTGTTTGATTTTCCTGCTCAGACACACTTGTTTAAACAGACCCCTCAGGGCCTCCTGTAACTGGAGCCAGCCCAGAGCCTGATTGCCAGGTGAGGGGAGGCCAGCTCAGATGGTGAGTGGGGGAAAGGCGAGCGAGAGAGCCCAGGCGGAAGCCACCGTCGGCACCTGCAACAGCCTCCTTCTGGTAGTATGCTCCTTGGGTTCAAATCCTGGCTCCATCCCTTCCAACTTTGTGCCCTTGGAGGAGTTCCTGACCCTCTCCTGTCCCCCGCTCTCATTCTGGGAGAAGCTTAAATGAAGAGGAATACCTCCTAAGTGCTCGGAGGGATTTAGTGATCTGGAAGTCGGGTTCTGCCATCACAACAACCCCGAGGTGGGTCCTCCAGACCTGGGAGGTGGGCACTGTTGTGTCCACTTAATGGGTGAGGAAGGGTCCTGAGAGCTACAGTGACTTAGATGGGCCAACATCTGGAGACAGCAACCCAACCCAGCCCTAAGGCCCCAAAGCCCGTGTTCTTGCCACCCCACGGTGCCCTGAGGACAGTTCCTAGCTCAGGGTCAGGGTCAGGGTCCTGCATCTGTGGGGTGTGGCGAGGGGCAGAGTGCAGTGACACAGTCAGCGATCGCCTCGCTTGTGCCCATGGGGCTCTACCTGCTCTGCTCTCTCCTCCCCACATCTCCCAATGTTATCTAGCCCCCTCTCCCTTCGCCTCCAAATCTGCTCCATGAGCGGCCACCCTGGGCCCCTTGCTGGTGCCCAAACACTCCCGCCCCAGGACACCTGAAGTGTTCTCCCTCAGGTGTCCCCATAGCTCCATCCCTCACTTCCCTCCCGGTCTCCATTCATGTGTCACCTTTTCAGAGAAGGCTCCCCTGAGAACCTTCTCCCACTCATTCACTCCCTCCAGCCTGCTTTATTTTTTTCCATAGCATGCATCGCCATCCAACATTTTATTATTATCTCTGCTATCTGTCTCTCCCCCTTCAAATTCAGCCCCCTACGGGCAAATGCTTTATTTTGCTCTCTACTCTCTCTCCATCACCTAGCACGCGGCCCAGCATATAGCTATTGCTCAGTAAATACTTGTGAACGACCGAATAAATCTCCTGCATAGTTGCCATGATTTTAGGAAAGTGACTGACCTCTGCATGTCTCTATTTTCTCATCTGCAAAACGGGCTTAATAAGTCTACCCACTTTCTGCTGTGAGAAATAAGACAAAGCATGTGCGGTATTTGGTGCAGTGGCTGGCACTGAGGAAGCCTGCATTGAAAGTTTTTTTCTGACCAAAAGAGGTCAGTGGGCTTTCCAGAAGATTCTTGTCAGCAAATAGAGTGATGCAAAAGGACCAGCTTTGATGCCAGGTTTTGATAACTCACCCCAGAAGATAAACCCACTTCCCATCTGCTATTTCATCTGAGCCTTGCAATGACTGTCTGACCTGACCAGGAGATATTGGAGCTTTTTGCAGGTGCAAGGCCAAGGCCCAGAGAGATCAAGACATTGCCCCATTGTCGCACAGCTCAGGAACCTTTCACATTCCCAAGAGAACTCCCTTGTCCCTGCCCTAAGTCCCCAGCCAGAGGCTGGCAGCTCGTTGACTGACATTCTTGGACTTGATCCAGGTGCTATGTTTGGGAGGATGGTGGTGTAGGTTCAAACAGGGTGTTTTCTTCACAGGAGCTGGTGCCAGAAGGACACTGGGGTACAGGGCAGCCTGTGCCAGAGTGTGGGTGTGGGAAAACAGACAGAGTTTGGACATGCTGAGTGGAGGAGAATACGCCGGTCCAGGTGGAAAGAAGAGCAGAGGCAGGAGGGGGAAAGGGGCAGGTTGTGTAGCGTTTGAAGGTCAGAGAGGTGACCCCCAAGGCCCGTGGCAACCCTGCCTGCCCTCCAGCATTCCCAGACACTCTGGGCTTTCGGTCAGGGGAGGGCATGGGCCAGTTTGGGGCTTCCATGGACTCTGTTTTCCCAGCAATAACAGTCATTAAAGCTGTCTTCTCAAGCCCTCATTATCCTGTGTTTACAACCCTTCTAGAAAAACAAAAGCCAGCCCAGCATGCCTCTCCCCAGATCACAGGCAGGCGTGTTAGTTCTCCTTTCTGAGTGCAAAGAGGAAAAGTCTTCCCTGAGATTCTCCTGAGGCTGGGTTGCCTGTGAGGGTGTGTTGTAGACTTTCCAACTTGGAAGGCAAATTTGGAAGAATTTTTTGGACTAATGTTAAGATTTTACCCTCATGATGCAAAGAAGGGTAATGAGAAGGGAAGGCAGAGAAGTAAGTGATATTGGCTCTGTGTTAAGTGCTTTACTTATCTTATGCACCCAACAGCCTTAAACCCAGGCACCATTAACCCATTTAACAGATGGGAAAACAGAGGCACCAAGCAACTGTGGTCTGAGGTGAGGGGCTTAGTGTTTGCTTCTGACCTCAGGCACGTGGAGAATGTTAATGATGGAGTAATCACCACCATGAAACTTGCAAAACACCCACGACGTGCAGGCACGTTACCTCATTTAATCCTCCTGGCTACATGGAGTCCGTGCTGTGGTCTCCATTTCACAGGTGGCCAAAGCGATGAGGGTGACGTGATGGGGTAACTTGCCCAAGGTCACTCAGCTACTGGAGGGTGAGTAAGGACTTGAACCTTGCAAAAAGTGGCAGTTGTCACTTTGGAGGGAAGACTGGAGAGGCTTGTGAAACCAAAAGGAAAGGAAACCAATGTTTTGCATGCCCTCGCTGCCCCCACCCCTCACAGGAAGAGTCCCCCTTGCCTTCTTCTTCCCCACACGTGCTCTGACATCAAAGGTGGGAGCAGCAGGTCCCTTTGCTCAGCTGGTGCATCTGGGGCAGAACAATCCCAAGCCAGCGGCTGGGTCTCAGCAAGGGTGGGAGCCCAGAGAAAAGGGAGAGAGGGAGGAAGAGGAGCAGGAAGAGGAGGAGATGAGGGTCCATCAAAGTGGCTCCTCCCACTTGCTCTGCTTGGGTGTGCTGTGCATGTGCAAACCCCCGGGATGGGATGGGGGTCTTCAAAGAGGAAACTTTGAGGAGCTCTGCCTCCTTCTCCTGGGTGCCAGGGCCCTCCTGAGTGGAGACGCAGGGCTTCCCAATGAGAACTTAAAAAAAATAAAAATCAATGCTACGGAATCATGCCATGGCTTCAATAATCCCATCAACTGTGCTGACACTTCACAGAC
Source organism: Balaenoptera borealis (assembly GCF_965194805.1). Classification (NCBI taxonomy): domain Eukaryota; kingdom Metazoa; phylum Chordata; class Mammalia; order Artiodactyla; family Balaenopteridae; genus Balaenoptera; species Balaenoptera borealis. Next base: position 113,549,920 of record NC_138861.1, on the reverse strand, counting down.
TGGATGCCACGTGTTCTTCATGTCTGACTTGCGAGGTGGACTCATAGTCCCATATTTCTGGGAGAATGGGTTGAGTGACTTGCTGAAGGTCACTCAGCAAAGTGGTATCCCCAGTGTACATCAGACTTTGATGTGAAGTTGTCCTAGTAGGGAGTGTATTCGTTTCCTAGTATTTGTTTCCTATGAAGTACCCAGAACGCATGGCCTGAGACAGAAATTTGTTTTCTCACAGTTCTAGAGACTCGAAGCCGGTGATCAAGGTGTCAGCAGGGCTACACTGTCCCCGAGACTCTAGGTAGAATTCTTCCCCGCCTCTTCCTGGCTTTGTGGTTGCCAGCAATCCTTGGCGTTCTGTGGCTTACAGCTGCAACCCCAATCTCTGCTCTGTCTCCTCCATGTATGTCTTCACATCGTCTTCCCTCTGTGTGTCTGTGTCCAAATTTCTCTCTTCTTAAAAGGACAGCAGTCATATTGGATTAAGGTACCACCATCCTCCAGTGGGACCTCATCTTGATCACTTCTGCAAAGATGCTAGTTTCAAATAAGGTCCCATTCACAGGTATGGGCGGTTAGGACTTCAACGTGTCTTTTGCGGGGACAGAATGCAACCCACGACAAGATGTATGTGTGTCCTCCTCTTTGCCCAGGGAGCTCTGTGGTGCTGCTGGACACCCAGGCTCTAAAAGCAGTAAACTCAGAGCAAAATGACGGCAATAGCAACTCCTGGGTCCCACAGCTCCTTGAAAGGACACAGTGCCTTCATGTCCTTTTTCGAAGCCCTTGCACAATTTTGTGCATTAGCTGATGGGCATCCTTATACCCATTTCACAGATGAGGAAATTGAAGCTTAGAAAGATTCAGAAATAGTATCTGTCTGACTCTAGAACTAACCACTGTCCCCAGGGGAGTGGGGTGGGCAGGCAAGGGTTAAGGCTAAGGCGGGGCAGGTGGGCCCAGTCCAGGCCCTGCTGACTCGCTGGGCCTTAATACTGCTACTCTGCTCCCTGTGGGCACTGTCAGTTGCCTGGGAGCTGATTAAGATGTCACAGAGGATTATGATGTCAGGTGCAAGAATCACGCTCCAGGAGGGGTGACTGCTGGGCCTGGAGGGAGGTTACCCTAGCAACGGAGACAGGACATCCATACAGAGGAGTGGCACAGCCTGGTGGGAAGGGCATGGGGCTTGGGGTCATGCTGTCCTGGGTGCGAATTCCAGCCCCTCAGCTCTGCAGCTGGGTGACCTTGGGTAAAACACCACACCTTCCTGAGCTACTGCCTCCTCATACACAAGATGGGGGAGAATAATTCCATTCCTTTGTGGATCAAATGGAACAGCCGAAAAAAATCCCCTGGCCTCTGCAAGCATCTGCCAAACAGCGGTCCCCAGGGAACCCAGGCATCAGCTCCAGAGTCGGGGCTCAGGCGTGGGCAGGCTTGCCAGAGGTGGCAAAGAAATAGTGCCAAACTACCTCGCTGCCAAGAGCTGAGGCTGCTTAGAAAGCACCGTCACCTGGGGATGGGGAGCCCTGTTAGCGGCCTTCTTTGTGTCAACCAGCAGGAGGGGAGCGGCTCTTCCCCACAGCCTCCGAAACGTTCTGCTCAAATAATGCTGACCACAGCATGTATTCACTGCCTGTTCACTTGTTGCTTTCACTATTTGGCCATGAACCCCGTTTATTTAGATCCCTAGAGACCAGCATAGTGCCAAACAAATGTTTGAATAAATGAAGGGAAAAAAGAAGGTGTTTTCTCAACTTCCCTTTTTCTTCCTCGGAAAAAATTTTTCCTGACTTTGAGGAAGAAATATTCCTCCTCCTCTGCAAAGGTACCCTCCCCAGTGTCCTTAATTCTAATCCTCTTATTTCCCTAGATCCTGGCTTTCATTCATCCACTCACTCATCTACCCACCCAGGTATTCAGCGACTCATCCATCCATCCCTCCGTCATCCATTCATCCATCCACCCATCCTGTCACCCATTTATCTATCCATCCATCCCTCCATTATCCACCCACACATCCATCCTTCCATCATCCAGCCATCCAGCCATCCCTCCATCGTCCATCCATCCCTCCCTCCATCCCGTCATCTATTTATCTATCCATCCAGCCCTCCATCAGTCATCCACTCCTTCACCCATTCACCACCCACCCATCCACCCTTCAGGGCAGCAGACATCCAAGGATCTACCTCTGAGCCGTGTCCTATGCTAGGTCTGCGGGGCCCACAGGGTCAAGTCAGACGAGCACCCTGGCCCTAAGGAGTTCTCAGTCTTGCAGGGCTGAGAAAACATGAATGGAAATACCCCTGATGCAGGGGAGAAAGGGAGGGTATTTCAAAGAGGGGAAGGCCAGGTACTGGAGGCCACAGTAGACGGAGAAGTGATGCTATAAATGGGAATCAGGGAAGGCTCCTGGGAGGGGTAAGAGCAGAAGGGGGGATTTCTTGGGGGAGAATGTGGGCGGGAGAGGTGAGCGAAGGGGCAACTGGGAAGCAACACACCCTTCCACAGCCCCTACCACGTGCTGATGTCTCCTCCCCTTTGCGGAGCCTTCACACAGGTTCAGAGAGATTAAGTAACTTCCCCCAAGTCACTCAGCTTCGAGAGTGGTAGAGCTGATTTGAGAAGCTCAAGTCTCAGCTTCTCAGAGAGGCCTTCCGGGACCACTTCTGCACGTCACACCGTGCCTATTTCCTTCACGCCATGTCCTTTCTGTGTCTGATGTCTCTCTCCCCCACTGGAAGGCCAGCTCCACGAGGGCAGGGACCTTGCCTCGCTCCCTGCTCTGTCGCCAGCCCCTGGAGCATAGTTGGGGCTCAGAGACGTCTTTCCTGAGATGCCGTGATTGTACCAGTCCTGGGCCAGGAGATGGTTCCCTAGTCCCTGACCTCCTGCCCACTCTTTGAAGCGCTTTTCTTCCTGGAAGCCTCCCTAATCAGCTGCCTTCTGACTCTGGCCAGACTGGCCTTTAGGGTACTCAGGGCCCATCAGCTGAACGAACGCTGCTCTCAGGCCTCCTGGCCAGGGTGGGCACCCACCCTGCACATTTTTGATCGTCTTAGGAGACGAGCACTGAGCAAGCAGATAATTGAAAAGATTATCCCAGGATGGGACTCTTGGAAGGTTGATTTATGGTGCGTCATCCCTACTTCAGGGTTTTTATTGGAAATTGAAGAATGGCTTTCCAACTTGAGCCTCGCGGCTGCGTTTAACATCCACCCATCATGCAGACCCACACTGGCCCCCGGGCTCTCTGCAAAGTCACTGTGCCTCAGAGCTCTGGATGTGACCCCAGCAGCCGCCCTGTGCTGAGACCCCGCCTTCCCCCTCCCCTTCTTCTCTCCTCCCTCCAGCTCCAGCTCCCCCCTCCTCCTTTCACTTCTCTCTTCCCTTCCCTCTCCTTTCTGTCCTTGGGGGAGTTGAGGGAGGTGGCTGATAGGAAGGGAGGGGGCTTTACCGAGAAAGTGGAGGATCCATAACAATGCTTAAGTCGAATCCAGCCTGGGAGCTTAGCCATCCTCCAGGGCTCAGCTCAGATGCCCTTCTTCCATGAGGCCTGCCTTGATTCTCCTTTCGAATGTATTTCCCGAGCTCCTGGCTGGTCCTTCTGTTCATGGGAGTGCACCCTTCCCACCCGGCACCAGAGATGCCTCCATCTCTGAAGGGCAGAGGCTCTGTGGGAGTGGGCTTGACCCCGGGGAGTAGGGGCAGGAGGGCGGGCACTGAGGTGGGGCAGCTAACGTGTTGGGGGTCGTTGGCCAACAAGGAAGATCAGGTGGGGACCGGTGTCAGGATCCAGGTGAGATTATAACCCAGGTGAGCTGTGCGGCTTTGGGCAAATCACTTTACCTCTCTGAACCTGTCATTTCTCATTTACACTATAGTGATAATAACACCCACCTTAGTACAATGTTCTCACCTGGACCAGCAGCATCAACACCGCCTGGGAACTTGTGAGAAATGCAGATGCTCAGGCCCAACCCTCGACCTGCTGCTGAATCAGAAAGTCTGAGATGGGGTCCAGCAAGCCCTCCAGGGGTCTCTGATGCACAGGAGAGTACTGCTGAGGCAATACCTGGGATAATGCAAGGGGAGGCGTTGGCATAGAGAGGCAGTAGGGACTCCTCGTCCCTTCCTGCATGCTGAGATGAAACTGTGGGTACTGTTCTGACAGGAAGACGCTGGCCAGAAAAAAAGTGTGTGATCTGGGGTCTGTAGCAGCAAATGCTGACAGATCCGACAGATCTGCAGAACGCCCTCCCTTCCCAAGGCATCTGTGAGCCTCAAGGAAGGAAACAGCCCCTGGGGCAGGCCCCACCTTGGGGGAGGCTGGAAGATGCAACCAGAGAAGGAAACAGGCCTGGGTTCAAAGCAGACCCTGAGGAAGCCTCCGGAAGAGAGGGCAGAACGCTGCGTGAGAATCATTGCAGCGGGTGATCTGCGCTCTCCCGCATCCAGGCTGTGTCTGGTCACTTCTCTTAGAGAGAGATGGGTGGCACGGTTCCTGCCTGTAAGGAGGGCTGGGGTGTAGAGCTGGTACAGGTAACTGACACCGGACACGTGGTGGGGGGGGGAAGGGCTGACAGTTCCTACTGTGGGCCAGAGACCCTGGGAGAAGGTCCAGTGACCACGGAGGCAGAGATGGGGATGATGCAGCCACAAGACAAGGAACGCCGCTTGCCAGCAACCACCAGAGGCTGAAAGAGGCCTGGAACAGCTTCTCCCCTGGAGCCTTCAGAGGGAGCACGGCCCTGCCGACACCTCGATCTTGGACTCTGGCCTCCAGAACTGTGAGAGATAAGGTTTCTGTTCTTTAAAACCTCCAGTCTGTGGTACTTTGCTAAGTCATCCCTAGGAAGTGAATACAGACTTTGTTTTAGTCCCACAAGAAATGCTCTGAGGAGGGTGTATGACTCCCCATTACACAGATGAGAAGGCTGAGGGTCAGAAAGGTGAAGTGCTTTTCCTAGGGTCACTCAGCACCCGGGGGTCACCAGGATCCCAGACAAGATGTGTCTGCACCCAAACAGTGTGTGTTTTCCCAGTGTAGCTTTGCTGCGGGCAAGTGCCCACCCGTGGGCATGACTGCAACTTCTTTCTCTTTGCTCCTGTCTTGGGCTCCCCGTAGGACAGGTGCTAACACCTCTGACCCCAGGACCCTCTTCCTCCTCACTGTCTCCCCCTCCCTGCTCCCCAGGATCTCTCTCAGGGGTCCTTTCACACTTTCCTGTTCTTCTGGTTGAATAACTTGGAAACTCGGTCCTGAACAGCTCCCATCCTCTGGACAGCTGATTCCCCCACTACTCCAGGTGTGGTCCCCAAACCGTGGCAGCAGCCTCACTGGGAATGGTCAGCAATGTCTAGAGCTCTGCCAAGATAGAATCCGCATTTTAACAAGATCCCCAAGCAACCTGACCAGCACTAGAGTCTGCAAACTTGAGTTTGGGTCTGTACAGCCTTTGGCACCCATGCCCCCTGGGGCGTCCGTGCAGTCCGCTGGCTCGGGAAGGGCTGTGTGGAGCAGTGAGGAGAGTGCAGGCTCTCAAACCAGAGCTCGATTTGACTCCTGGCTCTGCCACTGGTCAGCTGTGTGACTTTGGGTCAGTTTCTCAACCTCTCTGAGCCACATGTCCGTGTTGGTGGATAATTGAACCAAGCGCCTCCACAGAACCACATTCAGTGGGCTCACTCAGGTGACAGCTCAAGAACGCCAAAGCAGGGACTTCATGGAGGCGGGGGCTGAGCTGGAGAAATTCCTGAGGCTTCTGGGGAGACGGCCTCTAGTCCTGCCCACCATCATCACATCACCACCCCCCCTGCACATTCTCCTGCCCTACTTCCTGGGAGGTACCTCCCTGCCCTATTTCCTGGGAGGTACCTCGAGGCCTGGTCACAGGACCCTGGGTCTGGGGAGGGCAGTGGTGATCGAGGCCAAGGGCGGTGGGTCCTCCTTCCTCCCTGCCTGGGCTGGGGGGCCTCCTCGCCCACACCTCCCACCATCTTCAGATGGCTGTGCTCTTCATCCCCTTTGCCACCTGCCTTCTCAGTCTGGTCCCAACCCCCCTTTTCTCCCTCCCTGCCTCTCCTGGGTGTCTTCTCCCATCCTCTTCTCTCCCTTCCTTCCCCGCCCTCTGCCCTGGGCGCACAGTGGGGAGAGGTCCTTTGTTGCCCCTTCTCCCAGGACACCTCTCATCCTGGTCCTCACAGGCACCAGGTCAATGCAGTCCCTAAATGGCGACCACGCCCAGTCCCCAGCCCCTCTGCTCGGCTCTGCTTTCTCCTTCCTGCCTCCCTGTCGCCGTCTCTCCCTCTCTGTCCCTTTTCTTGTTTCTCTCTGTGTTTGCCTGTCTGGGTCTGTTTCTAAGTCTCTCCCTCCTCTCTCACCATGGAAACTGATTTTAACTCTGACCTTATCCAAATGATTACAAATAGGAGGGGAAACCACAGGCCTGAAATCTCTGCAAGGAGGCTCCTTCCTCGGGGCGGGGCCGGGTGCCCCTTGCAGGCTTCCAAAGGGCAGCCTGGGATGCCCTCCCTCAGCACCCCTCCCAGGCCTGAGCCCCGGTGGAGGAGGGGCTAGGACACACCCCAAGGCCCTGGGGTCAGAGGTCCACGTGACTCAGGCTGGTCTGGGAGGACTGGGCCGCCCTGACCTGGGCTTTGGGGTCTCCGGGCCCCCTTGCATGCAGCAGCATCAGTGGGGTTTTATGGTGAGCAGGCCCGGGGTCTGAGGAAGCTGGAGGTGGGGACCCACCCTGAGGCAGTGCAGAGCCCCACAGCGCACCTATCAAGACCTGTTTGCCTGATCCTTGCTCCCCTAGGGGCTACTCAGAGACACAGTGTGGGGCAAGGGGCTTAATCCGGCCTCTTTCATCAAAGGAGACTTGTCTCTCCCTTCATCCTTCCCCCTCCCCAGAGATAGACCCGCCATCACGCTATCACTTCGGTCCCTTAGGGAGAGAAACACCTCCGTCCCCACTCCTCATCCAGTCCTGAGGTTTAGCCAGTAAGGAAGGATGAGGATTTGCAAGATAGGGGATAAGATTACATTAAAAGGTTTGATTAAGGAAATAGAGGAAACGGGGTTTAGTGTTTCTTACCTCTGTTCTGGGTCTTAAAAGTGAATGCTTTTATTGCAGTTCTGAGGCAATCAGCCACAATCTGGGGCTGCAACCTCCAACTCTGCTGTTGAATGCCCTCCTTCCTAAAACACATACACATGCACACTGGCATGTTCACTCGACATGGGCACACACTCACATCCACGCACACACAACTCATACGCTTGCATGAGCAAGCACTTCTGAGCGCTTGTACTGAGCGCTTCTACACACTCACACACACAGACACACAAGCTTATGCACACTCACGTGTAGTCACACACTCAAACCACACATATATACACACACAACTCACTTGCACACTCTCACACACACACACACACACAGGATTTCCCCAGCTGTAACTGAGAAAACATCCAGACTCCCAAGATTGCTGATGCTACAAGGGAACCTCAGAGGCCCTCTGGTCCGGGGATGGCAAACGCACTTGGCCCAGGGGCAGGTTGACCGCAGCAGGGTGGGACTATGCTGACCAGCACAGCTCTGGTCCCCTGGGGAGGAGGAAGCCAACACAGCGCAGTAGCTGGTGCCGTGGGAGTCCTGGCCGGGGCTCACCCACCCTACTGCAATTTTAAGAGATGCTAGAGACCCATACTTTTATTAGGAATTTCCCAATGTAAAAACGCTGGCTAATGTCGTTAACTAAAAGCAACAACAGCTCTTCAGGCTCCATCCGTGCTGGGGGCAGCCAAGTGAGGACCTCTTAGCAGGCCCACAGTGCCCATTTCCCAGGTGGGGAAACTGAGGTTCAAAAAGTTCAGTGGCTTTTCAAGGCTTACTCAGGAGAATTGACACAACCAGGAATAGAGCTAACATCTTTTGGGGTTTCTCAACAACTTGAACCTGATAAATCCAGATCATTCACCAAAACAAAGGAAAGTTTATCAAAGCAGTCACTTCCTTTAACCTAAAGTTAATAGTCCTCCAACAGTTCAAATGTCACTTACCCAGAGTGTCCCGTTTAGAGAACCTCCTGCCCTTTGCACTCCCTTCTCTTTACCCCACAACCCTGTTTTTGTTTCTTCCTAGCAGTCATCCTGATTGTAAATGAGCTTCCTTTGCCAGGAGTTTATTTTTAATGGTAGTCAGTGGCCTGTTCTCCCTGCCCTCAGGCATATGGGAGGTCCCAACACAGCCTTTCCTGGCCCCTCATTAGTGGATGGGGCCATGTGACTGGTTTTAGCCAGTGATCTGTGAGCAGAAGTAACTTGTGTCATTTCCAGTGAAAGACTTCATAGCTGTTGTGCAATCCTACAGAACACCCTTCCTCCCAGGTGTGGTGACCAGCAGTGTCTGGGAGGTAACTCCTCCATCAGTCTGTTCCCCAGTGATTAGCAGCGGCCCCCTGGTGACCCATGGTGGATGTGCAGCCTGAGCAAGAAATAAACTTGTGTTAAGCATGGAGATTGAGGTGTTGTTTGTTACTGCAGCATAACCTTTCCTATCCTGACTGCTACACTTTAAAAATGCCCATTTCCCACTATTGCAATGTAGGGAGAAACCTTGCCTGTTTGTTCACTGTTGGTTTACAGCGCCTAGACCCAAACCTGGCACTTTGTAAGTACTTAATGAATGTCTGCTGAATAAATGGATACATCAGATGGAGCAGTGAGTGACAGCACAGCCTTTCGAAATAAGACAGACCCAGACTGAAAACCCAGCTCTGCAGAATGACTTTGAGCAAGTGACAACCTGTCTCAGTCTCCCCTTGTTCTCCTGTCAAATGGGGACACAATGAGCCCCATCTCACATGGGTGTGCCACAGATGGATTGAGAACATTGTCTTGCATTCCCAGCACTGTGCCTGGAGCTGGGTAAATGCTCACAAACAAGAGCTGATGATATTCTCATTAACGTGACTGATGTAGCCCAGGGAGTAGCTTTCAGAATTTCTCCAGATGCGTGGTACAATGCCTATGCCAGGGCCCAGTCCTAGAGGGTCTAGTCTGGTAGACCTGACCCAGAGCCAGAAATCTGCATTCTAAAGGAGCTTCCTGGGTGATCTGATGCAATGGTTTGAGAAGGCTAGCCTGTTTTCACTGAGCCTGATCTATCATCAGTTCTGGGAAGGTGGAAGGCTTGATCCGCCTGTATTTAGTTTGACATCTGACAGGAGGGCTCATGATTTTCTCACAGCAATAATACTGAAAACAGTTTGAAGCACTTGCCATGCACCAAGCTCTCTGCCAGGGTGGCTGGCAGGTCTCCGCTCATAGTGACCCAAGAGGAAGATGTTGCATCCCCACTTTACAGATGAGGAAACTGAGGCTCAGAGAGGGATGGGTCTTGCCCAAGTGCACCCAGCTGGGGAGTGATGGAGACTTTGGGGAACTCGGTTTCAAGTTCTGTGATGTAATGAGTGACCCAAATTGTAAATGATATTGATGTGGGTGAGGAGGTTTGTGTGTGGAATCCTGCAGGGATCTCCAAAAAGAGAGGACTAACAAGATGAAGTATAGTGCAGTTCAATCTAAACGCTGATATTTACTTAAAACAATTTTATTGAGGTATAGTCGAATACAATAAGATATACATATATAAAGGGTATGATTTATTAAGCTTTGACATATTTAAACACGTATGAAGACTTCATCGTAATGGAGATCTTGAACGTGATATTTGTCTTAGTCATCTCAGGCTGCCACAACAAAAACACCACACACCGGGGTCCTTAAACAACAGACATTTGTTTCCTCACCTCTTTGGAGTTTGGAAGCCCGAGTTCAGCGTTCCAGGATGGTCAGGTTCTGGTGAGGACCCTCTCCCTGGCTTGCACGTAGCTGACCTCTCCCTGTGCCCTCACATGGCATAGAAACAGAGGCAGATCCCTCTCTCCCTCTTCTTATAAGACCATGAACCCTATCGGATTTGGGCCCTACCCCATGAGCTCATTTAACCTTAATTACCTCCTAAAAGCCCTGTCTCCAAATACAGTCACATTGAGGGTTAGGACTTCAATCTGGGGGGAAACATAATTCAGTCCATTGCAATAACTAACTTTTAAAACTTCATTGGTTATCCAAGTGTGGGTAAAAATTTATGCTCATAAAAGTTTATTGCAGAATTATTATAATAGTGAAAAACAAAACAACTTAAATGCCTAACCATTGGAGAAAGGCTGGATAAATTATGGTGTGTTTACAAAGTATATTATGAATGTAAATCCAGATCTAGGACAGTACCTGACACTTGGTAAGTGCTTAATAAAAAAGTTTAAAAGCTATGCTTACTAAGAGTTTCCAGTGATATGGAGAAATGCTTTAGATACAATATTATGTGAAAAAAAAAATCAGGATTTTAAATGGCATTAGAAAGCTACTTCTAACCACATATACAACAAACACAGAGAAAAGACTAGAAAACATGACAATTTTTTTAAAGGTTTTATCTTTTTAATTTTTTTTTAATTTTTATTTATTTATGTATTTATTTTTTGACTGTGTTGGGTCTTCATTTCTGTGCAAGGGCTTTCTCTAGTTGCAGCAAGTGGGGGCCACTCTTCATCGCGGTGCGCGGGCCTCTCACTATCGCGGCCTCTCTTGTTGCGGAGCACAGGCTCCAGACGCGCAGGCTCAGTGGTTGTGGCTCACAGGCCCAGTTGCTCCGCGGCATGTGGGATCCTCCCAGACCAGGACTCGAACCCGCGTCCCCTGCATTGGCAGGCAGATTCTCAACCACTGCGCCACCAGGGAAGCCCCATGACAATTTTAAGAGGGATTGTCCTGGGGTGATGGGGTTCATGGAAATTATATTTGTTGCTTTAAATAATACTTTTCTTTAGTTTCCTAATTCTTTAAAATCAGCACACACTACTTTTATAAAGAGGAAAGAAACCTGTATTTGCAGATTAGAAGCAGCACTGGAAAACTGAATTGCACAGGAATGGAAGAGGAGAAACCCAGCTTGACACACGTTCATGAAAATGACCACAAACCATTCAAAAAATAAGAGAGATATGGATTTGTGTCACAGATGCAAACAGATGTGTAATTTGGGGGCAGTTCACTTAGATTTCCTTGGGCCTCAGTTTTCACATCCATAAAATGGGTACCATAATGGGCCCCTTGGAAGGACACTATGAGATTAATTGAGTATGTGTTTTATCCTTGCTTTTCCTGCCTCCATCCTCCCTGATTGCTTTCTTTCGTCTTTTGTCTGCTCTTTACATTGCTGATTCTTTCTCTTGTTTATCCAGTTAACATTTGTTGACACAGTTTTTTCCAGGCGTGGACTAGCTCCTTCGGATGCAAAGATAAATCAGACATTTACTCCTCACCTTCCAGGAGAGGGAAAATGTCTACAGTGGGCCAGGGACAGGCCAGGCTTTCGGGGCCAACCACTTCTTGTTGTCATGACAACATGGGCACCCACTCACCTGCCAGAGGAAACTGTCTTACATGGACTGACCCATCCGTGAGAACAGGTTTACCTACCCATGAGGGGCTGGCCCACAGGGGCCCTCTACTAGCAAGTTCTGGACCCATAATCCTACTTCCGCCTAGGGAGAAGGAAGGCTGCAGATGGGATACATAATCCTGACATCAGGTGGACTTAAGAAAGAACAGACATCTGACCCAGGCCTGGAAGGGTTAAATAGGAGCTTAACAGACTAGGAAAGTTCAGGGCAGAGGGAAGAGCGTTTTCAAAAGCCTGGGGTTTGACCTGCATTGTGTGCAACGTGACTCATTCTGGATGGAGCGGAGTACAGACCATGAAGGCAGCACTTGGAGATGGCTAAGGGGGTAGATAGGGGCAAGAGCCACATCCCAAAGGGCTTTGTAGATGGGGCTGGGCAGTTAGATCTTTAACCCAGAGGCAACGGGGAGCCACTGAAAGGCTCAGGCAGGGGGAGGCACCCAGACTGACTTCCTTAGGTAGAGACGCCTGTGGATCACTGAAGAGGGTGGAACAGGAGAGAGAAAGGAAGCAAAAGCAAGCTTGGGAGCTGTTTCATAATATAGGGAGGGCTGTGGGGACGTGCTGGGGCAGGCAGGGGTGGTAAACTCTGAAAGATACAGGGAAGGGAGAGCTGACAAAGCTTGGTGACTACCTGGATGTGGGTACGGCGGGAACGGAGTGTGTAGGGAAGGACTGCCAAGCTCCTGGTGGGAGTGACTGTGGACAACGGTGGTCCCTTCAAAGGCAGGAAAGCCTGGGAGGGGGAGGAGGGGGAGAGGGTGGAGGAGAGGGAGGAGGAGAAAGGAGTAGGGAGGAAGAGGAGAAGAGGGACAGGAGGGAAGGAGAAGGGGGTGGAGGAGGAAAAGGAGGGAGGTGAGGAAGAGGGATGGAGAAGGGGATGAGGACGATGAGGAGGAAGAGGAGGAGGAGGAGGAGGGGGAAGAAGGAGCAGGAGGCACTGATTTCCTCATTGGTGGGGGGGATGAAGGAACTCTGCCTGGGGAGCCAGCAGTCTCTTCTCCAGGCCCTTGGGTGACTTTCCTGCCCTTCAGAGGCCCTGCCAGGCTTAATAAGGGCCTGTGATGTGTGGAGACTATCAATTACTGAGATGAGTTTATTTTGAAGTCCAAGATAGGAATGCTGGTGTCTCGACCAGGTATGTGTTTACACCTCCAGGTTGGTGAGGCCAGAAATAAACACTTTGTCACAGCGTCAAAGCTGAGCCCAGGCCCTAGAAAGGTGCTGCGCCGAGGTCTGCCCTCCAGACTCCGGGTCCTGGGGGAAGGGGGCCACACTCATTTATGGGGCCCCTGTTGTGTGCCAGGCAGTGCTGAGAGGCAAGGATGATGCAAAGGGACCTTCACCCTGGAGACTCTTGTCTGGGGGCAACAGGCGGGTCCAGGCAGTGACAGTGGGATGCAGTCAGTATTGGCAAAGAAGGATTTGGACTTGGGGCTGGGGGCCTGGGGGGGGGCATCTTTGCTGAGCATTGGAAGAAGATAGTCTGGGGGTGGTGCTGTGATGGGGTGGGCGGGGAGCTGCCACTGAACTGTGTGTTAGTGTCCTGTGGCTGCTGTAACAGGGAACCATAGCTTGAGGGACTTCAGACAACAGGGACTTATCCTCTCAGAGTTCCGGGGGCCAGAAGTCCAAAGTCAAGGTGTCAGCAGGGCTGTGCCCCCTCTGAAGAATCCAGGGAACGATCCTTCCTTACCTCCTCCCAGCTTTTGGTGGCTGCCTGCAGTCCTTGGCTTGTAGACGCATCATTGCAACCCCTGTGTCTGTCTTCACACTGCCTTCTCCCTTGTGTCTGTGTTTCTTCTCTTTCAGAAGGACACCAGTCATATTGGATTAGGGTCCACCCTAATCCAGTCTGACCTCATCTTAATCACATCTGCAAAGATCCTATTTCCAAATAAGGTCACCTTCACAGGTGCCAGGTAAAGATGAATTTAGGGGGGACGATGTTCACCCCAGAGCAGACTGCGAATGGTTCATTGTGACTTGGACTTTCATCTGAGATAGGTGAGGGGTACTAAGCAGACCTAGCTGGAGAGGGGAGGCACAGGCTAGACCGTGGGAGCCTGTAGGCTATGCAAACAGCCTTGGTCCCGGATTGCAAGGTCAACAAACACACGCCCCCTGTCCACACGGAACACGGGTGGGAGACCCTGAGTGGAAATCCTTGCAGAGTAATGCAGAGAGGGATCTTGATTTGCATCTCTGATTTGCATCAGAGGGCTGTCTGAATTCGAGGGGTTCTGGCCTCATCCTCACCAGCACGTCTGCAGCCCTGACACCGCAAGTTTATTCCTTGGCAACAGTTAAGGTGGAGAAAGGCAGCCACACCAGGGGCAACCCCTCTTTTTGGTGTCGGGGATGGTTTTCCTTCTTCCTACAGCGGCCCTGTCTCCAGAAGGTGATGCAGCCGCCACCCTCCCTCCAGGGAAGAACCCCTGCTTGGTCAGCCTGGGCCTGGTTCTCCCTGTCCCAGATCTTCTTGGGCTCCCTGAGAGCAGACACTTAGAGTCACTCATGATACCTGGTGCCCAAGCTGCATCTCCTCTAAGGAGGCTGGGAGGATGGGATGCTTACTTCTCACTTCCTGGGTGCCAGGCATTTATGCTCAGCACCCTAAACTCATTTCCAATTTGAGGGCTCCCACTCACTGTGAACTTGGCTATCCTCATGTTACAGAGGTGGGTGCCGAGGCCCAGAGCAGCTCCGCCGCCAGCCAGTGAGTGGTGTGATGGTTAACTCCATGCCTCACCTCGGCAAGGCTACGGGGCCCAGCTGTCTGGTTGAACACCATCCTAGAGAGTACTGTGAAGCTATTTCTTCAGTGTGATTAACACTTGAATCAGTGGACTTTATAGACAGGGGAAGACAAAGACTGTATGATCTCACTTATATGTGGAATCTAAGAAATACACAACAAGCTAGTGAATATAACAAAAAAAGAAGCAGACTCACAGACATAGGGAACAAACTAGCGGTTACCTGTCGGGTGGGAGGTATAAGCTATTGAGTGTAAGATCGGCTCAAGGATGTGTTGTACAACACGGGGAACAGAGCCAATATTTTGTAATAACTTTCATGGAAAGTAACCTTTAAAAATTGTATAAAAGGGCTTCCCTGGTGGCGCAGTGGTTGAGAATCTGCCTGCTAATGCAGGGGACACAGGTTCGAGCCCTGGTCTGGGAGGATCCCACATGCCGCGGAGCAACTGGGCCCGTGAGCCACAACTACCGAGCCTGCGCGTCTGGAGCCTGTGCTCCGCAACAAGAGAGGCCGCGACAGTGAGAGGCCCGCGCACCGCGATGAGGAGTGGCCCCCACTCGCTGCAACTAGAGAAAGCCCTCGCACAGAAACGAAGACCCAACACAGCCAAAAATAAATAAATAAATAAATAAATAAATAAATAAATTTTAAAAGAAAGCAAAGTTCCAAAAAAAATCATTGTATAAAAGAGTTTAAAAATTAAATCAATGGACTTTGAGTAAAGTAGATGACACGCCATAGTGTGGGTGGGCTTCACTCAATCAGTTGAAGGCCTGAGGAGCAAAGATTGAGGTTTGCAGAAGAGGAAGGAACTGCCCGTAAGACTGCATCCGAGAAATCTTCCCTGAGCCATCTCTCTCTCCTCTGTTTCTCTCTCTCCATATATATATATATATATATATATACATACACACACATACATATATATAGTATACATATGATAGATACATAGATTTATAGATATAGACATACACATAGATCTAGGTCTAGATATATAGATATAGATGTAGCTATAAATATCTACATCTTTCTGTCTCCCGATTGGTTCTGTTTCTCTGGAGAACCCTGATTTACACAAGCAGTGAAGCAGTGATTCAAATGCTGGGCTGCCTGACATCAAGCTTCTCTCGCACCCTTTCCGTTGCAGGGTCCCCTGGCTGAGATGCACCAGGCACACATGGGCGGCGTCTGAACCCTCACCACTCACGGTGTGCTCCGTGGAGCAGCCGCATTTCAGCATCACCTGGGAGCTGGTTACAAGCGCAGTTGAGAAACCAGAGCCCAGGCGGACTGAACCAGAAACAGCATCCCAACAAGATCCCAGGTGATGCAGAAGTGCACTGCAGTGAGAAACGTCACTGGGAGGGCAGGTCCTTCTCCTTCTCTAGGCAAGCCTTCCACCTCCCCCACTGTCCCAGCTGTCCTGCTTTGGCACACAGTAGGCACTTAATCAATTCTGATTGGCTGATGAGTTGACCTCTGTCCAGTCCCTGATATTTAGAATTTGCCCTTCCAACCTCTGTATCTTTTATTTCCTCTCCAGATTTCTTTTTTTAACTGGGGTAAAATATACATAAAACTTTCCATTTTAACCATTTTAAGGTGTACGGTGCAGTGGCATTAAGTACATCCACAGTATTGTGTAACCGTCACCACCATCCATCTCCAGAACTTCTTCATCTTCCCAAACTGAAACTCTGTCCCCATTAAAGGCCTTCTTGTTTCTCCTCCCCCAGCCCCTGGCACCCACCGTTCTACTTTCTGTCTATGAATTTGACTCTAGGTGTCTCATATAAGTGGAATCATGCAGTATTTGTCTTTTTTGACAAATTCATGCTCATTTCACTCAGCATAATGACCTCAAGTTTCATTCATGTTGTAGCATGTGTCAGATTTTCCTTCCTTTTTAAGGCTGAATCATGTTCCCATTGTATGGATGGACCAAATTTGTTCATCCATTCCTCTGCTGATGGATTTTATATTGTTTTCTACCTTTTGCTTATTGTGAATAAGCTGTGAACATGGGAGTACAATATCTGCTTGAGTCTCTACTTTCAATTCTTTGGGTGTATATCCAGAAGTGGAATTGCTGGATCATATGGTAATTCTGTGTTTAATTTTGTGAGGAACCGCCATCCTGTTTTCCACAGCAGCTGCATCATTTTACATTCCTACCAGCAGTGCACAGGGTTCTAATTTGCCACATCCTCGTCAATATCTGTTATTTTCTGTTTTGTTCAACGGTTTTGATAGCGGCTATTCTAAGGGGGTGAGGTGATATCTCGTTGTAGTCTTGATTTCAGGCTCCGTTTCACACCTGGTACCCTGAGAAGGCACCATGTTTTATCTACCTGCATCCCCCACACTTAATGCCACACAGAGCAGGAACCCAGTCACAACGTGCTGAATGAGTTAGTTACTTGAGAGATTTTTGGCTGAATTCTGTAAGCCAAGCTCGGTTTAAAAACCCTCTACCTGATCAAAGTAATCTGCCCTGCATTTCTTTGCTACAATTCGCACAGCTCCTGACCGGGAAAGCAAATCACATCTGCTGCCACCTTCCCGGGGCCCTGGGGAAGCTGAAGGGCAAGCGCAGCCTGGCCGGCCCTCCCTAAGCTGGTGAGTGTAGTGCACAGGTGAAGGGCTCTGATTCAATGAGGGCTTTCTTTCCGTGTTGTGATTTTTCCCCAGTGGACCCATAATTTCACTGGTAATTCATGATATATGCTGGCGCATGCACACGTGCGTGTGTGTGTGCTTGTGTGTGTGTGATGTATTATTCCCCGTAGCAGCCACCGTGGTTCACAGAGGAACCAGCACCAGCTTTGCACTCAAACAAGCTGGCATGTAAATTCCAGGGTTGAGATGTGGTCCCATGAACCCTCAGAAGGGACATCCAACCAGTGGGAGCCTTGGATTGCTCTTGGAGTGTAGACTGGGGACACCAGGACCCTCCTCATCTGGTGGTCCTGAGGATATTGAATAATAAATACTTATCAGCTGCATCCATGCTCTACATATATCAATGCATTTGAGTTGGGTACCATTATCTCCATTTTTCAGATGAGGAAACTGAGGCTCACAAAGATGGGTGACTTGCCCAAGGTCATGCAGCTCAAGAGTGGCAGACCTGAAGTCTAAACCCTGGTGTTGTGGCCCCAGAGCCCACACACACTTGACCTCTGGGAGGTGCTTGGGACAGGAGCAAACCTGCGAGGTAGAAGTTGTCAGCCCGAGACTCAGAGAGGTTGAGTGACTGCTCAAGGTCACACAGCTGGACCAGGGTTCAACACAGGTGGCTCTGATGCAAGCAAAGCTTGAGTTCTCGGCACTGCACGGGCACCATGACCGTGAACGATAACTAGCAGTCACCATGCATGGGAAATTTTACCCACATTGCTCTTTCACCAGCTTTAAGAGAAGTGTTGTCCTTGAGCTGTATGGCCCGTTGGCTTCCCAGCTGCTCTCCAAGATTCCACGGTCACCAAGGCCTCCGTAGATGGGAGTGGCGGAGCAGGCGAGCAGAGGGGCTCTCTGTGCGGGGAGCCCTCCGCTCAGCAGCCCGGGCTGGGATTATCCCCACTCTGGCCTGGAGAGCCCGGAGCCTTGTCCCCATCCAACAGTCAGGCCGCCTCCCTCGCCACCTCCCGCCCTCTGGGGGTTGTCACAGCAACTGCTTGGGCATCTCAAAGGCGTCTCCTTCAATAATCTGGGCCTCTGATCTCCGGCAGGCCTGTAATGAAGGGACAGTTTGTTAGCGCTGACATAAACACTGGGTTACCCGAGCTGTCTATTTCATGTCGTGTAAGAAGTCAGCTCAAGCCGGCCGACAGCCGAGCAAACTGTGAAGATATTTATTTGTTCAGCTTCCTATGGTGAAAACCAATGTTTATGAAGCCAGGATTTTTTTGTAGTCGTTGATTTTTTTTTTTGTAAGGAAAGAACAATATCTCAGAAAGTGATCACGTATGTTTTTTTCCTTCAGTCGACCCACGGCTAAGGCAAATGGAACACCAGTGAATGATAAACACAGGAGATAGTAGTTACTCCAGACTGTCTGGTTTACAAAGCTCTTTCCTGGGCACTGCTGCTTCGGTGACATGTCAGTTCTGAGAGGAAGGAAGGGCATCCACGCTTGTCCCCATGCACAGATGTGGAGAAGGATAGCAGAGAGGTTTAGTCACATATCCAAGATCACACCATGGATGCGTGATGGAGTGGCATAGGAACCCACCCTGGGCTTTTGAGGAAAAATCCACAGTTCTTGCGGCTACCCTGTGCGGTAGTGCCTTCCTGCAAGGCATCCAAGGAACCGAATGTCTTTAACCCAAATTCATAGTAGTGACAGGTGTGGGAGCGTGTGTCCTAGATCTTTCTGTGTTGTTTTTTTTTTTTTTATTATCATCAACTTGATAGTGTTTTTTTCGGAAAAGGAATTATAAGAACAGCCACAAAAACAAAACTTGCTGCTGCTGGTTCTATATTTCTTCTTCTTAGCAAGTCGGCCCCTTCATCAGGGCTGGGGGGAAGAGGGAAGGGTCCAGATTCTAGGAGCTTGGCAGTGCCCGGTGACCACCAGGGCCTCACCAGGAACCCCAGCGGTTGGGGCTCCTCCATCTGTCCTAGGCTTCAATCTTGGGGCCCCGTTCTACCTGGCTGGCAATGT
Organism: Balaenoptera borealis; assembly: GCF_965194805.1. Taxonomy (NCBI): domain Eukaryota; kingdom Metazoa; phylum Chordata; class Mammalia; order Artiodactyla; family Balaenopteridae; genus Balaenoptera; species Balaenoptera borealis. The sequence goes on along the minus strand of NC_138861.1, from coordinate 113,530,954 downwards.
TCTAGCCCTTGCTCCGGCGCTCACTGACTGTGTGAAGTTGGGCAATTTTCCTAGCCACCCTGAACCTCAGTTTTTTCTTCTGTAAAACAAAGCTGACAATCCCTATATTTTTCTCACGGGTCAGGATTCCATATGGAAAAGAAGCACTTGCCAAACACTTAACACGTTTAGTTCTGGGGCAGCACCACCGTAAGAAGGAAAGAGCCCTGGGTCCGAGTCAGAGGTTCCGATTCCGAGTCTGTGTGATCTGAACGGCTTATGTTACCTCTCGGGCTTCCGCTCATTCATTGCAAAACCAGAGGGCATCTTGAGCGCACGTGCTCACCCCCCGCTGGGCTCAGCGTCCCGTCCACGCTGTGCATTTTATACATCCATCGCTTAAAACTCTCTGAGCACATGCACCCTTTTGACAGAAGAGGAAAGTGAGGCTTGGCAAGGTCAAGTCACTTGGCCGAGGTCCCTGGAATCCTAAGTGGCAGATCTGGGATTTGAACCCAGGCCTGTCTGATTAGCCTCTCCTTCTGGGCCATAAAATGCCTCTCGGGAAAGGGTGGGAAATGCCAACACTTTGTCAAAGAGGGATTCACCTGTGATTCTAATTTTCCTCTCCTGCTCCCACCTCCTCTAACTCAGGAGGGTTCTCTGCCCCACTAGGACCCAGACCTCCCAACTGCCGACAGGGGGAATGCGTCCTGGTCCCCCATCCTCCCTCCCAGGCCCAGCTGGGCAGCAGGGGGCGGGGCAGCCAAAGGCCCCAATCCTCCCAGAGCCACTTTCTTCGGGAGCCCGGTCCCCAACTGTCCCCTGGGGTCAGATCCATCACGCCACTCGATCAGGCGTGCTCAGCCGGAGGGTCAAGTGGCCGGCTGCCGCTGGGCGCTGGGAGCCCATCACAGCCATATTTAATTTAATTAAGGCTGTCAGCACTATTGATTTTGGCAGTTTCAATTACTAGCCTGTTATGGTTTCTGGATCAACTGATCTGTGATGGGTCCTATCAGCAAAGACACACATTGAGGAGAGGGCCCTTCATCTCCTTTAAAACCTGACACATCCTGCCATGGGCTATAAGTTATTGCTTTTATCCAGTCCTGCTCCCCTTCCCTTCCTCATAATTAATTTCTCATTAGACAGCTCTTTATTGTTTAATTTGTGCAGTTTATAATCAAATTGGGCACATTAATTGTCGTTGAATTTAAGGCTAATGAAAAATAAAGGTTTTCAATAACTTATTCTTCCATTACTCCCGACAAGATAAAATAAAGCGCTTGGAGAAGTGTCAGCTTTTTAAATTATAAATTAGGTTTTTTAAAGAGCATGGGCATTTAAGGAGCAGTTATCACACATTTAGTAATTAAAATCCTACGCTGCAAAACAACTATTAAGATATAATTATGCTGCTTTACTCTTAGGCAGCCCAGCAGCTTGTTAAAGCCTTGATTCTTCATTGTGACGGGGTGGGGATTCCTGTTGGGTTCGAGGAGGGAAAGCTAAGTGGGCAAACTGGGGAGCCAGGATGCGTCACTGCTTTTTTTTTTTAAATTAATTTATTTATTTTTGGCTGTGTGTTGGGTCTTCGTTTCTGTGCGAGGGCTTTCTCCAGTTGCGGCAAGCGGGGGCCTCTCACTGTCGCGGCCTCTCTTGTTACGGAGCACAGGATCCAGACGCGCAGGCTCAGTAGTTGTGGCTCACGGGCCTAGTTGCTCCGCAGCATGTGGGATCTTCCCAGACCAGGGCTCGAACCCGTGTCCCCTGCATTGGCAGGCAGATTCTCAACCACTGAGCCACCAGGGAAGCCCGCGTCACTGCTTTTGATTGAAATTATTTGATCAAGGAGGGGTATCGAAGGGGCACCCACTCCTGGGGCTTGTCTCTCAGTCTTTCAGATCTTTGAAAGGCTGCCCAAAGCCCCTGGGTGTGCCCGGCCTGTGCTGAGTCCTAGAGACACAGGGACCAGGCAGACACGGGAGGACTGACAGACACGCAGACAAAAGTATGCACAGGTTGGTGGGGAGCAGATGAGGGAGGGAGTGCTCAGATCCAGCTGTGGGAGTGACCAGATCTACTTATGGGGGTAGTCAGAGCGGTGGAGGTGGTCAGATTTATCTGTGGGGTAACCAGGTCCACCTGGGGACATGGTCAGATCTACCTATGGGGCTGGTCAGGGCCACCTGGGGACGTGGTCAGATCTACCTGAGGGGTGACCAGATCCACTGGAGGGGTGACTGGATCCACTTGTGAGGGCGGCTGGGTAGAGTTTCCTAGCGGAGGTGATACTTGAGAGTGAAAGGTCTTCACTGCTTGGAGAGTGAGGAAGGCCCTGTGGGCGGAGGCGTGAAGAGGCTGCTGGCAGATGACGCGGCTATTCTTTTGGAGGAGAGAAAGCGGTTTGCAGGTGGGGTGGAAGGTGCAGAGCCCGGGGGTCATCATGGAAGGACTAAGGCTGAGGGGATGTGTGCAGGGGGGATGTTTAAAGACCAGATACCAAATAGGGCACTTGGAGGACTCGTGCACCTGAGCACCTACTATGTGCCATCCACTCTGTTAAGCTCTGTCATAACATTACCTCATTTAATCCACCCACATTCCTCAGGGATGTGCTCCCCATTTTGCAGACAAGGAAGCTGAAGCCTGTGGAGGTCGAACCCACACACCTCTTATGCGGCGGCACTGGATTTACACCTAGGCCCCTAGCACACTCTACCACTTTGCACACGCTGCTCCATGAGCACCTACTGTGCACAGGGAACCACGGCAGAAGTTGCAGGAGAAATAGGTAAGGTAGACAAGGTCCAGCTCTCAGAGTGCTGTGAGGGAGCTGGATGTGTCCACTGGAATCCAAGAGGAGGTAATGTGATGAGACAAGGAACACACATCAAAGGAGGGCTTGGTCCTAAACACAGCACTAAAGAACCTACTTGGTCCAACTCCCACGGCTGGATTTATGCTTTGTAAAGAGAGTCACACATGTGCTTGCTCGGCACCACTGTACCAGGCCCTCAGGACCAGAGATGAGCAGCAGAAGAGAGGAGGCTGGTGTCTACCAGCGAAGCAGACTTGAATGGAGAAGCTTCCAGAAAAATGTGTGAGGCTTCACACAGCAGGCTGCTTTGGGCTCATAGAAGGGTCCCCTGCAGAGAGGTTGGCAGTGACCTCCCTGAGAAGTGACATTTAAGCTGTGACACGAGGGATTAGCAGAACACTCAAAGACAAATCCACAGCAGGAGTTGATTTATAACTCCATCCCACGACAGGGGTAGGCCTCTGGGAATACCAGGCCGCAGGCAAACCACTCACCCTGTTTGCACCTTGGTTTCCTCGTGTGTAAAAATGAGAGAAATCAGCCACTCTAGATGACCTTTCAGGTCCCTGTGCATGAGGAGTAGGGTCTTTAAGGGTCTGTAAGACTCCTGGGCTGAGAGATGGGGAGTTGCTTTGAAAATGGTTGCCCACTGGTGCCGACCACCCCCGCCCAAATTCCTGATGTTCTGCGTCTTCGGGACATCTGGGAGTCCCCGCCTGCAGGATTAATTCTGCCCTCCTCCCAGGACTGTCACACACAGACATATAAAGGACTTGCCTCTCCATCTCCATGCTGAAACCCCTGTTGCCGGACCAGCCCTCCTGTTTCCAAGCAAGGAGTCAACATCGGGATAGGGATCAGACCAACGTTTATGGTGCCCCAGCTCTGCACCTGGGACAGACAGACGAAGCATCTTTCACCCTCTAACTAGTTCATCCTCACAAGTGCACCCAGAGTTAGAGACTTTTGCTCCCCTTTTGTGGATGGGGAAACTGAGGTCAGGGGATTATGGGGAAGGGAAGGTAGGTCAATCCAGTCCTCCCTATAACACTGTCCATTTCATGGTCCAAGAGCCCAATAAGAGGTGAGAAATTTCTATTAGGCTTTAGTAAAAGCTCCCCTCTGAAGGGAATGCTTTGCTTCCAATAACCATCCACCCGGCACCTTCAATTCCCAGGCACAGAAGTCCCCAGATGATTGAGGCACCTCCCCTGTCCTCTGGAGACGGAAATCGGGAATCTGCGTGTACACTTTATACTGGATTTAAATCTCCTCGAGATGCTCCACAAACAAAGCTATCAAACAGAACTCCTTTGGGGTTTGTGATGCTTATGACTGCTCCAGTTGAAGAATGTCAGAGTCTCCTCACAGAGAAAGTGGGGACGGCCATGACCTCCGCAGGAGACGGTTCCTATAATGCAACGTGACGACTCACCCAAAGTCCCCAGCCCCATGTCAGGCCTCGACGCTGCTCTAAGCCGTGCCGGCGGCAGCCAGTCAGCGAGCCCTCCTGAGTGCCCGGCGCTTTCACACCTGCTCGGGCTTAGACGGATTCTTGGAGGTGGTGCCACAGCCCACCTTCCCTGTAACCCCCGACCTTGGATGAACTCTGACTCACAGGGGAAGGGTCTCTGGCCACGTCCCACTATTAGCAAGAGGCAGAGTCGGGGTTGATGCCAAATCCACGCTCTGATCTGCGACAGTACACGTCTCCCTCCTACCCTCCCCTCAGTGAGAAGTGACAAGAGAAGACACCAAGTCCCAGTGTTGGGATCGCTCCACGTGGCACGGGCAGGAGCGGATTCCTTCCCAGAGAAGAGACCCCTTTGGCTAATCTCAGACCCACATGGGGCCCATGTGGTTTCCAAAATGGTTTCCCACCCACTGTTTGCTGCGAACAAAATGGATTCACGTTAATATATCATCGTGGAGCAGCTACTGTGTGTCCGGTGCTGGTGACCAGAGACCCAGGGTCCCCCCTCTCACGAGGCTGCAGGCTTTGGGAGGCAGACATCATCCGGGTGCCTGCAGGAGAGGTATGTAGATAGTGTTGGGCGCAGGCAGGCGAAACTGGAGTGATGTGATGAGAGCCGGAGTGGGAGGGGGCTGGGCTGGGTATGTCTCCCTGGGGAGGAGCACGGCCTTTAAAGCAGACCATCTGTGTGGCCTCAAGCAAATTATTTAACCTCTCTGTGCCATATGAGTTTCCTCGTTTGAAATATAGGATGACAGCCACACATACTGTCATTAAGTTGTCGGGTGGGTTAAATGAGGAACTTGTGAAGCAGCCGGGAGAGTGTGCTGTCCCCAGGAAGTATTGGCTGCTGTTATTATAACTACAGGGTGGTCGGGGAGGCCTTTTGGGGGAGTAACATTGAGCTCTTGGGCTGCTGTGAGGAGAGAGGGAGGAAAGAATGGAAGCCAGGAGACAAAGTAGGGGTTGACTGCAGGTGACCAGGCAGGAGCCGATGGTGGCTTGGACCAGGGCAGAACTGGTGAAGATGTTGAGGGTGTTAGCCGTGGGAAAGGAGGGGAAGGGTGTGGCAGGCGGATGGAACAGCAAGTGTTAAGACCCAGAGGCAGGAAAGCTGCCAGCTTGTTTGGGAAACAGAAGGATAAATGGCCGGAGGGAGTGAGGAAGAGAGCCTTAGGGGGTGAGGTCAGAGGTATAGGCAGGGGCCAAAGCCCATAGAGTGTCATAAGTCAGGGCAGGGAGGTTGGCTTTAAGCGTAAGAATAGTGAGATGCCCTTGTTGTTTTTCTGTTTGTTTGTTTTAGCTGAGATATAATTTGCATACCATAAAATGAACACTCTTAAAGCCATTGGGGTTTTTAAAAAATTATTTGTTTGTTTGTTTGTTTGTTTATTTATTTATGACTGCGTTGGGTCTTCATTGCTGCGCTCGGGCATTCTCTAGTTGCGGCGAGCGGGGGCTACTCTTCGTGGTGGTGCGCGGGCTTCTCATTGCGGTGACTTCTCTTGCTGTGGAGCAGGGGCTCTAGGAGCACGGGCTTCAGTAGTTGTGGCATGCGGGCTCAGTAGTTGTGGCTTGCGGGCTCTAGAGCACAGGCTCAGTAGTTGTGGCGCATGGGCTTAGTTGCTCTGCGGCATGTGGGATCTTCCCAGACCTGGGCTCGAACCCATGTCCCCTGCATTGGCAGGCGGATTCTTAACCACTGCACCACCAGGGAAGTCCCAAGCCATTGGGTTTTAAGCTGGGATGTTGGAAGACTATGGTAGCAGGCTCTTAAGATGGTCCTCATGATCCCTACCTCCTGGTATTCCCACTCTTGTGTAATCCCCTATGGGACTGGGGATGTGGGAATAACCTATTACCTGCTTCTAACCAATAGAATATGGCAAAGCTGATGGGATGTATGTGATTCCCATGATTAGGTTTCATAAGCCTGAAGCACACATCTTGCTAAGTGACTCCCCCTTGCTGGCATTGATGAGGCATGCTTCCATTTGGGGGAAGCCCAAATTTGGGCAAAGAACTGCAGATGCCCTCTGGGAGCTGAGGGCAGCATCCAGCTGACCGCCAGCAAGAAACAGAAGCCCTCCATCCTACAGCCATAAGGAACTAAATTCTGCCAATAACCATGTGAGCTTGTAAGCAGATCCTTTTCTGGTCAAGCCTCCAGATGAAAACCCAGCCTAGCAGAGGACCCACTTAAAATTCCTCCAGACTTCAGACTCACAGAAACTAGGAGATAATAAATATAGGTTGTTTTAAGCCACTATGATGGTAGCAATATCGTTACATGACAATAGATAACTAACACAATGACAATCCTCTATGGGTCTGTCCATTTCTGACAATCAGAAGCGCTGACTGCCTTTGTTCCATGCTATCTTTTCACAGATGTTTGTGTATGAACAGCCTTGGAAGATAAAGAGAGTGTCTGCCTCCCAAGCAGAGGGTGGGTTCACGTACCGTCTAGTATGATGAAGATAAGCATCTCCCTCTGGGGCAAAGTTAGGGCAGGTTTGCTTGTAGTTCATCAGAAAATATTGGGGCTCCCTAAGTTTGGGGTTCCTTTCCTGTAATGCAACCCACTCTCCATGCACTAATTTCTTGGCCCTGTTGCATCACCCTGTGGGAATCAGGCAATTGGGGCTTAGAAAAATGGTTCAAGAAAATAATGATGCCCTGGCTATGGCCACTGGTGTCAGTAATATACGGCTCTCTGTCTCTGACCCAAGAGTCTCCTGTCTCTGCCAATATCCATGAAACTGTGACAGGCTAACTCATTAGCTGGCAAGTAGGTTAAAATCCCAGACCCTTCACTGTCCCTGACAGAGGAGTGACGTGACCTTATTTGCATTTTTAAAAGCTCTCTTAGGCTGCTGTGTAGAGGAAACAGGCAGGCAAGAATGGAAGCAAGGACATAAAGTAGCAGTTGACACAGTCATCCAGGCAGGAGTCTATGGGGTGCTATGGGCTGAATGTTTATGTTTCCCCACTCATATGTTGAAGCCCTAACCCCCAAGGTGATGGTATTAGGAGGTGGGGCTTTGGGAAGGTAATTAGGTTTGGTTGAGAGCATGAGGGCGGGGCCCCCATGGTGGAATTAGTGCCCTTATATGAAAAGGAAGAGACACCAGAGAGCTGTGTTTCTCCACCAGTGAGAAGGTGGGCATCTGCAAGCCAGGAAGTGTTCTCACTAGGAACCAACTCAACCAGCACTTTGATCTTGGACTTCCCAGCCTTCAAAACCATGAGAAATATATATCCGTTGTTTAAACCCTCCAGTCTTCAATATTTTGTTGTGGCAGCCCATGCTCACTGAGACAAGGGGCTTGAACCGGAGCAGAACTGGTGAAGAGGGTGACATGAGTTTTGGAGGAAGGTCTGGCTACTTACTGAGGGATGAGGAAATGGAGGGAGGAATCAAGGACTCTCCTGTGTTTCTGGCCTGTGCACATGGAGTGAAGGTAGCTCTGTTTGTTAAGATGAGGATGGAGGGGCCAAGGAGGAAGGGGTGGGGAGAAACCATTCGGTTTTGAACATGTTAGAGAGGAGATGCCCATTAGACATATAAGGGAGCAGATGCGTTTGTGAGTCTGGAGCTCAAGAGAGGGGTGTAGACTGGAGGTATAGATGTGCAAGAGAAGGCAGAGAAGAGAGAAGGGGAGGGGCAAAAAGAGGCTCTGGGATGGGCCTCTGGGGTGCTCCAATGTGGGAGGGTTTGGCTAATGGGTCAGCCAAGTTCAGAGGAAGGCCTTGAGCACTGACCAAGAGGAATGAAGGCCTCCATCAGGATCAGGAAGCCCCTTGCCAGGACAGGCATTTCCCCTCTTGTTTCCCCTCTTGTTTCCAAGGATTCTTGGACAAGGGTCCCTGGAAAGTAGAGGCCCTTAGGGGCTTGGAGGAGCAATTTGCCAACTGGTATGAAAGTATTCTCATAGTTAAACAACCAGAATAATTGTCCCAGAGTCCACTGAATATCTCCAACTTCAAGACCCCTTGGCAGGGGTGACCTGGGCCCCTCCCCCGTTCCCTGATCCCCCTCGCAGGAGGGATACTGGCTTGGTTGCCAACTGGTCACTGTTTCCAGATCCTGAATTTTCATTAAAATCCTGGGCATTTCCCCAGAGCTCAAAGGTGTCCCGATTAATTATGGGCAAACATTGGCTCTCCCCCCGGAAATCTGCCACCCCAGCCTGCCTCCGTCCGCTATGATTTTATTAAAATCCACCTTGCCAGCCAGGGCCCTGAGATTTATGGCCACAGCTAATAGGCTGCCTCCCCACGAGACATAAATCTGGGGCCTGCCCAGGGAGCTGCTTGCTGCTAAGAGGCCGGTTAATTGTTCCACCTAGAGGGTTCCACGGAGGAATGTTCAATTAGGCCTCTCAGAAAATTTGGAGCATTAAATAAGGTGAACGGGGATTTGGGCGCCATTATTTTCTGAAAAACAGCCCTTTCTTGCTCCCTTGGCTGGCTGCAGGCCCCTGGGCCTCCCCTGGCTTTTCTCAGGCCAGGAGGCGTTCTTGAGGGTCACGGAGCAGCGCTCTCCATAGACAGTTAGAAACAAGACAGCCCCAGGATTTATCTTCCTTCAAAAGTCCTTGGAACTTTCTCACCCAAAGTCAACCGCTGACTGGCCTCTCTGCGTCCTTGGTGAGTCACCTCAGCTCTTAGAGACCCTGTTTCCCTTCCTCTAAGATGGGGTAACACTGACTGCTCCAGTTGCCTCACAGCAGTGCTAGGGGATCAAGTTCATTCATTTGTTCATTCCACAACTATTGGCCGAGTCACAGGCACAATAAGCTATTGTCTTCCTAGGTGCCAGGAAATGTGCCAGATCTGGGGCTACAGGGAGAAAAACCTCAAGGTCCTGCCCTCAAGGAGCTCACAGTCTCAACAGAAGGCAAGTGAAGGGACTCCGAAGAAGTGGGCTGGAAAATGCCATGATAGAGGTTCTAGGGTAGGGAGCTGGGAGCCCAAAGGGGATGCAGGAAGGTGACCTCGGTCGGAGAGGACTTCCTGGAAGAGGAGACAGGCATTACATGTTCCTGTTGTGCCTGGGCATGGCTGAGCTCCCCCATGGCATCATCGCAGCACGTCCCATTGCAACCTTTCTTTCTCAGGGGCTTATCTGTGAACACACTTTGGGAATACCTTGCTTTCACTCTAGATTGACAACCATGGGTAAGGGGTCTACTGCTATAGATTAAGAACCTGGAGTTCAGAGAGAGTGAGTAACAGGCCCACGACCACCCAGTTGGCAGATGGTAGAGCAAATGGTGAATCTGAGGCTGACAGCTCTGCAAGACATGTGGTCAGACCAGGGGACTCCAGCTGCTGTGGTCCACAGCCCCGTGAACGGCTGGCAGTGATGGCCACAGACCTCAGATCCCATTCTCTGCTGCGTCCTACCTGTGGGAGAGGCCTTTCATCAAGTCACTGTTTCTGGAGACCTGAATTTTGGCAAGTCTTTCATTTGTTCCATACCTCTTTGCCTGAGTCCAGCTGTGACCTTGGTCTGGCCTCCCAGGTTACACAGCCCCAATCAATGGAAAGAAGACCCCCTTCTCTCTCTCCTCCAGGATGGATCTATCCCCCAGGCTTTCAGAACTTGGCCCCCAAATGGGTCCGGAACCAAGACTGAGCCACCAACTGATCCCACCCTGTAAGCAGGGTGGGAGTCACACTGCCCACCCTGTAAGCAGTCTCCTGATTAAATCTCCTCAAATCACCACACATGAAAAATACCATCTCTTTCCTGTTGGACCCTAACTGGTATCAACACCAAGTAAGATATAGACTGAGAAATGTCCCCTAGGTTTAGGCTCGAATGATGAGAACACTGATTCCAACCTTATTTAGGTCAGTGAGCTTTGGGCCTCTGCTGATTGCAGGTTGAAAGTTTTGCCCAGTCTCACCTAATACATTAACAGGAACATCACACACAGGTAGCTCATTCTCTAAATCCAATGCCTTGCTCCTTAATGAAAACAACTTGCAAAGTGGAAGGGCACTCAACACGGAGCTGCACGGGCCTGCGCTACTCCTGGCGATCTTGCTTCACCCACTTTGCCTTCCCGCCCTCAGTTTCCTTATCTATTAGGAATAAAACAACCACCCTCCAAAGATGGTTGCGGAGGTGTGTGGTGAAATATGGTTGGGAAAATACGTTGCAAACTGCAAAGTGCCACAGGAACAGGAGGGATTATCTATCATAATGCTTTGCATTTTTATTTTTAACCTGCGTGAAATTCTGGAAACTGTTGGCTGCCAAGAAATGCTAAGCTGTAGTTTCTGTTCCACGGGGAAATGGGGTTTATTTTAAGTGGGGAATTGCATGGTGTGCAGCTTATTTATTTGGGAAACGTGGACGGATCCAAGGCAGCCCTAGGCACCCGGCTCTCAACTTGGCATTGCCCCCGAGTTCGCGCCAACGGATCCATCTGTTTACAGTGGAGACACTTTCCAGAATCCGGGAACAAGGTTGTTTTCACCCAAGGTCACTGCCTCCCTCACCTCCCTCACCTGTAGGGTTGGGCAGCCTGGACTTGGGCAGCCTGCCCCAAACTCAGCTCCCCTACAAATATAATAGTAACTTTTCACACCGGGGGAGGTGTCGCTGCTGGGTTCATTAGCACAGAGAAATAGCAACAGCTAATTCTCCCAGCAAGCCTGTAGTGGATGGCGAGGTTCCCGGCCCCAGTCCTCCTTCAGGAGGGGACATTCAATTCTCAGCTTTGGGGAGTGTTGGTGACCAAGGCTCTCTCCTGAGTCCTTCTCCAAACATGCCCTCAGCTAGAGAACCATCTTACTCAAGGGGAGGTGGGAGGAACAGCCCCAATCCAGGGAGGGGCCAACTCTGTCTGAAGGGCCATCCCTCCTCCTGAGCCCTTCTCCTGAGCCCGTGTTGTATCTGCAGTGCTGCTGGGTCTTGCTTCCCTCCCTCCCTCTCTCTCTCTCTCCATCTGCACGTAAATCACAGAGTCTGTTACCCAGGACGGACCTGTGACAAACCCTAAGAGTAGCTATCCCACTTCAGAGATGAGAAAACTGAGGCACAGGAAACTCGCACGCAGCCCGCAGCTGGAAATTGGCAGAGCTGGGTTTGGAACCAAGGCCTTCTGGCTCCCAGGGAGGTGTGCTGTGCACTCAGCATCAGCAGACGCCCACCGTGTGCCCACGTGGTGCAGCCCACCCCTAGCCCGCCAGACACGTGGGCCTCCCATGCACAGGGAAGTATGGAGCGTGGAGAAGGCAGTGAGGGTGACAGCGCCGGCCATGTGGCCACTCTGCTGGCCTGCCTCAGCTGTTCCTTCCTCGACGCACCTCCCCACGGTACCCGCAGCTCTGGGTAGCAGACCTGCCACCTTGGCCTGGGCCATGAGGCTCCTGACATTCCCTGCCGGAGGGGAGGGATGGGACGCCCCATGCTGGTCCATGGGGACTCAGGTGACTAAGATACAGTCCCTGCAGACGCACAGCTCACCATCTAGCCAGGGAGACTGATATGTCAACAGTTTTGTTCCCCGAACCTGATGCACCAGGCACAGTGCTGTGCACTGGAACACAGAGGAAGGACACTGTCCCTGCCCTCTGTCCCTGTCCAGACTCACTGTAAGGCTGCTGGCTGCAGAAAAGCACCCTAGGTGCCAACAAAAATTAGCTCAAGGCAGTGGAAAGAGGGCCCAGCCTCACTTTCGTCTGCTGCAACAACCGTATGCACTTAGTGGAACCTAATTGTCTTGGATCGCCAGCTGCAAGGAAGTCTGGGGAATGTAGTTTTTGGTTTTCCAGTCCCTGCAGTTGAGGAAGGAGCAGCAGATGGGGGTGAGCAGGGATTCTGGGGGCCAACCAACCACATCCATCCGCGCTGCAGTTCTGTGGGCCTTGTCAGCATCCCACACTTCCCTATGTGTTTATGGTCTTCTCCCGTGAGACTGTACCCCCAGGACCTACCCAGCGCAGGGCTTTTGGTAGGTGTCCAAAGAGTGCTTGTTGAGCGGATGAATGAGTCTTGTTTAAACCATTGCAACTGCCTCTCACAGATTGTTCTGCCCCCAGCCTTTGACCATTTCACCCTGCACACTGCCTCTAGGGGTTCCTTCCCCTAGAATAAAGTTCATGCTATCTCTCCCCTGCTAAAAATCTTTCCATGTTGCTGAAGGACCAAGTCCAGACTCTCCTGCCAGCCTGCAGAGGCCCCTTTAACCCGACGCTGCATTCCCAGCTTCATCACCTATGCAGCCTCCCCCGCCCAGTTGGGCTACCCTCAGCTGCTGGCCATTCCCAACACACTGCAACCTGCCTTGCCTCTCTGCACTGGATGTCCTCCCACACTTCTTTGAGGGGCAGACTCCTATTCAAACTTCAAAGCCCAGCCCCAAATTCCCCTTTCCTGCACGGTGGTGGCTCTCTACTTATCCTTTTCTATTTCCTTGCCTATCTCCTCTCCAGACAATTGGCTTTTACAGGCCAGTGACTCCATCCTAGTGATCTCTGCAACCCCAGAACCCATGCCTCGCACAAAGTGGGCACATAGGAAATGCTGAATGGGTGGATAGGTAAATGGATGGATGAATATGCAAGGTGAGTTCAAAAAGCAGCAAATTGTCTGGTATAGCTAAAACTTGGAATTTGGGACATATTTATGGAATTATTCTCACACCGTCTTCCCGACTTGATCCTCACTTACAGTGCCATGACATAGACAGGGGGCAGATTTCACTCCCATTTTACAGGCAAAGAAACTGAGGCCGGAAGAGGTTTAAGCAACACACATCGGCAAGTGGCATAGCTGAGACCAGAACACTGACTGCACGATTCCAGAGGCAGTGCTCCTGGCTCGGCTCACCCCCGGCCAGCACGACGTGCTGCAATTAAGACTTCACCAAGAAGGAAGGACCTTTTGATCCAAATTATATGGCCCTTTGTGCTCGGAGCAATTAACACAGAGCACCGGAACTGGTGCACCCGCCCGCATGGGCAAGCGAAGGCATCATTATCTGGTGCCAAGCAGCCTGCCCAGCCCTGCCCCAGACCAAGGGCCCTGGTTGGTGCCCAGCACAGCTGGAGGAGCCTGAGTTTCTCAAGTCACGCTAGGGAGCTCATGGGGCGTCTGTCCGCTGCTGGCTACGGAGTTTGGGCCCCAGACTGACTGGCTCCAGCCCTCACCACTTCCATACTGACTCAAACCTCCCCTTCTCAGACGGGCCCACTCTGACTACCCCGCTGAAATCTGTACCCTCCACCCCACAGCCACTGCCAACCCCTGGTACTAACTGTACTCTTCTTTTTATTCACCTGTGTGTCCCCAGAACATCATCTGGAGCCTGGCTTGCAGGAGGCACTCAACAGATATTGGTTGAATGAACGAATACAGGAGTACCGGACACCACTAACTAGTGGTGTGACTTTGAGTGAGTCACATTACCCCTCTCCAGGCCTCCGTGTGCTGCTCTGTAGAATGGGGAGAGGCACTGCTACCTCATCCAGCCAGAGTAAGACTTCAGGAGATTACAGAGGTGGGAGCACTTGGTATGGGGCCTGGCACTTATTAGGACCTCAAACATTTTTCCTTGCCCTTCTGATCTCTCCCCAACTCCTACAGTGGTACTTGCTAGTCATCTAATATGACTTCATGTCTCTGAGGGAGCAACTGTCCAAAGGTAGAGGGAATCATGGTCCCATAAGCTACTGCTGGGTAACAAATGACCCCAAACTTAGCGACATAAAACAATCATTTTGTTCTATGTCATGATTTGGGAGTCAGAGATCCCGGCAGGGTTTGTGGGGCGATTCTCAAGCTCCATGTGGCTTTGGCTGGTATTCAGCAGGCAGCTGGGCTAAGCTGAAGGTGATGTGTAGACATGAAAGACAAATTCAAGGCGATCCCCTTTACACCTGGACTCATTATCCAAGTCCTGGCAGGTATGGAGTGTCAGAGGGAAGCAAACATCTCCAAACAGGGAGAGACTCTGATGGAATGATCGCTTACGATGTCATCTCCAGCAGGCGGCCCTCTGTACTCAACTCCAGAACTCACTTGGTTAAAACCACAAACGTGTATCTCTCTCTGCTGAAGCCAGATCAGCTCTTGAGGCCACCTGACCCCCCTGGCAGCAAGCAATCCAATCTCAACGTTTGCTGTATTAAGTGGAGTTCCCAGGAAATGGCCTCCAAGACACTGATTTGCACACAGGGAATTTATTGAGGAGTGATCCAGCCAACACCACCTGTGGATCAAGGGAGTGAGGAGAGGAGCCCCGGGAGGAGAAGCTGAACCTCAATGCAACCTCAGCAGAGGCCTCGCCATCCATGGGAAGCTCTGCGCCTGGGATGACCTTCAGATTGTCCAGAATCAAGGCCAGGCTTCTGCCCCACTGGCACTGACCAGCCATTCCATTCTGTCTGCCCCAGTGGAGGGGGTGTAACCCGGGTGAGGCTGCTGTCAGCAGGGCGAGGAGGGCCTGAGTGGGGCAACGGGAGGGACACAGGTATTGGTAGAATATCACAGCGTCCATTGCAGTTGCAAAGGAAATTTTGCTGTAACAGAATACCGCAGACTGGGGGCTTAACAACTGGCATTTATTTTCTCACAGTTCTGGAGGCTGGAAATCCAAGATCAAAGTGTCAGCATGGTCGGGTTCTGGTGAGAACCCTCTTCCCCGCTTGTAGACAGGCACCTTCTTACTGTGTCCTCAGATGGCAGAGAGAGAGAGAGCTGGGGGTAAGGGAGAGGTCCTCCTCTTTTAATAAGGCCACCAATCCTATCAGACTAGGCCCATCCTTCTGACCTCATTTAACCTTAATTATTTCCTTAATTATTTTCAAATACAGTCACATTGGAGTTAGGGTTTCAGCACACGAATTTGGGGGGAGGGGGTCAGAATTCAGTTTGTGGCATAAAGTTTTCAAAGATACGTGACTTCCTGGAGACAGATAAAAGGGTGAAATGTTTTTTTCTTAGTTTCCTGTAGCTATTGCCACACCTTGTCACAAACTTAGTGACTTTACACTAATTTATTATCTTACAGGTCTGGAGGTCAGAAATCGGAAATGAGTCTCAGTGGGCTAAAACTGTGACGGGTTCCTTCTGGAAGCTTTAGGGGGAATCTGCTTCCTTGTCTTTTCCAGCTTCTAGAGGTCGCCCGCATTTCTTGGCTTGTGGCTCCTTCCATCTTCAAAGCCAGCAGCTTAGCAGCTTCTATGTCCTCTGGTCTCGGCTTCCATGCTTATCCCTCTCTCTCTACATCTGACCCTTTTGCCTCCTTTTTATAAGGACCCTTGTGATTACATTGGGCTTACCCAAGATAATCCAGGGTAACCTCTGTTTCTGAGGACTGTTAACCTTAATCACATCTGCAAGGTCCCCCTTTCCATGGAAGGTGACATATTCACAGCTTCCAGGGACTAGGACATGGACATCTTGGGGATCATTATTCTGCCTACCACTGGTTATCAAGAACTTCTTTAGCCACAAGCCAAATGGGGACCGAATGAGGATCTGGTGGTATTAAATCAGAGAACATCTGATGAGCAAACCCACTGCAATGAGGACAGTGTAGGAGCTTTCAGGGAGAATGATTTGAATAGCAAAACCTTGGGAGAGGCCCCTGGGAGCACTGATGAATTCCTCCAATGTTGTGGTAAAAAATGACGCTATTTATGTGGTGTGTCCTGTTGTCCTCACTTTGTTAAGATCTCCTGAAGGGTCAACTCTCATCTGTCTGGACCAGTCCCAGGAATTAGTGCATAGTTTTAATAGACTACATTTTTGAAATGGTTTTCACAATTTAAAATTTCGTTTACAAGATCGACCCCAATTAGCCTCTTCCTGTCCCACATGATTTACTATGACTTTTTGGTGCCTATCCCAGAATCTTGCATCCTTGAGAGCCAGCCTGTTCTGCTTGCAAACAGTGGCCAGGCCCAGAGTCTCACAGAGGCACAGGACAGGAGAAGAGGAGGAGGAGGGGACCATTCTGCAGGGGGGCTTGGGTCAGAGCCCTTCACAGATGAGCTGATCTTGAGATCAGGTGCTGGTGTGGCTGGCAAGACAGGGAGCATGATCAGGCAGGGGGTTCACAAGAGTGTAGGCACAGAGGCATGAAACCACCGGGAAGGTTCTAGAAGGTTCTGGAACTCTAAACTGTCCCAAAGGGGTGCAGTGGTAGTGGGGGGACTAGGAAAGAGGGGAAGGAAAGTACACTGTAGCTTAGGTAGGGGGTAGGGGTGGTGACAAGAGCCATGGAGCTTCCCACAGAGAAGAGAGAACACATACATAATGTAAGACCGGGAACAGAATTGCAGCTGCTTTCAGCTCTCTGAATGAGAAGCATTAAGAGCCAGGAGGGGAGGCAGTAAAGGGTCATGGTAAGGAGCCCAAGATCGTGAGTCACACTGCTTGGATTCATATTCTGGGCTTGACTACTTTCTAGCTGTGTGACTTTGGGCAAATTACTTCACTTCTCTGTGAGTCTGTTTCCTCACTCTACCTAGGAGGTTGTTGAGAGGATGTACTGGGTTGGCTCCTGTAGACTTCTAAGGCCAAGCCTTTGCACAGGAAAAGCATTTAGCCATCTGATCTTGTCGGTCCTCTCCTTAGGAACCTATTTTACTTTTGGACTATTTTCTTCTTACTGAAAAGGATTTATGTTTGGAATTTGTAACTCACGTTGTTACAGCCTTCTTATCCATTATTTCAGTTTCCCTTCTGACAACCTTTTTATTCTTCTTTTTTTAAACAACTTTTTTGATATATAATTGACATACAATAAATTACTTATATTTTAAGTATATAATTTCATAAAATATTCACATATGTATATGACCCTGAATCTATCATCATAATGAAGCTGATTAACATAAAAATCATCACTCCCTCAAAGTTTCCTGCTATCTCTTTGGAACCTTCCTGCTCCTTCTCTTTCCATACGTTAGGCAACCACTATTCTTTTGTTACCACAGATTTTCTAGAATTTTATGTAAATAGAATCATACAGAATGTACCCTTTTTGTCTGGCTTCCTTCACTCAGCATGATGAATTTGAGATTCATCCATGTTGTTGCATGTATCAAAAGGTCATTCCTTTTTTATTTGTTGAGTAGCATTCCACTGAATAGACATACCACAATCCGTTTATGCATTCACTTCCTGATGGACATTTGAATTGTTTCTAGATTGGGGCTATTACAAATAAAGCTGCTATGAACATTTGTGTATAGATCTGTCTGGACATATGTTTTTACCTCTCTTGGCTAAATACCTGGTAGTAGAATGGGTGGGTCATATAGTGGTATAACTTTTTGAGAAATACCCAAACTGTTTTCCAAAGTGGCTGAAACCTTTCAGTTTCCTCCCAGCAGTGTGTGAAACTAAGGTTGCTCTGTATCCTCTCCAACACCTGGCATAGTCTCTCTCTTTATATTTAGCCATTCAAGTGGGTGTGTAGTAGTATCTCTTTGTGGTTTTAATTTGCTCTTCCCTAATGATTAATGACCCTGGGCATCTTTTCATGTGAATATTTCTCATATTCATATCTTTAGTTAAGTAGCTATTCACATCTTTTACCCATTTAAAAAAAATTAGTTGTTTGATTTCTTATTGGTGAGTTGTAAGAATTCTTTATATACTCTAGATACAAGCCCTCTTCTGGATAGGTGTTTTGCAAAACACTTTGCCCAGTTTGTGGCTTGTCTTTTCATTTGTGAGCGTCTTTTGAAAAGTAAAACTTTTTTATTTGACAAAATACAGTTTGATGTTTTTCTTTTATAGTTTGCGGCTTCTGTACCCTATTTAAGAACTCTTTGCCAAATCCACAATCACTATGATTTTCTTCTATGCTTTCCTCTTGAAGTTTTATAGTTTTAGCTCTTACATTTAGATTACACTTACATGTAGATTTATGATCTATTTCAGCTTAGTTTTAGCATGTGTTTTGAGGTAAACGTCAGGGTTCATTTTCTCATATATGGCTATCCAACTGTTACAACATCATTTATTGAAAGATTATCCTTTCCTCATTGAGTTGCCTTGGCACTTTTGCAAAAATCAGTTGTAGGGCCTGGTTCCAGCTCAGATAAAGGAAGCATCTGTCTCTCCTACAGAAAGCAACCCTAAAACCTGGACAGAATGCATGCAGCAGCTACATGAGACTCTGAAAAGGAAGTGATAGTGGAGGAGGAATGTCAGAATTGGAAGTGCCACTGAGAAATAGTTTACCATTTTTAAAATGCATCTGGAATCCTGAAAGTGAGCCCTGTGGCCCAGAGAATGCTAGAAGACACCCTTATCTCCAGCTTATGGAGTGAGAAATAGAACTCCCAACCCCCAGGCAAGTGTGGAAATTCCCTGAGGCTTCCATTCTCTCACACCCCTTTCCCAATCTCCAAGAAATCTCAGACAGCTGTGGAAGTGCCAGTAGTAAGAACCTGGAGGAGCCAAAGCTGAGGAGGTGGAATGTTTTCTTCCCATTGCTGGAGCTGTGGTCTCGAGTGTGGTCAACCCTCATGGCCTTTTCCTCTCTCCTTCCTTCTGCCATTTGGCTCTAAATGTGGGTACAGCTGTAGAGTGTGAGGAAGAGTAGATTAATTGAGTCCCAGCTTTCTTGCCAGCAGACTGAAAAGGGAAGCTCCAGGGAACTGGAAAGTACTTGGGAAATCATGGAGGGGGAAGAACTTTGAAAAGTGACCTCATAAAGCTGTTTATGAATTCCTGGATTTACCTCCCTCCTCTCACCCCCTGACCTATGAGTGTGCAGATCTTATCCTATGCACGGTATCTTTGAGAACTAATGTAATAAATAGACCACCCAAGTCCCAGGGTAACCAATACTAACCAACGGCAGAGTATATTTGGAATACACTTGACCAGCATGGCAAAGGCTCAGTAGAAGCTGAGACCATTGATTTGAGACCCTTCTTCTTTTTCTAAAATGGGCATTTACTGCTATAAATTTCCCTTTCATTACTGCTTTGACTGCATCTCACACATTTTGATAAGTTGTGTTTTACTCTTCAATCATCTCAAAATACTTTCTAATTTCCCTTTAGATTTCCTCTTTGACCATTGATTGTTTAGAAGAGCATTACTTACTTTCCAAATATCTTTCTGTTATTGATTTCTAATTTAATTCCAGGGTGAACAGAGAATATACTTTATATGACATGAATCCTTTTAAATTTATTGAGACTTGTTTTATGACCCAGAATATGATCTATTTCGGTAAGTTCTCCATGTGCACTTGAAAAAAATGTGTATGCTGCTCTTGTTGGATGGAGTACTCTAAAAATATCAGTTGGGTCAACTTAGGTAATAGGGTTATTCAGCCTTTCTATGTTCTCAGTGATTTTTGTTCTACTTGTTCCAGCAATGATTGAGAGGGGGTGGTCAAATCTGTCACTAATTATGCATTTGTTTATTTCTCCTTTCAATTCTATCAGTTTTACTTCATATATTTTAAAGTTTTATTAATAGAAGGCTTTAGGATTTAAGATTTAGGATTGTTATTTCCTCCTGATGAATGACCCCTTTATCATTTTGAAATTATTCTCTTTATCCTTGGTAATATTCTTTGCTCTGAAATCTACTTTGTCTGATATTAATGTAGCTAACTCTAGCTTTCTTTTGCTTAGTGTTAACATGTTCATTTCCCATCCTTTTTATAAAAACAAATTTGTATATTTACACTGGGTTTCGTGTAGGCAAGAATAGTTGGGTTTTGTTTTTAAATCCCATCTGACAACCTGTGACTTTTAATTCGAGTGTTTAGACCTTTTACATTTAATGAAATTATTTATATGGTTGGGTTTAAATCTACCATCTTACTATTTGTTTTTTTAATTGTCTCATCTGTTCTTTGTCCTCCCTTTCCCATCTTTTATGTCATCTTTTTAATTTTATTATTATTTTTATGAAGATTTTGTAATTCCTTTGTTGGCTTATTTTAACTCTGTTTTGCTTCTTTAGCAGTACTTTAGGGTTGATGGTTTACATTTTTAATGTACCCCAGTTTACCATCAAGTCATATTATACCACTTCACATATAGGATAAGAATCAACCCCCTCTTGGCCTTTGTGCTATTTTTATCATACATTCAAATTTCACATGTTATAAACCACACAACACATAATAATTTTGGCTATAAACTGTACATTGTGTTTTAATTACAACAAAGATAAGGGGGGGAAAAAAACCCTTATAGTTAACAACATATTTACCATTTCTGGTGCTTTTTTTTTTCTCTTTGTGTAGATCCAGGTTTCCATTCAATACATTTCTTTCTGCCTGAGTGGCTTCTTTTAATACTTCTTGTAGTATTGCTTTCTGCCCTGCTGCTTTTAATTTTTGTATGTCCTTTTCCCTAACCCTAACATTTTTTTATTCCACCTTTCTTTTTAAAGATATTTTCACTAGGTATAAAAATGTATTTGATAGTTTTTTTTTCTTTTTTCTTTTAATTCTCTAAAGATTTTACTCCACTTATTTCTGGCTTGCATTGTTTCCAGTGAGAAACCTGCTGTTATTGTTCTCATTGTTTCTCTATACATAATGTGTCTTTTAAAAAATAGACTATTTTTAAGGTTTTCTCTTTATCACTTGTTTTAAGCAATTTGATTATGATGTGCCTTGCTGAAGTTTTCATGTTTCTTGCACATGGGGTTCATTGAGCTTCTTAACTCTGTGGGTTAAAGTTTTCATCAAATTTAGAAGGTTTTTAGCTATTAGTTCTTCTGATATTGTTTCTTTTATTCCTGTCTCTCCTCTCCTACAATTACACCTATATTAACATATTGGAGGTTGTACCACAGCTCACCGATGATCTGTTCATTTTTTTCCCCCTCTGTGTTTCAGTTTTGGATAGTTTCTATTAATATGTCTTCAAGTTCACTAATCCTTTTTTTTTTTCTCTGCAGTTTTTAATCTGCCGTTAATACCAGAGAGTGTTTTGCTTTTAAAATCTCAGATATTGTAGTTTTCATTTCTAGAAGTTTGATTTATGTTCTTTTTATATCTTCCAGATCTTGACCTAATATGCCCATTCTTTGTTTTCTTGGACATAGTTATTTTTACTGTTTTAGGTTACTTGCCTCTTAATGTATCATCTGTGCCATTTCTTGTTCTGTTTCTACTGATTGATTTTTCTCATCTTAGATTGTATTTTCCTGCTTATTTGCATTCCTGGTAATTTTTGTACCATTTATTATGATTTTTATTTTCTTGTGTGCTGGATATTTTTATATTCTAAGTATTCTTGAGCTCTTTTTTCTGTGACACAGTTAAGTGACTTGGAAACCATTTGTTCCTTTTGTCACTGGTCTTTAATCTTTTAGATGATATCAGGGAAGCCTTTAGTCTAGAGCTAATTTTACCCACTCCTGAGGCAATAAATACCCTCCTGTATGCTCTATCTAATGTCCTTTGAACTATGAGGTTTTCCCACTCTGGCCAATGAAAACTCTATTCCTTACCCATTTCTGCACTAGGGATTTTCCTCTCTAATTCTTTGGTGGAGGGTGGTTTCCTCCCATGCATGTGCTAAGCAGTACTAAGGTGAAGACTCCAGAGGGACTGTCTGCAGATCTCTCGGTGTATTCTCTCCTCGTTAGTATTCTGCCCTGTGAACTACAGTCATGTCATACGCCTGAACTCCCAACTCCATTCCTCAGCTCATGGCCACTGCCAAGTTCTGTCTGGGCTCCACCTCCCTGCATGGCTCTCTGGAAATGGTCTCCAGGCCATAATCTGGGCAATTGTAGGGAACCATTTGTATGTTTTCACTTTTTCAGGGATTGCTTCTTGCACTGCCTGATGTCCAATATCTGAAAACTCTTGTTTCTCATGTTTTATCTGGGTTTTTAAGGGAGGTTAAATCTGATTCCTGTTACTACTGCTGTGCAAGAAGCAGAAATATTCTTATAACATTTTAAGGTAGTTTTTTCCCTCCCTTTTAACTGACCAAGAAACTCAGGCTCATAGGGGTTATGACACTTTCCCATGGTCACACAGCTGGGCTGTGGAAGCACTAGATATGTAAACGAGATCCTCTGCCTTGGAAGCTTGTGTCATTTCCCTAATGTCTCCCACCCTACCCCCATGCTGATAACCCTCAAGAAATTGACTAAGGGTGGGCATGAAGAACCCAAGTTCAGCTACTAGAATTGCTGTTTCATGAGTCTCCATTTGGATCAAAGATATTCAATCCAATGGGTCCTGTGGAAAATTTAGGGAATGTTATGGACTCTCTCCCCAGAAAATCATGTTTAAATATTCCTAATTTTGCATACAGTTTTAGGAACTCTTTGATTCTGTTGTGGCAGAAATGGCAGGTAGTCTAGTCAATATCTACTCCCTTTCTTTCTAAGAGCACTCAATCTTTTGGGGAGGCAGCAATGTACCAACTCAAATACAAACACAATTTCCCAGCCTCTCATTAAGTTTGCAGTGGCCAAAGGAATGTGTGGGGAAGAGCTTCCCAGGAAAGGTCTTAGGCATGAATGAACCAGCTGGCATAAACACTTTTGCCGCTTGCATTTACCTCTTCTTCCTGATCAGAAAGACACCATGAGGGTGGGAGTGGAGGAGGGTATACCCTGTGACCATGAGGACAAGGAACCCAGGCTGCAGATGGCAGAGTCGATAGGGGAGGAGGCATGGGCTCTGATGAGTCCTGGATCCTGCACCTCCTCTTTTTGGAATTATCACGTGAGAGAAAAATGAATCTTTATTTGACTCCACCCCTGTAAGGTGGCCACGTCTCACTGAATTCCTTAAGGAGAAAAAAGACTTTGTCTCCTTCATGTTTTGACTCCTTCACTGTAACTTTCATGGTGACAAGCACAGGGCTGGAAACATGGTGGGAATATTGTAAATGAAAATGACAGAAGATGCTACTTGGAAAGTATAATAAGACACAACATTATCACCCATTAAAGCACAAAGAAGCTGATGAGGTTAGTCCTTGCAGAGGGCGAGGCCTTGCAGAAGTGGGACACGGAGAGGTTAGTCATGACAAGGGGCAGTGAACTGCGACTCAGGCTCCAGATCCACCTCTGGCTCTGCCAAGGGCTTGGGCAAATCACTCCTCCTCTCTGAACCCACGTTTCCATCAGAATAAAGCAGCCAAAGTCCTTTCCAGCTTGGACTTTCTCCTTACCTTTGACTTTCTCCTTACCTTCACAACAGTGGCCGTTACGAACCTACCCTATTCCTATAAAGGTACATGGAAATTTCATGGCACCCCCTCCTGAGCAAGGGGGATTTAGACTCGACCTATAGGTCGGTCTGTCCCATTGCTGATAAGGAACCACTTCTCATGGGAGTTTGGACAGCAGGCTTTCCTTGAGGAAAAGGATGAGGTCTATTTATGTGCACAGAGACACCCCAGGTTGGGGGAACCGGGAGGTCTGCTCAGTCGAGGAACGTTCAACCACTCAGTGGAGAGGCGGCGGAGCCAGGCGGCTACGATAAGTCAGATGGACCAATGCAGCCTCGAGTGCTATCTCTAAGCCTCAGTACACTCCACTGTAGCAAAGGGATAATGGCAGCACCTTCCTGAAAGGAATTAGGATCATTAAAGGAGATGAGAAGAATTTAAAGTGCCCATGATGCCAAGCTCCAAATGCAGACAACTATACTATAGGTGCTGGCAGTGTGCTGGGGGATGTGGAGGGGGTGAGGGAATTGAATTGGCTCACCTTCCGAAACACCTCCGCCCCACCGGGCAGCGTGCATGCGCTCAACACCCCCATTGTCTTTAAAACTCTTAAAGCTTATCAGGAAGATCTTTCTCTTTTATCCCATTTCATATTTCTCTTTACCTCTGCCAACTAGGATTTATTGTTCCCATTCTCATTTTCTTATGAAAGGAGGACAGTGGCTGGGAGAGGTAAAGTATCTTGCCCAAGGTCATGTGCTGGTCAGTTGCAGGGCCAGGTCTGGGTGACGACATGGTCCTCACCTTTAGTGACTTACCCTGTTCATTTTGCAAGAGAAGAGCAGCCCAAACACTATGCATCCTTGCATCAGAACGTGCTACTTTGTAATGAACAACAGGTGAAAGTTCTGGAATGAACACTGGAGAAGTCTGGGAAGCCTCAGTGTAGGGGGAAGCAGGAAGGAGGAGGAGGAGGAAGCCATTCTAAGCAGAAGGATCGTCATAGCAAAGTCACAGAGATGGAATTTAGCCCAGGGTCTGAAGGAGCTATAGCAAGAGATGAGACTGGTTAGGCTAGAATAACCCAGATTTTGGAGGTCCTGGAAGGATGGACTAAG
Organism: Balaenoptera borealis; assembly: GCF_965194805.1. Lineage (NCBI taxonomy): Eukaryota > Metazoa > Chordata > Mammalia > Artiodactyla > Balaenopteridae > Balaenoptera > Balaenoptera borealis. The sequence goes on along the minus strand of NC_138861.1, from coordinate 113,506,404 downwards.
GGGCTTTCAAGGGTTTAGCTTAGTTTCTTAGCCATTAGTGGGAGCTGCTGGAGATTTCTGAGCATAATAACATTGTGATGAGAACACATGGTTTGTAGAAAATCACTGAGCAGTGTGTGCAAGATGGATCACGTGGAGAATGTGGTCAGTGGGATCCTGGAGCAGGAATGAGCAAACAAAAGAAGCAAGTCAAACTGAAGTGATGGAACAGGGATGAAGAAATGAGGAGGGATGTGAGAAGTAGGAGTTCCTGAAGGTTGAAAACATCAGGGAGCCTTTGCTCTGACAGGTCCTATTTGCTTCCTTTGCATGAGACATTGGAGAACTTTCTTCCATGTCTAAAGATTAGGGCAGCAAGTGGTAGAAGGAACAACGTGGTATGGTGCCTAAGAGAGGGCTGGGACAGTTATGGTTGGGAAGCTGGTTCTACTGGTTATCAATCATGTGATCTTGATAAATCTCTGGGAGCTTCAGTTTCCTTATCTAAAAATTAGAAGATATAAAAATATATAGTTCTTATTTCATAGGATTGATGTAGAGATTGAAAAACAGAAGGTAAGGTGTTTAACATAATACCAGAACATAATAGTAATAAGTGCTCAATGATGATAATTATTGCTATCATGACCACCATCACAATCATCACCACTGTCATTACCATCAGCATTGTCACCATCATCACCATCATCACAACCATCATCATAATCTCAACAATCATCAATATCCCCACCATCATTATCATCACCATAATCTCAATAATCATCAATATCGCCACCATCATTTTCACTACCACCACCATCATTACCACCTTCATCACAATCTCAAAAATCATCATCATTCTTGCCATTACCACCACTATCACCACCATCAGCATCACCGCTGTCATCCCCATCACCATTGTCACCATCATCACCATCACCATCACCACTACCATCATTATCATCATCATCATCTCCATCAGCATCAGCACTGTCATCCCCATCACCATTGTCACCATCATCACCATCACCATCACCACTACCATCATTATCATCATCATCATCACCATCAGCATCAGCACTGTCATCACCATCACCATTGTCATTATCATCACCATCACCACCATTATCATCTTCATCACCACCATCATGTTGCAGAATCACAGACTGTCAGGGTTGGAAGAACTCTTGGAGGTTTCCTAGCCCAACACTTCTTAATTCACAAAAGGAGAAACTGACACCAGAGACTGGTCCAAGGTTAAGCAGTGAGTTAATGGCAAGGCTGGAACTGGTACCAAGGACTCCAGGTCCCTGCTCCAGTGTTCTTGCCCCTGACACCAGACCAGGTGTGAAATACATTGAGCAACAAACATTATTCATAACAAACATTCTTAGGGAGAGGAAGGAGATTTGATGATTCTTTCCTCTTCCAAGGGATCCCAACCATTCCACTTTTTTGTTTCGTCTTTCCATAGTCAGTCATCTACTTACTGCTTTCAGATCCTCAGCAGGTATGAAAAGTGAAGATGTCTCTAGTAAATTGTGTTTTTCTAGTGGAAAAATTTTTTTAATGAAACAGAGAAAAAGAAGACAAACTAGGAGCCATTTTTCTGGGAGCCTCACTGATTCAGAAGCTGAAGTTCTGGTACAAGTGAAAAGTGGAGCTAAAGCAATAGCAACTCCTACAGAAAATTATCCTAAAATTCTTACAACACTCTCAAAGAACTCCAGTGGAATTTCAGAACCTTTTGTATGGAATTTTTGCATAATTTTTGCATATTCTTCATGGAATATTTTGTAAGCCCTCCTGGAGGTCCTGCTACACTTTCTTGGGCTGCTCCCAGAATTCTCCTGTCACTTGCTCCTCCTTCTCATGGAATTCTTTTCCAAGTCTCATGGCAAGGTCTTAGAAGACCTGCAGAATTCTCAACGAATTTTCATGAAAACCTCCCAGAGCTACCATGCGATCCTTGATGAATTCTCACAGAAATATCATGGAATTCTACTAGAAACGTTCCTTCAACTTCCATGGAATTTTTAACTAACTCTCATGGCATGCTAATAAAATTCCCATGAAATGGTCACAGAACTTGCATTCAATTATCTTAGAAACCGCAAAGGACACTCAGAGCAATCCTGCAGAATTCCCTGGGAACAAAAACAAACTGAAACCTCTCGAAACCATCAAGAACAAGACAGGTCCAGTCCTCAGGGGTCTCTGTCAGAGGGTGCTCGGGATGGGGAAAGAAACGGGGGCTTCTTCTCCAAATGTAACGAGAAGGTGGGTAGTAGGTGTGAGTCAAGCTGCATCTTCAGACTTGAGCAGCAGGAAAGAAGACGCAAGATGGGGGACAAATCTGGACTTTTCTCATCAAATATTTTCCCATTCCATCCTGTGTTGTCACACTTCAGAGGCATCTCCACCCAGAACCTAGCGACAGTTAAATGGAACGTCCACATAAAGTCCTCCACAATATTATCCATGCCCCACCCCCTTCTCTTGGAACCCCAGGCTGGCCATGAATGTTCTCCAAATCATTAATTAAGCCTGAGTCAATTAAAAGCCTTGGATGTTGGCACATAATGGGCACCATCTATTGATGGAAGGTAATTCTTTTCAGGGCGGGATACAGAGACGGGGCGGCCATGATTGCATTGAGCTCTCCCCAGAGCCCGCTGTTTCAGGACAATGCACTGGGTTTTGCAAGTCAGTCCCTGCAGAAACTGGATCCCAAGGGTCTCGGCAGGGGGGACAGCTGTTGCACAAAGGGGATGCCCAGGGAGGTCAGGGAGGTGGCTGGGCAGCGCTACCCAACCTGCAGTGCAGAGGCATCTGCCAATGCCTGGCCCGCTCTGAGCCAGCCTGGCCCTGTCCCAAACTCTGGGCCTGGGAGCCGAGGCCCGACGAGCTGGCTCGCTGGCCTTCACGCCGGGTTTGCTGAGCAGCCCTGGATATGTCTTCCCTGCTCTTAGCTGGACTGACTTCAGCTTGTTCCTGAGGTCCCAGCTTGTGACAGCTTCTCCCTAGGGCACCCCAGGCTAAGCTCAGTGCCTCCACTTCACGCTTGCATGGCACCTGGCATGTACCACAATCCTCGTTAATTAAATGTGGGTTGAGTTGTTTAGGGCCTGGGCTCCTGGCAGGGCAGAGACTCGGCCTTTTTCACTGCTGACTCCGCAGTGCCAAGATGGTGCTTGGCACACGTGGGTGTGTGATTAGATGTTTGTTGAATGAATGAACGATGCCGATCCCCAGGATGCTATGATAACAACAAGAATTGTAAATAAGGGACTTCCCTGGTGGTCCGGTGGTAAAGAACCTGCCTTCCAATGCAGGGGACACAAGTTTGATCCCTGGTCGGGGAACTAAGATCCCACATGTCACGGGGCAACTAAGCGAGCCACAACTACTGAGCTCGGGTGCCTCAACGAAGACCCCGCGTGTGGCAGCTAAGACCCGACGCAGCCAAAAAAAGAAAATAAATATTTTTTAAAAAACCTAAAAAAAATGAAAAAAAAAAAAAGAATTGTAAATAACACTAACGGAACATGTGCAGGCACTGGTCTGAGCCTTTCCACACCTTAAACACATTTAATAGAAGAATGACCACAGATAGAAGGCACTCATGTGGAATGTTTATGATAATAAATATTTACTAAGTGCCTACTATGTGGCAGGCATTACCCTTGGCACTTGTTTTCCATTTTACCATTCAAGGTTCAAGTTACTGATTGAGTTTCTTTTCAGACTAGTTCCTTGGGGTGTGTGTGGCCCTGAAATCAACTGGGACCCCAGAGTCAATATCGACATCAATAATAGTCCCAAACATCAGAACAGCTCCCTGTCTTGTTTTGTGCTCTCATTGTTTACATGTCATCGGCCAGACCTGGGTCTCTGGGTAACCCTGAGCTGCCAGGATGCTGGGGAAGTGAGTGCCCCATCTTTGCAGCCTCTGTGGTGGGTGATGGGTCAGCAAGAGGGGGGTGCTGCTGGGGGAGCCATCACGGTGGCTGCCATAGTCCCAAGAAAGTGTCTGAGAGGCAGTGAGCATGAGCCCTGGCCTCTCCTCCTTTGAAGGAGGAGGGCAGTGATGCCACCATACTGACCACCAGTCTCCATGTCCTGGAGGAGCACGGATAGACCCCCTGCAGGCTGCTCCGCCTTCACCGCTTCTTACCACCTTCCTGACCGTTACCACAGCCACGTGCCACCTGGACTTAATTTACTTAACAATTTTCTTTCAATTGCCTCATCTTTTAAAAACTTTAATCTCATCCTAAGCAACAATATCAGTGAAATCAAAGTTTGGGTGTGTGTGTAGCAAAGACCAATGTCTCTTCCACAAAAATGACTCTCCCTTTCTTCCCTGTGGAAGAACTCTGATTTCCTTGCCCGGCCACTGGGATGCTTTGAATAAAAACTTACTGTCCTGGCTTCTCTTTTGGCTAAGTGTGGTTTTATAACCTGTCCTGATCAATGGATGGGAACAGAAGGTATGAGTTAAAGGAGAGGAATGTATTTTTTTTTCCTTTCCTGTTCTGCTTCTTTCTGTCTGGAATGTAAGCCGGATGGCTGCAGCTGCAGCAACCAGATTAGACCTTGAGGTGACCTTGAGAATGGAAGTCCTGCACAGCAGACTAACAGGATGGAAAGAGGTGGGGCCTTGATCTTGCAGAGTGCCATGCCAGCCCTTGACTTTTACCAAAGGAGAGGTAAACTTCTTTCTTATTGAAGTCACTCGTTTGTTGCTGTTTGTCAATTGCAATGACCTATGCCTAACTAATATAATGTACTAGAAATATTTCTGAGGGCATATTAAAATAACTGCCTAAGTATTAACATTCTAAAAGGTTCATGACCAATGATGTCATCCCGGTTGCCGCCAAGGGAATGCTACCAGAACTTAGGAAACACTGACATCATGCAAGTGAAAAAACCTTAAAAACTATAAAGTGCTCTACAAACCTCGTCCTGGTGCCCTGTTCTTGTCCAGTCCCCAACACGTAGAAGGTACATACTTATCTGAATGGTGATAACAAAAGAAAAGGAGCAAAGGGACATTGATGATGCAAAGTGTGAACACACAGCCCCTCTGCTTTCCTCCCAGGAATAATCAGAATATTCCATCTCCTTTCTCGGATGTGGCAATAACCTCTGAATTCACACTGAAACATACCAAAGGTGTAATCCCCCAAAGCCAAGAGTCATGGGTTCCAGTCGTGGCCTCTGCTATTGGTTACCTGTGTGACCTTGGACAAAGTAGTTGATTCCACTGAAATCAAAGCATTCAGTTCAACTCTCCAAATATTTACTGGTCACTTAGTGTATGCCTGGTGTTAATGCTGTGTGTCAGGCTCCTTGCCCTTGAGGAGATCATCGTCTGGCTGCGGGTGGACTTGGCCCTGGGAAATCAGGAAGAGAGAAGTTAGAACACAAACCTGGACTCAGAGGGCATCAGGCTGCTGTGAGCTACTGATTGCTGGTGTGCTGAAGCCACTCTTTTTTTTTTTTAATTGAAGTATAGTTGACTTACAATATGGTGTTAGTTTCTGGTATACAGTAAAGTGATTCAGTTATACATATATATACATATTCTTTTCCATTATGGTTTATTATAGGATATTGATTATAGTTCCCTGGGCTACACAGTAGGACTTTGTGTTTATCTATTTTATATATAGTAGTTTGTATCTTCTAGTCCAAAACTCCTGATTTATCCCTCCCCCACCTCCTTTCCTCTTTGGTAACCATAAGGTTGTTTTCTATGGCTGTGAGTCTGTTTCTGTTTCATAAATAAGTTCATTCGTGTCATATTTTAGATTCCAGATATGAGTGATATCATATGGTATTTGTCTTTCTCTTTCTGACTTATTTCACTTATTATGATAATCTTTAGGTCCATCCATGTTGCTGCAAATGGCATTATTTCATTCTTTTTTATGGCTGAGTAATATTCCATTGTATATATGTACCACATCTTCCTTATCCATTCATCTGCTGATGGGCATTTAGTTTGCTTCCATGTCTTGGCTATTGTAAATAGTGCTGCTATGAACATTGGGGTGCATGTGTCTTTTCGAATTATAGTTTCCTCAGGACATATGCCCAGGAGTGGGATTGCTAGATCATATGGTAACTCTATTTTTAGTTTTTTAAGGAACCTCCATAGTGTTCTCCAGAGTGGCTGCACCAATTTACATTCCCAACAGTGTAGGAGGGTTCCCTTCTCTACACCCTCGCTGGAGCCACTCTTAGCACAAATTCTTCCCATGCCTTCCCAACTCCCTGTCATGTTGGCCATGGTGGGAGGTGGGAGCACTTGCACCATGGAAATCGACAAATGCTACAGGTGAAGGACTTTCCCCAGAGAGCTGGTTGTTAAACATTTCCCGTTGTGTCACTTATTATTTATTGTACATGTTGTACACAAGACAGTGCCTGGTACACAGCGCTCCGAACAGGGTCAGTGATGAGAGTCATCATGATTATCACAGGGCAGCAAGGCTCACATGGATCCCAGGCCCGGGGGACGGAGGACATCTTCCACTCCAAGCCATGGGTCAATCCTTTCATGGTCTTGAAACTCAGAACCTGGAAGAGCATGGCCGAAGGGCAGGATGACCCTATTCCCGTGCAAAAATAGAAGGATTCTTTGCTATCAGCCAGACACCACTGCTTCTGTTCAAAAGCAACAATACTGCAAGGTGGAACTTTATGTTCCTGCTCTAGATGGCCATTGAGCTTGGCCACCACCGTCCAGCCCTGTGACTTTGAACAAGTCACTTGACCTCTCTGTGCTTCAGTTTCCTGGTCTCTAAAATGGGAATGACAGTAGCATCAGAAAAATGGCACCTAGTAAGTGCTCAGTAAAATCTACCAGTAATAACATAACATATCGCTAACATCAATAGTGCCCTCACATCCGGGTATATTTCACCTCCACACACAGCCGCCCAACCACTAGATCCAGCAAGATGCTTTGCCGCCATTTGCAAGATGCACAAGCGAGGTGCAGAGAGTTTGGAGGTCTAGCCGTGGGATCCGGCCCGTGGCACACCCAACCCCACCCCGCCCTGCTCTGTGCGCCACACTCGGGCAGCCTCCGCCCCTTCCCAGCTGAGCAGCTGCCGCCCCAGATAACTTCTGTGTCCCCTCATCGCAGTGGGAACTTCAGAAGTCAGTGGCTTGGACAATTGCACTTTCTTTTCTCTTTCCAAAGAGGGATCAGCCTCGGAGGCCCTTTGAAAGAGCTGCGATTACATCTTCATTTGTGGGTAATGGGATTAGCATGGCTCACAGCAGAGCCTCGGGGCGGCAGTGGGGATTGGCAGCCCCGATGGTGATGGTGATGGCTGATGGTGGTGGTGATGGCCGGAAAGAATTGCTCCGGGCTCCTCGGCCCCTCCACACTGCCCGGCTCCAGACACTGGAGGGGGGTGAGAGTGCACCCCACGGCCTCTGATGGATGCAGGGACCGGAAAATGGAATTAGCCCCATCCCAATGCACTGAAGGCTGGCTGCCTCGCCCAGCCCTGGGCTCTGCTAATCAAGGATCTCTGGGCCCACAGATGCCAGAATTGCTCTCCGGGAAAAATGATAATGACATAAAAGGTGTGTGTGTGTGTGTGTGTGTGTGTGTTGGTGGAGGTGTCTTTTTGTGGCTTCAATCTCCAGATAACCCATCCGGGAGGCCTTTCCTAGGCCATGAGACATGGAAAGGAGCAAAGGCAAGAGCCAGGAAAACCGAGCCTGGTGATGTGAACTGCCTGAATCAGCTACATCCAGTTCTCAACAGCCCTACTATGTGCAGGCCCAGTGGTACTTACTGGGGGTGCACACCACAGTGAGCCTTCCCCATAACCTGGCTTCTGTGCCGGCCTTTGTGCCAAGAACTCTGCGTGTATTATTTCACACAATTCTCACCACGTTCCCAGAAGGCCACTCCCGGCCATCCCAGGATGCTGTAAAAATCGTCCCATTTTACGTACGAGGGAATAAATCTTAAGGATAAATGATGCTGAAAGATGTCCCCTAAATCGACATCAGTGGTTCCCAAATCTGGGGCTTTAGAGATGACTGGAAAGATTTTGAATATTGGTGTAATGCTTACTAACACGTTATGTATTTCTTTAATATTTTTCTGAAATTTCCTCTTTAAAATATTAATTTATTATTTTCCTAACTTTTCATTTTGAAAAATTTCAAACTTATTAAAAAGTTGCATGAATGGACACCCATAGGCCCTTCATTTAGAGTCTAAATTCACCAGATGTTAACATTTGCTGTATTTGCTTTCTTTCTCTCTGTTTATATATATAATGTATATTTATATACATATATCTATGTATATTTATGTACATAGTTATACATACCGTGTGTATGTATATGTGTAGTTATATATGTGTGTATATACATGTATAAGTGTATGACACATACGTGTGTAAATACTTTTTGGTGAACCATTTGTGAACATCAAGGACATGACCGCTAACTACTTCAGTGTGTATCTCCTAGAACAAGGGCATAACCACAGTCTTGATTATCACACTCAGGAAATTTAACATTGATTCAATTCTATTATTTAATTTATAACCGACATTCAAATTCCCCCCAATTAACCCAGTAATGTTCTTTAGGGCTTGTTTTTTCTTTTAAATCCAGGATATAATCAAGGATCACTCATCACATTTACTTTATCATCTCTCCAAGATGTAATCGGAAGAACTGAAAGCAAATCGAAGAGGGGAATTCTCTCTCCCTGTGTGGTTAGGGACCACTGAGCCAGCAGATCACAGTAAATCATCTCTCTCATGTGCACGTGGCACCTTCGGGAAGCCCTGCCCTGTGCTATATTGCTTCAAAGAGTCGGAACAATGATAAGTAACACCCAGAGCCTGTCCTTGAGGAGCGCCCTGGATTCAGTTTCTTCACTCGCCAGTGAGGAAGTCAGTAGGTCTGGACTCCCCAACAGTTCCCTCCTCTCCCCTTACTCTCCCAACCCTGATTTTGTTCAGAGCAGCAGGGAACCGGTTCCCAGGAGACAACAATTGATCTGGGCCGGGCCGGCCAGCCCAGCAGCCTCTGCTGGGGGCTCACTTTCTCAACCTCCCTTGCAGCTAGGGTCGGCCAGGTGACCAAGATAGCCAGTGAGACGGGAGGGGAAGTCTGCTGAGATATCTGCCACTGGGTACCTTTTTCCTTGGCTGATTAAAAAAAAGAAATCACTTCGGGAAATGCCCTCCCCCTCCTTTCTTCCCACTTCTTGCCTTGAACTTGGTTGCGATGCCTGGAGCTGTAGCATCCTTTTGTGACCAGAAAGCAACACACATTAAGACAAAAAGCCAACTGTCTGAGGATGGAAAGAGCCTAGTTCTGTGCTACAACGTTCAGCGGCTGCTCCAGCCCTGAACTGCCACCCTCCACTACTGCTGGTGGGAGAGAAATACACATCTTTATTGCTTAAGCTACTATTCAAAGCATTCCTAATTGATACTTTCAGAGGCTTCTAAGAAACTTCCAGACACAGTGGAAAGTATAAGGCACATGGGGCCAGACAAAACTAGGCCCAAACATCAGAGGCAGACTCTAATTAGGTCTACGAGCCTGGATACATGATTTAACCTCTCTGTATCCAAAGGTCTCAGCTACAAAAAAGTGAGAAAGAAAGAAAGACAGAAATATAGGAAGGGAGGGAGGGAGGGAAGAAGGAAGGAAGAAAGAAAGAAGAGAAGGAGAAATTCCAGGAATGCTGTAAGGCTGGAAAGACATACTTTTGTACCTATATTTATTTAATTGCCCATTCAACAAATATTGGTTGAGCTCCTATTGCACCGTCCATTCCGTAACAGTTTAATGAGCATCTCCTATGCTCTAAGCTCTGTCTTAGGCACTGCAGGTATCTCCGTGAAACAGTTTCCTTAGGGTTTCAATTACACGCCAGCAATTCAGTGGGTCAGCAGCTGGGACTGGTTCCATTTTCACAGATAAGGAAGCTGAGGCTCAAAGAAGCTTGGGCCCCACGGCCGCCCAGCCTGAGCGTGGTGGAGCGGGGCCTCCCATGGCCTGGACACCGGCAGAGCTGTGCTCCACTGGGTCTTGGGATTGATCACGCCCAACTGACCAAATCACAGTGATTTTGCAGCTGTAAACACTCTAAAGGAAGGACTGTGCATTTCCAACATCTTTGGGAAATGTGTTTCTGATTTTGATCCCATTTTATCAGGTACATAAAGTGGATTATCTGGAGAATAGACAGGCTCAGTGGTGCATTATGAGCCAATAACCTTTGCTTTCAACTCCTCAGACCTGACTGAATCACCAAGCTGGGAGAACGCTGTCCTGGCTGGCACAGTACACGCTCTCCTATTTATTTTTACCATCCTCTTCTTCTTTTTTTAATTTTTTAATTTTTTTAATTGAAGTATAGTTGATTTACAATGTTTTGTTAGTTTCAGGTGTATGGCAAAGTGATTCAGTTTATCTATCTATCAATCTATCGATCTATATTTTTTTCTTTTTCAGATTCTTTTCCATTATAGGTTGTTACAAGATACTGAATACAGTTCCCTGTGCTATACAGTAGGTCCTTGCTCTTTATCTATTGTATATATAGTAGTGTGTATCTGTTAATCCCAAACTCCTAGTTTATCCCTCCCCACCTCCTTTGGTAGCCGTAAATTTGTTTTCAATGTCTGTATGTTCCTGTTTTGTAAATAAGTTCTTTGTATCATTTTTTCTAGATTCCACAAATAAGTGATATCATATGATATTTGTCTTTCTCTGTCTGACTTACTTCACTTAGTATGATCATCTGTAGGTCCATCCACATCCTCTTCTTCTTTCTTCTTAGAAATACAAGTGCAGTGTTTCCTTCTCCAATTAGGGGAAAGAACTCCACTTTCTAGAACTTCTACGTAGGTGTTAGTTGCTGTCATCCCTACCTCATTTCATCCTCATGTCAACTCTGGGATTTAAATAGGTGTCATTCATCCTATGTTACAGATGGAGAAATGAGGCTCAGAGGAGTCACATAACTTGCTCATGGTCACACAGCCTTCAGTGCAAGGCCCAATTGTAATGATTTGTTTAGCATCTGTCTTCCTGTTTGATCATAAGTGCAGAAACCATGGCTGTTTCATTTACCACTGAATCCCCTTAGTTCAGCGCCTGGTGCCTAATAAACATGTGTGGAATTGAAATGTGCTGTCTAGGACCCCTTGCTGCTGCAGAGAAGTTGTGGCTACAATTCTCCAACGTAGGTACCTTAGTCTGAAAGGGGATGAGTGGGCCATAGGGCAGACAGAGGAGAAGGGGACTCATATTCCAGAATAAGGCAAAGCCTGGCGACAGCCAGATACCAATGAGAATTTCCAGTCATGACCCGGAATCTGCTTCATCTGGGCCTCTGCGATTTCCATCACACAGATTAACGAAAGCCTGATTCCATTTCCTGAAATAGGAAGAGGAGGGCAAAGCACACAGGCTTGGGCACTAGGACTCCCTGAGTGAGCCGGAGCTCCTGGGTAAACCCCTTCCCTTCTCCAGGCCTCAGTTTCCCCATCTGTAATATGAAGGCAGCTGGCTTCCTAGACTCAATGTTCTCTCAATTCAAACACCCTCCCCAGAGCTAAGCTGTCTGGACTTTTCCCAGCCCCTCAAGGAAAAAATTCAAAAGTCTAGCTTAAGGTACCTTCTTATCCATTTGTAAAGATCAGGTAGCTTAACAAACCATTAGGAATTCACCTCATCAGTGCACAGATGATAACAAAAATCACACTTACATGGCACTTACCAGGTATTTCATCATCCCCTTTCAACAGATGAACAAACTGAGGCACAGAGAAGGGAAGTGATTTTCCCAATGAGCCACAGCTGCTAAGCAGTGGAGCCTGCCTCTCAGTCAGTGTTCCTAACCGCCACACTGGGCCTCCGTCCAGTTTGGCGTTGCTGAGTTCCAGACCAGGGGCCGGGAAGATATTGCCGTCACCCCCATTTTCAGAGAAAGCAGCTCGTGCTTACACAGGAGGTTGAGCTTGAACTAGGGTCTCCTCTGCAAATTTTGTCTTCATGTCCCTAGAGCTGGGTTATTAAGCAGTCTGACTTAGGCTGGAATCCCTGTTCTGCCACCCAGCTCTGTGACTGCAGGAAAGTTGCTCAACCTCTCTGATCCTTAGTTTCTCATTCTGGAATCTCTCTCATAGAGCTGTGGAGGGGTGTAGTTCTTTTTGCTTTACCTCAGGGAAGGAGAGAGAAACTCCCCTAAATTATTATTTCCAGGGAGGCAGTCATGCTGGGGAATTGGGAACACACACAGCTGCTTCAGGCATTCCCTCGAAGTGAACGGAGCCTGGGTTGGACGGCTCTGCTTGGGCCACTGCATGCGAGGATTTGAGGGCAGTCAGGCTTCTCTGTCAGCAACCAGATGCTAGTCCTCCCTCCACCCTGCCAGGGTTCCTGGAATGCCACCCTTATGGCACTGTGGTCCCCAGCATCTCCTGAGCCAACCCTAAAATACTCAGAAAGGACTGACGTTGCAAAGCATAGAGCTACTAATACAAATATTCACTCCCATTTTTAGAGGGCTCACCATATGCTGGATTGTGCTAAGAGCTTGGCATGTATTGTTCTTTGAGGTAGGTGGTGTTCTCCCTAACTTACGGGTGAGGGAACAGGGTCCCTGTTTCATACACTGTGGTGGTGCTGCAATGAAGGGCATCCTTCATCCCTGCCAAACTATATGGCTATCGCTGCCTGATGTGTCCAGGCTGTGGACTCCTGGAGACCAGGGCTGCATCTGATTCATGTTTATATCCCGTATTAGGGTTTGGCACAAGGTAGTTGCTTACTGTTCATTGAATGAATGAATGATTGATTAAATGAGTACACCCCCTGCTCCTGTGTCAATGACTGACCGGCAGTTCACCACACTCATTTCCTCTTCCTCCTGGACACTCAGCTGGACTACACTTCCCAGACCCCCTTGCAGTTCTGGCCAATAGAACATGGGGAGACATTATGTGCACTGTTTCCAAGACTGGTTCATAAAAATCTTCCATGCAATCCTCCACTCTTTCCTTACCCCCATTGTCTAGCCATATGCAGAGGATCTGGCAAAGAATTCAGAGGCTGGGGGGATAGTGGAATCATAAGATGGAAGGAGCCTGGTGCCTGAGTCACTGCCCAAAGGAAGACTGTGGCAAGTGCCTGCATTGGGCTATTTGGCCAAGAAATAAGCTTCCACCACATTAGTAACTGAGGTGTGGAGGTTGTTTGCAGAGCAGCAGACCACCATAACTGACAGAGGAGTTGGAAAAGAAAGCTTCTCCGAGAATTGGAGGCCCTCAGGTTGGAGAGGAACTTGGACATCACAGAGGCCAAGTTCCCACCCAGTCCAGGGATCCCTTTACAACGTCTCTGCCCACGGTTCTCCCAACCAGCCTGGCACACCCACCACGATGGGGAGCTCACTCCCACCAGAGGTGTTGTCTTCTATCTTTGGACTGCCCTGGCTGCAGGAAGAGATTTCTTTACCCCGAGCCCCACCTTAGCCCCCCGTAGAGTGAGTTGGCATCTCGATCTTACACATAGTTGAAAGTGAAGGCCAGGTCCTCCTGGGTGACCCCTTATTTCTTCAGTCAACAAATGTGTACTGAGGCCCCGACCTGCCAGGCCCGCTCCAGACCAAGCACTGCCATCCATCCACCTTTCCTCCAGGGACATGGTCTGTGGCACCTGCCCCGTGTTTATCATTTCATGTGCACATGAGAGGTCTGATTCTCTTCAGCTCTGCCCCTGGCATTGGTCTTGGTGGGAAATGACCATAATAACATTTCCCAAACCATCACGTGTGCAGCTCTTGGCATCCTTTATCTGATTTCATCCTCATCACAACCCTGTGGGATGGGGGTCATTTTACTCCCATTTTACTGAAGAGGAAACTGAGGTTCAGGGGGTGACATGACTTGCCCCAAGGACTATACCTAGAAAGCGGCAGCACGGGGCTCAAATCCAGGTGTGCCTGACACCAAAGCCCAGGCACTTCCTCTCAGGTGGTGGGGAGCAGCCCCCCACCCCAAAGCTGCTTATACAGGACGAGGCTAACAACTCTGGCCCCTAAACAAACAGAAGCAGGGGCTCGCCTCCTAGGATCTGTGGTCCAGGCCCGAATTCCATCCACCTCAATTAGCCTGGCCGTGTTCCTGGAGGGCTGTGGCTCCTCCCTGGGCACTGGGGAAGGGAGGTTAAGGGAGGAGCCTCTGGGATCTGCGCTGCAGCCGTTGCTTGTGTCCAAATCAGTTAAGGGAAGCCTAGGGTTTGGCAGGGCCAATTGCTGGGCAGATCTCTGTTGACTGGAAAGTTGCTAACATATGTCCCTAATCCGACCTACCGGCCGTTTGCCCAGCGCTGGAACACATGAGCTGCTCCGAGGGCCTGCTGAGTGGGGATAGTAGGACCCCAACTCACTGGTCCTGTGCACCTACTGTGTGCCAGGGGCTCACACACATCATTTTCTTTCATCCTCACAATGGGTCAGAGGGGTAGGTAATACTAGACCCATTTTCCAGATAAGAAAACTGAGGCTCTGAAAGGTGAAGTTATTTGTATACACAGTTGGGGGTGGGCGGACCTGGGTTTAAATTCCGTGTTCAGAACAGGATTCCCCAGCCTTGTGGTTAGGAAACTTATAAACGGTGACTTACCCCTCCCTAACACCTTGCACACCATATGGCCCTGTATGGACAGTGGGACCATATGGCAATGGCCCCACTGGATCATGAGCTTGGTGAGGACAGGGACTGATCTGATGAACCCATCTGTTGCCATGGTGGGCACACAGGAGACCTCCGGAAATGGTGAGTGGACGTGGCTCCAGGAGTTAGCTGTGGGAGGGCGTGTGGGTGTGGAGGTGGACTGGGGAACACAGGAAAGGAGGAAGCAAGCAGAGTAAAATGGCAAAAGATATGGAGAGAAAGTCAATAAGAAGGCAAGTCTGGAGGGGAAGCAGGTTGCAATAAAAGCAAGAGAGATAAGAGAAACAAAGGGAAAGGCTCTCAGCAAAGAGAAGATCTCGGCCTCCACGAAAGAATAGACAGAAAAGCAGGGAGCCATCTCAGGAGGTAGTGAGCTCACTGCCCCTGGAGGTGTGCAAGCAGGGCTGCATGAACCTGTGACTGGATAGTCCTAGGGAGGATTCGTGCATCCCAGAGCTGCTGCATAGCCTTCTACCCCTGAAGATAGAGGTTCTGACCATGATAACTGCCCCCTCTGACATATAATCACGTTACAGTGCTCATTCCACAATTCTCATGGCACTTTGAATGGAGGTGGAAAGACCCAGAACTGTAAGCTCAATGCTGCTCTTCTGCATTGCTGTAGGTGCTCTGTCCTTAACCCTGAACTTTCTCAAACCCAGGCAGAGGCCAGCTGAGATCTTGATGAAGGCAGAATAGCACCATTAGATCAGGTCTAGATTCCTCTGCCCGCATCAGGGCTGTCTGTGGGCTGGTCCTGGTCCCTCCGCAGCCTCCTCTCCCTCCACACCCCCATCCAAACTCCTCAGAAGCCTGAGCTGCCCCAGCCGGTCCCTCCCCTCCCTGACCCCGTTAGTCCGGCATTGGATGGAAGTTGACCCTAGAAAGGGTTGTGACTTTGGACTCCTCCATCTAACCCAAGTCAAGGTTGAGGTTTTTTTCATCCCAAGAGGTCCCGAAGGAAGCTTTCAGCCAAGGTCTGTCTTCCAGCAGCTGGGGGAACCCGGCAATCATCACAAGGTCCACCATGTTGGGCAATTTTCTAGCTCTGTGACCTCAGCCAAACTGCCTAACCTCTCTGAGCTTCAGTTTCCTCAACCCCAAAATGGCACAAGCAGCAGTTCTCAAACTTTTTGGTCTCAAGACCCTTCTGCCCTCTTAAAAATTATTGAGGACATCAAAGAGCTTTTGTTCGTGTATGTTGCATCTACTGACATTTAGAAATTAAAACTGAAAATGTTTTAGAGTATTTATTAATTTATTTAAAAATAACAATAAATCTCTTGCATTTATTAACATGAATAACATATTTTTAATTTTCAAAAAACCAAATCAGAGAAAAAGTGGCATTGTCTTACACTTCTGCAGATCTCTTTACAGTCTGGTTTAATAGAAGCTGAATTCTCATAGCTACTTCTGCATTCCTTCTGTTGCAATAGGTTGTTTGCTTATAGTAGATGAGGAAAATCTGGCCTCACAGATACATAGTTAGAAAAGGGAGGAATATTTTAATAAACTTTTCAGCTAATTTCTTGATACTACACAAAACTTGACAAGTGGTAGTATTTTAACAGTTAGTTGTGATGTGAAATTTGAAAACATATTGATGAACTTTTTGGGTTTTGATACATTAACATCCTTTGGTCTACGCAGCACTTTGAATGGATCTCTTTACCTAGGTATGATTTTGAAACAACATGTGTTGGCCACTTATAAAACACTGGATCACGGATTTATGAAATCTTCCAAATATTGACATGTCAAATGATATAACATAAAAAAAATCACATTCATTCATCTCACCACCAACCTCAATCATGTCACCACCGAAATAAGTCTTTCAGTAATCAGGGAGCAAGCTGACAATAGTAGAATCAAGTTTTCCGAAATTCCGTATTTTGTCAAAAGGTCAAATCTTCTCATTGGCAACAAGCACTGTTGTTTACCCTGAAGTGAAAGGCTTGCTTTCGTCATTTTCAAAAAATACCTGCCTCAAATCTAAGTCTGCATGATCATGGTTAGCCTGTCAATCACTCTTTTGACTAAAAAATGGTGCTTCATGAAAAAAGCAGCTAGTTCAGCTCAAAACCCAGACAATTGCACAGTTACTTTTCCTCAAGGCAACTGTCACACTTCAGTCTGCGAAAGAAGTGCTTTATGTATACTTTCCATTTTTTCACACAGAATATTAAAAAGGTGTGTATTTGAGGGCTGAGATTTAAGAAAATTAATGACTCTTATTTTATTTTTTACTGTGAGTGCAGAGCGGTGAACAGTAGAATGACTATTAGTAGAGTTTGGGGCCGGTGCTTCTGTTCCAGTTAAGGAATCAGTTTTGCTCACCATTGGCTTTGCACCGTCAGTGACATGTCAACACAGTGAAACCCCATTTACTATTAGTATTAATATTAATATTACTAGGATACTATATAGTATTAACATTACTAATATATAATACTATTAGTATTATCTAGGACCTTGGGGAACCCCCAGAGGTCTGTAAGCCATTCTTTGAGAACCACTGATACCAAAAAAAAAAAAAAAAAAGATGGCGTGTGGTATTTGACGTCAGATAGAACCGCAGATTGTGCTGTGTGATATACTGAGCCACTCAACTTCTCTGAGCCTCCGTTTCTTCATTCGTAAAATGAGGATTATGTTACCTTCTTTGCAGGTTTGTCTCCAGACTCAAATGAAACAATGTCTATGAAAGTTCTTGATACAGTGCCAGGCATATAGTAGGCATTTTAGAAATATATCTTCCCTTCTGTTATGTACTGAACTGTGTGCCCCAGAATTCCTATGTTGAAGCCCCAAACACCAGCGTGACTGTCTATGGAGATAGGCCCTTTATGGAGGTAATTAAGGTTAATGAGATCATAAGGGTGGGGCCCTAATCTAATAGGACTGGTGTCCTTTTAGAAGAGGAAGAGAAATCAGAAATTTCTCCCCCCACCATCCCTCTCCCAGCAAGCACAGAAGAAAGGCCACGAGAGGACACAGTGAGAAGGTAGCCATCTACAAGCCAGGAAGAGAGCTCTTATCAGAAATTTGCTGACCCCTCATTCATGGACTTCTAGCCTCCAGAACCGTGAGAAAATAAATGTGTGTTGTTGGAGCCCCACCGACCGTCTGTGGTATTTTGTTATGGCAGCCTGAGCAGGCTAATACTCCCTCCCCATACCCTTCTCCTCCCAAGGCCCTTGTATTAATGGTTTGCATGGTTTGAAAGTCCTTTGTTAGTTGGAAAGAACTGGGCATGAGCAGACGATATTAGTGTTAGAAACTCCTTTCCCAGACAGCCCTTGGGCAAAGCTCCCAGCCTCAAGGATCATGCCTTGAAGGAGATTTCTGATGAGAACATTCCAAGATGCCAGTGGAAAATCCTGATGCTGGGTATTTGGAAACCATATTGGGAAGAAAGCAATTTTCTGGTTTATTTTCTAAAACAATAAACAGTGGAAAGAATGCCAGGGTGGTAGTTTTAACTACCACAAGTCAGAGAAAATCAGCTTTAAGTCCTAAAACCATCAAGTAGACTCACCAAGACTGATCTGTCACATGGGGACACCAGCAGCCCATCTGCTGGTGGTGGTGGTGGTGGTGGTTGTGATGATGACAGTGATGACAATGGTGATGAAGATGATGCTGATACTGATTGTGATGATAGTGACAATGATGTAGGTGTTGATGATGATGATAGTCATGATGATGATGATGATGATGATGATGGTGACGACAATGATAATTATGATAATAAAGATGCTGCTGCTGATGCTAACCGTGATAGTGGAGACGATGGCAATGATGATAATGGTAACTATAGTGATGATGATGACAATAAAAGTATTTTTTTTTTTTTGAGCATCAACCATATGCAAGGAGCTGGGCTAAGTGCTTCTCATGTGTCATCTCATTTGATGAGAAGTAATACTTGAGAGATAGACATATCATACCGATTTTACAGATAAGTAAACTGAGCCCAGAGAGGCTGAGTAACTCGCCCAAGCACATAGCTGGTGAGTGGCTGAGTTGTATTCTTTCCATCTGTCCCAAGAGTAATTTATTTTCTTTTCTCTTTTTTTCTTTTCCTCAGTTTGTTATTGGGACTAAATCTAGGCTAGCAAGAGACTGAAATCAGGGCTTGGAGTTGTAGAAAAAGGAAGCTGAGTAACTTGCCCAAGGTCACACAGCTTGTAAGGGACCAAGCAAGGATGTGACTCCAGGTCTGTCCTCCCAGGCTCTGTCTGGCTTCAGGAACTTGGGGCTGATGAGCAGGTATATGGCCTTGCCAGTTTGACTTCCAGAATCCAAGGGTCCCCTTGGGGAGCCAGGAGAGGGAAGCAGCTTGGCCTCAAAAGACAAGCTGGGCGTTTGGGCCCCACCCTGCCTTCTTCTTAGCCCCTGCCACCCCCTCTTTGCACCCCATCCAGCCCCAAGCCAGCTTTCTGAGATGGTCTCAGCGGAATGCTGACTGCAGCCAACTCAAGGGGGGCAGGCTTCCCAGAGCGGAAGCTAAGAGGATCTCACATGTTGGGTGTCTGTGTTGGGAGGTGCAATGGGTGGGGGCAGTGCTCAGCGGAGAGCAGACGTAGAGAAGGGGAAGGAGGGACAGGGGCTGCAGCACCTGCTGTCTGGTTTGACCCCCACCCTGGCTCTGCGGGTCCAGCGTTCCCATCAGGGACTGAGGCTCAGAGAGGTCGAAGCTCAAGCTTTTACAACTAGAGAAGGGAGGAGCTAGAATTGGCCTGTGGGTTCCTGGTACTCTCACACTGAGGGTCTTCCCACCACACTGCACTGCTTCTCTTATGCTTGGAGAGGTCAGATTTTTCTGGACAGCAGGCCCCAGAGATGGAGAGGAGGAGAAGAAGCATCTATCTCTGAACTACATGTGGGCAGGTGGCAGGCAGGGAACTGACCCCTCACTATGTCCCAGGCATTGGCCCAGGCTCCTGGCTCCTCACCACAGCCTCCGGGGACAGGGGAGGGGGGGATGACTAGGCCTTTGTGACTAATGGAAATTTGATGCTCAGAGAGGTCAAGTGACTGGGCAAAGTCACACAGCTGCTGTGTGGCCCTGCTGGGGGTGCAAGGGCCTAAGGTGGGTGACCTTTTCCTGAAATGACAACAGTGACAGCAGCCCTTACGCTGCCCTGCTCTAACTGCCATGCGTTGATCTATGCCATCCTCTCAACAACCCCATATGATGGTTATTATTACTAACAAGGCACAGAGAGCTTAGGTGACACACCAGGAAGTGGAGCCTGGGGTTTGAACGCAGGCAGCCTTGCCCCAGGGTCTGTGTCCCTTCTCTTTACTTCTCTTCTCTTTACTTGCCTGTTTGTCCTACCTTCTTTGGTCAGCCTATGGACCTTCTAGGCCTGGCTGAACCCATCCTTTTACTTCCTATGCACAACTCCATTTTGGAATGGGGAGACAGAAAGGTTAAACAAGGTCACCTGACTTGTGAGTGGTGGAGCTGGGATTTGAACGTAGTCCAGCTGTGGGCCCTCGTTCCCAGCCATGAAGCCACGCCACCTCCCATGCTTTCCCGTGACACTCGGACGAGAATGGCTTCCTGGGCCCTCACATGCTGCCCCTGCCCACCTCTCTGTCCTTGACCTCCACCACCCTCCCCTTCTCTCTGGAAGCCAGACACACTTGTTCCTGCCACAGGGCCTTTGCACTTGCTGTGTTCTTGCTCAGAGCCTCTGCCTGAAGTGGGCTTCTTCTGGTCCTCAGCTCATGTCACCTCCTCACAGCAGCCTTCTCCCAGCCCCTTCAGAGTCCTCTCTGCCACAGACCCTGCTCCACCCTACCGTCACCACCTGAAGGCATCTTGCCTCTTTGCTTACTCACAGGTTGTCTGTGTCTACCCCTTACTGGGGCAGGTCTGTCTTGTCCATTCATGAATCCCCAGAGACCAGTGCTGTGCCAGCACATAGTAAGGACTCAATTAATATTCATCCAAGAAATGTTGAATTGGGGGGATGTTGTGGTCTGAATGTGTGTCCCCCCCAAAATGCACATGTTGAAACCTTGACCCTCAACGTGACGGTATTAAGAAGTGGAGACTTGGGGCGGAGCCCTCATGAATGGATTATTGCCTTATAAAGGAGACCCTAGAGAGCTCCCTCGCCCCTTCTGCCGTGTGATGTTACAGTGAGAAGATGGCTGTCAGTGAGGGAGCAGGCTCTCCCCAGACACTGAATCTGCCAGTGCCGTGACCTTGGCCCTCCAGCTTCCAGAACTGTGAGGAATAAATGTTTGCTGTTTCTAAGCCACCTGCTCTCTGCTATCTATCTGTTAAAGCATACTGAATGCACTGAGACAGGAAGGTGTTCCTGTCCCCATTTCACAGGTGAGAGGACTGAGGCTGGAGCAAGGTAATGCGTAGGGTGACCAACGGACCCAGTTTGCCCAGGACTTCCCCAGTTTTAGCAATGAACTAGGCACACCAGGATGGGTGGTCCCCCTCTCTTCCCCTCCCTGCTAGATGGAGCCAGCTTGCTGGGCATGGTCCCTCCATCCCCACCCAGCCCTGCTAGGGAGGAAGGCCTGGAACAGCAAGGGAAGAGCACACATAAGTGCCCAGGCTCTGAGGTGGGAAAAAAAGAAAAAGAAAATAAAACCTTAGCCACCACCACCACGCAGTCCCTCTCCTGCTCAGCAAGCACCCCACCTCTTCCCCAAACCACATGAGACCACCTCTCCTGTCATCACCAGACAACTGGGAGGTACTGAGGCCCTGGGGGGTTGGCTTCAGGGGCAGAAGTTTACGCAGCTCAAGCGACAGAGCCACTGAGACCCAAACCAGGGCTTCTGGCCACTAGCAGTGGCGCTCTTCCCACCGAGCCAGGCCTGCCCCTCGTGCATGTCCACCCTCATGTGCACACCCACCTATGCACGTGCAGGCATCTGGTTCTGAGTTTATGTAACATGCGTGCTTTACCCATTCAGCACTGCGGCTGTATCATAAGGATGAAGCCCTGCCCGCATCTGCCTGCTGGGGAAACCGAGGCACAGAGAAGAGAAGGCGAGGAGACCTGCCATGTAGGGTGACCAACTCATCCCCACTACCCTGGCCTTAGTGTCCCGGGAACCCCTCAGTCCCAGGCAAACCGGGATGGCTGGGAGCCTGTTCCCTAGCTTGACAGTGACGAGCACAGTGCCAGGAGCCTGAACTCTACCATTTCATGTCATTCTCACACCAAACATCTTTATGGGTGTTATTCTTCCCATTTTACAGCTGAGGAAACTGAGGTTCAGAAAGGTTCAGTCCCCTGCCCAAAATTAAGTGATGGAACCAGAACTGGAATCCAGGTCTTTGGGTGACCTTCAGGCTTTCCACAAAGACAAACTGCCCCCAGGAATGGCGGAAACATAGCTCCCCCTTAAAGACTCTAAGGCGGCCGGGCCCCAGGGGGTGGGCATCTTTGACTACAAGACCCTCCTGTTCAGCTGGTGGTAGGCATCCCTGGGGGTCACCCTAAGTGGAGCCGTGCCCAGGGATGGCTTGCTGGAGTTTTAAGCCCCTGAAGGCCAAAGATCATTATCCCTGGGTGAGGTCTGCCAGTTCTCAGGTCTTAAGAGCCACCAGGTAAAGTGGTAGCCCTCCTAGGACCCAGCCACCATATAAAGAAGCTCAGAGTAGTTTACTGGATGGGGAGAGACCACGTGGAGAGGGTGAGGCCATCTGGAGTGTGCTGGTCCAGCCGAGCTCCCAGCTGAATGCAGCCAACCCACAGGATCATGAGATGTAATAAATCATTGCCATCTTAGGCCTCTATGCTATGAAATGATAACAGATAATGGAAAGAATCCTTGAGTGCTTCTATGTGCATTTCCTAAGAACAAGGACATTCTCTCACATAACCACCATGCAGTTATCAAAGTCAGGGAATTTAACATTGGCATCATATTATTATCTAATCCACAATCCTTATTCAAATTTCACCAGTTGCCCAATAATGCCCTTTACTGTAATTTTCCCCTCCAGCCCCAGATCCTTTTAAACAAGCTTGCTCCTATTGGCTAAGAGTATCACATACAACCGCAGAATAGTAGGACTGTCATATGTGAAACATATCACCCATCCGAGCAAAGGAAACAAGGGATTGGCCGTCCCCTGGGCCCATGACCCCAGCCGTCCCCCAGCCCCAGGCAGGGAAGCCCTGATAAAGTGGAAGGAACTCACTCCTCAGACTCTCAGAACATGGGACATCCCCCGCCCCTACCCCTGAGCCTCAGGTTCCCACCTGCAAAAATAACCGCTTCCCAGATTGACGTGCTAATCTCATGGGCCTGCCTCGGGCAGAGCATGCCAGGAGGCAGACATCCAATCAACAGGGGTTTCATCCTTCCTTTCCAACAAAATGTACATTTTATGGGTGAGCTACATACATTTTTGCTCAAGGAAGGCTCCGTGCCCACAGGACGGAAAAACAAACTTTTCATGTTAAAGAAAACTGCCCACTCCTGGGACCACGTCAGCTTTTCTGTCTAAATGTACTACACTAGGCCCCAGTGATTACCACCCCACCATCCCTAGAAACGTTCATTGACCAAACACAATTCCATCAGTGGTTTGAGAGAGATGCTCAAGTCCAAGTGGCTCATGCTGACGCTGCCAGAACGTAGCCTAACAGATCACGCCCCTCTTGGAACCAGATTTAGCGGTACATGTGGTCCATTCTCCCCTCCCCCACCTTTGTCCCTGATTTCCGCTCGTAAATCCACTTTGAGATTTGGCTTCCCTATCCATCCATCTCCTGCAGAATTCATAAAGGAATCCAGTGACTGCCCACCACGCAGCAGGGGGCCAAGGGGGTAATTGCAGGGCTTGTCCCTGCGAGCAAGGCCCTTAGCAAAAATGAAAGGCCCCGTCCTTTCATTGATGGTGATTGCCTAGAGAATCCTGGGGGATGGGATCGGAGGCTCCCAAAATGTCTCAAGTCACGTGGAACCCAGGAGAGGTACCCGTGAGGAGGGGTGGGGCGTGGCCGTGGTCACGTGGTCCTCCCACAGGACCTCATCCTCACCGCCACCGGCAGCGTCAGGCACACCCACTCCTGCTCAACAGGTGTGACTCCAAGGCTCCCAGAGTTTACGGGCCTGACCCAGAGTCAGAGAGTGCTGGATTCACACACAGGTCCCCCTGGCACTGAGGCCAGTCCTGTGACCCAGGAGGCTTCTCCCTTGTGCTTCATCACATGGGCTCTGGAGCTGGACTGCCTGGGTTCAAATCCCAGCTCCACTCCTCCTTGTATGACCTTGAGCCCTCAGTCTCCCCAGCAGCAAAATGGCAGCAACAATGATAGCTTCAAGATCAGGTTGCCGTCAAGGGCTTAAAACAGGGCTTCCCCTATAGCAGGTGCTGGGTTATCACATCATCTTGTCCTTAACCAATACAAATGTCCCAACATCATTAGACATAAGCAATGTGTTATTATTGTTACTGAGGTGAAATTCACATAGCATCAAAGTAACCATTTTAAAGTGTGCGATTCAGTAACATTGAGTGCTTTAAGAGTGTTGTGCCACCGTCACCACTATCTGGTTCCAAAACCTTTCCATCATCCCAAAGGGAAATCTTGTACTCATTAACAAGTCACTCCCCATTTTCTCCTGCTCCAGCCCCTGGCAACCACTCATCTGCCTTCTGTTCCTATGGATTAGCCTCTTCTAGACATTTCATAGAAATGGAATCCTACCATATTTGTCCTTCCGTGTCTGACTTCCTTCACTTAGCATCATGTTTACAAGTTCATCCACGTGTAGCATGTATCAGCGCGTCATTCTTTTTTCTGGCTGAATACTATTCCACTGCGTGAATATGTATATATGTGTAAGTGAATGTGTGTGTGTGTGTCTCACATTTTGTTAACTCATTCACTTATCAGTTGATGGACATTAGAGTTGCTTCCATCTGTTGGCTATTGTGAATCATGTTGCTGTGAACACTCATGTACAAGTTTTGTATAGATATTTGTTTTCCTTTCTCTTGGGTGTATACCTAGGAGTGAAGTTGCTGGATCATACGGTAATTCTATGTTTAGGTTTTTGAGAAATCGCTGAACTGTTTTCCATAGTGGCTGCACCATTCTACATTCCCACCAACAATCACAAGCGTTCTGATTTCTCCACATCCTTGCCAACACATGTCATTCTCCACTTGTTGATTATAGCCACACTAGTGGGTGTGAAGGGAGTAACAATGTGGTTTTCAAACAAAGCTAAAAAGTGAATTTTTTGCCCAAGCATTGATCCCTCCATCTTGACACTCTGTGAGCTCAACAAGGAGACTCAAGCTCCAGACGAGGACGGACTGTGGCCAAGGATTTCCCCTCGCTGGGCTTAGTTTCCCCCATCACAGGACCTGGTTGGTCTGGATTAGTGTTTCCCACGTGACCTGTGTGTTAACAGCAGGGAGAAGAGGCCTGAGACGTGTTGCCATTAGAATGGAGCCGTGCAGATCCTCTCCTGGGTACCAGAGGAAGAAAAGATGAGTCATTTGGCTGGACCTGCCTCCACCTGGAGTTTTTCTTCTTATACATGGAATCTGGTACACACTTGTGAGGGATCTGCCCCCATTGATCAATTTAGCTCTTCGGGGCTGTCATGTTAATGTCTCAAGCTGAACCCCCAGCCCTCCTGGCCACCAACAAGCTCTTGAGCCAGATCAGAAATAAGGGAAGTCCCCTCCTGCTTGCATTCTAGGCTTCTCCAGCCACTGTCGCTGCCCTGAGTGGGCCCCAGAAACCCCTGTGGCCATGCAGAACATTCCAGGGCTCCTCTGACTCTATTTCAACCGCTTGTCCATTTCTCACTGCCTTGCTTTTGCTCGTGCTCTATGTACCCTCTGCCCAGAACACTATTCCCCACTTTCTTCATCCACCCTGCTTCTACAGATCTGTGAAAGCTCAGTTCAGTACCACTTCCTCCAGGAAGTCTTCTCTGATGCCCCACCTGGATCTAGGAATCCTTTCCCTGGCTCCAGGGGTCCCTCTGTCATGGCACTCTTTACTCTGTTTTGAGCACCTTCTATTTAACCAGGCTCCTCCACTGGGCTGTGAGTTCTTTGAGCAGGAACTGTGGGGTTCATCTCGGGGTCCCTAGCACTCATCCAGGCTGTGTCTGGAATTAAAGTGCCCACAAAAGATGGTGGTGTCTGCACTGAATTTTCCTCTGGGATCCAGCCTTCCCCAACTCGTGCAGTCTTGATGGGCAGGCAATCACGGTACCTGAGGCAATTTGGCCATGAGCTGGGCAAGTGGCCCAAGCTGGGCCAATCAGATGTCCTCTCCTGAGAATTTCAGGCATGACAGAGTGACTCAAGGTGGGATAAGAGCTGACACCAAGTTGTTCTGACTTCTCCTTACTTCTTGGTACCTAGAAGCCCAGAGTTTCCCCAGGTCCTGTCTTTCTGAGGCCTAGTGGTTCAGGGTCTCTTGACTTCTGTGAACTACCCCAAATCTTGGAAATAAAAGTCTTTTACTGCATAAAAGTTTTGCCAGGACCCGTTTCTGTTGCTTACCTCCAAAGAACCCTGGCAGATACAATACATCCATATTTTTTTAATAGATGTGTGGATGGGTGAACGAATGAGCCCCATCTTGAGGGCAGAGAGCGCCAATCAGTTGGGAAGGGTGGGAGGAAGAGAAGGCACTGGTAGCAGAGATCACCACCAACAAAGATCCCCAGGAATCCACATGCTGGCTGCAATGCTGAAGCAAAGGGGGGTGGGCGGAGTCCTGACTTCAAAACTGAGCCTGGGGGCTTCCCTGGTGGCTCAGTGGTTGAGAGTCTGCCTGCCAATGCAGGGGACACGGGTTCGAGCCCTGGTCTGGGAGGATCCCACATGCCGCGGAGCAACTGG
Source organism: Balaenoptera borealis (assembly GCF_965194805.1). NCBI lineage: Eukaryota > Metazoa > Chordata > Mammalia > Artiodactyla > Balaenopteridae > Balaenoptera > Balaenoptera borealis. The sequence continues at coordinate 113,479,797 of NC_138861.1, read as the reverse complement.
GCCCGTGAGCCACAACTACTGAGCCTGCGCATCTGGAGCCTGTGCTCTGCAACAAGAGAGGCCGCGATAGTGAGAGGCCCGCGCACCGCGATGAAGAGTGACCCCCGCTTGCCGCAACTGGAGAAAGCCCTCGCACAGAAACGAAAACCCAACACAGCCATAAATAAATAAATAAATAAATAAATAAAAATTAGGTCATTTGTTTAAAAAAAACAAAACAAAAACTGAGCCTGAAACTCAACATCGGGCAAAGCATGAAGTGGAAAGCATGCTTCATCCGTCCTCTACGGGGCAGGGGCTTCACAGAGCTGCTGGGGGACACGCGAAGAGAGCATCACCTCTAGAAAGTGTACATCCCAGGACACTCTCTGTCATCTTGGCCTCCTTTACTTTGTGTTCATTGTGGTTTGATGTAAGACAGAGAGATGACGCCCAAACATACACAGCAGCTTCAGGTGGTGGGACTGGGGACAAGAGTGAGCTGGGAATGAGGCTCTGGATAATGTCCCTCTCCCCAAAGTTTTGACGGAGAACTTGGTGTGCAGGACGGTGCCTCACAGCAAGCTGAGAAACCAAGGCCCGATTCAGCCAACAGCGCACTGCGCCAGAGTTGTCTTACTTGGATAAAAACTGACAATCTCTCCCTTAAGCCTTTCAAAAGGTGGGCTCCAGATGGACTAAAGCCTTAGACGTGAACGTTACAATAACAAAGCCAATCAAAGAAAGCATAAGAAGGTATCTTTGTGCCTAAGAATGATTCTACTCCAAAAGGCCCTAAAAGTGCCAGACAGAAGGGAGAAAAAAATGATGGATCTGCCAGCATCAAAATTAAGGATTCCTGCTCACACAGGAGGCCACAGGCAAAGGCAGCACACGGGGCGCACGGTACAGATGCGACTGACGAGTGGTTACAATTTAGAACCTCCTGGAACTCTCACAGAACAGTAAGAAAAGGACAGAGGTCTGAGAGAAAAATACACAACAGTGGGGCGGAAGACAGGCCTAAATGCCTAATAAGAGATGTTCAAACTCATTAGCAAAGAGAAGCACGCGTTTAGACTTGTTATGGGCCTGTAGAAAGGCCCGTTACTAAGTGGCTGGGCTAATGTTGGCGGGAATGTCTCGGAGAGCAGGGCACCCTCATGCATTGGGAGTGGCACAGGGCGGCCCAGGTCCCTGCGCCCCCATTCTGGGGTATAGATGCACGATGACAGGCAGCCGTCACATAGGTCTCTCCAGGCAGGACACAGATGCCCAAGTGGCACTGGCCACAGGAACAGGGGGACAGGGGACAACCTGGCATCTGCCCTTCACTAGGGAACGTGTGTAATGGTCAAGGTTGGGGCTCCAGGCGTGTGACGCCATGGGGTCACGTGGTAAGCAAGGGGAGCAACAGTGACCATCTGAGGTCACAAAGAAGGGCCTGCATTTGTCGGTCCAACCCCTACTTGGCCACTTTCTAGCTGTCTGAACGAGGACAAGCGAACTCCCTGAGCCTCTGTCTCCTCTGGCAGATTAAGGGATTAGCTGAGTCCTGGAGCAGCAGCACCCCCAGGGCCGGGCCCGTAGTAGGTGCTCAGTAAACAGTAGTCATCAGCTTTTGCAAACATGACATCCGCAGCGAGGCAAGGCTCACGCACAGGAAGCTGCCTGCCCTCACTCCTTGGGATCTCCTGCTACCCAGCCAATGTCCCTGCAACCTTGTGGGCACTGAGTTCTTTATTTAGGCTCCTGACATAGGCTCCAGTCTCTCTCGGGTGTGTTAGAAGCTGCACGTACCACCCCTGCTCCCCAAGCTCTGTCCTGCCCCAGGAAATGCAGCAGGGCTGATCCTGAGGCCAGAGTGGCCCTCTGCACCGGCTGTTCCTTCCTGCCCACCCCACCCCCACTGTTGGGGCCCTGATTAGCCTGGGTATTGGATGACCCCTGCTCTTCTTTTCTGCCCCGCAAGGGTTAATCAGCCTTCCTGCTGGGCGGCTGGGAGACTCGGAAGGAGGCTGCAGGGCGGCCTGGCGGCAGGAGGCTTTCATTACTTTGATGGGATACATGTGCTCGGCTTTATCTCCGGCCCTTTCTCCGTAATTCAGCGCTTGAACGTCTCAGCTGTCGGCCGATCTGCAGACAATTGCTCGGGGTAATACTATCCGGAAAAAGCTGATAAAACGCAGATGTGACGAGGCCTCTGAAATTTGCGGTTTGCTAAGTGGTTTGCTGCGATGCTTGCCCCTGGCCAGGCGGCTTCCCCGCGAGGTTGGGAATGGAGGGGGTGGGAGTCGCCTTTTTTTCAGTGAAAGGTTGAAGAGAGGAAGTGACTGTAGAATTTATTTTCTATAATTAGGAAGATGGGCAAATAGAAAGTGGAGGGTGATGTGACCATCCCGCAGGACTCACGTGTTCACGGGCCCCTCTGATTCCATCCTAACCAGCCTGGGGCGGACCTCCAGGACTGGGGTCACCCAGGCTTCCTCTGTGCAGCTTGGAGTGGGCGTCGTGCAGGGAGCCCTGGGAGGAAGTCTGTGTGACCTTGGGCAAGTCACCTGACCTCTTGCTCAGCCGACTCAACCGAAAGACCAAATCACTAACAACTTCAGTTACTTACCGCATGTGATGCTGTGATGCGCATGGCAGGATGTCAAGCACACAGTAGGTGTTCAACTAATGATGCGGAGGTTCCTTCACTCGCTTATGTTCCCAGATGACCCCAGAGAGTAAAAGCGATAGGATTCTGACATGAAGAGACTGGATCCCAGTTGGGCGGTAGGTGAGGGCCCGGGCTGTTTGTCTCCAAAATCATGACTTCCCAGGCCAGAGTCACAAGGCTGGACCCCCTTGTGTGAAACAACAGTCACCAGGGTCTTCCTGGGCCAAAGGAAGGGTTAGAGCAGTGGCTTCAACTGTACCGTGTGCCCAAACCACCACAATCATGTCAGAGTGCAGAGTCCCATTCCGGAGGTCTGGGGGGCCCGAGAAACTGCATTTCTCGCAAGGTCCTAGCGATGCTGAGGCCACTGGTCTCTGGACCGCATTGTGGGTAGCAACAGGTGGGAGGACCCCAGAGGCAGAGCCAGGCTGAGGGGTGACCTCCTCGCCACACCTCTGATGATGCACCTTCCTTCACTGGCCAAGAGCTTTATTTTCAGGCAGTGGGTGTATCCACATGAAAGCATCCCAAACAGAGCATATTTCTTTATGCTCTTCCCAAATTGCATTGATGACAAAGGAAAAAGTACACAAATCGATACCATCATGTGCTACCCTTGAGGCCACGTAACGTGGTTCTCCAAACAGCCGATGGGTCTGACTCACAGCAGCAAATACTGCTGTGCCATCCATGTGCCAACATCTTCCCACAGATCAGTAATCCCACAAAGGGAGCCTGTGGAAGGGTGGTCACTGCTTCAGGATACCCGTTGGCTCTCTTTTATGCTTATGCTAAGGTAAGAACAGCCAGCACACATCAGGCCCCTTCCCCTTATCCCACCTCTTGTCCTAGCCCCGAGCGGTGAGTTGATCACACCCATTTTCAGATGAGAGAAACTGAGGCCCAGGAAGGTTGAGTCATTTGCTCTCTCTCAGCTGATAGGAGCAGAGCTGGGATTCAAACCCAAGTGTGTTTAGGAGTTTCCGGCTGCAAATTTGCACACTTGCATCTGTCCCACGCTGCCTCTGGACAAACACCCCCCCACACCCCCCTCCAGGTCGGTGGGCAGACGCTTCAGCCAGCTCCAAAAGTTAGGGCCGGGCCTGGGTTTTTCCCTGCAATTAGAGGGCCCGTTTGCAGTTCCCACCTTTCAAAGAGAGAGGGCGTCTCTCCCCCTGCCTGGTGTGGGCAGAGCTGGTAGCAATTTTCCCACAATGTGTAAATTAGTCAATCTCTGAGTCTGTAAACGGGGGCCTTTGAAGGGGCCTTAATGAAGCACTCCATTAGGGCTTAATGACGGCCGCCTCAAGCATTACTGGACCGAGTGCCTTTTGATGTCTTGGGGCCACGGGTTGGAGGCTCAACTTATCTCAGTGCCCCGGCAGGCTTAAAAAAAAAAAGGCAAAAAGCGCCCTTAGAGAAGTTGAAAAATTTTTAATGAAAAAAGTTAGTCCTGGCCTGACTGATGTTGGCACTTCAAAGCCAGTGCGCCCTAAATTGCTGTAGACTGCTTAATTCAAAAGTGCTCCCTCGCTGGTGACAGCCCAATGGTGACAAAATACAATTGGCAACAGGAGACGGGCAAGATCAAAGGCTGGCTATTGTAATAGTTTTGTTCCATGAAGAATTGCTTATTGTCAGGAGTTTTTCAACCTTTTTTTTTTTTTTTTTCCTCTTCTTTTCTTCCTTTCCTTTTTTTTTTTTTTTTTTTTTTTTGATTTTCTCCTTTTGGCTCCAGCGCCATCTCAGTATCCTCTGGTTCAGAATCCGCTTACATAAATACTTGTAATTACATCCTTCTGATAATACATTTCAGTTTGCAGAGGCCGCGGCTGCCTGTCCGTCTCTCTCGAGGTTCGTGGAGCCGTGTGGTTGGTTGGACTGTAAAAACCATTTCTGTGTTTTTGTTAGAAAAGATCCTATGAGGCACCAGAGGGTAAATTAGAGCTGGGATCTGCTTGTCGTCCTGGGGACTATTTTAGGATTTAGCTCAGATTAAACGGCTGCCGGCCCGGGCCCTGGCGGAGCAGAGGGGTAACATCAGAGGACCGGGCTCTGAAGTCCCTCTTGACTATCCTGCTCTCTCCTAATCTCAGTTTCCCCAACAGCAACCCTGGGGCTCATCGACTCACAACCCCTCTCCTCCCCCATTATTTATGGAGCTCTGACTTACAAAAATACTTGCCTTGGCCCGCGCACCGCAATGAAGAGTGGCCCCCACTTGCAGCAACTAGAGAAAGCCCTCGCACAGAAACGAAGACCCAACACAACCATAAATAAATAAATTAATTAATTAATTAATTAAATTTAAATTAAAAAATAAATAAATAAAATTACATATTAAAAAAAATACTTGCCTTGTAGGGCTATTGAAAAGACTAGGAGAAAGTGAGTGTAAAAGCACTTTGTAACCTGGAAACTCCCTCCTCCCGCCGTCCCTCCTCCCCCTTCTTGGTTTTGGAGGGTGTGTGTTCAGTCTCTTCGGTTTACCTGCTTCTTAGACCCCAAACATTGCCTAGGAGCACAGAACCTAGAATGAGACATTCTGGTGAGCTGGAGGGGGTGTAGGTGAGGGAACGTGTCCCCAGGCCTGGGCTTGCGTCCTCACCGCTCTTCTCAGCAGTATGACTCAGTTGGGTCACTTTACTCCCCGCAAACCTCAGTTTCCTTCTCTGTAAAACGGGACTCATCATCCCTGCGCTGCCAAATCTCATGGCTTTTCCTGACCTGACCCAAGGTTCATTTAAGCAAAAGGATGCAAAAGCACTTTGTAAATGGCCAGAATGCCGTAAACATCAGAAAGTCAGTTCGAGTTATTTTCCGAGAGACATAAGCTGAAGGAGGCTGTTTTGAGCTGGGTGGAGGCCGAGGATGACTGGGGACCATCAGGAAGCAGGAATGCTCCGGTTCCTTTTATTGCTTCAAATATTAGTCACCAGGAAGCCGCCCCACGAAGCATACAAGCCTCGCGTATCATTTCCTCATCTTGAATTAATTAAGAAGACCGGTATGGGGACAATTAGAGAAACCTTAGGCTGATGACATCTCCTTGTGATGGAATTTGCTTCTGCATCCACTCTGCCTCCCTTGCAATGCCCCAGATCCTGGAAGATTTGGTTTTTTCCAAACAAAGTGTCTCAGATATATTGTAGGACTGGATTAGTGATTCTCCAGACGTTTGGGGGCACACACAACCCTGAGGGGTGATGGCTTGAGGGTCAGGTTGACGTCTGTCTATTTACATTGACTGCCTGTCTTGCTTTTCTACTTTCCTTCAACCTAACTTCTCCGGCCATTCGCCACCCTCGCCGCCGTTGTTTCTGTCTGCCCTTTGTTTTGAAATTCCATGGGCACCAAGCATTCTAAATTCCCAAACTTGTTAAGCAAACATTCTAGGGTGGCACTGCTCTAAAGCCAACACTCTACGGGGCTCCACCCCTACTTTCTGAGGGTGTCGTCCAAATGTCCACAGGCCGTGTGAGGCCCCCAGTGACTCTGAGACCTGCCTGTTCCCCATAATCACGCAAAAGTATGCATAAACCCAGCTGAGCAATTATGAATAATTAAATCAATTAGAGACAGTCTAGCACCAGGGATTATGGCCGCTCAGAGTGTGGGCCTCTGTAATATTTTAACAGTAAATGCAAGAGCCCCAGAGAGGGCCGGCGGGAAGAGGGGAACAAAAGCAGGTCCAAATGCCAATCATGTTGCTCGGTGACCCTCCTCCGTTGAATCGGCGGCCTTCCCAAGGAAAACAATGGCAATGAAATGCCAATAAAATATTTGGGGGGGCAAGTATGAAAGCTTCAAAATGAGTTAATTAAAAAAGGATAAAACATGAGTCTCCAAAAGTATGTTGAGTAAATTTAGTGCTTGAAATTTGACAGAAGGAAAAGGTTTTCAAACACGAAGCAGAACTTTTTAAAGTGGCAGGGCTGGGCAACTGGTTGTTTTTCTTCTAAACCAGCCTCCCTCCGTCCATGCGTGGAAGGAAGCTCAGGGGAGGCCTGGAAGGCGTTGACAGCGGTGGTTCCACAGACCAGCCGGGGCACCTCTTTTAAGGCCCTTGGGAGTGGGGACCTAGAAACTTGTTTTGGACCTGGGCGGTGTACAAGGCATGCAAATTCCAAAAGGAGCAAAGTTAAAGCGTCAGCAGAGCAAAATCTTGACTCCATTCAGGCTAGCTTAGCACAGTTAGCCCACCATAGATCCCAACAAGTGAGAGCCTGAGAGAAGTCACACTGTTGTGACTCAGTTCCCCAGAAAGTGGCCAACCGGTCCAGGTGGAGGAAGCGAGTCCAGAATTAAGGACCCATCCTAAAACATCTTCTTGTGGAGATGGGATTCTTCTCGGCAGCCCAGGTGGTTTGAAAGCCGCCATCAAATGTGCCAGCTTCCCCAGTTCCATTGCCCCAGTGGCCTGGACACGGTCGAGATCTCACTGGTTAATTGTGGACAGTTCGGGGATAATTAGGGCTATGATGGATCTGATGAAATCAACAGGAACATCACCTCTTTTCTGTTTTCTCAGAGTCTGAGCCAAGAGCGTAAATATGGCCTCCTTTGGGCCAGCAGAGGGATCTGAACTGAGCCCTTCCAGCAACAAAGGACGAATGTGCTTTTTGAGTGATGGTCTGTCCAGATTTGCTGACGAGGGCATATATGTTATGCAGGAAAAGAGTAGGAATACCAAGGGCCGTCTCCAACAGCCAAATCCAGCTGTCTGCCTACAGGTGTGAGGGAAAGCACTGCCTCCCATCCTCCATTCTTCCAAGGTACCAGTTAACAGTTTATGATGGTTGTCCACTCCTATGATGATCTTCAAGACGAGCACACCTGCATTGTAGACCAGGCTGCCGAGCTCAGAGAGGTCAAGGAACCTGCTCAGGTCTCTACATAGCAAGGGGCAGGCCAAGATTCAATCCAGATTCTTCTGACTGGAAAGCCCACACTCGCAGTTCCTGCCTTCTGCTGCTTCTCTGTGCAAGCGTGATGAATATTGTGCTAACAGCCAGGGGGATAAAGATACTCCAGTGACCTGCTTCCCCACAATGGATGAGTTCGGGGTCCTCATCTGTAATTTGCAGGATTGTTGCAAGGCTTAGCAATCACATCCCTGTGCGAACCTGATTTCCTCCAAATCCCAGTGATCTGGCTTCCCCGAGGCTTGATCCTCTGAGGGGCAGGAGACTCTCACCATCATCAGCCCTCACAGGTCCCTAGCTCCCCACCCTCACCTTCAGCTCAGGCAGTTCGCTGAGATTCCGGCCCTAGCGGCCTCCGAAGGGACCCCAGCACTTTTGAGAGTCTTGCGGGGACATCTCAGGAGCACGTCTTCTTTCTCCAGTCTCTGCTAAAACTCATCACCCCCCCCCATCCACTTGGCATCTGTGTCCACAGTCTGATTCCAGCTCATTCAACAAATGTCACCAGCAAAGCCCTGGATTCTCAGGGTGCCCACACAGAGGGTAGCCTGTGGTAAGCTTCAGAGCTGGGGGAACGACACCCTTGCTCCTGCTGCAGGACACACTGTTAGAGGGTCCCCTGCCCCGGACTCCACGGGCACAGGGTGAAGCACTGCCGGTTTCCTTTCTAGAGGTTGTCGTCTCTAGGGAACCACATGGGGGTCTGTCCAGGGGATAGATTTGAATGAGGCTGCTGTCGGAATCCTGCGTCACTCTCTTCTAGGGACCTGGGCTTTGTCACTAGGTAATTTTCTTCCAACTGTCGTACCTGCCTAAGCAAATAACGGATCCTAGAATGTGTTCTTCTTCAGCAGGCTCCTTACCTGCCCAGGCACCAACCCCGGAACCTTCCTCAGCCATTAGCCAGATGAGCCCAGAGAGGCTTGCCTATCAGCAGTGGGTGCTCTGTGGGTCCACGCTGGGATCCCTCTGCACACGCATGTTGCTTCAGAGGATGCTCTTGGTTCACGTAAAGCATAAACTAAGAATACCCTTATTGGTATAAAGAAGAACAGAGGTGTGCTGTCAGCTTGAATCTGGTGTAGGATGAGCAGACTGGCATCATCCCGTTGAACCTTTCATGACGATAAGATCAAAGCGCCCTTTGGGGTCTAAGTGTGGAAGCATGTTTCCCATTTCGTTAGGCGAGTCCTCGTGAAAGCCCTGGGGGCGGGTCCTTGAACCCTGGGAAGATTCTCTGCCACATTCTCATGGTCACCAGGAGAACGAGAGGGGCAGGCAGGAGACCCTGAGCTGGCAAACTTCTCCAAGTGACCTCTGCCCTTGCGGGTGAGGAGGCATCTCCTCCTGTCAAGACAGTGCAATCCCACCTCGAGTCTTGTTAAGCCCTTCTCAACCACCAGCAGCCTTCTTATCAACTAACTCCACAGGAAACTTGGTGGGAGTGGGGCATAGATGATGGGCATGGGCAGTCGGAGGGACGAAAACCCAAATCTTTGGTATTTGCAGTTTTGTCCAGGGCCCACCCTGCACCAACCCCGGACCCTGGTATCCACCCCATCCTGTGGCTGTGACGAGGCGATAGGTCCAATCCTGGCTGTGGACAGCTGGCCCAGGGGACAGCAACCAGGTGGGAACCTGAGCCCCGCCCCTTAGAGCTTGTTGGCCAGTCAGGTCACTGTTCCTAGCCTCAGCTTTCCCATCCAGGAAATGGGGACAACCCTAAGGCAGGCCTGGTTGTCGCACAAGAACGAGGAGAGGGAAGAAACGAGACAATGGGTGAAAAGGGACTTGCAAACTGTAAAGTGCACGTACCTCAAAGGCATCACTATTTCATCAGGAATTCTGTGGAATCAGAGAATTTAAGGCAACATATCTTTATTTGGTTCCCCCGACATGGTCGTGAGGAGTGAGCAGATCCTGAGTGTGTATTCTTCCAAATATTGTCAGTTTCCAACTGCGCTTCACCCCTCAGGGGCAGCAAAGGAGGAAGCCCGGGGGGCAGAGCGTGGGGTCCACCAGCTCAGCTCTGCTTTCTTTTCTGCTTTAAAAATGGGTGAGATTTCCATACAGAGAGATTCTAGCCCTAGACGGAAAGCTACAAAGTGCCGTTGGCAGACTTGTCGGGGAGACAGACCCCCATAAATAACCCCAGGCAGGACCCCAGAGGAAGAAGCCAAGCTCTTTGCTGAGTAAAAAGGGAAAAACAAATCCCATTTTCCCAGGGTATGACAATGCCACACTGGCCTCCTGAGATTCCTGGGAGAGCGATGCTCCGGGAACAAGAGTGCTCCTGGCGTTCGATTTGCTGGAATCCCTCCAAGCTCTCAGCTCTCCTGGCTCCCGCCTCCCTGGGTGAGCTTGATTAAGTCGTTTCCCCTCTCTGAGCCTCAGTTTCCCCATCTGCAACATCGGGGGTGAACTGAATGGTTTGAGGGCACCCTGTGAGTCCTGCCACCCCAATCCTCAATTCACCAAGGCCCTCTTCCTGCCATGCCCCTGTCACCCTCTCTGAGCCCTGCCTCTGCCCCAGGGGTTTCCAGAACCCCACCTCTGGCCAAAGCCCCTACAACTCCAGACTTCCCCTCCTCCCCTGCCATTTCCCTACAAGGCCACCGCAGAAAGCAGCAAGGCGGACAGAAAGCAAGGATGTTTTAATTTACTCGATTAAGTCACCATGTGGACAGAGGCTCACGAAGGAATCTGCTCTACAGAACTTTTCGTTTAATAGAATTAGTTGAAACCAGATCAGCCGAGCCCCCATTCCTGCAGGCCATCTGCCCAGACGGGGAAACGGCTTCCCTAAATAGAACCCCATGCTGCCGGGAGCCTCCTCTAAATGGCCGGCAGGGAGCTGCCCCCTGCACCCGCCTGTCTGTTCAAATGGGTTCAAAGTCCTTCCCTTTGAGGCCAGCTGGGCTGGCAGAGCTCAAGTCCACTTTCAGCTAAGACTTGGGAGCTATAATCAGATTCACATTCAGCTCCACCTGCAGGGAACTCCTGCCAAAATCGGGGACTGTGCGAAGGCGATGCCAACATAGAGACTTTTAATTCAGAAAAGAAGTCTTGTCAAGTCATTTGCCTGGACTCTTAAGAAAATTAGATAAACTAACATTTACTCAGCATTTTAGAGTCTCCCAAGAAGTTTCCCACGTGTTTTATTTAATCCTTGTGACAATCCTGCAGGAAGGCTCTTCATCATCCTTTTGTAGACAAGGGTGAGAGAGGTTTAGTAACTTTCCCAAGGCCACGCAGCTAGGAGCAAGGACCTGGGGACCTCTAGGACAGCAGTAACAGCATATGCCAAGCAGGCTGTTCTGAGGCTGAAGTGAAGTGTGTAATTGCAGTGCCTCGCACATGGTACTTTTCTGCCCTTCTGTGTACATGAGCCCAGAGCTGCTGGTTCAAATCCCACCTCTGCCCAAACTAGTTATATGACTCTGGGGAAGACATCTAACCTCTCTGGATCTCAGTATTTTCATCTGTGGAATGGGAGAGGGCAGTGACCCCTCTCTCTCAGGGTCAAATGAGTTGATGTATGGGAAACTGTCTGGCACACGGTTAGGCATCTGTAGCCCAGGCTGGGAATCCCAGGTGCCAACCTAAATTCTGTAGGTGGCCCCGCCCTTATAACTCAGAAATAAGGCTGCCAGGGCAAAGACACTCAGAAAGGGGGACGCGCTGCTTAGAGCAGGGGTCAGCAAAGTCTGGCCCTTGGGCCAAATCCAACCCATCTGCTTTTGTAAATAAAGTTTTATTGGAACACAGCCACACCCACTGGTTTACATGTTGTCAATGCCTGTTGTGACAGAAACCACGAGGCCCTCAAAGCCTAAAATAGTCATTCTCTGGCCCTTTACAGAATAAGTTTGCCAACACCTGATTTAGAGTAAGAGGGTCACACAGTCTCCCCTCCCCCACCCCACACACCCCAAACAGGCTGAGCGCTAGTGGGCGAGGAGAGAGGAAGCCGCTTAGGGACATTTTATCCTAATTGTTAATGAGCTTATTTAACCTCTCAGGGTCCCACTCTCTGATCCGAGCGAACAGTTTGGGTCTTAGTGTTTTGATGGAGCATTCGTGTTTAAAAAAGAAATTATGAATGTGCCCTGATTAGTCGGCCTTGAGGAGTTTAAAAGAAAGGAGTTGGGGTGGGAATAAACTGTTTTGTTATCACCGGCCTCCTTAAAAGTCTGGGACTTCCACCCTGGGGAGTGGCTGCTGTATGGAATTGATACACATGGAGATTTATAAGGTCAAGTTTTATGAGCCTACAGATTCTAGTGGTGTATTACCACATCCTTATTACAAGCTCATGCTGCTGTCCAGTTAAACCAACGGAGCTAATATATTACTCCCGCCTGCCTTGGGCCTCAGACGCGAAGGAAAAGAGTGCAAATAAAACACCGCCTTTGGGAATCGATCGCGTCCTGTTTTTTTCCGCACAACTGACTTTGGTTGTTTCTCGCCTCTCCCTAAACCCACAGACTGCCAAGGGGCTGTTTGGTTTGTGCACCCAGAACAATGCCTTGGGGGTGGCCCTGGTGGGACACTTCTCCAGCTGACCCTGGTGACACCTCTCCAACGGGAGGGGACGGCTGCAGGGACCCTGCGCAGCGCAGAAGGGATGTCTCTTCACTGCTGTCGTGCTAACAGGACCATAAATTAAGGCTGGGTTGTTTGTCTTTGGGCTGTTTGAATGGGAAGGGGGAGGCAGCCTGAACTAGGACACACCCAGGCTGGTGTGGGCAGCTGTCCCCTTGGCTCCGGGCCTCTTGAGCCTTGCACTGGGGAGGCAGGGGTCCAGGCCCCATCTCTACCACCAGAGCGATGTGTGGAAGTGATCTCCAATCCTTCTCTGTTACAGATACCACCGAGATGACCCTTTGTCCAAATATGCTTTTTTACTCCTCTTTTCAATGAATGAACTGATCTAGACACACACACACACACACACACACACACACACACACACACACGCACCTGGTTCTGAAGCCAAAGCAAATGCTGACAACAACTTCCTGAGATGACCCCCTGGGAGACTGTAATGATGCCCACAGCATGAGGTCCTGCTGTTTCCCTCCATTCTGTCCTGGCCACACCGCATGGCCCCCCAACCCCGGCGCTGTCAGAACCTAGGTCCAGAAAAACCCGAGGCTCTGGATCCACGCCGGTGGGCAATGGCAGACGAGTGCTGGCCAGAGGGTCAGCCTCGCCGAGTTCTTGCCCCCTCTGCTCCCGCCCACCTCATGACCATAGGCCAGTCCCAGCCCTTCTCTGGGGCTCATGGCCCATTTCTGCTTCCCTAAAAAAAAGGTTCATTTCTAGAAAGAAATTTGACCATCTGTACAAAGAGTCTTAGATAATTTTGATTCAGGAATTCTACTTCTAGGAATCTATCTTATGGAAAGAATTACATATTTGTATAAAGATTAGTGATAAAAGTATCCATGCCGGTGTTATTGATATGAGAAGATTGGAAATAACATAAACGTCCAAACATAGGGGACTGGCTAAAGAAACGTAGGGTCATCTAGTCAATGGAACGCTAAGCAGTCATTAAATATTTATCTTTGTAATAAATTTGTAATGACATGAGAAGAGTGGGCTGTAATGCTCATGGGTAAAGCAGGATACAAGGGGTGCCTCAACCCTGGTCCCCACAAAGCTGGGGAGGATGAGGGTGCTGGGGGCCAACCCCCAGAAATTAAGGCTCCTCTCACTTCCCCATCAGGGCCACGAGGGCAGCTGCAGGCCCACCCAGAGACTGAGTCCAGTCTCACCCCCATCGTGTCAGGCATGACTTTGGACCACCCTCCATGGACTATGTGAAGGCAATGAAGCCAACGGGTGCCCAGGGCTCCCAAAGCACCTTCACAGACCTGCTGTCAGTCATAGAGGAGATGGGCAAAGCCAGAGAGCCTTGGAGCACCTGAAGAGAGGTATCATCCATGCACAGGTCCTCATTCTACAGACAACTGAGGCACAGAGAGGTCATGTGACTTGTCCAAGGTCACACAGCAAGTAGGTGCTACCTGGATGTGAACCCAGGCAGGTCCACCTCTCCGAGCCCGGGGCCCATTCACAGTGAAGTCCCCCACTCTGAGCCCACTGCTGGGCACTTAGCACATAACACCCCCTTGGGCTCGCTGTATTTATTGTTGACCTTTGACTCAGCACAGGATGAGGTTAAGTAGGGTTAAGGAAGGCTGGAGAAGCCGGGTGTCAGGGTGGAGGCAGGGAACTAACAGGTGTGCAACCTTCGCACATGTCAGGTACAGGGCTAGACACTAGGTCCGTGATAGAAAGAACATGTGGCACTAGCTGTTTCCCATCTAGGACCGCATTAAATTCTCACTGCCTCCTACCCACTGGTACTATTATTATCCCCACTTAGAGGTGGAGATACTGAGGGTACACTCCTTGCCCAAGGTTACAGACTAGCAGGTGGCAGAACTGAGACTCAAACCGAGGCAGACAGGCTCCTGAGCCCGCTGAAACTCTCCCATCTAGTCCCACAGCAAGGGAGCCCTGAGATTTACTCTCCTTCTGCCTTAGATCCCACTGGATCTGCCGCAGTAACAGACTAATCCTAAATCTTAAAGACACAGTCTGTCACAGGCCTGGCGGCTCTCCAAGCAGCCCTTTCACACTGTGACTTGGGGACTCGGTCAGCTTCCAGCCTGCGTCTCTGCGTCCTCAACTCTGAGTGTCCAGCGTGCTGGGCTGAGGAAGAGGAGAGCATCAACCGAAAGGTCACGCCTGGGGAAGGGGCATGGCTGGGGGTGTGGCCACCATCCACTGCTGCTCCGCTGGCCAGTACCAGTCACGTGGCCCTGAGACTGCTGTGGGCTGGGAAGAGAGGGCTGGGTGAACTCTCCAAGGAGGGGAGATGGGGTGTTGGTAATGACATTCATGGTCCACCTCTCTGGACACCAAGTATTCTGTAAATGGCTCATCTCAGAGAGCAAACTCTCCCATCCCCCCAAGAGAGAGACCCCCTCCCCACCTCAAGCCTCACAGGCCCAACTGTTTCTGTCTGCCTGGGGTCAGGGGCCTGACATTCCCCCCACCTAGATGGCTCTAGAGACCCAGAGGCTCCCCTGACCTATTCCCTCCTCCTTGGTTCAGAAAGTTGCTGACTTTGAAGCAATGGGCCGGAAGCCGAGCTCCAGCCAGGGTGACCCCCAGGCAGGGCGAGCTCTGCATCTGGGTGGTTATAACCTCCCCCCACCCCCTTACCTCTTTGTGCCCAGGTTGTCCTTCCCCCAATTCAGCCCTCCACAGGCAAAGGCGGGGCAGGCCTGATTTCCCAGTTCCACTGAGCTAAGCCGGTGAGGCTCCCCTTTTTGAAAATCTATGGGAAAAATTTCTTCTCAGTTATCTGTACCAGGAAGAGCAAAGCAGTCCCTGAGCCAATGTGTGTGTCTTACAGACCCTGTGAATCTAGCACATGATTGTGTTTACCTCTTTGCTTTGGCCACAAGGAAGCACAGTCACCCTAGCAGTTCAGCTGTGTAAATATGCTCCACCTATGACACCCTCCACAGACCGAACTTAGCTTGGCTCCACCTTACTTTCCTATTGCACCCAGATGCCCTCATTTTTTCCCCTTTCTTATGCACAAAATATATCTTAGTACAATGTCTCAAATCCTCTTTAATGTGAGGCAGGAGCCTAAAAATAAATACAATATAAATAAGTCCATTAAGCCCTCCTGTCCTCACATTCTGCTTCCATCCCCTCCCCTCCCCCATTCCTAAAGATTGCTCTAACAAATATCCTAATGAGACATATCAGTTTTTTAAACGGTCAGCAATGAGCCAGGCATACGGAGGGATGGAGAATGCAAAGAGCCATATTGCACGGCCACCACGATCGCCAGAGCCCACATGGTCATCCCAAGGGATTTCTTCATTTTTGCCCCTAGCCTTAAAATGACACTAAGAGCTCTGGAAGAATTCCAGGCACTGCCTAATTTTCCTCCTGCCCTTCCATTGTGTTACAGCCTTATTAAGAGAAGATGATCATGTTTGATACCAAAAATGGCTCCATCCCAGTGTTTCCCACGGCTCTGCCAGCGCTGCCCTTCCCCAGGCAGCGTCAGAGGCTGGAGGGAACTGGGCGCGGGGCTCTTGGGTGGCTCGTCCAGAGCTCAGCCAGGACTCCTGACCACATAGCCGTCATCACAGGGAGCGAGGAAGCAGAGCTCAGAGAAGTGGGAGTTCTCCACACTGACCAACTCGGGAGCATCTGAGAAACCCATCCTGGACGTGCCCAGATGCTTCCTTCTCACTGAGAGTCCTGAAATTAGTCCAAATTAGAGGAGCCCTATCAGTCACCCTCCTGCCTACCAGGAAGGAGATCCACATGGAACTGGGCCAATTCCCACTTGAGGTGTGGACTTGATGACCCAAGGACAAGCAGGACCCCCTGAGAAAATGGGCTGGAGGACTAGAGCTTAGACCTGAACCCGTCTTACCCACCGAGTCACAGGCTGGGAAGCTGGAGCGTGGGGACCCACTCTTCTACAGGGTGGGAAGGCCCCAGGGGGCTTCCTTCTGGAGACAGGAAGGGCATGATGAATTCACTCTGCCCCAGGAAGGACATCCTCAGAGATCAAGGGCCACAGGGAGGAGGTGGAGCCTGCTTTTTCTGACTATGAAAATCCCAAACATTAGTCACAGGCCTGATGGGTATTGGGGGTGTGTGTGCAGCAGGCATGTGCTGCAGAGGAGCTGGTAAGGGGTACTTGCCTATGGGGGGGGGGGGGAGAGAAGAGAAACAACACCTTCCCCATGACCCCCTGGGTCCCTGCAGGGTTGGTTGAACTTCCCTCCTCTGATGGGCCAGGGCAGGACTTGGGAAGGGGAGCGTGGCAGAGGGTTGCACAAATGGCCCTGATTTCCACCCCTTCCCATCTCCTTTGCCACAGAGACTTTGCAGTTCCTTTCGCCGAAGGAACTGAGTCTACAGGCACACCTCGTTTTATTGAGCTTCACAGATACTGAGTTTTTACAAGTTGAAGGTCTGTGGCAACCCTGCTCGGTGTAAGTGTATCAGCACCACTTTCCCAACAGGATTTGCTCACTTCCTGTCCCTGTGTCATGTTTTGGTAATTCTCGCAACATTTCAAACTCTCCACCAGCAAAAAGTTTACGACTTGTTGGAGGCTCAGGTGAAGGTTAGTATTTTTTAGCAATAAAGTATTTGTTTATTAAGGTATGCACATTGTCTTTTTAGACATAGTGCTGTTGTACACGTAACAGACTACAGTAGTGTGTAAGCCTTTATATGCCCTGGGAAACCGAAACATTCAAGTGGCTTGCTTTATTGTGATATTTGCTTTATTGCAATGGTCTGGAACAAAGCCCACAGTATCCCTGAGATCTGCCTGTATACTCCTACCCCTGAGTTCATCCACTGGGCGCCCTTTAGCCAGAAGGATGTGAGGGAATGTGACACATGCACAAACTCGAAGAGGGGCAGACGTGTTTCCCTTCTGATCTTGCTCCTCTGCCTTGGCTGTGAGAGCCTGCCGGGGCTGGCCTGTTGGAGTAGGACACAAGTTGGGCAGCCCCATTCCCCCCCACTGGCTTTTCTGCTGAGGCCACTCCAGATCAGCCAACCTGCCACTAGCTGCCAGAAATGAAAGAGACCCCCACTGAGCCCAGAAGAATCGTCCAGCTGAGCCCAGCCGGAATCACCCACCCACTAATGGGAGAAAGAGACGCTTACTTGTTAGAGGCACTGGGTGTGAGAGGGTTTGGTTAAGCTGCATTATCGTGGCAATAAATAACAGTCCCCTTCGCACGAGCTTGTCTGAGCTAGGAAGGATCCTGCTAAGATCTCATTCAGTGATTTTAAACTGCTCTTTTTAGGACCATTTCAGACACATGTTTCATATTTCAATATTTTAATATAGTTGTTAACGGCTACAGAAAAGAAATTTTAAAATATCACAGACTCACATAGATGGAGACCAGATTTTAACACCCTGGAGGGTACCACAGATGTGTGATAACTTGGACGGCCAGGCTAACTAGATTTTGTTCAGACTTAAGAAAAAAGAGGGGAAAAAAATAACTCTCCTTCCCCTCTCCATGTAACTAATGAATTCCCTGAGACCACTAGACAGATGTGTTACATTTGCCACTATTTAGCTCTGTGAATGAGAATTCCTTTCAAAACTAGACTCCAGATATCAGAAATAAATTTACTTCAGAAGCAAAGAAAGCAAGTCTCAGAACGCCTTCTTTTAAATGTTTGTGTTCAAAACTTCATTGGCTCTATAAGTAAACGTTACAGTGGATTAATGAAATGCCACTGATATTGTGCTATTTATCAGAACTCTATATACGAAGCATGCGGCAGGAATGGCCAGCTCCATGAGAGGTCATTGGCTAGAAGGAGGGGGTGTGGCCTTGAGGTAGGTGCTGCCGTCCCAAAGCGGTGGCAGGTGGAGGCTGTGGCCAACTTCACTCCTCATGGCTGTTTCCCCTGTGAAGGGAGATCTGAGCGGCTGTCCCCAGAGCAGCCACAACTTTGGGGGCACAATTCCATTCAGGACGAATCCCTTTGCTGTCTCCTGGGGGTGTGACCATGAGACTGAAGTCTGGGAATCAAATTCAGAACAGAGCAGGAGGGGAAATCAGACACCTAGAACATCAGTGCTATGAAGAACTCAAGGCCTTAGTTTGTTCATTTGTTCATTCATTCATTCATCAGCCAACATTAAGAGAGGGCCTGTGTCAGGCACTGGGCTAGCACCAGGGATTCTAGTCTGGTCTGGTCTTCGTGGAGCCGCACTCTAGCAGAGCGGAAGGGGAGTGCGGTGCAGTAGAAGGTCACTGGCATTGCCAGGGCAGAGGTTGAAACCTGGTCTCCCTTCTCTCGGCTGTATGACCAGGAGCCACTTGTTTAACTTTTCTGAGCCCTGATTTCCTTATGGGTAACAGGGATAAAATCACATCTAGTAAAATACCTGATGCTTCAGAGACACTCAAAAAATAGCAATTCTCTTCCTCCTTCTCTGCCAATTTTGTTTGTTTGGTTGGTTTTAGCTTGCAAACACCTGGTAAGTTGTAAGTCATTTTTTAATGTATAACCCAACCCTACTCCGACGGCATCTCTGAGTTTTACCCCTCCCTTTATCCATAAAGTAATAATCATGGCTCTGTTAGTTCCCTAGGGCTGCCGTATCTACACTAGGGTGGTTTAAAACAACTGAAATTTATCCTGTCAGTTCTGGTAGCTGAGAAATCACGGGGTCAGCAGGGCCACCCTTCCTGCAAAGTTTCCAGGGAAAAATCCTTGCCTCTTCCAGCTTCTGGTGGCTCCAGTGTTCCTTGGGTTGTGGCTGCATCACTCCAATCTCTGTCTCTCTCTTCACGTGGCCTTCTCCCTCTGTGTCTCTCTGTGTCTTCACAGGACCTTCATATAAGGACACCAGTCATTGGATTTAGGGCCCACCCTAATCAATGTGACCTCACCTTAACTACATCTACAAAAACCCTATTTCCAAATAAGGTCACGTTCTGAGGTTCCCAGCAGACAGGAATTTTGAGGGGACACCATTCAACCCAGTGCAATGGCTTACAAGTATTAAGTGCATCTGAAGTGCCAGAGCTGTGCTGAGAACTCAGCAGGTTTTAGTCATGTTTGCTGTGCAGAGCACTTAGAACAAAGCCTGGGACACGGGGGAGTATTCACACTCTTATCACTACAATCCATCCTTACTACCAATGTATAAGGCAGGACTATGAGCATCCCAATGATTATAAGGTAAGACTATTACCATCCCTAATTTACAGATGAAGAAACTAAAGCACAGAGAGGTCAAATTAGTTGCCCAAGGCCACACAGCCCTTAGTGATGGAAGCAGCACTCAGGCTCATGCAATCTGATACCAAATCCCCCCTAAACACCACTTGCACTGTCTCATAGGGCTGAGGTGGGAATCCTCCCCAAAGAGCTTCCTTGAGTCTATTGTAATTCTCTATTATCAATTACAACTACTCTCCCATTTCAAAGATGAGAAAGTTGAGGTACAGAAAAGCAAAGTGACTTGTGACTGTAGTGCTGTGGCTCCTCCACCACTCAGTCTCCCACTGGTGCTCCCCGTTTGTCCAACACAAGCTGAACGACAGCCTGTGCTCCCACCGACATTCCAGGCCCAGGATCCAGCACAGGCTCTGTAACTGCAGCTGCTGAAATCTGTTTTGTATTTAGTGAGGCAAATTATGCCAAGTACACCAACCCAGAGCCATTTAAAATTCCTCTGGGCCTGAGGACAGCACTTGGGGAAAGCATTTGCTTTGCCATTTCCCTGCTGTGGTCCTTCAAGACCCTGGTGCACCCACAACAGAACTGTGGCCCCGGGAAAGGCCAGCAGGCCCTGCCAGGGGCCTGGGGCTACAGAGGAATGCCCTCATCCTTCTTCCTTACTTTGCCCCTCCTCATTTCCTAAAGGCCTCTGGAAAAGTTTATCCATAACGTGAACTCTAGACTTGGCCCTGATCTAACCCAGTTACAGCCAAGAAAAAAAGCTCCCCAGTCCTCATGTAAAACATTTTACACAGGCCTGCACTCCAGGTCCTTGATGACGAAGCCATGTTCCAAACCATCAAAGATAAGTTGTGGGCTATTCCGGGGCTGTGAGCTCCTATCAGATTTCAGGGCCACGGACAGAGCAGGTTCAAGAAGCCCCAAGTTTTCTCTTAGGACAGGAATCCTAGGGCCAGGAGGTAGGAATATGTGGAGAATTTCCAGAGACCCAGCTAGGGGGTTACAGACTCAAGGGCTCACCAGGGGTTTGGCAGGAAACATAAGTGAGCAAAGTGAGGTCAGCATGAGGAAGTAGGGAGTGGTGGAGACTGTGGTGGAGTGGAGGGCCAGGCCTGTCTCTGGGGCAACTGTTCTCAGCTCTGGCTGAGAGTTGCTAGGCAGGATACAGGCACATGCTCTCAGATCTTTGAGTTGTCAAGAGAAGTTAAAAGTCTAGACCTTTTGGTGAAACTATTCATGTTTTCTAGACTTTTTCTTGAAATGCTTCAATTTTTCAATGTTAGTGGCTCATTCAGATTTTTTGAAAAACACTGCATGGTTTGACGAAACACGTCTGGGCTATTTTTACTCGTCTTGGACCGTCACTTTGAGACCAGTTGAGGAGACACTGATACCATGACTTCTCGTTGCCTTTGGGTGATCCTTGGTGAAGGAACGCACCCAACCTTGCACCCCATCCTCTCAGCCTTGGAGATGCTCAGGTATCTCCTTGTCCACATTCCCTCCCTTGCCGACTTCATCCCATCTCATGCTTTTATTACCAGCAGATGGTCCCCAAACTGGTATTTCCAGGCTTTCCTTCTCCTCTGAGGCCCAGGCTCAAATGTCCAGCTTCTGCTTGACACCTTTATTTGGACATCTAATAGCTCGCACAAATTTAACATGTCCTTAACCCAACCACTGAGGGTCCCCATCTCCTCAAACCTATTATTCCTGTCATCTTCCCCAAGTCAGTACTAAGTATATCCTAAAACATCTGGCTGAGCCCAGCCTAGCTCAGCCAACTTCCAGTCACCCTGCAGATACATGATGGCTACTTGAAGTCACAAAGTTTCCGGGGCAATCTGTTACACAGCAATAGCTGGCTGATATACTTCCTATGTGGTAGTATCTTTTCTTCTTCCACCATAATCACTTTTCTTGCCCCCATGCTCAACTTTTGTGGGGCATATTGTTCAAACGAGGCAAAAACAAGGGCAGCACTGTTGACAAGCACACAGCAGTAGGGAACGACTCATACTGAGAAGAATCTGGCAGGTCTCTGGGATCAACATCATCTGAAATACACTCTCCTTTTGACAATGTATGTGTGATTCTGACATCCTGTGGATTTTATTTGGAATGTAACTAGAGACTTTTCCCACTCATCATTTTATTTAGGGGAAATGTTGAGTTATTTGAATGTAAATATATTTTTTTCTTATACAAACACTGACAAAAAGTAAAGTACTATAAGACACAGATAGTGTATAAAATTTGGATATTAAAAAAAGAGAGACATCCTCCTGGGAGAACATTAGTGGGGTGGTGTTCTGGGGAGGGGAGCCTGTATTTCCTCAATTCTAAGACCAATGATAAGAGGTTTCACTGAATTAGTAACAGCTTTTCTTCTGAGGAAAAAAAAAAAACCCAAAACATTCCATGTAGATTCAGATTTTGGCATCCCAGATGCAGAAGAGTTAAACAGACACAATAGGACCCTAGATTTGAGGACACACACGTTCTCACAGACACACATGTGCACAGAGACACAGCAGCTGTTCCCCTTGAAATTCCCAACTGATGCTGATGGCAGAGTCTGATCAGACTGTGTGTCTGTCCAAAGCACCTCAGATCACTTTAATTGGGATGACAAAGCATGGTGTGGCCACTTCACTTTGATCTGTGTCAGACTCTAAATGGAAACGCATCTGACCTCCCTGTCAAATATTCCCCTGAACTTAGGACTGGGGGCTGGATTCAGCTCCCATGTGCATGATCCCATGGGTCCTGCCACAGAGGAATGCAGCTATCTGTGAGATGAGCGGGCAGAGGCCTCCAGGAGGTTCTCCCGACCCCCAAATATCTCCCTCACTGCCGGTCACCATGCCTGAAATTCCACTATTAAATTCTTGGATTTTTTCTTTCTAACAGAAGAAGCCTTGAAAATTATTTGTGTTTGTCAAGGTTTAACCAGGAAAGCAGAAGCCACTTTCAGACTTTTTAAGGCAGCGAAGTAGCACAGAGACTAGCAATAGCAGGAGCCACTGAAACCCCTAGGATGGAGTGGGGGCCAGCGCCACCCGATGCAGCCAGGGCCACAGTGGGCTCGAGGGGGCGGGATAGAAGCTGAGTCATGCAGGAGGCAAGGCTACTTCTGGAGATACTGGGAGGCTGAGATGAGGAAAGAAACCCTGCACCAACTGCCCTCCCTGATCTGCCCTCAGGCCTTCCTCCAGGGCCTTCCATTCATTGAACCCAGCCAGAACCCAGTTGACAGGAGCCTGGGAATTGCAGCCTGTGGGGATCAGCTTCTGGAGACACAGAGCAGGGCAGGGGATGGGTAAGGAATGGATCTGAATGAAAACAGCCCTCCAGAAGTCTCATCGACTAACCCAACCTGAGGCCCAGAAATGCTGAGGGTCACCTGTCATTTAGGATCATTAACTCGTGGCCACTGTGAGTTCTGGAGGTGAAAGGATGGCATGTTATCCATCTTTGCGTTCCAGGTCCCTGGAGCTGGGCCTGGGACATAGTCTGTGCACATAAATATTTTTAGCAAGCAAAGAAGTGAATAAATGGCTGGATGAGTGAGTACATGGGATAGATGTGGAATGAAGCTGCTTTCTATCTCTGGGCTTCAGTTAGCATGACAGGAAAAGTATTAGTGATAACTGACATTTACTGTGCTTAGCACTGTTCTAATTTTGTCTTTATCCCTTTATTGTGGTATAATTGACATGCAATACATTGTGCATATTTCAAGTGTACAATCTGATTAATTTTGACATAGTCCTACATCTGTGAAATTATCCCCACAATCAAAATTATCCATGACCCTCAAAATTTCCTTATGCCCCTCGTGTCCTTTCCACCCCCAACTCAGACAACCTCTGATCTGCTTCTGGTCACTATAGATCAGTATGCATTTTCTAGGATTTTTATCGATGAAATCATACATATATACTCTTTTGAGCCTGACATTTCACTCCATACAATGCTTTTGAGACTCATCCATGTTGCTGCATGTATCAATAGTTCATTCCTTTTTATTGCTGACTGTGTTCCATTGTATGGATAGACCACCAATTTTTTATGCATTCACCTGTTGATGGATATTTAGGTTGTTTCAGTTTCTGACTATTACAAATAAAGCTGTTGTGAACATTTGTGTACAAGTATTTGTGTGGACATAAGTCTTCATCTCTCTTGGGTAAATATCTAGAAGTAGAATGAGTAAGTAATATGGTAGCTATATGTTTAAATTTTCAAGAAATTGTCAAACTGTTTTCCAGAACTTCACCCTTTCACCTTCCTACCAGCAATGTATGAGAGTACCAACTGCTTTATATCCTCACCAGCACTTGGTATTGTCTGCCTTTTTAATTTTAGTCCTTCTGATGCATGTGTACTAGTATCTCATTATGGTTTAAATTTGCATTTCTTTAATGATTAATAATGGGGGCCGTCTTTGAATACACTTATTTTCCATATGTCTCTTTTCTTTGGTGAAGTGTCTATTCAAATATTTTGCCCTATTTTTAAAGTTATTTTCTTATTATCAAATTTGGAGAGTTCTTTATATATTCTAGATACAAGATCCTTAACAATATGTGATTTACAAATATTGTCTTTCAATCTGTCATTGTAACCCCTTAACAGCATCTTTTGAAAAACAGAAGTCGTTAATTTTAATGAAGTACAATTTATCAGTTTTTTTCCATTATGTACTGTGCATTTGGTGTTGTACCTAAGAATCTTTGCCTAAATGAAGGCCACAAAGATTTTTCCGTGATGTTTTCTTCTAGAAGTTTTAGAGTTTTAGGTTTTACATTTAAGTCTATGATCCATTTTGGGTTAAATTTCCATATGTTTCAGGATATGAACTGATGCTCAATTTTTTGCATCTGGATATTTAATCCATTATTTAGAGAAATTTAATTGCCCTTACTCCTTTGTTAAAAATCAGTTGACCATAGATGTGGGCAGTATGGATGGCTCTACGTCTGGACTCTTGATTCTACTGAGGGTTTTTAAAAATTCTATTTGTTTGTTGATTTTTATGCCCACAGCACATTCTCTTGTTCTGTAACTTTATAATAATTTTTGAAATCAAACAGTGTGGGTCTTCCAACTCTGTTTCTTTGTAAAGTTGTTTGGACTAATCTAGCTCCTTTGCAATTCCATATGAATTTTATTTGTCAATTTCCACCAAAAATGCCTCCTGGAGTTTTGCCTAGGATTGCACTGAATCTATAGATCAGTCTGGAGAGAACTGACATCTTATGGATATTGAGTCTGCCATTCCAGGAACACAGTATAGCTCTCCCTTTATTTATGTCCTCTTTAATTTTTCTTAACAATGTTTTGTGGGTTTTTTAACATACAGATCTTAAATATCTTTTGTCAATTGTATCTCTAGGAATTTTATCTGTTACTCTACTGTATATGGCAGGGGTTGGCCAATTGGCTAAATCTCACCCACTGCCTGTTTTCCTCAACACACTTTAATTGGAACACAGCCACGCCCATTCATTTACATATTGTCCGTGTCTGCTTTTGCCCTACAACTGCAGAATAGAGCAGATGTGACAAAGACTGTTTCTAGACCCCAAGCCCACTATCTGGTCCTTTACAGAAAAGGTTTGCTGACTCTTGACATGTAGTATTCTTTTTAAATTTCAGTTTCCTATCACTCATTGTTAGTGCATAGAAATACAGTATGCTGACATGAATTGATCTTGTAACCTGAAAAGTTGCCAAACTCACTTATTAGTTCTAGTAGCTTTTCTGTAGATTCCATAGGATTTTCAGCATATATGATCATGCTGTCTGAAAATGAAGGTGATTTTGTTTCTTCCTTTCTGATGGTGTGATGGCTGCCTGCCCACTGAGAGGACTCCAGGCCACTCCTGGGCGAATCTGGGGAATATCAGAGCCTCACTGGAAGGCAGGTTTCCAAGCACACTCTCCAGGTTGGGTGGAAGCTGCCCAATATCTTCGCTGAGAGGTAAAAGGGACATTTTATTAAATAGATTAAGCAGCAGTCTTTGCATTATAAGCAATAGGCACCAATAAACCATTTTAAGGAAAAAAATTTAAATTTAAAAAGAGCAATGTATTGTCTCTCCAGAGTCATGGAAAGATAGGCAACCTCCACAGGCAGGGCAGCAAAAGCCTGGGCCTGGTGGTGACTGCCAGCGACCTGCACTCTCCAGTGTTTCTTGTCTCCTCCTCCGGTTCCCTGTGAAAGCTCCTACTACAGACAGGAAACTCCGCCTCTGATGCCTCCCATGCTTTGCCTCTTGAAATAGAGACCACAGGAAACAAGGGCCAGGTTTCAGTTCAATACATCCTGGTGGCAGCAGCTAATTGGCCAGGGCTTGGATACAGGGCACCTATGGACCAATCAACAAGGGACTGAGGGGAGGAGTCACGTAGGAACATGGCTACCTTGGAAACCATGTGCTGAGGGGAAAGGAGCACTTCCCGGAAGTAGAGGAGCGCTGCTCCAAGAGGTGGCACGGGCAGGGACGGGGCAGACAAAACAGAGGGTGCCCACCACCCTGTACACCTATGTGCCATAATACTAATTTTAAAATAATAGCCAATCATTTATCAAATAGTCACTGTTTTGCCATCTATCTTGCCAAGCCAGTCTCATAAGAACTCCATGAAGTATTGTTTTCCTCATTTTCTCCTTGAAGAAACTGAGGCAGAGGTGAGGCAACTTGCTCAAGGTTGCTGCCAAACTCACCACTCTCCCTGTCACACCCTCAGAGCCACCGTGTAGTCAGCGTTGGGGTCCTTGCTGTTCAGATGAAAAAATTGAGGCTTCCAGAGATTAAACAAGGTATCCAAGGCCACAGCTATGAGGTGGTAGAGCCAAGATTCCAACCCAGGTCAGCCTGACCAAGCCTGGTCTCTGTCCACAATTCTGACCCCCTTTCTGTTCCTTTCATTTGACCAGTGGGGGAACTGAGGCCAGGGAGGTACCAGGTCTTGTGAAGGTGGTTGTCCCAACAATTGAATGACCCCAAACCAAATAGCCCCTCCATTACTAAGCTGCTCTAGAGATGGCTTACAGCCCCTTGTTCAAAAAACGGGGAAAGTGCCATTCATGGCTGATAATGAAATAATAAGCTCTTCCCATTCCTCCACAGTCTTTCTCTCGACTTGACACAGTGTTTTTTAATTTGCTATTTAATGACGTTCTACGAAAAAAAAATTCTATTTTATATTATTAGCATGAATTTTACCACTCATCTTCATAGAGTGCAATGCTAGCTTTAAATGCAAATTTAAGAGTATTTGACTCTTTCGTAGGCGAAATGGCCGGAATTACAGATTCACATCTCGTAGCTCATATGTATTTCGTATGTAGCATATGTATTTCGTTCTTACCAGAAAAGTGGAAACAGCACAAAACTAACTAGCATTTTTTTTCCACTTCTTGACGTACGCACAATCTACTACCACTCTCTACCTTCAGCTCACTCACCAGTAAAGAAGAACTAAAGGGAAAAGGAACTAGGGGTTACCCAGCCTTCCTCTTCCTCCAATGCCATCCTTTCAGCATTAGTTGGCTAATACAGGGAAGTAACATGAGTCAGAAAGGATATCATGGATCGTTTGCATTTCTTAGAATGTGGTTGTCTTCCTTCTGCATTTGAAACAAATTCTGGTTAGAACAGAAATTGTAGCTGCTTGGAGCTGTTAACACTCGCCCTTACTCAGTCTGTAGATGTAACCATCTTACTTTGTACTTGCTTTGAGTCTCACTGACCTTTCATACGTTTGGGTCCATCAGAATTCTGCGCTACTGGAGCCTCACGGATGCCATACACAAATGGGGCGGTGAAGAGCACCAGGAAATACGTATATTGTACACATCGCCTCTGTTCGCGCGCATACTCTGCTGTTCCATCAGAGATCACTTGCAAAACACAAATTCAAAATAAAATCAGGAACTCGCATCTCCAGCCTTGGTGACAGGCAGGGCTACTTACGATTCCCTTCTCTGTTCCATCCCCCCAAACTCCCACTGCCTCAGCCTCACCAAACTCCAGTCAGGTCCCCAAACACACTGAGTGGAGTTAAGCCTCCACACCTTTGCCTGCACGATTCCTTCTGCCTAGCCCCCTCCTCCCATCTGACTGGTGAATTCATCTGCCGACACTTGGACCCAGTACCTCCTGGGAGCCTCCCCTGACCTCATCAAGCTGGGCTGACTCTTCCCTCTTGGTGCCTCTTTCCCATCCCCTGCTTCTAACTGGGAGGCGTCTCTGTGCAGTGATGAGAGCTGGGTTCTGGAATCTGAAGAGGGGTTCAAACCTCAGCCTCCCACTTACTCTCTAGGGGATTTTGGTCAGTGACTTCATCTCCCTGAGCCTCAACTTTCCCATTTCTAAAATGAGGCTAATCCCAGTACTGCAAAGGTCTGTGGCACAGACGAAATAGGGACACAGCAGTGGGCAGCTGTTCTCTGCCCCACTGCACACTGGGTGCATCTGTTCTGTTACTCATTTGCACCCGCTCCCTGGAATTTGGGCTCATCACTGCTGTTCCTGGGCTTTGCCTGGGCGGTTCCCGACACAGTGGATGTGGACTCTCCCCCTTCGCTTGGGAAAGACATCTCAAGGGGGAGGCAGGAGAATTCCCCTGCGAACCCCGGACTTTCCCACCGCCCTGGAGTCAATCCGCCTGCAGGATTCAAAGCGAATTCCAACCTCCTTCTTCATTTTCCACCCGCCCCAGCTAGAATTCCCATCCTGCCTATCCCTCCGAGCCTCTGTCCGGGGCTGATTTGTGTTTATGCTCCTCATTTCTCTGTTTGTGTTCACCCTCCCCTCCCAGGCCTCCAGCCCACATTATTCCCCCTCCTCAACCCTGCTCTCCAGACCCCACTTGCTCAGCCCTCTTAGGGCAAGCGCCAGTTTCCCTTCACAAACCTTGAGAGAAGGAAAAAGGAGCCACAAATGCCAAAAGCTTCCACGAAGCCCAGACACCACACCATAATCATCTGGGGCTCTTCTACGTAATCATGGATCCTGCCAAGTCTCTGGTTTAAAGGGAAAAAAATACTATGTAAATATACATAGCAGACTATTAGGAATTTTCAGTGTAGATTCCAAATTATTTGCAGCCCTGAAAAGAGGCAGACAACCCTGCACTGGCATTCTTCCTCTGCCGCTTCCTGGCAAGTTATGGAGCCACGGCGAACCTCCATGGTCTCATCTGTGAAATGGGTACATCTGAAGCAGTTCTGCAAGGGCCAGATGATTCAAGGTAAATGAAGGGTGCAACCAGCACCCAGGTCTGGGTAAGTGTTGAGTGCATACTCATCTTCTCCCCTCTTGAACAAAATTGCTCCAAAAAGAGGCTGGGGAAGAATGAGCAAGAGTTTACAAGCAGCCATGGGGACACCAGTAAAACCCAAAGGACAATTATTTCAAGCAGGAGCATAGATGCTACTGGAAGGTTCATGGGGTTAGGTGGAGCTGGCTTCTGAGAATCTAAGCAGCTCTGAGGGGAAAAAATAAATTAAATAAATGGTTTCTCTAATACGGGGCCATCTGGTGATTTGATAAAAGTATTGGGTTTCTCAAGGCAATCTACGAGTGCTCCCTGGGCACCAGCGTTTATGGCTTAAATATGACTCGCCTGTGGAACCAGCATTACAAATGGGAAACAGCAGCTTGCAAGCTTGTTCCCTAATGGGGGCCTTTCATCACCCAGTTACCCTTAAGCGTCTCCCTTCCTATTGTAATTGGCCCTAAATGAAAAGCATTAGTCCCGTCAATAAAAACTAATGGTTCTACTTACTAAAAAGAAGGGGGTGGGGACAAGAAGAGGGGTCTCTTTAAAGGCAGGAAGAGATTGGCATCACCTCCTTTCCAGAATGTCAGTGTTTGATATTGGGGTGCAGAGGGCCACAGAGGGGAAAGTGTCCCTCCGGGAGTCTGGAGTCTGGGTCCCCATTCTGGCTCTGCTGTACCATGCTGTGTGACCATGGATGGGTAGCTCTCCCTCTCTGGGCCTCCCTGATCCTTGTTAAAATGGATATAATGAGGCCACTCTGGTCTGCTCACAGTAGGGCTAGTTTCAGGGATCAAAGGAGAGCTGGACATGAAAAGGTTTTGCAACTGTAGAGGGCTTGAGCCCTGGAGGTGTCATGGCAATTTTACCCTTCCTGGGGTTGGGAGCTGTCCCCCAGGCATTTCTAACCGTCTTCTGCCAGGATCCAAAGGGAAGCCTGTTCAGGGTCCCTGTGGCTGCCCGGCCCACAAAGAGGGGCTGTTTGAAATTAAACTGAGAAGCCATTCTCCATCGGGTGGCTTGGGGGAAATAGTTATTTATTTGTTTGCTTAAGATTTTTCAGAAATGGTCTGATCCTCTCTTGGCCACGGGCCATACCCAGCCATGGGGCCCCTGATGCACACAGTGGGAAAGGTGTGTCCTCCAGTAAAACATGATTATAAGAGGTTAGAGATGAGAGGTCCAGGAGCCATCCTGCATTTTCAACAACCCTCACTCCAGACTTGTCACACTGAACTTCTATTTTGCTATCTGGCCCTGGAGCATATGGTGCAAGCCTGCTTGAAGTTACAGCCACTGGGGCCGAGAGGTAGGAAACTTATGCTAGGAACATTTGCCGTGGACCAGACCCCTCACCAGGAGCTGAGCAGACATCACAGTGTGTGGTCCTGCCAGACAACCTGCAGGTGTAGATTGTGATCCCATGTCATGGATGAGTAAATAGAAGCTCAACTAGGCAAAGCAACCCGGTAAAACATTCTGGTAAATTGCATGAAGCCACAAAACAGCAAAGGAGGCAGTAGATTCAGACTGGGCACGAAGCAGATGCTCGGTCCTTCAAAACGGCTTCCTTAGGACAGTGGGCCATGGGAAGGAGCCAGAGTCAGGCTGTGCGAAAGACACTAGCATTGCCTCATCTATCTCCCAACGCCTTCACCATCTCGGAGCACGCTGCCCCATTTCCCATTACCAGCACTTGTATTTCCTTGTCTGAGGGCTTTCTCTGGCGGCCAGAGACAGAGCTAGAAGTGCTGGGAATTCACACCTCCCAGGAGCAGCCACTGGGCAGTACCTGAGGGAACTTGGGGTATAAATACCTCAGCTCCCTCTCCCTTGGGTAGGGTAATTCTGAGTTGCCTGTCTATACTCTTTCTCAGAGTTTTCAGCAGGCATGAGCCACAATCTGCTTTATAATGTATTCTTCATTGACTGTCTTCCCTTTCCTATCTCACTTTCCCTTGTGCCTCAAATCTGTGTCTCATTCTCTGCTTCTGGGAGAATCCAAACTAAGATGAGCAGGTTGGAGCTGGGGGAACTGACTTGACAAGTGGGTCATCCAGTGCCAAGGAGATGGGAGCCCAGATCATGGTTGAGATACGGCCATATTCATTCATTCATTCAACGTATATTGACTGTAGGCCTTGATGGGCCAGGCACTGAGCTGGGGAAGGCATTTCCTGGGGGCACAAAACAGAGATTGTCTGAAATCAGACATATGGAGGATTCCATCAATAAACGATGAACAGATAGACTGTGAAAGACCTACAACAGAGCCACGAGGAAGAAAGGAGGGGACCAAGCAGGAAAATATCAGAGCTGGATCTGCTGCCTTGGGGAGGGAATGTCTAAAGAATGCAGAGAAAGAGCACTTCCTGGGAGAGAGTGGCCCGTGGGGAGGCCCCGAGCATGGGGAACAGAGGTTCACTGGTGGGGGGAAGCCCTGAGCTGTATTTGCAACAATGCTAAGGTGGGGTTTTAGGACTTGATGGGCATTTAAATGGGACAAGTAATTGAAAACGTAATTCAACCTGGCTCACACGTATAAGGGAAAACATTGCCTGTAGGGGTAGGTGTAGTTTCAGGCACAAATGGAATTGGGGATCAGTGTATTCGGGAGCTGCTTTTGTTCCTGCCATCCTCTTGGTTCACTGCCTCGTGTTGACTATCTTAGACTGGCTCTCCTTTGCAGCTGAAGAACACTTGCCAGATGCACCCAAATTCTCAGCAAAAGGCTGGGGATTCTTATTGGTCCAATGAAGTGGTTCATAGCAAAGTAATTACCATGTCAGGGCAAAGTGATGCACCAATTGGCTGACATCTGGGTCACGTGCCCCCCTCCCCCCCACAGGGCTAGTGAATGGTGGATGCCACCGGAACTCAATGCTTTTGCCCAGTGAAGGGGAAATGATTGCTGAGAAGGGAAACAATGTCTTCTAGAAACACTATGCCCCAATGGGAATGGCTAAAGTGAAAGACTGACAGCACCAAGTGTGGACAAGGATGTGGAGCAATTCTCAGATGCTGCTGGTGGAAGTCTTAAATGGCACAACCGCTTGAGGAAAATGCTTGGCATTTTCTACGAAAGCTAAACATACACATACCATGTGTCCCAGCAATCCCATTCCTGAGCATATACCTGGCAGAAATGGGTGCTTATGTCCCCTGAGAAGGTTCATGGCAGATTTCTGCATAATTGCCACAGAGTGGAAATGACCCAGGTATCCATCACCAGTAGAATGGATAAGTACATCCGGGCATATGAGGGAATACTACACAATGGTAAAAAAAAAGAACAAACCAGTTCCAGGTACCAACATGGATGAATCTCACAGATGCATGATCAAGAGAAATAAGCCAGACACAAAACAGTGCTTACTGTATGGTTCTATTTACATGAAGTTTTAAGAATAGGAAAAACAGCCGCGACACTGAGAGGCCCGCGCACCGTGATGAAGAGTGGCCCCCGCTCGCCGCAACTGGAGAAAGCCCTCGCACAGAAATGAAGACCCAACACAGCCAAAAATAAATATAATAAATAAATAAATTAAAAAAAAAAAAGAATAGGCAAAACAAATATATGGTGAAAAAAGTCCAAATATTGCTTATCTTGTCTGTGGTGTTGAGTCGAAGGAGAAGGCTACCAGGATGCGGCCAGTTCTCTGTTTTTATCTATGTGGTGGTTACTTGGGTACGTACACGGGCAAAAATTCGTCAAGCTGAGCTGAACATCTAAGAGTTTTTTATACTATTTTTATTTTTTTTATTTGAGTATAATTGCTTTACAATGTTGTGTTAGTTTCTGCTGTACAGCGAAGTGAATCAGCTATATGTATACATATATCCCCTCCCTCTTGGACCTCCCTTCCCCTGATCCCACCCATCTAGGTTATCACAGAGCACCGAGCTGAGCTCCCTGTGCTGTACAGGAGGTTCCCACTAGCTATCTATTTTACACATGGTAGTGTATTTATGTCAAACCTAAGTTCCCAATTCATTCTGCCCTCCCCATCCCCTCCCTGTGTCCACATGTCTGTCCTCTATGTCTGCGTTTCTATTCCTGCCCTGCAAATAGGTTCATCTGTACCATTTTTCTAGATTCCACATATATGTGTTAATATACAATATATGTTTTTCTCTTTCTGACCTACTTCACTCTGTATGACAGACTCTGGGTCCAGCCACATCTCTACAAATGACCCAATTTTGTTCCTTTTTATGGCTGAGTGATATTCCATTATATATATGTACCATATCTTCTTTATTCATTTATCTATTGATGGACATTTAGGTTGTTTTGAACATCTAAGATTTTTATACGTAATATATGTATGTTATACCTCAATTACAAATAAAAAAGAAATGAGCTATTTTTAATGCTCCCTAGATTATCATATATTTCAGTGTATCATCTTTTCCCTGACTTTATTCTATTATTTATCTTTATTGTTCTTTCTTCCTGATTTCTTAATCTATTTCTTTTTATCCCACCATATTTTGTCTTTGTAAACTATCTCAAACTCTTTCGCAATGAGACAAGTTAAGAATTCAAGAGGGAATAAAAGAGCTTGAATAGTTGTCTGCTTTTTTTAACTTAATGAAAGTGATTCTCTTTTTATTGCCTTAACTTCACTGCTTCTCATCCTAAATCAAGATTTGTCTCTGTCTGCCAATTTGCAAATGGACCAATTTCTACCAATTGGCCTTAACATATACAAATCAGTCTCATAAATGAAAACAAAAGTTTTCCAGCTGACACGCTTTGGTTTTCCATCTCCAGGCCCCTGCCCCACGATTGTTCTTCTGGCAGTAAAACAAGAGAGCTATCACTCTCTTCAGCACAGCGTAAATTGTCATCTTTGCCTGGTTAAGTCTCAGATGCCGACTGCCAAAAGCAGGCCTCTGATTCATTCCGCTGAGATTCCAGAGTAATCGGCCTCGCAGCCTGCAACCAGAGATGCCTTCAGCAGACCCCATTATAAATTAACATTTAATCCTGGCCCAGGGAATGCCGGGGCTGGAACAGCCCATGGGGATGGCTGAGCCCACCCCTGTGAAGCCAGGGAAGGGGCCCCGTTCTAGCTCTGCGCCCCGTGGACCCACCACAGTCCACGGATGGATACATGGCTGTATCCAGCACGGAGCTTGTATCCATGGCTGGACACAGGGCTCAGTCAATGGCACTGTGTGATCTCGTGAGCCTCTCCAAGACTCTCTCTTTCCCACTCTGCCCCCCACAGCTTGAGGTGCATGGTGTATGGCTAATTGATTGTGACCTTCTCTGTGACTTGATCCCTTCTGGATTGCAAGCTGCTGAGCCCAGGGACTGAGTGGTACCCCCGGAGCCCAGTGCTGGACCCATGGCAGGGACTCCAAGTTTGTCGAATGACCAAGTACGGATCCAAGAGATGCCGCTGCCCAGTTGGGCATATGGAGTCAGGGAGGGGGAAGAATCAAACATGACAGCCAGGTCATGACTTGGATGACCCAACAGGTGGTGGTGACATTGACCCAGATGAAGCACAGAGGAGAGGGAGCCAGCAGTGACGGAGCAACGTCAGCCTTGGCCACGTACCTGCCCCCGCTCCGCAAACCAGCAGCATCAGAGAAAGATTCTGGGCTCAAGGATACACTCAGAGCCGTCCTCGTTCACCCATCAAAACGCTCAAACAGAGCAATCAAAAAGAATAAAGGGGCCCATTGTTTCCGAGGGCGAGGCTCCAGTCTTACCAGGAGGAGAAGGCATCTTTTCTCGAGATGGAAATGGAGCGTGGTGTCACCCAAGACAAGCATCACCCAGCTCTGAAAGATGGGCTGGGGGCCCAGACCGGCCACTTGGGCTGGGGGGACGTGGAAGGGGTTGAGTGTGTGTCCACTTGGCTGGCCAGCCAGCCCAACCCAGGGAGACGGGAGGGAAAAGGCATCAGAGCCCACCCGGTTGACGGCTGAGACACGTCCCCCAACCGCAGGGCTCGGGGCGGCTCCAGGGTGAGCCCAAGGGTGAGACTCACGCTGTTGGGTGAATCCATGTTTCCAGAAAGAGGGAGGGAGCTTCATACCGAGAGACTTGTAGAAGGAACTGGGTCTGGGGCCAGGGCAGGGCGGTGGGGCAGGGGTGAGGGATTCCCTCCCGTGAAGGCCCAAGTTCTGAGCAACACAAGAGAAGCCCAGATCAGATTAAATACTGGGCATCACCCCTTCTGGGCTGCCTCACCCGCCAGACACTCTCACCTCCAGCGGCTCCGCCAAAGCCTGTGTGCACTGGTGGGGGTCTCTGGGAGGGGGCAGGCTCTGTCCCTCACCTTCCAGGCTGTCACAGACAGAAGGACCTAGCCTGGGGTGGACACTGGGCAAGAGTTACAGGGGCCGTGGACCTGCAGGGCTGTGAGCTACGCTGTGGATGGGTCATGCCGGAAAGGGCTGTGCGCAATCCGGCCGCTCAGCGTCCACGACGCGCCGGCATCTGCACTCCTCTCTCTGCCCAGTGAAGCTCTTAAGCCTCACAACCACCGCAGGAGAACAGTCTGTCCTCACCACCGCCATCCTCGCTTCCTGATGACCCAGGCACCGACATAGAGGTAAAGATCGGCTGCTCAAAGTTACACCTAGAAAGCTGCAGGGTCAGGACTCGAACCCGGGAAGACGGACTCTGAGACCACGCCTCCTGGTCATGCTTCCTGATGCCGTGGGATTTGAAAAATGCCCCAGGAAGGGTCCCAGGGCCTCCACACCACCCCGCCCTCCACGTAGAAGGGATGCTTGGTGCTGGCCCACACCCTGCGGTGTCTGCTCTGCTTGTCCTTTGTTGAGAATTTCGGATGCCTGTGTTGCCGTGAATTTTGTGATCTATTCAGCCAGTTCCCAGAAGGGCAAAAATTCCTTTCTTATGTCCTAAGATCCATCTAACGTAACTATGAAAATAATCATAATACTTCACATGGGTTCAGCTCTTTACAATGTACCGACCTATTACCTCCAGGAATGCAATCAACCCCCGAAGCAACCGAGTGCAGAAAGGGTTGGACCCCTTCCAGAGCTGAGGAAACTGAGGCCCAGAGAGGTTAAATGACCTGCCCAATATTGCACAGTGTAGGAGTGTCAGACTTTTCACTCAAGGAAGCCTAAACTCAAAGCTTACGTAAGCATTTTCTCGTGAGAATAAGACTTTTTATTTAGAGGAAAAAAAATATTTTAAAAAATTTTATGATGGGTAGGAAGCAGCTTGGTGCTTTTAATATGAAGAACCTACCCAAAATTGTAAGGTATTTCCTTTCCAGAACAGACTCAGAAGTGGTTTTGCTGTTTTTGTGTGATTCTCTGTGATGAGACCCTCTGTATCTACTTGGAGGGCTGAGGCGCTGAGCGGGAGGTCGATACAGCCCACCACCAGCCACGGAGCCTGGTCCTCAGAGAGAGGCCCAGGATTTGCTCCAAGTTACTGCAGGGTAAGAGGGAACTTTCCCACCATCTTGTAATTGCAGAGTGCGGGGTAACCGAGCCATGGAAAGCGATCAGACCCATGTTCCAGGGCCGGCCTCAGAGAAAAATCCTGAAAGCAAATTGTTGTGGTGGAGAAAAAATTGTCTTTGTGCCATGGAGTTCTGGGGGGCCGAAGGGGAAGCATTCCTATGCTTCCCAAGAAAATAGCCACAGAATTCATCCCGTTTCTTGGGCAGCCCCAGTGAGAGGAACCAGCTCCTTTTCAAGCTTCTGCCCCCTGTGGGATTTGTGACCATGGCTAAGCCACTAAGCCTCCCTGTGCCTCAGTAAAATAGGGGCTTCTAGACCCACCTGCCAGGGTAGTGAGAGGATATAAAAACATAACAGAGGTAAAGCACCTAGCCCACTCCTGACCCGCAGCAGGCTTTGATCAATGTCACTTTTCTGACCTTCAGAGACACACGCCCCTTCCCCACCGCCCAGGGGACACCCTCTGCTCTGGAGGAGGGGTGCGCCCATAGTTCTGAACGCGTTTGAGCTTGTCTAGAGAGGTGAAATGAAACTGTGTTTCACCTCACTGGCCTCAAACTTAAACTGTCTCCTGGGAAAAGCCAGAAGAGAAACAATAAGAAGCTGCAGCTCAAACTCTGTCACCTAAAGCGTGAGGGGACTCTTGTGAGGCTTCTGCCACGTCTGCATATGTTGGCAGTGGGAAGCAGCATTTATGAATTCTAATAAGGCAACCTGTACGCTCTGCTTGAGCAGCTCAGGGTGCAGCAGACACTTCCCTACTTTTCCAGTGAATCGCTGAAGGATGTTGTGCTCAACTAGCAGGAGGTTCTTATCTCCTTCTTGAGGATCCCTTTCTGCACAACTGAACCTACCCCACTAGCTGTCTCATAATTGTTTGGATCCTTGGAGGCTTACTCAGCTTATAAGGGATTATTCTTGCCTCTGAGGTCCCTTTGGGAAGGGGAGTGTTGAGCTGCCCACTGCTGTCATTGCTCCCGGTGGCCACAAGATGTCACTGTTGAAGAGGGGCTTAGGGCAGTCTGGCTAACACCTGCCCCTGCTGCTGACACACTCTCGCTCCTTGGGACTATCACGTTGCCCCGACTCTAGGCACCAACAAGTCTCGTGCTTCACATTCCCACATTCCTGTGCTCAACCTTTGCTCCTCCAAACATAACCACTGTACAAGGGTGACTGGGTCCAGAAGACTTTTCAGAACAGGTCTTAACTTCTGCCCAGACCAGTTCTTTCCCTGCTGACCCTCCGTGATGGTTAATGTTATGTGTCAACTTGGCTGCGCCCTGGAATCCAGACGTTTGGTCAAACATTATTCTGGATGTTTCTGTGAGAGTGGTTTAAGATGAGATTAACATTGAAATCAGGGGACTTTGCGTAAAGCAGATTGCCCTCCATAATGTGGGTGGGCCTCATCCAGTCAGCTGAAGGCCTGAATAGAACAAAAGTCTGACTTCCCCCAAGCCAAAGGGAATTCTGCCAGCAACAACAGTCTTTGAACTCAGACTGCAGCATCAGCCCTTCGCTGGGTCTCCAGCCTGCCAACTCACCCTGCAGATTTTGGACTTGCCAGCTTCCAAAATCGTGTGAGCCATTTCTTTAAAATAAATCTCCTTCTATATATACACTCATCCTATTTGTTCTGTTTCTCCAGAGAACCCTGACAAATACATCCTCCACCTCCGTGTTGACCAGGGCCTCTGATGCTTTTTCCTGCCTTCAGAGCTTGATCGGGATGAGCTCAGTCTTTCCTGATAGCATTCTTCAATGTGGAATTTCAGAGAACGGACACAGGAAACTGACTCCCTGGACTATGTAAGCAAAGTGGTCTGAGCAATGAGAGCCCATCTGCCTTATATTTACAAACTCAGGTTCTTCAGAAATTCTTTGCTCCATCTCCCAGGGGCTAAGAGTCCCAGGCTGGATTTTGGCAACCAGAAGCAATCACAGACAGGACCATCTGTGTTCCTACTAAGTGTGCTTTACATAGATTCTCTCACCTAATTGGATTCACTGCTACTCTTGAGAGGTGGGTGTTGTCCATTTCACAGTGAGAAAGAGGCCCAGCAAAGTGAATCACTTCTCCCAGGTCACAACATGGGTCAGTGGCAAAGCTAATATGCCCCTCAAAGTTCAGAATAATGTTTTAATAAACATGTTATTTTTTTTAATAGAAAAGTAAAATTGGATTTGTGCCTTAATCTCCAGCCTATTTTAGCTGTCTTGGGTCAAAACTATGCTCCAAACTTTTAAAATCATTTTTGGATTGATTAGCCAGGAACAAAACAGCTTCTAGACAGTGTGCTTACCAATGCCAAGCTATTAACTTCCAGCAAAAGTTGACTATGATACTGAAATGAAAACTTGATAATATCTATTATTTATCATATTGTTCCCCCACTATCCCTTTATGAAAAATGGATGGAGGCCCAGAAATCCTAATTGCCATGCTTCTGCTAGATGGGAAAAAGTAATAATTTTCTCTGTTCTGCCTTTTTTTTGTATTTGAATAAAGTTTATAGAGAACTCAGAGTTTATTCCATCTGGTGGTTATGGAAAAGCAGAAAAGTTCTAACTGTGTCCCAAATCTTTGGGATAAGTCTGGCATGAACTAGGTATATGCCATGGTGAAAGTCACTTCATCATCTTTCTAAGTCCCAGGAAAAACGAGAGGCGTAAATGGAGCACGTTAACTCCCCTCCAAGTCCCATGGCCCATCAGGCTCTGATCCTGCAGACATCCCCCACCAGAGCTCTCCCAGGGGTAGAAGTTTGCTCTGGAGAGACAGAGGCCACAAGGCCCTTTTGTGGCCCAATATGGGTAACACCTTCATAATCGGAGCTTTTACAAGGCCCAGATGCTACTCCTGGCTCACACCATTGGCTACGAAGCCTTGGACAACTCACGTAATATCTTGGCCTCTCTTTATGTGCATTTTCCACATTGGTAAGGTAGGGATGGTAACACTGGGTCGAAGCTTACCATGAAAATATGAAGCAGCTTCCTTTAAAACGTTACAAGGCCGAGCGCTCCACCCGCAGAGTCTCTTGGAAAACAAGGTTGGCTGCCCAGCCCCCCACTCCCTCTTTGGCCATTGCAAGGTCTCCGTGCCAAAACTGCCCTCCCCACACATCCATTCCAGACTGCTGGGGGTGCCTGTTCCACTGAGGGCTCGCACCAGCCTCTGTGTCACAGAGCAAGAGGAGGGCCATTTGATTAGGCAGAGATGGACAGAGTTACAGCTGGACCACGGGGCAAGTTTTCTACCTCTAGCCTGGCCACTTCTGCTCCCCTGTCCGAGTCCGATGCTCATCTCACCAAGCCCAGAACGCCCATCCTCCAGGAGCACGGGGAGTTCTTTCTAGTAGCTTTGGGAAGGACTAAAACTGGCAAAGATTCTTAGGATCAAACTTCCAGTCAATTTCTATCCCTCCAAATGCCCTGCCCCTCACACGCCTTACGAACTCCCAGAGGAAGGGAAGTGGAAGGCAGAGGAATAGCCGTCTGGCCAAGAGTGCTGGGACCGGGGCAGCACAGCGCCTGGTTTTGCAGATAGCAGTCCTTCTATAGAGAAATGAGCAAACCAGCAGCATGTGCCCCCACTTGCCCAGGGCAGGGCCTTCTCTGAGCCTGGCAGACAGAACTTGCTATTCCAAAGGGAGGAGGAGGGATCTTCTTTAAAACTAGAACAAAGAGTGGCAATAGTCATCTAAAGCTTCTCTCCCTCTGTCCTGGACGCCGTCTCCCCGGGTCCAGCCGAGGTAAGGACTAGCCAGTCGTAAGGTTCAAATGTCCCACAAGCAAGTCTACACTAGAGACAGACGTTTACATAAACAGGTTTACCAAAATATTAGTCTGCACAAATGGCTGTCTCTGCTGTTCTGTGACCTGATTACTGATGAGAATTTTTATTTTATAGCCCGTAGATGTTGCACCAATGAAAAGGAGGGAATGAAAGCCAAGACCTGGCGGGGACCCAAGGGCTGACTCCTAAGCCTGTTGCCTGGTTTCTGGCTTGAGCAACTGGGTGGGTGTTGGGGACATGCCTCTGATGGGAAGCCCTGGAGGAGGAGCAGTAGGAAGGAAGATATGAGTTCATTTGGGGAGTTTTTGAGTCTAACTTTCCAGGGCCGAGACCAAACAGACAGTTGTCAATTGTTCAATATTTCCCGAGCATGAGAAAGAGTCTAGACATGAAGGATTTATTGACAATGCAATTCTGGACAATATACTGGCAGCCCAAGCCCCAGAATTTATATCACCACAGGATATGGGAGAAGAATTTGGGAGGAAGGTAAGAATCCAGAATTAGTAGAGTCCTGGCCCCCAAAAGACTGTTTTAAACCAGAAGTGACTGAGTTACCTTGAATCGGCGAGAAAACATTTCTGCCAACAAGGGAACTTGGAGATTTGTAAGACAAGCTGATTTCAGTGGAGGAAAATTTCTGTTCTTGAGCCCATCACTACAAGAGGAGGAGAAAAAGGAGATGCAGGAAGAGAAGCAGGTAGGCCAAATAACTCACCTAATACTGCAACTAAAATGGAGCTACAAATACCTCCCTTTCTCACCCCCCAAGGAACAAGAGGAGAAAACAGCAGTGAAGGCACTTTGCAAACTCAAAAGTACACTCTCCAGTTGTGAAATATAATTTTTTAAAATAAGTGTTTTATTGAGGACTGAAAACTTCTGTACCCTCATTGAATGTTGTTTATCTGTCAGTTCATCTCTAGGGCAGTGGTCGCCAAATTGTTTTGATCTGGTACTCATTTAGTAAAAGCAAATTTGCACCATTAATACATGTTAATTTCTTTATAAATGCAATACATGTCCTACAATTAATGGCTAATATCCCAAGATAACAAGAAACAACTTAAGGCAAAACTGAAGACCAAATCATGGAGCCGGTAAAAAGATCAGTGGTTGCCAGGAGCTTGGGGGGAGGGAAGAATGAACAGGCAGAGTCCAGAGGGTGTTTAGGGCAACACAACATCTGTATGATATTGTAATGGAGGGTACGTAACCATATACATTTGTCAAAACCTAAAGAATGTACAACACAAAGAATAAACCCTAAGTCAACTATGGACTTCAAGTAGTTCTAATGAAACCATATAGGCTCTCATCCATTGTAAGAATGTAGCACCAATGCAAGATGTTAATAACGGGGGAAATTATGGGGGTGGGGGGTCTGTACTTTCCATTCAATTTGGTCTATACACCTAAAACTGCTCTGAAAAATAAAATCTATTAATGTAAAAAAAAATGTTTTACTGACAAGCCATTTTATTCAAGAATTTAGCATTGTTTTAAAACATGAAACCCTCCTAAAAAGTTTTTTAGTTTTTTCGTAACTCCAGTGAAATGAATTTGACCATCTGCATTCATCCTAAGGCAAAGCAGGCTGGTCTAATCCTCGTGAAAATCCATAGGCCAACCCCGTTTTTGACATTGTGAAAATCCATTTCTTAGAATCCTTTCTATCCCATAGCGAATTTGATATGCTTTCCTTTCATCGACTGCTGGGAGTTATTCTAAGGGGGTGGTCCCCGGGTTCTTTTTGTTATTTCTGGAGTTTAAAATAAGCTCCATGTTGTTATGGAGGAGAGGAAGGTACATGAAAAGCTTAAGGGGTTCCATTTCATGTTCCAGAACGCAAATATTTCAAAATCAATTATTCAGCTCTTTGCTAGAGTCTTCAAAACCCGTGGGTAAGTCATAACAGAGATGCCTGCAGGGCAGGAGGCCTGGAATAGCCTCTTTGTTGCCATTTCCAAGGCCACTTGCATGTTCGGGGCTGATGGATCTACCGGGAGCCCGAATCAGCCTCTTCCTGACTTGTGTTAGGGCTCTGCTCCCTTTTTCTCTGTCATCCCCAAATGCTGCGAGCAGAGTCACCGCTGCACCCCCAGGCAACCCCGCCCCTCCTGGCCCCATTCTGTTCTCATTTGCCTGACAGTGTTCTGGGAGTTTCCTGTATTATGTCGCTTCATTACCAAGCAGTCTCAAAGGGTGGATATTAGGATTAAGATTATCCCATTTTCCAGATGAGGAAACCGAGGCCAGAGGGGCTAAATAGCTCTAAGTCTTTAAAAATTTTGCAGCAACATCAGTGGACCTAGAGATGATCACACTGAGTGAAGTGAGTCAGATAAAGACAAATATCATATGATATCACTTATATGTGGAGTCTAAAAAGATGATACGAATGAACGTTTTTACAAAACAGAAATAGACTCACAGACATAGAAGACAAACTTAAGGTTGGGAAGTGGTAGGAGGGAGGGATAAACTAGGAGTTTGGGATTAACTGATGCACACTACTAGATATAAAATAGATAAACAACAAGGACCAACTGTATAGCACAGGAACTATATTCAATCTCTTGTAATAACCTATAATGGAAAAGAATCTGAAAAAGAAAATATGTATATATACTGAATCACTTTGCTGTACAACTAAAACTAATACAACGTTGTATATCAATTATATTTCAATAAAAATTCTTTAAAATTAAAATTAACATAAAAATATATTAAATAAAAGCAAGTTCAATCAAATATATTCGTTTTCAAGGGCTGCTTTAACAAATTACCAAACCTTGGTGGCTTACAACAACAGAAATTTATTTTCTCATTATTCTGGAGGCCAGAAGTCCAAAGTCAAAGTGTTGGCAGGATTGGTCCCTTCTGGAGGCTCCGAGGAAGAATCTGTTCCATGTCCCTCTCTTGGCTTCTGGTGGCTACTGGCAATCCGTGGTGTTCCTTGACTTATAGTTGTATCACTCCAGTCTCTGCCTCCTTCTTCACATGGCCTTCTCTCCCATGTCTCTGTGCCTCTCCTCTTTTTATCAGGACACCAGTCATTGGATTTTGGGTCCACTCTAATCCAGGATGACCTCATCTTAAGTAATTACATCTGCAAAGACTATTTCCAAATAGTCTTTTTTTCACGTTCACAGGTGAATTCAACCCACACAATT
Organism: Balaenoptera borealis; assembly: GCF_965194805.1. Taxonomy (NCBI): domain Eukaryota; kingdom Metazoa; phylum Chordata; class Mammalia; order Artiodactyla; family Balaenopteridae; genus Balaenoptera; species Balaenoptera borealis. Next base: position 113,436,702 of record NC_138861.1, on the reverse strand, counting down.
CAACTCACGATAGGGGGTGCAGTGGTTATTGAGGGAAGATTGTTAAGCACAGGACACAGGCAGTGCAAAGGCCCTGTGGCAGGAGTGTGCCTGGCATGTTTGAGGAAGAACAGAATTTGGTGTCCTGCTGGACCCTTAGGTGCTCCAGAGGGAGACAAGACCACACCCGGCTGGCTGAGTAATATTCCATTGTATATATGTACCACATCTTCTTTATCCATTCATCTGTTGACGGACATTTAGGTTGCTTCCATGTCCTGGCTATTGTAAATAGTGCTGCAAAGAACATTGGGGTGCATGTATACTTTCAAACCAAGTTTTTCTCCAGATATGTGCCCAGGAGTGGGATTGCTGGATCATATGGTAGCTCTATTTTTAGTTTTTTAAGGAACCTCCATACTGTTCTCCATAGTGGCTATACCAATTTACATTCCCACCAACAGTGTAGGAGGGTTCCCTTTTTCCACACCCTCTCCAGCATTTACTGTTTGTGGATATTTTGATGATGGCCATTCTGACTGGTGTGAGGTGATATCTCATGGTAGTTTTCATTTGCATTTCTCTAATAATTAGTGATGTTGAGCATCTTTTCACTGCAGCAACACGCATGGACCCGGAGATTATCATACTAAGTGAAGTAAGTCAGACAGAGAAAGACAAATATCATATGATAGCACTTATATGCAGAATCTTTAAAAAATTGACACAAATGAACTTATTTATGAAACAGAAACAGACTCACAGACTTAGAGAATGAACTTTGGGTTACCAGGGGGAAGGGTGGGGGAGGGAGGGATAGACTGGGAGTTTGGGATTAACATGTACACACTACTGTATATAAAATGGATAACCAACAAGGACCTACTGTATAGCACAGGGAACGCTGCTCAATATTCTGTAATTACCTAAATGGGAAAAGAATCTGAAAAAGAATAGATACGTGTATATGTGTAACTGAATCACTTTGCTGTACAGCTGAAACTAACACAACATTGTTAATCAACTATACTCCAATATAAAATAAAAATTAAAAAAAAAAGACCACACACTGCTGCAGTAGTGCATGATGGGAAAGAAGAGACCCCCCTCATCTTTTAGCCATAAAAAGTAGGAAATCCTGCCGGTTTCAACAACATGGATGAAACTCGAGGCCATTATGCTAAGTGAAATAAGTCAAACAAATAAAGACAGAAATCATATGATCTCCCTTAAATGTGGAATCTTAAAAAATCAGACTCATAGAAACAAAGTAGAATGGTAGTTGCCAGGAGCTAAGGGGTGGGGGAAATGAGGAGATGTTAGTCAAAGGCTACATGCTTCCAGTTATAAGATGTATAAGTTCTGGGATTTAATGTGTAGCATGGTGACTATAGTTAACGATATCATGTTTTGTTCTTGAAAGTTGCTGAGAGAGTAGATCTTAAATGTTCTCGGCATGCACATATACACACACATACACACACAGAGGTAGCTATGTGAGCTGATGCGTGTGTTAACTTATTGTGGTAATTATTTCACAATGTGAGTGTATGCAAATCATCACGTCATACTCCTTAAACTTATATAAAGTTGTATGTCAGTTATAACTCACTAAAGCTAGAAAAAAACCTCATTTCTAAGTAGTGATGGGCACAAGTGGTAATAACCATGTGATGTGAAATATCTATGACTTCTATTAGCAACAAATTCACAGGAACTGCTAATGCTTCAGTGGTTCGTTGTCTATATTCATGAGTGAAGGAAATGGCTAAATTTCAATTCCAGATTAGTAAAGCTAAAGATGGAATTTTTTTCTCCTGCTGGACCTATTCTGAGAGCTGGTGCTTTCTGAACTGTTGTTTGCATGAGAAATCACCCCTCCCATCATCCCAATAAATCCTCTTTAATACTGGAGGAAGCCTACCATCAGAAGAAACAGGTTTAAAAGCTCTGTCTACACCTCCTCCCCCTACAGGGATATTGAACGATTGTTAAACTCCGGATACTTCCTCCTTGCACAATGTGAGTCTCAGGCTGATCTCCTTCTGCGTTGGTCCGTTAGCATCTAAGAAGCCAGGAGAAGAGCCAAGCATGCGTGAAGACCTCTGTGGACCAGAAATTATGCTGGGGGCCTCATAATAGCCCTGCAAGGCAAATGGCCCATTTTGAAGATGAGAAAACCGAGGCTCAAAAAGGCCAGGAGACTTTCCTAAGGTTCCATAACAAGTAAGCAGTAAAGCCAAGATTCAATTTCAGGTCTGACTCAAAGTCACGTACTCCCGTCCACTATATCATTGGAACAAAAAGACTTTATGCTATGTATGTTTTCTACATTCAAGACTGTTTTCCATGTTGTTGCACGTATCAGTTCATCCCTTTGCATTGCTGCATAGCTTCCATTGTATGATATGTTACATTTCATTCATCTATTTACAGATTAGGTGAATTTGGGTTATTTTTTCATTTTCAGTTTTTAAGAGTACTTTTGCCAGCTACGCAATTCACAGTTGGCAGTTATTTTCTTGCAAGGCGTTATTTATTAATTCTTTTAGTTTTTGTTTGTTTTTAAAAATTGTCTATTTCTTCTTCATTTTTGAGTGATTTTTCTCTAGGCTGATAATTCTGATTGACAGATTTTTTTTTTTTTCTTTCAACACTTAAAAATGTTGCACATTGTCTTCTGGCTCACCTAGCTTCTGACAAGGCATGTGCTGTAATTCTTACCTTTGTTCTTCTGCATGCAATGTGTCTTTTTTTCTCTGGCTGCCTTCAAGATTTTCTCTTTATTTTTAGTTTTCAGCAGTTTGAATATGATGTGCCTAGATTTTTTTTTCCTGCTTCAAGTTCTCTGGGCTTCTAGGATCTCTGGTTGTTGTCATTCATTACCTTTAAAATTCTCAGGCTTTATCTCTTCAAAAATTCCTTTGCCCTGATCTCTTTGTCTTCTCCTTCTATGATTCTAATAATGCGTATACAGACCATCCAATATTGTTCCACAGCTCTTGTATGCTCTGCTCTGTTTTTGGCACTCTTTTTTTTTTCCTTCATGTTTCAGTTTGGGTAATTCCAATTTGCCTATATTCATGGGTACTGATTCTTCCTTCATCTGTGTTGACTGATGAGCCTGTTGAAACATTCTTTATTTATGTTACTAATATTTTTATGTCTAACCTTTTCTTTTGATTCTCTGGTGTCCATCTCTCTGCTAAAATGCTCCCATTTGTTCATGTATACCTCCTCCACTAGAGCCTTTAACATAAATAATCATAAGCTGGAATACTCTTCCCACTCATTAGCCTATGAAATTACCCACCCCTATAAAAACTGACAACCCCATACCCTGGTGCCTTTCTTGCCTCCTGAGATGGCCCACACTCTGTCTGTGGAGCGTGTTTCTTCTCTCTAAATAAATAACTTCTTACCTAAAAATAAATAAATAAATAAATAAATAAATAAATAAATAAATAATCATAGTTATTTTGAATTTCCTCTCTGATATTTACAAAATGTGGGTCCTCTTTTAGTCTAGTTATGTTGACGGCATTTTCTCTTGACTGAAATTTTTCTCCTTGCTTTTTTATGGACTTCCTTTTTTTAATTGATTGCTAGGCCTCATATTTGGAATCATAGAGAATGACGTAAATAGTACTTATGCCTGGAAATGGGCACACTTCTTCGAGCAGGCTGTTATTGTCAAGATTGATTCAATCTAGTCTGATTTGGAACTGGCTTTAGGTTCTGTTGTTATTGTGATTGTCTTCAATGCATCAGCAGATTCAAATTTCTTTGGTTTTACATTTTACTGAGAGTAGGGCCTGGTTTGTACTAGGATTTTTCACAGTATCCCTGCTTCGCCCTCAGCTTTAAGGCTCCTCTGTGAGCCTGTGTCTCAGAGAGGTCTCTCCCCACACCCCTGCTCAACCTCCAGTGGTAGATTGTTGCTGCTGGTTACTCGGTGTTTGCTAGCCTGGTTGAGGTAGCAGGGAATATTCCTTTATGTCCTGGATCAGGCTCAATCTTAGGCATGCCCTGTGCCCTTGGGATCATGAATGGGATTTTTTAGTGATTTTGCCTCTCCCTGAGCAGTAGGAAGTCTCTGAGTCCAGGATGCCTTCCTGCCCCTTACCCAGGGATAAAGGATTTTTCCTCCCCCATAGCTGCAGTGGGTTTAGAGTGCATTGATCACGTGGGAAGTCACATGAGAAAACGTCAAAAAGAAAGCAAAGGACCAGAATACATAAGGCTTCAAACCCATGGTGACACTTGGGATTTTACTTTGAGAAGGATAGGAAACTACCAGAGGGTTTTGATCAGTGACATGATCTGACGTGTTTGGAAAGAATCACCCTGGCTACTATGTGAAGAATTAAACCAGAGGAGTAAGAATAAAAAGATTAGCTAGGAGGCTTCAGCAATAAGCCAGGGCAGAGATGATAGTGGCTTGGACACGTATGGTAGCAGCAGAGGAGTTGAGTGATGTTTGTTTCAAGGACACAGTTAGACAGGATTTGCTAGTGCGTTGGATGTGGGATGTTAAGAGGAAGAGAATGCTTGCCTAGCCTACCTCTTCCTTTGCCCTTACTTTTATTTATTTATTTATTTTTATACAGCAGGTTCTTATTAGTTATCTGTTTTATACCTAATAGTGTATATATGTCAATCCCAGTCTCCCACTTCATCCCACTACCACCAAACCCCCAAACGCTTTCCCACCTTGGTGTCCATACGTTTGTTCTCTACATCTGTGTCTCTATTCCTGCCTTGCAAACCGGTTCATCTGTACCATCCCCTTACTTCTGAGTTCTAGGTCTCATTACATTTTAGGTTTGTTTCTGATAAATAGCATGGAACAAGATTTTAGAGCTCCTGTCCAAGAATCCCTGCAATTTAATAAACTTTAATCCTTTTGGATTTATTGTAATTGCTGTTCTGTTGGGACTTATTCCTACTATCATTATTTGTAATTTTTTTCACTTCTAATTTTAATCCTTATTTTTTATCCTCTCCTGACTTTACTGAATTATTGCTGACCAAATATATATATTTGGTCCTTTTTGCTTGTCTGAAAGTTACATCAGCTGTTTCCATTATTTTAGGAGTTATCCTTTAATTCTTCAATATGCATATTTGACTGAACAAAGGAGAAACTCAGTTTCTAACTTAAATTTTGTGGATAAGTAGCTGTGAAACCCTAGCCAAATCAGTTTATCTCATATTCTTTCCTTTACTCTATGCCAGAGTTCAGTGATTTGTTAAACGAAGGCTAGAGATCAGTATGCTTTCACACCGCAGTACCCTGTGCCTTTTGTACCTACTGTCAAAACCACAGAGCCTCCACAGCATGCGACTGAGTGAGAGAAGCCAGACAGAAAAAAGGGCATACTGTATGATTCTGTTTATACACAAATTAGAGGTAAAATTAATCACAGTCAGGATAGTGGTTCCCTGGAAGCAGAAGGGAGATAGATAATGACTGGAAGGGATCTGAGAAGGGGTCTGGGCAGCTGGTAATGGTCTGGACACCAGTTTCATAGCTGTGTCCAGTTGGCAAAATCATCGAGTTGTATACTTATAATACGTGTGCTTTCTGTGTGTATATTATATTTCCGTAAAAAGATTTAAAATTTTATTTTCAAAGAAAAAATGAAAAAGAAAACATGAGTCTTGGTTGTCAAGGAACAATTCACTTTGTTGGTTACATTGAACTTTCCTAGGCAAGCAGGTGAAGACAGTCATTGGGCCAGGTGTCCAGGGAAGAATGCAGGCTGGTTCCTGTCTTCAGGAAGGTCTCCAACTAGTAGTAGGGACAGGCTTGTTTTTTAAAAATTCATAATTTCATGTGACAAGTGCTATAACAAGTTTTACAAGATGATGTGGGGGGGGGGGGGGCAAGTGAATAACATCGTGAAGGAGGCAGAAGAGGCTCTCAAAGGAGATGAGTCTTGGGCTTTCTCATAACAGACAATCATACATCCCCATTCCTGAGGGAATGCAAGGGCACATTCCATACTGGGAAGCCCCGGTAGTTTGCTGTGTCCTGAGCTTTGGGTTCCAAGGAGTAGATGGGGCTGAAGGAGCGGGTAGGGAGTGGCCGTGAAGGGCCTGGTGGCCTGGCCACAGTGTCTCCACAGAGACTCTTGGATGGGGGAATCCAGGCACAAGAAGAAGGGAATGAACACTGGCAGCAGGTACAATGAGCCAGAACATAGCTTCTTGCAGCCTCTACCCTAATTTACCTTCTGGACTACCCTTGGAAAAGGCGTTTGTTGGCTTAATTAACCAGAATCATTTTTCCCAAGCATTCTGGGTCATCATTTCTTTGTTGTTATACAAAGGAGCAGGAATTGCTGAACCCTACAGGTCACTCATGCTGAACCCTAACGTTCTTTCTTCCCATTGCAGACCAGCTGTGTGACCTTGGGAAAGTCTTTCAGCAGCTCAAGGTCCCCGATGTCCCCTGGATAAAACAGGGAACAAAACTTTGTGCTCAGGGCAGGGATCAGAACACATAATCTCTCAAAAACGATTTTATTTCAAGTCAGTGACTCTGTAATAATGATCAGTAATGTAGACCAAACACTTCCTGGGCACCAAGCATTACTAACTTCCTTATATGTAGAAACCCAACCTTCACAACAACTTTATGGGGAAAATACTGTTATTAGCCACAATGTACAGGCAAGAAACCTGAATTACAAAGAGGTTGAGTAACCTGCCCAAGGCTGCAGACAAGAGCTGGCAAAATTGGGATTTGAACTTGAGAAATCTGTCAACATCCACATCTTTGGCAACTATGTTTTAGTCCCTCTAGGCAAGCCAAAGATATTGCAACTTATATATTTTTACTTCTGGAGAAATTCTTATACTTGCTTAAATATATTACTTTTCTTTTCATCCTGTTTCCCATGGAGTTTGCTCCAAAGCAGAATTTCCTTCAGGCCCATTTAATTTGGCATCAGGTATTTTATTGGTCAAACATCCATTTTTATTAACACTTCATCTTATGAAAGTTCAGTATAATTGCACTGGTTATATTTTCTCACAAAATTATTTTCACAGGAAAAAAATAGCGGCTTAGCAGAACCATTGTGTTTAAAATCAGAAGGAGGTAAAAACCAAAAAGACAGTCTCTCTTGCGAAGTTTCTTCCACCTTTCCTCCCTGGAGGAGGTGCCACTGGAGTTTCTCAATAGCATCCTCGTCACTTTCAATGTAGGGTCTTAAGGTGACATCAAGGAAGGTTCATTGCCATTTCAATCCCCTGATTCCATGGAAACTGCAAAATCAGAAGCAAGTATGCTTAATTTATAGAATGCCAGAGCTGCTCTGAGAATCATTAGTTAAACCCTCATCGAGAAATTGAGGTTCAAAGGCACCATTTCATGTCCAATGTCATTCAGCCATTTAACATCAACTCTGAACCTGGGTTTTCTGGGTTTTGCTCAAGTAGTCTCCCCACTAGTCCAGTCCAAGGGAAAAGAAGCTGAAAAAAATAAAATAAAGCAAGGTTTGAACTTGATTTTGTTCAGGCAAATTTTGTTGTCTTCAATGAAATGGTAGGATTGAATCTTTAAATTTTTCAGTTACAAAAAAACCCATAAAAATAAAAGACTAAGATGTCAGGGGAGCATATGGAGGGGAGAAGACTAGCAAAGGGGTCCTGAAGTCTCACCAAAGAAGTGACCAAGCACCAGGGTCCATCACTGGCCAACTTCTAGAAGCCCCTAATTTCCAGAAAAGACAACCTTAGGGCAACCTTCCAATTTGCATTGGCAAATACATTCATGCTTCAGAAAGGCAGTGTAACTATTCATTAAGAAGTTCTACACAGCCTGTAATCCCAGGTCATAGGAAATTACTGCTCTCTTAAGCAATTCCAGGTTTGTTGGTTCAAGCCAGAGGTCTGCGACGCTTGGAGAGATATTACTGGTTTATTAAAAATTCTATGGAAATAAGGCAGGAGGCCAAGCCTGACGGTCTTTGAAGACCTTAAGCAGCTTCCATTAGCCCAGGCACCACAACAGCTGAGGATTTTCACATGCTTGAGAGTGAGGTGCAAAATATATAAAACAGATTGCTGTATGTAGAGAAACGAGCTGGCACTTAGCAAAAAGACATCAATTAATGTGGCATTGCCACTTACCAGCTAGTGGCTTTGATAAAGCTTCATCACTCGGGTGAATCACCTGAGTCTATCAGTGGACAGCATGGTGGATGCACCCCTGCTTTGCTACTTTCCTGCTGTGTTATCTTGGGTTTGCCGCTTCACCTGTATGCACCTCCATTTCTTTACCTGCAAGATGGACATAATGATGTAGGCATCACAGAGCTGTTAGAAAAAGTCAGTAATGTCTGGAGGGCTTCCCTGGTGGTGCAGTGGTTAAGAATCCACCTGCCAACGCAGGAGACACGGGTTCGAGCCCTGGGCCGGGAAGACCCCACATGCCGCAGAGCAACTAAGCCCATGTGCCACAACTACTGAGCCTGCGCTCTAGAGCCCACGAGCCACAACTACTGAAGCCCATGTGCCTAGAGCCCGTGCTCTGCAACAAGAGAAGCCACCACAATGAGAAGCCTGCACATGGCCATGAAGAGTAGCCCCCGCTCACCGCAACTAGAGAAAGCTCACGTGCAGCAACGAGGACCCAACGCAGCCAAAAGTAAATAAATTATTTTTTTAAAAAACTCTCCTTTAAAAATAAATAAATAAATAATGTATGGAAATGTATAAGGTCTTTATCACCATTAATTACTATTACTCCTAGTATTATTAGTATTATTGTTACCTGATCTCCATGTCTGACCACGTAAGAGTGTCCACATTAAAGGACAAGAGATGTGGTGCATGGCTTTGGTGGAGTCAGAGTTTGGAAATGTTAAAAATGGCAAAGTTTAGGTCTGATGAAGTAGGAAATAGGGAGATACTGAAGGCTTTTCATCAGTAAAATAACATGTTGAACCAGCATTTAAGAAAGACTGATTTGACAGGATATGCCAAATGAACTAGAGGATGAGAAAGACCAAATGTTGGTAGGTCAGCTCAGAGATAATTACAGCAATGCAGGCAGAAGGGGGAGAGAACGGGAAGCAAACACCAGACATTTAAAGAATCCTTGAAGATGAATACAGAGACACAAACAGGAGGAGAAGTAACTTTGAGGAAACAGACTTTAGAAGAAAGAAAAAAGGTACCGCATCCATGAAACAAGAAGAAGCTGCTACATAAAAGGAACACTCGAAGAACCAAAAAAAAAGTTGTTTTGGAAATTCAAAATATAATAGTAGACTTAATAAGATTAAAGTTTTGAAAATAAATTTATGAATTTGAGAAAATTTCTCAGAAACTAGAGAAAATGAATAAAAAGAAGAAAAGGGGAGAAAAGAAAGAAAATGAGAGTCCTGTCCAGGAAATTTAATATATAAATGATAAAAACTACCAAAAAGGAAAAAAACAGAATAGGAGAGGGAAATCTTCAAAGAAAAAACCTTCAAGAATATTTTCCAGAACTGATGGCATGAGTTTTCAGATTGAAAAGGTCCACTGAGTGTCCATCACAATGGACAAAAAGGAACTCACTACGTGGCACACCATCATGAAATTTCAGAACACTAGAGACAAAGAAAAAATGCTGCGATCTTCCAGAGAGAAAAAGCAGATCGCATGCAAAGGGACAAGAACCAGGACAGCATCAGGCATCTCCACCACAACGAAACCACATCTAGAAAGCAGTGGTGCAAAGCCTTTTAACTCTGGAGGAAGTAACTTTTTTTTTATTATTATTTAATTATTTATTTTATTTTCCTTATTTTTTTAGCTGCGTCGGTTCTTAGTTGCAGCACATGGAATCTTCGCTGAGGCATGTGGGACCTTTTGTTATGGCGCACAGGCTCTTTGTTGCAGCGTTCGGGCTTCTCTATAGCTGTGGCATGAGGGTTTTCTCTCTCTAGTTGTGACGTGCACAGGCTCCAGGGCGCGTGGGCTCTGAAGTTGTGGCGCACGCACTTAGTTGCCCTGTGGCATGTGGGATCTTAGTTCCCCAACCAGGGATCGAACCAGCGTCCCCAGCATTGGAAGGCAGATTCTTTACCACTGGACCAACTGGGAAGTCCCTGAAGGAACTAACTTTTAACCCAGAAATCTACACCCAGTCCTATTCTCCATCAAGTGTGAGCATATAATATCCTCAGACATGCTGTCTTATAAAATTTTAAATTGAAAAATACCTATCTCAGAAAGCTACGTGAGAATGCACAATTTGTTTCTAGAAAAAGGAATAAACTAATTAAGAAAAAAAGATGCAGCATATAGGAAAACAGGAGAGAGGCCATGGGAACCCCCTTTACGCTGGTGAAGGGAGAGCCCAGAATATAACTTTGCATTGAGCCTTGACTGGCTTGAAGTCAGAAGTTTCCAGGAGAGGCTTATTTAGGAAGAAAAATGTGTAGAATACCCGATATATCGGAATAACATTTACATAATCATAATAATGTAAAGGCAAATATTAATCTAAGCAAAATTAAGATAAAATGTTTTGGGAAGCTGGAAAGATTCGAAGGTTGAAGAGGGAGGTGGATGGAGAGAGGAGACTGAAGGAAAACTAAACCCAATCTTCCGTAGTGAAAAGGCAAAACGGAAAAATCTGGAAGTAGTAACATAAGCACGTTATCTCATAATAGGAAAATAATTTCCAAAAAAAAATCTTAAACAGGCAAAAGAGTTGAAAATTATGATCTCTGAAGAAAGAGAAAAGGGTGGGCAGGAGGTTGCTCTGTTGCTCTTTTTCAAAGCAAGCACAGGAAAATTATTTGACCCTTTACATTGGATACGTGTAAATTTTGATAAAATTTAAAGAAGGAAGATATAGGTTGCATTTTGCAATCTTGGAAAAAACAAACAAAAGAAATCTCATTCTGGGCTTAGGTGAAAGCCCAGGACTAGAAAGACAGCTTTGGTTGTCATGGCAAAGGACCTTTAGCTAGATATTAAAATTTTGAAAACTCATCCCAGCTCCACTCGAATTCACTATGTGACCTTGGGGTAAGTCCCATGAATTCTCTTAACTCCGCTTTCCCCTTGCAGCAAGACAGGAGTTGAACTAGAGAGTCATAGAGGTCCCCCCTGGTGCCTACATTCTATGCCCAAGGTGCTTGGATTACGAGCCCAGTACCATCAGGGAAAGGTCACACAAAGTCGCATGAAGGCGAAACAGAAGAGAGACAACTCAAAAGGCAATGCGGCTCCCTCCTTCCTGCTCTGAGAGCTCGGCCAGGTCAGCAGATCTGCGTTTGTTCAGAAGGCTGGAAATACAGCTGCCTCCCCCTTTCTAACAAGGATGATTTCTGCCTGGCTGCTTCCTGTGAATTCCCCTTCTCTTTGTCTGTAGAGCTGCCCTAGGGCAGGGTCCCTCTCCGGAAAACTCTCCGAGGTATGTCCATCCAGGTGGTGCGCTGGTCAACTGGAGGCCACCGGTCCTGCACTCTCTACTACTTCTCTGCTGGAAGTTTACCCCGATGTGCCAGCATTGACTCTGCTAGGTGCATGTGGTGCTAGGGTCTGTGGGTTCCCTGCGGGACAGACACCTGCGGGGCCCAAAGACCCCCCCAGGCTGAGCGAGCATGCCTAACACAGCAGCTAGCTCACCAGAATCTGCTCCTGGGAACTAAGATGCTCTCACTTTAGACTAATAAACACAGACTGGACAACTCTTTGTGACAAATCGGAAACCCCATGCTTTGGCTGTGGGTTATTTGTTGAAAATCACCGCATTTTAAGAGCAGCGGCGAACATAAGTGCCTGTGGTCTTTGGCGAATCCTCTAAGAATTTATATTCTAAGCATCCACACTGCGGCCTCAGGAAGGAAGCTGTGAGCTAGAAGTGCGCAGTGAGGAATCGTTGTTTAAATAGGGAACCAGAAAAGCCTTCGACGTGTTATAAATTCTGAACCCAGGTATTTCTTTCTCTGGAAGAAAAAACCTTCCACTGAGTGAAGGAATCCTTGTGTACTGAAGTCTCCTGGGAGCAGAACTGGCCTTCTGCATGTGGCAAAAATGGCCACCATCCCAGAATCCTCCCCACCCCACTCTCGCCTTCCTTTTTTAAAACAAATCCATACAAAACAATAAAATAAATGAAAACTAAAGAAGTCCAAGTTTAATATTCAAGAGATATAATTCAAGTATAGCCAACTGGACCACTTCCTTGTTAATCAGAAGAATAACAAAGTTTTTCTCCTTGTGTTCTGTGTAGAACATAAAGTTAATACTCTGTTGAGGAAGGCCACATGGATGTGTGGAAGGAACACAGGATGGAGAATTGAAACCTGGCTTGCCTTAGACTCACCACATCTCCCAGGAAAGGCTCAAGACCAGATTTTCCCCAACATGACTGTATTAGAATCACTTGAGAGCCTTCTTAAGAATTCAGAAGGCCAGGCCCTCAGACTCTCAGCCTCCAAATATAAGGTCCTGCTCTCTCTGTCCCATTCCCAGCTCCAAGTCTCTCTCGCCTCTAACTTCTCTCAAAAGCACTCACTTCTCTCCTCTCCCCATCAAGGAGTTAAGGCTTCTGGACGACGAAAAAAAGTAATCAAAACTTTTCAAGGTGATAGTTCATTATCTTGATTGTGGCGATGTTTTCACAGGCATAAATATATGTCAAAGCTTATCAAATCATGCACCTTAACTATGCCCAGTTTCTTGTATGTCAATTATACTTCCAGAAAGCTCTTTTTAAAAGGAGCTAATCAGGTGGTCAGATGGCAACTTCTGCTTCAGGCCAGCAAAATAACTATCTCCAAAGGCAGCAAAGGGCAAACACATACACGTGTTAGGCTATATAGGCAAAGCTGCTATAACCCAAAGTTCCTAAGACACAGTGGCCCCAACATGAGAAAAGTTTCTTCCTCTGTCTCATAACAGCCCAGAGGAAGGCAGGCAGCCCAGGGTGGGTGGGGTCCACAAAGTCATTCAGGGACCAAAGTTCCTTCCATCTTGTTCTGTGCCCACATGATGGGAGTTGACCATGGCTATCCATGGCCACATTCCAGCTTCTAAGAAGTCAGAAAAAAGAGAAATTGGAGGACTAGAAAGTTCCTCTCAGGGAAGCGTTGCAGAAGTGGCACACAATCCTTCCACTCACCTTCTATTAGTGAGAACGTGGTCACGTGGCCACACCTAGCTGCAAGGGAAGCTGGGAGATGTCATTTCTGGCTATTAAAATGGGGGAGGAGGTTTCTATTATTAAAAGGAGGGAGAACAATTAGCCATCTCCACCCTAGTTTGGAGAGATAGGGAGGAAAAAGTATGGGGAGAACAAAACACAAGTCTTAAAAAATTACATTGCCACACAGAGCAGATCCTCAAGAACTACAATTTCCATTACTATGATGAATGGTATATTAGCTTCCTCGTGCTGCCATAACAAAGTACCTCAGACTTGGGGGCTTAAACAATAGAAATTTATTGTCTCACAGTTCAGGAGGTTGGAAGTCTGAGAGCAAGATCTCACAAGATTGGTTCCTTCCTAGAGCTGCAAGGGAAAATCTGTTCTATGCCTCTCTCCCAGCTTCTGATAGCCTCAAGCATCCCTTGGCTTGTGGATGATGTTCTTATGTCTTGACATCATCTTCCCTCTGTATGTGTCTCTCTCTCTCCACATGGATTTTTTTCATAAGGGCCTCAGTCATGTTGAACTAGGGGTTCACCCTACTCCAGTATGACCCCATTTTAACTAACTGCAAAGACCCTATTTCCAAATAAGGTCACATTCTGAGGTACTGGGGGTTAGAATTTCAAGGTACAAACTGTGCAGAGACAAAAATTCAACCCATCACAAGCACTGAATTTGAAATCAGGAACGCGAGTTCACGCCCCAGCCCTGCCACCCACTGGCTGTGTGATCTTGGACAATCTTTTGAGGTCTGGTCTCATCGACTTCATTTCTCAAGGGTGAAATAACCACACCAGCTCCCAGGGTTGTTGGCAAAGGCCTCGAGCAAACTGGGAAGGGCCCTGGTGAGACAGGCAGGAACCTGGGCCCTGGGTGCCTTTGCTGTTTGCATCTGGACAAACGTCTCCTCTAGCAACAGAATACAAAGAAACTCTAAGGGACTAAAAAAAAAAGAACCTGCGTGCATGTGCAGTTGGGGCAAATTATGGACAAGATACAAAAAGACCAACAAAACCCAACTGCCATTTCTGAAGAGCTGGGAGCAAAAGCAGGGTACTGCGCATGCCCCCTGCACACAACACCGCCAAAGGGGCAGGCCCACATCACCCCTCCAGCCCCACCCCTGGACCCGCCCCTAGCCTCACCCCACATGAGGAACCAGCTCATCCCTCCTTGGGGAGCAAGCAAGGAAATCTGGTACTTGCTTTTGCTCCCCTCTGCTGCAGCAGGGGCCCCAATAAAGTCTTGCCTGAATTTCTTGTCTGGCTTCTTATCAGTTTCTACTGATTAAGGAGGGCAAGACCCTGATGGGTAACACTGGTGGCTCTCTGCCTCTCACCCTCCTCTGGCTGGAATGTTGGCTCCAGAGGAAGGCATAACTCTGGCACAAGCCCAGCTTCTCTTCCTGGAGTGCGCCCTTTTTTGAATTAAACTTTGTGGAGGATTCTCCACGTTGCTCAAGTTGGAAGGGGCCTCTTAGCGAGAAACGCTACCATGGGCAAAATACCTTCAATTCTCGTAAAGGAAAAAAAAAATTCCTTTTGGTCCACAGATGGGTGAATGTATTCACTATTTCCAAATGTCAAAATGCCAGCCTGGGACAGATCTCTACAGAGATCAAACGGACTCCCTGGGTCTCCTTTCTACTGATGTGGGTGTGTGTTTAGCCATGGTGTAAAAAGCTGATTCCTGGGCAGAGTGGGCTTGGCGGATTGCACGGTTCACACAGCGAAGAGATGGAGCATCAAGCCTCCTCCGGATTCAGACACCAGGAGTCACACACCCCCCAGGGAGAACTCTCAGGTTCCCAGAACCTACAGTCGATGTTGCCCAACACTCAGAAACAAACCTAAAACATCCTTGAGCTCAGGCTAAGGTGTGCTAAAGTGGTAATAAGATTGCCATTTATGAATATATCAAATCAATATATTGTATGCCTTAAGCTTACACAATGCAATATGTCACTTATATCTCAATTAAAAAAAAAAAAACTGGGCTTCCCTGGTGGCGCAGTGGTTGAGAGTCTGCCTGCCAATGCAGGGGACACGGGTTCGAGCCCTGGTCTGGGAAGATCCCACGTGCCGCGGAGCAGCTGGGCCCGTGAGCCACAATTGCTGAGCCTGCGCGTCTGGAGCCTGTGCTCCGCAAGGAGAGGCCGCGATAGTGAGAGGCCTGCGCACCGCGATGAAGAGTGGTCCCCGCTTGCCACAACTAGAGAAAGCCCTCGCACAGAAACGAAGACCCAACACAGCCATAAATAAATTTTAAAAAAAATACTTAAAAAAAAGAAAAGTAAAAGTCTATTAATTAAAAAAAAAAAAAAACTTCTGGACCATCTCATGAAAATAATAAGGCAAGCAAGGTTATCTGGTCTAGGTTTAAAATTTTGTGATTAAAGGCCAGACTAAGTCTTATCATAAATTGGTATTTGTTTGTGTTTTTAGAAATTCAGTTAGTAACATAGTGGGGATGAGAGTTGAGGAAGATGTGCCTGCGGGCATACCCCTGGAGGGTGTGGGAGGTGGTACAAACCTCCCTTTTCCCAGGACATCCTGGGAATGTGCTAGCAAAGCCTGAAGCAGTGTCTTTATCCTAAGGAAGGATCAGACAAGTTTACATCAAAGTCGGTCCACTGTTTAAAATAGCAAAGAATGTAAACAACCTGAATTTTAAGGATAGCCTGCAGCTTGCCCTCTGGACCCCTCGGGTCTCAACTCCAGGATTAGCTCTTCTGGGAAGCCCCCTGGATATCCCCCATCCTCTCCTGTTCCCACCACGCCTCTTCACGTCTCCACTATAGCAACTGCTTGCATTATGAGCCTTTATTTGGCATGCTTCTCTTAAGGACACCAGAGTTTGGCAAACCAAGATGGGCCAGCCCACCACCTGTTTTTGTAAATAAAATGTTAAGGCTGTACAGCTACACCCATGATTCACATATTATCTATGGCGGGAGACCACAAGACCCCCAATATTTACTATCTGAGAAAAAGCTTGCCAACCCCTGAACTATGCCAGCAGCCCTTTGAAGAAAGAAGAAGTCTTATTTACTTCCACATCCTGTGAGGCCCGTGTGGTGCCAGGCACACAGTAGGTGTTTCATAAATGTGGGCCAAGTTGATTGATGAACCTGAACCACTGAACAGACCAAAGTTCTCACACTTGTATGTGCGTCATAATCACCTTGGGCATTTGTTTAAATGCAGGTTCCCAGGCCAAATGCCCACAGGTCTTATTTGATAGTTCTGGGGTGAAGGTAGGGAATAGGCATTTGATCAATTATACATTCCCAAGGTGATTCTGATGCTAACAGATCTTAAATGGGCCCTGTAGAAAGAAACTCATGGTGAAACAGGGGATCAGGCAGGTTTCTAGCAATATGGTGGGACTAGATAACCCTCCTGCTATGTGCTAGAGAAAACATACAGAACAATTTAAATGTAGAGCTAAGCTCATAGAAACAAATAAAGGAAATTTCTAGGGCTCCAAGAAGGGGCGGGAACTGACCAGAGCAAATGCACAGGTGACCTGTGTCAGCCCCAGGTGAAGGAGGTGCAGAGTTTTGGTAATTTAGAGGCTGGGGTGTTAGTAGGCTAATTGGGACCAGGAGACGAGGCCCTAGGCCCATGCAAGATGGGGAGTTAGAACTGAGGACCCCACCAGGAAGCGGGGACCCTCAACAGACTACAACTTCAGTGAGGGATGGGTTAGAAAAATCCTCCTGCCAGCCCCGGGAGCTGACTGACAAGCTGGTCTCTCTCAACCATGTTGTCCTTTAAGAACTCACTCCCATAACTTGTCTGCATTCATCCTCTATGTTAGCAGTTATACTCCTCATGTGGTGGAAGAACCTTCAAGCAGAGAAATTAACCTAAGAGGCCAGGTCAACTAGTATCATGAATATCATGAATCCATATTTGTTGGTTGTTTCGAAATTAAGTTAATAGCAGTGGTGATGGGGGTGGGTGTCTGGGGTGCCTGGGAGAAGCATGTGCAAAAGCTCCTTGAACAGCAGCCCTCAACCCCAGCAGCAAAGTGTGTCCACCGAAAATGAGCTCACACTCCACAATCACAAAACAATGGGAGTGAGTTGGCAGACACAGCCAAATACTAATAACAGAATTGTCATATTCTACTGTTTCTCATCACCTTCCTGAAACCACTCCCTCCAGGTGGGATTACTGCTTCTGCCCTTGTCCTCTCTGCAGTTTATGGTCAACCCTGATGATCAGAGTGAGCTTGTTAAAATATAATCAGATCACATCTCTCCTCTGCTCAAAATCCTCCACTGCTTCTCCATCTCATATAGAGTAAAGCTGTGAGGCTTGACATCCCCCAGCCCCCCACTGCCTTTCAGAGCTGCTTTAACACTGCTACCCATTCCCTCACTCTATGCCCAAGGGCATCCTGTATTCCCCAAACACACCCCAACTATCTCTATATTCTTGATGTTTTGCTTATTCTTTTTGTTCTCTACTATTCTATCCTGTTTGTATCTTCTCTATTATATTGTAAGCAGAAGACCAGGGTTTTGCCTTGTTCCTCACTGTGTCCCTGGTGCCTAAAATAGTGCCTAACACATACTAGATGCTCAATTTGTGTTGAATGAGTGAATAAATGAGGACACTAGAAAACCACTGGTGCATTTTAATAAAAGGAGTAACTTGATCCTATTAATGTTTTAAAAAGTCATTATTCACATGAAAACCATGATTATGTTCAGCACATACTGCCTCTGTGTATTGATTTCATGGTCACAGCTACCATGTGAGGTCAAGGGGAAGTGAACTATTTTTATCCTTACTTCACAGATGAGTAATTGGGGGTTCGGGGATTTTAGTGTCTCATTTGACTTCCTGCAACTGGTGGGACAGAATTGGACCCACCCTTCAAGATACATCACTCGGCCGCCTGCTTTCTTACCTGCCAATCTTACCCTAGTTTCAAGTTTCGGTGTGAAATACCTTTTGACAGATGAGGGATTTAGAGCTGAAAACCTAAAATCAAGTGTTCCTTAAAGAACAATTCCAGGGATGAAATGTCACTTAATGAAGTGTCTCATGGCAGGATTATTTGTGGGGATATTTCATCCAGGAAGAGCATGAAGTGGGAAGTGGCCGCCTCTGTAGGGTCAATGTTAACACAGTTGAGTTGAGGTGAAAGCCCACCCAATGGGACACAGACGTCCTGGACTCCAGCCCAACCAGCATCCCCTGACCACTCTGGGAATGTTTTCTCATCAACAAAGGAAAGCAGAATCTCGAACTGAAGGAACACTACGTCCCTTCCAGCTCTGAAATGCCATGTGGATGGGTTGATGGTTGAGCTTGAGAGACCACAGCACTTGATCGCTCTAGTAAACACTCTTCTGACCATTTCTATCCGTGAAACGAGCCCAAACATAGCTCTCAGCCTCCCCAGGGACCCTGGTAACTCCCAGAAGCCGAAGCCGGGTGTCACGGGAGGCTGTACTAAATTGTTGCCATTGAAATGACTCTCCACTGACTGACCTAGCACAGAGCGCCGTGCTGACAGCTGTGCTAAGAGCTTGAAGCCCAAGGCCTGGGCTGGAAGCCCGGCCTCACCCCCAGTGAGTCGCTTAACCTTCAGCCTCAGTTCTCTCCTCCCCAGACTGGAGATAATCACAGTCCTAACCCAGTGGGGCCGCTGACAGGACTCCGGGAGGTCAGCGCCGTCAAGCACCGCGCGCCTGTTAGGGAAACGCCTCTCCGCTACATGAACATCATCAGGAAAGGAGAAAAGACAGTTCTGGGCTCACGAAGGCTGCGAAAGGAAGCTCCTCCTTGCCTCATCCCTCTGCTCTGCACCAGCCTCTGTCCTAGACACCTGGACACGGTCCACCGGGACCCTGCTGCTTCTGTGCTTTTGGCACGAAATATCTGGTTTTAACAACAGGGACTAGCAGAGCCATGAAAGGACGATTTGCAAACACCCACAGCCAAAGGCCCAGGGGGATATTGCCAGCCACGACCCATCAGGATAAACAGTGATGGAGTTTAGTGGGCTAGGAGCTTTATGCTGACAATGTTTCCTAAGTTTTGCCCAGCTTCATTTCAGCCGCTGGGGAGGCAGCCGCGGGGGAGGCCTGTGACGTCCCGGCCACCCGACCTGCTCTGCCTACCACCACTGCCCCTCCGCTCCCCATCCCCACAACACGCCAGCCTTCTGTCCCCTCCCAGCACGGCGTGGGCCTGGCCTACGCCGCCCCTTGGGTGGGGTGCTCCCCGTCCCAGCCCCCGCCCGCGTCAGGGGCGAAGTCCCCCCAACCTGCAGGTTGGTCTCTGGGTAAAACTGACCTCCCTGCGGAGACCCTCCCTGGGATTCCCTCAAGGTAACCCCTCCGCCTAAGGTCAGTCCCCCCGGCTTTGCTCTTAGAGCCCCCTATAGATTCTCCCTTGTATAATGTATCACAGTGGCAACTACTAAATTATTAGTATAATTTAGCGACTGTCATTCCAACTAAACAGTAACTTTCACGAGGGGAAGTGTCCTCCATCTCTGTCCTGTCACTGCTCAACTGCCAGGCCCAGCATCTAGTAAGTTCTGAATTACTGAATGAATGAATAATGAATGAATGAGAAAGAGGGGAACCAACATTTTATGAGCTCCTACTGTGTGCCAGCATCTCCTTCCCTTCTCCTGACTCCCCAGGGCGTAGGGCTTATGGATGAGAAAACAAACAAGGAAATTGCCCAAGATCTCTTGGGCCGAGAAGCAGGGGAGCAGGAGTTGAATCCAAGCAGCACGACCCCAAACTCAGTGCCCCTCCGTGACCTCTTGCTTCTCCATCCTCTAGGGTTCCAGCAGACCCCCTCAAGTCTCTGAAGTCACCCCAAAGGGGGTCCCCTCATGGTAGTTAGAGGACGGACCTCTAGTGGGTAGAAAGCTGCTGGCACGTGGGGACATTCAGAGAACGTGAGTTCTCATTCCTCCTCTGTTCTGTGTGGCCTGGAGAGTTCCACAAAATGCTTCCATGTGTCTCGGCAAGTGTGGGGCGGGGGGGAGGCAGGGGCTCACTCCACCTCGCCTGACCCCGGAGTGCAGCTGGAGGAGGCCGAGAGGGCCGACGAGCGCCTGGCCGGCCGAGCGCAAGGTGATGCGCGGCCTCTCATGCGAGCAGACAAGGCTTAGTGAGCGATGCGAGGCCTCCGCCCGGCACAGGAAATTCACTGGAGTTACCGAGGCTTCAGCACCAGCACAGTGTCGTCCCGGGAAGCCAGCTGAAGGGTAAACAAGATTACACAAATCTCGCCGCTTCCTGGACTCATCGGGTTAATGAGGCTTGATGCCTGCCTCTCTGTGGTCAAAGAAATTAATTGTGGCCCCAGTGCCCACCTCGCACGGTAGAAGAGAGGGACCTCAGATTGCGCATTGGTGGACCAGCAGCTCCTGACACACTGGCCTTGAGTGTGAGGGATGGTCCCCTCCTACCTTCCATCCTCCTATCAAATACTTACTGGGAAGTCAGTCCTCTCCTTAAAATTTACCTACGACCTGTCTGAACTTGACAGGTAGCAAATAAGAGGCATAAGAATAGTATTGACTAACACTGGAGTGTCTACTCTGTACCACTCACATGCATTACACCAGATAACATCCACAGCATTCTTAGGGACTATCATTATCCCATGTCACAGATGAGGAAATGTGGACGGGAGGGATGTAACTTTCCCAAGACGCAGAGCCAGGGTCCAGACCTGGCATGGGACTCTCAGTGCCGGGCACAGGAGGGCAGAGGGCAGCTCTGGGAGAAGGCCTCGGGACAGACATCACAGAGGGGGCCCTGGGCTAACTCTCATCTCTCTGAACCTCAGTCCTCTGCTGGATTAACCGGTGTAGGAAGCCCTGCTTCATAGGACTGAATGAGAATTAGAAGTGGAAACTCACGTGGAGTGGGGTTCCCAGCACATGACGCAAAATAGTGCAGAAGAATGGTTTGAACTCACAGCCCTCATTGCCTGACAGCTCACAGAAGCAGGAAGGGCCATAAGGTCAAGATGCAGGGAGGCCTGGTGATTCTGGGGGTCAGACAGCCCTGGGATGGAAGCCTGGCTCACAGATCAACTGTGGAACCTTGACTCCAGCTGCAAACTCCTCAGCATTGGGGCCCTGGTATGTAGGATGGTAGATGGATGAATGAATGGATGAAAGGAGAAATGGATGGAAAGATGGATGGAAGGATGGGAAGGATGACCAGAAGAATGGATGGATGTGGGATGAGTGAATGAATGAGTGGACACATGAATGGATAATGGATGCAAGGATGAATGGGTGTATGGGTTGGTGGATAGACAGAATTTCAGAACTGAGAGGGGCTGGTCAGCTCAATATACCTCTTCCTCTTCAAGTGAACAGAGGCCTGAAGTGGGAAGTGACTTGCTCTAGCCCACACAATTAATTAGGCCCAGGGCTGAGGACCCCCAGCCCTTTTAACCTTGCCCCTCTCTCCCTTTAAGTTCCCTGATGTCATATAACACTTGGGCTGCGACTTAACTTGAAGCAGAGAATCTGGATCATTCCAGCCAGGGTCCCTGCCCTGTATCCTCGTGTCCGGCCTGAGGTATGTGTGGTGCTGCCTCATTCAGCCTTCACGAGGACCCATCCCCATCTCCTCTAAAGACCATATTCTCCCCTCTCCTCCAGGGCAGCCTCCCCACCTAGGAGATCAGGGAGCCACTCCCAGGTTTAATACTGCTAAGGGCAACAGTAATCATCATGGCTATCAGTTATTGAGCTTTTACTTGATGTCATATTTATTAATAAATTAACCTTCGTAGAGACGATAATAATGTTAATAATAGTCACAGCTAACATTTACTGGGGTTTATCATGTCCCAGACATTGTGCTTAGCACTTTAACTCAACTCAGTGAGGTAAGTACATCATCCTTTTACAGCTGAGGAAACCGAGGCACAGAGAGCTTAAGTGACTTGCTCAAGATCACACAGCATGGAACTCAAGAAACCTGGATTTGAACTTGGGAGTGTCTGACTTGGGCACCTAATCTTTTTTCTCACACTAGTTCCCACTGGCTCCCAGATTACACAGACAAAAAAAAAAAAAAAGCCCCTGGTCATGATCAGCTACACCTTTATGGGAGATTTCACAGCATTTTCTACTCAATTTCTCATGAATCCTCAATAAGGTAGGAAGGTGAGTCCAGGTGAGTCCTGCCTTCATCTGGAGTCTAAAATTCTCTCATATACCCAGATACTGGAAGACCTGAGGTCAGCAAACTTGGCTGCTATAACTAATTCTGCCACTAACTGGCTATGCAACTTAAGGAAAGTCGCTTAACCTCTCTGAGCCTCCTAAATAACACTCAAGGGTCATTCTACCTTTTAGGTTTATGGTGGTTGGGGAGAACAACTTCCAGGGCCAAGGTTTTTCAGAGCCATCTTGGGGGCTCAGGTACCTCCTAAATGTGGAGGAAAGGAGATTCAAAAGGGAGCTGCCCACATGAAGGGGAGGGGGCAGCAAGCCCTGAAACCCACTGGAAGATTCCTCACCTATGAAGCGTCTGCGGAAGCTGAGGGGAACTTCACAAGCAGCTCCAGCTGTCAGGCTGCCTGGCCACAGGAGAGGTAACGAGGCAAAGATGCAGTTTCACCTCGGTTCTTATTCAAACAGGAGAAGAAACTGTCTAAACCTTGGCCAGGCTGCCAAGCCCATGGGGGCCTCCTGCAGTCTTGTCATTCCATGAGCTGAGAAAAGTGATCCACACGGCCCTGTGATGGCAGGGAGCTCTGCCAGCTAGGACCCTTCAAAGGTGCTCACGTGTCCTTGTCCAACGGTCCCGTTGACTCCCTCAGCCTGCCCGGAGGCACTTCTTGCCCTGGAAGGGCTGCTTTGGAAGAAGCAAAGGAAGGATGAGTAAGAGCTGAGTGGGAGCAAGAGCTGGGAATCGGGGGACGCCCCCAGGCCAAGGTCACAGCTGGGGCTGGCCAGGGAAATCAGTGAGTAAGCAGAATCCACCCATCCCTGCGGCTCTTCAGCAGCAGTGCTGCGGGGGAGAGGGGTTCTACTGGGGATCAGTTTAACTCTCACAGTAGCTCTGCAGAGCGGGTACTGTTATTCCCACCCTACGCATGAGAACAGTGATGCTCAGAGGGTAAGGAAATTGCTCAGTTTCACGGCTATCAAGCTGCAATTTCAGGTTTTCAATCCAGGTCTCTGGGACTCAAAGCCAGTGAGCTCTTGCCTCAGTGTGCCCCATGCCTGCTGCTGGGCCCTCACTGAGCCCAAGGAGAGGGATGTGCCCCCTCGCTCCCCACCAGAGAGATGGAGGAGGTTGCGCCAAAGGGAAGAGGTCCAGCCTTTAAGAAAGCATAGGCAGCACCCGGAGCAAGGACCACCAATGCCCACCCGTAGCTCCTCGCATGTACCCCGGAGGCCACTGCAGACATTCCCAAACAAGGCCCAGGGCTCCTCTGGTTGCAGGGGCTCGTTTGGCTTGGCCAATGGGGTGGCCAGAGCGCTAGAAGGTGGACAGTCCAGGAGCCACCCTTAACCAGAGCCAGACGAGAGCTGGAGGACCAATCCCCCAGGCTCCCCTCCTCTGGGGGCAGCTCTGGGGTGGGTTCTGCACACTCTCTGGACCCTCTGGGGGACTGAGCTCAGGATGCCCACAGCGGGGACCTGCCCACTTCACCCCCTTTATTGCTTCTTCTTCTCTTCCTACCTCAGTTCCGTTTTCTGGGTCCATCTCATACTATATTATACACATCACACATGAATTACTTGAGTCGCATCCTTGTCTCAGGATCTGCTTTGGGGGAACCTACACATAGACACGACCCTGGAAGTAACAGGCGTTGTGTAAAGGGGGTGCTCCGGGCCACTCTTGCCCTCACAACCTTAATTCTGAGTCATTCTCAACTCCTCCTCACTGGATTCCTCCTCATTCTTAATTATCTGGATACTGACCTGACTCTGTTTTCACTTCCGTACTTACCTTGCTGTGGGGATTAGACCCTGGGGTCGTTCTCCAGGCTCCAGTGTCAT
This sequence comes from Balaenoptera borealis, assembly GCF_965194805.1. Lineage (NCBI taxonomy): Eukaryota > Metazoa > Chordata > Mammalia > Artiodactyla > Balaenopteridae > Balaenoptera > Balaenoptera borealis. Next base: position 113,412,530 of record NC_138861.1, on the reverse strand, counting down.
GTTTTCTACTCAGGTAGATACTGTTCCCTGGACCCTGAGCCCAGGCAGCTCCCTCCCATGAGGCCACCCTTCCGGTGACAGGTTATCCAAATCTGCCTCATTCTCACTTACTCTCACTTTCACGAATAGTCTACAGTGCAGCAGTCCCATGAATGAGGTAGGACCAAGAAGGGGGAGTCGATGACGACACCCATGGGTCTGGTTTGGGCCAGTGGGTGGGCAGTGATGGCAGTCAATCGAAGAGGACCCCCAGGGTGAAGGAAGTTTTGGTGAAAGAATAAGTATTGAGTTTAAAGTGCCAGAGGGACAACCCAGGGGTGATATCCAGTGAGTGGGTGGAGCTATGGAGCTCAGTCTTGGCTGATGAGGTGTTGCTGAGAGATTTCCGCTACAAGGCGGATGCGCTAAGTCATCAAGCGGATGAGATTCCCCAGGGCCAGGACCTGATTCAGGTGTTTATGGGCCAGGAGCTTATACAATTTGGGATGGGGATGCTCATTAAGGAAAAAACCCACACAATTATGAAACCAGAATTGCAAGGACTCTCTTAGACCCCTGGAAGGGATCCATGCCAAGTGAGGGACACTGAAGCTTAAGTTTGTTAAATTCATAGTAAACCAGTAGGGAGTTAAGAGACAGGTACATTATAGTGAAAGTACTTTCTAATGTTCTGTCTCCATCACTAGAGTGTGAGTATCTTGAGGTCTAGAATTATGTCAGGTTCACCTGTGGCCCCAGGGCCTTGAACAGTGAGTGGCTGCATCAGCAGGGTTCAGTGCAGGAAACAGAAATGTGTCTAGGTATTTTTGGCAGAAAGGTAGTCAGTATAAAGGAATAGGTGCTTACAAAATTGTTGGACAAGCTGGATGAGTAGAAGTTATGCTGCTGCTACTGGGTTTTTAGCTTCAGTTTTCACCACTGCTTCAATTTTGAACTCAAGAAACAGCTAGAAATCCCTGCAGATGTCCCAGCAACCCAACACCCATGAACTGATAAATAGAGAGTGGGACATGGAGTGTGGCCACTGCAAAAGCTCACGTCTGGCAGAGCCTGTCCATTAGCTGCCACAGCAAAAATCCTGCTTTTCAGACCTTTCACAAGCTCATCTCATTAGCAGAATCTAAATTACATCCAGAACACTAGCAGGAAGGGAGTCTGGTAATGCAGTTTTTATCCTTCCAGCCCCTGGGAAATAGCAGGGTGGGGAGATCATGGGAGGGGACACAAATGAATGCAAAGTGCCGGTAGAAAGTATCAAAGACAATGGGCCAGAGTGGGTGCTGTATTCATTATCTACTGCTACACAGAAAATCACCCCAAAACTTAGTAGTTTGAAACAACATTTATTATCTCATGGTTTCTGTGGGTCAGGAATCCAGGCAGAGCTTAGGTGGGTGCTCTGCTTCACAGTCTCTGCCAGGATGCCATCAATGTACCAGCCCAGGGGTTGTGGTCTCATCTGAAGGCTCCACTGGGGAAGGAGCCGCTCACTCAGTGGTTGTTGGCAGCATTCACCTCCTCGTGGCTATTGGCTGGGCCTCAGTTTCTCACTCATTGTTGGCTGGAAGCCACCTTCAGTTTCTTGCCACGTGCCTGCCGACTTCTTCAAAGGCACACACTGAGAAGTCAATAGAAAGCATCTGGTAGCAAGATGAAATCAGACTTTTAGAACCTGACGACAGAAGTGACTTCACATCATTTTTGCCATATTCTCAGGTTAGCAGTGAGTCATATTGGGTCTAGCCCACACTCAAGGGGAGGGGCTTATCCAGGGCATGAATACCAAGAAGCGGGGATCACCAAGGGACATCTACTACAGGTGCTAACAAACACTTCGTGAACAACTGAGTGAAGAAAGGAAAAAGGAAAGGGGAAAAGAGACTGATATCCCTGAGGGAAGCCATCTGGCTGCCCACACACAGCTTCACATGGTCCTGGGATCCCGATGGGATCACCTGGCTCAGAGTTCCAAAAGGTGATCAGCCTGGGTGAGGCCGGAGGACAAAGTGAGGACCACCTCACTGGTACCCACTCATATGACATGGATGGATGAACTGAACACCAAGTGTCCTTTACAATGAGAAAGGTGACTGCCATGTGGGCCAGCAGTTTGAATCAGCTGGTGCATGTAGCATTGTCTCAGTTTGACTTAATTTTGCCTTCTCTCCTAAAACTTTTATCTCCCTGTGTCTCTTTTTCCATTTCTCAGCCCCAAAATTCACATGGTAGACTGTGGATTCATTCGTTTGGACATATTTGAGTGCCGACTATGTCACAGGCACGTTAGATAAAGGGAATGCAGAAATAAGAAGAAAATGGCACTTCCTGTCTAGGTCTTTGCAGAGCCAGGGTGGGGACATGAGCACAGATGCTGACAACCGGGTGTGACCAGGGACAAGCATGGGGAGGGGGCTCTGAACTCGAACCTGGAAAGACAAGAAGGCTTCCCATGGAAATGACTCCTAAGTTGTATCTCAGGAGTAGTTCCCCAGCCTGTCCTCCTGGAATATTTTTATAAAGAATGCAGTGTTTTGGGGTACATTATTTTTGGTCTTTGTTTAGACTAAAAAGAAAAGCAGCTAAGGCACTTAGCCTTAATGAAATTTGGTTAGCCCAGGACGTCAGCCAACTGGAAAGAAAAAGTCAGTTCCATTGACTTTCAGAATGCATGCGTCACCTTAGGAGAAGCAAACGCTGTGCCTCAGTGTTTCCATCTGTAAATGGGGCTGATTGTATTTTACACCTACTCACTTGATGGAGTCGCCCGGGGATTAATAAAAATGGGGTTCCCAGGCAAAGTCACTTTCCGAGGAGTAATCCCCTCCTTTCAACAGCTTTGAGACCCTCAGGATGAAATAAAACACATACGTAAAATTCTGTGATTCTCTAAGAACAAAGAGTCCCGACCAATTTGTAGGCTTAAGGAATAGGTGACTCACTGGAAGGGAGAGATGGGAAAGCCATGCGGAGCCAGGGAGGAGGGAACCAGTGAAATTGATGAGAACCCAAGGGTGATTTACAAAGGCAGGAATAGGGATGGGAAAATCAATAACACCACAGAAAATGTAATATGCAGCTGTCAATGAAACTGGTGTTTACAAAGCAGCTTTAAGGATGCTAGAATAGAGGCATGATAATTATTCAAAGAAAATATATGTGCAGGCACTTCCCTGGCGGTCCAGTGGTTAAGAATCCGCCTTCCAATGCAGGGAACGTGGGTTTGATCCATGGGTGGGGAACTAAGATCCCACATGCCGCGGGACAACTAAGCCCACACGTCACAACAAGAGAGCCCATGCACCACAACTAGAGAGGCTGCATGCCACAACTACAGAGCCCACGTGCTCTGGAGCTGCACACCGCAACTAGAGAGAAGCCCACGCACTGCAACGAAAGATCCCGAGTGCCACAACTAAGACCCAACACAGCCAAAAATAAATAAATATTTTTAAAAAAGAAAAAGAAAACATATGTGCAGAGGAAAAGGAGTGGAAAGAACTTTGCTTAAATAAAATATAGAGGTAGTGGAATCACAGCTTTTTATTTTACATGTGAGTCTTCAAATTTGCCAGATTTTCTAGGGAGGACATGTTATGCTTTGAACTCAGAAAAGAGAAATGTTTAGAACTGAAGAAAGAATACCAGGGGGAGGCAGAGGAGAAGGAAAATGGATGAAAGCTGGAAAAGAAGAAATGCAGGCTGCTTTCCTGAACACTTCCAGGACCACATGCTGCATGCCGGGCACAGCATGAGGCCCCATATAAACAGAAAAGAATAAGATGAGGACAACCCCTCCAAGGAGCTTCAGTCTGGGGAGAGGCTGAAAAGTAGCAGGCAGTCTCAGTACCTGTGATGTATGCTAGAGCTAAAGGGAACACAAGGGCCATGGGTGAGTACTCAGCCCAGAGAAATCCAGGAAGCCTTCCTGTAGGAGGCAACACTGAAGCTGAGTCTTGAATGCATGGTAGACACCTTGATACAGGGAAGATGGATGATGGGGAGGAGTGAGCAAGAGGAGATAGACATCCCAGAGAAGGTTAATTTTTGAATTTTGTCATGAGAGACAGTTAAAAAGAGTGTCTTGCCGACTAGACCAGCCAACAGATAGTCCTAAACATCAGCCTGCACATCCTCATCTCTGTGGGTGATGGAGGTTTACTTTTTAACAACCTCATATTTGAATAGTGTTCGATTGTCTTAAAAGTCTTTACATGTCATCTCATTTTATGTTCTGACAACTTTCTGGTATAGATATCATTACTATTATCGTTCTATATGTGATAAAACTGAGATGTAGAAAAGTGAAGTGGGGTAGAGGGAGGGGAGTGTAAGAACCCAGAATCTGGAGCAGACTGTGTGTGGTCTGTCATGGACTGAATTATGTTCCCCCCCCCAAATTCGTACGTGGAAGCCCTACCCCAATGTGATTGTATTTGGAGATACAACCTTTAAGAAGTGATTAAGATTAAATGAGGTCATAAGGGTGGGGCCCTGATCCTATAGGACTGGTGTCCTTAAAGAAGAGGAAGAGGCATGAGCAGCAAGATGCACAGGGAAAAGGCCATGTGAGGAGACAGGGAGAAGACCATTGTCTATATGCCAAGGAGGCAGGCCTCAGGAGAAACCAACCCTGCTGACACCTTTATCTTGGACTTCTAGCCTCCAGAACTCTAGAAAATAAATTCCTGTTGTTTATGCCATCCAATCTGTGGCATATTGCTACAACAGTCCCAGCTGACTAATACAGGTTCCTATACTGACTCTACTACTATTCGCTTTGTGACCTTGGGCATGTTACTTGACCTCTCTGTGCCTCCATTTCCTCAGCTGTAAAATGGGGACAGAAATAATAGCCTACTTCCAAAAGCTGTCAGGAAGAATACATGAGTTAATATCTGTAAAGCATTAGAACGCACCTGGCACACAGTAGGTGCTCAAGAAGAATTGTTTATTGTTTTAATGATCTGCTTATGGTCACACAAGTGTTAATTTATGGAGCAGAAATGCAGACCCAACCCTGTGAGGACCACTGCTCCCTGCTGCCTCCCCTTAGGCAGGCAGGCGTCATTAAGCCCCTTCGTTTTACAAATACAGAAGCTGAGTCAGTCCGAGGACATCTGTCTGGATGTTTCCCACTTACCTGAGTGAAGAAGCACACTTGAACCCTGAGGTGAGTCTTACCTGATGGCAGGTACCACCTACCATATCACCCAGGCATCCATCTCAATGGGTCCAGACCAACTTACACCAAGGGATAAACTCTCAGGCAGCCAGAGGTCTGGGCCACCACGTTTCATCCATTTTCTCAGCGAGTGCTGTTGAGCGTCTGCTGTGTGCCAGCCCGTGGGGACAAACAGTGAGCAAAGTGGACAGAACCCTGCCCTCAGGGAGCAGAGGGTGTGATGAGTGACACCCACGTTAGTTCAAGAATGATACACGTTAGCATAAAGTCATGTAACCAGGGTGTTGAACATGGAGGAAAATCAGGAAAACAGTTGTGTTTCTGTTTCTCACAGTCCCTTCCTACCTGCCCTTTATCTCATGCCAGTGAAAACTCAGATCATCCCCAAGACTTTCCTGCTCCCTTGTAGGTAATAGAAAGTTTCATCAGCCCTGGAAGACATAACCATGGTCTTGATTCAACATGAAGATCTAATCCCAAGTAATAACCAAAACTCCGAATTTCAATTTAAACTTGGACTCTCCATTCCCCAGCTTGGGCTGGCTCCAGATAGCTTAATGGTTTCTTTCTTTTTGTCAATTACTTCGCTGGTATCTGCTTAGCGTGCTTGCGTTTCTTTGATTTTGGTGAGAAGGACAAAGCTATAGAACCGCATAGCTGAGTCACCCAAGGACAGGGGAATGGATAAGAGAGAAAGGGAAGGGGGAACAGCATGGAAAGGAAGAGGGAACAGCATGCAACTAGTCTCAGAGTTTTAGTGAAAAAAGGAATGAAAATGAAATAGGGGAAGAGAACAGTGACCCAAAGCGCCACCCTTTATAGTTAGCATGTATTGAACAATTCTTGTGCCAGGCTCTGTTCTTTTCTTCACGGATGAGGAAACTGAGACAGATAGGGTTAAAGTAATTGGCCCAAAATATTAGAAACAACCTACATATCCATCCATAGGGTGTTGATGATAAATTGTAGTATAGCCCACGGTGGCACCCAGTGATGGGACAACAGTAACCAGAATGTAGAAGTTCATGAGCTGGTATCTTGCCATCTCCAGGATGGAGAGTTAAGTGGGAAAAGCAAAGTACAGAGCAGAAGAGGGTAGGGAAGGTGAACCCCTGTGCACACTTGCTTGTGTGCACAGAACTCTTGAAGGGTGCACGAGAAACTCGGAACACTGGAAGCCTGTCAGGAGAGGACAGAGAGGGTTGCAGAGAAAGTTCTCTCACTGTATGTTTGTTTAGATTTTTTGGATTTTGATTCATGTGACTATATTAGCTATTTCCACCAAATTTTTTAGGTTAAAAGAAGGGAATAAAAACCATCAAGTTTCTCACCCTGTCTCTGGTGGTAAGTAGCAGAGCCGGGCATTAGGTGCAGGGGATCAGGTCCTGCAGCCCAAGCCCTTAGCCCTCAGCTCAGTTCCGTTCCTGAAGCAGGCAGGGCTGATGGGGCCTGGCTGGGAAGGAGCGTGTCAGCTGCCTTGACGGATCACAAAGAGACTGCCAGGTCACCACCATCTCTTGTCCCCTAGTCATCTGCCCTGACTCCAGAGGTCCCTTCAGGCCAGAGCGTGCAGAAGAGCCGGTCCCAACAGAACCTGACGGAGAAGGATGCTACCTGAGGGACGCTCCCTGTTGTTCCCAGAGCTACAGCACTCCTAATGCACTTGACCCTCCTCGTACCTCCTCCTCTGAGGGCTTGAAGGATCAATCCCACCTCTCTGATGAGGAAACTGGGTCCCAGCAGCAGAAGGAACTCGCTCAAGGACGCCTAGCTGTTAAAGGGCCAGAACTGGGGCCATGACCTTCCATCACCTGCTAAAAGCCAAATTGTAACCCCCCAAAATTCATATGCTGAAACCCTCATGCCTGGTACCACAGAATGGGACAATATTTGGAGATAGAGCCTTTAAAGAGGAAATTAAAGTAAAATGAGGTCACTAGGGTGGGCCGTGATCCAATCTGACTGGTATCTTTCTAAGAAAAGAAGATTGGGACACAGACATGCACAGAGAGAAGACCATGTGAGGACACAGGGAGAAGGTGGCCGTTTGCAAGCCAAGGACAGAGGCCTCAGAAGAAACCAAACCTGGGAATTCCCTGGTGGTCAAGTGGTTAGGACTCTCACTGCCGAGGGACCGGTTTCAATCCTTGGTCGGGGAACTAAGATCCCACAAGCTGCGCGGTGTGGCCAGAAAAAAAGAAGAAAGAAAGAAAGAAATCAAACCTGCCAACACCTTGATCTTGGGCTTCTAGCCTCTAGAATTGTGAGAAAATACATTTCTGTTGTTTAAGCCACCCAATTGGTTATGGAAGCCCTAGGAAACGAATACACTCACCCTGCCCTGGGCACATCATTTCATTTAAATTCACAACAAGCCTGGATGTGTTATTCTCATTCAATGGCTGGGCCAATTGAGATGCAATGACTTGCCAAGTTGTCTTAGCCAATGAAACTGTGGCTTTTAAGAGAGGCAATCGATAGAAATGAAGGAAAAGGAAAAGTGTAAAACTTTAAAGAAATCAGGTGCCCTGTTCTACTGTGAGAGTCAATGCAACATTTCCATGGGGATGAGCATGAGGTGCTCACGTCGGCAGGACTTTTTGCAGCCATGGAGTCAGGGTCAAGATCAAGTTTCTCAGCACTGTAACAGCAGTACAGTCTCCCAGACTCAGCAACAGGGAAAAGAGCTTTAGACTCTGAAGACCATGCTCCATTCACAGCGCCTCCACACCCGCCCCTGCCCAGAGAATCCCGGATGCTTTCACGTCCAGTCATTTTACAGAAACATAGACATGCACATAGATGTATATACATCACCACCTCCAGTCACCTCTATCCTGGGTGCCTCTCTAAGGGTCTGGCTCCCCTTAAGCAAGGGAGCAAGATGCCACGGAAAGTTCTCCAGCACCGCAGTTCAACAGACACAGGTGTGCACCCAGGTTCCGGCAGATCCTGGCTCTGCCACCTTGAGCAGATCCCTTGCCAAATTCCAGACAAGACCTGAAGCCCTACCTCGTGCTTCTGTTTGCTTTTTAAGCACTCTGCCAGCATCCTGTGAAGAGTGTCCCTGAGGAGTTGCTGTTCCTTCAGAAATAACCAAAAATGAGGACACAGGGGGCAGAGCCACTGCAGCCCAGCTCAGCTGACTGGCAGCTTGAAGCAGAACCACCCAGCTGAGCCCAGCCTGAATGTGCTGCCCCAGATGACACACACACCTTGTGTCCATTACTGAATGCCACAGAATTCTGTGGTTGGTTGTTACACAGCATCATGAGGCCATAGTTGACAGATACAGGATATTAATGGGCCTTAGAAGTGCTTGTACATCATCACACACAGGGCTTTAAATTGGTAATGAGTTGTTCCTGGTATGGCGTGATGCAGAGGAAAAAGGTTCCTTGCCTTTATGCTAAAACCATAGTAATAACAAAAACACCAACCTTAAGAAGCAGGGTAGCAAAGGGGCTAAAAGCCTCTGAATTCAAATACAAGTTTCATCTCTCACTAGCTGAGTGACCTTGGGTGAGTTACTTAACCTCTCTGTGTCCCAATTTCTACTCTGGATAATAATATGCCTAAATCATAGGACTACGTAAGGATTGAATGAATTTTTACATGCACAGCGCTTATGCAGTATCTGACACATATAAGTGGTAGCTGTTAGTATTCACTGAGCACCTACTGCATACCAGGCTCTAGGTTGGGGGTTCTCGCTTGGCTACGGCTTATCCTCTCAATAAGTCAATCAGTCCCATTTTGCCAATTAGCTCAGAGAGGTTAATCCATCCAATTCTTTCCATCTACATATCTGCCCCCTAGCTCAAAATCTAGAATGCTCTTCCTCCAGGATCCCTCCCTATCTTTCTCAGATCTCAGCTCAGTTGTCACACCTTCAGAGACATTCTCCTAACCTCCCCTAACCAGCCCATTCCCCTACTATACACTTTCACAATACCAAGTACCTATCTAGTGGGGCTGTATTAGTCAGGATAGGCCAGGCTCTGCTGCAGTAACAAACAAGCCCCAGTCTCAGTGGTTGATCAAAGGTTATTTCTCCCTGGTGCTACAGGTTCACTGTGGGATAATGGGAGGTGGGGGGTGGGGCTAATTCATCATGGTCACTCTGGGACCCAGGCCTAGCAGAGGCTTCATCTTGGCACATGCTCCCACATTCCCCGAAGCAGTGGGAAGGGAATGGTGCAATGGTGCCCTGGCTTTTAAATCTTCCACTCATCACTGAGACACATGACTCTTATGGTCACATTTCATTAGCCAAAGCAGGTCAAGGCCAGGCCTAACTTCAAAGGAATGGGAAAGTGCAGCCCTACCATGTGTCTGATGAGGGATAAGGCGACGACTCTTCAGAGAACATCACTGCTAACTGCCACAGTGGCACTTACCCCAGTTGTGAATTGACATGCATTTCCATGACTGATTTATATGTCAGCCTCTTCCCCTAAGACTATACTTGCTGGAAAGAGGGTCCTTGTCTGGTTTTGCTCATGCTTGCATCTCTGGTGCTCTGCAAATAGTAGGCACTTAATAAGTACTTACTGAGTACATTATTGAAGTGACTGTTCCAAAGTTACCCTGTGACAAGATCTGGATTTGAATCCACATCTAGCTAACATAAACACTTTTTTCCGTATCACTGTACCAACATTTGAATTCTATCAACTATAGCCTAAATTGGGTGCCCTCTTGTCAACTAACTTTTGTTTATTTGTTTGTTTTGTTAATTCTGAAAGAGTTCAGGTAGGAATACTATGATTAATTCATGTCACAGTGGGGAATTAATTCAATCAGATTTTTTTTCTCACAAAACTTCGCTTAGCTCTACCTCAGAAACTGAATCTGGAGTATAGGGGATGGGATGGACCATGGTTTTAATGAGATAAAGAATGAAGAACAGGAAAGAGGCAGGGCTCATTTTGGAACTTTTACCACCTGGCAACATTTTGAGATGGGATGACAATCTTTGGCCATTTCTTAGTTTTGCCAACTGTGGACTCTGGCTGTGCAAAATGATACAACTCCAGTTAGACAACCTGATTCCTTCCTTAGAAGGCCTGAACTCTAAGAAACTGTCATGGGACTGCAAAATTCCATTCAATTTGAGTATACAGACAAGGAATCTGCACAAATATAACTTTCCTTTTTCTTAATTGTGGTCAGAAGTCATTTGGCCAAGAGTAATCAGGCCCTGGTTATGAAATACTTTTACTGAAAGCTACCCCACACAACACCCTGTAATCCTCAGGGTCTTGTGCAATGGGATACCAAAGCTCCCTCTTGTGTAAAACCTGGGAACTACAAACCCACCCCAGACATCACTGGCCAAACACACCCCTTACCTCTGTTCTGCAAAGTATGTTTCCTAAGACCTTTTCTTTTGCTATCAACCATAAGCATCTCAGACTCCATGTAGAATGCATGAAAGACATGCATTAACATGGGATTCTTAGGAGTATGGCAAGAGGGAGTATGGAAAGAACTGAGCTATAGGCTGACAATCACTTGTTCACAGTAATGAACCTACTCTGATATTTTCAGTAATCACAACCTTTCCTAACTGCCGGCTTGAGTTGCACAATGAATGAGGAGGAAAAATCTCTTGTTTTTAAGGAAAAGAGAAGACCTACTTGGATAAATTAGGAGTTTGGGATTAACATATACACACTACTATATATAAAATAGATAACCAACAAAGACCTACTGTATAGCACAGGGAACAATACTCAGTATTTTCTAATAACCTATAAGGGAAAAGAATCTGCAAAAAATATATATGTACGTATAACTGAATCACTTTGCTGTACACCTGAAATTAACACAGCATTGTAAATCAACTATACTTCAATTTTTTAAAAAATTTCTTTTTTAAATACATACTTGGAACATGACCAGAGTTAGGGGGAGGGGTGGGAGTGGGAGTGTTAACTTGGCACAGACATTTTTGCATCGAGAATCCGCCAGAAGAATAAGCGTGTTTTAAAGTAATCTGTGAGTTCATCTCCTTTTTGGTTTTCAAAAGCCTGACTGAGTAGCATGTTCAGGTAGAGCATTTACATTTTAGCCTGAGGACTTCCTGCCTCTGAAAAGGCAGTTCTGCAGACTTGACTACTGGTGACTCAGAAGCACAAATATCAATACAAGAGTTTTCTAACCTCAAAGGCAAGGCATCCCCAGGCACTTTTACTGGCTTCATTGTTGAGGTCGATTTAAATTTAAATTTTCCCCCAGGAAAACACACACACCCAGCTCCTGCTTGCACCCCAAGCAGAGAGGGAGCCCCTCTCAGCCCAACAAGGAATGAGGATCCCCAGCTCAAATGCCAAGGAAATTCTTATCAAGTCAGAGCTTCTTTCCGTGGGGAGACAGGCAGGATACTTGGAATGACTTAAGACAGATATGATCCAAGTCATAAAGAACTCATAATTACCAGTAACATTTACTAAAGAACTTAAGAATAGGAAAAGAGAGAGAAGAAAGAAGGAATGAAAACAACAACTAAAGAGTAGGACATTCAACAGTGCAATTGAGAAAGTAAGGAGAGAGACCAACGTGAAAATGTTCACCATAATACACGTGTGCTCACAAAGTTGCCTTTCTTCAGCAAGAGCCACTGCCCAGATGTCCCACACGTGAGGACAGCTGTGACACTTGGCACCCATGGAAGACTCCTAACTTTAGCTCTAGGGAAGATGTGACTCCTCCGGAGAAGAAGAGGCTGTTAGAATCTTCTGAATGGGTTTCCAGAACTTTCTGGAAAGTTCTGGAAATGTTCTGCTGATCCTTCTAGGATCAGGGGAAGATGTAGGCTCTCAGAGGACTGTCCCATCTGGGTTCCCCTCCTCTTTTCTCCAAACATTATTTGAAAAGAGAAAATTCAAATCAACGAAATTATGTTTTCATTTTGGGGGTGAGAGGGCTTGAAAGACTGAAACAGCCCCAGGAAAGCCCAACGACAAGAGAGTTTTTAGGAAAGGGAGCAGTATAGGCAGGAAAATTGTTTCTAAAATAAGCGTGTGCTCTTGCCAACCGCCCCGATGCTCAGATGCTCAGCTTCTTGGGAAGGGGTGGTGGTGGCATGAACTCCCCGTGGCAGTTAGAAGGCTGGAGGCTTGAGCACAGACACACACGGGTAGCGTTTCCCAGGCTGAATCTTTGCCCACGAAGTGGTATTTTTGGCTTGGTCCTCAGCTAAATCTTATGAAAAGGCTTCTCTCTAAAGTGTCCATTGGACCGATGCCGACAATTTTGCTCTCAAAGGAAGCCGCTGGGGAAGCAGTAGAGCTACTATAAAAGGTGGTGGTGAGACACCCTTGAGTGTGCAAAACCCGGGAACCCGGGATCCAGAAGATGGACCACAGCTTCCATCCGTCTCTGACATTGTCCGCTTTTCAATGTGGACATCGCCTCTATGACAGTAAACCTTTCATTTTGTTTTTAGGTGAGAAAGTAGTTTTTCTTAATTTTTAAATTAAATTGTAATTAATTTTTAAAATTAATTTAAAATATTTTTGTTAAGCCAACTTTGGGGTCCACTTGTCATCTCTGATTTCTTCTTTTTAGATACCAATTGGACCTAATTCTAAAGTGCTTTTTTCTTTCCTTGTTATTTATTACATTTATTTGAGAAAACCTCTCTTCCTATGTCTATTTTAGAGTGATTTCTAGGGAATTGATAGACCTGTAAATATTATGATTGTTTTCTATTTTTTCATAGAAATGTCCCCATACAATATACCTGTCATTTCCATTTCTATTAAAACACAAACACAACCCTCCCTAAACCTCCCCTTACAAACTGCAGGACAAAGTGGGAACACAGCAGGATGTACAATTAGCTTTAAATCACTGTAAATACCTCCTAATTATCTTAGCTTCAGGCCCAAGATGCTATCTGCAAGGGGAGATGTCTCAGAGCTAAGGGACATGCAAAATGCCCCCCTAAAAGCCACTCCAGGATCCCAGGCTGCCACCTCATTAACCCACCTGCTTGGTAAAGAGCAAAAGCGGAGGCTGCACATTGGTGAGACTGAAACTCCATATTGACAATTGAATGTGCTTTCATAACATGGTGGAGACTGGGCGGTGGGTAGGTGCGGGGAGTTTAATCTCCGCTGAAAAGATTCAGTGAAGAAATTTCAGTGAGACTGGGGGCCACGGGTAGGGAGCAGGGCAGTGACTTAGAAGTAACCGTAGCTAACTCAGATAGCTCTGGCAGAATAAAAGGCAGAGAAAGACAGATCCTTTGATATCCTCACCTTTTTATTCTGTGGTATTGTAAACAAATGTGGGAGTAGCTCCCAGGAAGTCAGAACTGCAAATAATAGGATGGATGGATGGATGAATGGATAGGTGAGTGGGTAGACAGGTGAGAGAGTGGGTAGAACATTGAACAGATGGATGGGTGGATGAGTAGGTGAGTGGTTAGGTAGATGGAAGGAGAAGGGTGGTTATGGGGATGAGTGGATAGGTGGGTAAATAGAATAAGCCTTTTCCCACTTTTATATGTAATTTCATTACAGCATCCCCCCTTCCACGTTCACAGGTCTTTTATTTTAAAAATTGCCATCAAGCACTAAATATAATAAAATAGGCACTCTATACCCACTGCTAGTGGACATGTAAATGGGTACAACTTTTCCGAATGGTAAAGCTTATCGAGAATATTTAAAAGATTGGTGCACAGCAATGTTTACAGCAGCATTACTCATAGTGGCCAAGAGGTGGAAACAGCCCAAATGACCAATGGAGAAGCAAAATGTGGTCTATACATACAACTGAATACTCAGCCTTAAAAGGAACGGAAATGCTTTTTTAAAACAATTTTTAATAGTTCAACTAAAAACATAAGAATATTGATCAGACTTGCTATCAATCTAATGCTGGCCGCTGGTCCTCACCGTGTGAACACAGTGTAGCTGGCAGAAAACTGTTTTCCCAGGAATGGCCCTAGATTGAAAGTGCTTCACCCACATGCCCTTTTAATTTCTCGTTGGTGGCCAAGGACATAGTTTTTGGTTTCATTTTGTTTTGTTTTTCTGGCTGTATTGAGGTATACTTGACAGATAAAATTGTACATATTTAAAGTGATGATTTGATACGTATACGTTTCAATTTAACAAATCTACCACTTCACATGGTTACTTTGTGTGTGTGTGTGTGTGTGTGTGTGTGTGTGTGTGTTTGTGTGTGTGGTGAGAACTCTTTAAGATCTACTCTATTAGCAATTTCAAGTACACAATACATATCATTAACTATAGGCACCATGCTGTACATTGGATCCTAAGAACTTATCTTAAAACTGAAAGTCTTTGCCTTTGGACCAACATCTCCCCATTTCTCCCACACACACACCCCACCCCAGCCCTTGGCAACCACCATTCAACTCTGTTTCTACAAGTTTGACTTTCTTTTTAGATTTCATATATAAGTGACATCATACGGTATTTGTCTATCTCTGCCTGGCTTAATTCACTCAGCATAATGCCCTCCAGGTTCATCCATGTTGTTGCAAATGGCAGGATTTCAGTCTTCTTTATGGCTGAATAATATTCCATTTTGTGTGTGTGTGTGTGTGTGTGTGTGTGTGTGTGTATACATATATATGTGTGTATATATATGTATATATACATATATATACACACATATATATACCATATTTTCTTTATCCATTCATCCATCGACAGACACTTCAGTTGTTTCCACATCTTGGCTACTGTAAATAATGCTGCAATGAACATGGGAGTACAGATATCTCATAATCACTGATTTTGTTTCAAATATACATCTAGAAGTGGGATTGCTGGATCATATGGTAGTTCTATTTTTAATTTTTTTGAGTAACCTCCATACTGTTTTCTATAATGGCTTTACCAATTTACATTCCCACCAACAGTGTACAAAGATCCTCTTTTCTCCACATAAAAGGAAGGAAATTCTGGTACATGCTACCACAAGGATGAACCTTGAGGACATTATGCTAAGGGAATTAAGCCAGCACAAAAGGACAAATACTGCATGTTCTAATTATATGAGGTATACCTAGATAGCCAAATCCATAGAGACAGAAAGTAGAATGGTGGTCGCCAGGAGTGGGGGAGGGGTAATGGGAGTCAGTATTTAATGGATACAGAGTTTCTGTTTGGGAAGATGGAAAAAGTTCTCAATGCTGGTGATGGTTGCACAGCAATGTGAATGTAGTGCTGCTGAACACTTAAAAAAGTTAAAATGCCAACTTTTATGTTATATGTATTTTACCACAATTAAAAAATAAAAAGATTGGCGCTCTCTGACCCCTTATAAAGCTACTTAGAGCAATCAAGCCTTAGGAAATATATTAAAATGCAGGCAAAGAATTATGCACAGCTATGCTCATCACTCAACTGTTTACTGAAAACAGCCTAAATGTCCAAAAATGAGGACTGATGGAGAAATGATGGTACATCCACACTACAGATTATCATGCATCCATTAAAAATGAGATTTATAAAATTGTTTTAAAGAAATGGATAACATGTAAGATCACTTTACAGTATAAAAACAGAACACAAAATGGTGTTTGCAAATGATTAATAAGCCCATGAAGAAAAAAAGTAGCTAGAGAGACTACTATAAAGAAATTGGCCAAAACATTATTTCCAGCCCTCTGAGTAGTGGGATAATGGATAGTTTTTTGGCTTTATATATTTTTATGTTCTCTCCAAATTTCCTACAGTATGCACGTGTTCTTTTGATGGTGGTGGGTGGAGTTAGGTAATTGGATCGGAGCAAGAAGTATAGGTAATCTGCTCTCTCCTTGAGCAAAATAATTTTCAAATTTACTTGGTGGTAAGGAAACTTGGTCTCAACTGGCATCAGGATGACGTGTGCAGAGAAATACCTTAGCTGCAACCAGAAAGGAGGCTTCCAAAAGTGCCCGCGGGGAACCAGAGTCCCCGAGTGGAAGATGAGGTGGGCGTGGCAACGACGAGGGATGGGCGTGGTCTGGAAGGAGGATGGGTGTGGTCAGGGCAGGACTCCTGGCAGAGAAGCTTTAGTGTGCGCTCTTAGGCAGTCTTCAGAGAGTGAAAAATACAGATTCCTTTCTACGGTGAACAAGCCAGGCCGGATATTCAAAGAAAGCCGAAGGAAAGGGCTCAGAGAGGAGGCAGAGCCAATCAAAAGCTTTTCAGAACTAAATAAATTACTGATATAACCAATGGGGCTTTTTATGCTGTAGAGATGGGGTTAGAATGGAGAACAGTTGTTTCCGAGACTTTTTTAAATGTGAGAAACAGACGCAAACATTCTGGCCATGAAAGTTGTCCATGAGTTATTATTAATATTACTCATTAATTCTGCAAGTATTTATTGAGGACCTACTATGTCGGCACTGGTCCAGGCATCAGTGAACAAAACAGACAAAATTCCTGCTCTCCTGGAGCTTACATTCTAGTGGGAACAAATGACAGTAAACATAATAAACAGGTCCAAAAGAAGCTGTGCACTTACTGTGTGCCAGGCGCCATCCCCATGTTGGAAATGAGGAAACTCGGATGCCTGTCTGCTCCTGCTCCACTACATCTCCCTGCCTGCCAGTAAGGTCCTCACTGCAGTGAGAGCAGTATTCAAGTGATAAAGAAAGAGCCAGACACTTGGAATATTGCCCATAGCCTAATCCAGCGACAGCACATGGCAGGCACACAGTAAACCTTTGCTGAATAAATCAGCGCATTGAAAGGTAAATGAGTGAATGCATAATCAATCAATTAATGACCACATTCACCTGGCAGGTGGAAGGATGAGGTTTCTAGAAAAAGAATTGTACCAGGAAAGAGGAGCTTGCCAGTATGAGGACCCACTGTGTGCCTGGCACTCTGTCCATGTAAGATCCAGTCACCGACCCTGAGCACTCAGAGTCAAGGCAAAAGGTTACATACCACCGTCCTACACGGGTATGTAGGGGGCCAGGGCTCACATCCAGGCCTGTCTGCCTTTCCACTCCCCTTCTCCAGGTGTCCCTGTGAAACTCCTGAGCTGCTAAGTTCTTGAAAACATCAGTGTCTTTGCCCCAAGCCACTGAACCCTGGAGAATTTCCCCAGGAATCCAGATGGGTTTGCGGCAATGGTGGCTAAAGGTGGTGCCTCAGACTGGCCCTTTGTGCATCTTTATCTAACAAGGCAGAAGTTCCTGCTAATTGCGTTGGTTTGTGGGTGTTCTACCTGATCCTACAAATTGCCGTCAATAAATTCAGAGCCTGATGCAGTCCTGGAGGCTGAGTAGGTTTAAATCTCATCTTGGTTGGGAGTAGATAAGAGCAGCCTCAGGTCCTCTGGAGGGGCTGGAAGGTAACTGGGAGCCCAGCAGGCCCCCAACCCACCCCCACCCATAAGCAGCCCGCCCTCTCCCGGCTCAGCTGACAGCAGGTATTTATGCTCTGGGACCTGGAGACGCTGTTCTTATAATGACCTAATGGCTGGTGAGCCGACGCTGTTTGGAGGAGGTCATAAATTAAGCCTGGAATTCTCAGGATAAACATCTTCAGGATTTATTCTTGTAGCTGCTCTCATGAGGCACATTTTTTTCTGGAGCCAGGGTGTTGGGAGAAGCCCACACACCCCCTCCTCAAAACTCACCAGAGAGAAAGGCTCCCTCTCGAACAGATGGAAGCTTCTGCTCTGGGAGGGCAACCGCATTGTGGAGGCAGGGCTCAGGAAGCCTCCACGCGTGGACTCTCCCCCTTGTCCAGCTCCCCGGCAAAGGCTATTATTCTGCCAGCTTCCGCTTCAGGACTTAGCTCTAGCCATGCCTGGTGCGGTGCAAGGAACATGGTCTTGGGAGCTGGAGGTGGGCTTGGAAGCCAGCTGGGGGATACAGAGCAGCTTCCTCACCTCTCTGAGCCTCAGAGTCTTCATTCATAAGATGTGAAATTAGCCCACTCATGTGTGGGCTTTGTATTAGATGGCTTGGGCCACCTAACAAACTACCAGACTGAGCAACATAGACCACAGAAACTTAAGTTCTCAGAGTTCTGGAGGCTGGAAGTCCAAGATCAAGGTGTCAGCAGGGTTGGTCTCTTCTGAGACCTCTCTCCTTGGCGTGTAGAAAGTATCTTCTTCCTGTGTCCTCACATGGTCATCCCTCTGTGCATGTCTGTATCCTACTCTTCTTTTCGGATAAGGACACCAGTCCTGGTGGATCAGGGCCACTCTAATGACCTCATTTTACCTCACTTAGCTCTTTAAGGACTCTGTCTTGAAATGTAGTCACATTCTGGGGTCCTGGGGGTTAGAGCTTTAACATATGGATTTGCGGGGGACACGGTTCAGCCCATAGCAGTGCTCACAGAGTTGACTCGTCTCCAGGGTCTTGGGTAGTCCTTTCTGAGAAGCTGCACCCACCAGATGCTCTAAAGACACATTTCCCAGGAAAGGGAAAGAGGACCCAGATTTGCTGATCACCCACCACATGTCAGACACTGTGCTGCGTGCTTCATGTACATATCTTTGAGTGGAACCCAGTGTGTTAAGGGATTGTGTGTGTGTGTGTGTGTGTGTGTGTGTGTGTGTGTGTGTGTGTGTATTTTATTTCCTTCTGGGAGTGGGGAGCAGAAATTCCACCATGGAGTAGTGGTTTATATGAGCTCTAAGGCCCCTAGAGTTCTGGAAAACTGGGGTTTGTTTACATTTATCCATTCATCCAATAAATTTAAACTGAGCTCCTATATGGCCAGGCATTGTTTTAGGCAAACAACATAAAAAAATCTCTGTCCCTGTGGAGATTACATTCTAGTGGAGGGAGACAGATCATCAGTAGACACAGTGAGTCATGTAATATGTTAGGGGATCAGGTGCCAAGGGGGAAACAGAGGGGCCTCCAAGGGGGCTGGGGGGGGGGGTGCCTATACTTTCAATATAGGGTAGTCCTGACAGAGGCTGAGCAAGGATTTGAAGGAGGGAAGGGAGCTAGTCATGCAGGTGTTCAAAGAAACATATTCCTGGCACAGGGAACAGCCAGTACAAAGGTCCTGTGGCTGGTGTGATACAAGCAACAGAAAGGAGGCCAGTGGAGCTGGACAAAATCAGCAAAGGGGAGTCAAGGGAGGAGAGGTCAGGTGGCAATGAGGCCCACATCAGGTCAGGCTCAGAAGGCCTTTGCCTTTTTCCTCAGGGAAATGGAAATTATCGGAGCGTGAGAATTAATGAGAGGAAGAATCAGAGTCAACGAGTTCAGAAAAACAAATGGGATGAAAAACTGTGTCAAGAGATTCCCCATGACCCAGACCAGGTGCTGGCAGATGGCTGAGAGGTAACTGCAGTCAATGTCAGGTCTCTGACCCACTCCTGGGGAAGTCAGGGGCCAATTTCACAGCTAGAACACCAGCGTTTCAGATCTCTCCCAATATCAAATAGTATCACCCCTTAAGAGTGGTGGTATTGGTGTGGATTAACACAGAGAATCCTGATAAATAGTTTACTGGGAAAAAAAAAAAAGCCACAAAACCACAGGTGGGAAGCAGTAAAATAAGTGGTTAAATGTTGGGGTTCTGGAAGCAGGTTGCAGGGTTTGAATCCCAATGCTGCTGCTTGTTGTGTAACCTCAGGCAGACTTCATGCTGTGAAGCTTCATATGTATGATCTCATTCTTGCTTTAGAAAGGTGGACGTATGTACATCCCTGTGCATAGAACAAAAGGTAAGGAAGGATGCTTGCCAAACCACAAAGGCAGGCATCTGGGGTGGAGGATACCAAGGAATATGTTGCCCTCGGGCCTGCTCTCTGCTTATGGATTCCAGAGCCTTGGAAGCCCAGATACACCCCACCCCCAACTCCACAGCTGATCCTCTGCAAACAGATAAGCAGACTCCATTCTCCCGATGCTTCCAGGGATGAGTGGTCAGTAAACTGCTAATTTACAGCAACTTTTCCAGCTACAAGGTCCCTAAGATCCCCAGCAGAACTTTTTCAGGTGACCTGAGGCTGTAGAATAATACTGGTGATTAGATTCCCAGGCCCTGACATGAAGCAGCCCAGTGCAGGAGGCAAGAGGTGGCCTCAATCAAGGCCCCACAAGCATCAGATAAGGACCTGGCGAGAGGGAAGGCAGCCCTCCTGACAGCCCTCCTCACTAACCACACCCAGAGCAGGAACCAGCAAACAGCACCCTCAGCCCACCAGAATTCGACTTTTAGGAGAAAGTGGGAAATTGACAGGAGGATAAGCTCATAAGAACTGATTTTCTGTGTCTGGACCTCAGGACCCAGACAAACACGTTCCCTGGAAGACATCTCAGACAGGAGCCACAGATCCTGGTGTGTGGCTCGGGCAGGGTTTCCAAAAACATGCAAGTTATGGGCTGAATTGTGTCCCCCAAAAATTCATATGTGGATGTCCTCACCCTCAATACCTCGATATGTGACAATATTTGGAGATAGGGTGTTTAAAGAAGCATTCAAGGTTAAATGAGGTCACTAGGGTGGGCCCTGATCCAATATGACTTGTGTCTGTATAATAGACCGTTATGACACAGACACGCACAGAGGGCAGACCACGTGAGGACACAGGGAGAAGAAGCCGTCTATACAAGGAGAGGGGCCTCAGAAGAAATCAACCCTGCCGACACCTTGATTTTGGACTTCCAGCCCCTGGAACTGTGAGAGAATAAATTTCTGTTGTTTAAGCCACTCATATAGTGGTTAATTTTTAAAAATTGGGAGATTTCAAGCAGAAATCCAAATTTCTATTTTCTCTTTAAAAACTGTGAGTCGTGGCCTCCGTGGGCTCATTCCCTCCTGGATGAAGCTGGCAGTAGCTGTTCACTTCGGAGAGGCATCAGCCCCACCTGGCCTCACTCCCGGACCCTTGTTTTCTGGCCCCAGTTGGCATTTGTGTCTTCAGTTCCTGAATTCAAATCTGCTAATCCCAGACACAGCCTTGGGACAGAGATGTTATTAAACATAGAGGCCCACGGCTGTTTGGCTAGAAAGACATGGGATGTAAAGCCACCGTTTCCTACACATCCAAGGGAATTGTTATCCTTGATGATAATAATTTCTCTTATTGTTGCTATTAACTGACCATTTGTTATATCCCCACCTGTGTTGTCTTATTTAATGCTCACAACAACCCAATGAAAGCTGAATATTATCCCCATTTTGCAGATGAGGAAACTGAGGCCCAGACCCAATAAGTGACATGCCCAGTCACACAGCTATGAAGTGGGAGGACAGTCATTCAAGGTCATTTCTGCTTGACTTTTCCACCATGTTCTAATTTGTAAAGAAGAAGTGCCTTCGATCTAAGGAAGTGGTCTGGGTGGGAGAAAGAGACCAGAGGCAGGAGTCAGGAACCCTCATTTCAGGGAAGCCCCAGCCTGGAGTTAACACAGGTGCTCACAAGGTACTCGCTGCCCTGCACCCCATCTCCCCATCCCCCCTCATAAGTGCACACTACTATAACCTTGGGCTTCCCCTTACGTGTTGATTAGGAGGATCAGATACAATCAGATATTTCCAAAAGGAAATGCCTTTCCAGAGGGAAAAGCTTACTAGGGAAGGAGATGTAATTCTACAGCCCCCAAACAAGCAAACCAAAATCAAAAGGAAAAACAAGCTTTTAATGTTAGTTTTTAATACAAAAAATCTGGGAATGTTTAGACTCTTTACGTTGGGGTTTCTGTCTCCACATCACAAGCCAGGCTCCCACCTTCCTCAGGATGTCATCAACTAGCCTCTGCAAATATATGCAAACTCTAGCCGAAGGGGTGGGGGAGGGGCAGAATACCGGAGCCCCAGTGTGACCCAGGTGTGTGCCTCTCTGAGCCTCAGCTTCCTCATCTGTAAAATGGAGCTAGGGGCTTGTGTCTCGCCTGGTGGGAGAAGATTCCTTCTAATTCTGCAAGCTCTGAGGCCCATTCTGAGCCAAGATGCTGTGCTTTTCCTGAGGATTCAAAGGGCCACAAGGTGGGGGGGGCTCATTGGAAGCTCGTGGGTGACCAGGTGCTGGATACAGCATCCACTCCTGGTCAATGAGCAGGGTTCCCACAGGGAATGGAGAGTACCTTCCTCGCCTTTCTAAGAGGGAGGGTCACTCCATGGTCTGGAGGACACCTGTCTCATGTTCATCCAGACCCAGCATGAGCTCTACCCCGACTGCCTTCCTAAAGTTCCCAGAACCTGCCACTGCTGGCTCACCCCTGATAATAAAGATGGAGACCACTAACATTTATTGAGCACTTACCAGACTGAACCCCCATTTTACAAATCAGGACACGGAAGCACAGCAAGCTTAAGCGATGTGCCCAAGGTCACACAGCTGGTCAGAGACAGGGCCAGGATTTGAACCCAGACACTCTGGCTCCAGCGTCTGCACTGGGGCTCTGACTATAGCACTGCCTTCTGCCTCATCTGCCTGGGGACTCCTTCAGCTCAAGTCCAAGCCCCATCTCCTCTCAGAGGCCTCTCCTGGCCACCTGCTAACCATGGCAAAATGGGACTCCACCCTCTTCGTGCCACTGCTGTAGTCCACATGCATCCCTGCCCACACACCAGGCACTTAATCCCTGATGGCTGCTCACCCCCAACAAGCGTGCAAGGTGGCCATTGCTCACTGCCATTTAACGATGGGGTCCTGAGGCTCAAGACATTTAAGTAACTTGACAAGGCTGCATTGCCGATCAGTGCTAAGGCAGGATTGGAACTCAGGTCCTCCTGACTCCAGAACTCCTGGGTGTCCACTGTTATATGCTGCCTGCCTTTCAAACTCAGCAGCCGTCACTTGTCACACTGACGTGCAGCTCTGCCTCTGGGGTGGGGCTCATGCCTGACACATCCCTGATGCCAGGAGACAACCCCAGGCCTGGACGGAGCCAGCACTGAGGACCTGAGTACCAGATGTCTATGGCAAGGGCGCCGACTGGGAAGATGCCGAGCACCAGTCACACGGCTAGTCCAGCTTCCTTTCTTCCTTCCGTCATTCGTTCCATCGACAAATGTTAATGAATGCCCGCAATAGGCCAGGCACTGTTCTAGTCACTGGGAAAACAGTAGAGAACAAAACAGAAATGTTCCTGCGCTCATGAAGCTTGTATTCTACTGGGCAGTGAGACACCAAAAAAAAAAAAAAAAAAAAAGACAGCAGTGTCAGCTGGATGGTCTTGAGTTCTGTGAAGAGAAAGAAAGCAGCTGAGCAGCTGGGGCGATAGATACAGGGGTGGGGCTCACTGTTTCATATCAGGTGATCAGGAAAGGCCTCTGGTCAGAGTGTGCCTGAGCAGAGACTTGAAAGAAGTGAGAGGTCAGGGGAAATGGGGAATTCCAGGCAGAGAACAGCAGTCCTAAAGGCTGAGTGAAAGAAGCATTTAAAGATGGAGCAGGGCTTCCCTGGTGGCTCAGTGGTTGAGAATCTGCCTGCCAA
This sequence comes from Balaenoptera borealis, assembly GCF_965194805.1. Taxonomy (NCBI): domain Eukaryota; kingdom Metazoa; phylum Chordata; class Mammalia; order Artiodactyla; family Balaenopteridae; genus Balaenoptera; species Balaenoptera borealis. The sequence continues at coordinate 113,388,943 of NC_138861.1, read as the reverse complement.
TGCAGGGACACAGGTTCGAGCCCTGGTCTGGGAAGATCCCACATGCCGCGGAGCGACTAGGCCCGTGAGCCACAACTACTGAGCCTGCGCGTCTGGAGCCTTTGCTCCGCAACAAGAGAGGCCGCGATAGTGAGAGGCCCGCGCACCGCGATGAAGAGTGGCCCCCGCTTGCCGCAACTAGAGAAAGCACTCCCACAGAAATGAAGACCCAACACAGCCATAAATTAATTAATTAATTAATTAAATAACATATGTTTGTTATCTCTAAAAAAAATAAAATAAATAAATAAATAAAGATGGAGCAAATGCTGGCTGCTGAAGGATGGAGAAGAGGCCAGAGTCAATTCCCAGTGATGCCCAGTGGTGCAGGGGAAAGAGACGGCCACAGGAACGAGGTCTAGAAAATGCTGCACTCTGACAAAGTGAGAAGGTTTCTTCACCCAGGGGCCTTTGGGGGCTTTGACGGGCCGGTGCACCTTCTGAAGGCCCAGGTGTGGGAGAGCGCACATGGTGCCCCCAAGTGTATCTGACCCCAAAAAGCATCTCCAGGATAAACATTCCTCAGAAAACATGTTGGAACTATGGAGAGTGATTTTCTGCAGGGGCTGTTTTCTGAGCTGGAAGGGAACATGTGGCCTCAACCCCTCGAGATGTGATCCTGGGAAAACAGACCCCATCCTCAGGTAGGTGCATCCCCCTTGCCTTCCCCAGCCGCTGCCCTGAGAGGCAGTGAGGTGGGGAAAAATGCCTGTGGGAATGAGGGCAAGTGCCTCAACCTCCCCAAGCCTCAACTTGATAGCACTTCCTGCACTGGAGTTGTGGGAGAATTAAATGACTCAACTTGTGGGGAAACTGTCAGGTCAACCGTAAAGCGCTGAATAATTATGAGTCATCGTCACTCTGAGTCATCATCGTGTCTCTTAACAACAGTTTAAGATATTAACTTTCCCAAAGAACACTTGCGTGTCGACAGGGAACTTCTTGAAAGGCAAAACCTGAGTCAAAAGAGTGGCAGTAAGGATGAAAATATTGCTCCGTCCCCAAAGGCAAAAATAGTAATAAATAATAATAATGGCAAAAAACAACAGAAGTAACTTTTCATTTACCACTCATCTTTGCCTGGTGCTTTACCGCTATTAGCGGTGACCCTGTGGGGTAGACATTAGCATCTTTGTTTTACAGATGGGGAAAATAAGCCTCAGAGAGGTTAAGTAACCTGTCCAAGGACACACAGCAGGAGAGGATGCCACTGGGAAGTAATTTATTCACTCATTCATTTACGAAATACCTGTTCCTGCTTCCTCTGTCCTGTTCTCTGGTGTTTCTCTGGTGTTTCCGACACTGAGCTTTGAAAATGAGGACTTCAGAAGGAGAGGAAGAAGGGCGTTTCAGAGCAAGGGACTGCCTTGCTGCAGCCCAGGTGCTTCGAATCTGTTCTCTGTTCTCAAGCAGGTTCATTGCTAGTGCCTTGGCAGTGAGGGGTCCCCTTGGAAGGATGGGCTCCTTTTTTTCGTGGATAAAAGAACAAGCACTGGACCAGGATACGGGCTCCAGGTCTGCCACCTTGGGCAACATGACCTTGGGAAAATCGTTCTGAGTCTCAGTTTCCCCAGAGAGGGCATTTCTTGGACAGTGATTTTCAAAGTGTGGTCCCTAACCTGGCAGCATCAGCCTCACCTGGGAGCTTATCAGAAACACATTCTCATCCCCCGACCTGTGGAATCAGTAACCCTGAGGGTGAGGTCAGCCAACTGTGTCTTAACAAACCCTCCAGGGATGCTGATGCCTGGGAGAGGTCTGCTACCCCAAGCGTGGCCCTGGGACCGGCCACACTGGCATCACTGGGGAGCGTGGTAGAAATGCAGAGTCTCAGGCCCCAGCTGGGGCCTACAGAATCAGAATCTTCCTTTCCACAAGATCCGCAAGGGGTTGCCTGCATATTGACTCTTGCAAAGCGAAGTCTGATAGCTGGGTGACACCCGGATTCTGAGTGACACCTCCTGGCAGCTGTAAAGCCCTATCAGGCTCTCTTGGGAAAATCACCCAACCTTTTATTTCTCCTTCTGTGAAGACTCCCAGGCAGGAGGGAAGCCCTTTGGGTTCAATCAGGGCTCTGAGTCCCTTTGATCCGTTCCAATCCCTGATAAGAAGTGGGGCGAGGGGCACTGGGAGGAACCTTCTGGCAATAAGGAGAAAGTGCTTTCCTGCAGGAGTCAGGAAACTGAACAGCAGTCTTCTGCCAGTTCGGCCAAGGAATGTCCCCTTACAGACCCTCTGGAATTGGGAAGAAACTCCGTGCAAATTCCACGGCCATCCCAAGCCAGTGCGAAATCGCAAGAGCTACCCAATGTGGTGTGGCCGGCTCGAAATTGAGTTCAAAACAATTACCAGCCGACATGTGTTTCCTATGAACGGTGCAAGTGTTAAAACGGATTTAATTTTCTTTTGTAAATAAAGAGGCCCATCCAGACCAGCCAGTTTATCTCCCTGGGAGAGATGAAAGTGTTTCATCTGCCAGTAGCCTCTGCCCGCTGCAGAGGTGGGGGGCAGCTATCTGGACCCCATGTGTTCTCTATCTTGTAATCCAAAGTCATCTTTCCCATGTAGGACTGTTTGGGCACCATGGGGTCTTGGCTGGAAGTCTTATTTTTAGTTATCTAAAATGGTACTCCCTTTCTTTTCTTTTTTTCTTTCTTTTTTTTTTTTTTTTTGGTTCTTAAACATATTAGTGATTCATAAACAGTAAAATTAGTCTGCTAGGGGCTAGTGGAGGTATTCATCCTGGTGGCGCCTGCTTTCCTGAGTTAGTAGTTAAAATAAATCATTGCTGTCACAATGGAATTCAGGCCTAAAAATCACCTGTAGGAATCCCCACCCCCTCCCCGTTCCACCTCCCCAGGCCCCCAGAGCACCAAGGATCAAAGTTATCTGCCCCACTCCAGCTGAGGGGGTGAAGGAGGGAGGAGGAGGGAGGAGAGAAGGACGGACGAGGCACAGGAGGAAAACCCCAGAAGTTATACCAAACCAGGAAATTAATGTCTCAGCTCTATTGTCGAAGCTGGAAGCACGAAAGCATGAGGCCAATTTATGATATTAGTGTTTCTAAAGTGGAATATGATTAACCACTTTATTATGTAAAGTTATGTTTCCACTTAACCTCCTTGCGCTGGCATCCAGAACTTGGGGGCGGGGTTTTTTTTTTAATTGCAAATTTAATAAATTCCAACATGCCCAAACTTCCTGACTTCCACTGTCCACCGCTGGTATCTCTAGAAACTTCAATAGTGGGAGATAACTCATACAGTCTGCTGCCTACCTTCTCTGCCGATGCCCTAATCCGGGATCAGGCAAATAAGCTTTCATCTTCGGAGCACTTAAGTTAATTACATGGAGGCCGGCGGAGGCCCCCGGAGCCGGTTCTGCACACAGCCCTCCCGAAGCCAAACATCATAGGATCCAGATGCAAACCCTTGGCAGCTTAAGCCCAACAAATTTCCTTTGTCAAGAAATGCAAACAGCCAAACATTGCCGCATAGGCTACTTCAGTGAGTGGGCCTCCTTCTGGGACGCTGGGCCTGGGGGGTGGAGGCCAGAAGTGCAGACCAGAAACCATTAAAAAAGCGCGCGTGGTCAAGGGCCTAGCTGTTTCCCAGGCGTCGGATGGGTTTGTTTTATTTTGGACGGGTTACTGATCAAAATGACTGGCTGCATCCTTTAATCCAGCCCAAGGCGTTCTGATGATTTAGGAATCCATCCTAGGAGCGGGAATGCAGGGCCGGGGGAGGGGAGGCATGGGGGCTGCTCCCACCCCACTGACCCCCTGCAGACTTCCTTCTAGGTTCACTTCTGCGCTCCACTCTCTGGTTCCCTTCGATCTGTCCCAGTGGGCACAGTGCCTTTGCCTGGACCCTCTCCGGGGATATCCTGTCCCTGCTCTCTGTTGCCCCCGGGACCTGTGTTGTTGGGCAATCTTCCTCCCTGACTTTGTGCTCCACGTGCCATCAGAGCAACATGTGCGGCCCTCTCCAGCCCCCTTCTCTGCAGGGTGGCTTGGACTCGGTGGTGAAGCTGCCAGATTCCGGGGGTGGCCAGAGGAAGCCCACTGGAGCAGCATAACTAAGACCACGTTCATCAAGTCACAGAGCTGGAATTCTGACTCTGCCCACATGACTTTGGTGACTCAGAGCTCAGGTGGAGAGCAGAGGAGCGTGCTGGATTAGCTTCCTGTTGTAGGTGAAATTGTGCCCCGCCCCCCGTCGCCCAAATATAAGTTCAAGTCCTAACCCCCAGTGGCTGTGGATGCAACATTACCCATTATTATTACTTGGAAATCGGGTCTTTGCAGATGTAATCCAGGTAAAACGAGAGCATACTGGCTCGGTCTGTTGTATTAAACCAGTTCATGGTACTTTGCTTCGAAGCCCCAGGAAACGGATACACCTCCTAAAACCTCAGCACTAACCACCTGTGTTTTCCCACCTGGACCCAAGCATCTGAACCGGATGATGGGGCAGCGACTTCCACGGCTGTGCCTGTCCTCTTGGCTGGCACACAGCACTGAAGTCTGCAAATGCTCAGCTGACTTGTGGGCTACGGCCAAGCCCGGGGCCACCCTGCCAGCCTCTAGGATTCCATCCCTGGCTGCCCAGGCCCCCTCCTCCGTGCCTCAGCTACCCTGGGGCTTTGCAGCTCCCTGACTGGAACTAGGACTGCCCAGCCGGCCCCCAGCCCTTCCCCCAGGCTGTCCTCCCTCCCAGAGCCCACCTTTCCTTTATGCCTGGCCAATTCACCCAGCTCTCAGGACCCAACTCCAGAGTGCCTCATCCAGGCTCCAAGAGCGCTTCCCTGACTCCCATCCAGCCTGACTCGGGGCCTCCCTCTGTGACCCCAGAGCCCCTCACACAGCACCTGTCACCTTCTACGGTCACTGTCACTTGCCAGATTCACTACCGTGAGGCAGGCGTCACAGATGGCCCACCTCGAGCGCACATGCGGGCCCACCATGCTCTGATGTGTGTGGAATGAAAAAGTGACTAATAAATAAGTGGGTGGATCCCAATGCCCTCCCCAGATGTGTCCTCCACACGAAACTCTACGTCCCCTCAAGGGTCATGCCCCCCCATAGGAACAGAAATAGGAAGGGACACCCCAGCAGGACCTGCTGTCCCCTAGAAAGGCAAAGAGAAATAAAGAGAAAAACCCTCTGAATTCCCTAAGTTGGCCCATTTAAGTCAGACCTGAAACACGCTGTCTGAACCCTTGCTTTTGGTGTGTTTGTGTAAGAGAATTGTATTTTGTCTAGCTGGAGAACATTTCCTCCCTTGATGGGTTTCCAAACCCACCTTATCAGCCTGTGTCTTTGCCCGTTTGCTTTCTCCTGAGGGAATAGTGTTGCTGGCAAGGACGGAGATCCAATGAATTCCCTGAAGGCAATTAGCTTGGAAGGACCCAGAGGGAACCCACCAGAGAACGTCCTCACATTGATTCTGGGAAGAAAGTTCCAGAGGCAAGTCAGTGTTTCATTTATGGAAAAATGTCTTTGAGCCCTGAATCAAGGAAGACCCTTTCTAAAAGTTCAACAGCCAATAACTTAATATTTCCCCGATGGCCACAAACCACCAGAAGGAGAGTTGGGACAGGCCATGTTCTCTTGTATAAAAGTCTCATTTTTACACCGCACTTCTTGCTGAGGCTCAAATGTGCTGCTTTCTGTTGTTCCCTCCGCCAGAAACTCCACTCCCAACGTGCCTTAGCCCTAACGCCTACTCTCCCTGCAGGGATCAGCTTAAACGTCCCATGTCCTGAGGGAAGCCTTCAATCCCATCCAGCTCGGCCCCTCCTGCAGGTCCCATGTGTCTGGGGGTCCCTGGTGAGGTAACTGTCTCTGCCCCGGCCACACTGTGCCCCAGCACCCAGCACCTGGCACAGAGGGGACCCTCAGTGTCCGGAAAGATGAACTGCTCAGCCGCCTGCCTGCAGCCCTGTTTCAGTGAAAGATACAAATCAGCGTAACCAGCCATTCAGGTTTGGCGGCTCTAACAGAGACCCAGAAAAACAGCAGTTTAACAAGATAGAGACCCATTTCTTTCTTATCAGGGATCCAAACTCCCTCTATCTTCTCCCTTTGCCTTAATAGGAAACTTCTACCTCATGACCAAAATGACGCCTCAAGCTCCTGCCCTCTCATCCACACTCCAGCCAGTGAAATGAAAGGGGACCAAGGAAGGTAGGCTCCTGCATTTAAGGATGTGCCCTGGAGGTTGTATGCCTCACTTCTGCTTGCATGCCACTGGCCAGAGCTTGATCACATGGCCACATCTGGCTGCAAGGGAGTCTGGGCAAGTAGGCGTTGGCTGGGCAGTCACATGCCCAGCTAAGAACTCAGTTACTGTAGAAAAAGGACAGAATGGATATTAGGGGACAGTAGGCCTACTCTGCCTCCCCCTGGAATCATTCTGAAGCACTCTCACTCTCCTCTCTTCCCAAACATTTCTCTAACCAATCACCATTTCCTTGTCCTTTGATTTTTACCTCAAATATGTATTTGGGTTCTGCCCCAGCCTCCCTTCACTACTGTGGCCTCAGATCAGCCACCTTCATCCCTTAGCTGGAACCCACAGTGGTCTCCTGCCATCTCTGGCCCTGCCACCCTGCTCCCCCATCTATCCGCCATATCTGAGTCCATCGGGTCCAACCCTACGGTGACACTTTACAAATAGCTATCAAAGGGGCAAATTCATAGAGCCTTTGACCGGCAATGCTATATCTGGGAATTTACCCCACCACTGTCTTAGCCCGTTGGGGATGCTATAATAAATTACCATTGGCTGGGTGACAGATAAGCAACAGATAGTTTTCACAGTCCAAGATCAGGGTGCCAGCAGCTGAAACAGACAGGCAGTCAGTGCAAGAAAGTTCAAGGGGGTTCTGGGTGTTAGGTGTGCTCAGTTAGTGAAAATGCAGCACACTACACACATGTGCACCTTTCAGTGTTTATTGTAATTAAAAATTTTCTAAAAATAAAATAAAACCTGCACATATAACATGCTTACGAGTGCTTGAAACCTAAGTATGGACCAGGAGAAGAGGAGGAAAAGGAAATGGATATTACAGGGTAATGACGTCATGGATGCACTGTTTTCCTTTAACATCCTTTTATATCATTCATTTCCTCTTCCCTTCTTCAGTATTTAAGAAGTAACTAAGCTAGAAGGGTGAGGAGCAGGGAGGAACTGGCCACCTCCTCTCCCACAGGGTTATGAGGGCAAAGATTCAGAGAAAGAAAATAATTTACCCAAGTTACATAGCAGGTAAGTGGAGCTGTCAGGATTCAAACCGAGGTCTGGGGGCCGTCCTGGGTTGGTGTGTGCTCCTCTAATCCACATCTAGCCCACTCCATCCAGCTCGGCCCATCACATGCTCCCCTATTCTGTGCAAGGCATATAGAGAAGGGGATGCAACTTCTGGAGGTCACACAAGTCTTCTCATTAAAGGATGCATCACCCATTCAGAGGGTACAGAGCCAGGAGCCTCCATGTGCTCCTCACCCAATGACAAATGTTTTTCATTCAGCAAATATTTTTTTAGCATCTGTTCTAGGTGCTGTTGTAGGTGCTGGGGATACGATATTGCCCTGCCCTCGGGAGGCTGTCATTCTAGTGGAGGGGGATGAACAGTGCACAGGGGAGCAAGGAAAACATGGAGCAAAGGAGACGGGCTCTAATGGGAAATGGAGCAAGGTCCAGAGGGATGAGTGGGGCTATGTCTATGTCTGATGGCTGGGGAAAGCTCCTCTGTAGCTGTGACCTGGAGCAGAGGCCACCATGGCGGGGAGCAACGTGGGTCTCTGGGAATGATCATTCCAGGCAGATAGATGAGCATGTGCAAAGGCCCTGAGGCAAGAATGGGTTTGGTGTGTTTGATGAAGAGCAAAGAAGCCAAAGCAGGCAGAGAAGAGTGGCAGAAGCTGGGAAAGAGAGAGAGCTGGGGTCTAAACCCATCACCCTGAGGTCATGGTCAGGATCCTAGATTTTATCCACATGAGATGTGAGCCATTGGGTTTTGAGCACAAAAGTGACAAACACTGAACATTGGCTGAAGGGGAATGTATTAGTCTCCTGGGGCTGTCATAACAAATTATCCCAAACTGGGTGGCTTTAAACAACAGATATTCATCCTCTCCAGTTCTGAAGGCCAGGAGTCCAAAATCAAGATGTCAGCAAGGTTGGTTCCCTCTGGAGGCTCCAGGGAGGATCCATTCCAGGCCTCTCTCCTGGCTTCTGGTGGTTTCCTGCAATCCTTGGCACCCCTTGGCTTATAGATGCATCACTCCAATCTCAGCCACCATCTTCACATGGCCTTTCTGTGTATCTTCTCCCTTCCCTTCTTTTCTACGGATACTTGTCATTGGCTTTGGAGCCCATCTGGGTCATCCAGGATGATTTCATTTCAAGATCCTTCACTTGCTGCCCTTTTTGCAAGTAAGGTCACACTCGCAGGTTCTGGGTAAACATATCTTTTGAGGGCCAGCGTTCAACCCACCATGGGGTCCAGGGTGGACACAGGGAGACCAGTTAAGAGGCTACTGCTATCACTCAGTGAGTGATGACGGTGGCCTGGACCAGACAGGGGAGAGCTGAGACTCGGCAGGTTTAAGAGGTTATCAGGAGATGGAATCCAAAGGATGTCATGCATGACCAGGTACAGAGAATTGAGGAAGAGGGCACAGTTAAGGATGACTGTCAGGTTTTGGCTTAAACAACTAGGTGGATCATGATTCAAACAAAATAAACAAAACAAAACAAAACTTTATTTCATCCAATTCTATACCACACAACTTACCCTTCTCACACAACATTGTAAATCAACTATACGCCAATGTAAAATAAAAATTAAATTAAAAATTAAAAAGAAATAAACTTACCCTTCTCCCCAGAACCAATTACCCCAGTTCCCAAAAAGAGCACACCCAATCTCTTAAACTCTGTCTGCTTCCCTGCAGACATTTTTTAAGGCTGCAGAGCCCCAGGAAACACAAGAAGACCTTCATGTGATTGCTAAGTAATTGCTTTTCAACTATAAAAGTAATTAAGAAATGGCACCAATTTCCCTAAGTGTAATGTAATTAAATCCACTGGCTTGGAAAATCATTTGCGATAAACTGAAACAGCGAAAGATCAGGGGAATTAAGGAAGTGTCTGACACGAGGGACAGAGTGTTCTCAGGGGCTTTTCCCCTGGACGGGTGGCCTTGGCAGGTGCAGGAGGTGGCTGGCAAAAGAGGGGAGGGTGGAGGATGGGGAGGGCCGGATCCCAGGCTGGAGAGGCCCAGCTGGGGCAGGGTTACCTGCGGGGAGAGGGTGGAGCAGGGACCGGGTGGAGTGGAGTAGAGCCCTTATCCCAGGAGGTCAAAGGCAGCTTTGACTTTGGTCAGGAAGGTGGCCAAGGAAGCAGGGTGAATGATCGGGACTGAGGAATGAAGCTGGACCACAAACAGAAGCAGGTGAAGTCAGGGTCCAGTTGGGTCAAGAAATGCAGACAGGTCAAGACTGAGACTCTGGCCAAAAGGCAGGCCATCAAAGGTCTCTTCTTCAATGGTTCCAGCTGCAGGTACAGAGTCTCATGGCTGAAGGGAGCCAGGAAGGCCAAATAGACAGATTTCCAGTATAGACTGCAACTAGCACCTTTTGGGGCAGAGTGTGGTAGAGAAATAAGAAAGAAATTTTGCATCAGGTGGAGAGCTCTGGGTTCAGATCCTGACTCACACACCTTGTTATCTTGAGCACTTTGCTAAGCTCTCTGAGAACTGTTTCCTTTTCCGTAAGAGCATGACAATCGTTCCTAACAAGTGCATTGTTAGGAACACATGCACACGATGTTAGGAAAGATGCACACGATGTGCTTTAGAAACTATCAAGGCCCATACGGATGTCTGCTGGGATTACTGAGAAAGGGCCATCCATCCTCTGACCCCTTTGTCCCATCTCTTCTCCCTCCCTGGGAACTCCCTCCAGCCGGGACTTCCTTCCGCTCCCTCTCCACATCAGCACCCCTCTCTCCTCTTGTTCCCTCCCCTGGACCAAGGCCCCTACTCTCTGCTCCTCAGTTTATAATAAGTTTATAATAATAATTTGCTCCTCAAATATAATAAGAAGAAAATTAAAGTCTCTCCCTCACAGGGTATTGTAAGGATTGAAAGAGCTAATGCATGAAAAAATGTGAGGATTAAGCTGGGCCCAGACCTCTGTGAGCCTGCAGGAGAGCTCAGCTATTATTATTATCACTACCAATCTAGAAAACAGCGAGCAAAAAGAAGAAACAAAAATCACCCCTAGATACCCCCACCTAGCAGAAACTATCGTTAACATTTGGAGAATAACCTCGTTGGCTTTTTAAAAAATGCATAGAGTTAATTTTTTTTAATTTTCAGGAACTGATCAGATTCTTACACACTGTTTGGGGGACCTATTTTTGTCATAGAACAACCTATCATAAGCAACTTTATGTTATCTCACTTTCTTGTACATTGTTATTCTAATGGATGTCAAATTATCTGTAGTATTATCACACCATTGTTTAATCAACTAGCTGTTCCATGGACTGTTGCAAAAGCTGTCTCCATACCTCCTTTCCAACCAGTCCCATGCCCCATTTCTGGTGCAGGCTCACCTCTCTCCACGTTTTCCTACAGATCTCCATGAAGTAAGACACAGTTCCAAACACCTCACTCTTCTACTCAGACACCTTCAGTGGCGCCCCAGTGCTTAACAACTGAAATTGTATCTTCTCCCCCTGGCGCTGTCTCCAAAATGCTGCTCCAACCCTGTTAGCTCCTAAATCCCCCTGTCATACTCCACACACCGCCCCAAGGACCCTCCTCACTCTTGCTGTTCCCAGCACCCTTAAGGAACTTCTTCCCCCATCCACACATCTTGGTCCTACCCATCTTTCAAAACCCAACCCAGTTCATTTTCTTCCTCAGAATATTTTGTGCTGCCCATTGTATCACTCAGGATCAGATTCAGCTGGGAAGAAACAAGACTCAATATAACAGTGACCTAAACAAGGTAAAAGCTCATTCTCTCTTGCATGAGAATGACCTGAGGTAGATGATCCAGGGACTAGTATGGTAGCTCTTTAATCATCTGGCATCCAGACTTCCTCTGGCACTCCTCTGCCATTCCTGGGATGAATACTCATCCTCATGGTCTAATATGGTTGCTAGAGCTCCAGACATTGCATCCACATTCCTGAGAGAAGAGTTTTAAAGAAGATGGGAAGAAGAACGTATGCTCTCTCTTTCAGGAGGCTTTCCAGAAATACCATACAGGACTTCTGTTTGCATCTTATTAGCCAGAACTTGTTCACTTGGTCACCCAGGTGCAAAAGAGGCTGGGGAATGTAGTAATGTGCCCATTACTAGGAAAGAAGGGAGAATGGGTACTGAGAGAGAGCCCAGCATCCCACAACTAGCAATAACAGCCCCTTCCTCTGAGCTCACAGTTCATCTCCCATAACACTGGGCTCCTACTCCAAGAGGCAGCAGGGGCTAAGGAAAGACAGAGGCTTTGGAATCCAACAGACCTGGGTTTATTTAGGTCCTGGCCAGCTGCTTTCTAGCTAGACAATTTAGGAAAGTTACTTAAACTTTCTCAATCTCTGTGTCTTAAAAAAAATAAAAGAAGCAGTTGTGGGGTCATAACATAGTCTTATGTATATAAAGTACCCAGGAAAGTGTCACGGAAGAGCCCAGTAAATAATCATTGGCTGCCACACCCTTTTGCATTATGTCATCTACACCCATGTATTCCATCTTCTACAAGACTGTGAGGGTGGTCGAGCCCAGGCACCTGGCACATGGTAAGGGTTATCAGTAATATTTGCTGCATTCAATTGACCCCAGTTGGCCTATCCCTTCTGCTGGGCTCGTTCTGACCCTGCCTTAGCCATTGAACTTGTGGCCACTGGGATGCTGGGCATGAAGCTGACTCAGCAGGTTTGGGATGGAGCCTGGAAACCTAAATTTTTCATCTCCCCAGGGTTGAGAATCACTGGTCCAGACATAAAGCACCTTCCACCTCTGACTCTATAAGCTCTTACAGAATACAGAGCAGGCAGCGAGTGCTCAGTAAATGTCAGCTCCTATCACCATGGTGGTTGCCTTTGCTCTGCTACTGCTGCTGAGTTATAAACAAACCCTAAACCGTAGCAGCACCAAACAACCATTTTGTTATACTCATGGTTCTGTGGGTCAGGAACTTGGACAGGCTTTGTCTCTGTTCCCCAAACTCTGGCCCTCAGCCAGGAGACTCAAATGGATGGCGGCTTGAAGGCTGGAATCATCTTTAGGCATCTTCACTCCCACGTTTGGCGGTTCATGCCGCCCGTCAGCTGGGCTGTTGGTTGGGACACATGTGGCCTCTCTCTGTGCGCTAGCTTGGGCTTCCTGACAGCATGGCGGCTGGGTTCCAAGAGACAGTGACCCAAGAGAGCAAGGCACGCACACGTGGCATTCTTATGATCTAATGAACTAGCCTTGGTAGTCACATAGTGTCACTTCCGCCATAATCAGAAGTCTGCCCAGGTTCAAAGGGAGAGGACATAGACCCCACCACTCAGTGGGAGCAGTGTCAATGTCACATTATCAGAAGGACATGTGGAATGGGAGCTATAGTGGCAGTCATGTTTAGAAAGTACTGTCTGCCACAATATAATAATAATAATAGAGGAGGAGGAGGAGCACGTGGAGGAGGAGGAGGAGCACGTGAAGGAGGAGGAGGAGCACATGGAGGAGGAGGAGCACGTGGAGGAGGAGGAGGAGCACGTGGAGGAGGAGGAGGAGCACGTGGAGGAGGAGGAGCACGTGGAGGAGGAGGAGGAGCACGTGGAGGAGGAGGAGCACGTGGAGGAGGAGGAGGAGCACGTGGAGGAGGAGGAGGAGCACGTGGAGGAGGAGAGGGAGAAGGGGTCACTGTCATCACTGTCATCATCTGTAACTACCCAGGCCAATACCACTCAGTGTGATGGAACCGGCTTTGGAAATGGACAATCTGAGATCTACCACTTACCAGCCTTGTGACCTTGAATAAGACCCTTCTCTATGCCTTATGTTCTGAATTTATAACATGGGTATCAGAATTCTTCCCTCCCAGGACTGTGGTAAATCTTAAACACATACAGAACATACAGAAAATTCCTAGGGCCTGGTGCTGGCTCCCTCCACGGTGAGATGCAAGTTTTCTGCTCAGGGCTGAATTAGAGCCAGCCTTCTCCGCAAATACTTCTACAGCCCCTGCAGGGCATTCGGTCAGGGTCAGGGACCATGGGGGCCAGGCCAGCGATGTGTCCAGACCATCTTTTCTAATGGACTCATCATAGGCCTTTTAAACTTCAGCTTCCTGGATGACTATCCTTTGAAGTTACCCTCGGTGGTTTGAGCCTCTTTGGGATCCCCTTGACTTTCCCCCAGTGAGATATTTGGTTGGTGATATGGCTGGAAAGATCCACAGGAGAGACATGCAATATCTTTCATCCCAAACTTCCCAGTCCTCCAAGGAAAGGACGTGTTTGGTTTGAAAACAGAATGGCTTTATCACCAACCAGAGCCCTGGATGAAATCTCTCCCCCTAAAGCTGAATAAACAGCCCGGGCTCCACTCACACCCTGCTCTTAGCTCTTGAAACCCATTTGGGCTTATCTAGGCCCTGCCTTTCACCCCGGGGCTGCCCAGGCGCCCTCTTTTTGGAGGTGTGCCCTGAGCCCCATAACACCCCATGGGATGGGAGACCCGCATTCCGCTCCATCTCCTCCTTGTAGGAGAAAGAGGCGGCTGGATTCAAGCCTCTTCCTACCCTAAGCCTCAGTGTCCTCATCTACAAAGTGGGGTGATGTTGCCTCACCAGACCGTGCCAGATTATTTTAACGGGAAGCACTGGCATAGTAGGTGCTCAGGGATCCCTAGCTTGGTCTGAAGAGAATATGGCCGGGTGGGATCCAGGGTCCGGCTTGGCTCAAAACATGCTGTTTATGTGCTGGGTGACTTTGGGCAAATTCATTAACCTCTCTCAGGTTCAGCTTGTAAATAATCTTGTGATAATAACATTGCTACAAAAGTTAATACAGTGCTTGAGCATTGCACCTAATGCATAGGCAGTTCATTAATGGTAGTTTATTATTATTATCGTTATTATTAATTCATTACACTCCTTTAGGCAAGAACTGATAATTTATTTAATCCCAACACTTTGCATACACAAAATGGAGCTCCTCAATGTGATTGTGGGTAGAATCTTACAATTTTAGTTCATTTATATTTTTTAATACAATTTTTTATTAAGGTCACTGTAGATTCACGTGCAGTTTTTTTTCTTTTTTTTTCTCGCCGCACCGCGCAGCTTGTAGGATCTTAGTTCCCCAACCAGGGATTGAACCTGGGCCCTTGGCAATGAAAGCACAGAGTCTTAACCACTGGACAACCAGGGAATTCCTGATTCATGTGCAGTTGTAAGAAATTACACAGAGAGACCCCTTGTACACTTCCCCATGGTAACATTTTACAAAACAATAGTGTATAACATTTTACAAAATATTTTTTGTATTCAAGACCAGGATACTGACTGATACAATCCACCAAGCTTATTCATATTTTCCAGTTTTATTTGTTCTCATTTGCGTGTGTGTGTGAAGTTCTGAACAATTTTATCACCTGTGCAGATTTGTGTATCCACCACAGTCAAGATAACACCACGAAAGCCCTTTGTGTTGGGATCCTATCATTTTAAAACCAGAAAGGCACCCTAGTTTGATTTTACGTGTCAACATAGGATATAGATTAAGAGGGGTTCAGTGACCTGCCCACCTGGGTTCGGATCCCTGCTCTGCAATTACAGCTGTGCGACCCTGGGCAGTGCCTCTTTAGTCTTTTGTTTCCTCATCTGTAAAATGAGAAAATAACAGCTCCCAGCACTCAACAAAGAATCTCATAAATGCAAGCTGTTAGTACAGCTTCCAGAAGTTAGTGGTGAAGAAACTAAGGCCCCGGAAGAAAAGATACTTGATCAAAATCACACAGCAAGCTGGAGGCACAGCTGAGGTGGGAGCTCAAGAAGATGGACTGCAGTAATATTCTACTTGACAGGCCAGCATGCATTGGCCATAGATAAACCAGACCTCTTTCCGTGGTTGACCACACAGGCTCTGGAGGCTGCCAGCCTGGGCAAGTATCCCCGCTACTGGCATCTGACTGAAACAAGTGGCCTAAATTTCCCCATGCCTCAACTGCCGCATCTGCAAAATGGGAACAGCAGTTGGGCTGCAGTAAAGATTTGATGATGTCCATTGTAAAGCAATTAACAAACTAAGGGCAGTATGTGTGTGGTTATTATTAATGTTAAGCCAGTTGCTATTACTAGTTAGTGGCATGGTCTTCACTGATTTCTTTAAACTAAAATTATCATGAGGAACCTTGTGGGCTTGGAAAGGTAAGGCGAGCAAACATGTCAAATCACAAAATTGTACAGGCGGTCCTCCGTACCTGTGGATTCGGAACCTGTGGATACCAAGGGCCTACTGTACTACACCATTTTATTCAAGGGACTTGAACATCCGTGGATTTTGATATCTGAGGGGGTTCTGGAACCACTCCCCGATGGATACCGAGGGAAGGTCGAATAAGGGAATCATGGAACGTTATCACAGAATCCAAGTATGTTCTGTTAGAACCTTAAATAACTGAGCCAGCAGATCCTCTCCAGTTTACAGGGAAAGCACAGTTTCTCATTCCTCCCAACAAAATTTCCTTCTTTTCTGTGAGTGGATTAACTCTTGAATACAGAAAACTTCTGATACTGTACTTGGAGCCTGCTGTTAAAATGTCATTTCCAAAAAACACAGGTTACAATCTCCTCTCTCTCTCTCGCTCTCTCTCTCTCTCTCTCTCTCTCTCTCTCTCTCTCTCTCTCTCCTTTTCCCCAAGATCAAAGGAGGCATTTGGGCCTTTAAGATAACATTCATTTGGAGAGAGATGGTAATATATAAGATTAATGAAAATTAACATAATCCCTCTGAATAGAAGAGAGCTTTTTTGTTCAATCGTTTGTCCTGCTGTTAATTATGCGTTAGGTGGTGATAAATGCTTTAAATCAAGCGATGCCTTGAAAACCATTTAAATGATTTTCACCTAATTAGGTTCCCTGCCTTGTTCTGAGTGTGGGGTATCCCTCCCTGCTGCCCCCCTCCTTCGGAAATGTAACGTGCCGGGGGCGGGGGGTGGAGGGGCGGATCAACAGACCCTGAGCTCCAGAGGGAATATTTCTTGGCTTCCACCGGCTCTGACCCACCCCGGTGGGCACACGGTTGTGATTTATTTTTTCGGAGTGGCTTTGCAGATCAGAGATCAAAAGGAAGTTTATCAGTTTCTGTCTCCCTTCAGCCTATTCCAGCCAGACTTTATGACAAGACCCTATCGGCCTTAAAGTTGAGAAGGCCCGGCACCAAGGGGAACAGAGAGGGGGAAAGGCCCGCGAACTGTCACTGTCAGATCAGGGGCAGAAATTGCTGCGTGGCACCCAGCGGTCCTCAGGAGGAGGTGGAGCAGGGCAGGACGGGGAGGGGTGCTGGTTCGCGCAGCCCCCAGGGGTCACAGTTTCATAAAGGCTCCCCCGCTCTGCCACCCCCTCTGAAGTTGAAACCTCATCTGTGCCTCTTAAAGAAACGGGCTAAAGGTGAATGGAAACTGAAGAGGAAGGGCTTGGTGGGGGTGGGGAGGAATAACCAAACCTCCCAGAGAACCCGGCTCCTTAACCCGAGGCAGGCGTGGGCCAAGGACTCTTGCTGCTCCCCTACAAATTTGGGAATCAAATGAGCTCCTCCTCCTGGGGGGCCTCCAGGGTTGCAATTCAGGCCATTCTAGCTCAAGGGGGACCCCATGTACCTTCAGTCGCCACCCTTCTTTCTTGCCAGGAAATGAGGACATTAAAGACAGTTTATTTGGAGGCAAATCGCCACTATCCTAAGCTGTCAAGTGCTGACCATGGCATCCTGACACGCATGACATGACTCTCTGATCCGAATTTGAATTCCAGTCGAGACCTGCTACCTCCACCTCCATAGATTCCTGGTACCCTTCTGTCTGCAACAGCTGAAACATCACAAGGGCAGCAGCTCTCATTGGGTTTTAACTTCTTGCCACCCCCTCTGAAGCCAGAAGATCCAAAAAGAAAAATGAAACAAAATTTAATTCCTTCAATAGATACCTCTTCTAGCTGAAATAAAGAAAAGAAAAGAAAAAAAGAGCCAGTTCACATATGAAGTTGGAATCTTCGTCGGAGCTTTTCCCCTCCTTTCATCCTGAACAATTCTCCCATTTACGACGCAGAGGGTTTCAGAACCCCCTGAAGTTGCAATTATTTGGACATTTTTGGAACATGTCTGTTAATGATTTGTGATCCTAAGGACTTATTTTGAATTAATTCCTCTTTTAAAGGGCAGTTTGGTCTCCCAATAAGGGGCAGACCCTGAATGTCACAGCCTCTGCCTTTGTGCTAAATGAACTTTTTAGAGATTCCAGATGACTCCTGGCACCGGACAGAAGGAAGCCAGCCAGAGAGGTCAACGCTCTGGGCCAGCTTCCCGGGAGGATCCCCCCCATCCTCCCATCCTCCCATCCTTCTCCCTCCCCCTCCCCCTCCCCAATCACTGGGCAGGAACGGTGCCCCCCAGCCAGGTATTTCAGAAATGCCTTTGAGACAACAGGCCAGGCCAGCAAGGCCTTAGTGAGCTTTCAGCAGGGGCAAAATGGGAGATGGAGTCCCAAAGCTCCTCAGACACCACCCAGAAGGCCCTTAATCACTCCTCCCTCGCTAATGTTTTTTACTGTGGTAAAACATACATAACATAAAATTTATCATTTTAACATAATTAAGTGACGTTAAGTACATTCACATTGTTGTATAGCCGTCACCAACATCCATCTCCAGAACTAAGTCTTTACCTGTTCCCTCCACCTGGAATGCTCTTCTTTCACCTCATAGCTGGGTTAACTCCTAGTAACTGTCAAGTCTCAATTGAAATGCCACCTCCTCCAGGAAGTCTTCTCTGATAGCCCCCTTAAACACTTAACACCCCATTCTCCCCTCCCCAGCCCCTGGCACCCACCATTCTACTTTCTGTCTCTGTGAATTTGACTACTCTAGGCACCTCGTATAAGAGTGGAATCAAACACTATTTGTCTTTTTTTGGACTGGTTTATTTCACTCTGCATAATGTCCTCAAGGTCCATCCGTATTGTAGCCTGTATCAGAGTTTCGCTTCTTTTAAAGACTGAATCATATTCCATTGTGTGCATAGACCACATTTTGTTTATCTGTTCATCTATCATTGGATATGTGTGTTGCTTCCACCTTTTGCTAATTGTGAACAATGCTGCTGTGAGCTGGGTGTGCAAATATCTGTTCGAGTCCCTGCTTTCAATTCTTGGGAGGTATATACCCGGAAGTAGAATTGCTGGATCATATAGTAATTCTGTTTTTAGTTTTTTGAGGAACTGCCAGACTGTTTTCCATAGCAGCTGAACCATTTTACATCCCCACCAATAGCGCACGAGGGTTCCAATTCCTCCACATCCTCCCCACCACTTGTTATTTCCAGTTTGTTTGATAATGGGTGTGAAGCGGTATCTCATTTTGGTTTTGATTTGCATTCCTCTGAGGAGTAGTGATATTGAACATCTTTTCCTGTGCTTATTGACAATTTGTATCTTTTCTGGAGAAATGTCTACTCACGTCCTTTGCCCATTTTTTATTGGGTTGTTTGGGTTTTTTTGTTGTTGAGTCATAGTTCTTTATATACTCTGGTTATTAACCCATTACCAGATATATGACTTGCAAATACTTTCTTGCATTCATAGGTTGCCTTTTCACTCTGGTGATAGTGTCCTTTGACACACAAAAGGTTTTCATTTTGATGTAGTTCAATGTATCTATTTTTTCCTTGGTTGCCTGTGCTCCTTAATCATTCTTGCCTCTAATTCTTTACCAGTTCTCTCCACCTGGAATGAGCTTCCTTCATCTCTTAGCCGGGCTAACTCCTAGTAACTGTCAAGTCTCAATTGAAATGCCACCTCCTCCAGGAAATCTTCTCTGATAGCCCCAGCATGGAATAGGTGCCCTTCCTCTTGTGTTCCCAGGGATGAGGGGCTTCCTTCAATCAGAATACTTATCCAATTATTTTATAATTGGGCTTCCCACCAATATACACACATGCCCCTGAACTTCGAGTTCCTTCAGGACAGGGTTCTATTTTCTAGTTCATTAACCAAGTGCAGTGCTTGGCATAGGGAAAGTTCTCAATCAAATTCGTTGACAGAAATAAGCTATTCTGTGGCTCCAGATATTTTTCATTATAAAACCTCTTACATAAGAAAGTTTCATAAATCCTCCCCTGATAGAAATTATATTTCCATGTTTATGTTCATTGAGAATATCCGTGACAGAAACAGTGAGGTTTTCAAATAAATGTTTCTTCTTAGTCCCAATAGCATCAAAAGTCATTCCATCTGCCACCATGCTAGGTTTGCTTGAAGATTCCAAGACTCAGAGCAACTACTCAGTCTCCCCTTCCTGGGATCCACAGCCCACAGATTGGGAACAACCATCTATGTTATTGATGGGAAAATTAAGTCTCAAAAGGTGAAAGAGAATTGCCCCAGTGATTCTGGCAATGATTTGTCCTAAAATACCAACTGCAAAATCCTGCCCTGTTCTCGCCAAAAGATGCCTACGTTTGTTGGACTCTGGTCCAGATACAGGATTTGGGAAAATCTGGTGGCCGTGGCATAGACAAGGCGGTGGGTCCACCACCTCATTTCTTCTTCCCAGACACATCCTGGTCTACATTTCCCAGCCTTCCCTGCAGTTCAGCTAAAGACCATAGCACTGAGTTATGCCCAATGGAATATGGGCAGGGAGGATGGAAGCCGCTCTCAGCTCTGGTCCTAAATGCACCCTTTCCCTTCTCCTTCCAAGGTGCCCTTGGCAGCCACGTGTTTAAGATAATGACGTGCTGAGATGGAAGAAGCCTGGATCCCCCAATCATCACTTGCAGGAGAGCACTGGAGTGTGACCCAACTAAAATATACCTTCACTGTGTCAAGCCCCTGAGATTCCTGGTTATCTTGGCACCTGGCACTGCCCACCCTCTCCCAACTAACGTGTCTGCTCTGCGGATGAGTAAACCCACGAATACTGATTACGAAGGTGCCTCATGTGCTGGTGGGGTTCTCCCAGCCCAGTGCTCTTGTGACAAGTGACCTCTCTCAGTTTTATCTCATTGATTTGATGGGACTCAGAGACCAGTGACGTCTCCCCTGGTCCCCAGGCACATCCTAGTCCAACGGGGGAGGCTGACAAGCAAAGCCAAGGTTCAGGCAGGGGACCCCGGGGAGCCAGAAGTCAGAGTCACAGCTACATGTGTTACAATGCCAGGGGATTAGCGGGACCCACTGTCTCTACAGGAAAAGTAAGTTACAAGTGACAAACCATGAGAGAAAAAAAATCGCGAAAAATCTTGGGCTCTGGAGTCTGACAAATCTGGGTTCAGTTCTTCCTTTGGCTACCTGAGAAATCATTTCAACTCACTGGGCCTCAGTTTTCTCATTTGTAAAACAATAATTACCAATACAAAATGAATGAATGAATGGATGGATGAATAAACAAATGAATTATTTGCTGGAAGAATTGAATGAACCCAAATCTCCCACACAGTGGGCACAGAGCAAACTGCTACTATTATGACCACTATTATAAAAAAAGCTTTGTAAATTTTCAAGTTCTATATATAATCATCTTAGTCTGTTTGGGTTGCTATAACAGAATACCATAGACTGGTGGCTTATAAACAACAAATATTTATTTCTCATGGTTCCGGAGGCTGGGAATTCCAAGATCAAGGCGCTGACAGATTCAGTGTCTGGTGAGGCCTGCTTCCTGGCTCATAGACGGCCGTCCTCTCCCTGGTCCTCACGTGGGGAAGGGGGCTCTCTACCCCTCACCTGTTTTATTTATCTCTGTGGCACTTAATCACTACCTTGTACATTATATGCTGGTTTCGGTTTACTGTCTGTTTCCTTTTCCTCCATTTTGATAAAAGCACCTTCGGAATAGAGATTTTTGGTCCGTTATATTCCCTGCTATTTCCATCATAATGCCTGACATGTGTGGTAGACATGCAGTAAATATTTTTTGGATGAATAAATGAATAAAATAAAGAATGAATGGGCCACTGGAGAAAAACACTTGTCACTGGGCAGGTTCTGAGTTGCTTTCCCGGGTGAATAATGAGACAGAATCAAAACTAGCCTATGTCTGAAAGAAAACCGGAAATTCCTCCTCTCTGTGTTACAAGCGTGTTGGACCTCCTGACTACCTCTGGCTGGTGAGCTTGGTCCTAGGTTCATCTGATGGCTCATGTCCAACTGAGCTGCTTAATTCACATCTCTTACAGCAGGAAAATAACTCCTCCAAAGTGCCCTGAAATCCCATGTCCAAGAACCTCGGTGGCCATTGTGTTTGGACTTTTGAATATGCTAAGGGCATTATGTTATGTTATCTGCAGCACAGAAGGAGAAAAACTAGATGCAGGGATCCCACATTTTCAGAGAACTTATACCATAGATGCAGCAAGTGATTGGAGGCTGGTGAGTCTACTTACAATGTAAGTGAACAAGTTCTATATCCTACCATAAAGTAGTATTTAATGTGCAAATAAAATATTTAATAACTTAATGTGCAATGATGCACATGCTTCGAGATGGATGGGTGACACATTCTGAAGATGTTTAGCAGGAATTCTGTATTTAACAGTGATAAAAATCCAGAGTGGAGTTGTAGCTATTGTTTTTCCAAGAAGTTTTTGCTTCATCTCAAAAAACATGGACAAAAGGGCTTCTATAAAATTAAATTTAAACTGACTTTTCCCTTCCTGTCTGGGGAAACTTCCTCTATTTTCGGGGTTCCCTTGGTCATGGAATGTAAACAGCCTCACCTTACCAGCAAGACATTCTGAAATTACAAAGTGCTCATCAAAATCAAATTCTTCTTTGCAGCAACATGGATGGACCTAGAAATTGTCATACTGAGTGAAGTAAGTCAGACAGAGAAAGACAAATATCATATGATATCGCTTATATGTGGAATCTAAAATAAATGGTACAAATGATCTTATTTACAAAACAGAAATAGAGTCACAGATGTAGAAAACAAACTTATGGTTACCAGGGAGGAGAGGGGGGGGAGGGATAAATTGGGAGATTGGGATTGATAAGTACACACTACTGTATATAAAATAGATAACTAATAAGGACCTACTGTATAGCACAGGGAGCTCTACTTAATACTCTATAATGACCTATATGGGAAAGGAATCTTAAAAAGAGTGGATATATATATATATATATGTATAACTGATTCTTTATTGTACACCTGAAGCTAACACAATATTGTAAATCATCTGTACTCCAATAAAATTTTTTTTAAAAATCAAATTCTTCTGTCCCAGGTTTGTCCAATTAAATTGTGACATCGTTTTTTTGTTTGTTTGTTTTTGTTTTTTTCATTTTAACCAAAGCTGAATCAAAATGTTTGTTCTTAATTTCTATTTCTGCCTTTGGGAAGATCATTTTCATGAGTGTTAGACAGTACAAAAAAGTTGGTGCTTAAATAAACTCAATAAGCCTTTAAATAAAGGTTCTGTTAGCAATGGTGTATTGATATAAACATTCTTTAATGATCTAATTATAAAATCACCTCCATTTTTGAGGGACTTGACCAATGGCACAGAGCTCTCTGCTGCGGAGCTGCATTTAATCCAAACAGGCTGAGAGGTAAACCAGGTAGGAGGGAGCTCTGCCCATGTGCAATTAATTCAATTCCACTCATACTTACTGGGCACCTACTGTATTGTCAGGTCGCTCAAGGAGTTCACCCAGGGTCTCGTTGGGAGGAGACGCATGGACAGTGTTGGCAACATAGTGCCATAGAGAAGAGCCAGTAGCTCAGTTCTTGCTCAAGTAGGCACTGCTCCAATTCTGTACATGTGTCATCTCATTTAACCCTCAGGACAGATTCGCAAGCTGGATCCTGCCAGGACCATCCCCATTTGGCAGCTGAGAACAAGACACAGTGAAGTCACTTGGAGTCACTATTCAAATCCTGGAGGTCAGAGCTGGAGCCCACACTCTTACAGACTGTAGCCACGTCTCTGACGCCAGAAGCTTGGGTGATATGGTCTCTGAGAAAGCAGCTACCCCATCCCAGAAAGGCTTCCTGGAGGTGGGAGGGCTGTGCAGAATGGTGTGGACAGAGTAGGAGATAGCTAAGGGTAAGAAGATGTTCCGGGCTGAGGGAACAGCCTATACAATAACAGAGAGGAAGGCATCTGTATGAGGGTTCTCCAGAGAAATAGAACAAATATGAATTTTCCTATTTTCCTATTTATTTATTTGTTTATTTATTTATTTATTTATAGGGGGGAGAGAGAGAGAGGGAATGAGAAATTGGCTTCGGAGGCCGAGAAGTCCCACTGTCTCCCATCTACAAGCTGGCGCCCCAGGAAAGCCAGTGGTGTAATTCAGTCCGAGTCCGAAGGCTTGAGAACAGGGGACACGATGATGTAAATCCCAGCCCAAGGACGGAAGATGACATGAGATGTCCCAGCTCAGTGAGGCCGAATAAAGGGGCAAATTCCTCCTTCCTCCACCTTTTGTTCTGTTCAGGCCCTCAGTGGATTGGATGATTCCCCTGCGTCCACACTGGGGGGTGGGGGGGTCTGCTTTACTGAATCCACCCATTCAAATGTTAATCTCACCTGGAAACAGCCTCACAGACACAGCCGGAAACAACGTTAATCTGGGCACCTGGGGGCCCCCTCAAGTCATCACCCCTTCTGGTGCAACCCCTGATGCTCAGAGGCAGAGGCAGCTGGTGGGATGAGAGTAGGGCCTGTGTCTGTCCTTTCGAGTCCTCGTCTCAGCTCTCCTAGTGATAGAACTTTGGGTTCATTACTTGATATTCCTGGACCTCAGTTTCCTCATTAGTCAAATGGGGTAGCTGGTGTACCTATCTCACAGGGATATGACGGGATCAAGTGATAAAACATGGGTAAAAGCAATTTTTAACCTCCACCAAAAAGGGTTGGGTTTTTTTTTTTAATTTATTTATTTATTTATTTTGCTGCGTTGGGTCTTCGTTGCTTCGCGCAGGCTTCTCATTGCGGTGGCTTCTCTTGTTGCGGAGCACAGGCTCTAGGCACGCGGGCTTCAGTAGTTGTGGCGTACGGGTTTAGTTGCTCCGTGGCATGTGGGATCTTCCCGGACCAGGGCTTGAACCTGTGTCCCCTGCATTGGCAGGCGGATTCTTAACCACTGCGCCACCAGGGAAGTCCCACCAAAAACGTTTTTACAAATGAAAGGGCTCTTGTTATTATCTCCAATTTTCTACTTTTTCATGTTCTCCCCAAATATTATTTTGTTGTACTCCAGGCAAAGTTGGAATGAATTCATTCACTCAACAGATATTTGCTAGGAGCAAAGGGTAAAGATGAAAATCCAAGACATCTTGGAAGGGTACTTCCCTGGCAGTCCAGTGGTTAAGATGCCAAGCTTCCATTGTGGGGGCATGGGTTTGATCCCTGGTGAGGAACTAAGATCCTGCATGCCGTGTGGCACAGCACCCCCCCAAGAAAAAGAAAATCCAAAATTAAAAAAAAAAGACATCTTGGAAGTGTCAAGCTAGGGAGGCTTAAAATGGACTCATTCCAAAAAAATTTATGGAGCACCTATTATCTATGATACATTTTCAGAAATAACAGCGACCATATAGGTGGAAATAATATTAGCTCCTGTAACAAATATACTCCCCGATTGCAGTGACTTCACGAAATGTTTCTCACTCCCATAAGAGTCCCACACAGAGGTACCTGTCTGCTGGGGGCAGGATCCATTCTGCAGGATTATTCAGGGGGAAACTGCCATCTCCCACAGTGGCTACCATAGTCATCCTGGGCTTTGACCTCTGGGCGAGAGATGGGAAAAGATGGTGTGAGGACCATGCCAGGAGGTTTGCAGGCCAGGTGTGGAGGTGGCCACATCACTCCCATTCACATTCCAGTGATGCAGGCACAGGGCCCCACCCCAGTGCCTGGGGAAAAGGAAACCAGGTTTGGTGCACAGCTGGCTGTCTATGCCAACTGACTCTGCCCTCCAGTGGCTCATAATATTACCTGAAAATTCAATTAAGGAAACAATTCCATTTTCAATACCACCAAAAAGAATAGAATACTTAGGAACAAACTTAAGCAAAGAAGTGTAACACTTGTATGCTGAAACTACAAAACATAGTTGAAAGAAATGAAAGAAAACCTAAATAAATAAAAAGAGGTCCTGTATTGGTGGATTAGAAGAACTTATATTGTTTAAAATGGCGATACTCCCCAAATTAATCTACAGATTCAATGCCATCGCTATCAAAAGCCCAACAGCCATTTTTGCAGAAATGAACAAGCTATTACAAAAATTCATATAGAAATGCAAGGGACCCAGAAGAGCCAGAACAAACTTTAAAAGCACAAAGTTGGAGGATTCACACTTCTTAATTTTAAAGATGACTATAAAACTAGAGTAATCAAAACACTATTGTACTGGCATAAGGATAGACATGTAGATCAAAGGAATAGAATTGACAGTCCAGAAATAAACTGTCACATTTATGATCAATTTATTTTTCAACAAAGGTGCCAAAACCATTCAATGAGGGAAAGAAAAGAGTCTTTTAAACAAATGGCACTGGAATAACTGGATATCCACAGGCAAACGAATAAAGTTGGATCCCTACCTCATACCAGATACAAAAACTAACTCAAAATAAATCAAATCAAGGATCTAATGTAAGAGCTAAAGATAAAATTCTTAGAAGGTAACATAGGTATAAATCATGACTTTGGATTAGGCAATAGTTTCCTAATATGTCACCCAAAGCACAAAAAGCCAAAGAAAAGAAGTAGATAAATTGACTTCACCATACTTAAAAACTTTTGTGCATCAAAGGACACTAACAAGAAAGCGAACAGAGCAAATGGGAAAATATTTGCAAATCATATATCTGGCAAGGGTCTAGTGTCCAGAATACATAAAGAACTCTTTCAACTTAACAACAACAAAAAGCCTCAGTTTAAAAATGGGCCAAGGATCTGAATAAACAGTTCTTCAACAGAGAATGGCCAATATACAAATGGCCAATAAGCACAAGAAAAGGTGCTCAACATCACTAATCACTAGGGAAATGCAAATCAAAACCATAATGAGATACCACCTTATACCCACTAGAATGGGTATAAATAACCAAAAAGACAGATAATAACAAGTGTTGGTGAGGATGTGGAGAAATCAGAACCCTGTACACAGCTGCTGGGAATGTCAACCGTGCCGTTTTGGAAGACAATTCGGCACTTCTTCAAAAAGTAACCATGTGACCCAGCAATTCCACTCCTAGGCCCATACCCAAGGGAACTGAAAACATACGTCCACACAAAAACTTGTACGTGAATGTTCATTGTACCATTACTCATAGTAGCCAACAAGTGGAAACAACCCAAATGTCCATCAATGGATAAATGGATAAACAAAATGTGATATATCCATACAATGGAATATTTTTCAGCCAAAAAAGGGATGCAATTCTGATTCTACAGGCTGGATGAACCTTGAAAACATATGCTGAGTGAAAGAAACCAGTCACAAAAGGTGACATATTGTATGACTCCATTTATATGAAATGTCCAGAATAAGCAAAACTATAGAGATAGAAAGCAGGTTAGTGGTTGCTAGAGGCTGGGGGAGGGGCAACTTAGGGAGGGTCTACTAACAGGTATGGAAGATCTTTGGCCGGTGATGGAAATGTTCTGAATTAGACAGTGGTGATGGTTATACAACAGGGTGAATCTACTAAAAATACTGATGGTACACTTTCAAATAGTGAAGTTTATGTTATGTGAATTATATCCCAATAAAAGTTACTCTAAACTAATATGAGAGACATTGAGTAAACACATGAATTACAATAGAGTGTGATAAGAGCATGGCAGGTCACACAGGGGAAGGGACAATAAAGTATAGGGGCATCAAGAAGGCAGGGAACACTTCCTGATCGGGGCTGCCTGGGGTGAATTTTGAAAGATGAGTAGGAGTTTATCACACAGTGGGAGCAGCCCAAGCAAAGACATGGCCAGCTGCCCAGCATGGCCGGAGTGAGGACGGGCATTGGGAGAGCCAGGAGTGAAGCTGGAGAGGGCCCCGGGCCAATATTTCTATTAAATTATTTGTGTAACTGCAATCAGGGGTCTCCCTGCTTGACTGTTGGCTCCACGAGGACAGCCTATGTGTATGTCTTGTTCTCAACCACTGGCCCAGCGGCCAGCCCAGTGCATACTGAGAGGAAACTTCTGGAACTTATTCTCGTTGTCCACCTAGCTAGCCATCTTTGGGCTCTGCTAGCTGCCCTGCCTCCCTTGTCACCCTGCTCCACAGGTCCGGATATGTCAGACCGTGCATCTCTGAAGCCATGGGCTCCATCAAGGCAGACTCTCATTCCTAAGGCCTGCCGGCATGGGGACTCTAACGCAGGAACCCAGCCTCAGATGCCCAGTGCTTCCAAAAGTCGAGACAGGAAATAAAATTCAACTGAGATGCAATCACAAGGCAGATGCAGAATTCTCTAATTCAGGCCAACCGCTCCTCCAAGGTCAAAATCCCACTGTACCCAGACTCTGTAGCCATCTCCTGTTGAGTCAGTCAGGGAACGAAATACCCATGACTTGTTCATGCAGAACAAATTTGTCTCCTAAACAAATACCAATCAGCAAAACAGCCCAGAGTTAAATACACTGACCTCTCGATAAACTTAAATAAGCTGTTGAGTTTGGACTTGTGGATGGGGGGCTCTCCCTGCGCTGTTTCTTTCCAGAGGGAGGAGAAGAGAAGCCCAGGAAGATCCCGCCTTGCTGATGCTTTGCCAAGGTCGCTGTCCACCCCCTGAACTTCTGACTGAGGGGCCTGGTGGGCTCCCAACTCAGGAAGCCCCCAGGAGCTGGGCTTAGCTCAGCAGATCAGAGCATGTTGACCTGCTCCAGCCCTTCCCCTCCTGCACAGGTTATCTTTGGGAAAGTGCCCGTGGAGGAGCTGGGATCACGCTGGGCTTGGGTGGGGCAGGCTCAGGACTGATGAGTTAGGGAGTGGGGACAGTTCCTCTGGCCCCATTGCACGCCACGCAGACCTCTCCACAGAATACCAATAACGGTGACAGCTACCAGTTTTGTGTGTGTCACCATTACACACATTTTCTTATTTAATCCTCACATCAACCCTCAAAGTTAGCTGTTATTATTCCCACTTTTCAGATGAAGAAACTGAGGCAACTTGCACAATGTACTACACCTAGTAAGTGGCTGAAAGGAGATTCTAATCCAGGTCTGTCTAATTCTATAGCGCACGTATTAACCATTAATATCATGCTGCCTGTCAGTAAGCCTGCAGTCCCAGTTTGCATGGGACTAAGGAAATTTCCAGAGCACCAGACTTTCAGGGCTAAAACTGGTTGCCCCAGGCAAACTGGGATGGTAGTTTACTGGGATAGGCTGAATCACAGCATCTCCCAGCCAAAGATGTTCTCATTCTAAGCCCCGGAAACTATGAATGGCAAAGAGAACTTTGCAGATGTGATTAAATTGAGGATCTTGAGATGGGGAATTATCCTGGATTACCAGGGTGGGTCCACTTATAAAGAGTCCTTATAAGTGGGAGGCAAGAGCATGAATTTAAAAAAAGGCGATGTAACAACAGAAGCAGAGGTTGGAGTGATGCAATTGCTGGCTTTGAAGGCAAGGAGGGGGCTACGGGGCGAGGAAGTCAGGTGACCTCTAGAAGCTGGAAAAAGCAAGGGACTGATTCTCCCCTGGAGCCTCCAGAAGGAACCAGCCCTGCCCAAATCTTGACTTTAGCCCAGTGAGACCCACATGGGACTTCTGACTTCCAGAACTGTAAAACAATAAATTTATGTTGTTATAGCAGCAGTGGGAAACCAACACAGACACTCCAGCTGCCTCCAGGCAATGGCCTTGCCGCTCTGTCTTACTTTCTTTTTCCAGGAGAAGGAACGTACCCTGGGTGAACAACTATGGTGTCAGGCCCTGGAAGAGTCTCACTCATTCTTTCACGCATCATCTCGTGAACTCCTGTGGACAATGGGTATGAACGTGTTATTATTCCAATTCTCTGTTTACAGATGGAAAGACTAGGCAGGAACTAATGAAGAGGGTTTCGGACTAGTACGTCCCTGAATCTGACACCCTGCCCAGGCTCCAGAATTTCACCCCTGAGCCCTGTCCTAGAGCTCGGGGCCCTGTTACTCATAGGCCGATCCTGTTCATTCGTTCATTCATTCAGCAAACACTGAGCTAGCAACTTCTTGGTGCCAGAAGAGCTCCAGACACTGGGGATTCAGAGATGTGCAAGACATAAGTTTTGCCCACAAGAAGCTCACATCCTAAGAGGCTGATGTTCTCCAAAGTGGGGGAAAATGCACACCTGGGGCTGTACACAATGACACTGGGATGTAAGAAAATGGGTAAGAATTGCTACGTCTATTTCTTCTTATCTAATAGTTAGCAGGACTTAGGAAATTAAGCTCTGCTGCATTTAATATGTGGATTGATGCTGGTGCCCAGGAGCCCACCTGTGTCTGGTGGGTCCACGTGAGCATCCCGCAGAAAGAGGGAGAACTAGTCATCACGTGGTGGAATATGCCGGGGGTGGAGGGTGCGGATGGGGAGGATTCGTGGTGATCCCGGCTCTTCCACTGGCCTGTCCGGAACAGTGTAGTTACCTGCACCAGGTAAAGTAGGTTTGCAACTTCATATTATCTTGCTAATTACATGAACTTTAACAAGCACACATAGCTGAACAAAATTCCTGCAGAGAATCCACAGATTGCAGACAACACTCAACAGGTAAGCCTGAGTGGGCCAGAAAACAGCAGATCTGACACTGCTCCTCCAAGTATGAGCTCTCTGTCATCTCATAGGTAAAAACCCTGACATCTAATCAGAGGCCAAGGAAATGGGAGAGAGAGAGATTGAGAGAAATTCATCAGGAAAACAAGCTAAACATGGATCTACAACTGCTATCATTAGCAACAAACTTCTCTGAATGATTATATGTTGTGCCTGGAGATATTAACTACAGATTTCACAGAGTAAGGGATGTTTTTTAAAAAGCATCCAAAACATTATTAATAATTTCTGTTTTAGCACTGGGAATGAAGAGAATAAAAATAGACTTTTAAGAAATCTTGTTTAGTATTTTTTAAAAATCCATTGTGAAATTTTACTGTAAGGTTTATAACATTCATTATACATTTACAGTTATTATACATATATAATTTAGAAATATATATGGAGTGCCTGCTCTTTGCATGTGGACTGCATGATTTATGGGGTAAACAAATTTTTTAAGTGGAGACAAGAGTGATAGAGATGACAGGCATGTCAACCATGAAGTTGATAAAACATTACAGATGCCAGTTTAGCAACGCCAACTGCCTACTCTCTGTCTGCTCTCTTCTTTACTAAGAGAACCCTGATTTTTCTCTCTAGGTGTCAACGTGCCTGCACATTTCCCAGACTCTTTTGCAGTTAGAGGTCCCCACGTGACAGCCTACTGGCCAATGGCACGTGTTCTGATTATCGATTGCAGTGCAGAAAAACCAACCCCAAACCTGGTGACTTAACACAGCAACCGTTGTCTATTTCCTTTATGATCTGAATGTGTATCATCTTTGTTCCAGTGGTATCAGCAGGGGCAGCTCAGCTGGGCTACCAACCCCAAACCTGGTGACTTAACACAGCAACCGTTGTTCTATTTCCTTTATGATCTGAATGTGTATCATCTTTGCTCCAGTGGTATCAGCAGGGGCAGCTCAGCTGGGGCTGGAGGATCCATTTCCAAGGCGGTTCGTTCACATGGCTGGCAAGTTGGTGCTGGTTGTGGGCTGGGGGCTTCAGTTCCTCTTCACATGGGCTTCCCCATGGGGTGACTTGTGCTTCCTCACAGCATGGTGGCCTGGTACCGAGAGAGAGGATTCCAAGAGCTAGGGAACAGAAACTGCCACTTCCTTAAAGCCTCGACCTGGAAACTAGCTCAGCACCCCTTCTGCTGTACTCTATTGCTCAAGCAGCCCCTGAGGCTGCTCATATTCAAGGCGAGAACACAGAGACCCTATCCCTCACCGAGGAGAGTAGCAAAGAATTCATGGATATCTTTAATCTACCAGTACCTGTAAGCAGAGCTTGCTAAGGATTCCTAGGAAAGCTTGAACATCCTTCTCTACTGTCGCTTCCTACTTCCTTTTCCTGGAACTCCAGTGGGAGACTTGGGGTGGAATGCCCATCCTGTAACCAGGAAGTAACCACTTTAATGATTGCCACACACTGGAGATGGTGTGGGGGGAGGAGCCAGGGTCCCTGGGAACATCACTGAGCTGCTGCCCCCGCCAGGACTGCCCATATCGAGACTCCTTGTGAAATGAAAGGACACGAACTGCTCCTTGGTTCAGCCCCTCTAGTGACAGGCGGACAAACACCGTCCTTAAGCCAGAGCTCAGAGCTGGAGGAGCACAGAGGAGAGAAGGATGAGAAGACTTCATAGGGAAGTGATGTTGGAGTCAAGGCTT
This sequence comes from Balaenoptera borealis, assembly GCF_965194805.1. Classification (NCBI taxonomy): domain Eukaryota; kingdom Metazoa; phylum Chordata; class Mammalia; order Artiodactyla; family Balaenopteridae; genus Balaenoptera; species Balaenoptera borealis. The sequence continues at coordinate 113,357,172 of NC_138861.1, read as the reverse complement.
GAGAGGTGAGTAGATGGCAAAAGCTTTCCTGTAGCAAACGTGCAGAGGGGCACCATCTACTCTCCCTGCCAGCCACGGATCCTGCACCTGAGTTGCAGCCCCTGGGTAACAAACACCATCTCCTAGTATCCCTCACTTCTTCTCGGCCCCCTGAGACCTCCTTCTCCCCCACTGCCACCAGGCCCAGGCCCCCTGCATCTCCCCACCCCCAAGACTGTTTCAGCAGGATTAAGCACTAGACAAGGAGCCATTTAGAAAAGGGAAAGAACAGGGAACCAGGCACCTTCTGTGAACCAGGTCTTGGGCTCTGTTTCATGCTTGTTATCATCTTGTTTAATTCTTGCAACCACCCTGATAAGGACACATATCCCCACTTCATAGGGGCAGGGGGAACCGAGGCTCAGAGAGGTTAGCGACATAACCAAGGTCACACAGCTACTAAGAGAGGTAGCTCAGTGCAGAGTTCAGGCTGCCTATGTCCCTTCAATGTATGTGTTCATTCTAGTCCAGAATGCACCCGATCTGCATCCAGGAGTCTTGAATTCAACTCTTAGCCCAGACACCCACATTCTATGTGGCTTAAATAACTTATTTCACCTCCTGAGTCTCAATTTCCTCAACCCTAAAATGAGCGAGTTCTGAGGGCTGAATAAGAGCTCTCAAAGGAGGTTTCTATCTTCAATATCCTTTGATCTTATGCAACTTTGGATAACATCAAGGTTTATAAAAACAAAGTATCATCAAACGAGCTTGTAATAAAATTCCAAAGCAGTATGTAGAGGGGAAAAGGGCTATAAATCCACAGGATGTCAATTCCAAGTTGAATACAATTTACAAGAAAATGGTTCAAATATCACAAGGTCAAAACAATTTTGAGCTTTCCAGTATTTACAAACATACCTCACTTCATAAACCTTTCCAATCCATGCTGCGCAATATATACAGGACCATTTTAAAACGACTCTAGTTAATTTGATGTGGCTTGAAGTGAGGTCTGTTAGAAATGTGCTACTAATTTTGGACTTTTGTGTTTAGCGGAAAATGCGATTGAAGCTTAATCCAATTTTCTAACACCCAAAAACAGCTACAAGGAAATAGACAGGCATGAAGGAACAATGGCCTCAGAAAAGGCTCAACTCATCACTAACTTGCCCTGCTGGAATGTTCCGTACCAATAAAATGTTAGCCCTTCCAGCATGAGGGAAAGTCAAGCCATGAAGGTAGCTCATAATGGGGCAGGGAGCTTAGGGAGAAAAGTCAGCTCAGCTTGTACAGCTGCCCTCAAGAAACTCTTTCTGGAGGACATTTCCGCTCTGACTAGCCGCACAGAAGATTCTCAATATATATCCACCTAGTCTTAGAACTAGATGACCGATGATAGTAACATTTATCATTTGTTGAGCTGCCCCCAATGCAATACTTTGGGTTGCCTAGCTAACTGCAGTTTCCTGTTTTTTCCATATTGGCCAATGCCCTGCCCCATCACCACTCTCACAAATCCAGATAGGTCTGAGCCAAACATGGCGGTCTCATCCTCCTTGTTATTGATTAGTTAATAGGTAAGCATGTGTATTTCGGCAAATTGTATTTTCCGAAAATGGCTGCACCCATATATAATCCATCCTATGTGCTCTTCTGAATATATGACTTTGACACTCCTCCCGTTGACAGGCAGGGGTCTAGGTACCCTCCCTCTGAATTTGGGTGGGATTGCGTCTGCGGCAGAAAAATGCTATGTGACGTCTAAGGCTACGTCGTAGGTAATATAGTTTCCACCCGGTTCTCTTGGGAGGCTTGTTCTTGGAACACAGCTACCATACTGTGAGGACACTCAAGCAGCCCATGGAGAGGTCCACAATGGAGAGGAATCAAGGTCCCAGGCCCACAGCCCCAGCTGAGCTCCGAGCCAAGAGCCAGCACCAACTTGCCAGCTGTGTGAAGGAGCCATCTTGAAACTGGATTCTCTAGCTTCCAGTGGAGCCACCCCAGCTTAGGCACGGAGCAAAGTCAAGTTGCCCTTCCCCAAATGCAGATTTGTAAGCCAAATAAATGATCGTTGTAGTTATGTCACTAAATTTTGGGATGCTTTCTTATGCAGCTGTAGGTACCAAGAATAATATGTGATCTGTTCTGACAAATAAAATGTAAGTGGAAGACTGATGGGGGTCATCTGGGAAAGATTTCTTTACTCTTCAGAAGACATGCACAAGGGAAGAAAAAATGTCCTACTTCTGCCTCTGGACATGGGTATGTGAGAATCAGATGTCTGGAGCTGTAGCAGCTATCTTGCAACTATGAGGGGAACTAATGAAAACGCTGAGGATGGAAAGCGAAGAGGTAAGATGGAGAGAAGCCAGTCTTTGCTGACATTGTTTAGCCAACCCTGGAACAACCCTATCCTCAGACTCCCTTTTAAGTGAGATAATAAGTTAATTGTTGATTAAGCCAGTTGAGGAGGGGTGTTCTTTTCCTCGTAGCCAAATGCATCCTAACTAAACATGTAGCCTATCCTTTACATCATTCTATTTATTTGTGACAACAAAACTGAAAGTTAAGTATTAATACCATCAATTTTGGGCTGAAGAAACAGACTCAGTGAAGTTAAGTAACTCCCCCAAGGTCATTTACCAGAATTGGGGGACCAGAATTCACACCTAGGTCTGTCTGACTCCAAAGTCTGTGCCCTCCATGACACCCCATATCTCTTTGTCACTGTCTAGTGGAACAAGCATTGACCCAGGAGTCAGGGTCCCTGGGTCAATTTCAGACTCTTCACTAATTCTCCGTATGGTTTTCAGAAATCACCTCACCTCTAAGAGCCCGTTCCCTTATCTTTAAGCCTTACGGGGGGAATTCTCTGGAGGTTCAGTGGTTAGGACTCGGCAGTTTTACTGCTGAGTGCCCGGGTTCCATCCCTGGTAGGGGAACTAAGATCCCACAAGCCACACGGCACGGCACCGCCCCCCCCCCCAAAAAAAAAGCCTTACAGGGCTACTGAGAAGCCCAAGTGTTCATTTCATTTACTGTGACATGAATAATATTTGGATATATTATACAGATATATATTTTCATCTCCTCTACCTTACTATAAATCTCATTTTCTGTTAGCCATTCTACTTTAGGGTCCCAGGAAATAGGAGAACAAGAATGCCACCTTGGAATAAAGAGGGATGGACGGAGGGAAGTCCCTACCAGACAGGAAGGAGAATGAAATAAATCCATCTGGCTCTCGAAGAGGAGAGAGAAGGAGGTGGGACAGAGAAGTGATATGCCCATGACCTTGAGGTAGAAATGACCACATAATTTGGAGGAACCAGAGAGCCTCAGCTTCACGACCTGCTCACCCAGGCAGAGCCAGAGGAGGCTGGAAGCCTCTAGGAGAAGCTGCACATTGCATGTGGTCCAACAACCAACATGGCGGTCCAGGGCAATAGGGAAGCATCGACAGAGGACATGTCTGGATACATGACCCTAAGGAGGCACTGCTCATTCTCCATGATCAACAGAGCACCCAGAGGTTCCCAAATGCCTTGGCGAGAGGCAAAAAGGATGAGGGGACCAGGAGAGGCTCAAGTCGGAAGGAAGGAGCCACAGAATGCAGAGACTTTGAGAGCAGAAATAAGTACATAGCCAAGACTGTTAGCAATGAGTGCTCAGAGGCTGCCCCAGAGGCCAGTTGGGCCCAGCTGACCCTCATGAGATCCCACACAGGGGCCCAAGGACCAGATCAGCCCAAACTGGACATGCCACCCCAACCAACCTGCCTCCATAGGGTCATGGAAGCGTCACCCTCAACCCTTGCAGATGCCAAGAAAGGAGGAGACATGGAAAGTCTGAGCGCGCACCTGAAAGAGATCTGTTACTAAGGAGACTTGTAACTGTGGAAGAGACTGAGATCCCAGGACTATCAAACTGTGGGTCCCTCTCCCCTTTCTGCTGCTACCCAACAGCACAGGTTAGGTCATTTCTAGAAAATACAGAAGCTGCATTTCCTTTGCCTGCGTGAGGGGTGCTGGGTAAATCTGCGATCCCACTCTACCTGTTATTGTTATTGGTCCACCATATTGTCTCTGTCATAAGTCCTCTCTCGCAAAGGACGACTCCTATGAAAACTCATTTTAGAAAGTGTTCCAAGTGGAGCTGATGAACCGAATTTTCTCCCGAGGCCAGTCGGGACTCGGTGGTGTTTTAAGCAGGGAAACGGCTGAAGAAGTTAGTGGTTTAGGAAAAGCTGGAGGCAGTGAGGAGAAGGGACAAGATTCGAGGCCCAGAGCCTCAGATGTGAACTGGTCCAAAAGAAAGATGGCGAGGATCCTGGACTCAGGCAGGGGCCACAGAGAAAACAGCTAAGGAGGGCAAGATTCAAGATATATTCAAACAGCAAGTCTTGCCGCTGTCATTTGTTTAGCACCTGCCCTTGAGCAGGAACGACCTCCTCTCTGAACCTCAGTCTTTTCTTCCATTAAAAGGAGATAGTAGGGCTTCCCTGGTGGCGCAGTGGTTGGGAATCTGCCTGCCAATGCAGGGGACACGGGTTCGAGCCCTGGTCTGGGAGGATCCCGCGTGCCGCGGAGCAACTAGGCCCGTGAGCCACAACTACTGAGCCTGCGCGTCTGGAGCCTGTGCTCCGCAACGGGAGAGGCCGCGACAGTGAGAGGCCCGCGCACCGCGATGAAGAGTGGCCCCCACTTGCCGCAACTGGAGAAAGCCCTCGCACAGAAACGAAGACCCAACACAGCCAAAAATAAATTAATAAATTAATAAATTTTTTAAAGAAAGGTCTCCTTTCAAAAAAAAAGAAAAGAAAAGGAGATAGTAATACTGATCCAGCAGAGATGTCAGGAGTGTTCAACGAGATCACAGCGAAAACACACAGCACAGTGTTTCTCCCGCTACAATTGCTATCCTCACCCCAACTCCACTATGGAAGGATTCGTTTTCAAACAGCAATGAAGATGTCTAAGAGAGGTACACCTGTCTCTACTGCTGTTAGGAAAGCAAACAAAAAGCCTCTGTCTTCCACTTGGAGAAGGAATTATCTTTACAGCGACAAGACAGGATCCGCAAAGCACAAGAGAATTTCATTACAAGTCTATAAAGAGGCACTCGGAAAAGAAACCCTCCGCACGAGGGGCCTTTGCCAACCACATCCAGATGTGTCGTGAGAACCGCGTGCCTCTGAGGGATTAGGTGAGACCCAGCATCCTGAACTAGAGTATTCTCTGCTTCTGTTTACTGTGAGAGGTCAGGAAGGCTCCTCACTTCTCAGGCCCTCAGTTTCCCCACCTCGAAGGGGAATAAATACCCCTGCTGTTACAGGGTTGCTGTGAGGCCTATGAGGAAGCATGCATAGGTGAAGAGGAGAAATCCCGGGTGTGGAGTCACGTGGATGACCTTGGGGGATAATCAGCCCAAACCTCAGTTTCCTCATCTGTTATGTGGGCATAGCACCCCCTGCCTGTCTCCCAAAGTTCATTTGTTCTCCCAAGTCTGAAGAATGGAACCAGTCTCTGCCAGGTATCAGGCTCAGACTGCATACTAGGAGTGCCACCAAAACACAGCAGATGTAGCCTCTGCCGCTGTAGGGCTTAAAAACGCTGGTCAAGGTCATCCCTGAGAATAGCACAGACCCCTCGGTACAGATGCAGTCAGGCAAAGAGCCTCTGGAACACAGCTGCCTGGGTGGAATTCCCATTCTACAGCTAACTAGCTGAGCCACTTTTAGGAAGTCACTTAACCTTTGCATACCTCAGTTTCCTCATCTGCACAATGGCAATAATACTAGTTCACTCAATTGTAAGAGCTCATTGAGGTAAAATGGGGAAGGCTGTTGGAAGGGTTATCTGCATGTCCTCTCTCCGAGTCCTACTTTTTTATGAAAGGATCTATGCTACCTGGCCCCAATCCCCTTACAGTCTCATTCCCTAGTATTTTCCTGCCATGTACTCACCCAAAACCTAGAGACACCAAGCCACTCCCAGCCTCCAATCTTGCCAACACCTTGATCTTGGACAGCCAGCCTCCAGAACTATGAGAAAATAAATGTCTCTTGTTTAAGCCCCCAGTCCGTGGTGCTTTGTTAAGCAAACTCAGGCAGACTCATACAGATACACACATAGGACTTTTAAATTAACTTTTTGTGCCATTGCCCAAGTCACATTACTGGTCAAATTGGAGTTTTTGTTTGTTTTTTACTTAATATATCAAGGACGGCACCCCAGATCACTACATAGAAATCTAATTTTTAAAAGGTTGATGTTCCAAAAAGATGTATATCATTAACTTCTTCAACCTTTCTAGTCCCAATGGACTTTCCAATTGCTTCCAGGCTTTTCCACCATAAACAAGCGACAATAAACATCCTGTTCCTATGGCCTTACATTCTAGGGCTTTCGTTTCTGCAGGGGAGATTCCCAGTGTGGGATGGCAGGACCAAAGGAAATGTGTGTTTCTAAATGTTAATAGATTCTTACAGATGACAGTCCTAAGAGGCCTTGCCAGTTCCCAAGGACCCAAACAGCAACTCCTGTTCCCGCCAACAAAATACGGTATGAGAAAAGACTCTCTTTCCCCCGGGAGTTCAGCCCCCTGTCTGCAGAGAGTCTGCCTCCTTAGAGGCCAGCTGGCCAGGTTTCCAGGTGGCAGGGAAGCAAGCTGACAGCCGGGCCTGGGTCTTGGCTGAATGTCCAGAGGGAGGTGGCTCAACCTCAGACCAGAAGAGGACCCAAACCTGGCCCAACTCACCTTGCAAGCTCTTGGCTGGAGAGAGCAGACACAGAGGGCCACGTGGTACATTGGGGACGATTGTCCTATCCCCTGAGCTGACTTCCTGACCACACTACTCTGGAGGGCAGTGCGGCCCAAGCCCCTTCTGTCCTTCCTCCCTGCTCACTCGGTATACACTGCCCTTCCTCAGGACGGGCCTTTCTAGACCTCCACTTGTTCTTTCTTCCTTCTTTTCCTTCCCATCCACACCTCGCCACATCCTTCTGAGGCCTGGTCTGCCATGCTGGGCGTGGGTCTTCATTGACAAATAACAACTGCTCTCCTCCTGGTCACAAGATTGGCGATTCAACCTCATCGGTTCAGCAAAATAATAATAATAATGGCTAACATTTGCTGAATGCTTGGCACTAAGCACTTGAACTTGAGGCATATTAGTTCATTTACTCTTCACAGCAACCACTGTTATCCCATCTTACAGGTGAGGAAATACAGGCTTAGCAGCAGGCACATGGGACCTTGACCTCCTGCTGCCTTGTAATCTTTTGTGAATTCCACAGGACCAGGACCCACCTAGTCCGGGCATCCGTGTGCCTTGGGGAGGAACCTGGACTCACCTTGGTCCTCATGGGGAGGCCCAATGTTCCAGGCAACCAAGGGCCCTACCGTGTCTGTCCCAGGGGTTCCTCTCTGGCGCCCAAGTTCCAAGTAAAATGTCTGCGGCAGGTTCAGCCACATCAGATGCCTTCATCAACCCCCCACCCCCACCCCGCCATGCTCACTCATCATTAATTCCGCCCTCACCTGGAGCACCGACTATGTGCCAGGCGCTGGGGAAGCAGAGATGGATTTAAGCCAGTGCCTGCCCCCAAGGGGACCACAATGTGGTGAGAGTTTCATGAGCCCAGAGGGGCCCCCATCCTGCCCAGGAGCAGTCAGGGAAGACTTCCAAGGGAAGTAAAGTTCCAGCGAAGAGGTATCAGGACCACCGTTCCTGGAAGAAGGCACAGAAAGAGCAAGGTCTCGGAGGTCATCAAGAGAAGGCCAGCACTGGATGCACTGCTAAGGCCCAAAGTTCTGAGAAGGGGGCCCAGACTCCTTGGTCCTGGACATTTTCTATTCCCATAGCCCAGAATTAGAATTACAGTCACGGCTGCGTCTGACATCTGCTTGAACCAATTCGTTATCATTAGGAAATGAATCCGTAATGAATTTCTGCCACCATTAAGTCTGATTTACAGTAAGGGTAATCACCCTTGGAAGCACATGCTTTATCCCTTTAATTAATAATCCTCGCTTATCAGCAGACCTAATGATCATGGGACAAAAAATGGAAGAAAGCCTCCCAACTCCAGCACCAGCTTCCCCATCGCACCCTTGGGGACAGGGGAGAAGGGTCAGGTCTCTGGAGAGGGTCCAGGGACCACGTTGTCTGCCTGTGAGGTTATTAACAACCCTGATCATCTAGCTGAAACTTCTGAGCCAGCCAGCCGGTTCGGCTCAGACCCCGAGGCCCACAGGTCACGGCCAGCCCCTGCCCTGCCAGGCTCCCCATTTCTCTGCAGGCTCACTCATGCTGCGGCATCTCCACGCTGCAGTCAGGGGTCCCATCTAGACTTTAGCAAATCTGAACAAGCCACTCCCTGCTTAAAACCCTGCAGGGGTGCACTTGTGTCCCAGCTCTCTACACCCCAAAACCACCTGCCTGAACCTTCCTCCTACACAACCAGCAACCCTGCCCATTCTTCTCCTCTTCTCCCAGACACCCGGGGCACCCTTGTGTGACCTTCTGCATCATTCTGACATGACCTTCCTTCTGTCGCCTCACACTCATCCACAGCCCTTCTCCCATCCCTCTGCTGCTACCCTAAGCTGTTTGTACCAAAAGGATCTTCTGTGTATCTGAGAGGCAGGTGGACAAAGTCAGTGAGTAACACGAACGTAACATAAGGAGCCACCATCAGCACGTATGAGGCACAGAGGGGACCGAGAGGGGAGAGCTTTCAAGATGAGGGGATGCCTGAGCTAGGTACCGAAGAGCCAATTCTATATTAATGTTCCACCCACCATTACTAACCACTCAGCAGGTGCCAGGCACTTTACTACATTATCTCACGTAAATGTCATATCAATGCTGAGAGGTAAGTATTATTACCCCCATTTTACATGTGAGAAGATCAAGGTCCAGAGACATCAAATATGCCTGGGGTTTTGAAGAGCCTGTGAATGGCAGAGCTGGATCCCAGTCTCTGAGTGTCTGTCCCAAGATGCACACTTCCAAGGGTACCAGTTTTCATGGGCTTTTAAGAGCACTCTTCATGCCAAAGCAGGACACAATATAGCACTGCCGTTATCTTGCCATGGCTCACACACACAGATCATATCGGCTGACTCGTTGGGGTCCACCATTGACCCAGAAGCAACACAGCAGGTGTATGTTTCCACCCCCTTTGAGGACAATTAGATTCAGTATCTTGGCACACTTGGTCTCAGTCAGCTCAGGCTGCCATAACAGATACCACAGACTTGGGGGCTTAAACAACAGACCTTTACTTCTCCCAGTTCTGGAGGCTGGAAATCTGATCAGGATGCCAAGGTGGTCAGGTTCTTGGTGAGGGTCTTCTTCTTGGCTTGTAGATGGCTTCCTACTCTTTGTGTCCTCACATGGCACAGAGAGAAAGGAAACAAGCTCTCTGGTGTTCTGTTTAGAAGGGCACTTACCCCATCATGGAGCCCCACCCTCATGACCTCATTAACCCTAAGGACCTCCCAAAGGCCCCATCACATTGGGGGATTAGGGCTTAACGCATGAATTGGGGGGGGGCACAATTCATCCATAGCACACCTGAAGCCCACTGATGGTGTGGGTTATGCTATGCTAAGGGGAAATCCCATTCATGTCAGAATGATGGAGCCAGATGACAGAGCCATTTGCTGGGTTCAACTCCTGGCTCAACCCCTTACAAGGTCGTGATACTGAGAAAACTCCCTGTACTTCAGATTTCCTCATCTAAGAATCAGAATACCAATAGGACCTACCTCCTAGAGTCCTGGTAAGGCTTAAATGAACTGAAACATGTAAAACATTTGCAACAGTGCTTGGTGCATAAGAAGCATTCAGAAGTGTTTGTTGATATTACTGTGTCAGCAGGAATATTTTGTTCTCAGCAAAAAACTGGTAAGATTCAGACCTTTGGGGCTGAAAGATGAAATGGATACAAATATATCTAATGAGACAGAAGGATAACAGGTTAGATGGAATTTTGAGATGATAGCCTGTATTTTTCCCCCCCTATATTCCTTTTTTCTTCCCAATTCTGAAATGAACAGCCAGGTGACATGTCCTGAAACACTCCAGTTATAACAAAGAAACATAATAGGTAGATTTGTGTGCCATTCTCCCTAAAACCCTGGTCCAGGCTTTTCTTCCTCCACATGCAGGAGAACCTCCACGTCCTCAGGGCAGCGTCCATGCTATTCCTCAAGCTGATCCCTGCTCCACATCTCTGGATTCATCTCTTGATGCTCTGTCTCCTGTGATGCGGCTCCAGCAACACCTGACACACGTGTGGACACACCAGGCTGTTTCCAAGCTCAGGGACTGTGCCTGCTCATCCCCTCTCTCCTTCGTCAGCCCTAGCTCCAAGTTTCTGCAAGGACGCCCCTCCAAGAAGCATTCTCTGGCCCTCCCAGACTGTGCCCTCCCTCCCATGGGCTTCCATAACCCCTGGGCACTGAACTTACCCCACTGCACGGCACCTGTTGGAGGAGGTTGCCCAGGACAGTGGTTAAGAGCATGAACTCTGGACCCCAACTGCCTGGATGTGAACCCGGACTTTGCACTTGCCGTCTGCATGATGATGGGCAAATCACTTGGGCCTCCCTGTACCTCTAGTGTGCCCTTTGTCAATGGGGTTACAGACATGCGCCTCCCTCACGGGGCCCTGTTAGGATATAAGGGTACATAAGGCCCTTAGAACAGTGTTCAACACGTACCCGGTCAAGAGGCCATTGCTACTTACAAAACCGTACCCCTCACTAATGCTGTCTGTACATCCCCACCGCCCGGCCCAGCGCCGGAGACTCAGTAGTTGCTCCGTAAATATTTGTTGAGCTGAATTACCCGACAAAATGGAAACAGAGCTTGGCTCACAAAGAGGGCGATCACTCATATTACACATTAGGCGATTTTTCCAGAGTATATCATGCCAAACATTGTACATTCTTTATTACAGTGAGGGCAGTGAGATTCATTAAAGGGTAGCGCCGTTTCATTAGAAACCCTTATTTTCGGAATTTTATAACTCGGCCACAAAAATTCACTCCGGGCAAAAACGCTAACTTTCGTCTGGAAGTAAATGGGTTTATTTTATAAATTTTTATGCATTTTCCACACATAAACAAATGGCTAGATAAACCATTCTTGAATGGAAGGATTGCAAGCGGAAAACTTGATATTTTGGCATAGGAGACAGAAAGACTCAAAAAGAGGGGCGGGGGCAAGGGGAGGGGGCTTGCTTGGCTGGGAAGTGTGCTTCACTGGGCATTTATACATAATTTTCCTCGGAGCCTTTTCAAAGGTTTCTTGCATCATAATGACCACCACTGTGAGGGCTTCATCGGGCCAGCTGCTGTTCTAAGTGATATATATGTATTAACAAATTCCTCAAATTACAAATTACATGTCCTCTTAAAGGATGGGTATAGTGGGTTGAATCGTGTCCCCCCCCCAAAAATTTATGTCCACCTGGAACCTCAGAATGTGACCTTAGCTGGAAATAGAGTCTTGGTAGATGTAATCAAGGTAAGATAAGGCTTCCTAGACAAGGGTGGGCCCTCAGTCCAATGACTGGTGGCTGATAAGAGAAAAAGGAAGGAGATTTGGACGTAGACACACAGAGGTGAGAAGGCCCTGTGATGACAGAGGCAGAAATTAGAGTGACACAGCTACGGCCAAGGAAAGGCAGGGACTGCTTATTGCCACCGGAAGCTGGAGAAAGCAGGAAAGGATTCTGCCCTGGAGACTTCAGAGGGAGACATCCTGCTGACACCTTGATTTGGACTTCTGTCCTCCAGAACTATGAGAATACATTCCTGTTGTTTTAAGCCACCCAGTTTGTGGTCATATGTCACAGCAGTCCCAGGAAACTAAAGCAAAGCAAGGCCAGGTAACTTACCTGTTTACTCAGTGAGTAGGCAGAGCTGAGGTTGGAAACACAGGCGGTAGGCTCCAGGGTCCAGAGGTGTACCCACTCCGTACCTGCTCACCAGCACATACATAAACAAACCTTCTGAGCCAGCTCAACAGTAAACAACACCCCTGTAGAAGACTGCATCTCTTAATCCTTCCCCAAGGTCCCACAGGAAAAAAGGAACAGGCACCCCGAAAATCTTGTTTTCATTTCAGGATTTTAATTCATAATTCAGGGCTCTACCTAATAGCCTAAAAGCTACCTCTCATTGATTTCTACACCGTGGTGAGATCTGATTAGGGCAACAACATAGATCTTTACACACATTCAATGTCTAGAAAAACAAAGTCACAAGGAAAAGCAATTTAATAGTGTCTGGGTCGGGGCAGGAACCCCACCCAAATGTCCATATCAGCTCATAATGATAGGTGTGGAAAGGTGTGCACAGTGTTATGAAGTGAAGAAGCAGCTTATAAAATGGTGTGTACAGTGCACATCATTCTTAAAAAATGTAAATGCAGGGAGTTCCCTGGTGGCCTAGTGGTTAGGATTCCGGGCTTTCACTGCCATGACCTGTGTTCAATTCCTGGTCAGAGAGCTGAGATCCCTCAAGCCGAGTGGCACAGCCAAACAAATAAATAAATAAAATAAAATGTAAATGAAACATATAAACAAAGAAAAAGGGTGTGTGTGTATCTGTCCATAAACACATAAGTAAGAATGGAGAAGAGTTGACACAATGTTAATAATGGTTCAGTAGGAAGATATTAAGGGTCATTTTTGCCACGTTATACTTTTACTTATTGTCTGAATTGTTTTCAACGAATATGCATTTATTTTAAAATTAGAAAAAGATAACAAAACTCTTTACCCTCAGGGAGGGCCAGGAAGCCTGCAAACTGCAGTGAATTGTGTGCGACCTCTCCTGCAGGACGGGCACCAGAAACCCCCCAGGTCACAGGGTCTCGCCCAGCAGTGCCCCAGTGGAAGAAAGGCTTCGTTGAGTCAGCAGCCCAGAAGGATTGGATTTCAGCTCCCCGGTCAGCTCCCCCTACAGCCATCCCATGTAAGCCGGCCTTTCTTATCTAAAATGCAAATGAATTCCTCAGAGTTAATCTGAACCTCCTGGCCCAGTAAGCAACAGGGAAATGACAAACTAAGAGGGCCTACCAAAGCCCAACGGGGCCTGAGCATTTACAGTTAAGGGGACAGGTCCATCAGAGGGGATTCGAGTGTTCCAGAAAGAGAAGCAGTGCCAGGCAATCAGCCTTGAGAGGCAGAAAGACCCAGTGGCTGCTTATTCAAGACAGAGACTGTTAGTTTCCTGTGGCTGCCAAAACAAATTACCATAAACCAGGTGGACTAAAACAACAGACATTTATTATCTCACAGTTCAGAAGGCCAGAAGTACAAAATCAAGGCGTCTCAGAGCCATGCTCCCTTCAAAGGCTCAAGGCAAGAATTCTTCCCTGCCTCTTCCAACTTCTGGTGGCTCCTGGCATTCCAGTGGCTGCATCGCTCCAGCCTCTGTCTCCGGATTCACATGGCCTTCTTCTTTCTGCATATCTGTGCATCTTCTTCTTACAAGGACTGTTGTTGGATTTAGACCCACCCTAACCCAGTATGATCTTAATTTAATTACCTCTGCCAAGATCCTATTTCCAAATAAGGCCACATCCTTAGGTCGGGGAGGACATGAATTTTTAGGGTACACTATTCAAATCAGTACAGAGACAGACCAGCTCCTGGGACCAGGTCTACTCCCAGCCTACCCCGAGGTTGTCTGTCCCAAATCCCACATCCTAACAGTATCTGGTGCCTGACACAACTGCCCCTTGGAGCAACTGGTCATCCATCCAACAGTCAACAGCTATTTATTCAGCAACAGAAGAAGGACCCAGACACATTAGGGTTAGACATTTGCATGCACATTTGCTCACTGTGATGGTTGATTTTGCATGTCAACTTGACTGGGTCACAGGAGCCCAGTTAAACATTATTTCTGGGTGTATCGGGTCAGGGGGGTGGTGTTTCTGGATGAGCTTAAACTCAAATGTAGACCAAGTAAAGCACATTCCCTCCCCAATGTGGGTGGGCCTCGTCCGATCAGCTGAAGGTCTAACTAGACTAAAAGGCTGAGTAACAAAAAATTCTTTCTCTCTGTCTGTCTTCAGGCTGGGACATCAGTTTTCTCTTGCCTTCAGACTTGAACTGGAACCAATGGCTCTCCTGCTTCTCAGACCTTCAGACTTGGACTGGAATGACACCATCGGCTCTTTTGGGTCTGGACTTAGCCTCCATAATCACGTGAGCCAATTCCTTATAACCAATCAATCATATTGGTTTTATTCCTCTGGAAAACCCAGACTAATACACTCCAACATGAGGCAGATAGCCATAGACCATCGTCAAGGAACAACAGTGTAAGGAGGATTTAAAATAGAAGGGGGGCTTCCCTGGTGGCGCAGTGGTTAAGAATCTGCCTGCCAATGCAGGGGACACAGGTTCGAGCCCTGGTCTGGGAAGATCCCACATGCCACGGAGCAACTGGGCCCGTGAGCCACAACTGCTGAGCCTGCGCATCTGGAGCCTGTGTTCCGCAACAAGAGAGGCCACGATAGTGAGAGGCCTGCGCACCGCGATGAAGAGTGGCCCCCATTCGCCGCAACTAGAGAAAGCCCTCACACAGAAACAAAGACCCAACACAGCCAAAAATAAATAATGAATTAATTAATTAATTAAAAAAAAACCAATGACCAATTAGAAATACAAAGGAAGAAACAATTCAGTTTACAATAAAAGAATTATTTTTAAAAAAAATAGAAGAGAAGGGGAAAAAAAAAAACCTATGAAACTCTGAGAATGGGCAGTCTTGTTTATACACTTTTAGCATAAACTAATAGGCTGGTTTCTAACCAAGAAGTCAGTCCTGGCAACCTGGGCCTAAGCAGACAGACTAGGGGTACACAGAAAACCGGTTCAGCTGTTTTGTGGATCCTCCAGAAAACCTTGGCAATTGGGCTGTGAAGCACAGGAGACAGACTGTCCTGAGTGAGGCTTCCTGCTCCTTCCTTCCACTTCCCATGGGCACGTGTCCCAGCCTCACTCCACGACAGGCCACGAGATCAGATACCGGGACAAGCAACACAGCACAGCCCCGGCCTCAGTGAGCTTTAATTTTCTCATGTCTTAATGACTCTCACCTTTACCACTTAAAGAATTGAGTCTTGTCCCAAGTTAGCATAAGGAGTGAAGGAGACTCAGCCCTCATCCCTGACATTCTCCTTCCACACTTTCTTTGATGCAAAACAGCCTGGCCTCCGGCACCAGCCTGAGCTGGCTTTGAACTCCAGTCTTAGGAGGGTTCCCTAGATGCAGCCTCAGATGGGGTCTAGCACACAAAGGTCACCAGCTCATCCCAGCTAGACATCCCCGGCTTTAACACTGAAAGTCCTGTGTCCCCAGGAAAGCTGTCAGTCCAGGCTTATGACAGAGGGAGGGGAGGGACTCAGGATCAGATTGCGGGGGGAGGGGAATGAGAAGTTAAAGGCAATACAACCCCGACCCCCAAGGGCTGCTTCTGGAGCTGGGCTGGCCCTTCAGCATGGACACCCTGATCAGTCAGAGGCAGGCTGCCCTCAGAAGGGCTGTCACCGTAGGCGAGGTGGCCCCCTTCTCTGACGGGGCTGACAGCGGGCTGACAGCAGCTGGGGCCACAGGCCTCTGCTGAGTTGGAGGAGGGTCTGGATGGCACATTCCATCCTGCTTTAAGAGCTGTGGATCTCGGGCAGGTTACCCCACCGCTCTGAGCCCAGTCTCCTCAAACAACATTGTTTTCCTACCTGAAAAGGGTGTGGGGAGGAGAAATCTAAAAAATATAAGGAAAGTGACTAGAACATAATAGGACCTCGCCAATGGGGTCATTTCCCTCACTTGCACCTGGCTTTAGGACCTGAAATGAAGGTGATAATGAACAGGGTTGTACTAGTTTATCATAGTAATGATAATAATAGCAATAGCCAGTCTTTATGGGGCCCTTACCTTGCATGCTTGGTATTATTCTACGCACTTTGCATATATGAGCTCATTTGATCTTCAAAACCACACTGGGAAGCAGGTACTATTATTATCCCCATTTCATAGATAAGGAAACTGAGGCTCAGAGGCACTCAGTAAGTCGTTGACGTTTGCAAGAGTAAGAGGGAAAGGGATGGTATTTACGTTGAGTATTCCTTTTTCTTTCAAGTGACAGAACTTAGGCTAAAGCACCTTTGACTTAGAAGAATAAAAGTTAGGCAGCATCCAGGATATATAAAGAATTCTTACAACTCAATAACAAAAAGACACACAAGCCAATTTAAAAATAAGCAAATGACTTGAGTAGATATTTCTCCAAAGAAGATATAGAAATAGCCAAGAAGCACATGAAAATATGTCATCAGGGAAATGCAAATCAAAACCACAGTGAGAGTTGGTGGGAATGTAAATTGGTGCAGCCACAATGGAAAACAGTATGGAGGTTCCCCAAAAAGCTAAAACTAGAGTTGCCATATGATCCAGCAATCCCACTCCTGGGCATATACCCAGCCAAAACTATAATTCTAAAAGATACATGCACCCCTATGTTCATAGCACCACTATTCAGAATAGCCAAGTCATGGAAACAACCTAAATGTCCATCGACAGAGGAACAGATAAAGAAGATGTGGTACATATATACAATGGAATATTACTCAGCCATAAAAAAGAATGAAATAATGCCATTTGCAGCAACATGGATGGACCTACAGATTATCATACTAAGTGAAGTAAGTCACACAGAGAAAGACAAATATCATATGATATCACTTATATGTGGAATCTAAAATATGACACAAATTAACTTATCTACAAAACAAAAACAGACTCACAGACATAGAGAACAGATTTATGGTTGCCAAGGGGGCAGGTGGCAGAGGGATGGATTGGAAGTTTGGGATTAGCAGATGTAAACTATTATATATAGAATAGATAACAATGTCCCACTGTATAGCACAGGGAAATATATTCAATATCCTGTGATAAACCATAATGAAAAAGAGTGTGTATATATATGTATAACTGAATCACTTTGTTGTAGAAATTAACAGTAGAAATTAACACATTGTAAATCAACTATACTTCAGTAAAATTTAAAAAAAATAAAGTGTACAATCCAATGGTTTTTAGTATTTTCACCACAATCAATTTTAGAACATTCCTATCCTCCCTGCAAAGAAACCCAGTACCTTTTGCCTATTACCCCTAATTCCCCACCTTTCCCAACCCAAGGCAACCACTAATCTACTTTCTGTATCTATAGATTTCCCATAGATAGAATCATAAAATAGGTTGCCCTTTGTGATTGGCTTCTTTCACTCAGCATGTTTTCATGGTTCATCCATGTTGTAGCATAAATCAGTGCTTCACTCCTTTTTATAGCTGAATAATATTCCATTGTATGGATGGACCACATTTTGTTTATCCATTCAGCAGCCATGGATGTTTGGGTTGTTTCCACTTTTTGCTATTATGAAAAATGCTGCTATGAGCATTCGTGTGTAAGTTTTTGTGTAGACATCTTTTTTCCAACCTTTTGGGTAGATAGGAGTGGAATTGTTGGGTCCTGTGATAATTCTATGTTTCACTTTTTGAGGAGCTTTTGGACTGTTTTCCAAAGTGGCTGCACCATTTTGCATTGCCAGCAGCTGTGTAGGAGGGTTCCAACTTCTCTACATCCTCACCAACCCTTGTCATTATCTGTCTTTTTGATTCTACTCATCCTAGTGGGTGGGAAATTGCACCATTTTTTAAATTACCCTTTACCGAACACTTAGAAAACACCAGCGACTCTGCCAGGAATTTTCCATGCACCGTGTCATTTGTCCCTTTCAACAGTTCTATGAAGTAATTACTTTTATTCTCCCTCTTTTACAACAAATACTAAGACTGAGAGAGTGAACAGGTGTGTCCATGATCACTCATCTTAAGCACGCAGGTCAATTGCTACAGCTGTCTGCCTCCCAGTTACCAGCTGTAAAATGGGTATAATAAAGAACAATAGCCACTCAGTGTGATGTGAAAATGGGATGAAATAATATGTGTAAGTGCCTGGCGTTCCCTCCCTCACTCATGCATTATGCATCCAACAAGCATTTCTTGAGCATCTGCTATGAGGCAGGTGGTGTGTTGGGCACTGTGTAAACTAGAAATGTATTCCTCAAAGTGTGGTCTGCAGACCAGCAGTATCAGCAGCATCAGGACACTTGTTAGAAACACAGCATCCTCCCTCCTGAATCAGAACCTGCATTTTGCCAAGGTCTCAAGGTAATTCATCTGCTCACTTAAGTTTGAAAAGCACTTCATGACAGCAGCAGGTCTCAACCCAGGCTGCCCATCTAAATCACTTGTACAATTTTTATTTTTTATTTTTTTAATTTAATTTTTATTTTATATTGGAGTATAGTGGATTTACAATGTTGTGTTAGTCTCGGGCGTACAGCGAGGTGATTCAGTTATACATATACATATATCCATTATTTTTCAGATTCTTTTCCCATATAAGTTATTACAGAATATTGAGTAGAGTTCCATGTGCCATACAGTAGGTCCTTGTTGGTTATCTATTTTAAATATATTGAAAGTAGTGTGTATATGTTAATCCCAACCTCCTAATTTATCCCTCCCCCCACCTTTCCCCTTTGGTAACCGTAAGTTTGTGCAACTTTTAAAACTAGAAATGCCAGTCTCTCTTCCCCTCACACTCCACTCTCAGATTCTGATTCAGCTGATCCGACCTTCCTCTCCTGGTGCAGGGATCCAGTTGTGTGTCAGAGTCGGGAACCTGCGCTGGAGACTAGGTCGTGCATGGCTTCTCCTCTCAGAGCTTTCTGTACGTGAGCAACCTGGCTTTGTACCTGGAAAAGTGGGGGTCAGGAGACTGGTGAAATAATCTGAGCGAGAGTGATGTGGTCTGGACAGTAAAGAAACAACAGACCCCAGAAATGTCTAGGAGACGACCCTGGCAGAACCTCACCAAGGGGCAGTGATGATAATGATGGTGACCGGGTGACTGAGGAGGAGCCGGTGATACCATTCCAGGAAGGGGGCAGTGGTCACGAAGATAAAGAATATGGCATATGGACAAGCAGAGTTGGAGCGGCCTTTGGAATAGCCAAGGGGTGATGTGTTGCAGGTAACAGGATAGGCAGGTCTGATGCTCAGCAAAGAGTTGAGGGATAGAGACATGAACTTGGCGTGTGAGGACAAGACCTTTCAGACCATGCAATGATAGCCTTTTTCTTTTTAGGATGTTGGGATGCCACATTAGGCTATGTTCTGCAGGTAGTCCTGTAAGGGCGTACTCTTACCCTTGTGTGGGCCACAGCTCATCTGGTTTCCTGGAGAAGTGGTACATTTCTCAATCAAAACCTTGGACCTGGTCAGGAATGCCTGAAGAAGGGAGATAAGAAGACATCCTCTCTCTCTGGTCTAGAGTCTGGGAGAGTAAAGTGTGCCCTGGAGAGCTACCTGCTCACATGTACTCACATTAAATATATATATATATCTATGAACCAGGGACCTTCACCTGGGTAGAGACCCCAGGGAAATTCTCACTCAGGACTGAAGGGAAAAGGGTTTCTTTGAAGCATCATTTGTGGTGGAGGGGTTGGAGGTGATCTGGGTGTCCATCCATCACCAGGAGGATGGATAAATGAAATGGGGCAGAAACCCACCTCTGAGGACATAGGTGCTAAGTGAACCAAATGACATACAGAGCAAATTCTTCAATCTAATAACATCCATGGAGATTAAAAATCCATGAACAGACAAAACAACACTACCTATTTTCCAAGTATGCATAAAAATACAAGGATACCCATTGTTATAGACTAAATGTTTATGTGCTCCCCAAATTCATATGTTGAAATCCTAACTCCCAATGTGATGGTATTTGGAGGTGGGTCCTTTCGGAAGTAACTAGGTTTAGATGAGGTCCTGAGGGTGAGGTCTCATGATGGGATTAGCATCCTTACAAGATGAGGAAGAGAAACCAGCCTCTCTCACTCTCCACCATGTGCGGACACAGTGAAAAGGTAGCCATTTTTAAGCCAGGAAGAAGGCCCTCACCAAGGACTAAAACTTGGTCTTGGACTTCCCAACCTCCAGAACTGTAAGAAAGAAATGTCTGTTGTTTAAGCCACTAGTCCATGGCATTTTGTGATAGCAGCCCAACCAGACTAAGACATTCATCAAACATTTTAAAGTGATTGCCTGTGGTGGTCATGAGGAAGGGGCGTAGAGGAGAGAGTGCAAGTGTGAAGTGGAGATAAAAAGAGAATAAATAAATAAAGCAAAAAAGCAGCCTCCCGTAGAACAATGATGAAAGTATACCATGAATTGTGGAGTAGGATTAATTAAATTCTCCACTTTTGATGTCTAAAGATAAAACTGGAAGAGGGGTGGCCCTGCATGCTCTTGCCCAGTTGGTGCTTGATCTGTGACAATGGGTGAAGCCAAAAAGTGAAGGCACCTAAAACCCTCTCTTCATAGGAATCCTCATGGCATGGGACAGTCCCACAGATCCTGGAGAACAAGTTGGTTCTTGTGGTATCCAGCTTCCAAGATGGTCCCCAGTGATCCATGCCTCCTGGCATTCATGTCCCTGTGTACTCATCCCCCATACTGAATCAGGGCTGGCCCTCTGTGACCAATAGAATATTAAGGAATTGGACGTGTGTGACTTCTGAGGTTAGATAAGAGGCATTACAGCTCCTGCAATGACCACTTGCTCTAGGGAAAGCCAGCCACCATGCCATGAGGATACTCAGGCAGCTCTATGGAGAGGCTCACCGGCAGAGAAGCCGAGGTCCCCCAACCAATAGCCAGAAAGAGCTTGCCAGCCATGTGAGTGATCCACTTTGGAAGTGGATCCTCCAGCCCCAGCCAAGCCTTCAGATGATGTAGCCCCAGCTGATATGTGAGTGCAACCACAGGAGAGCTCTCAAGTGAGACTGTCCATGAGATGCCTTTCTCTATTCCCACCCAATGGAAACCAGGAATATAATAAATGATGGTGTCACATCACTACATCTTGAGTTGATTTGTTACCTAGCATTAGATAACTCACACAGCTCTGTTGGTTCAGACCTTGTAAGCCAAGCTGTTTAACTTCTTTGGTCTTGTTCTGCTTATTACCCTTGAGTTTTTCCTTTGTATGTAGCCCCATATTAAGAAAGCTTCTCTTGTCAACTGTGCTTTAGGAAAGCCAAGGGGAAGGGATTGTTCACTCTTAGGTCAGAGATTTGCAGGAAAGCAGGCCCTTCCTGACATGCCCCAGAGGAGGGGTGAACAAGAATTCCAAAGAAAAGAAAACTCAGACAGAGACCAGGTGGCTAGATACCCCTTCCCGTCAGAAAATTCTCCTCTCGACAAAAGACTTGTATGCAGAAAACTATAAGACACTGATGAAAGAAATTAAAGATGATACAAACAGATGGAGAGATATACCATGTTCTCGGATTGGAAGAATCAACATTGTGAAAATGACTATACTACCCGAAGGAATCTACAGATTCAACGCAATCCCTGTCAAACTACCAATGGCATTTTTCACAGAACTAGAACAAAAAAATTCACAATTTGTACGGAAACACAAAAGATCCCCAATAGCCAAAGCAATCATGAGAAAGAAAAACGGACCTGGAGGAATCAGGCTCCCTGACTTCAGAGTATACTACAAAGCTACAGTAATGAAGATAGTATGGTACTGACACAAAAACAAATACATATCAATGGAACAGGATAGAAAGCCCAGAGATAAACCCACACACATATGGTCACCTTATCTTTGATAAAGGAGGCAAGAATATACAATGGAGAAAAGACAGCCTCTTCAATAAGTGGTGCTGGGAAAACTGGACAGCTACATGTAAAAGAATAAAATTAGAACACACCCTAACACCATACACAAAAATAAACTCAAAATGGATTAAAGACCTAAATGTAAGGCCAGACACTATAAAACTCTTAGAGGAAAACATAGGCACAACATTCTATGTGACATAAATCACAGCAAGATCCTTTTTGACCCACCTCCTAGAGAAATGGGAATAACAACAAAAATAAACAAATGGGACCTAATGAAACTTACAAGCTTTTGCACAGCAAAGGAAACCATAAACAAGATGAAAAGACAACACTCAGAATGGGAGAAAATATTTGCAAACAAAGCAAATGACAAAGGATTAATCTCCAAAATATACAAACAGCTCACGCAGCTCAATATCAAAAAAACAAACAACCCAATCCAAAAATGGGCAGAAGACCTAAATAGACATTTCTCCAAAGAAGATATACAGATTGCCAACAAACACATGAAAGGATGCTCAACATCACTAATCATTAGAGAAATGCAAATCAAAACTACAATGAGGTATCACCTCACACCAGTCACAATGGCCATCATCAAAAAATCTACAAACAGTAAATGCTGGAGAGGGTGTGGAGAAAAGGGAATCCTCTTGCACTGTTGGTGGGAATGTAAATTAATATAGCCACTATGGAGAACAGAATGGAGGTTCCTTAAAAAACTAAAAATAGAACTACCATATGACCCAGCAATCCTACTACTGGGCATATACTCTGAGAAAAGCATCATTCAAAAAGGGTCAGGTACCACAATGTTTGTTGCAGCACTCTTTACAATAGCCAGGACATGGAAGCAACCTAAGTGTCCAACGACAGATGAATGGATAAAGAAGATGTGGCACATAGATACAATGCAATATTACTCAGCCATAAAAAGAAACAAAATTGAGTTACTTGTAGTGAGGTGGATGGACCTAGAGTCTGTCATACAGAGTGAAATAAGACAGAAAGAGAAAAACAAATACCGTATGCTAACACATATATATGGAATCTAAAAAAAAAATGATTCTGAAGAACCTAGGGGCAGGACAGGAATAAAGACGAAGACGTAGAGAATGGACTTGAGGACATGGGGAGGGGGAAGGAGAAGCTGGGATGAAGTGAGAGAGTGGCATTGACATATATACACTACCAAATGTAAAATAGATAGCTAGTGGGAAGCAGCTGCATAGCACAAGGAGATCAGCTCTGTGCTTTGTGACCACCTAGGGGGTGGGATAGGGAGGGTGGGAGGGAGATGCAAGAGGGAGGACATATGGGGATATATGTATACATATAGCTGATTCACTTTGTTATACAGCAGAAACTAACACAACATTGTAAAGCAATTATACTCCAATAAAGACGTTTAAAAAGAAAGAGAATTCTCCTCTCAGGGCTAATCTGGGAGACTCTGGGTTTTACTTTATTAAGGCAGGTAGCATTGCCTTTCTGGTATCTCTAGGCTTAAAGTAACCATTTAAAACATGGGGCTGGATGAACTAACTCTGGGAAGAGAGTGTTTCCAGTGAGTAGAAGCAGAGCCCTGAGCCCTGGGGAAAAGCAACATTCAAGGAATTACCTTTGGAAGAGGAGGCAGGGAAGGGAATAGGAGAGGATGAGAGGTAGGATCAGAGTTAGGGCTCCAGAGGGTCTTGGAAGCAAAGGGAAAAGATCTTTAAAAAGGGACATTTCTGTAACAAACAGACAAACAAGAGGAATGGATCTTATTTGCTTAAAAAAGAAAGGAAAAAGGCTTGAGATGATGACAGCTCTGCAGTAGTCCGGAAGGAAGGTTAGAGGCTTCAAGGATCCAATAAATGTGATCCTTGCCAGTCATGCTTCTCAGAGTTCCTCCTCTGGACCCAAATGACCCGGACAGTCACCATGACCCATCATCACACAAGCATCTACTACCTTTCAAGAAGGTGACGTCATTTCCCCATGTCTGTTTCTCATCTTCAGACAAGGCACAACTCTAGAAATTGCTGAATGCACAGTTTTAGCAGAAAGATGGGCTCTGTCTTCAGCCCCTATTTTCCCAGTTGCTGTTCTCTTTTGTTTCTGCTCACCCTGTCTCTGTGTGAACACTGAGATGTCATTGAGCATCCCCAAAAGAGGGACTGCACTCGACGTGCTGAACCGTCCCTGGAGGAATACACAATCATCTTCAGTGAGCGGAGGACAATAAGGAGGTGTCCTGTTACATAATTGAGGAGACAATGTCTTTTAGACTCAGTCTGGTTCACTTTTCACACTAAATTAATCTTAATAAGCATCTGCTTTGAGTAAAGGAAGTTTTGTGATAATTCAACCGTGACCTCTTTAAAAGTCCAAATGATTTCACTTTAGTCTCCCAGCCCCGAGTATCCTATTGAAATGGTCGTCTTTATTTCATGATCATCAGCATGTTAACATGAGCTGATTAATCCCATCAACCTAACTACACAGATCGGACGCAGCCCAGGGCTATGACATCATTAGCTTTGGGATGCGAGCACAGAGAATGGCAGACGGGCCCAGTCAGCTGGTCCCACAGGTCATTTGATCCAGGCTCCTTGTTTCTAAGAATTAAAAGCAGATTCTCCCTCCAGCTTGTTCTCTGGCTCCAAGATCCAGGTAAAATTGTCCCTACAAGGGCATCACTGGGACATATGTAACAGGGGCCCACTGAGCCTTCATTCTCCCATGGGACCATTTGTGACCAAGCAACTGAACACTCAGCCAGGACTTAGGACCCAGCACCCCGTGGGTCTCAGTGGCCAGCATGATCTCTGCCAGCCTCTCTTTATCCTCCTCCATCATTTCTGAGCACGCCTTCCTCATGACTGCATCGCATACTTTCTCCAAAGCGGGAGCCCCTAACAACCTGGACATTCGTGTCCCTGCCACCTGGCGGCCATTGCTCCCAGCTTCTGCATCCTAATGATCTTTCCGGAAGTTTCTCTTCCCACCATATACAGGCTGGGTGAGAACGTCAGTCAAGGAGTTCTGCCTCCTCTTAGCTTGAAGCGTGATTCTGGGACGAGCAGCGTCAGCATCACCTGGGAATTTGTAACAAATGCACATTCTCAGGGCCCTCCCCACACCTGCTGAGTCAGAAAGTCTGGGACTGGGGCCCAGCAAGCTGTAAGCCCCCACAGTGGCTCCATCGTATGCCATTGCCAGAGGTAGGCACGTGAGCCAAATTACTCTGTTGGCCATAAGTCCATAGTTTACATTAGGGTCCCTCTCCGTGTTGCACATTCTATGGGTTTTGACAAGTGTATAATGACATGTATCCACCATTACAGTATCATACAGAAGAGTTTCTCTGCCCTAAAATCCTCTGTGCTCCACCTATTCATCCCTCCATGTGCTCTGGTTTAAGCCACTTGTTTGTGATAATTTGTTACAGCAGCTACTTTCTCCCTCCCCCAGACTTTGGTCTGGAACAGAGTGAGGTAACTCGAAAGAGGGTTGGGGCCAGTTGCCCAGCATTGGCTTGGCCTCACCTTCTGTTGCTCACATGCCCTGCACCCTCACAGGTGCCCTGATTCCTCTCCTTCCAGAGCCTGCCTTGGCCTTTCTGTGGATTCCAAGAGCTATGATGATCGATCATCCTAGAGGTGGCCTTTCTGCTTAAGTGAACCAGAGTTGGTGCTTGCTGCTTATAACCATAGGGTCTTGTCTCCAAAGCGCAGATTTGAACGACAGTAGAAGTAGTGCCCATAGCTTACACTGAATTCAGCGCTTAGAATGTTAAGAAAAATCTATTTCTGTTTCTAGGATAGAGTTTAAAACAACACTGCCACAAAGCTAACAACTTTCCATGGAAGGGAGCAGACCTCTAAATGGTGGTTCAAGTTGCTGAGCAAGTTTCCTGAGACTTCTGGGTCGGGCTGAGAACACACCGAGCACCATCAGAGCTTCATTTACTCACTCCTCATGGCAACCCTCTAGAGTGGACACTATTATGGTTCCCTTTACAGAGAGGAAACAGGTACAGAGAGGTTGACTGACTCGCCCAAGGTCACACAGCCCTGCTTACTCAAAGAGTGCAAAGATCACCATGCAGTCTAAAGCGCTGGTATTGTTTTCCGGCTTTGTCACTCACAGCTGAGTGCCTTTCTGTACCTGCTTCCTTTCCTATTAAATGGGGGTCACAATACTCACATGACAGATGGGCACAGAGAGGATGTGCTGGAATGAAAAGAGGGGCCTCCCAACAAATGGTAATCTTTCCACAAGAACAAACCAGTGCAGGTGAAAAAACCACAGCCCAGAGAGGACAAGTGACATGCCAAACGCCAGCCAGTCAGTGGGTGGCAAGATCAGAAAAGGCATTCTTAGCTGGACCCGGAAGGTTCCAGAAGCTTTCTCAGCAACTTTCACCAGCAGTAAGAAATCTGCTCCTTTCCACGGAAAGTTCTTAGCTCCGTGGCGGTATTGTTTTAAACTCTATCCTGGAAACTGAAATAGTTTTTTCTTAACATTTTAAGGAACATTTCACTTTCATTTACTATTTTAAATTATAACTTGGATATGAAGACATGACCTAGTTTGGCCTGCTTTGCAATTGGGATTTGGGGCTGGAACACTTTAGTGTTAGATATACAGACCCAGTCCAACTCTTTCAAGATTTCTGCACACACACAGACACACACACAGATGCACACACCAGTATCACAAAATGAAGTCGGGGTTGGAGGTAGGAAAATCAGGAGGCCAAGCAAATCAGGCCTCCCCAGTGTGACCTGTCTCGAGGCCTCAGCCCACTACCTACCCAGCCCTTTCAGAGCCCGTGCACACACATGGCTTAGATTTCTCTTCCTCGGCCTGGCATAGAGATTTAAACACAAATATCCTGTGAGAGGAAAGAGTCGGTGCCAACTCCCTGACTCACAGATTTGCTCCCTTTTCTCTGATTTTAGCAAGGACTGCAGGAGTGGAAGAGGCCTACCGCGGGTAGGCACTGAGTTTGGAGGCAGGACACCTGGGTGCTAGCCCATCCTCTGCTACTAACTCACTGTGCGGTTGTGGGTCAACCATCTACTCTCTCTGGGCTAGTTTTTACATTAGGAAAGGGAAAAATGATATCTTGTACCAAGAAGAGATCCCACTTAGAACCCCTAGGTTCACTCAGTTCCATAAAATACTCGCTGAGCAGCTATTATGTGAGGCACAGAAGCCATAAATATGAGAAGATGCATCCTTCTGATGAGAAGAAGCTCATCACTGGGGATCAGGGAGGTACCAGGGGATGTCCGATCTTCAGCCTCAGTTCTACCACTAACCATAATTTGGATAGCCCTGATCTTACAGACTGAAGTATTCCCCCCCGCCCCCCACAAATTCATATGTTGAAGTACTAACACCCAGAACCTCAGAACGTGACTGTATGTGGAGATAGGGTCTTTAAGGAGATAATTAAGGTTAAATGAGGTTCTAAGGGTGAGGCCCTAATCTGATAGAAATCATGTCCTTATAAGAAGAAGAAGAGATACCGAAGAGTTTGCTCTCTCTCTCCAAGCCCTTAGAGGGAAGGCCACATGAGGACACAGTGAGAAGGCAGCCATCTGCAAGCTGGGAAGAGAGGCCTCACCAGAAATCAACCTTAATGGCACCTTGATCTTGGATTTGCAGCTTCCAGAATTTTGAGAAAATATATTTCTGTCCCATAAGGCACCCAGTCCATAGTATTTTGTTATGGTAGCTGGAGCGGACTAATACACCTCTTCTCAGGCCGCCTCAGTCCTCCAATTAGGTTACTGGATCTTCACCTTTTTTATCCCCGAGACCCTTTAGGAACCTGATGAAAGCACAAATGCTGGAAAACACCATTTCAGAGGTCTCTCCTGCCCACTAAAGAACATCCACGAGAGGGCCTTGAACCCCAGCTGGTCTCTGTTAGTTCCTGCCAGTCTCAAGTTTCCCCACCTAGTCTTATGCACTGACATAGGACAGAGAGACTGTCCCTTCTTCACTCTCAAATGTGGACCTCCTTTCAGTGCCATTAGAACAACCGCATGTCTTGAATAAGCAAAGAACACTGGGGTTTCTCCCTCACTATCCAGACAAACCATTAACCTTTTTTTCATTAGGGAAGAGAACCCACACTGAGTTAGCAACTTTCTTTATGCAAATCCTATACAAAACTTAATTCAAACTTCCTCTGCTTCTGGCTATACACAAGTAGCTATACAAAAGTATTCGGAGTAAACTTCTCACTGAGAACAACTATAAAGGCTGAATTGTTTTAAAGAAAGAGTTGTTTGAAGGCATCCAAAAATATCCCAGTCAGGTCAGACTAGAGGGATCAAGACCCCACAAAAACACACTGAAATAAGTGTTACATCCTCTGCTGATTAGCTCTTGGGGTATTTTTCACCATGTGGGTCATAGAGGCCGAATCAAAAGCAGCGATCCAGAACATAAGGCAGCATCTTACTGAGATTAGAAGGATAAAGAAAAAATTAGATACCAGGGGTAACAAGCACCTGGTGGAGGGAACAAGATACCAGAGGATGGAGAGCCATGAACAAGTGAGTGCTATAATCTGCACTCAATTTCTCTACAAGACAGGTACCAAATTCTAAACTATGCAGTCACAGGGAGAGAGACACAGAGAACCCAACTAGAAAGTATCTGCTAGGAGGCTAAGCACAGAATTTGGTGGTCTCGTGGGCTTGGGGAAACAAAATTTGGAGTTCAGGGTAAATCAAGAGTAAGCGTTCCTAATAAACACCTCAGGCTTTCAGTTGAAACCCTAAAGGGCTACACTCTAAGAATATGATAAATGGAACATAGGCCAGAACGTGACTGGATGAGGATGACGTAGCCATACTTTATCCATCAATAAGAAGAAAATTAAGCCTTTTCTGGAAGAATATGGTATCATCCAAAAGCTCTACAATTTTTCATACACAATTTCCAGCATGCAATAAAAAATTACCAGGTGGGATAGAAACAGGGTTGAATACCAACAGTAAAGAGAAAAACAGAGTGAAAACAGATTACAGAGGAACCAGATATTGGAGTTTTCAGACATAAACTTTAAAATAAGTATGGTTAATACGCCTAAGAAAATAGAAGAAATGATGTAGAAAATCACCAGAAACTGGCATCTATTAAAAAAGACTCAAAGCCTGCTAGTTTGCCCTACAAATTTTGGACTTGCCAACCCTCACAATCACGTGAGTTAATTCCTTTAAAAAATCCCTCTAAATAAATCTGTATCTATAGATATCCATAGATATATATCTATATAGAGAGAATGTATATATATAATGTACATATCTTATTGGTTCTGTTTCTCTGTAGAACCCTAGTGCAGGCAAGATCAATCATTGAAGAGAAAATGGCTCAGCATTTTTCCAAGTTTTATTAGAGATATCAACCCACAGATTCAAGAAACTTTACAAATGCCAAGCAGGATAAACACAAAGAAAAGAGATTAAGAGAGCCCGGAAAAAAAGACTGGCTTCAGTTTTTATGGTGATTAGAGGACAGAGCTGGGATTTGGCTTCCCACACAAGGTTCAGACTTGTGTGGTTCAAATTTCCCACTGGCACAAAGGGAAGATGCACCCAGGCTTTCTGAGCTTGCCCAGATGTGGGACAAAGGGGGAAGAGGGAGAGGTGGGCTTGAAGGCTGTCACTGTCAAACATCAAATGAAAGAGTCAGGCTTTCTGACAGCAAATCATAGTCAAACTACTGAAAACTAACAGCAAAGAGAATAATATTTAAAAGATACTTTATCTTAAAAAGAGCAACAATAAGACTGACAATAGACTTCTCAACAGAAATGATGGAAGACAGCCAATGGAATGGCATCTTCTGAGCAGCCAAGTAGAATTCCATACCCAGTGAAAATATCACTTTTTAAATGGAGGTAAAATAAAGATATTTTAGACAAATAAAAACTGAGAAAGTTCACTGTCAGAAAAGCAGCACTAAAAGAATATATTAAAGGAAAATAATCTGAAATAGAAGCACAAATAAGGTAGAAAGAAATGAGGAGCAATGGGAATGGTAAATATATTGGTAAATATAAGTAAATACTGACTACTTAAAACAAAAAATAACAATGTATTTGGGGAACTAATATATATGTAGAACTAAATACATGACAGTATAGCACAAAAGGCAGAAAGGATAAATAAGCTGAAAGTATTGTCAGGCCCTTGCCTTATGTAGGAAATACAAATACAAAAGTATTATCTAGGAAATGGTAACATCCAAAAGTAGATGCAATAGGTCAAGGGTGGGTGTTTTATTCTCTAGGGTAACAGGAATAATAACAGAATGTATAACTAACAAGTTAGCAGAGCAGAGAAAACGGAATAAATTTTAAAATTTTTATATTAATGCAAAAATTGTCAGATATCTAAAAAAGCACAATTCAATTGTATTGTGACTATAAGAAAAAGGTACCTTAAATATAAGGAGTCTGAAAAGTTAAAATTAGAAGGATAGGAAAAGCTGATTATGTTAACAATATAGTTATTGCTATTAACCATAGTAACATATAGACATAGAGATAGCTACATGTCTTTAACAACATATAGTTAAAAAGATAATATATTCTTTAAAGCAAGATTTATTACTAGAGATATTTCATAATATTAAAGAGCCAATTTAACAAAACAATATAAAAATTTTATATCTGTACACAGCTAATAACATAGCCTCAAGATAATAAAACATAAACTGAGAAAAAAAAGAGAAATAATCAAATCCATACTCATAGTGGAAAATTTAACATACCTCTTTCAGTTACTGAAAGAAAAAACAGGCAAAAATTCAGTAGATATAAAAGACCTGAACAACATAATTAATGAACTTGAGCCAACAAAAATATATAGAGCACTGTAACCAACAACTTCCAGGTACATATTCTTTTCAAGAGCACAAGGAATGATTACAGAAATAAACCACATGCTGTGCAATAAAGCAAGTCTCAACAAATTTGAAAGGACTATCATGGTACAGATATATTCTTTGACCATGATGAAATAAGCTAGAAATCAATAACAACATAACTAAGAAATCAGCTAAATGTTTAGAAATTAAGATATAGCTTTCTAAAACTATGCTTGGTTATTAATCATTGCTCCTGGGAGATCATTTGGGGCCTCCTTTGGTTCCCTCTTGTGATACCAGAACTGTTAATAGATAAACTGAGACATAGTAAACATTTTAAGAGGTTATTGGAGCAAAAATCGATTTGAATCAGGTAGTACCAAACCAGGAGTGTTTAGGAGTGCTCCTGGTATCAGGTGTTATGTTTAAGTCTTTAATCCACTTCGAGTTAATTTTTGTGAGTGGTGTAAGATAGGACCTAATTAAAAAAAAAAAAATATATAGCTTTCTAAATAATTCATGGGACAAAAAAAGGAAATTTTAAAATATTTTTAGCTGAATGATAATTAAAAAATGACATTAAAAACTTGTAGGATGCAATGAACTGCAATGAACACAGAGTTTATAGGAAAATATAAACTTAAATATACATATTAAAAAGAAAAAACAATCACTTATGTAAACCAGGAGTTAGCAAACTACAGTCCATCAGCCAAATCTAACCCACCATCTGGTTTTATAAATAAAGTTTTATTGGCACAGAGCCACTGCAATTTGTTACTATATTAACCATGGCTGCTTTTTACTATAACACAAGAATTGAATAATTGTAACAGGGATTGTAGAGCCTGTAAAGCCTAAAAGATTTACTATCTGGTAAATATTTCATTGACCTCTGATCTAAGTTTTCAGTCTCAAAACCTGGAAAAGGAACAGAAAACTAAACCCAAAGAAAGTAAAAGAAAGAAAACAATAAAGATAGGAGTAGAAACCAGTGAAATAAAAAATAAACTTGCAGAAGAAATCAACAAAGCCCAAAGGCAATTTTTTTAAGACTAATAATACTGATAGGGACTTTCCTGGTGGCACAGTGATTAAGAATCCGCCTGCCAATGCAGGGGACACGGGTTCGATCCCTGGTCCGGGAAGATCGCACATGCCGTGGAGCAGCTAAGCCCGTGCACCACAACTACTGAGCCTGCACTCTACAGCCCACAAGCCACAACTACTGAAGCCCGCGTGCCTAGAGCCTGTGCTCCGCAACAAGAGAAGCCACCGCAATGAGAAGCCCGCGCACCACAACGAAGAGTAGCCCCTGTTCGACGCCACTAGAGAAAGTCTGCACGCAGCAGCAAAGAGCCAACACGGCCAAAAATAAATTAATTAATTTTTTTAAAAAATAATAATAATATTGACAAACTTCTGACAGGATTGTTGTGGAAACTGACAAGTTCTAAAACTCATATGGAACTGCAATCAACCGATAACAGTGAAGATAATCTTGAAAAGTACAAAATTGGGTGATTTACACTACCAGATAGCAAGTCTTTTTGTTACTGTAATTAAAACATTTTGGTAATTATGTGACGATAAAGAAATAAACAAAACAGAGTCCAGAAATCGACCCACATATATCGGGGCCAATATAATGCAGCTGGCAAAAATAAAAAAGTCTTTCAATAATGGTACTGATCAACTGAAAAGCCATAGGAAAAAAAAATGAACTTTGACCCCTACCTCACATCATATGCAAAATTTCATTCCAGATGGATCATAGACCAAAACAGGAAAACCAGAACAATAAAGCTTTTAGAACATAAAAAGAAAAGGATTTTTATGAACTTGGGATAGGTAATAATTTATCAATAGTACACAGAAAACACTAACCATACAGGAAGAGATTGATAAATTAAACATCATCAAAAACTTCTATTAATCAAAAGACACCATTATAAGAGTACAAGGCTAACCACAGAATGGTAAAACATATTTTTTACATATACCCACAAAATATCCATCTTCAAAATATATAAAGAGCTCTTATAAATCGTTAAGGAAAAGACAGATAGCTCCATTTCTTTTAAATTGGGAAAAGACTTGAATAGGCATTTAAGAAGTCATCCAAATGGCCAGTATATAAATGCTGCAGAGGGTGAGGAGAAAAAGGAACCCTCCTACGCTGCTGGTGGGAATGTCAATTGGTACAACCACTATGGAGAACAGTATGGAGGTTCCTTTAAAAACTACAAATAGAGCCACCATATGGTCCAGCAATCCCACTCCTGGGCATATATATGGAGAAAACCATAATTTGAAAAGATACATGCACCCCAATGTTCACTGCAGCACTATTTACAATAGCCAGGACAGGGAAGCAACCTGAATGTTCACTTACAACCTGTGTGTCCTTAGACTATTTAGCTTCTCTGCACCTCAGTTTCCTCATCTGTAAAATAGGGATCATACTAGTACCTAAGTCTAAGGTTGTTTTGAGGACTCATAAGTTGATTCATGCAAATTTTTTACAGTAGTGCCAAATATGTAGTAAAATCTCACTAATTGATTCGTTTTTTTTTTTTGGTTGGTGTTATTATCTTTGCATTCAACCTGGAGGGCCACAAAAGTTGGGGTAAAAAGTAAAGACCTTACACTCTCAGGCATTCATCCCAGAAAAATGAAAACTTGTGTTCACACCAACATCTGTACACAAACGTTCATTGCAGCTTTATTCACAATAGACAGAAACTGGAAACTCAAACGTCCTTCAGCAGGTGAATGGTTCCATACCATGGAACACCACTCAGCAGGGAGGAGGAATGAACCATTAGTCCATGAAACAACTTGGGTGGGTCTCAAGGGAATGATGCTGGGTGAAAAAAGTCAACCCTAAAATCATATAAATGTATGCTTCCATTTATAAAACATTCTTGAAATCACAAAATTATAGATCTGGAGAACAGATTTAGTGGTTGCAGGGTTAGGGATTCAGAGTTAAGGAAGAGAAGGAGGTATGGTTATATATGGGCACCACGAAGGGTCCTTGTGGTGACGGGGTTGTTCTGTGTCTTGACTGTAGTGGTAAATGCATGGACCTACAAATACGCTAAAATTGCACAGAACTAAATATATATGTGTGTGTATATAGACACACACACATAAGTACATGTAAAACTGAGGAAATCTAAGTTTGGTGGATTCCATCAATATCAATATATTGATTGATATCATAGGATAGCTTTGCAAGACATTTTCACTACGGAAGACTGCACAGAGGTTGCCCTAGCTCTCTCAGTATGATTTCTTACAACCGAATGTGAATCTACAGTGATCTTTGATGTCAATCAGCCATGGTTTGATGTCCTGACTCCACCACTGACCAGCTGGTGACTTTGGGCCGGTAAACTCCCTAAATCCTCAGTTTCCCCATCCACTAAATGGAAATACTCATAGTTCCTACTCCCTAGGGTTATGGTAAGGATGGAGTCACTGAGCATAGTGTCAACAAATGCCACTTTAAGGAAAATTACCATTGTTACAAATAAGAAGAGGGACATTAAGGAGGTGAAGTGATTTGCCCCAGGTTGCCCTGAAATGAGCCAAGATTCCAATCCCTGAGTCTGGGTTCTATTTGCTCAGAGGGGAGAGAGGATCAAAAGTGGGAAATCTGGGGGTGGATGCACTGATTTTCTCCCCCTGACATTGTGTATGAGTATGTTGGGGGAGGGGAGAATTAGGAACCGGGAAGAGGTGCATTAGGAGACAAAGGAAGAAGGGGTCAGAGAGCAGACACCAAAAAAATGCTAAGAAAATCAAAGGGCCGAGGGGAAACAATAGTTTAGGGGGCTATTGTGCTCTTGCCCAGATCCTCTGGCTAGGTCTGAATAGAGTCCCCGGCCATGTCCTCCTCTCCCACCAGGGTGCATGCAGAGGTCAACTGGGTTCAAGGATGTGACAGCTGCTCTGGACAGCGAAATGCACTGCACAAATGTTTGTTGTTGTTGATGATGATGATGGTAATGACAATGATGATTTTTGTAACTGTTGGTTGAAAGGACCCTTGGCATCATTTCACATTTTTTACTGCCCTCGCTGGCCCAAATCCGGGCAACTGTTTGTCAGTCTCCACGTGTCTGATGCCAGGGCTCAAAGTCAGAGCCAGAAGTGACCCCAGAAGCCCTCTGGGTCCTTGCCACTCAAAGTTGGTCCAAAGACTGGCAGGAGCAATGGCATCATCACCAGGGAGTTTGTTAGAAAAGCCCCACCCCAGACCGCCGGAATCAGACTGCATTTTAACAACATCCTCACATGATGTACTTGAGCAGCACGGCTCTAGTCCAGCCTACTGTTTACTGCCAAGGAAACAAAGGTGTAGAGAGGGTGAGGGACTGCTCTGAATCCCAAAGCATGTTTGCACCAGAGCCAGAGTCAGCGCCGGAACCCGGGCTCCAGGGCTCCCAGACAGCTGCCATTAGCCAGAAGCCTCTGGTTAAGATGGTTAGAGGAGGAATGGGGCTGAGCTTCCTAAGTAAGGAGGAAAGTTCTCTGTCTTCTCTCCTGAAAGCTGTCCCGGTAGGAAAACAATGCCCCTCGGTGAGCTCACTCAGATTGTGCTTTGGGTACAGGTAACAAAGTCCACCAGTTTGCAAACATATAAAATCCTCCTCTTCCAGGGAAGGTTGTGCAGAAACATCACAGGAGCTGGATTGTTTTCGAGGTAGACCACTTCCTCTCTTTGTACCTTGGTTTCCTCATCTGGAAAAGGTGCTCTTCCCTGACAACCATGATTAAGCACCTGAATGCATCAGGCCTGGTGCCGGGCCCTCGGTAAAGATGCACGCGTGCTTACAGCCTGGTGGTCACAGACACAGGAAGGTCATTCAGTATCTGCTAAGGATACAAAGAAAAGTGGGAGGCAGCGGGGAGATTGCACCCAGAAAAAATGCAGAGAATCACAAGCCACCACTGCTGGAAACATTTATTTGACCCCACTTGCCAAAGCCAACCTTGGTGTCTTCCCTTCCCATAATGCTCATTTGGGTGAAACCAAACTGCCTCCTCCACGAACCATATCAGTTGAAGAATGGTAGCACTGAAAGAGGCATCATATTAGAATCTCCGGGTCCATCTTCATTTCCCAGAAGGGGAAACTGAGACCCAGCGAGGGGCAGAGGCATCCCTGGGGACACCAACCATTAGTGGCAGCACCAGGACACTCTGCCCCTTTTCTGGAACACTTTCTATCTCACATCCTTCCCCCCACTTCCATGATAAAAGTCACAATTCAATCAATATTGACAAGCGTCCTCCCTCTATCGGCGGTAGGAGAGTTGTTGACACTTGGTTACAGTTAGTTCTTGCCCTGGGTAAACTCATTGCTGAGCAGTTGGTTAGCCAGAGGAGATCCTGCCTACTTAGAAGTCGCAACACTGGAAGGATGGGAAGCGTCCCCCAGAGTGCGGGGGCGGGACTGGCGTGGGCGGGGCCATTCTAGGGGATGGGTACCCTAGGGAAGAGCCTGCAACTCACAAGCTGTGAGGAGGGCTTTCCAACAGCAATGTTGGAGACCTGGATAAGTAATTTTTGGCTCCACCACGATAAAAGCAAGCTGCAAAGTCAAAACGAATAAATGTTTAATTAAAGGTCTACAGAAGGTAGCACCGTGTCAACATCATTAAGTTGCTAAATTAATTATTCCTAAAAGTTTCATTACATGTGAAAACGATTTAGATTTTCTCACTTTGCAAGAACTTCCCAGTTCGCCCAGTCAATCCTAAGAAATTGCAGCCATTATAAATTAGGGCCTTGTAACCAAGTAATGCAAAATTAAAATCATTAAAAAATCCGTTCAAAAATTTTATCATAAAGTTCTATGTAATGTGTGGGATGTTGCTCTTTTTAAGAGTTTGCTATGATGACAACTGGGACCTCCACAACAGAGGTACCTAAGGGCCTGCAAGTCACCATAACTTGGCATGCTAACTAGCTCAGGGCTGGTGGCATACTAGCCTGCCAGAAATCCTTGGGCAAGTCACTTACCAAATCTGAGCTTCGGTTTTTCCCCTTCTGAAATATCCAGGGGAGTCAGTAACCCCAACTGCGGGAGCTTGCTGTGAGAATCCATGCCAGGCAGTAGAGGGGAGTGGATACCAGCTGGGTAGTACTTCCTTCACTTGTCTGCGAGGCAAAATTTAAATGGGCGCCAAAAAAACTGGGTATCCAAGATAACATTTTAATGCAGTATATTTTTTAAAAGCAAAATTAATGCACACACCAAAAAAGGCAGATGAGCAAAATACCAAATATGAAAATACGATCTGTTGGGGACTCTGAGGCCAGCCAGTCTGGCAGCACCACTTCTAGTTCTGCAGACTGGTGGCGCAGTCCCTTCGTGCCTCGTTTCCTTTAACTGTAGAACGGAGCTAACCATTCTCCCATTTCGAGGAGTTTGGGGGAGGCGGAAATGGGTTAATAAACGCTAAAGGATTTAGAAGAGTGCCTGGAAGGTAGGCGCTTTAAGTCTTTACGGTGCAAAGAAAGCACTGCAGTCAGTGGGAATTTCACACGCCATAAGAGAAACCGAAGGTCACACTGTCACCAAAATTTGGTTCGGGCCAGGTCTGGGTAGAGACGAGTCCTGGCTGCGTTTGGAGCGGCTGGCGCTGCAGCTCCCTCCCCCGGGAGGCGCTTGGGGGAACTCGGGGACGGCGAACGGGCGGCGGGGAGCCGGGCGGGGGCGCGCGGGGAGGCGCGGCCACCCGCTGGCTCCTGCCGCGTGCTCGTCTCCGCCTTTGTCCCGCTCCGCGCCGCGAGGCAGCCGAGCGCCCTTTGTCCGCCCAGCTGCGTCTCGCGGCGGCGCTGACACTTGATCCCGCGGCCCAGCAAGCCCTTCATTAGGCCCGGCCGCACTTCAAAGTGTGCGCAACCGTCCAGCTCCGAAGACGATCCCCGCGGGGCCGCGCCCGTAGAGCTACAGGGCCAGACTGTCCGACGGGGCGCGGTGGCCATCCCTGCCCCGCCGCGCCCTGGACACCGAGGGGGCGCGGGTGTCGGGGCTCGCAGTGAACATCAGCTCCTTCGGTGGGAGGTGGGAGGACGCCTTACCCCAAGGGGGCCAATAATGAAGCGCTTTTTGTCCATTTCAGAGTCAAGTAGAGTGCGTAATTATCTTCAAGATTTTCTTTTTGTAAATAAAACAGCCCCCCCCCCCTCCACACACACACCCTTTGGCCATTTCTGAGACCAAAGGAATCCTTGAGGCTGCCCAGAAGAATTACACGCTGGGAGTAAATTAGCGCACTGGGCCTCGCTGGATGGGCAGGGATGCGCACAGTTTCAGGACAGCTGGTGTGTGTGTGTTCTTGTGTGTGTTGGGGGCCTGGGGAGGTGGTCACTCTCAAACGGAGACGTGTGGGGGCGGGGAGACCAAGCCAGCACTCACACACTTCACCTACTTCAATCTTTTCCCACCCACTGACCTTCTCTCGGCTCCTTGGTCTTTTCCATCAACCCACGTGCTGTTCCGTGTCCTTGGAAGGCTCTTCTCTCCATTTTCTACTTAATGAACTCCCACCCCCACCCCCGAGGCCCTGCTCAGCTCACCCTCATGAGAAGTCTTTTCCCTTGCCTTCAGAGTTTTCTTGGTTTAGCGCAGGAGCTCTGGAACGAGAGCGTGGCTGCTTGGGATCCTGACTGGACCACATATCTCCCCCTGTGAGAGAGGCAGGAGGGAGGATAAGTACTGGGTAGGTGAATCCTGGACCAGGTTTCCCAGATGCTGACCTTGAGGTGAGAATTAATGGTCAAGGGATTTATTAAGGAAGTGCTCCTAGGAAAAAGCAGTAGGGGAGTGGGGGAAGCAGAACAGGGCAGGGAAAGAGGGCAAGCAAGGATGCCAGGTTAGGCAAAGTCCCAGTCTTACTTAATCTCGCAGGGAGCTCCTGAGGGTTAATTCCACCTCCATAAACTCCTTGACATCGGTTTTGGTGATGATTTTTTTGAATCTGACACCAAAAGCGACAAAAGCAAAAGTAAACAATTGGGACTACATCAAACTAAAAAGCGTTTGCACAACAAAAAGCTGAATGGGAGAAATGTTTGCAAATCATATCTGATAATGGATTAATAGCCAAAATATACAAAGAACTCATACAACTCAATAGCAAAAAATCAAACAATCCAATTAAAAAATGGGTAGATGTTCTGAATAGACACTTTTCCCGAAGAAGACAGACAGATGGGCAACAGGTACATGAAAAGATGCTCCACGTCACTAATCATTAGGGACACGCAAATCAAAACCCCAATGAGATGTCACCTCACACCTGTCAGAACGGTTACTATCAAAAAGACAAGCAGTAACAAGTGTTGGTGAGGATGCGGGAAAAGGGAGCACCTATGCATTATTGGTGGAGACGTAAATTGGTGCAGCCACTGTGGAAAACAGTAGGGAGATTTCTCAAAATATTAAAAATAAGATTATTATACAATCCAGCAATTCTATTCCTGGGTATTTACCTGAAGAAAATGAAAACACTAATTCGAAAAGGTATATGCACTCCCATGTTCATTGCAGCACAATTCACAATAGCCAAGACAACCTAAATGTCCATTAATGAATGCATGGATAAAGAAGATATAGTACATACATAAAAATGGAACATTATTCAGCCATAAAAAGAATGAAATATGGCATTTGTGACAACATGGATGGACCTCCAGAGCATTATGCTAAGTGAAATAAGTCAGACAGAGACAGACAAATACTCTGTGGTCTCACTTATATGTGACATCTAAAATAAATAAACAAAGCTCGTAAAAAATTACTTAAATAAATAAACAAATTACACCTCCCAATTTATACTGCCTGCAAAGCAAGGAACATGGACTCTCCTACCTGTCAGTCTTTGGCTACTGGGGGCTGGGGGGAGGCAGGGTTCGGAGAGACACACTTGCAGGAACTGTTTGTTGGCCATCGCTGCCAGCGCAGAAGACACTTCTAGCATCCCAGGGTAGCTCCTTGAAGAAGGCTGCAGGTGTCAGTCTTTAAAAGCAGAGCACACAGAAGCTTGGGGGATGGGCAGGCAGAGCCAGTAAAGGGCATCTGAGTTGTCTGGGGGCTCAAGGTGTAGGGGGTCTCTGGGAAGAGCACTGACAGCATTGGCTACAGTAGCTCACAGTGGGGTGCCACGTCCTGGTCCAGAAGACCCTCT
This sequence comes from Balaenoptera borealis, assembly GCF_965194805.1. NCBI lineage: Eukaryota > Metazoa > Chordata > Mammalia > Artiodactyla > Balaenopteridae > Balaenoptera > Balaenoptera borealis. The sequence continues at coordinate 113,317,277 of NC_138861.1, read as the reverse complement.
ATTGTTCTTCTCACTTATGTGTCTGCCCCACCCAGTAAACAACCAGCTCCTTAGGGCAACAACAAACCCAGATGAGGTATGTTCTATAAAATGTCTGGCCTGTAATCTTCAAAACAGTAAAGGTCATGAAGATCAAGGGAAGACTGAAGAACAATCCAGACTGAAGGAGACGAAAAGGCGCTTGACATCTAAAGGCAAGGTGTGACTCTAAATGGGATCCTTTTGCCATAAAGGACATTATTGGGACAAAGGGTGAAACTTGAGTGTGGTCTGAGGACTAGATGCAGAAATGCATGATATGAACTTCATGAATCTGGTGGTTGGTCTCTGGAAATACACACTGAAGTATTCAGGGGTGACCAGGCATCATACTGACAACTTTCAGATGGTTGAGGAAAAAAAATTCTTTGTACTATACTTTCAACTTTTCTGTAAAGTTGAGAATTTTTGTGTGTGCATGTATATATACATGGGTATGTGTGTGTGTGACCATGTGTGTGTGTAATATATCAGGTCGTATCACTTCACTGCTCAGACCATTTATTGCTTCCATATCACCTTTGGAATAAACAAAGTCCTGACCCTGGTCTGTGAGTCCTACACAACCTTTACCCATCTCCTCACGCCTCACTGTGTTTCAGCCACACTGGCTTCCTGGATGTTTCTACAGTGTGCCAAGGACTCTCCTGCCTCTGGGCCTTTGCACTAGCTGTTCCCTTTGCTTGGAGTGTGGCTCTCCAGATTTCCACAAAGCCCTCTCCTCACTGTATCCAAGGTCTCTGCTCACAGGTGCCCCATCCGAGAGACCTATGAAAATAGCTCCTCATTCAGGTCAGTCATCTGTGTCCCTTTACCTGGTTATCTTTTTTCACAGTACTTTTCACTACTTGACATTTTAACTTGGGTTTCCCTGTCTATGGCTCATTTCCTCACTAGCACATAAGCTCCCTGTAGGCGGGGACTCTTTTGTTTTTCCTTCTACCCCCAAGGCCTAGAAAAGTCCTGGCACAATGTGGTTGGTCAGTGTAGAGCGCTCTGTAAGTCCCTAGCACGGTGTGTGGCCACAGTTAGTACTTAGTTAGTACCCAGGAAGATAAACAAAAAATACAACACTGACCAAGTTATGAAGTTGTTCACTCAAGTCTTGGAACTGGAGATTTCAAGAGGTGAAAGATCAGGAAGAAAGAACACAGGCTCTGCCTGAAGCCTGGAGACGTAAGCCCCTGAGGACAGAGGCTGGATTCCAAATCGTTTCCTCTTTGCTCTGGGTACAGGTCGCTTTAGTGCTTTGTATGTGGGATTTCTGTCCGCCTCTGGGGACTGGGCCACGCCCACAGGGGTGGGACTTCTCTCTCGGGCTTGGGCTCAGCCTTTGCTTCAGACGCCTTCCTGGAGACAGGTTTCTCATTTGGCCAAGGCGGCCAGTGCCACTTGAGTATGATCCAGTCCACAGGCCGTTTGCTCAAGGCTGAGAAACAGTCTTGAAATGCGACATTTCCAGATTTGCTTTTGCTCGTTTATAAATGTATACTGTAAGCAAGTTTCTGTCCCTGACAATCCAATCCCTCCTTTGGCACTGAATTACCTTCAGAGCACTAACATCAACATCAAGAGGATGCCCTTTCCCCAGCCCCAGAGCAACTGGAAACATTGGATATCCTTTTAGCCATTAAGGATGGATAGGATGGGAAGTTTATAAAATAAGTACCTATCACACTTTTGATAATCTTTGCGCCTTGCTAGGAAATAGAATTCTATTTTGCCAGGTCCTGCCAAGTTACCACTCATTCATTCAACAAATATTCATTGAGCTCTTCCTCTATGGCAGGCAGAACTCTAGATACTTGGGACATACATCAGTGGACACATCAGATAATGATCCTGACAAAGACACCTTTGTACAGGTGTGATGCACCTGATACACACATTTCTTCTCGCTTTACCTGGTGAATTTCTACTTACCCTTCAAGATTCTGTTCAAACCAAATCCACCTCCTCTGGAAAGGTTCCTCAGTGTGCCCTGGGAAAGTTAATTACTGCTTTCTCTATACTATCACAATACTTTGTTCAGACCTCTCTTATAGCACTTTATTATCTTTTTTTTTTCTAAATAGGTATTATTGGGGGGGTAGTTTTGGGTTTACAGAAAAATTGAGCAGAAAGTACAGAGAGTTCCCATATACTCCCTCCATCATCCCTGCCCCCACTGATTTTCCCCTATTAGTACATCTTGCATTAGTGTGGTACATTTTTTATGATTGATTACTATGTGAGGAAAATAGCTCCCCTTCCTATTTAAACTGCTATTAGGAGGATTTGGGGGATTGTGTTCTGTATTAGCTTTCCAAAGTAATACAATACCTACAAACACTTACTACAAGCCTGGCACTGTGCTAAGCCTTTTACAGCCATTATGCCATTTAATCTTTGTACTAATCCTATGAGAAAGTGGTATTATTACCACATAAGAATTTTTTTCCAAAGCTGGATCTGCTAAGGCTCTGCTTCTCCAATTCTACCCAGACTCCTGAGAAGCAGACCCCAGTCCATCTGCACTTACCCCAACACAGTAAGCTGGAGTTTTACTTACCCAGGTGTGGTCTTGGCAAGAAATTGCTTTGAGAAACAGAGATTTGAGCCAAAGTCTGCCACCCCCATCCAATAACAACAGAGAAATTTGTGAGTTGAGGCTGGAAAAAGATAAGAGAATCTTAGGGTTCTGGGGTCACCACGGCGTTTCTGAACTCAATGCAGTTTACTGGCGGACAGTGGGGATGAACAGAACGCACGCTGAGGATTCTCTGAACATTTCTGGATCCTGGGGGTAGCCAGCCTCCTTTTCTAGAAGCTCCAACAGAGGAGAGGGTTGAGTGGTACACTGAAAGTTCCCCATCACAGCCGAATGATACAATTTAAAACAAACCTCCACTTGCTCCTGACATTACCGTCTGCTTTTTCACCAATAAGGTTTGCATTTGGGTTAGCAAGCAAACACCCTGGGTAGTGAAGAAGAGGGTAAACTATCAACCATTTACTCCTTAGTATGGATTACTTTGCTTCCATTTTCTCTGTAATACCTAGGCAAAAAGTTCTCAAAGAACTGAAGTTTCATTAGGGGATGTTGAATAAATGTGGCAGAATGAAAAAATCTGTGTATGAATGAGCTGCCTTCATAAAGGAGTGTTCAGAACCTCACAGGTGGGCTCCTCAGAGCTGAACCCTAGTGTGTATATGCACACATACACACACACTCTAACAGGAGATGCAGAGCTTTTGAGGTCTTCTTGGGTAACAGGAACAAGATTCGAAAGTTCAAGAAGCTACAACAAGGGTACTAATGTAATAAGACTAAGTTTAATAAGGGCAGGTGTCCAGAATTGCCCCACACAGGGGGGAGATGGGGAAGGCAAGGCTTAATAGCCTAGAGGACAAACATGAGGATGGGGGTGGGGATGGGGGATGGGGGATGGGGGAGGGAGAGCGAGTGGGGAGTGCTGGTAGCCAACAGCTCCTGTGAATCAGGAGTAGGAGCTGGCTGCCAAAACATTAATGAGCTTCTGAGCCACTCTAATACACGCACAGTTTTCAGAACGAGAGACAACAGAGGCATGAGAGTCAGACCACACCTGAAGTCTAGGGCTCAATTCTGGGAAGAAACACGGGCAAATGGTGACGGAAGGAAAAGCCACATGACAGGAGAGGGAACGGGGAAAGCAGGGCAGAAGAAGTGGCCTCCAAAAAGCAGGAAGGGGGCTTCCCTGGTGGCGCAGTGGTTAAGAATCCGCCTGCCAATGCAGGGGACACGGATTTGAGCCCTGGTCTGGGAAGATCCCACATGCCGCGGAGCAACTAAGCCCGTGCGCCACAGCTACTGAGCTACTGATCCTGCGCTCTAGACCCCCGCGAGCCACAACTACTGAGCCCACGTGCCACAACTACTGAAGCCCGCGGGCCTAGAGCCCGTGCTCTGCAACAAGAAAAGCCACCGCAATGAGAAGCCCGCGCACCGCAACGAACAATAGGCCCCCGCTCGCCGCAACTAGAGAAAGCCCGCACACAGCAACGAAGACCCAACACAGCCAAAAATAAAAATTAAATTAAAAAAAAAAAAAAAAAGCAGGAAGGATGGGGGCGGCTGGAGAGCAGGGATTGTGTCTGATTCACTTTGATGTTCCCAGTGCCTGTTGCCGAGCCAGGGATACGTTTGCGGCTCTGTAAATATTTGCCGAATGAACAAATTGGAGCAAAACAGAAAGAGCTTTCCCGTTGAGTTCCCCATCCATGAGAGTATTTTGATACAAAATAGATGGCCCCTTGCTGGAGTTTTCCGGGAGAGATCCAAGCATCCAGTGAAGGCTTGGGAATAGATGCTAAGATCGACGTCCTGAGAATCTTATTCTCTAAGTCTAGGTAGTAAAGCCCTCACCATCTCCACCTCTCAGACTTTATTTCTCTTTCATCAGTGATTCCCCAAGAGAAGGGAAGAGTGGCCAGTGTAAGGGCTGTTTGCTCCCGGAAGCTGTACTCCCCTCTCCCGACGCCCAAGGAGAAACACCACCCCACCCCCCTGCCCCCTCTCCCCGTGCACCACTTCATTAAGAGCATTCATTGTGCGGTGTTTTTCCTGCCTCTGCCTGGTGCATGTGTAACAGCCTCTCTTCCCTGAAGCCTGGCATCATTTGTTTTGTACCATGTTGCCCCTAACACTTACACAGTATTGGTTGAACAGTACATGTTAATAAACATTTGTCCAAGGAATGAGTGAATGAATCCTGCACTCTTTAGACTTTGTTAGGAATGTGTTTTCTGCGCTGGCCTGTCTTTCATACAATTTTCTTAGGTAAAGTTTGTGTATATTATTCCACTGGAGGCAAAAGGAAGGCAGGCGGGGTTGGGGGGTAGGGAGACATTCTGGAGAAGTAAAAACTACCCTCTGTGGATTTCAGAAATGTCTGGGATATTATGCCTGAAGCTGAAACATCAGGTTGTATTTACTTTTGCTGTTCTATAAACAGCTGTAAGTTTCCTAAAAAACAAACAACAAATAGCAAAACCTCTTGCTACTTTTTTGTAAAGAAATCATGTGAGCATGTGTCTCTCAGATTCTGGGTCTTGGTACTCTTTCTTTTACTTGCTTTGGTCTCCAAGGTTTAGAAAAATTATGTATTGATCTTATGCCTTGTGTAAGGGTTTTTAATGAGCAAAAGGCAAAAAAGTACTCGAAGAAATTTCAATGAGAGCGGGGCTATCCATCCCCTATCATAGTTCCTGCAGCTAAAGCAGTGCCTGACCCATAGTAGGTGCTCAGTAAATATTCAGAGAATGAGTAAAATAGTTGCCGCCTCAATGACAGGTATCACATAAGGAGCACATTGTTAACAGTACTAGTTAATCTACCAACATCCCAATGGTTAAGTATGATTCTGATGTTCAAAAACAAAGAAAGAAGATGAAGGAGCTAGTCAATGGTGGTAACTGAAAGAGTTAGGATTCAAAACCAGCCGTGCCTGACTCCAAAGCCACCGATCTCTTGTGTCACAAGCTACTCAGGGGACAGTGGCCTTTGGTCCGAGCGAAGTTCATCTTGGGCTTTACCTGCTACCTGCCCAACCCCTTCTTCCCCTAGTTGTTCTTGGGTCCAGATCTCTGGCTACCTTTTTCAAATGCTTTTGAAAACAAGGTAGGATATAAGTATTAAGTGGATGGATGGTTAGAGAGTGAGCTAAATGACAGATAGTGAGTGAAATTGATGGGTCGATAGTTAGTTGCACACATAAGCTCCTTCTCTGTCTGTACCTACAGTATCAGCCTGGCAATTTCAGTCTGGCAACACATCCTAACAAAACAAATTGTTCTCTATAACTCTTCCCTGCCAGTTCCATATCAGCTGCCTGCCCCACCCGGGATGGTAAACCCCGAAGTCTTGAAAGTGGAGCACACTTCTGCACTACAGTTTTTGCCAGACCTCGTTAATTCAGGAAGATGATACTTCAGTCAGTGGAAAGACTTTGAATGCGTGCAAAAACTCCTTAATTGTGGGTTTCCTTTTGCTGTCTGCTTCCTTAATAAATTTGGAAACTATTTCATGTAAATTATATTCTTTGAATGGGGTCCTCATGCTTTCCAGCTCCATGAGCTGGAGCAGAGATGGAGCAGAGCGGGATAGAGGAAAACAACCGCCTGGTGAAAACGCTCCTTCCCAAGGAGATGACTATTGTCACTACATCTGCCTTTTAACTCTGAATCAAATTCCTCTTAGGGATGCTGTATGTAAATGTGAACTTTGGGGATGCCGATGTGAAAGGGAGCCAGAAGTTTGATGTGCAGGCAACAGAGTAACGGTGCAGCAGAACGCTTGGCACCCGTAGTAACTCCAAGGGCAGGAAGTATACGCTAAGCCTGGAGATGCCTGGGGTGGGATTGGGTGGCTTAATAAGAAGGATGCATGGGCGAGAGTCAGTGAAATGGAGAAAAGAGAGGATGTTGGTCCAGCCAGCAAGGCAGAGCTGGAAGGGCGGCCCAGTGGGGAGGTCTGGCCAGGCCAGGAGCCCGGGGGTAGAGATGGCCCCTAAATCTGTTTGAGTCCACCTCTGGTCTCAAAGCCAGAGTTCCTGCAGCTACTCTGCACTTCCGCCTGTCTGGCCCACAAGCACTTCTGGCATGACTGATCTCTCCATGGGAGGCATTTCAGACTTTGGAGCTGGGCTGCTTGGGTTCCACTTCTGCTCTTTACTTACTAGCTGTGTGACTTTAGGCAAGTGTCTTAACCATTCTGTACCTTGGTTTTTCATATCTATAAAATGGGAATGATAAGATGACCTCCCTCATAGGATTGTGTGACTTATTGCCCATAAAACACTTAAAATAGTGCTTGTAAGTAAGTAAGCTAGTAAGTGGTACGTAAGGATTTACTATCACCGCCGCCATCATCATCCTCCTCTATCTCTATTAATGGCAATGAGTCACCCAAGCCAGAAATTTCCGTTCATCTGCTTGTGGGGAATGGATGTCCATCTTCACGCCCATCCTGCATTTCCTGGAACCTACACTCCCCAAGGCTAAGACAAATGAAGGGACTACAGCTCAAGGTGGAGGAGGAGGAAGACATGACGTAGAGAAAGAGGTGGCAGAGCTCACACCGGAAGCATGAATGAAACATCTGACCATTGTTTACACCATCCCCCCAGTGGGGCAGAGGAGACCTCCCTTAAGTCCTTGCATGAGCCCCACTAGCAAAGATGAATGACAGCCCAAGAAAAGGGAGGAGCCAAGGGGACCTCCAGGGCTTCAATAGACCAAGCAGTCAGGGAGGGAAGGACAGAAAGAAGGTCTGAGGGGAGGAGGTCTCTCTGCAGACCCAGGAGGGTGGCCATCGGGGTGCCATAGAAACGAGAGCTAAGGTCCGGCTGGCTACGGGGGCTGGGCCGACGATGGGTAAAGCAGCTGCCTCTGCCTTTCCTCCCTTTGTCGGCCATGTGTGGGTAAGAACCTGAAGTAGAGGACGATGAGAATATTTTTCTAGTCTGTTGAGTTACGGAAACCATGACTCCTCCTTCGACAACAGGGGAGGGGGGGCCAGCCTGGGCTCCTTCGTAACCAACAGAGTCCTGTGGGTCTGACAGGAGGCATCCAACATGTGAAAGTCCTTTGGTTACAATTAGGGACTTCGTAAATTAAATTAGTGGATTGTTATAATGAATTTGACATTTCCAACAAAACACTTTGGGGGAGCGTTAACTACTGAATGATTGAATGATACAGGTTCTTTCTTAAAAACCTCTTCCAGATTATAGCCACTCAACTTTAAATCACTTAAAACACAAACCTAACCCATCAAGCCTACTTTTGGGGGGAAATAACTCAAAACTATTCCAACACTGAAGCTCACAGTGAGACTTTTATGTTCAAATTTTAACTTAGAGCTGTAATTTGCCTGCCTTTTTGATGAACTATTATTAAAACCGGTGGCTGGCTTAAAGTCTTCCTAAATTAACAGTGAGAAACTTGGCTTTCATGGGAGGGTTGGGGAGAACTCCAGCAGTGTGGTCAATTCCTGGTTATTGATAACTTTTGGAATCCTGCTGGGCTGGCCTGCCTTACGCCTACAAGGCAAAGAAAGGTGAAGACAAGTGATAATGAAGACCTAAAAATACATGAACAGGAATAAATATGTTGTGAGGAAATTCCAAGCTTTATTAAACGTACTTTTGTTGAAAGAAGCCCTACAGAGAATTTCTTAATAAATTTCAGAGAGGGGAGGTGTTTGGTCACTGGAGTAGCCTACATAAGCAATCGTGGTATTTGTGGAATGTCGAAGGGCAGATTGCTGGAGGTTAGTAGCACAATTGTTTCTTACAACAGGCCAAGGTCTAGGACAGTGGTTTGGGGTTGGCTGAGACTCGTGTTCTCCTGTTAAAGGATTCTGTGAGTGACATGGGCTCCTCAGTTTGGAAAGAGCTTGAGAGTGTAGCCATCCCTATGTGTAGCCAATGCTCCCACACTTAAAGGTCTGTGGCCCAAAGAGACATTGTCCTGATATTAAACACCTTTTGGTAAATCATTCCCAAGTCCAATAACACCCACATCCAGGAAATACTTCTTGATGTTTAGCCTCAATCCCTCCTGCTTCACTGTAAGCTCATTTTCTCTCATTCTGTCCAAAACAGAAATAGGGAACAGCTGGTCTCCATCCACTGGTTCATACATTCGAGGACCTTTATTTCATCCATCCCCTAAGTCTTCTCTTTTCCAGAATAAATACTCCAACTCCCAGAAACATTCTCTGAGACTGACCCAAACCACGGTGTCCAATTACTTTCTAAGTGCTTCCTTTAACCCCTACACTGATCCAAGGTACCGTCTCAGCCTTTATTCACCATTGCACAGTACACATTAGCTGGGTGATGCAGAGACCAGAAAGTGAACCAAGTCTCCTTCCGATACTTGAAGAAGACTCTCCACGACCTCCAGTTGCCCCGACACCACCAGCCATGAAGTTAATCCTCAACGACCTATTGCCACAATGGCTGTACTTTCATTATTAGCTCTATGCCAGATGCTACCTTATACACTTTATGTAGATCAGCTCAACTCACACTTCCAAAGCCCTGTTGGATAGATATTTTTTATGTTTAATTCACACTGGGATTTGAACGTGAGACTGTCAGACTCAGAGCCCAGGCTGTTGCCACAATAACAGGCTAAGACCTCATTCCAGCTTTGTACAGTCCCATCAAGACTGGGATGACTGAAATGGCGAGAAAGGGCCACCAGAACATATTCTCTACAGTTCTATTCCTGCAGTTGTGTCCCCTTTCTCATTCATGCTGATCTTTTCCTATCCCTGGAGAGTGGGCTAGTGATACATAAAGCTTTTAAAAATTTCACTCTTCAGAGATGTCATTTAAAAAAAAACAAACTCTGTTATTGTGCTTAACAGAGCACAACATGGGTTCGAGCCCCGGTCTGGGAAGATGCCACATGTGTCTATATATACACTTATCTGCCCCATTAGTTTTTGACCTTTTCCAAGGTGGGGACTTCACCTTTGTTTTTATCTTTTCAGCACCTAGCACAGTGCCACTTATTGAGTAGACACTGAAAATGTGTTTGGAATCTACCTGCCTGGATGGATGGATGGATGGATGGATATAACATGCACGAATCCACACTTACTAGTCAGCCCAATTCTCTAATCAAAAGTTCTTATATGATACATATAAGTATAGAAACACATGGGTCCCTTTGTATAAATGCCTCTCCCCCACTCCCGCCTCCACCTCCACTCCCACCTCCACCTCCACTCCCACCAAAAAGCTGGTCTGGGGGGGCACTGAACAGTTTAGGGATAAAGAATAAAATCTCATTTTTTCCCACTAACTCAGTGTGTGATCTTGGATGAGTTACTTGTTTTCTCACCTGAAATACGAGGGGAATGGCCTGGATGATATTTGAGGACCTTTCCCGTCCTAAATTTCCATAATTCTATGACTATTTACCTACCTTAATCAGACTTATCTAAATAATCACAAAAAACACCACTTCATGCTGGAGAAACAGTCATAAGAAACTAAGCAAAACCAAATACCCTTCAATATCCTGTTGTGAACTATAAAATGTCCCCTAAAATCACACTTTCCCCTTGAAACAGGATGTAAGAAAAATATTTTCCTATTAAATCCTTTTAAAGTGCAAGGGAAAGCATTTATTCTGTGATTTGCTGTCCAACTCAATAAAAAGTGGAGGATTCGGCCACGTTAATTACAGAAGATACTGTCAGAAAAGCAAAGGTGGTGGAAATTCAGGTTGGAAACCAAGATGCCATGCCAACAAAATGAAGCACGAGTTTTCTGGAGGAAGCTTCCAAGTGTGTGCCCAGCAGTTTATTTCTACCATTACATTGGGGAAACCAGTAAATGAGTTTTTATGAAGTGATTTACGAAACGCCTGGGGTGGAGGAAGTGAGTGCTGGGAGGAAGTGGCGCCAACCTTGCAAAGCTGTGGGGTGAGGGGAGGGAGAGGACTTGAACTTTGGTAACTGTTGATTACATTGTTGCAAGTTGAGTCCTCTGAAATGGGTACAACAAAGTAGGATACTTTCCTTAAGAGAGGTGGAAGGGGCTAGAAGATTTCAGAGGAAATCTTGGTACTTTGCATATCTGAAAGCCTCCTGCTAGATTAAATACTTTAAGGGCAGATATTCTATTTTCCTTATTTCTCTAGACCCTTGGAATGTTTCAAGGAGCAGGACTGGAAACATTGTTTGAGAAATGGAAAAAGAATAGGTGGATCTCTCTGTTCATCCAGGGAGACAAGGCAAAAGGTATCTGCCCAGCTCATAATCAGTCCTCCTTTCTGTTGGAGCTACCCCACTGGGGTAGGCAGAATAATAGCCCCCCAAAGATGTCCAAGCCTTAATCCCTGGAAAGTGTGACTATGTCATGTTACTTGCCAAGGGAAAACTGAGGTTGCAGATGAAATTGAGGTTGTTAATCAGCTGTCCTCCAGAGAGTATCCCAGACTACCCAGGTGAGCCCAGTATAATCACAAGGGTCCTTAAATGTGGAAGAGGGAGGAGCAGAGTTGATGTCAGAGTGATAGGTTGTAAGAAGATTGTTATCTGTAGGCAGAATGCTGTACAGCTGGTCTCAAAAAACTATTTATCTTGTGTAACTGAAATTATATACCTGTTAATTAGCAACTCCCCACTTCCCCCTCCCCTAGCCCCTGGGAACCACTATTCTTTTCTCTCCTTCTATGAGTTTGACTATTTTAGATACTTCATATAAGTGGAATCATGCAGTATTTATCCTTCTGTGAATGGCCTCTTTCACTTAGCATAATGTCCTCAAGTTTAATCTGTGTTGTTGTATATTGCAGGATTTCCTTCAAAAAAAAAAAAAGAACGCTGAATAATATTCCACTGTATGTATGTGCTACTTTTTTTTTTTTTTGATCCGTTCATCCATCAATGGACATTTAGGATGTTTCTATGTCTGAACTCTTGTGAATACTGCTATTATGAACATGGAAGTGTAACTATCTCTTTGAGATCCCAATTTTGATTCTTTTGGATAAATACCCAGAAGCAGAATTGTTGGATTATGTGGTAGTTCTATCTCTAATTTTGTGAGGAAACTCCATATTGTTTTCCATAGTGACTGTGCCATTCTGCATGCCGACCAACAGTGTACAAGGGTCTCAGTTTCTCCATCACCCTGATTTCTTTAGCTAGGTTCCTCCTTAGGAACAAGTTTACTCTTTGAGCTTCTCATCCCTAGAGTCATGGTCCTTTTTAGAACCCCTGAGAAAAAAAATTTTTTTGATGAATTTCTTTAGGTCCACTTTCTAAAGTGAAAACACATGTTCTCCAAGTCCTCTCCTCTTGCACTGTGAATTCCACCATGGCACGGCCAGCCTTCCAGGGTTTCTGTCACTCTAACGCTCCTAACTAGGTCTTTTCTATTGGTTAGATCTAGGTGTAATCTAGTAGTTCCTTCCTCTCTGTTCTTTACCTACTGAGAGATAACACTGCAATGTTGGTAATTGATGAATGTACCCAATAGTCTGTTTTGGTAGATTTCTGGATATGGGGTGTATTAGTCAGGATAGGATAATTATGCTGCAGTAACAAACAACCCCAAATCTCCATGGACAAGTAGAGCAAAGGTTTACTTCTCACTGCCAGCACACGTCCTTAGTTGGCTGTGCTCCGTGTCATCTTTACTCAGGGACCCAGGTTGATGACCCAATGGAACATTACAGGTTGCCATGGCAGAGGGAGAAGAGAGCACAGTGAACCACATGTTAGCTCTTAAATTTGCTGCCCAGAACCAACACGTCACTTTTCACGGCTAAAAGGAATCACCTGGTCAAGTAGCTGTCAATAGGTCAAGGAACTATAATCCTCCCCTAGAAGAAGCCATGAATATGAGTGAACAATGAAACAGACCACCAAGGAGGGTCTCCAGTTACTACATTATTGTGGCAAGTCCATGATTTCATGAACCCAGAAAACTGGTCTCCCCATGCTGCCCTGCAGGAATTCACACTTCCAGGCATTGGGCACCCTCCTCCATACAGCAAATGCCAGCTTACACCAACTTTCCCCAGGCAGTAGGGCTAGAAAACCAACGTCTCTACAGGATGCAACAATGACAAAACCTCGGTGGCTGACAACTACATGTCTCCTTCTAACTGACAGCACAGTTCTGTCATGGCTTGGGCACCCGGTTGGGCAATACACCCTCTTTTTGGTGGAGGCTGCATTTAATGACTTCCATGAGACTCCCCAGATGATTCTAAGCTGCCTACATCTATCCTGATTGTAAGGGGGGTGCTGTTATAGGGAACTCTATTCGGTAATTCCAATATGCCCCACTGTTTTTCAAGAGTAGAGAGCCTAGCCTAATGAATGAAACACTGTTACTAATGAAATGTAATTTGTGTACCACTTCAAACTTGGAAGTTTGTAATACACTCCCACCCTGCTTCTGTTCTTCCTTTCTATCCACATCCCCTCTCAGTTTTATGGGGTTTCCGTTAGTCCATGGTCAACTGAAGTGACCTTGCTCTTTGAGGTTAGAAGAGTAAAATAAAATAATAAAAATGCAACAGCTCATATCCCATGGTCTGTGGGACATCCAAGGGCCTCCTCAAGGTCTTTGTAACTTTTCTAGGGGTTTTAGGTGCTTGTGGTCACTTGTGGTTTTAGAGCCTGATGTTTTGAGCTCACATGGGTCTCATCTCCATAATCTTCTTTGCAGAGGCAGACAGAAAATTTAGACCTTTCTCCCAAACTTTTTACCCAAAAAACCCAGTCGCACCAAACACACTACTCACTGAAGCTTTGGTGTAGCTCAGCCCCCTCCCACTCAAAAACCCTACCCAGTGAGCTACTATCTCCTTTCCTGGCCCCTTCCCTGGGTTCTGGTTCCTCCCTCTTACCCTTAATTCAGTCCCATTCATTTTATTATGCAGGGTGATTTAACTCTCCTTCTACTCTGCCCCAGACTTACCTTTTCATAAGCCAAAGACTCATTAATGTCTCGATAAGACAAAGGGCCACTTATGCAAGGCAGAATCATTGGCAGAGATTTTGTAATTTCTGTTTCATTTTCTCTCCCTTACTCTGTTGGTGGAAGAAAGCTGTATGAAAATTTATTTTCCTTATAAGGGAAGGCTGAACTGGCTACAGTGTGGGTTTTAAATACCATTTTCCTTCTTCCTTCCAGGTGCCTATGTACTTTCTTGACATCTATTTCTGATAAAATAGATGTCTGAAAACATATTTAACACAGCGGGCGTCAAACTTTTGGTCTCAGAACTCCTTTACACTGTTAAAAATTATTGAGGGCCCTAAAACAGCTTTTGTTTGTATGGGTTTTAGCTATGGATATTTACTGTATTAGAAATTAAAACAAAAATTTTAAATATTCATTCAAAGTAAAGATAAATCCATTACATATTAACATAAATGGTATCTTTCTGTGAAAAAAAAAAAAAGCATTTCCAAAACAACTTAGTGAGAATGGCACTGTTTTACATTTTTGCAAATCTTTTTAAAGTTTGACCTAATAGAAGACAGCTGTTTTGCATTCAGTGTTGCAATATCACAAGTCACCCAGTCTCTGGGAAACCCAATTGTGCACAACTTATGAGAGAATAAGAGTGAAAAGATAAATAACATCTTGATATGAAAATAATTTTTTATTTTGCCTACCACTCTTTGACAACCACATTTTAATACATATTCTAGTTGTGCATCCTCTTTAGAAAAAAAGAAAACAAATGATGAAATCAAAGAGATCTTGAATTAGATCTGAACCTCGAACCAAAATGGAGAAAGAATTCACTAACTTTCAGTCGACTTAAATAACTATGACTTAAAATGGTATATTTAAAAACCATACATGACCAAGAACAGAAACCAGTGAAACTCTTCCGTCCTTGTCTCCATCTGATAAATTCCTAGTCATTCTTCAAATCTGCCTTCTCTACAGTGTGATGCCTTCTCTATAGAGCTTCACCCACCATAATTAATAACAAGAATGTTAACAATAATGTTATTATTAACAACGGTAACTAACTTTCATTGGTCTCTAGGAGCCAAGCAACGCCAAAACACTTCGCACTTGTTATCTCGCTTAACTATCACAGTAACACTGAGGAAGGTGCTGGCTTCATTTTACAGATCAGGTGGGTGACGGTTGGAAAAGAAAGGCCTCTGGCCTCTAGCTCTGTGCCGTGCACACCTGCTCTGCCCTAGCACTTACTGCACCCAGGTGGTCACCGCCCACGTGCTTCGGTCCCGCACAAGGTGGGTCCATGAGGTCTGGGTCAGGCTGGGTCGCTTCCTGTCCCCTCGCAACCCGCGCAACAGGGAGCCAAGAGAATGGAGCCAGCCTTCCGGCTTCCCGATCCCCTCGGTCCCGGGGCCTACACGCCCTAAGCGAGCTCGCGAGGGCTCGGGACTCCGGGACCTCCCCGCGATGCCAAGCCCGCCAAAGTTTGCCGCGAGGAGAAACGGGCGCGGATGTGAGCGTCGCGGGGTCCGGGTCTCCGAGGGGATGGGCACGCGCGCGGACCGAGGCCGGAACCTTTCTCCTCTCGCCGCGGTAGCCCCGGGCGGGCCGGAACCTTTCTTCTCGTGTCGCCGTTGGCGGGCGGAGGCGTTCGGAGACGGAACGGTCCTCCAGCTGCCCGGCTCGCGCCGCGGTCGCCGGCTGCTGACGTGGGCGGACCTGGTGGGGTCCGTGGGTGCGGGTCGCCATGGCAGTGGATATCACACTGCTGTTCCGGGCCAGCGTCAAGACCGTGAAGACGCGCAACAAAGCGCTGGGAGTGGCGGTGGGCGGCGGGGTTGAGGGCAGCCGCGACGAGCTGTTCCGCCGGAGCCCCCGGCCTAAGGGCGACTTCTCCAGCCGGGCGCGCGAAGTGGTGAGCTGGTTGCTATGGAAACGGCGGGCTGGAGAGGGGGGCGGACCCGCGGCAGGGACCCCAGACCCCAAACCGGACTCTGTCCCGTAAGCAGTGGGTGAGGGAAGCGCCTGGAGAAGGTGATGTCAAGGGGGGGGGGGCAGGAGAGTTGGTCCTAGAGAGTCGACGGCTGTCTTTGGAAAGGAACAGCCTTAGGTCGAGGAATGGGGACGCATGTTGGGGAACTCGGAACTCTGTCTGCAACGTACATGGGCTGCTTTGTGAGGTAATGAGCGTGCAGACCTGAACGCCGGCGAAGCTTCCCCCACCGCCCTCTGCTTTCGTGTCGCAGCACTGACTACAGTCACAGTGTATTTATCTCTTCTGTTTACTTGTCTCAGCCCCCTCCTCTCCCCCGCCCCGCACTGAGATCCAAGATCGCATTCGGCCGCCCTGTCCCTTCTCCTTGCTTCCTGCAATAGGTTAGGGTTCATGCCAGGGACCGGTCTGTCTTGAGACTGGTTTAGGATAATCTTTCACAAACACTCTCTATTACAGCCATCTAAACTACTTTCTGTTCCCTGAACACAGCAGGCTTTCGTTCGGGAGAGCAGGGACCTACTCCTTCAAGGCAGTAACAGTGTTGGCTTCACTTCAGAATCCCCGAAGCCTGACTCATAGCATTGCTTAGTAAATGTTTGTTGAATCAGTGAATGAACAAATGGTTGTCTCCTTCCCCACTAAACAGGAAACTCTGTAAGCAGAGAGATAAAGTTTGCCAGGTTCACTTTTGTAGCCTTGGCACCAAGGGTGGATCTAGTTTTTGTGGAGCTTGAAGCTTATACAGTCCTGTCTGTCCTCTTTAAGAAATAAAAATACAGAGTCACAAAAAAAAAGGTTCAGAGCATTGGGGGGTGCAAGGGAGGGGCCCTGATGCTTAAACTTCATGGTAATTCTACTTCTGTTTGATACACAGTGCAGTGCCTGGTACTTTGTAGACACTTAGATATTTTTTAATGAATATATGTATGCATGAATTAGTGACTGGCAGTTTCTAGAGGATATTCAAGCCTCGGAAGGGAAATTGGTCCAGATGAATATATTCAATCCATCAATAAGCATACATTAAGCGCCTACCTTCTGACCAGCATTGTGTTAGAATAACACGATTTAAAAGGAATGGTGGGAGAGACAGACACATTACCAAAAGAAGTGCCACAACGCCTTGAAGACGTTGTGTAGGACACAAAGGAGAGTGTGTTCAATTATGCGTCAGGGCCAAGAAAGGCTTTACAGAGGCGCTGATGCCTGAAACAAATCTTGAAAGAAGAGTAGTTGGGTCCAGTGCAGATAGGGTGGAGAAGGGCATCTCAGGCTAAGAGAAGAGTATGCACAAAGGTGTGGAGATGGGTAACTTTATGCTCAGTTTATTTATACTCAGTGCGTGTCTACCCATTAAATTACAAATTAGTAATGGCATTTCAGATTTGGGGGGGGAGGAACTTTTCATAGCTGAACAACTCCTAACAGTGGTAACTGTGCCACTTTGCAATGGGAGCTTGATTAGTTAACTCGTTTGGGCTGTGGGATTAATGGGGACCTTGGGAGTAGAAACTGGGTCTTGGATTTAGAAGACTTAGATTCCAATCTGGGTTCTGCTACTTAGATGTGGGTGACTTGGGTAAGTCCTGTTACCCGAGTCTCATTTCCCTTTTCTATAAAATGGGCATGATAATACCCTACTTGACTGGTAAGCTGATTATTAGGATCTTATGAGACTTTGTATATATCGTAAAGAGCCATAATGATTATTATTGTTCCCCTTCACCCTCCTACCCTAACCCCGTGTAGGCCATTTAGATGTATTTTCATCAGTGGCACAAAACTTTATTCCCTACACCACTTTGCTTTCTTGTACTTTCATTCTTTACTTGCAAAGGGGAACCAAGTAAGTTCATGAGGGAATCTGAAAATCCTGTGTAGGTACTAAACAGCATCGATAGTGGAGGCAGTGACACTCCTCTGTCAAGGTGAAGCTATCCGCGATGGCATATGTGTGGCAAGCATGCAGCTATTCCTCTTTCTCCCTCCCTGGGACCATGAAAGCCAGTGTTAATTTCACAGTACATCTGTGTTGCTCAGAATCCTTTGTGCCCCAGGCAACCATTACCTATTGTTGGACCTGACATTCAAGTTGATATTTGCTGACATCCTACATAACATATAGTAAAAATAGAGTCTGTATGCCTGAAGCAGAACCATGGACTTTTTTCTTTTAGTACTTAAAAGGATCTTAAGTTCATGTTGTTCAGTCTTTTCATTTTATAGGTGGGAAAACTAACACTCAGGTAAGTGAAATGTCTTGCCCAGAGTCATAATAGATGAGGTCAAAGGACAGAGCCAGAGGAAGAAGCCAGGTCCTTTGACTCCAGTTTAATGTTGCTTATTTCCCACCCTGCCCCATACATACATTTCCACTATAATTTTAAACCAAAAATTCTTCAGCTGAGTTTCTTCTTCCTGAGTTAATACTGAATTCATAACTGCATACTGAATAAGATTTGGAGCAGAAAGACCTGAATTTGAATGCCTTTTACTTACTGCATGAACTTGGGCAAGTTACTTAACCTCAGTTTCCTCACTCCTAAAATAGAGTGAATAATAGCAACCTTATAAGGTGGTTATGCAGATGAAATGAGAAAAGGTGTGCAAGTGCTTGCATCAGTGTGAATTCTTTTGATTGCTAGTAAGGGTAACCTAATTTAAACTAACCTGAGCAAAATAGGAATATGTTGGCTTGTATAACTGGGAAACACAGGAAGGAGCTTCTTTCTCTAGGTCGTATCCATAAAACCCCAGGAAAGGACTCTAGTTGGTTCTGCTTGGGTCCTGAGCCCTCGTTACATCCTCAGAGGGATAAGGTTCTTCACATGGCCAGGTCAGATGTCCACTCCAAGAGGTGGGTTGGGTGCTGTGATTGCTGCCCCACCAGAACCTTGGAGAAGGGAGTGCTGTGTCTGACACTAGGGAGTAAGGGATGCTGGGCAGGCAAAACCGACAAAAATGTTCCTTCTAGTCCCTAGCACAGTGCCTGACCTGTCTTCGCTTTACCTGCCTGGTGGTCTTCAACTCTGTGGGGAATAAAAAACTAGAATTGTGGGAGTTTGTGTGACAGGCTTTGGTGTGGGAATGTGTCTGGAGGTGCCTCGTAGGGGCAGCTCTTTCATTTTCTTACTAATTTATAAAGGTTACAGAGTCCAGGGGAAGCAATACACAGTAAACCAAGACCCCTCTAAGTAGCCAAACTGAGTATGCAGGGGCAACAGGAGCCAGTGAACAGAACATCAGGGAACCTGTGTTCTAGACCAAGTTCAGCCATGAAGTGGACAGACCACCTAATCTTTCTGCACCTCAGTGTCCACATTGGTAAAACCGCCAGCTTAGACTATAACTGTAGCGATTTCTTGTAAAACAAAGATGTCTTGTTTATAAGATAAACAGCGACTCTGTGTTGCTGGGAATTCTATTTTCAGAGTAGGCATGCAAATGAATTTTTCTTTGTTTATTACACATTGCTTTTGTGAAAGCTAAGTGTCATTTATTTTTATTTTTTTTATGAGTTAATTACCTTTAGTTCCTGGCTTAAATTCAGACTTCTTACAGCAACCCAAAGCCAAATGGTCTGGTCCCTGCTACCTTCCTTGAGCCTCCCCTCCTCTCACCTTCCTCTTAGTCTACTCCAGCTGCCCTAGCCTCCTTGCTTTCCTCACGTGCACCAGGCACATTCCTACCTCAGGACCTTTGCGCTTGTTGTTCCCTCGACCTGGAACACTTTTCTCCCAGATTCCATGTGGTTTGATCTTTAGGCCTCTGCTCATTCGTTGTTTCAGTGAGCCCTTCCTCCACTGCCCTGTATAAAGTAGCATCCTTTTTCTGTTCTTTACTCCGCTTTATTCCTGTCATCATCTAACATATCATGTATCTATTGACTTGTTTATCCACTAGACTATATACTTCATTGAAACAAAGACTCTTTAGGTTCTAGAATAGTGCAGGATAGGTTCTCAGTAAATGTTTCTTGAATTAAAGAATGAGTGTTATCTACTGTGTCACTTTGCTTTTAATTTTGGAGCTGGTTGATCTCTGTCCAAGGCTCCTTCCAATTCTAGAAATGTGTGATCCTAACATGATTCCTTAATATTATACAGTATATATGTACACTTAATCCAGTATCTGGAATAAACCTTGAATAAATTGTAACTTTTATTTTATTAGTAAGATTTAGTTCCTACCTCAAAGAGTTTATAGTCAAGTGGAGAAGCAGACCCATAAATAATAACTCAGGTAGAAGTGACAACCGTAATGTTCACATTGATTCCCCAGGTCCTCCTCGATTTTCTTCTGAGATGTAGTGTTGAACTTGTGTGCCAATGTTTGGAGCCAAAGGTTAAGCTGGGACCACCTGGATTATTATCCATAGTAGCTGGAAATAGACTTTATCCATAGATAGATACTCAATAGATTGAGTATAATTCTACTTAAACTGGGTTTCAGTTGAGGGAGCATGGTTCAAAGAAGCAGTATCAGGCAACAAGTGCCAAGGGTCAGTGAGAAGCTGGAGATAGGCCCACACAAGACAGGAATAGATCAGGAAACAGTGTAGGTTTAGGATGTAGGATTCAAACAGAACGTGGGTCTGTTGAATCATATAGATTTAAAAAAAAATTAACGGAGAGTTCTTTTTGCAAATGAAATAAGGAGCAGCTTTTGCTAAGGCTGGGATGAGGGGGCGGGGAAGAGAGAGGTTCATTAGCCAGCTTGCCCCTCTACCGCCATTCCCCCTTCTCCTTGAGGAGCCCCTTTGGAACCAGCCATAGGGCTCAGAGAGACACAGTTTCTCACTGCATTAATGTTCTCCAAGTCTTCTTTTAACTTCATGATGCTGTGTGTTTATGGATCATAATAACTGAGTGTGTACTGTAAGCAGAACTCAGTGCTAGTGACTTTCCATGATATAAATAGTGAGCCCTTTGTATGGACTGCACTCCTGAAATTTTCCAGGATTTATGAAGACTACCTTTTGAAATTATATTTATTCAATACTAATTGATTTATCCCACCTCCTGTAAGCATTGGACTGTTGATAGGTGTCAGTCATTGTGAGGACACAAAAAACTATGAGACATATGTCCTGGCTCTTTGAAAATAGAAATGAAGGATAACTAAAGCCCCTTGAGGGAGAATCGGTAGAAAATCAAACTGAACCTTGAAGGATGAGAACCATTCTACCAGACAAAGGAAGGGAGTTAAATCACATTCCTGGCAGAGGGAGGAGTGTTAGCAAAGGCACCGGTGTACAACAGCAGGGTGACTGGGGGGAGCAGAGGCAAGGCTGGAGTGATGGGAACCCTTTTTTGGAGGAGGCCTGGGTGAGGGGCAGAGAGGCAGGGGATGGGGCTGTGCTGGATTAGGTTAGAGCAGGGGTCAGCCAACTCTGGCCCATAGGCCAAATCCAGCCACTGCCAATTTTTGTAAATGAGGTTTCAGTGGAATGCGACCACGGTCATTTGTTTCCACGTAGGCTATGGATGCTTTTGTGCTATAGTGGTAGAGTTGTAGCTGGCAAAGTCTGAAGTATTTCCTATTTGGCTCTTTAGAGGAAAAGTTGGCCAGACCTTGGGTGAGAGCATTGTCAGCAGTGCTGAGGAGTTTGGACTTTATGCTCTAAGCTATGTGAGAAGAGGCCTGAAAAGTTCATATTTGTCTTTTAAAATAATCAGCAATATTGCAGATGGGTTTGGAGTGTAACACGACTGACATAGAGGAGCTAATTGGGAGGCTATTGCAGTAATCCAGGTGAGAGCTGATGAGCTAGTGACAGAGGAGTGGAGGGATGAAGTAGATATTTAGGAGGTGGATTTAAAAACATGTAGCCATTGGTGGGGTTAGAAAGAGGGAGAGGTAGAATAATTCCCAGCTTTCTAGTTGGCAAGTTTCATGGCGGTAGATATCACAATAACATTTTTTTCAAAGTTAGAGTAGGATGCCATTAATCATGCCTTCCCGTTCTCAGTTCTAAACAGTGGAGAATAGATTCACGGGGCCCAACAGACATTAGAGTTTTATTAAGACAACAAGTGGTGGGTAACTCCCCAATGGCAGTGCTTCTTGGTAAATCTGGATTGGAGAGCATAGCTGGAACCCCCTGGGGTCCTCTAGGTTTGTCATATTTAGATCTTGGAGATGATTGAGTCTTTAAAAAGACACGTAGTTCATATGCCCAGCCAACTACATCACAAATCCAGTGAACACTGGGCTGGGCCTTACTATGATGAGAGCTACAAGGCAAGTCAACCACACCAGACTGCACATGGGGATACTCAGTAGGGCCATTTAGACACCAGGTTCTTACACAGACTTTTGTGCTCAATTGTGCATTCTTTATTCTTGAAAGAAATTCATCTTGGTGGTAATGACTGTATCACATACTGTAGAAGCATGGTTCTCAGGGATAGTCAATTGACTTTCTCCTTCATTCCAAGAAAAATCTGGAATGGGTCAAAGAGTTCCCTCTTTTCTCAGTTTCTAGTTGGCAGGTAGCCAGTAGTTCAGTGTATCACCTACTAGGATAGGGCTGCCAAAACAGGTCCTCTCAGGATGACATTGATAATGAACTCTTCCTGTCCACGGTCTGATACTATCTTGCAGGCTTGAGAACCAGGTTTGTCAACATACCAAGGATAGAACCATCTATCAGGGCAGATATCAACTGAGCTCACACCAACTTGTGTACAAGTTAGAATACCAGATTATTTTCTTTGAGTGCCATAACTAATACCCAGGAGGATCCAAATTTTGGAAAGTCAATTATTTTTGAGCTTCTGCTATAGGTCAGGAACTCTGTTGAGGGCTTTACATATGTGATCTCAATTAATTTTTCTCTATTTGAGGGAATAGAAATATAATATTATCAAGTGATTTTACAATATTAATCATATTATGAATAATATGATTCTAGAATTCATACAAACTTGATGTTTGAGGTTTCTTGTTATGTGAAAATCTATATGGGCTCCCTCTGGTGGGCAAAGTATCAGTGACGTTTACAATGGTTAATTATGGCTTGTGTTATGAAAAACTTGTTGTGCTTAAAACATATTAAGTTTAAAATTGACTTAAAAAGAGGCCCCTTCCGAACCCTCTAACAGAAAGTGAATAAACCAGAGAAGTGAAAAGTATGATGTGTTGAATGAACTCATATATCATATAACTCACATATGAAAAGTTTGCAGCACAGTTGTAGTTTTGAACTCGGTAGTACTTTTTTCTTCCTGACTTTCAGGTTCTCAAAGTCTGTAAATACTAGAATTTGCCTTCTCCTACTTGTCACAGTCTAACCTAATGCCTATTTGTCAAAACTTTCTTATGGAGCTCATAAGCTATATTTAACCAAGAGAAGTGAGTCTTTTCATTTCACAATATTGTATACATTCCTGTTCACTTTTTGGACAGATGATAAGAAAACCCTAGTAAAATCAACATTTGTCTTTTATAGTCTAAGTAGAAATGACAGACTGCAGCATATCTTGACTGGGAGAAGTTAAGAAAGGAATTAAAAAGCATAAGTTTTGAATTATAAATACTTTTGGACTATGCCAATAATTAACTGTGTGATCTTGGAGAACTCACCTAACCTCTATTTTTGTTTTTCGTTTCCTTTTTGTTTTTTTCATTTTTCTTGTTTAATGAGGAGCTTTGACTAGATAATCGTTAAGGACCTTTTCAACAGGGTGGTTCCATGATTCAGTACTCTTTTTTCTGAAAGTTTCAGAATATATTTTAAAATGCTTTTTGCAGTAGTAACTGCCCAGCGCCTTATGATACTTCCCCCCGAGCTCCTATGTACTCAGAATTTTTCACCTAGATAAAAAAAAATGATTTTGTTTTTCAAAGTTGTTGTTCGGTATGTTTCCACAAGTATATTTGATTTAATAGTGATTATGTACTCTTATAATGGGCTGTTATCAGTGAGGCATGTTTTTGAAGTTGACTGATTTTAAAATCTGATTATAAAAACAGTAAGTGCTCATTAAACAGAATAAAAAAGAAAGTGCAACTCACATATAGTACTACTGGCCAGAAATAGCCACTGTTTTAATTTTCATATATATTTTTTCAGACATTTTTCCTATTAAACAAAAACAATTTTTCTACAATGCCGTTTTCTAGCCCCTCCTTTTTTTTTGTCTTGTCTTGGCTTTTTCACTTAATAACATATTGTGAACATTTTTCTATGTCAATACGTATTGTTCTTGTCATCAGTTTATTTGGCTGCATAACCATTAAAAATAATATTGCAGAATAAAAATCTCTTACCTAAAAAAAAAAAAAAAATTACATAACTTATTCACCTGAACCTATATTGAAAGATATTTAGGCTGCTTTCAGTTTATCACTATTTTAAACAAACAGTACATTTTTTTACCAAATTTGTTTCAAATTTATAATCTCTTAAGATAGAAGGCAAAATGTATATAAATTCACTTTACTTGTTTTCTGTTGAATCTTTTCTCAAATATAAAAAATTGGATGCCCTGATTTGATAAAAAGAAAATTATTCCTACCTTTGGGGAAAGTGTTAAATGTATGAGAACTTATTTCGGTGCTGGAGGAGAATGGAAAGGGGTAGGTGATAATTGGGAGCAGGCTAGTCAGGAAAACTTTTACGTGGGAGCAGAGCCTTGAAGAGCAAGTAAAATTGGGTAGGTGGTGAGCCTGAGCAGGATGTATTTCAGTGACAGTAAGGAAATTGGCTGACTAGGCCAGTGGGTTCTTCTTTGTCAGTGGCGTGAAACAAACTTGGGGAGGTACTTTATAGTCTGCAGATTATAGAAGGCCTCCTGAGCTTTTGTACAAAATAAGTGTACAAAAATCAGTGGCCATCCAAATCTAATTAATGACCATTTAAAATCTAATGAAATCATTTACAGTAGTAACAAAAAGCATTTCTAGAAATAACCTTAATAAGAAATGTAAATGCCCCATTTGAAGAAAACTTCCCAGTTTTGTAGAGAGATATAGAAAACTTGAATAAGTAGGAACACATATTGTGTATGTGGAAGGGAAGAAGTGCTAGAAAGACATCAGTTATTCCTAAATTAATTTGTAGATTTAGTGCAGCTTTATTCCAAATTCCAGCAGAAAGTAGTTCTGAAATTTATCTAGAAAAGAAGGTGAGTGAAAATAGCTAATTAATTTTTGAAGAAAAGTGGAAGGGTGTGTGTGTTGGGGTGGGTGTACTAGCCTTACCAAATATTAAAACATTTTAAAGCCAAAAAATAATATATGCATATATGGATCAATCAGTGAAGCCTGCTAGGCCAGGTGTGTATGTGTGTGTAACTCTTGTTTAGGGAGGTATTGTAAATCAGTAAGAAAAAGAAGGTTTATTCAGTGATTTGGGGATAATTGGTTAGCACTTTGAAAAAAAAGGCTTTTTTTTTTTTTTAGGTCCTTGTCTTTTACTGTACACACATTAAAGTAAATTTTTACATGGACTAAAGATTTAATTGTAAAAGCAAAACTGAAGAAAATGGAAATGTGTATGAAATATTGACCTATCTTCTAGAAGTGGGAGGTCTTTCTGAGTTTAAAAAGTAGCAGCAGTAATCTTAATAATGGTGTTGATTTTGATGATAGCAGCTATCACAAGTACTTTACATAGAGACACTATAGCATTATTTCCAAGTACAAGAAATTATTAGGTGAATATGGCATACTGAAGAGTTTGTCATGACATGAGAAGAATTGCTCATATTAAAAAATAGTACCAAAACCAGATACAATTAAAACTATATATACAAAATCAAAAAACTCTAGGCATGGACATAATGATAGAAGGGAATACACTAAAATGTTAACAATGGCTATTTCTGGCTGATGAGACTATGGGTGATTTATTTTTCTGCTTCTATCTTCCTGAATTTCTCTAATGAACACGTATTACTCTTGAAATGAGAAGCAAACAGAATAAGTAAAACTCTAGGCAGATGAGTTTTTATTTGCATTGGAAGGAAATGGAAAAGAATTAATATCTTTTGATTGGAAAAATGTCATGAATAAGCAGTATCTAATTATATATTAAATGTACAACGGAGGGGGCCCCTCTTTAAAGGAAGTCTGTGGTAAATCTTTTGTAAAGGGAGTAATTTTCCTGTAACTTAGCTGGATTTTCAATTCAGACTTTCTTAACCTGTACAAGAAAATCATCCACAAATGTTTCATTGATGTCTTAGCTTTCTGGTTGTCATTCTAAAAAATAATAAACAATAATAATAGCTACCACTCGTAGAGCACCTACTCTACCTGGCACTATGCTAAAAGCTTTGTAATTTGGTTGACTGTCCTTGCGAGTTAGGTTCCTTTACTCATGAAGAAACCGAGGTGCCCTGCCCAAGATGATGTAACATTGATGAGCTTGTGCCGTATTCCTGGGATCGCCTGCCACCTCTCCAGGCTCTGTGAATGCAGGGGTATGTGCATGCTGAGTGCTGTCCTGGGACTTTGGAGCTGGACATCACTTTGTATGGCACAGGTCAGATCTCTGGTGATTCTCTCCTTGGCGTGTTGTCATATCATCTACTGTCTTCAGGAGCATATTTTGCTACATAGATCACAGGTATTTGAAAATGCCTGACTAGCTTTTGGGGAAGTACAGCTGCCTCCAAATCAAACTCTTTTTTTAGTCAACAATTAGTAGTAACTGTGTATTTTTTAGAGGTAGTGTTGAGGTATGTTTTTGGGAAAATGGAAAAAGGGTTGTAGTTTTAGTTAGTAAAATCATTGAGAAAGAAGTAGACCCAACTTATATATTATATCCATATGAAAAAGTATAATTCCCTTTTCTGTCACTGGGACACTAGTTTGTTATTTATTTGTTCATTCAACAGTCAGTCCCATGGAGAACTCGAGCTGAGATGATTTTTCAGAATTGCTCAGGTGAGGCAAGGGGCCAGGCCTTTAAAAACCATCGGTCAGTCATCAGATGAGGGCTTCACCAGGGAAAGGCCTTCGAGCTGGGTGACATAGCTTCCTTCTTCTGAGGACAGTGCCTGAGAGAGACTCAGCTGTGAGCCATCAGCAGGCAATTCTTCTGGATGTTGGGGGAATGGGGGCCTTCATCCTGGAGGCACAGCTCTGCCATACTACCTTTTAGGGTTGTTGTGAGGACTGAATGAGATATTTCATGTGAAGCTGCCAGCATTGTATCTGGTACATTAGAGATACTCATTAAATGGCAACTACTTCATTATCAGCTTATATTTTTTGAGTATCTGCCCATAAGTATAAGGAAGGCACTTAGATTGCTCTTTGGGCTGGAAAGATGAAAGAGACTTTCATTTTGGTCATTAATATGCTAACAATCTAGAAGAAGGCATTCATTCATTCAACAAATATTTATTGAGCATCTGCTATACGCTATGCACTGTTTTTGACCCTGGGGATAGAGCAAAGGTAAGACAGACCAAAATCTCTGCTTTCATGGAGAGTATATTCTAATGGGAAACTTATACTAAACAAGTAAACAGATTAAAAAATACTTGCGTCAGGTAGTGTTAAGTAAACTCATAAGACATACTCATAGAAGTTTTCACAAGAGGAACTTTGATAATTTAGATAGCAGAGAGATTACTTCAGGGTAAGGTTGTGGAGAGGCTTCATGGAAGAGGTGACATTTAGGTGCGCCTCCCAGATTTTCCACATGTGGAATGGAGAGGAGATGCAGGACTGAACACATGACAAAGGCTCTAGGAGTGGGAAAGCACAGGATGGTAAAATCTGAGGAAAGCTCAGTTTAACTGGAAGGAGTGTGAAAAGTAGGTAATGGGGTGTGCCAGGTATTACCCCTCGGCCCCTACAGATCTACTCTCTATCCTTTCCACTCTGCTCCTGCATCAGGAGGCTGATCTTTAAGGAGTGGGTGGCTGGGTGTCCTTGTTCCCTGGCTTCTGATTGGGTGCAGCCAGTTCGAGGCTCTAGCAGGAGACTGGAGGGCTGGAAGAGGCAGGAGTTGGTTTGGGAACTGGGTAAAGGCTTTGCATCCACAATCTATTACTCAGATTATGTGTCTGCCCACCAGCCCTAGAATTTTTTACCTGTGTATGTCAGGCATCCCATGGGTTAGGATGGATTTAGCCAATAGGCTGGTACCAGCCATCAATAGACAGGATTGTACTGTAGCCCCACTCAGGGGTGACCCTGAAAGATAGTGACAAAGGGAATTTCTCCCCGTGGATAGAACTTTGGACAATTCATCTTTGCCTTTTTATTTAAGGTGGCTTTTAAAGGCGATATGTTTCTCTCTGTCTCTCCCTCAACTTTACAATAGGGAAATGTCAAGAATTTTAGGCTCAAACAGATGTTCTCTTAGTGATGTGGCAGTTCATACTTTTCTTCCAAATATGACCTGAAGGGTTAGAGGTGGTAAATGGTCTTGTGGCATTTTGACTATAAATCTGAACTGGACTGGAATCTGTAACCCATTATCAGATTCTGAATCAAGCTGCCTTGTCTTTCTCCTGTTTTTGTTTCAGTGAAAATGTGTGTTTTTATTCTGTCAGTGGATGGTTTACATACCTAATATACCTAATATTAAAAGGGAATTATATAATGAATACTTGATGTGAAAGGGACTAGTTAAATACTTCAATTCCAAAGGATTCCATTAAAGTAATAAGGAAATTACATTTAATTTTAAATGGTAGAAAGATTTTTTTAATGTTATTGCTATTAAGCATGTATTACACACACTCAAGCCATTTTTTGCAAATGAATTCCCAAAGCACAATTCATCTTTATACAGGTGGAGAGGAAATATTCTTGAAAAATATAGTTTGATGTTGTCTTCTTAACTGCGGAGAGAAGCATACTTTTCCAAAGAATAGAATGTGATGGTTGATTGGAAACTTTTGGAGTTACGGGCTTTTAGCTCTACCTCTTGAAATAAGAAAATATATATAAATGGGTCCCCAGATGAAGGCGTGGTGGGGTACTTTATAGCCCTAATTGACTCCAGACATAGAGGCCGTGATTTGCAAGCAAGCAGTGACAAGAGGAAGTTAAATCAAAATTAAATGAAGGGAAGGAAGAAAAAAAAAAAAGAGATATCAAGGAAAGGTGATGAATTTTCTGAAGGCGTCTAAATACTTATCTGTAGGTAAGTGGGAAATCTGTGAATATATCTCAGTTATGTCAAAGGATGAAATCTGGAAACATTTCAGTCCTAAAAAAGACCTTCTTTCTTTTATAAAGTCTTTTTTTGTATTCATTGCTTGGTACAATTCAGTCAGTACAGGCATATTTGCTGCTATGCTTTTCCATGACTCAACTGGCAATAAAAATCAGCATCTC
Organism: Balaenoptera borealis; assembly: GCF_965194805.1. Classification (NCBI taxonomy): domain Eukaryota; kingdom Metazoa; phylum Chordata; class Mammalia; order Artiodactyla; family Balaenopteridae; genus Balaenoptera; species Balaenoptera borealis. The sequence goes on along the minus strand of NC_138861.1, from coordinate 113,288,450 downwards.
CCATGATACACATCAGGTGATATTTTGGGAGGATTGGTTTTTCTGTTTATATTTTGACTATTTGATTTTGTTCAGCTCATGTAAATACAATTCTGGGAATCAGAGCCTACCGGCCAATCAGCCATGCTGACCACCATTTCTGCACTTGTCTCAGTTTCCCTTTTGCTGGCCTCCCCTGTCCAGTGAGTTCTCAGGCCCAAGAGGGCAGGGACTGTGTCCCACTCCCCATCACAGCAGAGACGAAGTGCAGAGTTCAGCACGTATTTGTGAAATTAATCTGTGCTTTGTGCTTCCTCTCTTTCTCATCCGGCCCACTGCTACCATGTGGGCTCATCCCTCACCATCTTGAGCCTGAGCTGATGGAGCAGCACTGAGCACTCCCCGCCCCCGCCCAGAGCCAAGCCACTGTGCCGAAAATGCTGCTTTCCTTATGTTCCTGTGCTCAGAAGTGTTCAGTACTGCCCATTCCTCACACAGTGAATTGTGTTATTTGGCTGGTCTTCAAAGGTCTTTATAAAGCTAGCCCTACCCACTTTTCCAGCGTTACATCCCACACTTCCCTGGATCATCCTACCAGCTTTAACCAAGCTGCTCTTTTCACAAACTCCTCTGCTTTCTTGTCTCTTTGTTTGGCTCTTGCTATTTCTCTTGCTCGGACGGCTCGCTCCCCTTCACTTAACTCATATTCTACCCATCCTTAAAGGGTAGTTTAATCTCTTCTGAATTCAAAGCATTTGCTGCCTGTATTACTCGTTAAGCCAGCAACTATGTGTGGCTTATGACAGCCTTTGCATTATTGTTTGGTGGTGTTATTATTATTGCTTTTTGAAGATCTGATTGGCTTTATTCAGTGATTTATGAATCAAGCAGTATCCCATCTAGCAAAGAGATAGGCACTCACATGTTGTTATTTAATGATTGCATTGTTGCTTAGCTTTCCAAGTGCTGTTGTCTAAACTATATTATTTATCTTTGAGCATGGGAGATGGAAAAGGAAAGGGTGAGAGTGATTTGATGTTTTTTAAATATTTCCCTCACTGGCTTTGGTAGCTAGTGCTGCAGCCGTTAGACAGGACAGTCACCACGTCTTACTCACGTTTTTCTTCCCAATGCCCAGCCCTGCTCCTGGTCCGTAGTGGTGATTCAGTACATGGTATGTGACTAAATAAATAGAAGGCGTTCTCAAATATTTGTTTACTAGTTTGACCCAAAGCTAAAAGAATCAACATGGGTGATTTTCCATCTTCTAAAAGCCATAAAAATCCAGTTTCTCATTTAGCTTTTTTTCACCATTAACAGTTCTCCCTCGAGCACTTCTTCCTTTTGCCTGCCTTCAGCTTCATACTGAAATATAAATCAATTTCCTCTAATTCTTTTCCCTGTGAAATTGGAGAACAGCTGTTTAGTCACCTCCTTATAAATAACCCTTCAACAAGTTAAATTGCCTCTAGGACTTGCTTTCTCCAGATTAAATTATCCCAAAGCCCTTTCTTTTGCTCATAAAGGCCTTTTCAGGAAGAAGCGTTAGTTATTTTTTTTATTTCTTCTTCTAGCTCTTTATAAAACTTTATTCTTTTCATAAATGTACCATAGAATACCCTATAAAGGCCTGATTAATGCTGTCTGGAAAGGAAGGCATCTTGAATCTCCTTCTCATTTGTGTTTTGGAGTATCCTGTTAACCTTTTTCCCTGTTAACCTTTTGCCTGTCAGATTTAACTTGTGGTCTACTCTCACCCTCTCCTTGTTTTGTTTCCTTTTTCTGTGCCTTTCTTCAAATGAGTAGCTTGATTTTCTTCCCACAAAACACTAGCTTGCTGTATCAGGAGTCTTACAATTACAAGTTACAGAGACCCAATGTAAATTAGCTTAAATGATTAAGGGAATTTATTGATTTATGTCACTGAAAAGTCTAGTAATAGGACTTAACCTCCAGCTCGGCTGGACCCAGGGGACAAAGCAGTGTCACCAAAAGCCTTTTACCTCACTCCCTATGATCTGCCTTCGTGGTATTAACATCTCCCTTAAGGTACCCCCAAACTCTGCTTCGTGATAGCTGTAGAGCTGCAGCACGTGCAGACCTTACTTGCCATACTACCCCATCCAGAGGAAGAGAGAGGTGCTTTCCTCGGAGTACCCACCAGCATCTTGGAACTGAGGCAGATGCCTCTCCTTAATCCCATCTCCAGAGGTCTGCTTAGGACCCAGCTCTGCAAATAGAGGAGTGTCACACATGGCTGAGAATAGGGAAAGAATGATTTCCAAAAGAAATTTGGGGAGCTATTCCCAGGAGGAGGGCAATGGATGTGGGTGGCCAACAGTAGATGTACGTTACACTCAAAATTGTGCTTCTTCATTCTGCCTTAGACAGATTATTGATATTGCTTTGGACTGAGGGTATCTCTGCGAATGAATTCTTCACTCACTCACTCACTCACTCACTCTTCATTGAACACTCTGGATAGAGTATGCCAGGCATGCAACTAGGTATTGGGTGTACAAACATGAGTGAGGCAATATCCCTGACCAGAAGAAACTCATAGTCTAGTGAAAAGACAGACTAATAGGCAGATAGTTAAAGCATGTTGTAATAAGTGCTGTTATCAGAGTGTATATGGACACAGAGGTAGAAGTGAAGAACTCAGTGGGAGGGGCTCGAAGCAGGGAGGGCTTCACAGGAGAGCTAAGCCTTGAAGAGTAGGAGGGATTTCCCTAGATTGGGGAAGGAAGGTCATTATCCTCAAAGCCATGGTGAACCATAAAACGTTTTCAGCAGGGGACTGGCAGGATCAGGTATGGATTTTAGAAAGATCGTTCTGCTGGCCGTTGGTAAGCTCAGTGGAGGTGAGAAGGGCTGGCAGTGAGGAGGAGGACCCATTGACTGCTGCAGTAATGCAGTCTGAGCAACACCCAGTGAAGACCTGAACTGAGCCAGGGACCATAGGGACAGAGGACAGATTTAAGATATATTGACAGGATTTGGGACTTGTTAGATGTAGGAGATGAAAATCAATGGTTCTAGAGGAATTCAAGGTTTCAGTTGTGGGTGACTAGATGAGTCTGGTTCAGTTCAAGATGAGTTCATCTTTGTGGTTATTTGAGGTGCCTGTTGAACACCCACCCAAGGGATTCATGTTTATCAGGCCGTGGTAGATACAGAAGCGGACCTCAGGAAAGGTGTCTGAGCCAGAGACATAGACAGGGAGACATCGGAGTATAGGTGGAGGTTGAAGCCTTGAGGAAGGAGTGAGGTTACCCAAGGGGAATTTCAAATGCGAAGAAAAGAGGGCCTGGGAATGGGGAATGGCAACATCTGAGAGGCTGGTAGAGGAGAAGGAGAAGGAGGCTGTGGAGGAGTTAGGCATCTGGGTCCCTCCAAGTAATAGACCTCTTCTTATCTAGATAAAGGCAGTGTCACCTGGGAGGTTGGTGGCATGGTGGTTAGTTAAGAGCATGGACTCTGGGCTTTACTACCTACTGGTGTGTGACTTGTGGGCAAATTACTTAACTTCATTTCCTGATCTATAGGATGGGAATTAAGTAGTACCTAATTTTGGAGGATTAAATGAGCAAAGCGCTTTGAAAGTGCTTGGCACACAGGAAATGTTATAAAGTGTTTGATAAATAAACATGGAAACCAGTAAATGCATGTGCCCTGCATTTATGCATCTGTCTCTCTGAGCTTACATATCCACTGGCCAGTTAATCTGAAATCCAAAATTAGTCTGTTTGGACTTAAATAATTTATTCTTCTGAAAACTCTGGTGATTCCAGTGTAACAGTTTAAGTATCTGACTTCCTGAAGATTTTCTGGATTATTTATTGGATTATTTTTTCTACTGGCTATTAATTTTACCTCTGACTTTGATGTATTTTTCTTTGTTTCTTCCATACTTCATATATTTTAAAATTGTTCTTAATAACCTCACAGCATACAGCTTTCTCTTCTCTCTCTCTTTTTTTTTTTTTTTTTTTAAGATTTTCTTCCCCAGAATCATTCTTAAGGTTCTGGAATGCTCTGTCAGTTGCTCCCCCGCATTTTGGTCAGTTTCTGGCATGTTACTTTTAATCAGGCTACTTTTTTCATCCATCTGTAGGAATTGGCAATATTTTCAATTCCTCTCCATTATGGTCAGGAATATGAACTTGCTGTCTTTTCTTCTTCCTTTTGCATTTTCCCAAGTATATGTCTTGAACCACTGATTAGATCTACGTGCCCACAATAACATAAGCAGGCACAAAGCTTAAATCTGATTTAAAGGAGTATTGTACAGTTTGTTACTCCATTAAAGTCTAGATTAAAATAGAACAGTATTCAGGGTGTGAGTTTGTCATGGAATCTCTAACACTCGTTGAATGAGACATCGTGTGTGTTCGTTTTTAAATAACCGGGTGGGTCACTTTTTTATTTATTATGAACACAAACACTGATGCTAACAACTGACATGTGAAAGGAAAACAGGGAATAGTGATGAAAACCATTTAATGATTAGTGAGGAAACAAATATTGTTTAATGAAAATAAAAACCATGTCTAAAGGGCCTAATGCTGACTTTTGGAAATATAACCATGTTGCGGTCTGTTGTGTACCCTCTGTCCTGTACAGTAGATATTGTTTAAAATTGCTTGGGAACTGGAGCTTGCAATTGTGAGCCTGGAATGTCCTGCAGATAATTAAGTTGTGGTCAGGCTTTGGAAAAATAAAAAGTTCTCGAACTATGATTTTATAAACATGCTACAATAACATTTCTTTATATTTAACAGTTTCTTATAGAAAGCTGATACTCTCATGAGGCATTGATTAAAGGTAAAACATCAAGAAAGAAAAAATATTAAATTAAAACTTCACTTAGGATGTTGACAGTTGGCTTGTAATATTAAACAGATGTGTATGTTTCTGGGGATATTCTTCTTTCTGAACTGAATTGCTAAGTTGTATTTTTTTAAATGACAACTACAAATTTTTGATCAGTTAATAATTTTAAATGCCCTTTCTACAATCTTCTGTATTCTAACTTCATCTGTAGTTTGAGCCCTCTCAATGATATAATGATTGGTGAAACCTTTGCTGCCTCTTCTAAAGTCTTTCATTTTCTTTCTTTCTTCATCTTTTCCCCCCCGTCTTAAAGCTTAACTGGGCTCTTCTGATTTCATGATGCATTCTTGGAGATTGATTCCTTGAAATAATTTTAGGATCACTGAGTGGAATTCTACCCTTTTAGATTTGTGTCTGTAGTTTACTTCTATATAAGTTTCACGTTGCCATCTCAGTGCACAAGTTGACCTACATTGTGGTATTGTGTTTGTGTGGTCAATTGTAAAGGCTTCACGATACGTGTGTAGAGCCAGCCATGCAGATCGGCCCATGCCCCCATGCTGCGGGCCCAAGGAAACGTCAGTGAGGGACCTAAAGGAAAGAGATTCAGTAAACTCTTCTTTTTGCTTACAGGGTTTGCCGTATTAGGCAAATAATGTAGAGTCCAGTAAGGGCAGTGGAAGGGATGGGTGGGTAGCCTTTGGTAAATGGAGGAGGAGTCAGGTCAGATTTTGTAGGATGAGGTGAAGATATTTTGCATCTTCAAAGATTCTTCGTATCTGTTCGCAAGACTAGATAAATTGTTCATTGCGTTTGGGCTGATGAAATTTTTTAGTTCTGAAGATCATTTTAATTTTAAGTCTGACATGTGGACATCTTAAGTTTTCTGAAAGATATATTTTATGAGGCAGGAGTCTCTGATTAACCTGGAAGAACAGTTTAGTTGGTTTGGGTAGGTTTATTTATCTTGGAACTATATTGTTTGCACAGTCTTCTTTTTGGAATCAGTGTTTTTTCTCTGCAGAGTCCATTTGGGAAGCTCTGATTTGGGGCCTAGTATTTGGAAGGCATTTCCAATAAACACAAACAAAGACCCGCTAGACTGTCTGAACAAATACAATGACATACTTTAGCATACAAAGCTTTATTTAACCTCAAGAGTAATGAATTTAGTTTTAACAGCAAACTATTTAAACATTACTGTTTGTTCTTTATATCTAATATTGTAAATCGTTTTTAAATGTCCTCTTTCTTAAAGTTTGATTTAGAAGCCAAAAATTTTCTTCTTATAAAAAAGTGCATTTTTATATGAAAGGATTTGACAAGTATGCATTTCAGGTGTTCAACTTTTGTTCTCCAGCTCGCTGTTTTAGAATTATTATATTAAATTTTGTGTGTGGGAGGAAGGAGAGCAAATTTCTGTGTTCGATGTCTTAGCAGATTTAATTGAATCATTGCCATATTCTCCTAGAAGTTTTCAATGCTAATTAACAGTACTCTTTCAGAAGGAGTTGGGAACTTTGAGCTACGTGCAAAAATACTATATAAATTTAGCATAATTTTTTACTCTAGAAAGAGCCATCCATTTTAGCATAAGAATCTGAAAAGCAGTAGAACATGTCTGTTAAGGTTTCTATCAGTTAGCTTGTTTCAGAGCTTTGTATTATTTCATTCCAATTCTCTTCCAATATTTTGCTGTGAAGGAGTGTTGTAAATATTTTAAATAGTTCTCTCTGACCAGAATTAATAATACCAGATATAAGTAGAAAATGCTGTTTCATTTTACCATTCTTACTGCATCATAAGCTAACTCTCTGTAAATGATATTCTTGTATAGATATTTTGGCCTGGCTCACTGATCCTAATTTCAGTATTATGCCTGACTTAGCAATAAGCTGCTGTGATCAGCAACAGTAAATTGTATTAGGCAGGCTTTATTTTCTGTGGCAGTGTGGTATTGTAGTTTCTCCCACCCCTGAGGTAGAAAACCATGGTCTTAGTATTGTTTTTCAGTTTTAATGTTTAATAACTCTGTCTTGGGGAAAGGGAAAGTGGGAAGTTTTTCAAAGTAGATGATGATTAAAGAGTTATACCATTTGAATTACTTTCATCTTTTAAAAATTTCATTTGATCATCCTTTTTTCTCTGTACAGTGTTTGGATCTTCTCAGCTGTTTCACAGATAATGAATTTGGTTCTGTTCGGGAGAAGGGAGTACATTGCTAGTGTTTGCAACGTTCATTCTCTTAACCACGAAGTTACTGATTTGGGAATGGAAGACACTCGTTGGTCCCTAGTGGTCTGAAATGGGAAATGCATCTCCGGAAAATTTCATTTGAACTTTCCATAAAGTTTAACATTTGATTAGAAACAAAAATGTTAATAATTTTAGGTAGGTTGATTGGCTTATTTATAGTGTTCTTTGAGCTACAGTTGTAGTTACTTATTTTCTTAATCTCTTATTGAAAGTAGATGAACTACATATAAAAACTTGGGAACTAGATTAGCACCTGTATTTCAAGCCACTTAGGAAATGAAGGAAAATTCTGTAAATGCTTGTGTAAGTGCTAAGTAGACTGAGGAAAATCTGTCAGAAGTTTTCTCTTTGTCATTTCTTTGTTAGCTTTATCATGCTTAATTTTCATGAAAATAATGTGTTTGTTACTGTGGTCACACCATGATTTAGCTTTGGCTTGTGTATGATATTTTATTGTCCCTGTCCTGGAAAATTATAGCAGTTTTTATGAGGAGTGGTTTGTGGGTTCACACAACCCACTTGGAGTGCCATTTACCATAATTCTCTTCTAAAAGGACCATAAAACATCATGTAAATTGTTTAAAAAGGGAAAGGCCTTCTTTGAGAAAGGCTAAGAAGAAATCTTTCCAGGCTTTCTTTTGTTTCTTATAGTTAGTTTCCTGATTTTAAGCTCAATTTATTTAAAGTATTAATGTTAAAGAAATAAAGTGCACATGTATGTGAGTAACGATTGTTGTGAGCCAGAGCTGGGGTAAAACCGGGTATTGATGCAGAATAATATGTATCAAATTCATTATAATATTTTTAAATGTGTTTCCTGTGACTTTGGAAATGAAATTAAGGAAGAAAGGAAGAGAGAGAGGGAGGAAGGAAGGACGGAAGGAGGGAAGGAAGGATGGAATTAATTCATAGCATGTATATCTTTTTAAGAAAACCCTTGTGTTCTCTTAAGTAGTTGTTGTGTGTCTGTAGTCGACATTAAGGCACAATTTTTGGTAACCAGTCTTGTGAAACGCATATTTAATTTCACGAACAGATTTACCTAGAGAAACTTCCCTCCTTGGCCGTTTTACCATTTCGGTTGGCTTGTGGCACTCAGTTTATATACACCCTTACGAAGAAAGCATAGAATAGCACAGTAATAAGGCCAAAGTTCTGTCATGGTTTTCTGTACAAATACTTTATTCCGATATTATCTTGGTTTTGTGCATGAGCTCGATGGAGAGCAAGGACGGAAATTGTTAATAATTTTCTACAGCATTTATGTGGTACTCTGAGCTTCTAGTCACTTAATACAGATATATCTTATGCTTAGGAAATTTTAATAAGAAAATCCATACATATGCAAAATATAAAATAGAGGCCCCTGTTCGTTGTGCATAAAGATACAACAAATATATAATAGATTTAATTTAAAAAACCACTTCCTTAGTACACGTGAGGCTATTATAGTTGGAACAACATTTATGGGAACACTTACATATGAAATGATGATAGCTCTGTTCATGTAAATAGTGATATAAACATTTGTCTCTGCAAAAATTTTCTCTTCCATTCAAATTAGTGTGTTTTAAAAAACCCAAGATTATCTGTGTGGTTTAGAAACTCCTTGGTTTTGTGACAAGAGGAGGTTATAAGTAGATTATATTTATGCATCTTGAAGAGAGTGTCAGTAAAATTGCTAAATTTTCTTGAACATGGCTATAAATCTTTGTCTGTAAATACTTCCTATTTGCATGTATAATTTCATGAAGAATATCAACTTAGGTTTTATTAGGTGACTGTAAATTCTCCTTTTCCATGTGTGTTAAAACACACACAAGCACACAAAACCAACTTCCTAAAACATATCAAAACTTTTTAGAATTATTTCTTACTCTACACTCTATTTTTTTTTCTCCTGTTGAGGTGTTTCTATACTATCAGGATCACAGAGTAGCCAACTGAAGTGAACTTGGGGAATAGAAAATGAAGGAGATTTTAAAAAGAAACAGGCGAGTCTAATGTGACATTGTGAAAGGTGGGAACGAGGTGAAGGCTGTCCTGCTGGGCCTGGAGCCTCTGTGCCGCTGGTACAGAACCGCCCTTGGCCTGAACCAGCTTTTCTCGGGGCTCGTTTGGTGGAGTCGGGAACCCCTTTGACCAAGTCTTTAGCCTGAGAATCTACTTTCTGTGGTTAAGTGTACTAAGCAGAGAAGACTTTTTGTGGTATTTTAGCTGAAGCTATTGGTTATGCCACAAATTCTATAATTAAAAATTTTGTGTCTAGCTCTATTGACTAAATTGTTTTAACATGAGATGTTTGGAAATAGGATAGGCAGGACACTGAAGGGACCAAATACCAAATTCTCCAAGTTAGATATTATTTTCCACCATGAATTTATAATACACTGCTATATAATGACATCATTATTATTGTAAGTGATATAGAATGCTATGTTTAGGGGTTTTCTTTTTTTAGATTAGGAAATAATTTTTCATTTTTTGTGTTTACACAGACAACATCCTAGTCATTTACAGTTATTAAATAAAAATGCATAAGGTGAGTCAAGTGTGTGTTACCTTGTTTTATAAATTAGTTGGAAGGAATCTAAACTTACTTTGCTTACAGCTTTTGTCCCAAATGTTGATTGTTTCCTTGTTTCTGTTTTTCACTTGAGTCAGAAAATATTTTTCATGGACTTTAGATGACAGTAAATCATTTGTTATTAAATAGCTAAATTTTTTCTCTTATGTGAAAATCCTCATCAATATGACCAATTCCTGTCGGAGAAGGGGCACAATTTTTCAATTTTTCCCCCCAAAACTGCAACTTCAGAAAATATGTAAGAGATGTAGCAATTAACCTACATGCACATTTATAATACTAGAAAATGGGCAGCTAGTTACATTCAAAGACAGGATCTGATAGACCCAAATTGCTTAAAACATCACAGTTATTGAAGATCTACCCCAGGGAATTTGAGAAACCATTTAACAGATGAAAGTACATTTTGAAAAGTCTGACCTTACAGGCAATCATAAAATGAATCAAAACAGTGCTTTTTTCCCCCTGAAATGTACAGAGCCCATCTGTGTCTAATCCAGTAATTATAGACTGTGTTCAATTACCTTTTCAAACTTGGAGCAGACTGGAGACTAGGCAGTGAACAAACATAGGGTTTTGTCTAGACCTCAATTGACCACAGTCTAAAACTTGAATTTATATCTAATTTTATTTTTTGTTTGGTTTGATAGTTCTTAAAGGATTCATTTTTGCTACTTGGTGTTTTACCTTCTTAGATTTGAGATATTGCCTTTTCTCATCACAAAAGCTTTTGTGTCATTGATAGCTTATGCTATAATCAGATGTGTGTTTTCTGAATAATTTTGTCTGCAAATCAATAATTTGCACTGGAGAAAAGACTGCATGGGGTGGGGGAGGGGATTATACCTGTGAGTAGTATTTTTTTAAAGTAGCCTTTAAAATGTTGCTGCTGACTATAACTCTTTTTTATGTGCTAGGAAAAAATAATTTATTTGCCCTTAAACTTAGAAAACTATAGTTAAGGTAATTTTCAGTTGCTTTGTACACTTAATAAGATGTTTTTAAAAATACATGTAAACTGCCAAAACAAATCTGTCTCTTTTATCAAATATATTTTACAGTTGTTTTTCTCTTTACACATTTTTTATTGCATTTGCTCATCAGGCTGGTATCCATTATAAGATACAGTGTATAGTGTTCAAAATCCACTTCAAACCATTTCTCTTCAAGTCAGTTTATGATTTGATGAATCTTCGTGTGAGAATTAACCACCGCTCTGGCGGTTCAAAATATTTAAATTTTATCCAGGAATCTTGGAACTTCAAGTTTTTCTTAAAACACAAGACAAACGAAAGATGACTACAGTTTTTAGAATGCTTATGCAATAGTTAAAGCTCTTTTTTCCCCATTATTTAGTATTCAAGTCATTCACATTCTAATTAGCGTTGGAAACCAATGTTTTGAGGTATTTATTGGATGTCATCATTGCATATTGGACCATGAATTTTTCTAGAAACTTTATGACCATTCCCAGAATGGTGTTTTGGTTTTTTGTTTTGTTTTAAGTTCATTTAGGTCTCACCGTTCTAGGGAAGTTTTGAAGCTTCTGTCATAGGGGAGGGAAGTAGTTGTATTTGGTTGCATGAATGAACTTTCTGAGAGTTATATGGGGAAAATGAAACCTAAAGAGTGTTACAAATACCTTATGCTTAATATTTCCATGAGACATTTGCTCAGTTAGACTAGAATAGTACGATATCTTTACCTCTTTCCTGTCCCCATGCTTCTTAGGATCTTCACAGAGAAGGTGAAAGATTAGTCCTTCTAAGTAGGAACTTGAGAGACCCTTCGGATCCTGTCTCATTCCCTCCCTTATCTAATCCATTTAAAGTGTTCTTGTTTCTATCTCCACCCAGTTTTTCCTAGACCAGCACTCCCCCCTAGTTCCTACTTCATTATGTGGTGTTTGGGCCACTGAAGCTACCTCCTTCATGGCACTTAGCCTGGTTTGGATTTTTATATTTGTTTATTAACCTGTTTAATGCCACTCCCACTGGACTGTAAGTTCTTTCAGATCAAAGGCTGGATGTGTGCTATGTTCTGTTGTATTCCACCATCAAACACAATGTTGCTTGTGGCAGGCATTCGCTCCTTGTTGGCTGGATGATGGATGAATGCACTGTCTGCCTTACTTTCATCCCATTCTCCCTGGCTCAGTCACCATATCCATATTCTTTCTCAGATCATCCAAGCCCCTCTTAACCCAACGCTAGTCTTTCTCTCCTTTTCTTTTTGTGCCATTTCCTCATATAGATCTTATTTCTCTCACCAAATGACTCTGGCCATGCTGGTACCCTGCCCTGAATACCCCCCACTATTTTCCTTTCAGCCAGCCAATTACTCTTCTCTTTACAAAGTGATCCACTCCTCAGAAACACTGTTGCTCTAAGCTACATCTCCTCTTGTATACTTGTACTTAACCGATATTTACACTTAATTGAACATAACCTTGGAGAAGTTGTTTTTATGGTTGAGGACATTGCTTTATGATCTGTTGATATAGAGCAGTTAGTCTTTTGGGCTGTGTTGTTATAGGGCTCACATGAGGTCTAAGTGTGTGAATAATAGCTAGTATTTCTTTAAAGCGTTCCAGTCTGCCAGTCGTTTTCGCTCAATTCTCACAATCCTTTTAGGAAGGCCTCCCTGTTTTAGAGATAAGAGTAAGTAAGAGATAGTGAGCTTCAGAGAACCCAAGCTGACTTGACTGAGTCATGAACCCCAAAGCAGCAGGACAAGAATTCAGATCAGGGTTTTGTCACTCTCAACTCTTATGTTCTTTCTGGCACATCAAGATTGTTTGAAAATATAAGTTTTATCTTTATAGACATTCTGGACACATAGAAAACTATTGGTTTGTTCATTGATTAAAACGATGCAGCCCATAGTTTTGTTATATCACTTATTGAACTCACTGCAGCTGTTGACTGTTTGTCTTCCCCATTTTTGCTTCTTAAAGGCACTGGCCACATCCTGTTTGATTTTCAGTCCACAGTGTGTGGTCATAGTAGAAATGCAAAAAACGTTTGTTGAGTGAATATAGTGAATCAAATGAAAGATATAAAAGAAATGCAATCAAAGATAAATCCTTAACTGACATAGATAATATCTAAAACATTGGGCTGGGGCTTCCCTGGTGGCGCAGTGGTTGAGAATCTGCCTGCTAATGCAGGGGGCACGGGTTCGAGCCCTGGTCTGGGAAGATCCCATATGCCGCGGAGCAACTAGGCCCGTGAGCCACAACTACTGAGCCTGCGCATCTGGAGCCTGTGCTCCGCAACAAGAGAGGCCGCGATAGTGAGAGGCCCGTGCACCGCGATGAAGATTGGCCCCCGCTCGCCGCAACTAGAGAAAGCCCTCGCACAGAAACAAAGACCCAACACAGCCAAAATAATAAATAAATTAATTAATTTAAAAAAAAAAAGAGTTCTAAAATATTGGGCTGATATAAAGGCAGTACGGTGTGGTGGTTTAGACCAGAGAGGCTGGAATCCAGTCTGCCCAGGTTTTAAGCCCCAGCTGTGGTACTTTCTAGCTGTGTGGCCAGGCAAGTTACTTTACCTCTGTGTGAATCAGTTTTCTCATCTGAAATGGGGAATTATAATCGTACCTGCCTCATAGGGTGGTCTATGTGTGTGTGTGTGTGTGTGTGTGTGTGTGTATAAAAACTTAGAATAGCGTCTGGCTCATAATAATGCTCACTAAATATTAGCTTTTATTAGATAGACCACATAGGGCCACTGGGCCATAAAGATAGGCATTCGTAATCAAATATAAATATACTTGATTGTGTGTATCAGTTAAAATAATGGAAAGTATTAAGGAGTTGCTGGAGTGATTTGGGTGGCTCACGCTGTGTGAGGGCAGCATGAGAACGCCAAATGGAGGAGGGAACACTGAGCATTGAGTGTGGGAGAAGAACATTCACTCTGCAAAACACATGCAACATTTCCTGCGTACTCTGCCGTATATGATGTATGTATATTCCACAGGTCAAGTTCAGAGGAGAAAGGTGCTACGAGGTGCTCCTTTAGTCAGGAGCTAAGGATAATTCCTGAGACGTGCCCTCAGAGAGTAGAGGATACAGATTGGAATATCCTGGATCCCAAGGAAGAGAGAATTTTGATTAAATAAATAATTGGTTAAGTATCATGCAACAGAGGAAAACCAGGAGGTTTGACCATGTTAAATTGGTTATCATGTAGAGAAGAATTTCATTGAAGAGTTAGTTAAGAGAAGCCAGGTTGGAAGGGCTTAAGATTAAATATATGAATGTCTTGAAAAATCGGGACAAAGTGGACCATCCATTCAGGGTTCTTAGTATTGAACGACAAGAGTGAAAGATCTTTAAAAGGTAGTAGAAATCACATCTAAATAACACTGAAGCTCTCTCTTTCTGCTATAACCAAATAGCTGAAAGAACTTTATTTCTCACTCTAAATTTTTTTAAATGAGAACAATGATAGAATGAATTTCATTCATGAGGTCTCTGTTTTCCATTCACGCTGCACTGTCTGTTGCTGTGCTTGACAAATTGATTGCTTTACTTACGATAATATTTATGCAACTGCTTTCCCCATCTGCAGTGAAAAGATTGAGAAACATTTCTTTGATTTGTGTATCTACAAGTCTTCCTGATTTATAGAGAAGCCTTGCAGCAATGACCACTCAGTAAACAGTTTTTGAGCACTTTCAAGGTGCTGCTTGATGCGGAGACATCATAACATACAAGTCCTGGCCTCGTGGAATTTGAAGGCTGAGGGTTGATCATCATGTCTCCTTTAGGCTGGATTCTCTCCCTCAGTGGAAGCTGGAATCGTGCAGTTCTTCCTCCAGTAGTGACTCATGCATGGGTTTCTCCCAGATCCTCAGTGTCTTTATCACAGCCCTGCCCTCAGGTTAAAATGAAAATAAATTATGGCATTTATAAAAGCAGTGATTGAACATCAGTCTTTTATAAGAAAAGATAGAAGTTTATGGTTGTCTAATCGCAGCCAACTAGCACGTTATTACTGCATTAGCACAGAGACACCGCAGACCTCTGGCTTTGCAGTGAGGATGTGAGTGCTGGGTTACTTTTTCCTCATCAGAGGATTAAGAATCTCATTGGTTATTCCTTTTTGTTGGGTGTCTGTTTAAAATGTAGAAATGTGATTTTTACTAAGCTTGGAATTTTGGAGATTTCCAAGGTGTCATATTTAAGTAATCTACTGATGAACTTTGAAAATATTAGTATTCCTGTGTGTTGCTGGTGAATGTAGCCCCTATAACTGACTCTAACACGGTAAGATTCAAGAACAGAGGGGAGAGGCCCCAACTCCCGTGACGCTGACGGAGATGACTCTGCAGGTTGAAACCCCCTACACTTTCCTCTACTGCTTCAAGCCTTTCTCTCTGTCCTTCCTTTGATTATGACTGGCTCCTGGCTCTGTAAAGGGGTGCTTCTTCTGGGATAAGTTGCAGTCAGGTGTTTGAGCCTACTTCTGTGAGATAACAGATGAATGGAAATCCTGAGAGCTCTGGCGTGCCTCAAGCTGAGATTTGGGAGCTAGGCTCTTTCTGATCTTACTCTCAAGGTGCAGGTGCTTCTAAATTAACATGGAATATAATTTCTGGGATTTGCTAATGGGAGAACCAGGGAAAGATTTCCTGTCTCCTGTCTCTTCTTAGTCTTTGGGAAAATTTTAAAAAATTTTAAACTTAGACTGCTTCCTTCCTTAAATTTTGAATTGAATGCATTCATGCCCATTTGATGTGTATATTATCATATTCCTGGATTTTATTCTTGAACCCAGTTGGAAAGTTTCAAGGCAAACATTTGGTTTTCTGTTAGCCCACAAATTGGGCAATGGTTGTTCAATTATGGTCTTCCGCTGACTTAGGCAGAGTCACATGTTAAAAGTATATTTTGCTAGTAGCCCACAAAGCATACCAACTGTCAGTCCTTTGTCATGTCTGCCTGTGGACAGTAATATTACAGTAATAGTAATATTCCAAAATTTCATCTGTGGATTACTTAAATGTATCATCCAGAAATTCACTTTAAAATACATCAGTGACAAAACAGCCAAGCATAGATGTTATGTACTCTGCCTGCCCACTTACCTAAAAATTATAATGGTCTCTCAGTGGACTCTGATGCTGCCCAGAATACCTAACTCACAGACGTGCCTCAAATGTAGAAAAGCAAGTTCAATATTATGAAGAAATATTATTTTCCTGACTATTTGCTCTGTGTTATGCTTATTATTCCTTATTAAATGGTTGTGGTGGATGCCTATTATATTTTTTTGTCCCAAACCACCCTTCTATCAACAATAAGCACCTTCCTCCTTTTGGGAACTGATACCGTCTCTGACTTCAAACTGGTATTTTCAGCAGAAGCTGCTGTGTTTCCATGTAACATCCTCCAGGTCACACACAAAGGGTAGGTATCAGACTCAAATCAGGACAATAAGAATCCTTCCCTAAGATTTCTTAAAAATTGCAATTTGAGAAAAGAGTCATTCTTTGTCCAGAGGCCTGGATTTTATCAAATAAAAGGAGCTGTTGGTGGCCATGTTCCCATTGCTGAGATGCAGTGAGAGAATTAAAGCTGAAAATCAGAGAAGAAAAGGGATTAGAAATCAAGGGAGCTCTATAATTTAAAAATTAATTAATTTATTTTTAATCCAAGTATAGTTTACTTATAATATTAGTTTCAGGTATACAACACAGTGATTTGATATCATTAGAGATTTCACACCATACAAAGTTATTATAATATTATTGACTGTATTCCCTGTGTTGTACATTATATCCCCGTGACTTCTTTATTTTATAACCAGTGGTTTGTACCTCTTAATTCCCTTCACCTATTTCACCCCTCCCCCCACCTTCCTCCCCTCTGGCAGCCACCAGTTTGTTCTCTGTATCTGTGAGTTTGTTTCTGTTTTGTTATATTTGTTCATTTGTTTTGTTTTTTAGATTCCACGTGTAAGTGAAAACATACAGTATTTGTTTTTCTCTGTTTGACTTATTTCACTTAGCATGAGATACCCTTTAGGTCCATCTATGTTGTCGCAGATGGCAAGATTTCTTTCTCTTTTACAGCTGAGTAACATTCCGTTGTGTGTGAGTGTGTGTGTGTGTGTGTGTGTGTGTGTGTATCACATCTTTATCCATTCATCTGTCAATGGGTACTTAGGTTGCTTCCATGTCTTAGCTATTATAAATAATGCTGCAGTGAACATTGGGGTGCATGTATCTTTTTTTTTTGCGTATATCTTTTTGAATTAGTGTTTTTGGTTTTTTGGATAAATACCCAGAAGTGAAATTGCTGGATCATATGGTAGTTCTATTTTTAATTTTTTGAGGAACCTCCATACTGTTTTCCACAATGGCTGCACCAGTTTACATCCCCACCAATAGTGCATGAGGGCTCCCTTTTCTCCACATCCTTATAGACACTTGTTATTTCTTGTCTTTTTGTTGATAGTCATTCTGACAGGTATGAGGTGACGTCTGATTGGGGTTTTGATTTGCATTTCCCTGATGGTGAGCATCATTCCATCCCCAAACAGAAGAATACCCATTCTTTTCAAGTGCATGTGAAACATTCCCCAGGATAGATCACATGTTAAGCCACAAAAAACACGTCTTAACAAATTTAAGAAGATTGAAATCATATCAAGCATGTTTCTGACCACAACGATATAAAACTAGAAATCAATTACAGGAAGAAAATTGGAATAAACACAAATACATGGAGACTAAACAACGTGCTACTAAAAAACCAGTGAGGCAATGAAGAAATCAAAGAGGAAATCAAAGAACAGCTTGAGACAAATGAAAGTAGAAACACAGCTTTCCAAAATCTATGGGATGCAGCAAAAGCAGTTCTAAGCGGGAACTTTATAACGATACAGGCCTACTTCAAGAAACAAGAAAAATTTCAAATGAACAACCTAACTTTACACCTAAAGGAACTAGAAAAAGAACAGAACAAGCCCCGAGTCAGTAGTAGGAAGGAAATAATAAAGATCAGAGAGGAAATAAATGAAATAGAGACGAAAACAAACAATAGAAAAGATGGATGAAACTATGAGCTGGTTTTCTGAAAAGATAAACAAAATTGATAAACCTTTAGGCAGACTCAAAGAGGAGTTTTAAATACCCACTTCCAATTGTTTCAGAGGTCCAGCTGGATCTTTGCTCTTCACATGTTTTGGCATTAAACCAATGACTCTCAACTGGTGGCAATTTTGCCTTCAGGGGATTTTGGCAATGTCTGGAGACCTTTTTGTTCGTCACTGCTAGGGGCCTGCTCTGGCATCTAGTAGGTAGGGGCCAGGGATGCTGCTAAACCATCCTGCAATGTACAGGACAGCCCCCGTTCCCAGAATAATTCCCCTACAACAAAGAGTTACCTGGCTCAAAATTTCAGTAGGGCTTAGGGTGATAAACCCTGAATTTTAACCCCTCTTTCAAACTTGTTGGATAACCTTAGTATCCCCTTTTTTGGAATGCTAGCTAGAAGCAGTTGCTGTTCAAGAGAACCTTAACTAATCTAGAGGTGTACATGAACTAATTGTGAGTGTTGCTTCGTTATTGGTACACATTTTAGTTCCATATTTAAGATTTTTCAGCACAAAGCTGACCTAATGAACAGATATCCCATCACTCAGGTTTAGAGGGACTATTGATTCACCTACCACACCTACACACATTGTTCAAATGGACCTTTGGAGCCTTTCTTGGGTACCTAAGCAACATATATTCTGAACTTGAAAACTTTTGAAGCAAAATCTATTCATAAATTGCTACTAGGATTGCATCAAAATTATGCTGTCCTCCCTAAGATTTCTTTTGAGATTTACATTCAGCTCATGTATAAGGGGTGAAATATCCATTTTTAGGAATAACTATGTGGAATAACACACTGTCTTACAATGGCCTTGATCAAGCATGGCTACCACAAGGAACTGCCATCATCTGTGTTAACATGGGCTGGGCAAGCAAAATTCCTCTTTGAAACTATCAGAAAGCAAGGTACCTCTGATTCATCTTCAGACTGATATACATGAATTTCTCAATGAAAAATTGATGAAAAGAATGTTAGTGATGACTTAACAACGAGAATTTGAGGTGCTGAGCACAGTCCTGCAGTTAATCTCCTAGATTAAGAATCAGATTTAATGTTTCTTACACTTTTCACTAAATCTTTTTTTTTTTTTTTTTTTTTGTAACTTTCTTTGACTAATGTTTTTTAAAAACCGTGACGGGGAATTCTCTCACAGTTTCTTTCCCCCTGGCCTCCCCCATTGCTCTGGTTAAAACTACAGATGAACTGCAGAGCATTTTGTGAGGCTAAGTTTCTCTCTCTCCTCTGTTTTGTCTCTTTCTCTCTCTCTCTTGTCTCTTTTCCACTCTCCCTGGCCTAGCTGACACATAGGCACTCATTAAGTGTTTGTTCAAAGAACAATGAATGGTTGTCTCATCCAACCGTACAGCTCTATTTGAGCTCCAGTAACTCCTAAATTTTTATTTCCAGCTCCAACTTCTCTTTCAAACTCTACGTTGGATTACCTACTTGACATCTGTGCTCAGAGGTCCAGTAGACCTTTGGTGTCCTTGCTTTTCATCACATATGCTAGGTCTACTCCTGTCTTAGGGCCTTTGTACTTGTTCCCTGTACTTGTAATGCTTCCCCCCAGATATCTGTCTGGATGACTCTTACCTCCACTCCTTTAAGCATGTCCTTACGTGTCATCTTCTCAATAAGGCCATCCTGACCACTCTATTTAAAATTATAATTCATCTCTTCCCCCACATTCTACCTAGATTTCCCTTCCCTTACTCTACTTTTTCTTTTTTTCCCCATAACATTTATCACCGTCTAATATACTTTATTAACAGACTTACTACTGTTTATTATTATATGTTTTTTAACATATTTATTATATTTATTGTTTACCTGTCTAGAATCTGGCTAGATTGTAACCAGAGCCAGGATCATTCAAATTGGGGTCTTTTGACTCCCAAGTTTAATTCAGTTTTTGTTACAAACCAGCTTCTTCTTGTTGACTTCAGAATGGCCCTGGTATTTTGGGATCTACTACTTCTGGTCTCCTGAAGTGTTGGGCTCAGTCTTTGCTCCAAAATAACAAATTTCATATATATAACCTACATAATTAAAGTGATGTTTCTTTCTGTTTCTGACTGCAACACCAAAACTTCTTGGATTTTCACCAAATTCAGAGCTTATGTTTGGGATGATCTAAAGTAAAATATAGGCTACATAGCATAAATGAGAGATGAGAAAGGGCAGTCAAAAGAGGCAGTTTTCTTCTGGAGCAGCTTCAACAGGGAATGGAGAGGCCCAAATGACAGGCTCTTAAGACACCATGAGCAGACAAAAAACAAAAACAAAACAACAGTGGTTTGGGATATGAGCCCCAAGTTAAAAGTCCTAAAAGCAGGTGTTTTTCACCTGGGCATTTCTATAATGCATCTTACGCTCTAGAAGGAGTGTCAGCCATGGTACATTTATTTGATGATAATTCATAATTCTCCTAAGCAGTCGTGGGAGGCCAGCTAGTATTTAAATTAAAAGACACCCTATATTTGGACTTTTACATCTGTGTTAGGATGGCCAAAGTCATTTGTTCTGTGGTCAGCTCTCTGGCACAGTAGCTGATAGACGATAAGCACGCAGTAAATACGGAATGCTTACTTTCCAGGCTGGAGCATAAGGTGCTAGGAGAGTCAGTGTGTTATCTTTCTAGTTGGCTTCTTTTTTTTCTTAATTTTAATTTAAAATTAACATACAATAAAACTGACCTTTCTGCTGTACAGTTCTATGAATTGTAATACATATATGTATATATATATACACCAACATGTATGTATATATACATATATATATTCTCTTTTGGTATAACCATTTTACAGTCAGGATACAGAACAGTTACAACACCTCCAAAATCTCCCTCACGTTACCCTTTTGTAGACACCCCCCACCCCCCTCCCCCCACACAACTGGTTCTTCCTTGCTATAGTTTAGGTTATTTGAGAATTTTATGTAAATGGAATCATGTAGTATGTAACCCTTTGAAACTGACTTCTTTTAGTGAGTATAATGCCCTTGAGATTCATTTAAGATGTGTGTTTATTAATAGTTCCTTCTTTGTTGCTGAGGAGTATTTTATTATATGGAGGTACCATGGTTATCTGTCACTTGTTGAAGGACATTTGGGTTATTTCCAGTTTTTGACAATTATGAAAAGAGCTGCTACAAATATTTGTGTACAGGTTTTTGTGTGAGCATAAATTTTCATTTCTCTAGGGCAGATAGCCAGGAGTGGGATTGCTAGGTCATATGGTAACTATATGTTTCATGTTATTAAAAAAAAACTGCCTGTGCACAAATGTTCTTAGCAGCATTATTCATAATGATCAAAAAGTGAAAATAATCCAAATGTCCATCAACTTGAGGAATGGGTAAATAAAATATGATATATCTATACAGTGGATATTATTTGGTAATAAAAAGTAATGAAGTACTGATGCTTATTACAACATGGATAAGCCTTGAGAACATGCTAAGTGAAAGAAGCCAGTCGCAAAGGGCCACATATTGTATGATTCCGTTTGTATGAAATGTCCAGAAGAGAGAAATCCATAGAGACAGAAAGTAGGTTGGTTGCCTAGGGCTGGGAGGGTTGGGGAGATACAGGAAATGACTGCCAATGAATATGGGATCTTTGGGGTGATGAAAATATTCTAAAATTGATTGAAGTGATGGTTGCACAACTTGTGAATATACTAGAAACCACTGAATAGCACACTCTAAATGAGTGAATTGTATGCTATATGAATTATATCTCAATAAGGCTGTTTAAAAAAAACCGGCTAACTTGTTTTTCACAGTGGCTGTACATTTTGTATTCTCACCAGCAATATGTGAGATGTCTAGGTGTTCCACATCCTCACCAGCACTTGGTATTGTCAGTATTTTTTATTTTAGCTATTTTAGCTAATGGGTGTGTGTGTAGTGATATTTCATTATTAATTTGTATTTCCCTAATGGCTAATGATGTAGAACAGCTTTCATGTGTCTGTTTGCCTTCTTTAGTGAGGAGTCTGTACAAGTCTTTAGCCCATTTTAAAATTGAGTTGTTTGTTTTCTTAGCGTGAAGTTTGAGAGTTCTTGACATATTCTGAATACAAGTCCTTTGTCAGATGTGTGATTTGCAAGTATTTTCTCTTAGTCTCCCAGTTAGTTTGTCTTTTCACTCTCTTAAATACTTCTTGATGGGTTACAAGTTCTCAGGGTTTCATTGTTTGATTACTCCTGTACCCTCACTGCCTAATATAGTACCTGGCATAAAACAGATATTCAGTTAATATTTGATGGATGAATGAATGAGTTCCCTCTTCTTACTGATTAGCAACAGGTTTTTGTTTTTGTTTTTGTTTCTGAGAGATAATATATTAAAAGCAAACCTAATTAGGTCACTTCCCTGATTAAAATATTTCCTTCCAGTTACCTCTTTAGGAAAAAAAAAAATCTCTAATATAGATTGTAAAGCCTGGAATGATACAGCTTGGTTCCTTGAACATTTCATGTTCTCCTCTGCCTCATAGTCTTTACACATGCTGTTCCCTCTGTCTGAAACACTTTTCCTCCCACTCTCTTTGCCAGGCTAATTTATTTATTTCTTAGTTCAAGCATCACCTTCGCTCATTCATTCTAGACTCTGGGAATATAAGAATGAATAAGACAGACACAATCCTTATCCTCTTGAGGCTTACCTTTCATGGCAGAAACCCTCTCTGCCCCTCACCCCAGAGTAGGTTGGGTGCCTCTGTTTTATGCGTTTATAGTATCCCTATGTTTTTACTTCACAGAACTTTGTTTAATTATTTACAGTTATGTATGTTCAGTGTTTTTCACCCTACCAGCCCATAAACCAGTGACCTTTAAATATTTTTGTTTATTTGTCCTTTAAAAGAATTTTGAAAAAAACTAAGTAACCTCATACATATATTTCAAGCTGACATCTATAATTTTTCATTATAAGTTTAAATAGTTGCACAGGATATAATTTCCAGCATACTATAAAACTTGACATTTTAAAGTTAAACTTTTGATCATTCTTTTAAATGTATCCCATGGAATCTAAATACTATATTTGATACCATCATTTGTTGGAAAAAAAAAAACCTTAAAAAATCTTTTTTATAGTCATAAATTTTACAGTCCTTCTTTTTCTCCGTAAACTCCATTTCACTTCCCCCACATAATATTATCCTATCCCTCATTATTGTTGAAAATATTTTATTGCTCATTCTCTTATACTTCTTTGCAACAAAAATAGGTATGCAAGTAGAAATTTAATTTTTAAGGTATTTCCGGTGATGACCAAAAGGCTGTAATTGTTCTCTGTTGAACTATTGTGTTAAATTATTCTGTGTTGAGCTACCTTTGCAATTATTACGAATATACATGGATTAAAACAAAAAATACGTTATTTGACGTGAAAAGTCTCTTAAGGCAACAGATTTTTTTAACTAGATCATGTGCAAGTGGATGAATGCTACTTTTTTTCTAGACTATGACAGTGTTCAGTATCAACTACATTCTTAATTTTCATTTCCTATGACGTAAGAGCCAAGAAACCTTGGAAACCTTGTTTGCATACATAAGCGGACAAGAGTGGAAGGAGTTTTGTTATAGCGCTGGCGCTCCACTCTGTTCTTTGAACTTCCTCTGAGTTACATGCCCAAACTGTCATCAAAACTTTTTAAAATGATCTGTCAGCTGACAACTCAGATCCTCCATTAATTGTGTTGAGTGGAAAAAATTGGAACCCGCCCCCCCACCAGACTTGTGAAAGGGTTTCTTGTCCAGTCATTAGAGTCATTCCCAGAATTTATAGTTGTCCCTTTGTTAGAGGTTTTTATGTCCAGGACAGTGCACCATAGGAAGTTCAGGTATGGTGGAGCTCTGACTTTCTTTAAGAAGTGGGAGAGGGGTGCTTGTGAAGTGTTTGTAAGAAAGTAGAACCAGCAGGATGTGGGTCACAGCAGATTCACAGGCAGATCTGCTTCAGAAAAGAGTATACATAGATGTTGAGGCTCTAGAAATAGAATTCCTTAAAACTATGTGTGCCAGATACACCACAGCAGTCCCTCCTGTGCTTCCAGGGGTACCCATCCCTCCGTTGTGTGGACTACTGCTTCAGGACACACGAGGGCAAAGAGCTGTGATTTTTTTTTTTTTTTTCCAACCACAATTTCCTCAACTCAGGACATCTAGTAAGAACTCAATAAATATTTTTTCACTGATGCAGGAAAAAAATTTTTCATGTAAAATTTGACTCCAAATCTATTAACCCTTTCAGTTTTCTTTGAAAAGATATAAAAGGGAAAATGTTTTTATTCCGGAGTAGTGTTGTATGCTATGAAGTTCATTTTTAATTTTCAAGAATAAAATGTTCTTTTACAAGTAAAGTTTTTAAGTCAGTAGCTGTCTTGCTATCTTAATAATAATGCCACTTTCCCTAAATCCTTTTTCTTTGTTTTTCCAATTACAGTGTTTAAGGTAACTTTTACTGTTTTTCAAGTAATAAGATTCCGCTTGAATTCTCCACTGAAATAATGGTTTTTTGGTACTTTTTATCCTAATGTAATTTTCAAAGATTTAAAAAAATAGTTGTCATTTGTTTTCCTTTTACCTGCAAGTGGTTTTGAGGTATCTGGCAGGTACTTTTAGGCATATTACACCTATAGGGTAATAAAGGTCTGTGTGCGTGCATCACGTAAATAGGTTATATTGCTGCTAAGAAATATGAACTGCAGATTGGCAGCTTCATCTTTCTGTTAATGTGCAGATTCTTAATGCTTAATATCCTGGAGGTTTCTGTTTTTCTGCAGAAAATCTAATACAGATTTTCTGTTGCCTCTTAAAATGCTGCACTTCTCCAGGAAACCTTATCTTCAATATAGCATCTGGTTTTCTGTGAAGTCAAAATTCTGAATCAGAATTTCCAGCTGTTGCATCTAGTTTTATGGAGCCTGAATTGAAAATCAAAAACTAGTTTATGTACTTAAATACCAGAAGTGAATATTATCTTTCTTTTTATAAAACAGTATGGCAATTGTATTTAAGTATTTCTAATTTGCAGTTATTGTTCATGATTTGCTCCAAGAGAAACAAGATTGAATAAGAGCTGAACAGCTTTAAGTGAATAGGTTACGTTTTATTCTCCTGTTGGTGTCCTGTGAACCTACACATACGGTGTCTGCACAAGGACAGATAAGAATTGTAAAATGTTAGTACTCACAAGTGCCTTACAGACCATTTAGTCTAACTCTCCTCATTTTCTAGATGAGGAAACTGAAGTCTTATTTTGCCCTGTATATAGAAAATGATCACTAACTTGAGGCAGAAGAAATCGGGTTTAATGGTATTAAGATAATTGTGTTGTTTACTGTTCTAAAAAGCAGTCATTCTGAACAGGCAAACAAAGGGAGGGGAGTCTTGGCAGTACTGCTCATGGACTGCCGCTGTGTGCCTGGGACTGGGATGCCGTATGAGGCAAATAGTTCCTTTCCTGTCTGGGAAACCGTTTGGCAATATATGTCAAGATTTAAACATGTTTGTAACTTTTTAGCTTGTAATTCCTCTTTTAAGACTTTGTCTTAAGGAATCACAAAATCAGATAAAGGTTTAGTATACAAAAATACTCTGGTATGGTTTAGCACAAAGATGTTCATTACAGCATAATTTATCCTGTGGAAAATCAGAAGAAACAACTTAGTTATCCAGCGGTAGAAAAATAGTCAAATTATGGTAAATTTAAACAATGAAATGTGATATAGCCATCAAAGTAGTTTTTAAGAAGATTTTTTAATTATGTGAGAAAGTGCTCATTATGGTGTCAATTAAAATAAGTAGACTATAAAATTGTACATATAATATGGTTCCAATTATATAAAGGATATATATATATATAAAATGGAAAATACATCAAAGTGGTAAAAGAGTTTATTTCTAGGTGATCTTATGGGTTGATTTTATTTTCTTTATATTTTGCTTATTTCACAAATTCTCTGTGATTAGCAGAAAATAAGGTTATTAAAAAAGAAACTTAAAATGTAGTTGAAGAGGCAAAATTTTTTCTAATACCAAGTGATGGAAAACCCACTTTAAAATCCCACTGAGGACAGGCTCATTGATACACAGTCTCTGATGCTTGTGCTCTGTTAAATCTCACACAGCTGCCCTACCTTCACCTCCATGGCTGGGATCCTAACGGTGGGAGTAGTGACCCATCTGGACTGTGGGCAGTGGGGAGAAATCCACAAGTAACTGCTGTATTAATCAGCAGTCATTTTATTTGGAAAAAAATATATTTGAAAAGCCATTTCCCCCTGTTGAATGAACATTCCTTTATTCTTTCATTTAGCAAACGTTTTTAGTGCCTACTAGTTAATTCTTCTGACTTGAAGGTAACATTCTGCTACTAGTGATTCTTTGCCCAGTGATTGTTGAAATTTTCCTAAATGTGCTTGCCAGAGTATTCTGGTATACAGGTAAGTCGACACAGTTCCTGTTCTCACCTGGTTCAGGTTTAATAATTAAATTGGGTTAGCGATTAAATAATGAATGTTTGTGTAGAAGCCAGTCAGTGTAATATCTGTGAACCTGAAAATACAACTTTATAATCAGTGCAGGGCTTGGTGGGATCCATGTGGCTGTGGCTTTGCAGTGCAACATGGTCGAGCAGCTGGGCAAATTAAATGCTGTTTTTCTAAAAGGTAAGCTTTCCAGAGCATGATACGGTTTTCTTTGCTTTCAGAATTCTTTGAAAAATCTGTGAATATTTTGAAGTCCTCAATTCCACTTTATAATTTAAAATTAATAACTTCTTACTACTGTAATTTCATACGTTTTATACTAACCCCCTAGGAAAAAAAAAAGTATTTACTTACTTCAAATTTCTTATATTGATTTCAGTTGGTCTCATTCCACATTACAATTACGGCTTTTCAGTCCACAAGGTATGGCTTAGAGTTGTGTTTCAAATTTGAAATGGGTTGTGCATTAATAAAGCTACTGTTTTTAATTTAAAAGAAAAGATCTTCGAAGAAAGTTTGTTAGGCACTGGGATAAATTTTTTAAATGTCTGTTATATGTAAGTTCATGATAGCCTCAAATTGTTATCCCCCTGCTAAGAAGTGGCACCTTTTTTCTTCATTTGCCTGTTCGGCCTAGTTGTCCATTTTGTCTCATAGGCTATAGCCAAGGAATTCTAGAGCTGGAAAATGCTGCCTAGGTGAGCTTTCTGTCTTCTTGCAAAAATAACCTGAAGCCCTACGATGAGTATCTTATTCTTAAAGGCCTTCAGAGAAGGCCACAGTCTTTCTAGTGCTTATTAGCATTTCTCTCTCTTTTTTTTTTAATCTGATATGAAACCTAGATCTTTTTCTTAAAATTTAAGCTGTTTTGCTATTTGCCTAATATTTGGGAGTACTAAGTTATACCCTTAAGGATATAAACTAATTGTTCTTATTATCCTTCCTAAATGTCCTGACTGCTTATATATTACCTGATTGTTTTGTCCTAACAATAGTGTTGTGTACCAGTGAACTGGTATCACAAAACTGTTTTTCTTAGAAAGATTATGAAGTCTTTGATATTGGATTGGGCCAGTGTTAGGTTTATTTAGCAATTCAATAGATGTTTATGGGATACGGGGACTATGTGCCAGTCATTGTATTGAGGATTGAAGATAACCAACAACAAAAAAAAAAAGGATGAGGTTAAGTGTTTCAAAGTACAGCAAGTCTAGTAGGGAGACCTTTCTGATATATTGGCAGTAATATTATAGTTATTTGGGGTTTATTATTGTTAATGGGTTTATTATCCAGTATTATTTTGCAAAGAAGTAGAAAAGTGACTTCAAATCTGTTTTCTTTTTGCTTCCCCCCCCCCCACCGCCCCACTCCGCCACCCCTGGGAGTGTTTCCCTCCAGAGAAAAATTGTTCTAAAAAGAAAAAAAAAACTTCCAAATTTAGGGAAGACATATATAAATCAGTTGTAAATTTATGTGGTAAAAACAATATGCATTGAGGTTCTGTGGAACAAGAATTCCCCTTTTATAGAAAAGAGTGATTAAGTTTGATTTTCCCAGTTAGTATTGTTACAAAAGTTTTATGTGACTAATTTTAATGAGTAGAAGAATACAACATCTGTTCATTTACAGTAACTAGTAATCATACCTCTCTTTGACACATACCATATACCCTCAGATGTAGACACCCAGGAGTACATTATCTCTGACCATAGCATATTGTCTCCTTATATTCTTGTGTCTTAGAAGATAAAGTTAATCTTCGTTTAACTCAGCAGGTGCAATACACATTTTGTTCTAGGCCTAGTAGATGTATCTCAGGAAGATACGACAGGGTGATTCTGAGGACCAGTGAACACATTTTTAACTTACAGATCTTATAAATTCTAGCGCAATAGGCAGTATAGACATTAGTTAAGAGCAGAGATTCTGGAGCCACATTAACTGGGTTTTAATCTAGTTATGCTCTGCATTAGCTGAGTGACAGTGGGCACAGTATTTAACCTTTCTGTGCCTCAATTTCCTCAAATGTAAAATAGGGATAATAGTACTATTCACCTCATAGATTAAGGAGAATTAAGTTGAGTTAATATCTGTAAGACAGAATAGAACTGTGCCTGGTGCAGGGTGTTATATGGGTGCTAGTGAGTGTGTGAATAGATGTTTTGTTATCTGTTGATGTTTTTGGTATTAATCACAGAATAATAAGGTGCCATTTGTAGTTCTGGGGCCTGCTCGGGGGTCGATGCTGAACAAGTTGAATGGTGATACAGCTTTTTCTAGTTTTCCTTAGTTCCCGCCTGCCGCCACCCCCAGTTTTTCTGCAACTCATGGTTCATTATAAACATCTTAGAAATTGGAAGTCTGTGATCTTTATTGGCATATTGTGCAATAATCCTGGGAATTCAGCCTGAGCCCCTGAGAGCTAAATCAGAGGTCATGCTCTCCTAAAGCCATACCAAACAGGCCTTCTGGTACAGATACTGGGGGGCAGGGGTTGGAGGAGTCTTATGGTCTTCACGGCTCCCTTTGTGCTGTGGAGCCTGAGGGGGTGTCTGGGCGATGGTACACTTGCATGTCTGTGATCATTCACTCCCATTGCCAACCTAGGTCCTGGATCTGGGATGGCAGACCCAACCACAGTCCTCAGAAACCAACACAGTCCTTCATTGGTTCAAATGCTGTTTTTATGGAATTCATTTCTGTGTAAAACATTAAGAAGCCAATTCTTCCATTGGCTATTAAGTCCTCTCAGATACAGGCTAATTTGTCTTGGCAGTATGAAGGAATCTTCTCCCTGCCTCGCACAAAAGGCATGTAAGTCACTGCTTCCCACACCCTTCATCTACCTCTTTCAAACAGCTGTTCTTTGCACACCCTAAGTGCTAAGACTTACAGAATTTGAGTCTCCTGCATGACACCATGGTTTAATGTGGCTGGTGGTAGGTTTTTTTCCTTTTCTTTTTTTTAACTCGAAACCTGTGGTACTATAGTTATTTAACATGGAAAGGGTTATAGGTAAAATGTCAGTCTTCCTACCCACAGTTGTGTAGGCAGCATCAGTATGGTGAGGCTTTTAATGACACTCCAAAGCGGCTGCTTTTAAACAGCACAGGTAACCCAGGCCTCAGCTCCTCCCCCCATTACTGTGGCTTGGGCCAGCTGGGTGGGTGGGGTGGGAGTGTGGGTGGTGGATCAGAGAGCGGAGAGCCTGCAGAGCAGGGACAGCAGTGAGGCATCCCCACGGTTAAGGCTGACGGGTGAGCAGAAGGGGGTGGATTCAGGAGCCGTTTCAGACATGGAGTCTGGAGGGCTCGCTGATGGATTGGCCGGAGTAGTTCAGTGGGAGGCAGTGATCAGCTGTGGGGGCTCTGCGGAAGAGGACACTGACGTTCTCGTAATCTCATGACTAACCCAGAGCATAGTAGCTGACACAGGACTTGCGGCCACGGTCCTGCGATGCGGGGTTATCAGGACGTGAGAGGCCTCACAGCTCTTGGATGCTGTTTCATTTTGCTGCCCAGGCCTCTCCTTTCTCCCTTACCTCACCACTGGGGTTGCTCTTGAAGAAATCAGAGTTTGGGACTTCCCTGGTGGCGCAGTGGTTAAGAATCCGCCTGCCAATGCAGGGGACATGGGTTCAAGCCCTGGTCTGGGAAGATCCCACATGCCGTGGAGCAACTAAGCCCGTGCGCCACGAATACTGAACCCGCAAGCCACAACTACTGAAGCCCGCACACCTAGAGACCATGCTCTGCAACGAGAGAAGCCACCGCAGTGAGAAACCCGCGCACCGCAACGAAAAGTAGCCCCCGCTCGCTGCGACTAGAGAAAGCCTGCGCGCAGCAACAAAGACCCAACGCAGCCAAAAATAAATAAATTAATTAATTTTAAAAAACCCCAAAACTCATCATTAGATGTTTAAAAAGGAAATCAGAGTTTATGTCACTTAATGGTGGTGTTGGGCAGTCCTCTGCCTCTCGGTTTCTTCATCTTGATATTGAAGATCTTATATTACTTGCTTTACCTTTCTCTTGGGAATGTAAAGAATAAATGAATAAAAAGAGAGAAATCTTGTTTTTGAAAGTATATATGACAAAGAGATCTTGATGAAGGTACACTTATTTAATGAAATATAATTCAACTATAGGATAAAAATATCACATGATCTGATAATCATAGATGTTCTCATTTACCATCCCAATATTTCAGACGTGGACAGTTTTTAGAGCCCGTAGTGTGTAGTTGACAGGCCCACTGTACTATGTCATTTTATTTTAACTCTCATATCCATTTTAACTTGTTCCATTTCCTTATACTAGGATACTGTGAGATCCTCCTTTTTAAAAAAATCTTGTTACGGTTAACTCAACAGATTATTTTACCTGAAAATGAATGTTATTATGTGTTGTTTTTTTTTTTTTCCTGTTTAATAATTCAGACATGGGGTTGGAGAGCTGGACCTGGACCTGGACTAACACAAGGCTACCATTTATTTTTTGTATTCAAACGTACAATTTTAATATGAAAGAAAAGAGAGAGAAAGAAAGAAAGCTGTCTTCTTCTGTCAGCACCATCTGTAAAAGAACACTTAACAGCGTTGGCTTACAGAAATTCCTTCACGGGGCATTCAAGGCCTTCCAGTCTTTGCATAGTACTTGTTGTATGCCAGGTATTTTTCTGAGCAGAAAATAACCCATTTCACCCTCATATATGTGTGGTATGTACCCATTTTTACAAAAGAAGAAACTGAGGCAAAGATAGGTTAAGTAATCTGGGCACATCCACACAGCTAGTGACTGTCAGAGCCTCTGTTGGATCCAGGCAGTCTGAGTGCAGAGTCCGCTTTACTGTCCCCGACCCTGCCCGCATCAGTGGTTCTCAGCCTGCTTGTCCATTAGACCCATCTGGAGAGCGTGCCAAGAGGGCCAAGGGATAAAGAGAGACGTTTTACCTGACCCTACGTGAGACCAATCAAATCTTCCTCCTTCTCCCTTTTCAAGGTCACCGTCTCCCTGTTTTTCTAGTCCACCAGACCCTTTTCTTCCCCTGATTTCATGACATATGTAGGGTTTTTAATGGCCTTTTGCAATTAATGGCATACAGCTTTATGGTTTGGCTCTCTAAGGCAGGGCCCTTGGGGACGGGGACATCCTTCCTCCCTGTGTGTAGCCTTCCCGGTGCCCAGCACAGCATTGTACGCATACACAGCACTTGATTGTTAATCCCTCCGTGGACGCTTCAATGTACTGTTGTCACTTTGAGTCAGGGGAGATCCCATGATGTATGGAAAGAGCATGGATAGTTAATCGGGCAGATCTGATTTGACCAACTCTAGCATATCTGAGCCTCAATTTTCTTACCTGTAAAATTGTAAAGGTGATAATATTAGAGGATTAATGTGAAGATTAAATGAGATATGTGAAAATATGGACTATGTTCTGTAGTAGGTAATCAAAAATAAACGCTGAATTCTTTCTTTGTAAAGTAAGCACAGTTTTGAATATGAAAAATCGCTTGAAAATGTGCTGTTCAGCTTTCAGTCAAATGCAAGAAGTCATGGAATTTTTGGAGCTCAAATAGACCTTCAGGATCAGGGAATGCAGTCCCTTCATTTTACAAGCGAGGAAATTGAAGCATAAAGAAGCGACTTGACCAAGGGCACGCTGTGAGCCCAGATGCAATCTCTGTGTGGATTACCCATTCTGTACTGGTGTACAGATAGGTGATTAATAAATGCTCTCTTACTACTGTGTTTATTATTACCTTCTGCTTCATAGCGTTTGCACTGTCACCTCAGTGTACTCTTATATGCGTTATGGAACTCTCAAAGCAACTTTGCAGGCCTCCAGTGTCTGACCCCAGTGTAAAGCTTTGCCTGTTGGATACAGTCCTAAAGGAGCCACCATCGGATATGGAGTTAGGGAGGTACAAGGAAAGAGTATATATTTACTTGATTTTTTTGCACAAGAGGGAGAAGAGTTAAAAATACACAATGAGGTTGAAAGCCCATGAAGCTCTTTCCAGTTCCTGTGTTTTCTGTGAAAACGGGGCTCTTTTATCTTTCATAAGTTCTTGCATGTATAAGGTTAAAAGCAGACGGGAAATGAAGTTATTCCAACTATGCTTCTAATAGAACGTTGATATTTTGTTCTTACTAAACATCATATTGTAAAAGCTTCAGAATAGCATCATGCTTTGAGGTTGTTTAAACCATTATAAACGTCATTTTCTGTTGATGCTTTAGAATAGATTTTTTAGATTTCTATTAATGTTATTATAGTTTGAAATAAAAGAGAAAAACAATTCATAGACACATAATATGTATTATTTATTTGGGGGCCTAATTGCTAGGGAAGTGTGCAGCCAGTCGTGAAGATAGGAAGATAGTAAGATGCATCATTTTCTGATCTCTGAACCCAAATTCTTGACTCCTGTCATCTCCCCTCCACCCCCTGCAGAAACCCTTTTTTTTTCATAGTGGGATAGTTTTTGGAACAACCAAGGTGAACACACTCTGGTGTCAAATCATTTACAGTTCCTCATCATTTTCTGTCCCATTTTGCAGCTTACTACATGTGCTAAGATGTCTTGATTCTCTTAAATGCTTGGGAAGGTTTTCCTTTGTAGGACTGTGAAATTAGCCGTGGACAGTGGGGGGAGGAAATGCCTGTGTCTTTTCCAAAAAGTGGGTTTGCTTAGAGAAGATGATGATAGATGTTTAGCATTCTTAGCAGCGCCTAAAGTCATTCGGAGAAATACCTATTTCAGGCCTCTCCAAGGACTTTGTCTAAAAGCAGAAACATTTGTAGTTTGGACTTTACTTGGGGTTTACAATATACTGTATGAGCACGTTACAAACATTTAACATTTGTTTTTTGACATGATCATTGGTATCTTTGTTTCCTGATTCTACACTAAGCTCTTAACCTTTTTTTGTTTTTATCTTCTTTTTCAGAAAAGTCTAAATGGGTGGGTTTTTAAAAATATAATGGAAACAGAATGTGGCTTAACTTCTAAAATTATTCATTATGCAGAGAAAAACCCAAAGCTATAAAATTTAAATCTCATGAAAGTTAATCAAATTTGGTAGTGCACAGATTTCATCAAAACCTGAATTTCATAAGCCTCGGAAACTTTGATGTTTTAAAAATGTTTGAGGAGTTTGTCTTTACCATTCCTCAAATACACACATTCTTTCAGACCACTCGGGAAGAAAGCGGAAGAGTGTGGCCGACTCCCTGAGGTGTCCCCGACTGGTTTCTAAAGCTGAAAGAAACTTCTTAGTCATATGGTGATAAGCAGAATTCAGAACATGTCTCTATTTTATTTTAGGATGTGTGAAATAGAAAGTGATAGTGATCACAAGAATGAAATTTGAGTTATGACATGTTGATGGATCTTCATATTAAGGCACTGTAAATGATATTTTCGGTTTCCTTATGAAAACAAAGTGAGCTCTGCTCTGAGTGATTCTCCTAATTGTTATTGTTAAGTTCTTTGCTCTGCTCTCTCTTTTTCTGCTCACGCTTAGATAATGTACAAATACGGTTTGGATCCTGTGTGTTTCACTTTCTTTTCTTAACTAAAAGTTTTCAGTGGGTGCAGTCTCTGAGCAAATCTTTTTCTTTCCAACAAAGTATTTAGCTTTCTATGCACACAAATTCACGAGTCAGTTAAACGTGTTTGATTAATTTATCACAAAGAGTGCCACCTTGAGTAAAAACAATTCTACTCTGTGGAAAGTTCTTTCTTTTTAAAAGAGGGTCCTTATTTCTAAGAGCAGAGCTCTGATTTAATTAAAGAGCATTTTATGCAATTTTTTTCTAAAGCTTAAGATTAATTTCTATGGTTACTAGGGGTATAAATCTCTAGATTGCTTTAAAACAGAGATTTTTGTTCAGGAGAGAGTTGACAGCTCCCTTTAAGAGAAGCAATTACTTAATTTTACTTTCCTAAGTTTAAACACATAAAAATATTTGTAATGATACCCCAAAGGCATCATAAAAATGTAAAATAATTGTACTCTAAAATATCTAAAATTACAGGAAATAGACCTCATTTTAAAAAAAGAACTGGGATTCATGGCTGGGGAACTGGGGTGTGACATACTTCAAAATCAGAATCTCTTGTCTGGAGCCTTTTTTTTAATGGTTAAAAAAAAATCTTTTCTATTGCCAATCATACAGACTTTAAAATATGTTCATTTTATTAGGAAATATTTCTTTATAGTTTCATTACCTTTAACATGTATTACTTTATGAATGTCTTAGATCCCCCTTGAGAGACAAACTGCTGTCTCTAGAATTAAATGGCATCAGTTGGCTGGTGGATTAACTGTATTGCAGTTACCCTTTAGGCTCTTTTTAATGATTATTTTTAAACCTACATAGCCCAGTTTTCTAAGCAGCTTTGAACAAGGGCAGCATAAATAGTTTCCAGTGTTTTACTTACCCAAAGTATACTTCCTTTTTCAGTAGATAATGTTAACTGGTAAATTGTTCCCAGGTTAAAGGTTTGTCATATTTTAATAAATATAGCGCAAGATCTATAGTAGGGACGCTTAAAGAAAACCCCCCACCTTTCCAAGTAAATGAATTAATACTTATCTTCTTTCCCACTTCGGTATTGTAGTATCAGTTCTTTTGCTATTTTCAGTTACTAAAATTTTAAGTGGGTCTTATATAGTAAAATGTCATTTTATTAGGAAAAGTGAAATTAGATAGTTTTGAAAGAACTGGTGTTTCTTATGTAATATGAATGCTGTTGGGACTAGATATGCTTTTAGTTTAAAACGTGCCTGATTCAGGAATGCTTTGCATTAAATGAGTTTATATTTTGAGAGCAAAATGGGGGGAAAGAAAACTACTTTCCCTCCCTTTTTTTTTAAGAGACAAAAAAATTAAGTTGAATGCAGATATTGAAAGTGCTGTGAGCTGAATGTTTGAGCAACAAAAGTAAACACTGATTATTGCAAATGTACATTTGGACCAATTTACTTTTATCTTTCAAGCGAAACATTTCCCACGGTTTTTGTGGGCTTTTATTTAAGTTGGGAAAACTTTGGAAGTTTGTGTGAAAGTATAAATAAGTTTGGGAAAGTCATGATTAGAGTTTGATAATAAACATGCAAAAGCAAATTGGGGAACTCTATTAAAGTCAGATGTAATATTTAATAATGTTTTCTCTAAAAACTCATTTTCAGGGAGAAGAATGGTGATTTATGTGGCTCTGGAATAAAGACTTTGGCTGTAATTGAAAATAAGGGTTAAATATGAATTCTTCAACATGTACGAAATTTTGCTTGTTTTTTCTGTAAAGAACCTTAATGATTGTTTGGGAGTTCCCAAAATGTCCCCCTCCAATTATGGGCACAAAAACTACATATGGATTTCCATGTAAAAAACAAAATACATACTTAGTTGCCAGGAAAATTTAAACTACTTTTTACGAAAGAAGCATTAAATTTTAATGTATAGGGAGATTCCTAATTTTGCAGGGCGGAAAAAAATTTTAGCTCATTTAATTATTGAAAGATATCATAATATAGAGTATAAATAAAAATAAAATTTAAAAACCTTAGTAGTCTAAAATTTGTTTTAAACCTCATTGTCATTACATCAACCTCACAATTGCAAATTGGCATTTTATTTTTAGTTGTTTATACAAATTCTTGGGGAAATTTGTCCGTTTTTTACTGTAAGGATACTGTAACTGTAAAATGATATTACTTTAGCAGTTATTACATTTAGGTACTTTTGAAATAGTAGTCATGCCAACATTTGATCAGATACAGAATTTTTGAAGGATTTCTTGAACATTATAAAGTTTTACTTTCCTTTCTTTGACACACTACTGTATATGTCCCTGAAAAGTGTATGTGTTTGGGATGGGGGGGCAGTTAGTGTTACATTTTGATGACAGTTTTATTGCTTACAAATTGATATGTGATTTTAACTGAAACTTGTTGCTAGGATAAGAATGGAAAATTTTATATGCATGATGTTTCAAATGCTTTACCTAATCTGAAAAACTGTTAAAAGGAATTTAAATTATATACACTGGTTTTACTTTTAAAGCTTTCAACTGAGTTCTCAATATAAAATTCACATATAGGACTTAAATATTTAGGTGTCTAAGTATAAAACAGTAAATCTTAAAAGTAGGCTGAAAAGATATAATTTGATTCTCAAAATCAAGATCTATATATACAGCTCAGGATCTAACCATTATTTTTCTAGTTATTATTACACACAGATTGAAAAATGTATTAGGAACTAATTATTTTCTGCTATTTTGAACACTTAAGTAAGAATCAGTTTTTATCAGGCTAGTCCCCATTTTATAAAAACTAGCAGTTAGCAATTTGCTACAGTTTCTTTAAATCCTAGATACAACTAAATTTTATTTTTATTTTTTTCAAGCAAAGAGATTGTTAGAATGTTTTGTAACTTATTCCTTGAAATAGTATTTTTGCCTTATTTTCACTTTCAGTTTTATGCCTTATTTACTCCAAAGAAGACCACAATGAGGGAAAGGAATCTATATTTTTTAGAGGACAGGGAATGATGAAACAAGGCCCGGATTTTGCTTGGAATTTGAACATTTGTATTATTGTTTGAGGCTGGCATGCTCTGCATTTTATTCCCACTCACTCAGTTGAAAGATGACTTCGGAGGCAAGGCTGTGTATCTTGTTACCAAGCCCTCTTTCTCAGAGCTTCATGATAAAACGCACATTGGTTCCTTTGCTTTTGTTTTCACTAATAAAGAAAAAATATATGTTTTAATAGAGCAAAGCACTTAAACACTTTGGGGGTTCGAATGTTATCTAAGCGTTTTCTGTTGGATGTAAATTATTGGCGTCTATCAAGCAGTATGGAAGTTGAATGTATGTTTTCCCTTTGTACCACCCTCAGTTGATTTCGCTCTTCTCTTTGCTGATGTGAAGCAGAAACTGGACAAGGTAACAGTTTTGATGATGAGATTAGAGGTAGCCAGGCTGACTGTCTCCTGGCTTTTAGAGAACCTTATAAGCTCAGGGCCACCCCTTCCCCTTGTTTAGATACTACTTGCTCTTTTGAGTTTCAGATTACAGGAGCAATTGATCTGCATGACCTATCTTAAGAACTTTAACTTTGCAGTGGAAACTTAAACCAAATGTATATCCTCAAGAGACAAATCATCTTAAAACCAGGCTGTTGTCAT
This sequence comes from Balaenoptera borealis, assembly GCF_965194805.1. Taxonomy (NCBI): domain Eukaryota; kingdom Metazoa; phylum Chordata; class Mammalia; order Artiodactyla; family Balaenopteridae; genus Balaenoptera; species Balaenoptera borealis. The sequence continues at coordinate 113,250,965 of NC_138861.1, read as the reverse complement.
TTTGATATACTGTACTGTTCTCTGAGGGACAATGTGGTAGAGGGCACCACCTAGTGGACGGGATGTGCACTTGCTGCTCTTGGGTACAAGGTTTAGAGAGCGAGTCTACATTGATGTGACTCTTGCCCTTCCTTGGCTTGCAAAATAAGTGACGTTTTATGTTGTTCCCAGCTCATAATTTCTACCCAGGGCTAGGGTCCCAGGAGAATGAGATTGGGAGAAGTTGTGACATGTCAGTTTTATGTTGTTTTCCCACTTGCATAGGTGTGTGTGTTGGTCCTTGCGATCTTCACAAACATATTCTCCTCATAGTTGATATTATAATTAAAACAAAAAGATCATTTTTAAAATAATTTTAACACTCCTTTTTTATTTTTTCTTTCTTTCTTTCTTTATTTTTTTAACACTCCTTTTTTAAAATTTTATTTATTTATGTATTTATTTTTTTGGCCGCGTTGGGTATTTGTTGCTGCGCGCAGGCTTTCTCTAGTTGCGGCGAGTGGGGGCTACTCTGCATTGTGGTGTGCAGGCTTCTCATTGCGGTGGCTTCTCTTGTTGCAGAGCGTGAGCCCTAGAGCGCGTGGGCTTCAGTAGTTGCGGCTCACGGGCCCTAGGGTGTGCGGGCTCAGTAGTTGTGGCTCACGGGCTCTAGAGCACAGGCTCAGTAGTTGTGCTGCACGGGCTTAGTTGCTCCGCGGCATGTGGAATCTTCCCGGACCAAGGATCAAACCTGTGTCCCCTGCATTGGCAGGCAGATTCTTAACCACTGCGCCACCAGAGAAGTCCCCAAAAAGGTCATTTTTTAAAATGTCAATAGGGCAACATTCAGTCTTTGGGGGTTTTATGTTTTTGAGTGTTTGTGTTTAACCTTAGTAATAAGAGACTACCTTTGGATAGAACTGCTTGTTGCCATAGCCTTTATACTCTGTTGCTAATCTGTTCTCTTTATGAGAAGAGGAGTTGCTGCTGATTTATCAACTGGATCATAAATTGTTGGCTGCCTGTTAACAGAGAGTTGCGTGCCTTTGGAGTAAACTAACAAATTTGCAAAAACAGTGTGAGAAAATTCCATATTAAAAAAAACTTTTAATGCATCACAACTACCAGTTTTAGGTATAGCTATTCCTTAATGTTTATTTTAGAATGAGACATTCTTAATAAAATGTATCACTCTTTCAACAGACACTTATTGAGTTAGGAACCTTGCCAGATTAGGGAATCTGAAACGAATGTGACATAGTTCTTTTTTGGACATGCCATTTTTTTTTTAAGTCTTTTAATTCTTTACTACAAAAGGAGTGAACATATTCCTGAGAAGTGGAATGTACTACAATTGGGTATAAATGTGTTTATTTGCATGGTGTTTTCTGCCACGACTGGAAGAATTTAGAAGACATTTAGCAGGTACTTTTGGAGGAACCGATAAATAAAACTGATGGCTTTCTTTTAATGAGTTTGGTGTGTGGGAATTTGTAGAAGCCTGCATGATAACTCTTCCTCAGTTGGGTTCTTCAGCTCGAGTTTTATGCTGAAAGAGCCCAAGCTTGGAGATGCAGCATGAAGAATTTAAGAGCACAGGCTCTGGAATCTGTTTTGAGTATGGACCTTGGCTTTTCAACTTGCTAGCTGTGTGACCTTGGGCAAGTTATTTAACAGCTCTGCGCTTCAGTTTCCATTTTCTCATTTGTTACGAGAATTAAATGAGATCGTCTACGCAGTGGCATAGTCAACACTAAACACTGATGATGATGATGATGGTGACGACGCTCGGTTAGGGCTTCTCTTCCATCTTCCCTTTTCTCCATGCTGTAAAGCAGGAGTGTGAGTAGTTGTGACAGTGTGCTCAGTCTTCCCCCCACACCTGCAGGCCTCGCGCCCCTGCCGCCTCCACCTCTCCCTGGTTACTGTTACCACTGTGCAGGTAGACTCTGCCGATGGACGGCCGGCAGCTGCTTCCAGGTGCTGAGCTGGAAGTGCTTCCTTAGGCACATGAGGTTTACAAAAAAATTGTGCCCTCCTGTGTTTGTCTGTGTTTGCCTGTTTGTTGAATTGTGTTTTGTGACCAGAGGGTCTTAACCTGAACTCCAGTGAGCCAAGAGCCTCTGAAGCTCAGAATGGTAGACAGGAAGTTTTTTGTATCTTTGGGAATATTCATCTTCTTAAAGGAATAGATCAGACACATAGCTTTGGTTAGTGTCTCAAAGGATCTGTGCCCCCTAAAAGGGTCAAGAACTATACCTTTGAAGTTCACAGTTCTTTCTGGAAAGCCACTCATGAAATTAAAGATACTATAACCCACCCCCTAGAAAATGAAACTCAAATTTGACTTTTACACTATTTGTTTCATAAGATATACAGGCATAATTTTAAGGGTAGAGTTGAGAAGTTAATTTAATTTGAGAAACTCAAAAATAAATGGAACATTTTTCCTCTTACCCCTCTTGTCAAAGTTCTGAAGAATCATAAGAGCAAGGAAAAGTTAGGAGTACAGGCTCTGGAGTAGACCCCCTGGTCTCAGGTCCAGCTCTGTCACTTGCTAGTGAGACCCTGAGCCAGCCAGTCAGCCTCTCCCACTGTAAAGGGGGAATAATGACGGTACCTCCCTCATAGGATTGCACCGAGGGTGAAATGGAGTCATCTGGACGAAGCCCTTGTGGCTCTTCTTGGTGTGTAGTAAGTACTGCGTGTTTGCCATTATCATTTTGTTGCACATTTTTGTTTACCCAACAACATTTGTAATACGTACAAATTTGTTGCCTATTACAAATGGTCTTTAATTGTCTATTTTACCTATACTTTATTGATGTGTGAACAATTACAAATATTTCTAATTTCTTTCTTCTGACCAGACTTTCCAAGGTTCTATAGCTGAGTTGCCTGAGTCAGAAAAACCTTAATAAAGGAGGATCCCAAGTACGTGGATCCTTAAAATCACGCTTGAAACTTTGGAGAGCATAAAAGGAGTGAAAAGAAACCAGTAGGGTTTGGTCAGAAGGAACGTTCAAATGGATTGAACGCCAAAAATTATCTTGGAGTTTCTTAGTCGAAAGGACCTCTGCGGCCTGCAGGTGAGGAGTCAAGGCCCAGAGCAGAGAGTCGGAGGCCCTAGGGCCGGCTCCGGTCCCCGGTGCGCCCGTGGGGCGGGTGCCTCTGCCTGCCTGGAGCTGGCCGCCCACCATACCTTCCGCTCGAAGCGCGGTGTGAGAGCAGGGTGGATGCGGCGGGCTAGCTGCGGAGTGCCAGTGTGAGCGGTGGTCCTCAGAAAGGGGGCGGTAAGTGCAGAGACTGCCTGGGAGGAGAGCACCTGCGCTGAGAGAAAGGAAGTCCTTGTGAGCCGAGAGAAGATGCGGGGGGGGGGGGGGGGGGCGGGGGAGCCAGCCGCACCCTCGAGACGCACCTCACAGACGCTGAGGCGGCAGGAGTCGGCTCCGTGTGCTTGGCGGAGAAGAAACACCCATCTCGCCTGGGCCCCTTGTTGTCCAGTCCGCACGTGCGGGCCCCGGGTGAGGGTGGGATGGAGCTTGGGCACTGCTGTGCGTTCCTCGGTTGTTTGCGCAAGGCCTCTTCCGGTAAGAGTACCTTGCCTCACTGCCTGTGAGTCTCGCATCTAAGAATAAGCATTTTTGCTCTCACTGTGGCTCTTAAAACTCAAACCAGCCAGTCCTCTGATGCACAACTGAAGAAATGGCAACCGTTCCGGCTCTGGGAGAGCGAGCTGTCTTGGACGTACCGTAGTAAGTCAGAATCCGGAGCAGCCTGTGTAAGCGCCGGCTGCGTCCCGTGGGCGCGTTTTACCTCGTGCCTGGAAGTTAGCCCCGGTGAGGGGCGGCTCCGCTGTGGAAGCAGCCCGAGGACAGCAGGCAGCGGAGCTCTCGTCCAGCCAGCTCTTTTCAGGAGCTGGTCGTGCCCACGTGAGTTGTTCCCAAGCTGCTTTCAAGAAGGGCTTTGCCGGGTGCCCCGCCGCCGTGGTGATGAGCCTGCATCAGGGCATCTCTGCCCCTCCTGCCTCTGCTCTTTGCGCCTGACCTTGGTACCCGCGGGGGCCACCCGTTGCCGCTGAGGCAGTTAAAGTTGGACTCCGCAGCCAGACCCTCTGGGGCCAAGTTGTGATAAGTCACGGACTCGCTGTGGGGCCTTGGGCAGCGTGTTAACCTCTCTGGGCTTCAGCTTCCTTCTCTTCCATGGGGGTAGTAACAGTGCCTGTCTCATAGGGTTGTCATGAGAGTTAAATAAGTTAAATATACATAAAGCTCCTAGAATAGTGCCTGGCCTGGAGTAAGCAGTCAATAAACGTTAGCTACTAGAGTTAACCACCACCTGTCCTCCACTTGTGCTGGATTTGTGCCAAATCCAGTTTCTTTCCTTCCCCTGACTCCATAGCTCTCTGTTCCCCTCAGTGCTACGATTTTGTGAATGACCTTCTAGGTCACAGCTCTTTCAGGTGACCTGGGTCCCTCCACCCCCCTTTCCATCCGCTGCCCCAGGCAGCCCCCACCCCCATCCAGGCAGACCTGGCCTCATGGGTAAGGCCCAGACAGCGACGAGGAGGCGGCGGAGGGAACCTTAATATGCTTGAGCACCTGCTTTGTACCAGACACAGTACCGACGTTTTCACTGACAGCTTGTAGTCACCTTCAGTTACTGTCTCCAGTGTATACGTCAGGGGTTAAAGCTCAAAGAAGTTAAATATCAATAAGTTGCAGAAGACACTATCACTAGTCAGTGACGGAGCTGGGATCTGAACCCAGGTCTGTGTGACTCTGGAGTTCATGCTTTGCATTACCCAGAGTGGACAGAGCAAGATACGTGCGCACTCTGCACACACAGCCTCCGGACCAGACGGGATTTGGATTGGGTCTGAAAAGCGATGTGAAGCCGTGTCAGCCCTGGGTTGGAACTCCCTGTCTGTCCTCCCTCTTCCCTTCCCCTCTTCTGCCTTATTATCTCCCTCCTTAATGTGCTTGCCCCATACTGGGTCTTAATCTGTTTGTCCAGAGAACAAATAAAAGGAAGGTTTCCAAGCACACAGAAAAGAAAGTAATGATGATTAACCAGCATACATTTGCAAAGCACGAGCCCTGTCCCCCCCAGCCTCATTGTGCACTTTTGGATCAGGTTGTAGGTGAGGAGAAGATCTGATTTCAGAGTGCGGTTAGCAGATCTCACCGTGATATTTTTGTGGAGGAAACATTTTTTTCTTAATGGACTGAATATTTGGATTGCAAGGGTGTCTGTGGTTCGTTGATCTGGCTGTCCACCGGGAGGGGTCTATGACTCCATGCTTCTTTTTCAGCCCTGTTTTCATTCCAGTTTTTAAAATGATAATTTTTACTTAGAGATGTCTTTAGTGGCAGAATGATCAGAATGGCAAATGACAAGGAGCCAGGGGAAAATATGGATATAGTGAAGACATAGTTCTTCATGGAAAAAGCGATTTTACTTGATGGAAAAAATAATTTTAGTTGATGTTAAGTCAGCTTGACTCTGACTTGACAGTGAACATCCTCTTCGGCGGCATTAGTAGAAGCACAGAGGCTGGAACGGAGGTAATGGTCCTGCCTGCTCTCCACCTCCTGTTGACACAGAGTATTGAGTCCATTCTCGGAACCACATTTGACTTTGGAGGCCAATAAATTCCTGCATTCAGAGACTAGTAAGTAAGACCAGCAGCCACAAGTGTATTTCACGTAAAGAATTCCCTAAGGGATTGAGAACGTTTAGCTTACAGAAGAGAGAAGACTTGCGTGGGGGGCACACAATAGCTGAACTCGATTCAGAGTGAGCAAAAACTGTGAGCTGTGGTGGAGCGGATGGCCCGGAAGAAGCAGGGGCTCCCTCCAGGCAAGCAGAGCAGGGTGTTACTTCCTGGACGTGTACTCTGTATGTCAGCTAGCAAATAGCGGGTTCAGATAGGCCAGGAGTGGACCGAGCTTTGGAAGTGGAGGGTATGTGCCAGCATGCCAAACCCATGCAGTTTGGGGAGCCAGTAGAATGGGAATTAAAATGTTTAATGAGATTAAAGTGTGAACCTGAAGACGATGACATGTAAAGAGAAAGCTGGGGCAGAAGGATTGAGGAGGAAAAGGTTGAGAACCTGATACGCTTTTACTTTTTCTTGAGGTTAAGAGTCCTAGACCTATTTTAAAATGGAATTGCATTGAGCTTCATGGGTCATTAAGCCCTGTGGTGCTACTCAGCTTTTGAAAGTTGTCATGAGTTTGTTCATTATGTCATTAGCACTAAGAATCTAAGATTTTACTTTTTTCATTTCTTAAAAGGAGATAGGGGCTTAGTATTAGAAAATAATACCTTTCAGGTTGCTGGAAGGTTAGTTGCTAATATCAGCAATTAGGCCACTAAATTCATCTCGACCCCTGTTAGTTGTCCTTGTCCCCTCCGTGTGGCCGTCCCTATCATCTGCTCCTCAGGATCTGTGCAGCTGGCGTAGAAGGCTGGAACTAGAAGAACCACTCTCTCTCTTCTTTCACGTACACATTTCTCTCTCCCTCTCTCTCTCTCCCCCTCCCTCCCTCTCTCTCTCTCCCCCTCCCCCTCCCCCCTTAGAAAACATACCCTGAATTCTGGAAACTACAAACCAGTAAGGTTGGCACTGGTTCTCAGCAAAATTCCACAACAGGTTATTTAACCACTGATGACAGTTTCCTTAGATCAAGAATGTCTATGTCTTTTTTTCTAATGAGATTTCCAGACTGATGGGGTAGAGCACTTTATATATTCAACTAACATTTATGTTATATATGTGCACACATATATATGCATGTATATATGTAATGTGTATAACATATATACATGCGGCAAACATTTATAACATTCAGCTAACAGACACTTACAGCATGCCTCCCGAAGGCATCATACAGAGAAAGTGGGAAGTGAACCCAGAATGCCATATTTTAAAACCTCCTAAGGCCCAGCACATTTGAGTGCTTGGTGGATGAGAAAGAAGATGTTCCAGGCAAAGCAGCAGTGCCAAAGGGCAGAGGCGGAAAGAGGAGGCTGGATCAGGGAAGGGCTCTGAGGGTCTGGGCTCTGGGGTGGGTGTGGGAAAGCAGGCAGGGAAGCTGGCTGGTGGGTGCCCATTCCTTTGGCAGATTTTCAGCCAGTGGTTTGGACAGGCCTGGCTGACCAGTTTACTTTGTGGGGTGAAAAAGAGGGAAGAGTCAAAATGTTCTGAGATTTTCTAACTTCGGGAATCGAGAGAGAGAGGCTCTGTCTCCTTGTGGGGACAGGGAGGGGCTGAGGGTAAGTCAGGAGGATTGAGCATGAGTGGTTGGGTGACTAAGGCTTTGGGACATGTAGCTTTTGAGGCACCAGTGAGACATGCAGTAGATGGTTGAATACGCTCCTGGAACACAGGAGCGAGGCAGGGGCTGGGTGGGCATTTTCTGTAGATGGTAAATTAAGCTATGGATGGAAGGGGTGGGTTTAGCAAGAATGTGTCAGGGCTGAGCTTCATTAAGTTTCCGAGGTGTGCAAAGGCAGAAGAGGCAAGGAAAGAAGGTGAAGCAAAGTTGTCAGAGGTTTAGGAAGAGAACCTGGGGACAGAGGGGTCCTGGAAGCCGAGGGAGTATGGTGCTTCAGGAGGGGCTTGTGCGAGGACTGCAAGAGTGGCTGCCACCCCTCCAGGGCCCTGTACGCGCCGAAGGGTGACCTCGTGCAGTAGAAATTAAGGCGGAAGTGATAGGAGGAGGCTCAGACTCCTTGCTTATTACTAAACAATTGCTGAAAGTAAAGAAGTGAGAAAGAACAGTTCATACATGTAATCCTTTAACACACTCACTGCTGTGACCCCAGCACCGAAGGAATGTCTGTGGCCATGCCAGGCTCTTTTGTGGGTGACTAGTCACTGGGAGCTTCTCTAGCACAGGGATGGGGACAGGACTCAGACAACCCTCACTGTGACTTCAGCAGAGTCGTCGCGCTCCAGAGCTGTGACGGTTCTGAACTTTTAGCTATAATTGGTATTGATGCATTTTTCAATTATGACTGAAGGGAGGTGGATTTGGAATTTCGTTAGCGGGCCTCCAAATCAGACTTGGGAACATGATCCTTGTGAAAAGTCGTTTTAGCTTATCAGTAGTTGGCAAACATTTATACAACAGTGGTTGTTCTGACTGTGCCTTTGGCTGCCTACTAAACTGGACAGCAAGCTGTGTCCACTGATTGAATGAAAAAAATAACGATTTTGTGTTACAGGGAACTTTTTACAATATGCCAGAGGGCCGTACTGGAGTCTCTTTAATCTTTAACAATGGCTGTCCCTTGCAGAGGCAAATTATGCAAATCAGTACTTAGTGTTTCATAATCAATCAGGTCTTTGTTGGAAGTGTTATGAGCGCCAGAGCAGAATTCCTGTGGCGGGGGAGAGTAGTAGGGGACGTTGCAAGTCAGGCCACTGCTGTGATCTGCAGAGGACACTGGTGGCTGCTTTGAACCCCCCTGCAGTGTAAATGCAGTCGTCCTTTGAGAAGAATCCCTCCGTTTTGTAGCAGGGTTTTTGTTTTACAGTTTATCTTGCTTTGGGTAATTTACAAAACACCCACGAAGGAGCAGCTAGCAGGTCTGTGCTGTGGATGACACGCATAAACAAAGCTGGGCCCGCTGCCTGGGACGGCAGATGGCAGCCATGCTCCGGAGCTGCCTTTGTGTTGAACCTGCCGGGAGTGCAGTGTTTTAAAACCTTGGGCTCATCCAAGTGCGCGTGTCTATTTCAAAACAATGTCATTTCAGCTTCAGCCTGCACAGCACAATTAACCTTTAATAATCCTTTGATTCTAGATCAAAGATACAGAACCAGAGAAAATTTTAAAGGCCTTGGGAAAAAATTGTGATATTTTTGAGAGTTCCTGTTACTACTCCTGCTATAATACATGTGTTGCCATCTAGTGGATAATGTAAAGTATATAGCAGACTTACTATGTTTGGAGTTTATTTTACCCTGCTAGTAATTCTTGAAGCGGATAGAAAATCAGTTCAGTTCGGAGCATTAAATCATTTTTGGAGAGCCGCTTTGGGCTAGGCATATGCCTGAGCAGCTTATGTTCGATAGACATGAAAACATTTCGAAACGAGACGGTGGCATCTCTGAAAAAGAGGTGCTTGCGAGGGGTCCTTAAGCTGGCCTGGAAATGGCAGAGAAGACTCCCGGGAAGTGTATCCCCTGAGCAGAGTAGGAGTAAGTCAGAAGACCGGGATTGGGCGATGGGGGAGGGCTCTGAACCCGGAGAAGTCAGCAGGGCCAGGAACACTAGGGGGTCCCAGGCTCAAGGAATTGGATTTGACCCTGCGGGGCCTGGGGAGTCAGTATACACTCTTAGTTAGGGAAGATTTACCTTTTTGTTTAAAAACATTTTTTGTCTGGTTGCAAAGATTACACATACGAAGTGTAGAAAAATTTTAAGGTACAAAAAGGTATTAGGAAAAAGCAAAGTCTCCAAATCTTACCACCCAGACAACCATCAGTGTTTTGATGAGCAGTCTTTTAGATTCCTCTCTCTCTCTGTGGATTCAGCTTCAGGTCTGTATTTCATATAATTTACCTAAGTACATGCTGTGCGCAACCTTGGCTTCCCCCCGTTCAGCAGCATGCTTGTGGGCAACCATCCATGGGGTTGAGTCCCTGGGGCTGAGTCCATGTCAGCAGTGCATATTTACCTGCGGGAGCAGATCTCACGGCTGCACATATTGGGATGTTTTTGTTTGGTCTCTCCTAGTAAAAGCTTTATGTGTAACAACAGGTAATGTGAGAATCTGTTCTTCCCTGTCAAATGCATCTAATATAGGGACCACTGCTACTGTTTTTTATAATCAGTCTGCTTATACAGTAGATGTGTTTTGTGGAGAAGTCCAGTGTCTTGATGATTTTTGAAATTAGCCTTATTAAAATACAGTCACTTAAAAGTGAACTTGATTCATCTTCAGAGAAAGAAAAGGATGAGTCAACGTGAATGCCTGTCATTTTAGAATGGAGTTTAAACAATTGTTTAGTTGAGTATCACCTTCGTGGAGAAGCCAGATCCTGGCTGACCCTGGAATGTGGCTCTTGGCTTTGCGCTGACCCATAGCTGTTGACATTGCATTTGACCTGAACAAGGCATCTCAGCATTGGGTACTTTTGATCTTAAAACGTTCTGTGTGCACTGTGGTGAAAGCAGCCCTCAGACCCACTGCGCTCGGATGGGACAGTAGGCTTGTCTTCATGGGCAGACTTGCAGAGGCTGAAAGCACGCAGGCGCTTGGTTTGGGAGTCACAGTCCCCTGTTTATTTTGAACCATTTATATGAAATGTGTCACTTCAGTGTCTTCTTATCTGTAAAGTGGGATTATAGTGGAACCTATCCCACAGGGTTATTAGGAGAACTAAATGAGCTAATGGATACACAGTGTTTAGACCGGTTCCTGCCACACAGCATGTGCTCGATGAAAGTTGGCTATTAACTCGTGCTATTTCTATTTTTAAAGAATCATTTTTCCTGCCCTCCCTTTGTAGTGAAGCTCAGGGAGATTAAGCAACTTGCTCAAAATTTCAGTTGGCAGGGGCTTCCCTGGTGGCGCAGTGGTTGAGAATCTGCCTGCCAATGCAGGGGACACGGGTTCGAGCCCTGGTCTGGGAAGATCCCACATGCCGCGGAGCAACTAGGCCCGTGAACCACAACTACTGAGCCTGCGCGTCTGGAGCCTGTGCTCCGCAACAAGAGAGGCCGCGATAGTGAGAGGCCCGCGCACCGCGATGAAGAGTGGCCCCCGCTTGCCGCAACTAGAGAAAGCCCTCGCACAGAAACGAAGACCCAAAAATAATAAATAAGTAAAATAAAAAAAAAATTAAAAAAAAAAAATTTCAGTTGGCAAAGGTTAAGAATTTAGGGAGTTTATTAAAAACACCTCTTTTTTCCCAGCGCAATTTTGGAACTACCTGAAAGAAATACAGGAGTCGGAACGTGAAATAAGCCAAACGGAGAACCTGGCTTTAGATGTGTGGCCAAGTATGGGTGGCGCGCTGGCCAGAACAGACCCTCTGTGCTGCCTGGCTGCGGAGCGCGCTCCCTGCTGTCTCCGCACCCGCACCAGTGAGGCCTCTGCCCGAGACGCGCGAGCGGAGCCCGGGGAGACAGGACAGGAAGTTCGTCCGGCTGGGGTCCCTCCACACGAAGCCTGAAGTGGGGGAATCAAGGTCCCCTTCAGAGTAAGTGGTGCAGGTTGAGCAGAGATTAGAACCGAGAAGCTCAGCCAACTCCCTGGATTCCGTGCCCGTTCTCTCTCGTCTGCCCTGCTCCACCCAAAGCCCACGGTCTTCTGCGCGGAGTCCGCTCCCCTGCTCATACCCCGCCCCACACCACGCGTGGAGGCAGAGGAACTCAGACGCGGGGAAGAGACCCAGTCGTGGAAGTTGCCTTTGTTACTTGTTTAAACTGTGTTTTGAGGCAGTCTGATGATCGATACTCAGGGTGAACGGGTCACCGTTGCACCGCCAGTCCTTCTGACCATCCTGGTTCCTTGCTCACAGCTGTGGGCCTTCCTCCCAGCATCCCTATGGTATTTGCGAATTCCAAGCCTCCCGTGTCGCAGACACAAGGAATAACAGCCGAGCTTGGAGCAGGAGACTTCAGTGGTAAAAACAGGCACTTTGGATATGGGCATGTTCCTACTTTGAGTGACTTTTAAAACGAGCGATCTATGTGGAAACATTCGAAAAACCTTTCTTGCAGATCTTTCTGTATCCACTGTAGTTGAAAACATTTAAAAAATCAATATATACAAATACTGTCACATGAAACCCAGTTTATATTTCTGTGAAGAAAAGCCTCAAACTTAAATAAGCTAAATAGTAATAGTTTATTAGTCTTTTGACGACGATATAATGTAGAATAAATAACTTAGCCTTTGAGTCATACAGACCCGTGATCCATGCCAGTTCTTCCCCTTATTATCCTGTGACCGACCTCATGTGGCCCTCAGTTTCCATGTTTATCAAACGGGAATGGGGGTAACGTCTAACTCATCTGATTGTTATAGGGGAGCCGATGACAGCACATAGTTAGCAGTTCACACACTTCCTGGCACACACATGCCTGGTGTGTCACTCTCGGGTAACATCAGGTGTGTAGTGCACTGTTGAATACAGATACAAGAAAACACAGCTTGCTGTTGCTCACTGGATGCTTTTCTCGGTTCCCAGTCATCCCTCTTTGTGATTACTATACTGGGAAACTGCACTTGCCACCTGCCAAGAATCTGTGCTTAAATTTGGGCGTTAGGAACTCAAGCCTGATACTTCGAATGCTGGGTTCCATTCAGGCTTCACCCCATGTGTTCCTGAGCAAATTACTTACCCTGTCTCTGACTTAGTTTCCTCATCTGTAAAACACGTGTGATGATGTTACCCATCTCGTGAGTGTTGCTGGGAGAATTTGATGAGCTAATGTGTGGGGAGATCTTGGAACAGAGCCTGGCACGTATTAAACTCTCAATGAAGGTTTTGTTGGTGGTGGTTTTTTTTTAAGTGGCATTGATCCTCTTAAATGGAACTTTAAGCAAGGCTTGCAAGCACTTAGAAATAAAATAGCTAGAGATTTTGGGTGGGGTTGAGTTGTTGGTTCAAATGTGGGTTATTACTAGTTTGGCAGCAGAAAATCTGTACTTCAGAATCACCAAACATGTTAAAAAAGAGTGCAAAATGGGAGATTTTTTTGAAAATAATGTTTTGTTAAGAAAAAATGTCAAGTATATACTAAAGTAGAGAGTGTAAGGAGCCCGCATGTACGCATGTGCCCATCTTCAGCTGTCAACTCAGGACTGAGCCTCTTTCACGTGTTCCTCCCCACCTCCATATTATTTTGAAGCAAATCTCAGGTATCATGTCATAAGAAATTGGGATCACATTTGTTGTACTTTAAGTGAAACTTCTTGTAAGCATGTTTTCTGAGATGCCTCCGGGGCCTTCTTGTTCCTGGCACTTATCCCCTTGCACCATTCCACCCTGGTGGACTGAAATTAGCTAAAGCTGGGGGGTGGGGCCACAGTAAGGGGGGGCTGCTGGGTCTAGCCTACGTAGTAGATTCCTTTGGGCCTGTTCAAACTTTTTATTGAAAACTTTGACTCCTTTTTTAAAAAAAACTGTTTTGGATAAGGCTTTAAACAGATATGCTATGACTGAATGTTTGTTGAATTCATATGTTGAAGCCCTAATACCCAATGGGATGGTATTTAGAGGTGAGGCCTTTGGGACCTAATTAGGTCATGAGGGTGGAGCCCTCGTGAATGGGATTGGTACCCTTAGAGGAAGAGACACGAGACCACCATGTGAGGATTCAGCAAGAAGGCAACTATCTACAAATCAGGAAGAGGGCCCTCACCAGGCACCAGATATGCTGGCACCTTGACCAGGACTTTGCAGCCTCCAGTACTGTGAGAAATAAGTGTTGTTAAAGTCACCCAGCCTGTGGTATTTTGTTATAGCACCCCAAACTGAGACAAAGTGTATTCGTTTCTTATTGCTGCTGTAACAAATTACCACAAGTTTAGTGGCTTAAAACAACAAAAACTTACTATCTTCTAGTTCTGTAGGTCAGAAGTCTAAAATGGGACTCCATAGACTGAAATCAAGGTGTTGCAGAACTCTGTTCTTTTCTGGAGATGCTAGGGGAGAATCCATTACTTTGCCTTTTGAAGCTTCCAGATGTTGCCTTCATCCTCTGGCTCCCTTCCTCCATCTTGAAAGCCAGCAATGTTGGATTGAGTCCTTCTCCCGTTGCATCACTTTGACTCTCTCTTCTGCCTCCCTCTTCTCCATTTAAGGACGCTGTGATTACATAGGGGCCTACCTACCTGGATACTCCAGTATAAATGCAGGGTATTCTCCCTATTTTAAGGTCAACTGATGAGCACAGTAATTCCATCTGTCACGATAATTCCCCTTTGTCATGTAACATAATATAGTCACAGGTTCCAGGGGTTAGGACTTGGACATCTTTGGGCGGAGGTAATGGCATTACCCTGTCTACCACAGTAGGTATAATCCTTTGGGGATTATTCAGTACCCACTATCTATTCAACATTTAGTAAAAGTTTCTGAGACTCTGCTTTGCACCAGGAATTGTGCCTGACAGGTTCTGGGAAAAGAGAGAGGACCTTTTAACCTCTAGGAGCTTGCACCCTGGTGAAGGGAAACCAGTTGGTAACGAGTCATTGTGGTCTTTGTGGTCTGTGGGGAGCGCGGCAGGACTGAGGCCACTCAGGACTTTTGGAGCTGAATTGTGAAGGGCCTTGAGTGCTGCATTTGGGGTTTGGACTCAATCCCATTGGTTAGGCCCAGAGATGACAATTAGCTGCCCTTTGGCAAGTTGGCCAGCAGAGGTGCTTCCTTTGGCTGCAGTGTGTTTTAAAACCAGAATTCATCCCTGCCCAATGCACTGAACCCTCCACTCCTCTTGCTTTACTCCCTCACACTGCTTACCTGGCCCCTTGCAGGCAGGGGTTGGGGAAGGGAGTGGAAACCATTGAAATGTATTAAACAGGAGACTTAACTTGATTAAATCTTGAATGTGGTACAGTAAATACCTTGCTTGCACATCTCTTAAATTTTTTTCCCAACAATCTTAAAAGTCAGATTTTAACATGCAGCGTCAGTGGAAAATAGGAGTAAGAGTGTGAGGAAGGCAGCTGTGGCTTTAGTGGAAGACAGGTCAGATTTGAACTCAGAGAGTCCCAGGCTTGCCTCTGAGCCCCACCAGGCACTAACCATGTGACTGGGGACGAGGCACTTAGCTTCTGCAAGATTCACTTTCCCAACCTGGTTAATGAGCGCGGTGACGTCAGTGCCCACAATGGGCTGCTGGGAAAGAACGAGGTCGTGTGTGGGGGAGTTCCTCACGGAGCCAGGGATGCTGGACAGACTCTGGCTGTCTCAGTTGTTGTCTGTAATCTGGTAAATAAATGAATATTATGGCCATAGTTCAGTTTTTCTTCGATTCATGCTCTTACGATGCCTAAGGGTGCTTTTCTGAACCATATTTGTTTTTAGTCTAGACTCTGTGAGAAATTTAACTGAACCCTTACTGACCTGTCTCCAGACAAATGCTGAATGTTTCCTTAGTGGTAAATACTATTTTTGCATTTGAACATTTACTCATTCCACAAATACTGACTGACACCTTCTGGGCTTCACGTTGTGCTTAGAGCCATGCAGGAAGCTGTGCAGCCCCTCCTTGCGTGGTTCCTAACCCCCAAGAAAGAGGTGTGCATGCAAAAGTGAAGCCAGAGGACGTGGCTGTGTGTAGCTGAGTGCCCAGTGGGTGGGATGCAGAAGTGCTTTTAAGTTCAGAGCAAAGCGAAAATTAGCCTGAGTTGGCCTTGACAGAAAAACTTTCATGAAAAAGATGAAAGTTCAGCACATCCTTCAAGGCTGCGGCTACGTATGTTTGGAATAAGTACAAAGGACATTAGGAGGAAACTAGTGTGAGCTGTGGTCAAAGGACAGGGCAGGCCACCAACTTAGTTAATCATTCTCTCCTTCTGGAAACACTTTTGTCCATGTTGA
Organism: Balaenoptera borealis; assembly: GCF_965194805.1. Lineage (NCBI taxonomy): Eukaryota > Metazoa > Chordata > Mammalia > Artiodactyla > Balaenopteridae > Balaenoptera > Balaenoptera borealis. The sequence goes on along the minus strand of NC_138861.1, from coordinate 113,235,412 downwards.
CCATGATCCTAGGTTTCTTCCTACCTCTTTTTATTTTGTTTGTTTCTTAATCCCTCATTCCACACACATTACCTGACACATGCTTTAGTACTAGAAATGAGCCATCACAAATTCCGTCCTCTGTACTTTTGTGTCTGTTTTGTTCATCCGTGGAAGTAGGGAAAATGGAGATTTGCTGTGTAGGGATAAACTGTCGCTCCTGCATCTTTTCTTTAATTCTGCTGCTCTGCATGGGCCCTATTTATACACTTGATAGCTCCAGCCTTAGAATACATCCCCTAGAACACTTGGAAGAAGGAATATTTGTCTATAAAATTTTGGATATAAGACACATAAGGAAGGGAATTGGCCTTTATTGAGCACATGCTGTGTAGTTACTAGACATGCACTATCTCATTGAATCTCAAAGTTCCTTAGAAATCATCTCTTCGTTATGTCACAGATCACAACAGTTACAGGAAGACGGAACCATCGGTAAGAGACCAAGACCCAGGAATGTGGGTGACTTTCCCAAAGCCACCCAACAAGTCAGTGATTATACAGGAGTCTAAAACCAGAGATATCCAGTTTGTAGCTTCAAAATCTTTTTACTACCTGCATTCCATTCTCTACTAATTTAAAATTTGTTGCATATGAGTGTAACATATTTATCCATATAAATCGTTTGCTTTCTTTTCATTATAGATTTTGCACATTGGCAAACTGAGAGATTTTCTTCTGGAACACAGGAAAGATTATATTAATGCTTATAGGTAAGTGTCTATTTTTTACCATGATTTTAGTGACTGTTCTTTTCCATACCTATATTCCTTTTGAGCTTTTTGTCCTCACTTTTTACTAACTTAGGGTTGTAATGGGGAAGGTCAGTTTGGCAGTGGAAGAATATCTGCAGAGCAAAAAGGGGCTCCCCCCAGCCAAGGTAAGCTCAGCCATACCCCATGTCCTCAAAGTCACCATATCCTCATAGCAATGTCCCCTATTCTGATGTTCCCATGTGTCTGTAGCTCTGTGTGTGCCATATATGTTGTGAAACATGCAGAGAGAAATGGGGCAGTTTCTCACTGATTGCATATTGCTGAGCAAATGAAGAGATAATGCAAGTCATGTAAAAATGCCATTTGGAAAGACAAGAGCTCTTGCCTCTAGTGAAGAAACTTTTGGTTCGGTTGATTTTTAAAAAGAAAAAGCATTTTGATCGAGCCTTCCAAAATGGCTTCTGGAATAGACTCCAGCTCTCAGTAGACACAGGAACACCGCAGTGCAGATATCATGCCTCCTGCTCTTCCCTGACCTACATTTGCACCTGGCTTTAGTGTGGCGTTTCTACCATAGGAGTCAGCTTCAAGTGTATTACCTAAATTAATGGAAAAGTTGGATTAGACATACAAAGTGACATCATTAGAAGCATCTTTTTAGGATTTCATCATTATAAAACAAGGGATTTTGCCCTTCAGAAGCCTTCCTATCACAGTTAGAAAATACAGAACAAATCTGATTTTTAAAAAAACTTTATCAATATATGCAAAAATGAAAATGTTTCATATAAATTCTTTAACAGAGAAAATAATTATGCCCCAGGTGAATTTTAAATAATCTCTACCACTTTCTCTACTTTATACTTTTAAGTGTATTTCATTTGCATAATTTTGGAATATACTAAATTATTCTAATGCTTAGTACCAAGAAAACCTTACTTTAAAGTTCTCAGTTAAAATAGTTGGTCACCACTAGATGGCAGTGTAAATTTTATTTCTAAAGGTGTATGTACATCAGATGCTAATTTTATAGTGCATAAAAATGGAAGCGACAGTCATTTTGGAAAGCTTAATAAAACCGGTATAAGCCTATCAGTTCCAGCTCCTTTCTTTAGTACTTTACAACTTAGGTTAAATAAGTGGTTGTAGAGATCTCTCATGGAAATCCATTATTAACTCCCATTATTTGCCTTGAAAAGGCATCCAGCCAGGTGAATGCTTTAGAGGTTGGTTTAGTTCAGGCCACCCTGTCCCCTTATTAGCCGTGCAAACCTGAGAAAGTCACTTAATCTGTAAAATGCAGTGTCTTCCTCTAAACCAGGGGTCAGCAAACCACAACCTGTAGGCCAAGTCCAGTCTACTGCCTATTTTTGTACAGCCTGTGAGCTGAGAATAGTTCTTATATTTTTAAATGGCTGGGGGGAAAATAATAACAATAGGGACTTCCCTGGTGGCTCTGGTTAAGACTCCTCGCTCCCAATGCAGGGAGCCCGGGGTCGATCCCTGGTCAGGGAACTAGATCCCACGTGCATGCCGCAACTAAGGAGCCCACCCGCCACAACTAAGACTTGGTGCAACCAAAATAAAGAAGAAAGAAATATTAAAAAAAAAAGAAGATGAAATTAAGGGAAGATGCTGGGCCAGTGCCCCACCTCCTCTTCCCTAGTTAATTAAATACACTGTCCCTCCTAACAGTATACATGTAATACATAAGAAATAAAACCAGTTTTTAAAAATAATAATAATTATAATAATATTTTACCACATAAGAAAATTATATGAAATTAAATTTTTGTGTCTATAAATAAAGCTTATTGGAACAGCGCCACGCCCATTCATTTGCATGTTATGGATGGCAGCTTTTACACTACGACAACAGAGCTGAGTGGCTGTGACAGGCTATATGGCCCTCAAAGTCTAATATGTATACTCTGTGGCCCTTTTCAGAAAAGGTTTAAGGAGCCCTGCTCTAAATAATGAGAGTGATGATCACTTGCCACTAGTTAGGAGATTCAAACAAGACAGTACAATTGAAATGCAGTGCACAAAGAAAAAAGCAATGAGGGGACTTCCCTGGTGGCACAGTGGTTAAGAATCCGCCTGCCAATGCAGGGGACACGAGTTCGAGCCCTGGTCTGGGAAGATCCCACATGCCGTGGAGCAACTAAGCCCATGCGCCACAACTACTGAGCCTGCGCTCTAGAGCCTGTGAGCCACAGCTACTGAGCCCACGTGCCACAACTACTGAAGCCCGTGCACCTAGAGCCCGTGCTCCGCAGCAAGAGAAGCCACCGCAGTGAGCAGCACGCGTACCGCGACGAAGAGTAGCCCCCGCTCGCCGCAACCAGAGAAAGTCCGCGCGCAGCAACGAAGACCCAACGCGGCCAAAAATAAATAAATAAAATAAATAAATTTTTTTTAAAAAAACAATGGATTTATAAAAAGATTATAAGGCTGCTATTCTGTAACTTTGCAATAGTTTTAAACTTTTGATTATAATGGTGGGATTAAGGCATTCTCCTTGAACAGCACAGCTCAGCTCCACGCACTGTGTCAGTGTTTCCAGAGCAGGTGTGGACTTACTCCGAGTCGTCATGCTGCTCAGGACAGTGGGCAGCTGGCCTCGGCCTCCCCCTTTCCCGGCTACCATGGCAGCACACTCTGGGGCGGAGGACCAGGGTCCCTGGAGCCCGTCTCACCCTGCCACTTACTGGTTGTGTGGCTGCAGCGTCAGCAGAACTAGAGCTCCTGAGGCTTTCTTAGTCTTGACCAGTCATTACCCCATTATAGAAACTCAGTCTTGAATTCCTTTTCCCAGTTGCAGTTCATGGCCAGCCAGTGCAGTCTGAGTTTCACTCCTGCCCCTGTTTTGGTCCCTTTGAAAGGTCAGGGACTTTGAGGGTCAATCACACCTAGGTTCTAGTCCCAGTTCTGCCACATATTAATCATGTAAGTGTATACAGCTCACTTCACATCTTTGTGCTTGCTTTTTTTGTTTGGTTTTAAATAAAGTGTGGATAATGTTCTTGTGAGGATTAAATGAGATGTGTGAGAGTTCCTGGCACGTAGAAGTCCCTTGGTGAATGGTACCTGAATTGGAATCCCATTTGACCTGTGATGAAGGTGGGGCAGTGGTCAGTTGATAAAGAAAGCACCTCTGATTTCCTGCCAGAGGTGGGAGGGAGGGAGAGAAAGAGAGAGAGAGGATGCCAGAGTCAAGTCGACATGACAGAGATGGACGTGTTCTCAGCTTGATCACTAGTGAAACCTAGGGTGGCGGCAGAGGTTAGGTCTGCAGGCGGGTGACCTTGCTCAAGGCTCCTGAATTAGACGCACTCAGCCATTGGTGCCACTGAACGGTCACAGCCCCGGAGCACAGAGAGCACAGAGGCCCCTGATAGCATATGAGAGAGAGGGCAGGCGGATCCCAGAGGAGAGGAGAGAGAGGAGCCGTGGCTCCATGCATGTTCACGCCCGTGCCCAGGTCCTTCTGCCAGGCTGCCAATCAGAGAAGTCCCTGCCCCCAAGGGAGGGGCAGGAGGGAGGAGGCTGAGGTTAGGTGTCACGCTAGAGGAGTAGATTCATGTAGAAACATGAGGACCAGGGAATAAGCATTCCCCTCCATGCCCTACATTCTCTCCAGATGGAGAAAGGCCATCCTTATCTTCTCCCATCAAGCTCTCCCTCCCAAAGGTGGTAGACTGTTTAAAGCCTTTCTTTTTTTACTGCTCTGCCTCCCGATGCAATGTGCTGGCCTTGGCCTGTTCCTGAGAAGATTTTGGATAGAGTGTGATCATGGAATTGAGAGAAACATTGCCTTCAGACCCATAAGGCTATGTTAGCTTGGCATAGTTAGGAAGCTGTAATCTTTTCCACAATGTAGAGCTCAGACTTTATTGACCCATTTAATTTTTTTAAAATAATGACATTTTACTAGAGCAGAACAGCATGCAACCTAGATAGCCTCTGGCTGGACCTCTTGAATGATTTTAATTAAAACTAATTCCTCCACTTCTGGTAGATGTACCTTTTCCTTAATATCCTGGCGACAAAACGATACCACCTGGGGGAGAAACTTTCTTGGTTTTTGTTGTTGTTACTAATAGAATAACCATACTGTCAATTTCCAGTTTAAAAGGTTAATATATAATGTCTCCTAAAGGAACATCACCTTTTAATTGAGTAATCAGTTTTATCAAATTAACCTTTAGACCTTTTCAATTTCACTGAGCTGAGTTTCCATTAAGTCAAAATAGAGTAGGAGGATGTTAATCTGATGTTCTTGGAATTAGTCATTTATCCGTCTGCTCCGACCACCGGGTGCAATGCCACTTGGAAGTGGGTACCTGTCTTATTTATTTGTTCCTGACCCCGTTAGCCTCCGTTTCCGCGGAGATGGTTTCTAGGAGATGGTTTCTGTTAGGGGCGGCACAGGACTTGCCGCCCCTCTGCTCACTGCTCTCACTCCGCCCGCCTTGACCTGACTGGGGAGTTGGGAGGAGGGTGGAGCATGCTTGCCCAGCCCCTCCCCCTCTCTCTTGGGTCTTCTGCCTCAGGTAGAGTGCATTCTGTCAGGGTTACCATGTTAAGCCAAACTAGTTAAGAAAACAAAGTATTGGGGAGGGTTGGGAGAGGGAAATAGGTCTCTGTTGCTTTTCAGGTTCTGCTGAGGGGAGGACCATCCATTCCCCAGGAACCCATGGGCTTCCTTCTCTCCTTCCAACGACCCCCCACCCCCGAAAATGTGGACCCTGCGGTTGGGTCGTGGGAAGGTGCCGCACTGAGGGAGGAGAGGAGACTGGCCTCCTGGTTGGCCCTGAGAAGAGCCTCAGGCTTACTCTTCCCTCTTCTCTTGGGTGCCTGTCATCAGGATGGACACATTCCCTGCCCCTCTGTGCCTCCACTTTTCCAGGGAAGGCTCTGGAAGGGGGGTGCCTGCAGGTCTTGGGGTGGGAGTGAAATAAATCCGGGAGGGACCTATTAAGGAGCACAGTTGTGTAGCTGTGTGTCAGGCCTCTTCAGGTCGGCCTCATGCATTAAGTGAGGTCATTCAGAAAGTATTTGACTATTGAGATATTGATTTATCAGCCTACTAAATCCTAGGTATTGCTTGTGATGATGGGATGCAGTAATGAACAGACAGACAAATGTCCCTGCCTTTATGGAACTTATATTTTGGAGAGGAAGATAGACAAGAAACAAAATAAATGAGTAAAACATAATAGTGTTAGAGCAGGATAAATGCTTTTAGGGGGAGGGGAGAAGGGAAAATAGAAATTGTCAGGGAGGGTACAAGTTTATAAAGGTAGCTTAGGGAAGGACTTATTAAGATGGGGGGGACATTGAGTAAACACCTAAAAGAAGTAAGCAGTCAGTTTATATAGATATCATCCAGGGAAAGGACATTCCAGAAGGAGAAGACGGAAGCAAGTGTAAGGTCCTAATGCAGGAGTATGTCTGGAGGGTTCAAGGAACAGCAGGGAGGCCAGGGTGGCTGGAGCAGGAGGGACTGGGGAGTGTGGGGGGCGGTAGTTGAAGGTGAGCTCAGAGAGAGGGCAGCAGCCAGATCTCGTGAGCTGTCTTACGGCTCGTGTAGCTCTTGTAAGGACCTTGGCTTTTACTCTTAGGGGGGAAGCACTAGAAGGTCTGTACAGAGGGTTGATAGGATCTGACTAACTTTCTAACAGGATCAGTAAGGCTAGTGTGTTAGAATAATCTGTGGAGGGACACGACAGAAGCAGCAGACCAGCTGGGAGGCTACGGTCACGGTCCAGGTGAGGGATGCCGATGGCATGGCCCAGAGGATGTGGATGTGGCAACGAGGTCACATTCTGGAATTATTTTGAACGTAGAGCCAACGAGATTTGTTAATGGATTAGCTGTGAGCTGGGAGAGAGAAAGAGGTGCAAGGATGACTCCAGGTTTGGGGCCTGAGCAGCTAGAAGGAATGGAATTGCCATCAACCCAGATGGGGGAGCATGTTTGAAGAGAGTGGGCAGGAGCTCAGTTTGGGGCATATTTGCAACACAGATTAAACATCTGAATAGAGATGTTGAGCCAGCAGTTAGATATACGTGTCTCAAGTTCAAGGAGAGGTTCAAGCTGAAGACATAAATTTGGACTTGTCACTGTAGAACTGGTATATACGCTGACAAAAAAAAAGCCATGAGCCTAGCTGAACTCACCAAGGGAGCAGCGTAGACAGTGGAGAGATTGAGGGACTGAGGGTAAAAGGTATCAACCAAAAGCCTGAAAACGAGCAGGCGGGGAGATAGGAGGGAAACGGGAGAGAGTGTTATCAGGGAAGACAGAGGAGAAAACAAATCAGGGGGAGGGGAGCCATTAGCTCCATCCAATCTGTGGCAAGTAACTCAGGGGAGGGATGACCCAGCGGTGACCTTGGGGAGTGAGGACCACAGTGGGGGGGGTGAGGGCAAAAGGCCCTTTGGATGGGGTCGAGAGAGAATAGTCAGGAAGATGGAGACGGGGTTGTAAGCGTCTCAGAGTTTTACTGAAAAAAGCGGGGAAATTGGATCGTAACTGGTAGGAGACGTGGATTTGAGAGATTTTCTTTTGTTTTTTAAGTTGGGAGAAATAACAGCATGTTTGTATGTGGCTAGGAAAGATCCAGTAGACGGGGAACATTGATTTTATTGGGAACTAACACGTGTAGTGTTCACTGTGTGCCAGACACTGCCTAAGCACCGTGTCTACGCAGTAATTCTTTTACGGTTGATGGTGCACGAGAGAGAAAGGAGAATCACTGGGGCCAACCTGGTGCCCAGGTGGAGGGGCAGAGCTAGGAGATGGACACCTCATCCTTAGTAGCTGGGGAGAAGGCAGTGTGCCGGCCCATGGGAAGCAAGGTGGGGAGAGCTTGGAGGAGCGCCCAGAAACCAGGAAGCACAGTTATTACTGATGCTGCAGATGGGGACGGAGGTGTTGGAGGTTTGAGCTGTGAGGAGAAGATAGGAAACAGGCACCTGGGAGAGTGGGAAAGCAGACGCAGTGAGGACATACCGCATAATTGCCAGGCACCATTAGGGGGCCATGTGTGGTTAGTAATCATATAAAGCCAATATTTTGATCTCTGTCTGATTCCCACTTGATCCTAAACTCAGCCGCTGGTGAGCTAGTAACTCTCCGTTCTCTGTACAGCGCCGGTCTCCGGACTCTTAACTCCAAATGGCCCTTCTCTCAGTGCTTCCCACTCCTGGCATTCTTCCAGGAGCCAGACTCTTCCTATAGCCCTCGGAAGTTTAGGATGGAAAGAGTCAGATCAATTAAACAAAATCCAGGCAACCAAATATTTTTTGAGTGTCCACCGTGTGAAAGCAGTCTGTTATTAGTTTGTGGACTGCACCAGTGTTCTGTTCTCTTTATCAGGTGAACGTCAGTAACCTCAGCCCTGTGTCAGCTTTGTGGCCACTGTGCTGTATGTCACAGTGACTTTTCCCTTTCTCCTTCGTAAATTATAGAACTTCAGAACTTTAGTTTCTCTAGATTTTATCACAAAGTGTTTAGAAGACCATTTGCCCTGGTTTCATTTTTGAAAACAAAGTATCAATCATGGAACATCTAGTCTCAAGAGCATTACTTCTGTCCTTTTGAGTTGCATTATAAGGACAAGTGTTAGTAGCAGCTTCTTTCTTTCATATTTCCAGTTCTTTCTCCTCTTCCTTCTGTGCTCTTTGTTTCTACGACTGTCTCTTGCTTACCCAGGCCCCAGATCTCAGGGTGTGCTGATGCTTTGCCTCCAACGTCTACTCTGTTCCTGACGATTTTTACATCTCAGATCCATCACCTCTTTTCGGTCTTGCCACCCACGCTCTACCATTGCTCCTGTCTTCAGTTCGACAGAAATTTACTAGCACCTACCTGTGCTAGGGATATAAAGATGAATAAGGCAGGATTCTTTCTGACTTCCATAACCCATCACCTGAGCTTCCTCCTCTCTTCCAGCTAATGTGGAATTGCCAACATTTATCTTCTTCAAGCTCTGCCTTTCCATTGGCTACAGAATAAAACTCCTCAAGTCATACTGGAGGCCCACCAAGAACTCATCGCTTCTACCTAGCCTGTGCTCCAGCCAAACTGAACCACTGACTGTTCTCCAGACAGGCTCCCTCTCTCCCGATTCCGTTCTATTGCTCAGAGCGTCTGCTCTTGTCTCCCACGGCTACATCCTGCCTTTCAAGATTTAGTTCATAGATCACCTTCCTTCTGATTAGCTAATAGGGAATAAGCATCCCCTATTCTGAACTCTTCTACCTTTTATGACTCAAGAAGTGCCTTGAGCAGTGGTTAAGAGTATGGAGCCAGGATGCCTTGGTTCAAATCCAAACTCTGCTAATTCCTAGCTGTGTGACCTTGGCAAGTTACTTAACCTCTCTGTGCCTCAGTTGCATCATGCGTAAAATGCGAATTATAATAGTACCCACCTCATAGAATTTTGATAATTAAGTGGGTAAATATATGTGAAGTGCTTAGAACAGTGAATTAGTGTTGGTGTTAATGCATGGAAAGTGTTATATGGCTATTAACCTTTGTTTATGATGTATAGTTGTGTACATAAACCTGTGGATATTACCTATTGTGATATAGTTTATTGGGAGCAGGGTCTATATTTTGTTCATGTCTGTAGCTCAGACATTAACAGTTTCATTTCATAATGTATATTGGGCATATACTATGGGCAAGGTACTACACTCGCTCATATTTAATATTTATAGCAAAAATGAGATTGTGGTCTTTAACTTTTGTCCAGACCTTTTCAGTAACCTTTGGAACAGAGTCTAAAATAATTTACGTTATTCTCTCCTCTTCTCTGTCTTCAGGAAGTATCTAGTTGCATATTAAATTAATAGGCAGAATGTCAATGGTATTTTGTAATTTTGAACTTGCCCTTTCTTAACATACTAATCAACCAGATAATTTTTAAAAGCCTATTCCTTTAAATTTCTGAACCAGCGAATGAACTTACTCCTCTGGTTTTTTCCTTGTTTCTCCCTGAAATAAATTGACTAATCCAAACCTGTACCTAACATAATCTCCTTAAACTGAATCTAATATTTAGATAAATTGAAGTCTGTAATAAAATTATTCCTCTGCACATCATAAAGGAAATAAAATCAAAGTTTGAAAAAGTTATGTGTGCATGTCCTGTGAGAATATATCTTTTGGAATTATTTTCCAGATGGTTAACCTTTTCCAAATAGTAGTAATTTTGTTATGGTGATACTTAATTTGGGGCTATGTCACTGGCAAGCGTTCGGTACTTTTGATGAGTGTTTCAAATGCCGATTATATAGCTAGTGCTGTTCTTAAAACATCACAGAAGAATCAGAGTTTGAACCGTTTCTCAAGTTGCTCCATCTCCTCATCTGTCACGTCCTAAACTTCCTGTGCCATCTTTGGCCCCGCACCTTACCATCGTTCCTTCCACACCTGTGCTTTCTTCTGTGCTCTGTGTCCTAGGCGTCTCCTCATTTACCTCCACACCCAGTCAGCCCGGTCTTGTAGACCCAACCTATGAGATCTCTCTCAGATCTGTTATGCTTCCTCTCCCCCACTGACATGGCCTTGCCCAGGCTCTGTTCATCTCTTCCTGGATGCTCAGCGCCCTCTTAACTGGGGTCTGATTTCATCCACCTCCAGGCCAGCGACCACAGAAGACCCCATGCAAAATGCAGATTCCTCTGTTTAAAATCCTCCAGTGACTACGCCAGCCGGCAGTCCCCACCTTCTGTACCACAGGGTCTCCTTTCCAGTTGATAGTGGCATATTTGTATTTTGTATGATTGTTGTATTTGGGGGAAACCTATTGATACTGAAGAAACAGCTAATGCACATTTGGTAACTTTAAATAAATGTGTACTTATCATAATACTGTCTGCATTCCTTTGGAAAATTGTGTAGACATATGCTAGACACATTCAGTGTGGAGACACTGACCGGGTGCATGTGATGTGCTGCCCCTTGAAATAAATCAGGGGGTCCCAGAGGTCCATAGCTAGGATGCTTGGTTTACAGGGACCACCTGGTATACTTCTGTTTTCCCTTTCATTCTCAGATGTGTCCTGTTGTAGATCATACGTTATGTGGTCATTCCAACCATGACCCACAAGCTGGGGATTTGGAGCAGGTCTTCTCCCGCTGTCCCCTGTGTGGAGACTGTTCCTCTCCACCTGCCCAGCACCTCCCCTGCATGAACTGACCACTCCCCGCATGGGTCCCACAGTCCACTTTCAGACCAGTGCCATCCACCGCCGTTCCTTGTGCCCCCCGTGTCTGTGCCAGTCTCCCCTGTGGTGTGGTACCCTCTGTGGGAATCAGAAATGAGCCTTACTTAATTAACTTTGAACCCCCAGCCCTGCCACAGTGCCTGACATATGGGGGATTAGTATACAAGTGAGTGAATGAATGAATTGCGAGGATTAATAAGTAAATAAAATACATGTAAGTCACCGAGAATAGTGTCTGGTGCATACTAAGTGCTTAGCTAATGTTAGCACACCTACTGTGTGTGGGACAGCATTTTTAGGTACTGGGGAAACAGAAGTGAACGAGACAAAGTCCCTGCTTTCATGAAGCTTGCATTCTCCTGGGAGGAGATGGAAGTTACTATTTCAGAGTGCTGTAAAGGAAAACAAGCCAGGTAAGGAACGTACAGTCGGAGAGGAGTAGTGTGATTTGGGGAGCCGCAGCCCTCACATCACAAAGCAGAGTGTGGGAGGGCGGCTTTGAAGCTGAGAGACAGTGACTTAATAACCAGCACAGACTGTTTACAACAGCTGAGACATGGAAGCAACCTAAATGCCCATCAACAGATGAATGGATAAAGAAGATGTGGTATATATATATATACAATGGAATGTTACTCAACCATAAATTAGAATGAAATAATGCCATTTGCAGCCACATGGATGGACCTAGAGGTTATCATACTAAGTGTAGTAAGTCAGACAGAGAAAGACAAATATCATATGATATCACTTATATGTGGAATCTAAAAAATTGGTACAAATAAACTTATTTACTAAACAGAAACAGACTTAGAAAACAAAGGGGCTACCAAAGGGGAAAGGGGTAAGGAGGGATAAATTAGGAGTTTGGGGATTAGCAGATACATACTGCTATATATAAAATAAACAACAAGGAACTACTGTACAACACAAGGAACTATATTCAACATCTTGCAGTAATCTATAATGGAAAAGAATCTGTATAACTGAAGAATCTGTATAACTGAATCACTGCTGTACACCTCAAACTAACACAACATTATAAATCAACTATACTTCAATTTAAAACAAAAGAATTAGGGAGACTAAAAAAATAAAAACTAAAAATAACCAACATAGGCACTGACCACCACTGAGGGCGAGTGCTGGGTGCGGCACAGGGGGTGGTCCGGGGGCTGGCTCTGATCAGGCCGTGTGAGCAGAGATACGAAGGCCGAGAGAGGGCAGGCATCTGCTGGGCGAGAGTCCAGGCTGCCGAAGCCTGTGTGTCTGATTGGGGGACAGCAAGGAGGCCAGTGTGACTGGAGCGAAGTGAATGGGGGCGAGAGGCAGCAAGTGTGGTCACAGGTGGAGGTTGGGAATATCAGGACTTTATATTTTATTCTCAGTGAGAATGGGAACGGGAGCTTGTGCGGCTGGTGGGTGGAAATGGAATGATTATCTAAGGTCCCTTTTAACTTGACATTTTGTGATTCTGAATTTCAGCTGTAGTGTCCGGGGTATCTCATCACTGTTCATAATAATGCTGCAGCACCCACCCATGTCTTAACAGAAATGAGCACAGCGATATAACTACAGCAGCTTCAGGGTGCAGCATTACTGAAAGTGGGCACCCTTACTTGTTCAGTAACTTTAGAGTTTTAACTGATTATCAGGGGAAGTGAAATGGTTCTAAAAGCTCTTTCATTGTGAGTTTTGAAGACCGCTTGTGAACACGGGAGAAATGCCAGCCTGAAGCAGCTCTTCACAAACGGTGTCCCCGCAGCGCTCTCCATGCAGCCTCCAGGGGTTCCTCTGGGGGACTCCGACTCTGTCAGTGTGCTGTGTGACAGCCGTCAGTCGCTGCCCCGCTGTTCTCAAAGTCAAAGCCCACACTCTTAACAAGGCCTGTGTGCTCCGGCCCCTGATTCCACTCCAGGCCCGCCACACTCCCTCGCTGGCCTGGCCTGCTCCAGTTTGGTCTGCAGGAAGCTTTTCCTACCTGACGGCCTTCGTAAGCGTTGGTTCTACTGTCTAGAGCGTTCTCCCACCTCTTAGCCTGGCCAGTTCCTCCTCATCCTTCAAGTCTCAGCTTAAACGTCACTGCAACAGGGAACTTTGTTCTTCCTTTCACACCCCGTGACTCCATGTGTGGTCATTTGCTGCTGCCCTTTAATTTTGTCCCCCTCTCTCTCTTTGTTAGCCATGTCATGTCTGAATATGGGAGAATGACGGACACAGAACGAGACCAGATAGACCAGGATGCTCAGACATTCATGAGGACCTGCTCAGAAGCGATCCAGCAACTGAGAACACAAGGTGCCGTGCCCCGAAAGATGCAGCCAGCCAGCTGTGACTCAATTAAGTACTTACACGATGCATATGGCACAGCCGCGTAAAGCTCTCCTTTTGTGTTCTTATTTCGATTTAGGTTTCAGAACTTTAAAATTCTTTTTTCCTGATTAGTGTTTTAACCTAAGCTGTTAAAAATAATGAAAAGGCCATGAATTCAAGTTAAACAGATGGGAAGAGGGAGGCGGAAAGGACCTCTCCAGACAGAACCAAAAATTTACCAAGGGGCCAGGGTCAGAGAAGATGAATCGTGTGTGGAGGTGTGTGCATGTGTGCCTGTGTTCTGGGTGGCACTGAGAGGGGCAGCAGTTGATGGCATGTGGACAAGGATGCAAGGCCTCTAAACTCTCTACTTAGAGTATTAAAGTAAACTGTAGTATCAGACTCTTGTGGTTAAGAGGAAGGCTCTGGAGCCTTGGCTGCTTATGTACCCACCCCAGCTCCACCATGTTCTGGCCATATGGCCTTTGGCAAGTCACTTAATCGCCCTGGGTCTCAGTTTCTTCATCTATAAAATGGAGATATTTCTTAGTGTATATTTCTTAGGTATATTTCTTAGGATTGTTATGAGAATTCTCATAGCATCCTTAGAACAATAGCTAGCATTAGGGTTACTATTATCATCTCACTTTCACTGATGTTTAATTCTTACTGAGGGACTGAGATGGCTTCCTTGATTCTTTTTTAATTTGCTTAGGCAGATACAGATTACATTAACATAGCATAGAGTTCAAGTGGCCAGATGCTATTGTGCTTGACACAGACTTTCGTTTGGGAAGCTTCCATGGACAACCTGGAGAATCTGTTGAAAGCTATAGATATTCCTGCCAGGAAAAAAATATACGTATGCACAAAATTTTGTGTATGATTTCATGGATCCGCTAAATTCCTCATGTGAATCTCAGATTACGCGGCCCTATGGTAGAAACAGATCATGCCCCCTACCCTTAAGGACATTCATTGAGATAACCTAGAAAATACATGAACATTAATAAAATGAGGAATTAAGTACCAAACCACGTGACCTTGTCCTCCTTATTGACTCTGAGCCTTAGTTTCTTCATGTGTAAAACAGGCATAATTATAATTGCCTTTTGGATTGTTTGGATCATTAGCAGTGAGTTGTGTAAAGTACTAACAGGGTGCCTGCACGTGGTAGGTACTCAGTCTCTCATAAACCGGAGCTGTCCTAGCAAAATAACTGGCACAGACTCTAAGAAGAAGTGATGGTTCACAGAAGAAAGGCATCCTTGTGGCTCAGTGACTCAAGGTTTCCTGGAGAAGGAAGGTTTGACTCGGTGTCTAAAGGAAATGTGAATGGCTGAAGGGAGAGGACGGAGCATTCCAAGCTGAAAAACAGGCAGGCAGAGGGGGCGTGTGTGCTCTGAGTTTAATTTAAACATGTTACTTGAAGGTCAGCTTGAGCGTTGGACGCTGTTAATACGAACGGGGTCAGCACTCAAGAAGAGGGCCGTGTCAAATGCGATCCCTACGTGCTGTAATAAACCATAAATTATTTGACTAGTTTTTCTGCAGGTTTAATCTTTTGCTCTCACAAAGCCTAATAAATCTTACTCTTTTAAAAATGTAATGTCACTTGACACAAGACTTGTTTTATAGCTGTATTTTTAAGAATACTTCTAATAAAGAAACTGTTGTGAGGAAGATGATGAATTGTTCTTCTGTATAATTGAATACAGAGCCCTGAATATTGTCCTTTTCTGTTACAGCCCACAAGGAGATACATTCCCAGCAAGTGAAGGAGCACAGGAGTGCTGTTTTGGATTTCATTGAAGATTACTTAAAAAGTATTTCATTTTATCTTAAAAGTCAAATGTGGCATTTCACAATAGATGGGATGCAACATTTAGCTTTGCTAGCTGAAGACTGTCCTGTCTCATTGTATTTAATGATACCTTTGCCTGAGACGCAGTTCTAAGTGGTCTCTGGTATTTTCCCCTGAACAGGAGTATGTAAACTTTACTCAGAACAAAGAGCCATCCGAGTTAAGCGAGTGGTGGACAAGAAAAGATTGTAAGTATTGTCTCCATTGGTGTTCTTTAATTAATAATAGTAATGATAATAACAGCAACTAAAGTTTGTAGAGCACTGTGCTTTAGAGTCAGACTGGGTTGCTATATAAACATGAAAAATAAGCTAACTTAATCAGGATATGTCATAATTAGTGAGATCAGTAGCAAGTTCAGAGTGGGGACTGGTACCATTGAGTAGCAAAGCCTAGGACCTAAGAGCTCCAGCTTGCAGGCAGGCAGCCTGTGTTCAAATCCTGGCTTTGCTGTGTGACTATGGGAAGATTGCTTAACTTCTCTGTGCCTTAGTTTCCTCATTTGTAAAATGGAAAGATTTATAATACCTACCTTGTTGGGTTGTTGTGAGAACAAAATGAGTTGATATAGGTAAAACACTTGCCGTGAGTGGTTAATATATGTTAACTTATACTATTAACTGCTCTTAAGCATTTACCATGTGTCAGGCACTATGTTTATTTCATTTAGTCCTCACAGCCACTCTATTAAAAAGTATTAGTATCCCATATTATAGAGGAAATTGAGGCTCAGGGAATTTGGGTTACTTGCCCGGTATCACATAGCTGAACTCAGATTTGAATGTCAGGTTAACCAGGGCAGATTTCTCAAACAATGGGCTTTGTGTTGGATGTTGAAAGAAAATAATCTGGGTAAGGGATTAGAGAGGAAGGAAGCAGTCCAGGCTCAGGCAGGAGGGCAGGCAGAGTATTTGCCCAAAGCAAGTCCTGGAGGAGAAGTTAGGGCCTTGATGGTGTGTGATTTATCATCGAGATGGTGCGTGGTCACTGGGTCTCACACCCACCAGAGCGAGAGATGCCAATTCTGCTTCCTTATCTCAGGCGGACCTTGACACTTGAGACTTAACAGGTACCTTGAGTAAAGTGAGAAGGGGCTTTTGCAGCTGCCTCCTCAGTTCCTGGTTCTCAGCAGAGGTTTGGACAAATTAAGATCAGATGGGAATTGTTCTCATTTAGGCAGTGAAGTTCATCCTCGTCTCCTGTCAGATAGCTGCCCTGTGCCAATTACTTTGAGCAGAGAACCTTGAGGGAAATAACTGTGTGACCCTTCACCATGTAGTCCAGCCCTCCCTTCTAGTTCTTTCCTCACCTTACCCCAGAAGGCATCTGCCTAAAACACATATACTTTTATCACTCCCTTGCTCTAGTGTCTTAACAAAGCTAAACTTCACAGCATGACATTCCAGGCCCGTAATGATTTGTTTCCTAGTTGGTCTCCGTGGATTTATGCTCTGACTATACCTGACTACTTTGTGTTCTAAAGAGGCCTTGTTCTTTTAAATTTTTATGCCTTAATCCTTGCTGATGTCTCTGCCCAGAACGCCCTTCACATATAAACTTATATTCTCTGCCCCTGTCCCCCCATTCATGTGGCAAGCAAATTCCTATTCATCCTTCCAGCCCCGGTTAAGATGTTGCTTGCTCTTTAAGGACTTTCGCAGTTCCCACGCGCCATATTAGTGGCTCCTTCCTATGTAGGTTCCCTGCGCGTTGTCATGGTCAGGTGTGACACTTCCACTCTTGGAAAAGCGGCTAGTACGCCCCCTTAGCCCAGTGAGCAGCATGATGCCTGTCCCAGTCTAGGGAAGCCACTCAGTAAGGACTGTGGAATGAATGAATGAATGGCAAGTTTCCTGAAGATAATTTGGCTGTAAGCAGAGTTGTTTCCATTGTCAAGTTGGATTGGTGGGGTCTTTGTTTTTGTATTATTTTGTTTTCATTGGTGATGGTTATTGTTAAAAATCATTCTTATAAAATAGATTTGAGAAACCCAAGTTCTCATGTTTTATGGCATTGTTGCTACTCTCGTGTTTGTTTTTTTCTTGGTGAAAGAAAAGCATATTTGTTAGTAAAGGGGCAGTCTGATAGTTTCGTATTTTAAATCTTTCACAGTCTAAGGGAAAAGTTATTCTCTGATGGTGTTTATTTTCATAGAATGGTAATATCAGACTAATCTCTCACACCAAAGGGCTCTTATTCCAAACAGGGTAAAAACGTTTTGCCCATGAAGGCAGACATAGTCTCAGCCGAGCTTTCTGGGTTTTTCTCTCCATGCCTGCTCCATTTCTTAGAAGGATGCACCATTGTCAAATGTAACTCTCTTCACCCATCCCTAGGCACTGTGCTACCTGAGTTGACAGTTGCACCTGCTGTTAGTTGCCTTAAGCTGAACATGCGGATGGTGATAACTCTTGATGGGGTCTCACCTCTGTTCTTCCTCCTGCTATGAGACTGAGAGTCCTTTGAAGACAGGGACCATTGTGTCTTTTCTCTCTGTGGTCCCAGTGCCTTAGTCAGAGCCTAGCACAACGTAGGTGCTCAGTTAAGGGTTCTTGAGTGAAGGAAGGAATGGGGCACAGACACTCATTACAGGATCCTCAGGTCTGCGTATTGAGAGCTTATAAAATGGACAGGTTGTGGGCAGTATAGACACAGCATTGGCACAGGTGACCTTGTCATCCCCAAAGGGTTTGACATACACCCATATCCTCCTGATCACCTGAAAGCACTAATATTTTGGTTAAGATTTAAGTTGAAATAGCCAACAGATGCCCTCCTGGGTATATGCTCTAATTTAAAACATCAGAAACATTTCCCCTTTCCAGAAAGTAATCAGGTTGTGTATCAATCGCCTTTCTTTTTCCTGGGAAGAGGTGTAAGATGGCGATCTGGAAATTAAAACTAACCTCTGATATTGTTTTTCACTAGTTCAGAGCATTTTCTTTGTTTAGGCGTAATAAACTACACAGAAATCCAGGAACACATCCAAACTTAAAATAGTAGGGCTTCTCTTCAAATTGCTATTTCTTTCTTATTCAGTGGTGGGTGAGTCGTCTGATCCTGAATCTACCCATGGCTAACCTTACTTTAAAGTTTGATGGGTTTTGGCCCATCATTTGAACACATCACTTTTCACTAGTACAGTGATATTCTTAGAGTGGGAACTTTTGGCTATTTGTTCTGCTTTAAGGGAGACTTGAGATTGATAAAACATATTGCCTGAAAGATTATGTTTCTTCTAACATTGCACAGGTTATGAAACAACAGATAGGAAGTCTAGACAAGTTTACAGCACCTTCTGAATTTATCATTGTAGCTTGAAGTTAATTATCAGAATATTGTCTAATCCTACTATTAATTCTAAAGGATAATGCAAGTGAGAATTTCCTATGATATTCTGAGGAAATCCTGGCAACCTAAATAAAATAAGTGTTACTCTGTAAACAGGTTCCATGGTCAAACAAGTCTGAGAAACCCTTAGTGTATAATAGAGTTCCTTGAGTCTTTACACTGACCCTGTGCCTTGATTACGTCTTTCTAAGAGAGAGCCCTGCTCACTGTGGAGCCTTTTACTCTTGAAACACCTGGCAAACACACTTTAGAAATAGTGCCCAACCCCATGGCCAGGTGTATGACCTTGAGTTATTTATTATTTACTCCCTTAGGTTGGTTACAAAAGATAAAAATTTTGCTGCATTCCATTTTTCCTTCTCCTTTAAAGAAAAATTGGTATACTTAACAACACATGCTCGCCATACTTATTTGGTACTTAAAGAATGTATTCATAGTATTATTTATGATTTGGTCCTCTCATTCCAACTAGATTGGAAGCTTGGTGAAGGCAGAATTTTGTCTTTTACCTCTTTATATCCACAGCCCCTAACCCGGTATCCTACACATCGTAAGAGCTCAATAAATTTTGCCAATGTTGGGGATGATAATGATGATAGAGATGAAGAAAACAAGAAGTGATATGATGTGATACTAAGTCCATAGCAATGATTTTGTGTGTTTTTTTTTAATTTCAGCTTTTTTGTATTTGACATACAAAATTTTAAAATATTTAAAGAGTACACTGTAGTAATTTGATTTATGTATGCATTATGAAAGGATTCCTGCCCATCTAGTTAATTAACACATTCATAACCTCATATATTTATCATTTTTTTACCTATTTATTTATTTTTTTTTTGAATTTTTGTATTTTATTTTATTTATTTTTTATATAGCAGGGGTTTTTTTTGCTGAGAACATTTAAGTTCTTTTCTCTTAGCAAATTTCAGTTATACGATACAGTGTTATGAGCTATAGTCATCATGTTGTACATTAGATCCTTAGACCTTGTTCATCTTATAATTGAAAGTTTGTACCCTTTTACCAACCTCTCCATATTTCCCCCACCTGTGATTTTGTCTTATTCACCACCTAGAACAGGGGACCAGCAAACTATGGCCTGTAGGCCAAATCTAGCCTGTTTTTGTACAGCCCTCAAGGTGAACATGGTTTTTATACTTTTAGATGTTTGTAAAACAAGAAGCAAAAGAAAAAAAGAAGAATATGGGGATAGAGACCATATATGTTCTTTCACAAAGCCTCCAGTATTTCTCATCTGGCCCTTTACAGGAAAAGCATGCTGACCCTGGCTTAGACCAAACTCTCTGAGGTGAAGGACCGCATTCTTGTTGTGTGTTCTTTGCAGTCCATCGGGGACTGATGTGTCACGTTCCACTGCGCAGGTCAAGTTCATAGCTTGTGCTGCTGGTGAGCCACCACAGTAGTTTGACAACACCTGAAGTGGTCTATACCCTGTTCAGAGACAGGAGCCCCCTGATTAAATGGCAGTATCAAATTGCTATACAAGTTTCTATATGCTTATTCTTCATTTTTGTACTTATTCATAGCAGACCAGTAACAAACAGTTCATAGTCTCATACTAGTCTGCGGACCATACTTTGAGTAGCACTGGCCTGAAAATCACCCAGTATGGAGTAGATGCCCAGTAAATATCTGTAAGTGTGAAGATGGCTTAAGGTAGTGTGAGATATTCCCGCTCTGTGGGAGCAGAGGGTACCTGTGCCAGAGTGCATACCTTAGACTGAAAGCCATCTTTGAAATGAGAGTGCAATAATATTAGGTATCAAAAATATCTCCTTTCTACCCAGAGTCTTTGTTGGGGGCATAAAAGAAGTAGAAGAGCTATGCCTGACTCTGGAATATTAATCATTTTTCTCTAATATTTGTATAGGGCTTTATTTAAGGTTTGCAAAGAACTTCTTCCACATATTTTCTTGTTTTAAAACTGGAAAATCTGTTTCTCTCCCTCTCTTCTATCTCTTCCTGTTCTTAAGTTTTAAATAAAATCCCAAAGTCTTTCAAATAAGGGACCTGGAAACAGATGTTGGCCAGGTGGAAACTGTTTTGATTGCTGTTATGAAATGCTCAGCTTTCAGTTAGAGAAGTCAATTTAAGTAAATCATGGAGCATAAACTGATCTTTCTGATGACTTTTTAAAAATTGCTTTTTTCAAATTACCTTCAACTAGTTAATCTGTAATTTCCCTGAGGGTCTCAGTAGACATTCTGTATATAATTAGATCTGTTTTTATCACTTAAAAAAAAAAAAAAAGCACTCAACTTCATCTACGTCTGCTGCATTGCAGTCTTTTATTCATTTTAAATTAAAAACTGGCACATTAGCATACCCTGGACACAAAGGGCGACAGACATTAATGGAACCCTTTATTTAAAAGTCAGTTAAGCCCCTCTCCTTCCTGAACAATTCAGTCCTGCAGCCATGGAGTGGGGCACAGTAAGGCGCGAGTCTGCAGCTTCGGGGAGCTGTCATTTCCCAGGGCAGGTCAGAGTCTGAGCAAGCTGAGGAGGGGTGGCTCAACATGGGCAGTGAGCAAGGACAGGGGCGTGTCCACATGGGGGAGGAGTGGCAGTGGAGGTGGCAAGTTGGTAGTGTACAAGGGGGACTGATCAAATAATAAGTATATACGGATAATGGGAGCCAGGTTTCACACTCTCAGGGGAGTGAAAGGGAAATGGAATTGGAATGAAAAGTACTGGTGTGAACTCATGGTTTTCATTTTACATAGGTAGATATAGAAATGAAATATGGTTGTAAATGTGTATGCGTATCTAGATCTGCAAACACATACACATATTTTCTGGTTCTGTCCACCGAGAGGGCCTGGACGCACCGACATCCCAGTAGCAATGAGAATACTTAGCACTCAGATCTTGGCCTTTTAATAGCAATTTCAGCTTCCAGGAACCAGCGCTCCTTGGAGAAATGGCTGATTCTGGGGCTGGGTCAGGGAAAGTATAAAATGAGCCTGGACCATTTTGTTGGGCCAGAAAGCAAGGAACGGCTCAGAGAGTGATGGGGACATGCAAAAAGGACATAAGCCAGTTTGAAGGGGCTTCCGCTGACCAAATTAGAGACAATTGGAGCGTCAAAATACATGGTAGCAGATTATAACCCATTGAATAAAGTAGGGCATCATGAGCCCATCTAGAGAGGAATAAATAAATGAGTAAATTGAAAGTTTGAAATTGATAATTGCATAGTATCTAAGCAGTCCCTCTCCCAGGACTTATTAATTACAAAGAGGGAAAGAGTAACTTTACGGTTACGGCCACTACCTTAATCAAGTGATCAAAGTGAAATCATGTACAGCCTGATAGGATGAAATGAGAAGTATAGAAATAGAATATCACTTCTATCATATCATATTGTTTTTACACCAGAGATGCATAACCTGAATCCAACCGCAAGGAAAGGTCAGACAAACTCAAACTGAGGGATGTCTTACAGAATAACTGGCACGTTATTGTGTATCAAGGATTTGAAACTCAAGGAAAGGCTAAGATCTGTTCAATCCAAAGGAGACTAAAGAGAAATGACAACTAGATGCAGTCAGTGTGTGACTCTGAACTGAATTTTTTTCTTACAAAGGATATTATTGAGATCTGGTCAAATTAGAATGGGGTCTAGGGAGAGGATGGGAGAAATGTATCAATGTGAATTTCCTGATATGGATGGTTGTATTCTGACTGTATCAAAGAATACTCTTGTTTTTAGGAAATACTAAAATATTCAGAGGTGAAGGGGCATCAGGTTGGCAACTTACTCTCCAATGGTTCAGGAAAAAGCATTCTTCGTACTACAGACTTCTCTGCACGTGATTATTTCACAATAAAATAAAACCCCACAAGATCCCATTTCACACATGTTAGAATGGCTAAAATAAAAGTGATAAATGTTAGGGAGGATATGCAGCAACTGGAACTCTCATTATGGCTGGTTAATAATTGGAACTCTGATTTATGGCTAGTTACTTCTAATAAAGTAACTCTTTATTAGAACCAGCCAGGGACTTCCCTGGTGGTGCAGTGGTAAGACTTCACGCTCCCAATGCAGGGGGCCCGGGTTCGATCCCTAGTCAGGGAACTAGATCCCACATGCATGCCACAACTAAGATTTCACATGCCACAACTAAGGAGCTGGCGAGCCGCAACTAAGGAGCCCGCCTGCCGCAACTAAGACCCAGTGCAACCAAATAAGTAAATAAAAAGAAATTTAAGAAAAAGAAAAGAAAAGTATATTAACAACCAATTTATAAAAAAAAAAAAAAAAAGAACCAGCCAAATAGTTCTCCAAAGTTAAATGACCACCCAATGGCCCAGCAATTCCACACCTAGGTTCTTTATGCCTAGAATATCCTTTCTGCTTTTCTGTGCCTGGCAAAACTTTACTCCTCTTTCAAGAGTTTGCCTAAATGACACTTCCCCTGAGAAGCCCCCAGTTATTTCTACTCTCTGAATTAGTAGCAGTAAGAATTTATAAAGTACTTACCTTTTCCATAGTACTTTTTTTTTGGTCTGCTGTGTTATTTAGTCTTTGCAATGACTTTGAGTGTTAATATTGGAAGGATACCAGAAGCCAGGTTTCTTATTATCTAAGATGTGAAACAGAAAAAGGCAGAATGAACCTTGTTTTATTGGTTGGAACAGAAGATACTGGAAGCTGCTCTACAGATATGGAAACTGAGGCCCAGTGCTTACAAGGTGAGCCAGGGCAGCACCTACTGCACGCCAACCTCTATGCTAGGTCTGTTGTCACGGGTGATCTCATTCAATGTTGACAAGAACCTTTTTTTAGAAAAGCGCTATTTAATTCATTTTGCAGATGAAGAAAACTCAGACAAAGAGGATTTAAAACAACAAAACAAAACAAAAAACCTGTCACATTGCAGATAAGTGGCAGACTAGAGGCTACTCTGCAGATAAGCTGCAGACTAGGATCCAAGCCCACTTTTGTCTCCAAACATATTTCTGAACATATTTATCTTTCTCAGGCAGTCAATCAGCCAATGGTTTAAGGACCCAGTCTCCAACCACCATGGATGTGTGGAATTACTGGAGTAACCTGTCAGCCAAGACAGTCTAGGAGGACATCAGGCCAGTCCTACTGAGGAACATGGCTGAGGACAAGGCTGTGCACACTCAAGCAGCTTGTGGCTGCCCCCCCGAGACCTGTCCCCTGCTGATCTACCAAGGCTCCTCAAATCCTTCCCCCTCCACAGCACCAACCCAGAAGATGAGCACTAGTTGGCCCCTAATTGGAAGACGCTGCTGAGTCCCTTGCACTGATTACAGCAGTGTTCTCCCTTCTCTGAATTTTTTGATTTTTTTCTTTTTTTTTTTTTTTTTTTTTTTAGATTTTTGGCCACACCACGCAGCATGTGGGATCTTAGTTCCCAAACCAGGGATCGGACCCGTGCCCCCTGCAGTGGAAGCACGGGGTCTTAACCACTGGACCACCAGGGAAGTCCCTGAATTTTTTGAATTATTAATGGATTTTGTCAGCTGTTTTCTTCTGTTCCTCCATTGGTCTGCATCTTGTCAGAATAAAAAATGTATATTTCTTTAGGATTTCACAAGACTATATAACCCCTCTGCCTTTTCTTATTACCCAGTGATAGTAGCAGCAGTAGTAAGAGTGGTAGTAATAGCTAATTTTTTCAGCTCTTGCTCTAGACTGGTCTAGAGCACCTTTTCCTCTGCTTATTGACCATTCGTATATTTTCTTCTTTGAGATGTCTGTTCAAGTCTTGAACCCATTTCTTTACCGGATTGTTTGTCTTTTTATTGTTGACTTGTAATGGAGTTATTTTTGTATAGCATGCATACAAGTTCCTTGCTGGATATGTGCTACAAATATGTTTCCCTGTTCTGTGGCTTGTCTATTCATTTTCTTAAAGGTGTCCTTTGATGAGCAGAAACTCTTAATTTTGAGGAAGTCCAATTTATCTGTTTTTATATTGTCTACCAAGCTATTCTTTCATGTTTTCTTCTAGGATCTTTGTGATTCTAGGTTTTATGTTTAGGCCCATCATCTATCTCAGATTAATTTTTTGATATAGTGAGATAAGGTTGAGGTTCATTTTATTCCATATAAATATCCACTTATTCCAGCAATATTTCAACTTTCTTTTCCTCATTGAATTGAACTGGCACCTTTGTCAAAAATCAATTGACCATACATATATATCTGTTTCTGGACTCTTTATTCTGTGTTATTAATCAGATTTTTCTTATTCTGGTACCTCACTATCTTGATTACTGTGGCGTTGTAGTAAATCTTCAAGTCAGCTGATGTTAGTCCCCCAAATTTCTGCTTTTTCAATATTGTTTTTGCTATTCTAGATCCTTTGTATATTTCCATAGAAAGTTTAGAATCAGCTTGTTAGCTTCTTCAGAAAACCTGCTGGGATTTTTATAGGGATCATATCGAACCTATATATAAATTTAGGGAGAATGGATATCTTAATATCTATCCACAAGCATGGTATATCTTTTCATTGATTTCTATCTTTATATTTAAATTTCTTTTTCTCAGCAATATTTTGTCATTTTCAGCATAGAGGTGTTGCTCATCATTTGTTAAATTTATTCCTAGATTTTTTGAAGCTCTTGTAAGTGGTATTGTTTTATTAATTTTCCTTTTCAATTTCTCATTGCTAGTGTATATAAAATACAATTAATTTTTGTATCTGCAAAATACTTTCTGTCCTGCAAACTTAATTAATTCACATATTAGTTCTAGCAGCTTTTTTGTAAATTCTGTGTAATTTTCTGCATAAACAATAATGCCATATATAAATAACATAATCTTTATGCCTTTTATTTCTTTTTCTTGCTTTATTGCACTGCCTAGGATGTGGGCCTCCAGTACCATGTTGAATAGAAGTGGTTAGAATGGACATCCTTGCCTTGTTCCTAATTACGGGGCAAGGATTTATTGCTTCACATTAAGTGTGATGTTAGCTATAGGTATTCTGTAGCTCTTCATCAGGTTAGGAAATTCCCTTCTTTGTCAGGGGTTCCCAGGACTGCCCTCAGGTTTAATGATTTGCTAGAAGGACTCACAGAACCCAGAAAATCTGTTATACTCATGGTATAGTATTACAGTGAAAAGAAACAGATTAAGATCAGCAAAGGTGAAAGGCACGTAAGGCAAAGTCCAGGAGCCACCAGATGCAAGCTTCTTGTTGTCCTCCCAATGGAATAGTACGGACAGTGCTTAATTCTCCCAGCAATGAGAATGTGTGATGTGGGACAACATGTACACAGTATTTGTCAACCAGGGAAGCCCACAGGACTTCATTGAGGATCAGTCATGTATGCATGGAGCACCCAAGCCGCTGACTTTAGTTAATCAGTCTCTAGTCCCTCCAGAGGTCAAACTCAAACAGCTTGGTCCAAGACCCCAACATTAATCACATTGTTAGTGTAAACTGTCTGGTGTGGTCCAAGGCCCCAGGGGTACAAAAACAGTCTTTATCAGGCAGGATGTTCTAAGAGCTTGGTGGTTATCTCCCAGGAACTGGTCCAGGGCCAGTTTCTTTGTAATGTGTAGAGTTGCAACACCCAAACCTGCTGCATCAACCCTTTCCTGCACACTCTCTAGTACTAGTTTGCTGAAACATTTTATTGTGAAGGTATCTTGAATTTTTCAAATGCTTTTTCTGCATCTAATGAGATGATCATGTGCTTTTCTTCTTTTCTGTTAATGTGTATTACACTGATTGATTTTAAGATGTTAAACCAACTCTGCATTCCTGGGATAAACCCCACTTGGTCATGATGCATTGCTGTTTTTATACATTGTTAAATTCAGTTTGCTTATATTTTGTTAAGAATGTTTGCATTTATGTTCATGAAGGTATTTGTCTAATTTTCCTTTCTTGTCATATCTTTGTTAGATTTCCATATCAGGGTAATGCTGGCCTCATAAAATGATTTGTAATTGTTCTCTCTCCTCTCTTGTTGCCCAGGTATACTACATCCCTACCTTTTTTCTCATCTTAGGGAAAAACATTTAGCCTTTCACCATAAGGTATGATGTTAGCTGTAGATTTTTTGTAGATGTCTTTTATCAGATTATGGAAGTTCCCTTCTATATGCACTTCTCTTCACCTTGCTTGATTTGCTCCATAGCAGTATATAAAGGTATTCTTCATTCCTTACAGCTCCATAGTACTCCAGAGTTTATTAAGCCAGTTCAGGTTGATGGACATATGGTTAGTTTCCAGGATTTTGCTGTATTAAAATTGAATTACAAAATTGCTACAATGAATAGCCTTGCACCTACCTTTTCATATTATTGCTGTATCTTTGGGATAGAGTCATAGAAGTCATATTGCTGGGTTAGAAAGTAAATATAATTTTGCTAGATATTACCAGATTTCCCTCCATAGGCGTTAACACCATTTGGCATTTTTTATGCATTTCAAAATAAATTGCAAACATCAGTACACTTATCCTTAAATACTTCAGCATGTATATCATTAACTAGAGTTCAATATTTATTTACAGTTTTTCTGACTATTCTTGCATGTTTCCAAATGAATTTTATAATTGACTTGTCTGACTTCACGATGGCGGGGTGGGGGAACCTGGTGATATTTTTATTGGGATCACATTATATTTTTAAATTAGGGAGAACAAACAGCTTTGTGATATTTCTTTTTTCAATCCAAGAACATGATATATCTTTTCATTTGTTACAGTATATTTTTTTTATCTTTCAAGAACATCTGTGAGTTTTGGGCTTTTCTTGCTAAGTTTACGCTGCAATTTTTGTTGTTATTGTTAGTTTTTTAATCTTTTTTGTTTTGGCTATTGAAAATGGAGTCTTCTCTTTTGTTGTATCTTCCAACTCTAAACCAGGTACTTTTTGATGAACATCTAAGTCATTTTTTTGTTATTATAAGCAGTGCTGAATATCCTTGAAACGATATCTTTGTGCATATCTGTGATACTTAGAATAGCAGATGTATTTTTCAAAGATGGCTGCACCCAAACATATCCCATTCCACATGGTCTTATTAAAATGTGATTTTGTTACTGCTTCATTGAGCGGGAGATATGAGGTCTGTATTCCCTCTCCTTGAACCTGAGTGGACCATTGCAACTGCCTGGGCAGAGGAATATGACAGAAATGACAGTTTGTTATAAACTGAGGCTGAGGCTGTTATAAAAGGCATTCAAGCTTTTACCATAGTCTCTGAGACTGCTTTCTTTGGGGGAAGCCAGCTGCCATGCCAGGTAACACATTAGCATGGCCCCATGAGGAAGAGATGGGGCTCCTCCCAGCACCAACACACAGCTGTGTGAATGAGCTTCCTTGGAAGTGAACCCTCCAGCCCCAGTCAAGCCTTCAGATGGTGGGGCCCCATTGCCCTATAACGGTACCCTCATGAGTCAGAACCGCCCAGCCAAGCTGCTCCCAAATTCCTGACCCCAGAAACATCGATAGGTGGTAAATGATTAATATTGTTTCAAGGCACTAAATTTTAGAGTGGTCTGTTACTCAGCCATAGTAACTGGAACACTTAACATGACTGATATTATAATTACTTTTGAAATTTCTTTTGTTAATGTTGTAGAGGAGCATTTCCGAAACAGCCTTTCTTAGAACACTAGTCTGTTGTGTTTTGGGTTCCCTAAGGTCACATCCCACCCCAGCCATTTACTAACTATGTGACCTGGGCAAGTTTCCTAACTTCCCTATACCTCAGTTTCCTCCTCTGTAAAAAGGCCATTAATACTAGTAACTACTTTATAGGGATATATGACATTAAATAAATTTATGCATACATAGTGCTTAGAAAAGTGCCCAATACCTGATAAACCCTCAGTAAATGTTAGCTGGCATTGATTATATCATCCTTATATGCATTTACATTGTTCTTTTTATTTTTAGTCTTTCTGCCTAGTAACGTGGAAATTATCTTAGATCGTTTTAGCAATCTGCCTAGAATTTTCATAGTGCTGTATGAATTCCAATACAAGGCCCGTTGTTTCATAACCGGGTTGTTTTTCCTCGTATTAGCCATTTATTGACAATTATAAAGTATCCGTTCATTCAACCTATATTTATTAAACACTAAATGGCACACCCTCATCTAGAACCTAGGGCCACACAGCAACCACGACTTACAAAGTCAGGTACCCTGCTCTCAGAGCGTGCACTCCAGTGGAGTGAGACAGACAATAAAGAAATGAACGAGCAGGGTGATTCCAGACTGCAGTGACTGCTGGGGGGAAGACAGACAGGCACTGGGGCACAGGTTAGTAACAGGAGGAGGCCTCTTCTAGGTAGGAGAGTCAGAGGAGGCCTCTGTGAGCGCGTGAGGTTGCACCTGGCCCTGAGGGTGGAAGAGAATACACTGTGGGAGGAGCCCAAGGCCAGTGCTGAGTGCTGAGGCTTAGGGACCTGAGTCAGGGCCTTGCCCCCCAGTGGATATTTAAAGACTTGGGCTTTTACGGTTCAGTTCTTTTCAGATATTACTTATATATCATATTTGTTATATAACGTGCGTGTGTGTAGTCAGCAACACTTTTGCATTGGTGTAAGACAACCAGCTTCTTGGGTTTGTTGAACTTAGAGCAGTCGGCCTTTGCTGCCCACGTGTAGAGTGTGGGTTCAGGAGGTCGGGCTGTTCCGGTGTCCTTTCTTTCGGCGCGTCCTGACGGCACTCGTCCTGCTGCGTGCTACGGCTGGGGGTGTGCAGTCTGCCATGTAGTAAGTGCCCCACTAGAGCTGTGTGGGGATGGCCGCTGGGCCCAGGGCAGCGGCTCTGCTCTCCCCCAGAGGGCACAGAGCAAGCGTGAGGGCCACGTGTGACTCCTCTCTGCTTTCAGGCAGAATCCTGTTGTGTAAGTAAATGATATGACTGCTAATTTTTTATCTTTAGATCTAAGCTGGAACCAGAACCAAATACAAAGACAAGAGAATCCATGTCTTCTGAGAAAGTTTCACAGAATCCTTCAAAAGACTCTGAAGAAAGACCTGTCACTGAAGAATTTCCAGGTATGAATTAAAATCAAAATCTTGCCTTGCGCCTCTTCCTTGTGACACGTTGGCCAAAATACAAAGCAGAAAAAGAAGGAACACAGCCCCAGACATCTTGTGGTGTTAGTATTTGCATAAAGCAAAGGAAACATGGAAGTGTCAGTCTTTTTTGGTCACAGTTGGATCTTAATGCCGCCGCAGGGGTGGGGTGGGAGGATCCCCCAGTCACCTGGCAGCCACCAAGGTCCAGAGAAAGGGCCTGAGTTGCTGTGCACCAGTGGGGTGGGGACTGGAGACTTAGAACCTGGAAGAATCATGGGGATCTTTGCCTGTCAGTCTCGGGAACGGTGGGGCGCTGCCTCCCCTCCACCCACGCAGCGCACTGTCAGCACCTGACCTTGCCTGGACCTGACCATCCTGCCTTGGGGCGGAGCCTGTGGTGTCAGCCGCCCTTATCAGCCAATTGAGCCACTAGGACAAAATGCAAGTCTGGGTTTATACACTTCCTGTCTTCATGTTTGCTAGCCGGGCTCCTAACACATGGTGGATGCTGGATAAATACAGTGTCTCTATAAAGTCTGGAAACATAGGGGAATATATATATAATGCCGTCAGGGACATCTTCAATCCATGTGTCTGGCCAGGGTGGCCACCCTGTGTAGGGGATGCATTCTTAGTTTGCTCTACCTCAGAGGCACATGAGCTTTTGCTTTGTGTGAATCCCAGGATGCTGAGGCCCGAGAGTCTTCCTCGCCTCCTCTTCTGTACTCTCACAATGGCTGTCATTTACTGCATGCCTCCCAGGTGCTAGGCACTGTCCTGAATCTTCACAGACATCACCACCATCCTTGTAGCAGCCCTCTGGGATGGATTTTATGACCTTTTTTTTTTTTAAGATGAGCCTTCTTAAAGGCTCTGAGTGGCTAGGAAACTTGTCCAAGTTAAAAGTTCATAAATGGTGGACCTGGCATTTACATGTGGATCTGTGCTGCCCTTGCATCTAATTTATTCCCTGCATATTACAAGTGAGGGAATTCAGAATGCATCTGGGGCTTTGTGAGCCTGAAAGATGCCAGAGGCCTTTCTGTGGCTGAAAACAGCTTCTATGGGAAGGGCAAGGAGACTGGCGTTCAGTGACCCCCCCCTTCATTGTGCTGGGCACCCACTGGGGGTGTCAACAAATCAAGTCTCATTGAGTCTTCTGAGGTGTTATTGTCATCATTTTATGTGTGAGGAAACAGAGCTTTGAAGAAATTATATAACCTATTAAAAGTCAAATAACAAATAAGGGCGGCACTGGGATTCCAGGTGTGGGTCACTCTTTGTCGAGCCTGAGCCCATCCTCTCTGGAGGCTGCCTTGTCCCATAGGCCAGAGGCCTCGCACACACCCTCCCATCCCCATCTCCACTTGTCCCTAATGAGGGAAAACCCCAGCATCAGTCACAAAGTGATGGGGCCCTGCTTTTCGTAAACAATACATAGGGGTATCATATCTAAATTTACTCCTGCCAGATATAGCCGCTCGACCCTTTATCCATCCATTCATTCACTCAGGAACTATTGTCAGGGCTGCTGAGAGTGGGGAGAAGCCAGTCCAGAGTCTTGGGGCCCAGGTGAGGGTAAATCTCATGTGAAGAGAGTCTGCCCTTGCTGGGTCCCTCGCTCACACTGAGAATTGTTATGCCAGGCACTGCGCTAGGTGTTGGGGATACAGGAGCGAGTAGAAAATAGGCACGTGTGCTTGCAGTCCAGAGGGGAACAGATGGTAATTGAATATTACACAACTGGGTACACAGTCAGTCTGCGCTATAATAGAGAGGGTCCTGGTAATAGAGATTTGGCCCACTGGAGAGGTCGGAGTCCTTGAGGTTTCAGTAGAGACCCAAGGGCAGTGAGGAGTGAGCCATGTGGCTCTCTGTGGGAAGAGGGTCGCAGGCAAAGGAAGCAGAAGTGCCTGGTGTGCTGATGAGCAGCCGGGAGGCTGCAGAGTAAGGGAAGAGCAGAGGGACAGGAAGCGAGCAAGTAGCAGGGCACCAAGGTCATGGGGCCTTCCGGGCCACGGGAGAGCTGTTTACCCTGAGTGAGGGGGGAGGCCACCAGGATGCTTGCACAGAGGACTGTCACACAGAGGACTACATTTGAGCAGGGTCCCTCTGGCTGCTCTGTTGAAATAGATTGTTTAGGGGATCAAGAAGCAAAATAGGGACAGTTAGGAGGCTGCTAAAGTCTCCTGGAAACAAGGTGGTGGTGCACCACACCAAGCATGGGAGCAGGGACGTGGGGGAGAAGGGGTAGGATTCTGGATATATTTTGAAAGTTGAGCCACAGAATGTGCTCCCTGGATGTGGGGCATGAGGAGGAGATGGGGCAAGGAAGGCTGCAGTGGTTGTGGGCAGTGGGTAGAAGGTGGCTGCCCTTCACTGAGATGTGGGAGGCTGAGGAGGGGCAGGCCGGGGACTGCAGGTCAGCTCAGCGTGGAGTATGTTAATTTAGGGATGCCTGGCACAGAGGCTGAGCAGGAAGTTGGGTTTATGAGTCTAGAGGTCAGGGGACAGGTCTTTAGATCACGTCAATGCCATGAGACAGGCTGGGATCCCTGAGGAATGAGGGTCAGTAGAAAGAGGATGAGGCACTAAGCCTCCCGATCTGGTCTTCCCTGTTTTGTCTTTCTCCCTGGCACTTGTCGCTGCCCTTCTATATGTTTGACTCATTTATATCCTTTATGCTCTGTCTCCACTACTGAAACATAAGTTCCACAAGGACAGGAATTTCTGTATGTGCTTTGTTCAGTGCTGTAACACTAGCACCCAGAACAATACCTGGCACATAGGAGGTGCTCATTAAATCTTTGTTGAAAAAAATGAATGAATGAAGACTCTATTTGGAGCACTGATTGCTTTTAGTTGCTGTGGAAATATTTCCTGAAGCAAAAGGAACCTAATGCCTCTCGGTGGTAGAAAACAAATGGTCAGTGAAAGAATGCTGTTCCTCACGGTTTATATTTTTATCTTAAAGTCAGTATTGGGATGCTTTATAATCACGAAGTTATCTCCTGACTAAGCCAGCCCACCAGAATGTTGAGAGAACCCTCCAGTTTAGCTTCTGCTCAGCGTGTAGGAGCAGAATGGTGTGAAGGGTGTCTCTCTGGAGGCCGTCAAGGTCCCAGCTGCAGCATTTAGTGGCACTTCCGAGAACCATTTCCCCCATTTTGTAAATGCATCTCAGGACTCCTCCCGCCCCATCTTGGTCCTCTCTTGCTTTTTCCCCTGCATCCTGGCCCCTGCTGCCACCTCTGGCTCCACTTCACTGTCCCCACAGCTCCACCAGGCAGCTCTTTCCTCCATGGTCATTTGGTGATGCTCATTTCTGAGTCATCTCTTCCTTGGTTATGTGGAGTCCCAAAGGGTAATAAAATCTGAATTAGTGCTTGTTAAAAATGTGCACACTTTATGTACAAATTCCTGCCTATATAACAGGCTTTTTCTACTTCATTTTGTTTGTTTTTCCCAAAAGAAAGCTATTACCATTGCTGTACCCCACCTTTATCTATTTGCTGTTCATGGAGATGGGCCATCCCTTCCTCCGAGTGTGAGGGAAGGGAAAGCACAGTGGTTGCAGTCTGATGTCATGGAAGGGTCGTGAACCTTGGTTTCACAGTCTGGCCTCTGTCCTGCACCGTGACCTTGGACAAGTTATTTGAACTCTGAGCCTCCACTTTCCTATAGTATCATGTGGCTGTCGTTTGTTGTGAGCACTTCAGGAGCTAGTATAAAGGGCCAGGCAGTGTCTGGCATGTGCAGTAGGGCTCCACAAAGAGCACATTTTACGTTAGTTCATAGAGCAGCTATGAAGAGATCCATTGCTTGACACTAAGGATTGGGCAGGATTCTTTTTCAAATGAGTACTGGAAGTCAATTAGTAGGCTGGCCAAGATAGCAAAGGCAATTAGGAAGGCAAAGGAAATGAAAGTCTAGATTAGGAAGGAAGTTTTTTCTATTCACAAACCGCCTGGTATTGTGTACAGAAAATTTTAAGGAATCCACCAATAAAAGAAAAGTAGTAAATGAGTTCAGCAAGGTTGCAGGATACAAAACCATTATACAGAGATTTCATTTCTGTATATTTTCAATGAACAATCCAAAAATGGAATTTAAAAAGCAACAATTCCTTTATGATAGCATCAAAAAGAATAAATTCAACAAAAATGTAAAACATACTTTGAAGGCTACAGATCATTATTGAAAGAAATTAAAAATGATCCAAATAAATTGAAAAATATCCCAAGGTCATGAATCAGAAGAATTAGTGTTGTTAAGATGGCAGTACAGGGGCTTCCCTGGTGGTGCAGTGGTTGAGAATCTGCCTGCCAGTGCAGGGGACACAGGTTCAAGCCCTGGTCTGGGAAAATCCCACATGCCGCGGAGCAGCTAGGCCCGTGAGCCACAACTACTGAGCCTGCGCGTCTGGAGCCTGTGCTCCACAACAAGAGAGGCCGCCATAGTGAGAGGCCCGCGCACCGCGATGAAGAGTGGCCCCCGCTCGCCGCAACTAGAGAAGGCCCTCGCACAGAAACGAAGACCCAACACAGCCAAAAATAAATAAATTTTTTAAAAAAAGATGGCAGTACACCCCAAAATGATCTACAGTTACAATGCCCTCCTCTTCAGAATCCCAGCTGATTCCTTTGTGAAAATTGACAAGTTGATTCTAAAATACATGAGGAAGTGCAGAGAACTCAGGATAACCAAAACAGTCTTGGAAAAGAACAAAGTAGGAGGACTCACACTTCCCAATTTCGAAACTTACTACAAAGCAACAGTAATCAAGACAGTGTGGTACTGGCACAAGGGTGGACATATGGATCAATGGGACAGAATTGAGAATCCAGAATTAAAACCGTGTGGCTCTGGTCACCTGAGTTCCAACAAGGGGACCAAGATCATTCAAGGGGGCAAGAACGGTCTCTTCAACAAATGGTGCTGGGAAAATTGGATATCCACATGCAAAAGAACAAAGTTTGACTCTTAAGTCACACCATTTATAAAAGAGTAACTCAAATAGACCAAAGGCCTACACAGAGCTAAAACCCTAAAACTCTTATAAGAAAGCATACGGCTAAATCTTCCTGACCTCAGATTTGAAAAAAGATTAACAAGGATATGACACCAAAACACAGGCAACAAAAGGAAAAATTAGATAAACTGGCCTTCACCAAAATTAAAAACTTTTGTGCTTTAAAGATTAAAAAAAAAAGAAAGTGAAAAAAGCCCACAGAATGGGAGAAAATATTTGAAAATCATATATCTGATAAGCGGTCTATATCTAGAACATGGAAAGAACTTTTACAAGTCAATAAGAAAATGATAACCCAATTTTAAAATGGGCAAAGGGTCTGAATAGAAATCTCTCCGAGGAAGGAATACAAATGGCCAAAAAGCACACAAAAAGATGCACAACATCATTAGTAATCAGGGAAATGCAAATCAAAAGCACAGTGAGATTCCACTTCACACCTACCAGGATGGCTAGAATGAAAAGGGCAGATGATAACAAGCGCGTTTGCAGGATGTGGAGAAATCAGAACCTTCCTGCAGGTAAAAGTTCTCCAGGCAGAGGGACCAGCCAGTGAAAAGATCAAGGAGGGAGCAATGAGCTGGCATATTTCCACATGCGTGCACACACATGTACACGCACACACTCACACTCACAGAGGGAGGCACCAGTGAGAATGGTGCAAGAAGGGGTGAGAGATGGAGGCAGAGGCCTGATCACACAGGGCCCTACAGGCCGTGGCAAAGGTTCAGCTCTGAGTCTGTGTAGTGAGGAGCCCTGGAGGTTGTGAAGCTGAGCGTGACAAGGCCTGGCTCACATTTAAAACCTCCCTGACTACCGTGTGGAGCTGGAGTGGAGTGAGAAAAAGAGGAACCAAGCGGACTTGGGAATCTATTGCAGGAGGCCACACGCCAGCGGGACGAGGTGTCACCTGAGGGAAGTGGTGGTGGAGACGGAGATGGCCGTGGAGACAAGGGCTCAAACTCCGCTCACACTTGGGAACTGAAGGTTAGCCAGTAGGTAGGACGCGAGAGGTGAGAGACAGAGAGCCACCAAGGGCAACTTCTAGGTTTGGGCTGGACCGACCAAGAGGAGGAAGGTGCGAGGATGATGAGGTTCGGCAGCGAGGCCGGGAGGAGTGGGAGGGAGCAGAATCATATTCTGGCTACACGCGTGAGGTCTGAGATGCCTATTGGATTTCCAGGTGGAAATAGTGAGTCCGTTGTTGGAGCGAGCCTAGAGCTCAGGGAAGAACTCAGGGCTGGAGGTCGTTGGGAGTCATAGGACATAGGCAGTTCAGAGCCGCGGGCCCGGATGCGTCACCTAAGGGGAATGTGTGGGGAGGGGGAAGCCTGCGCAGACCTCCGTGGTGCTGCCAGTTTTCCAGGGCCTTTGACATTTCATCTCCGTCCCCACCTCGATGCTGGCAGGTAAATCTCGTCCCCCACACCCAGCTGGTTCCTCTTAGGGGTCGCGTATCTGCCCTTTTCTCTGTGCCGTTGGAAGACAGCTTCTTCCTGTCCGTGGACATTTTGCTAAGGTTATCTACAGTTAGCAGAAGGATTTTTAAAATCTGGTCTATGTGGTGTCTTTTTGCTTATCTTTTCAGGTTTTTCATTTTGCTTTTGAAACATGAGATGTAACTTAGAAAAAATACTTTAGTGTAGGACTAGGCGGTGCAGTTCTAGGCAGAGGGTGGTTTCTTGCTTGTCATACTCCTGTTTCTTAAAAAAGGCACTAGTCTTGTTACTTTTTCATTTAGGCAGCACAATAAAGCACCTCTGTGGTCACAGCTGGCCTTCTGTGCATATCTGAGGTTTAGGTTTTTTCCTTCCATATTCTTACTCAGCCAGGATGAGATCTTTGTGGACCCATTTATAATTTGTTTCCTGACATTGGTTTCCGCTAAGATGGGTACGGTTATTTGTGAATACTTCTTGCCCTTCTTCTCCAGTCAGTCACAGGTCCTGCCCTCAGTTGACAGGATCAGATTCCAGCCCCTGAGAAAGTGAGTAGTGCCAAAAGAGAGGGCACAGGTGGGAAGGACGTAGTCCACTCAGAGGGCCAGGGAACTTCAGGAGGAGGTGGTCCGGAGAAATGAGTCTGAACCTGATAAAGGGGAAGCTTAGAATGTTCTAGGCAGAGGAAACAGCATGAGTAAATACTCAGAGGCCGAAAAGCGTGGGAGAGGTATGGAATGTAGTCAGTAAAGAAACCACTTCTGGGTCAGCAAAACTCACAGAAAGGGGAGGAAGAGTGGGCCTTAAGGTGGGAAAGGTGGATGGGGCCAGACCATACGGAGGGCCTCGAGTACTGGACCAAGGAGTCTGGACTTGAGTGTCTTGGCATCGGGGTGCATGGAGGTCTGGGCAGAGCACTCGCGTGGGGTGTGCCGTGCTTCAGGCTGATTCTTACAGCTGCAGGTCAGGGTGGCTCCAGGTGGCTGCAAAGGCTCCTAACAAACTTTCCATTCTAGCTCAGAGCTGATTCATGCTGCGTTCTGATGTGAATGATGTTTCTGTGTTTCTAAATTTGATGTTCTTATCCTTAAAACACATAAAGGTAAAAGCTTGAGATGGACACAATAATGAGATCAAGTAGGAGATAGAGGGCTCTAGGGGTGGGGGTGGGACGAGTGAAAAGTAAAGATGTTCCACCTGAAGAATGTCGTCTCAGAAAAATACCTCCTCAGCTTCTAAAGATGTTTTCAACCTTTTATAAATATCTTTTATATAAAAATTATATATTATATTTATAGGTACTATATTATATCTAAGTTATACATGTGTCTTTTATAAATATGATGACAGTTCTGGCAAAAACAGCCAATTTTTAAAAACTTACACAAGGTCGCAGGTGACGTGGAGTTTTTTTGTGATGACATATCCAGAATAATAACCATACCTTGTACATAGGTCTGCCTAATCTTTCTCTAAATTGGTGCTATCATTATGTTCTTTTCCCTTATCAGTCTCAAAACAAAAACTCTGGACTTTTGCCCATTTCATGGGGCTGAGAGCAGCTATGGGAAATTTACTGAGACTGGGGAAGAAAAGAAAAAGAAGCAGTATTTGCCTTTAAGTACTTGGCAACCCACTGACAAGCCCAGAGGCACTGCTGAGACACCCGACACAAAGTCACCTATAGAAAAAAAAGACCCCATTACAGCCTCCACCCAGGGGTGATGCTCCGCCTCCCCCCTCCCCCCCCCACCTTGCTCCCAGCCCACCCCTGGATGAGCCGCATAGGCCTCTCTATCAGGGTCCCGGGTGGGGCAGCCCCTTCTGGGAGCTGCGCTGTTGGTCTGCTCTGTCAAAGATCTGGCCCATGTTTATGTGATCCCGGTCAAAATGTTCTCTAGATTAAAAGTAAAATTACCGCCAGTCAGCAGTCCATGCCCAGGTTCCCGTCCTGGAGTACATCAAAATGCACCAAAGCATGGACTGGCACACGTACCGTTGTACTAGCAGAAAACCCAAAGTAACCAAAGGTTTATCAGTGGAGTTACAGTTACACAGAAAATTCCTTATGGTGGAATGTTATGCGGCAATTAAAAGAACAAGGTACATCTATGTGGAGTGACATTGGATAATCACCCAGATGCATTGTTAAGTTATAAAAAGCAAGTTTTAGAACATTGTGTTACCACTGATATCTTTGTGAAAAGCACACTACCTACCACACACACAGAACTATAAATTATCTCTAGGCTGCGGTGGGGGCAGAGGAGGCAGGGAATTGCATATCTGTGTGTGTGTGAGTGTGCTGGATAGAGCCTGCGAGACTCCATCAAAGCACTGACAGTGGTCACTTCTGGGAGGGGAATGGGATTGGCGTGGTATGTTATTTCCTCTCTTTTATATATATATATATATTTTTTTTTTTTTTTTAAATGAAATTACCCATACATTTTGCAGTCTTTAAGAGGGAGGGGTATAAGTGTACGAGTATGTGTTTTGAAGTCAAGTCCACTTGAAAACTGGTCCTGAAGAATGTCCATTTGGTTTGCGACCATTGCTGAGATCAGGGCAATACTGAAACTGTGCATGGGTCCCCTTTATCCATACACACACACACACACACACACACACACACACACACACACACACACACACACACACACACAGATCTTTACATTGTAAAGAGTCATGCTGCAGTGCTTGAATATTAACCAACAGATAATTGAATGTGGACAAAGCTCTATGATTTCCTTCCATCTCATGTTTTTAAATATGCCTGCATCCTAAGACAACCTATTCTAAAGTGAATATTTTGCCTTCTGCCTACTTTCAATTTTTTTTTTTTTTTTAACAGAAAAGATTCCGGCCGAAGCACAACCTGAGTTGGGAACCTGGGGAGATGGGAAAGGTGAAGATGAATTATCCCCAGAAGAAATACAAATGGTAATGCTATTCTCTGTCTAATCATGTATTTTTAACTAGTTTTAGTAAGAATATTTCATTGAGTAGGAGGTCATCCTAAATACCCTTGCCCTAATTTTTATACTGAGTTTTAAAAATTATAAATAAATATTTTAGATCAATTTTCCACTTGATTTCCAAACTCTTAGTATGCTTTTCATATGTTTTAAATTTGCAGTAGCATTAAAGAAGAAATTGCCTTGGAATAATTTTATTAATATTAGATGTCTTTTCAGCAGCAGTAAAATAGTCTTCTATTCTAAATGGGTCTTTTATAATCGCTGCTATGGTGCTTTTTTTTTTTTAATTTTATTTATTTATTTGTTTATTTTTAATTTTTGGCCGTGTTGGGTCTTCGTTTCTGTGCGAGGGCTTTCTCTAGTTGCGGCAAGCAGGGGCCACTCTTCATCGCGGTGCGCGGGCCTCTCACTATCGCAGCCTCTCTTGTTGCGGAGCACAGGCTCCAGACGCGCAGGCTCAGTAATTGTGGTGCACAGGCTTAGTTGCTCCGCGGCGTGTGGGATCTTCCCAGACCAGGGCTCGAACCCGTGTCCCCTGCATTGGCAGGCGGATTCTCAACCACTGAGCCACCAGGGAAGCCCATGGTGATTTTTAATTGTTTGAATTACTGGTGCATGGTAATGTGAAGAAAGCATAAGTAATGGCTGAAGAATGAAAAGAGTAACACCTTAACTGCGAATATCACCTCCTTTTATTTACCTGTCCCCTAGTTGCCAATTGTAGTTTATTATCTCTGGGTGAGTTTCAAAAGAAAAGGGACAGATTTGGCCAGAGCCCCTGCCTGTTCGTTTACAGCCGGGTCTGTGCACAGCTATCTGGACATCGGTGTGACAGAGCCACATGGAGTACGTGTACCTGGGGTTGGGAACAGATGTGTCCTAGAGCTGCCCCGGTGGGATGCTGGCCTTGCCCAAAGAGCTGAGAAGCCGGTTCCCACATAGTCCCCCTCCAGTGGCTGTGCCTGGCAAATGACACCTTAATTTGCAGCTGTTTACGGTGGACAGAACTTTTTAGTACTTGTCTTATCCGTGATACTCTCAGTAATCACACTAAGAGGTGTTGGGGCATTACTGTCTCCTTGTAACTTTGGCAAAAAGCAGTCGGCTCTCTTGTCCACGGGCCCCTCGTTAGTAAGTGGTTGAGCCTATCTGCAGTCAGCAGTCTCCTGATGTCTCCTGAAGAAGATGAGAGGTAGAGCTTCGAGCCATGGCTGTCGAGTGAGGGAGGCCCCCATCTCCTCCCAGACCTCACACAGAGGCATCCGTGTCACCACGCTCTTCACTCTTGTCTTCCTGTCTTACAGGCTCAGATGTTATGTCCTCAGAGAGTCCTTCCCCGACCACCCGGCCTGAAGTGGCCCCAGCCACTATGTCTGTGTGCCCACATCCTGCCCTCATCCCTCCACTAGAATACAGGTGCCCCGAGGGTGGAAATCTGTCTGCTTTCACTGCTGTGTTCCCAGAGCCTAGAGCAGGGTGGGAACTGTTTGTTGAATGGATGAGTGACTTTGATGAATATAATATAAAAACTCTAGGTTGTTTTAAATGGTAAAGCAGGATCATCAGTAAGAACTACTAGAATATTCTAAGTTATTATTGTTATTATTTATATTTATGAACACCTTCTATGTGGCAGGCCTTGTTTTGTTTAATCTCCTAACAGTCTAGTGAAGTAGGAATTATCTCTCTTGTATAGTTGACGAAAATGGGGCACAAAACTTCCAAAGCCCGTGCAAGGTCACAGAGCCGAGCAGCCGAGCCGTGCTCCATGCCCCGAGCCCTGGCTCCAAACCCTGAGCCTTTTTCCTGCATCACAGCTCATGTGAGTGCCCGCTGGGATCTGGTGGTCTAGGTGAGTGTAGCCTGCACAGGAGCGCTGGCAGACTGACCTGGGCGGCCTGACAGAGGCCTCACCGGCCCCAGCCAGGGGGCCAGGTCTGCTCTCCTGAGCGCTGGCTGCCGAGAGCAGAAAGCTGGCTCGGAGTCCTCTTGCTCTCGAGGCTTCCTGTTTCTTCCCCACGCCTGATCGCGGGATTGAAACACCGGTGGCCCCTCACGGTGGGCTAATGACTGAGTGAGCCAACCCAAGAGGGTGCCAGGCGTACAGAAGGCACTCATAACTGAGTTCCCTCGGCCTTTCCCCTTCAGAGCGGCAGGTGTGCACAGAGGCAGGACAGCGTGGCCTGCACAGGGTCGGGGGGGCCTGGGCAGTGCTCACGTGTGTGGGGAGGGGCTGTGGTGTGTGTGCTGCCCGCACGGCAGGATCAAAGGGCCACGCAGGGTGGCAGCTGCCGCTCCATGGAGTCTTCATACAGATTTTATCCTCAGGACTGTTTCACACACATTCATTCACCCAGACGAGCAGTTTCCCCTTTAAGATCATCACCTTAGAAGCGTGACACTGATTGCAGTGATGACACCATTAGCCATGACTTTTCCTGGGACTTGCTATGGGGGTGCTCCCTCAGAGCCTGTGGGACTTTCTTTGGAACAAGAAGCAGAGCTATCTGTGCCCTTGATAGATAAAAATAATTCTGAGCTAAGGAAGTAACTCAGACACCTTAAAGTGGCCTGCCAGGCCCCTGCCTTCCTTCCACACCTCTGACTTGGAGTACGTGCTCAGTGCCCCCCAGACCAGCAGGCACGTGACCCGGAGGCCTCGCAGTGTAGACTGCGGCACGACTCCAGGCAGCAGCCGTGGCTGCCCAGTCAAGTAGAGAGAGGCTGAAGACGACGGCCAGGGAGTGGAAGTGAGAGCAGAGATGAGATAGATGCTGCGGGAAGCGGACTGGACCTGGTGATCCACTGGGGGGCAGCAGGGCGTGTGAGAGAGCGAGGCAGGAGAAAGAGCCTGGAGCTTTGTGACCTGGGGAAGCAGGATGCCGGCAGTCAGGAAATGACCTGGTCACCGACAGGTGTGAGTCCGCGGGAGGTGTCTGGTAGGCTTGGGTTTTGGGCTGGAGACGTGACTGTGGGATACACCCGAGGGCTGGTGTTTGAAACAGTGCATACAGGGGAGAGAAAGGCACAGCACATCACCCGGGGATGCAGTGCCAGAGGGCAGGCCCCGGCGGAGAAGCCAACAGGCTAAAGGACAAGTTAATTATGCTCGCTGGTAGCCAAATGATGGCCAGAGTTTCTTAAAAGCTCATAGTTTTTCTTCAGTTTATACAAAATAACTCTATATTGAAAATGATGTCACGTTCCCCGTATCATGTAACGTGACCACCTATCTTTGCTAGAGATGAAGACATGTGTAGTACTGTCCCTTCATTAAGAAAGAATACATTTGTATTTAGGCAGAACTTAGCTTCCATTTAGGGCTTTTTAAAAAATACACTGCACCGCTTCATAAAGGAAGTAGCTAGAAGAATGGCAGTCAGCCGTTTGCCAGAGGACTTGCCTTTCCCCACAGGCAGTGGTGAGCAGCAGCGGCTTGTTAACCTACACAGACGCGTGCTTAGAAGCTGCAAATGCACAGGGGTTGGACCAGTGGAAGGCTGGCAGCAAGGATATCTGTGATTAGCTGATGCTTGGCCCCGGTGAGAGATGGCCCCAGTCAAGGGCTTTGGGACTCGACAGAGTTGGTTTTTAATCCTCTTTATGTCACTTACTGCCTGTGTAATTTGGGGGCAAGAAAATAAGCCTCACTGAACTTCAGCTTGGTAAATTGACAGGATTGTCAGCAATACAGTCATGTATGTATGAGTGCCCAGGAAAGTGCAGGGCACATAGCAGCTGCTCAGAGAATGTTCCCTCACAAACAGTGAGAGATCGTTGCTGGACCTGTGTGGTCCTGGGTTCCCTGCACACATTCCGAGTGTGATGTATGTAGCTGATGCGTATGAGAAACACATGTTCATGTCATAAGGCCCGTCTTTCCATAATGATGGTTGGTGCACCGTGCTTTCTCCACATGCTTTGTCCAAATGAATGAAGCATTGTCCAGAAACACGCCAGGGATCATTCCCAATAATGCTAGCTATTTCGGCGTCATGATATCTGTGACCTAAGCGATCAGAACCAGCAGGACCTCCCTAATTTTTATTGCGTAATTGCAAGAGGATGGGGCAAAAGGCTGTACTGTTCAGCACTTTTATGACAAGCTGTTTAATGTTCAGTTCACTTCTTCCTTAATTGGGGCTCATAGCTAAGTACCATATCTTACAGTCTGACTGACCCGAACCTTATTTAAAAGGCTCAACCCTGAAAATGAAGAGAAAGAAATGCCATACTATTGGTTTTAAATTGGAAAGTGTTACAGCAAATTGTGGTCATAAGTCATAATCACTGTTCCTCAGGGTAAAATAATGAATTAAGCCCTATAATAGCAGTTTAATTCATTATTTCACCCATAGGAGCTGTTGTTACTCGTTCCAGAATGGCTGCGGAGCATTGTGTGATTCGCACAATACGTTTCCATTCATCACTCGTGATGCAGGGATATTAATGCCTTTGAGTTAATATAAGCAGATGTTTTGTGGTCAGGCTGAGTGGAACCAAATTGTTTTCTGATGTTACCCAGAGAAAATACCTCCTTTCTAAGCCCACATTCATTTTACT
Organism: Balaenoptera borealis; assembly: GCF_965194805.1. Taxonomy (NCBI): domain Eukaryota; kingdom Metazoa; phylum Chordata; class Mammalia; order Artiodactyla; family Balaenopteridae; genus Balaenoptera; species Balaenoptera borealis. Next base: position 113,191,809 of record NC_138861.1, on the reverse strand, counting down.
TGCCTCCAGTGAAACCACTGCACTTAGTGATGTATTTCTTGGACTAATTTTTAAAGACATGAATGTGACTTCTGTTATTCAGATCACATGAAAAGTGTCCCTAGCCCCTGTCCCCGGAGGTGGGCCCTTGGAAGCACCAGGTGGCTGGCTGGCAGGGCTTGTGGTCTGTGGCCAAGCTTGGCTTACACATTGAGAACAGGAGAATTGTTGATAGAATTTGAGTGCCACACAGGTGAAAGCTGGGGTACAGACCCTGGGGAGGTTCACAGGGGCACAGGTGGGGGTCACGGTGAGGGTCACAGAGCCACAAGTGTGAAGGTGTTTGGCACAGATAAAGCACAACTAGAAGGGCCCAGAGTGGGCCTGGGCGGTGGGCTCCCGAGCCAAGGGGGCAGACTGCCTTCTAGGCCAAGCCCCCTGTGGGTTCACAGTGTTGCTTCAGTGAACTGTTCTTAGGTCTTTGCAATGCGGACACTTCTCCTGGTCTCGTCTGACACTCAAAGGCCTTGGTAGGAATGATTTTCTTTTTAAAACTATAGTAAAGAGGATTAGATTTAAAAAGGATTTCTGTAACAATGTATTCACAATGTGGATCTGTATCCTTTAAACCAGATTATAAACCCTTTTGGGGGGCCCTGTTTGGAAGTCTGACTGACTTCTGAATGGAATAAAGCAGTTAAATGATACTGCCTAACGTGCGTGTAACACACACACACCGTCTCAGCCCAGTACCGTGTGAGCGCTTGAGCATTTATTAATTTATGCTGCCCCATGTGGTAGGGACTGTTGCTGGGCCCCCAAGTCCTAGACTCTTAACCATGATGCCTACCACTGCTGTTGGGGGTCTGCACTGAGGGAAAGCACTGTGTTTTGCTGTGAGACCTCAACAGCGTAGAGTGCAATGGCCCAGAAGGACAGGCTGGCTGCTCTCCTGCTTGCCGGGCCCTGCCCGCCCACCTCCCCCATCATCCAGGCCTCTCATCTCCCTTTTCCGGGACTCCTGGAGACGGAGGGCATGGCAGGTGTGTCTTCCCGGGGCCTGTAGGTCCCCCTGCCCTTGGTGCTGATCGTGGAGCTGAGGCTGCATTCAGCACTGCACCTTGTGAAGCCCCTGCCTGTGCGGGCTGGCAGGGAGCCCCAGGGCGCGCTGTGTGCCTGTGCGTCTCAGGCCTGAGAGGGTAGGAGACCAGTAGTGGCCCTCTAGAATTTGAAACCAGGGAGGGGGAAGGGGCCGTCAAAGCATTTAATGACTCATTTTGCATATCCAGGATCTGACTCCTGAAGAGATTAAATAACAGTAATTAACATTTATCGAGGAGGTGAAGTTGGTGAGCAGCTTCCAGTACTAGCGCATATCTTCCTCCTAACAACCCTATTAAGTACTACAGTTATCCCCAGTTTAGTGATGAAGGCAGAGACACAGAGAGGTTAAGTTACCTGCCCAAGGGCACACAGCTTAGAAGATGAAGGAGCTGTCCCTCCCCACCCTCAGGGTCAGGCAGGAAAGGATAAGAATAACCAACCACATCTGTTCACAAAGAGAAACTGACAGGCCACACAGAAGGCCAGAGACTGGGCCAGCATCACCCAGGAAGTTCCCATGAGGCCACAGGAAGTGGGCCATCAAAGCCCCTGGCATAGCCACTACCTCCCCCTGCAGCCTGGCATTTGGTGGCTCCCTGCCTCACTCCGCGGATGAGAGGTGAGGTGTACAGGTTTGCTGCCCACAGTCTCGGAAACCACCCTGCAGCCTGTGCGAGTGAATGCGGTCAGCATCCTGGCCGCTGCCGAACCTACCAGAGCGCAGCCGGATCTCGTTAAATGGCTCCCTGTGGGAAACGGGTTTTGTTGGTTTTTTTAAATGCAGTTTCACTGTTACTCCCGACCCCTGAATGGAGGCTGCTCTCCATAAATGTGGTGCGGCAAACCGGTAAACCTCTCTGCTCAGCCCTTACCACTGCTTGATCCCTTGAGGCATTTGTTTCTCTCACTTCCTCCAGGAATGGGGAATTTCTCAGGTAGCATCAAGAACCCATGGGTTGGAAGGAAATCAGAGGCAGAATCTGATCCCACTCCTGACCGCTGCTAACAGGAGCCCTTCAGGAGTAACAATTACCAACCAAAAAATAAATAAATCAGTAACAATTACCAAGAGGCTTAAAAGAAAGCCAGGTGCCCTTAAATTGGGGAGGAAACAAAAAGAAAGCTTTGTTCCCAAGGACCATTTCCAGTAATAAACCACCTCAAACCCTTAGTTAATTTTGTTTAGGAACAGTTTAAAAGCATGAAAGGACTGCAGATTTAAAAGGGTAGGGCCATATTATTGTTAGAAAAATTCAAAGAATATGCCCCCTGCCAACCCCCCCACCAAAACCTGAGTAAAGTACCTGAGAGAATTAGTCAAATTAGCACCCACATGCTAAAGTAATTGTATTTTTTCATATATATCAGACTCTTAAGTAACTGTTGACAGTTAACAGAGCTGATTCTTTCAGACTCAAAAGTGACGCTTTTATTCCCTTAAATAGCTTTTTTTTAAATTTTTTTTTATTTGGGGGGGGCTGCATTGGATCTTCATTGCTGTGCACGGGCTTTCTCTAGTTGCGGGACTGCTCTTCATTGTGCGGGCTTCTCACTGCCGGGGCTTCTCTTGCAGAGCAGGGCCGTGGCAGCAAGGCAGCCTGCCGGTTGCCCTGGCCCTGCAGGAGGCTCCCCACCGCTCCCGCCCTCCCGGAGCCTCGCCAACCCCGTCCTCTGAGGTGGCCTGGGGTGGAGTGGAGGCCTCTGTGCCTTGGTGAGCAGCTGGTGCTGGGAACCCGCGCCCCGTCGTGTTTCGGGCCCTGTGCTGGGCTCGGGGTCCAGAGGAGAAAGACCACCCCGCCCAGGAGGGGAGCCAGACCCCGAACAAGTGTGGAAGTGCAGTGGTGGAGGCGAGAGCAGAGAAACTTTAAAGAGAGGGGGATGGTAGAACATGATCAAACCTGCCCTGCTGCGTCCGATGACTAAGAAGGTGCCTATGCTGGGTTTCTAGGGACCAGTGGGAGTTCCCTGGCCAGAGGATAAATCCACCTTAGGCTGAGAGCTAGCCTGTGCAGAGATGAGGCGGGGGATGGCAGGAGATGCCCTCGGAGAGGCCTGTGGTGTGGCCGGCTCATGGACCTGGCATCAGACCTGATCTGCAGGGTGCAGGGGCAGGGCCGGCATGTGACTGATGGGATGGAGGGCAGACCAAAGGAGAATATGAGAGATGAGGGCGGAACTTAGATAGCAGGGAAGGAACGAATACAGCAAGTGTGCCAAGTAAAACCGGCAGAGTAGGAAGGGAGGGTGCCAGCGGAGAGCCTCGCGGAGGGGCTGGAGGGAGAGGAAAAGGACTGGACGTTGAGGAGGCCCCGCTAGAGGAAGCCGCCCTGAGTGATGGGGCGCGGGAGTGAGCAAGGCGGAGGTGAGGGGTGCGGAGGGGCTGGCAGGCGTGACAGGGTTGCGGCGCGGGCAGGTGCGGAGGTGAGAGCACAGCCCCTCTCCCTGGTGGACCGAGCCCCTGCGTGTGGACAGCGGCTTTTTCCAATGCGTGTGGGTCCAATACGGTTCCCCCCTGCGCGGCTCATAGTCACGCAGACAGTTTGAGACACGCACAACTCAGTACAAGGCAGAAAATGGCTAATATTCTAAGGGATTTTGAGAAGATACCAGGCTACGGTTAGAAACATGAGAAATAACCTTGAGCGCCAAGGCCCAGGACAGTATCATGGAGAAGGTGGCATGTGAGCTGGGAACACGTGGGAGCCGTCGGGGAAGAGACGGAGGAGTGGACGCGTGAGGACTGAGCCATCATCGTGGACAACAGGACGGGGGAGCTCCTCCTGGTCCCACACCACGGCGGCGCTTCAGGTGCGCGCCATCCTCACGTTTGACCAGTATCGAGTTGGCAGGATGGCTGGGAGAGCAGCTGTCCACCCTGCAGAGTTAGCTCAGCTCTGATGAACTCCCCAGGTGCTGGGGTGGCGTTCTTACCCAGACTGAGCCCCAAAGCCTGGTGCCATCCCGAGCACCGGGAATGCAGCTTCTCCAGCTCCCGGGCCTCTGTCCCTGTTGTGGCGACTGGCCAAGGCCAGGCTCTGCAATCAGACTGAGTCCCAGTGCGGTCCTGCCACTACCCTGATTCAGCACAGCCGCACAGCCTCACCGCTCCATTTAAAGAGGACGATATCAGGAGGTCTTGAGGGCCCAGAGGGAGAGCAGGGCGGCCAGCCTAACGGGGCTGACCCACAGGCCTCCGCGCTCCCAATCAGAGTCGGCTTGCGTGCTTGCGGTTCAAATGAGTGAGAGGCAAGTCCAGCCACAGGCAGCCCCGCTGCACTGCGGGGTTTCATTTTCTTCCTACGGCCTGGCTATCCTCACACGAACACTCAGGGTCTTCCAGCAATGCCGCCACGATCCACGCTGGAAAGAGGGGCTCCGGAGTGATTCTTGGAGGGCGGATCCAAGGTTTCTGCACAGACACGCCTTGCTCGACACTTGCCTTTGGCTGTGTTGCTTTGAGACTCTAGTCAGTTTGTCGTCATCCTTAACGTGTTTGTTTCCTTACAGTTCGAACAAGAAAATCAGCGCCTGATTGGTGAAATGAACAGCCTGTTTGACGAAGTGAGGTATGTGTGTGGTTCCTTTGTGAGCCGATGGCCTAGTTTACAACTTTCCCCAAAACTAGGAACTTTATTAATTTACTCTGGTGCCCAGGCATCCACATGTGGCCCTTGGGCCAAATGTAGCCCCCCTCCCGCCATTTAGGGGGTCACGGAAACTGCCTGAATTCACTGACTCCCCTCGACTTGTGGGCCTGTGAGATAACCCCACGGGCTGCTACGAGGCTCCCAGGTGCTGCTGCCCCATCCAAGAGGGTCGGCTCATGAAGGCAGATGACACCAAACGTAATGACCACTGCCACGTGGGGGCTAGTTACACTTAATTACGCTAAGATGAAAGGGAGACCTCGTGAAGGACGGCTGACAGAGGGAAGCCCTGCAGATGGCTCCACTGGGGTCCGGCTGCTCCCTCACCAGAGGGATCAGCCACGCAGAAGGCCCGTGGCCGTGGCCGTGGCCCACACAGGTACGGTTGCCAGCCCTCCGGTGAAAGCACTCAGGCCTCTTGCCCTGGGAATGCCGGGAGCATTCTGAAAGGATGCGCCGAAACTCTTGTTGCACTGTGGTCACTTCCCAAAAGAAGATGCATCCTGACGTTGCACTTGCGCAGCCCTGGAGACTGAGTGCAGGTGTTTCCACTCTGACCGCTGCCCCCGGCTCTTCCGCTGTCTCTGCCTTCGCAGGCGGGTCTCCCAGTCCTTCCTCAGAGACGGTGCTCTCCCCGCCCTCACCCCTCCTTACTCTTCTCCCAAGTCTCCTCTCCTTCCCTCACCTGGTCTAGGGGGACTCGAGGCCCACGCGACACAGCTAGGAATCATCTCCCCATCGAACATTTCCGCTTCCTCCTGGGCTGGGAGCTCAGCCGCTGCCTGTGCTAAAGCAGCTGTCAGCTCAGCCTCTAGACATGCACCCCCCGGCCTGCCCCAGGGTCACCCTTGCTGCCCATGAAACGGGGAGAAGCCCACACACTTAGTTGCTGATAGCCCAGCGTGGGATGTTTTCAGCCAGAATCAGGTTTCCTTTCAACAGGGAGTTGGGCTGAGTGGTGAATGCACTCTTCCCCCTAACCTGCTGAGAGGTAACGATGTTGGGTGACAGCACATTCTGACGTTTTCTTTTGAATCCCCACCATGTGTCACTGTGTTGCTAGGACAGGGCTCGGCATTAAAGGAGACTTTGCTTTGTGTGACTGGGCGCAGCTGCGTGCCCCTGGCCCAGGCACTGACTCAGGAGGCTGGGCCCCGGAGCCAGCTTATGCAGGGGGGCGGGGTGGTTTCCAAACAGTCCAGTATGCCCCAGTAAGCTGAGGGATGTTAAAGGGGAACCAGTAAGGAGAGTGACTCTTCCTCTGCCCGTGTTCTCCTTCCCTGAGCCTGACGCGGCGTCCCCTCCCTCTCTCATGCCTTCACTTAGAAGAGACGACTTGTTTAGAAATGTGTGACACTGCTGTTAAGATCACCAAGTACTAAGAGTTAATGTGTAATCTATTTTTTTTATGAAGGCAAATCGAAGGGAAAGTGGTTGAAATTTCCAGACTCCAAGAGATATTCACAGAGAAGGTTTTACAACAAGTAAGAAAAAATATAGTTGTTTTAAGATTTAGCTTAAAACGGGGAGATACTAAGAACTCGGGACATTTCTTCTGAGGTGGTTGGGCCTCTGCAGCTGTGTGCCCAGAGCCTCCCCTTCCCCGGGAGCAGCCTCTGCGGTCCGGGGCAGCTCTCCACACGCCCCAGCCCTGTGCGGCGGAGCACGTGGGGGAGGGAGGCAGTTAGATTTTGGTTCTGGATGCCCTCTGGGAAGCTGGGGAGCCTCTCTGAACTACAGTTTTTTCGTCTGTAAAATAGAGTGGCCCCTGCATGGTTGTCGTAAGGCTCCGAGATAACCCATGGAAAGCACCCGGCACGATGCATGAGTAGTGGCTTTTCAGTCAACGGTGTTACAAGCTCAGACTTGGCCCTCTCAGGTGCCGGGTCCCCGCCACCTCAGGTGTCCCGTCCTCACAGGAAATGTGACTGTCCTCATACATGGATTTTCATGTCATTTCTACCTGCCTACAGTTCTGAAATTCTTCCAGCAGCCACTAACTGGCAAAGTTTTCAGACACCTGATAAATTCTCCCTGTTGTTTTTAGTATCCACAGACTGGAAGGGTTTGAAAGACAAAATTATTTTTCTCCACTGTGTTAGACTGGGCTACTTGGCTTAAGATACTCCACTCACAAAATGCCCCCTAAACCACACAGCCAGAGTCAAATCATTGCACATTGGGTACACAAGGTGGTTCATAGGAGTTGCCCTTTTCACTAGCGTGTTGCAGGAACTATTCTAGTATGTATCTGCTAAGCCTTCACTTGGAAGCCTGATGGCCATCAGTTCAGCCTCCAGACACAGAAAACCGCTCAGTCAGATGTCTCCCTCTCAGAGCACCCACTTGTCCTTAGAGGCAGCTCGGCGTGGCGGGAGGAGCTCAGAGCCCAGGTGGAGTCAGACAGACGGCCCCCACCCGGTTCCCCGTCACGCGTCATGTGACCTGCGGCTCTCCCGAGCCCTTTCCCCCTCAGCAAAGCGGGGCTGAGGTCACCTGTGTCACTCTCAGGGGTGGCGAATGGGATCCGGGCCCCCTCTGGCTCTCAGTCCTGGAACCAGGAGCCGTTGTTTGTGGGCATGGCTGTGGCAGACCTGGGTAATGCACTGTTCACTAGCGCGGCCAGAGCCACGGGCCAGGGGCCTTCACTACAGCAGGGCTGCTTACATGCAGCAAGGTACTCTGAGGTCCTGGGGCCCAAGGGCACTAAAAGCCCTTACTTTTCACGGCCGCTGCTTCTGCTCCTACACTCAGCCCAGCCACTGAGGAGCACTGATTGCCATTCACATTTGAGTCTCAGTTGGGGGCTGGTTCTCGGTTAGGAAGCAGCAGTCCCGGGGTTCTGGACGTGTGCCCCAGGGGGTGGCAGAGAGCCACTCAGGGCCCCACCCTGTGTCACCCCCAGGGCTCCGGGCCTCGACCTGGGAGGGGTTTGCAGAGCACAGGCTGAGCCCTGCCTGGCTCCCTCGGGGTTTCTAAGACCTGAGAAGAGCTGAGTCTGTCTGGGCCTCCTCATCTGTGTTGCAAGGTGGTTCTTACCCGTCCTCTCATGGGAACAGTGGCCGCGGTCAGCCAGCCCCCACTTGGAGATTCTCTAAAAAAGCAAGATTTTGGAGCAATGCAGTCCTTGGCCCTCAGGTCCTTAGACTATGTGGCATTCACTGCTGGGAATCGGATGGCTGGAGGTGGATTTCCTCTCTGCGATACTGTATCAGTCAGGTTTCCCTAAAACCCACACTCGTCTATGTTCCCTCCCCACCGCCCAGAGGGAGAGACAGTCCTGCTCCTTAGACCGCAGTGTGGGTCACAGCCGGTGCAGGGGTGCAAGCCACTCGTGTGGAAGCCCAGGATCCCATGTTTAAGCTTTCCAAGTATTTGCAGTAAAATTTTTGCAAACATCCTGCATACCATTTTGATTTTTAAGTTTTAGCTTTTTTTTTTTTTTTTTAAGAGAGAAAATGGTGATATACAAAGTGCCATTTTGAAGCTAGCATGTATGTTTTAAAGCCACATGTGCTTCGAAGCCCCTGGCATGTGGTGGCCACTCTGCGATTGAACTCTTCCCGTCCAGTGAGTGGAGGAAGGCAGCCAGCCGGCGTGGAGGGAGCACGGGCACCAGGTCCAGTCCCAGTCCTGCAGCTTGGGTGCTGCGTGACTCTGGGCTTCTCTATGCTTTAAGTTCCCCTCTTGTAAATCAGAGTGCTGCCTACCTGTCGGGTGCTATGAGGACCCATGGGTTCATGGTGTCTAGAGCCCCAGCACTTAGTAAGTGGCAGCTACTGTTTCTATCGTGACATACACTCGGCGAAGGAGGCGGCGGCTGTATTTATCTGCTGTTCTCTTCCCCGACAGGAAGCTGAGATTGACAGTATTCACCAATTAGTAGTAGGAGCAACTGAGAATATCAAGGAGGGCAATGAAGACATCAGAGAGGTGGGTACTCTCGGGGCACCGTGTCCGATTTGGAGGGGCGCTGAGTCCAGGCAGTAGTGTCCACCCGGTCAGGGCCCCGTGCACAGGGCTGGTCTCAGGACTGTGCACTGGATGGGCCCGTTCCACCCTGCCAGGCCCAGGACCCCACCCACTGCCCTGCAGAGGAGCCAGCTGGGGCGCAGGGGTCCCTCCCTAAGTCCAGGCTGGGCCCCACAGGAGAGGCTTGTTGGACCCCCTCCAAGGACCCAGAGCCCTGGTCGCTGTTTACAGGGCCACCGCAGTAGACTCTGTTGAGTGGACTTTATTTTCTGAGTGCAGTCCTCAAGTTCGGGTTGACGTGGGACCGTTCTTGGACCACTGCCATCGCATTACTAGGAAACACACGTCAGGGTAGTGGACACACGCTCCGATCCTGTCTGTGTGGGTTTAACCCTGGGGTGGACGTGAGCCATTTTTCCTGGGAGAATTGTGCATGATCTCCACATGATGACTAACCAGAGAGGGAGATGCAGCCCATTTGTCTAACAGACTTTAAACCCACTTTTTGGTTTTGCTTAATAATTAAGCCGTCTGTGCAAGGTAAGCCTAGGCTTGAGCCGTCCACACAGTTACAGCCTCGCAGGGAAAGCACGTGCAGACACACGCGGCCGCTGAGAGCCTTTCAAACCAAAGCCCCTGTGCCCCGCCCCCCAGGCCATCAAGAACAACGCTGGCTTCCGCGTGTGGGTGCTCTTCTTCCTGGTGATGTGCTCCTTCTCCCTGCTCTTCCTCGACTGGTACGACAGCTAGGCGGCCACACCCGGCAGACGGCGCGCTGGGCGTGCTGTCGTGGCCCCTGGCATTGGAGCCATCGGGGGGGAGGGGGCACTGAGATATGTACTCACAAAAGGGACACCCGACTTGTGGTTTTAAGCCCATTCAGTAGCTGAAAAAGAAAACAACACAACTAAAAGTGGTCTGCGTCGCAATCCCGAGGCCAGAAGAAAGGAACCGGGAGGGTGATTATTCCTGCACCTGACGGGGCTGCCCCGGGGTGCGGGGCACGCGGGCCTCCTGCTCCACAGACGTCTCAGGCTTAGAGGAGGCGCCGGCCTTTCCCTCCCGGTGGCAGCAGGAAGAGCGCTGGCCAGTACCTCCTCACAGCAGATGATGGATAGTTTCCTGTGGCTTCCTGTCTGCCTCAGCCAACTGATACACAGACTTGTCGTGCGGTAGAAAAGATGTCACCTTCGCCTCGCCCTGTGAGTCTAGTAAATATAGCTACAGCCATTTAATGTATTGTTGGTGGGTCCAAGGTTAGAAAGTCAGGGCGTGCCCACCTGCCTCCTGTCCAGGAAGAAGTGTGGGGACGGGGCCTGGCTCCCCCCAGAACTGCTGCCCCCAACACTCTCCTGATGGGTGGGCAGGGGGTGGGGAAGGCCCGACTTCCAGCCACTGGGGCCCACGGAGCTTCGTCCAGAGAAGGACCTGGGCCGCTCCACCCACCCGAGCCCCAGGAATCAGGAACGCCTGCTTGTACTCAGGCACAAGGCACCTGCAGCCACACCTGTGCAGAAAGCGCCCGGTGCGCATGGGCCCCAGGGTGTGGGTTTGAGGGCTCTGCACAGACAGTCCGGGGAGCACCACAGGGGTCCTGTGTTCTTTATTTGCACAGAGTGAAAATGTCAAAAGTTACATGTGAATGAGCTTACAGTCAATAAAATACATGTCTCCTAGAAAATACAAATAGGGTTGCCTTGGCACTGCATTGACATGGGCTGGAATTTGCTGATAGATGTTATCTCTACATAGAAGAAGTTCTGGCACGTAGTTATTGCTCTTATGCGTCGGCACAGCTTCACAACATCCACGACTCTGTGCCCACCCACTGCTCCAAGGTCATGGTCGTTGTGTCCAAACACCCTTGGTAATAAAATATATACTGTATGTTTTGGAAGCACGTTTCAGGAAACAGTAATGGAGTTGGCCATGACCACCATGCTTGTTCTCAACAGATCTTGCACTATTTGTCATTTATTTTTGATGTAAAAAAACAGTGAAACTTTTGACATGTCCACCAGAAACAACACATGTAAATAACATGGAAGAAAATGTCCATGAACGTCTTTTTTTCTATTTAATCATCTTACACACTTAGTTTATCTAACTGGCAATTTTGTAAACATATACTTTAATGTCAAGATTCAGGTTGAAACATAATTGTCTTACAAAGATTGTGAATGAAAATGTCATAATTGGACTTCCAAGGTGTGACGCCAGCCCCCCGCCCCCAGCCTTTCCTGCCTGTTTCTTACATCAAAGGAGTTACATCTGTCCCACAAAATAAAAATTAAAGTAGCCTTGGCTTACCAGCAATTACACTTTCACTTTTCTCACCCAGCTAATTGTTTTAAAACTAAGTAGCTAATACGGCTGTCGGTGCAAACTTATTCATAATAGATGTGAACAAAAGGGCCGGTAGGTTTCATTCCTACTCAGCCCATCACAGAGCAGACGGACTAGCTACAGGGAGACGGGTTCTGCAGCCTGTGGCCCAGGGTCCCCTCTTCCCAGAGTCCCCACCTCACATGCTCTGACCCAGTCCACATGCACTGAGGGAAACACGGCTCCCCTGCCCAGCGGGCGCCCTCTGTACCGAGAGGCAGCGTTCTGCCTGCAGCAGTGACCCCTGCCCGAGCCGACCTGCTGCAGCGCCTGCGCACTCAGGAGAGAGCATGGGGCAGGCGAGGGCACAACTGCGACCTGATGGCATCTTTCCTTCCTTCCCTCTGACGCTCACTATGGTGCATCTTGACCATTGGCACTATTGCCATTGGCGGGAGGTGGGAAGAAACGTGCAGTACAGCTTGCTCTTAGGAAAGCAAGGGATCACTCTAGATATGGCTATGGTGTAAGGTTTGCAAACGGTAAGGTGGTTTTAAAAAAAAAAAATCAATCCCACAAAATGCATCATTTATCTGAAGTCCGAACCCCTTGCATACCCAGTGTAAATTTATTTTTTGACAGCATCCAATAAATCCCAGTAAAGTCGCTAAATTAAGATTCTTTACCATGGAAAGTGGTGTCAGAGCTCTTTAAGCAATGCTGATATGCACTTGATTTTATGCCCGTGGGTGGTCTGCAGCAAGCTGTATTTGCAGAGCAGCATTAGCAAACAGAAGCAGTTGCACCATACATGAGTAACCTCTAAATTGTCGGTAATTATATCTAATGAAATGTCCCTCAAAGTCCCTTTGTTACCTTCAAGTGACACTGTAAGGAACCTGCCCATCTCGCTAAGCGGATTTCTCAGCAGCCTCAGTCTCCTGCTCTGAGAGCTTCTCTTCCGACAGAACTGACATCCACGGTGACACCGAGCGGGTGATGCTCTGCTTGGCCAGGTTGTAGTGGTTGATGACGGTGTAAAATTTCTCCCGGGCGTTGGAGTCCTGCTCCGCATAGTAGCTCTCCAAGCCTTCTGGGATGCACTGGGTGTTCTGAAAGACAAGCGGCCCCTGAGACGCACGCACCGATGCAGGAGGCAGGCCCGTGAGTCTCCAGGCAGCACCCAACCCGTGGTCACCGAGCACCTCCCTGGGCTTGGAGGAGACTCAGAGATGAGCTGACTGCCTGACACTGATCGCATGGCAACAGGATGGACGTCTGTACAAGGCCGTGGCGACGGGACTTACACAGCGGGCCTTCCTGCTTCTTTAAAGAGCTTACACTCGGTGCCATTTATTTTAAATCTCCTAGAAAACAATGGAACTTCTGACATGTCCACCAGAAGCAACATATTCAAACAGTGAAGGAAGGGGAGTCAGAAAGGCTCCTGGGAGCAGGGGTTGGGGGGCACTTGACCCAAAGGAGCCGGTCCTTGGGGCAGGAGGAAGGGGACGCAGGCTGAAGAGAGGCCCGCGGCCAGAGCAGAGGGTGAGGAGCCGCAGGGCACAAACGCTGGGGAGAAGGCAAGGGTCGGGGGGTCAGGACACACAACCTGCAAGGGCCTGGTAGGGAGCTGTGAGTGTGACCTTGCGATCCAGAGAGCCCAGGAAGCCACGAGGACCCCATGAGGGCACTTGAGGGTGGGGGGGCTCTCGGGGGGCAGCTGTCCGCTAAGGGAGAGGCACTTCCCTACAGCCCGTGGAACCCTGGGGAGGCCGGGGGTGGGGAGGTCAGTCCCTAGCTCTCGTCCGCTCACCGGGGGTCTAGGGCCCCCAAAAAGTCAGGCTGCCTTCCCGTGTCCATCCAGCAGCCGGGCTAAGCCGCCGCCCACCCCGTCTCCACACGTCGCTCGCCAGGCCCTGAGGAAGGGGTCGCGGGCTGCACTCTGCTTCCCCCCACCCTTCTCCCAGCGGCAGGCGGGGCGCGTGGTGCCCAGCTCGCGACACGCTTCTCAGCCCTCCCGGCAGCCAGTAGAAGCCATGGGGCTAACTTCTGGCCAACGGGGTGTGCGGGGCTGTGACAGGAGCAAGTTCTGGGGCGCCCCACAGGGAAGCTGCCTGCCCTCCACTGCGCCCTTCTCTCAGCGGCTTTGATCGCTGGACTAACCTGCCTGGAGAAGGACAACACCCTGGGGGCCGGCAGCGCAACACGACAGAATCGGGGCTCCAGGAAGACCTCAGGGAGCCCCACTGCCTGCCAGCTGCGGCTTTAATGAGAGAGAGAGAGAGAAACCTTCCATCTGGCAGAAGGCACATTGCCTGTGTCTCTAAGCAACCAAAGCATTACAGGAACGCCAAGGTCTCCCTGTCACACAGTGAAGGGAGACTGCAGTTACAAGGGTCCTGGGCCTTGGCTACCTTCACAGTCACCAGGGAGACTTTTAAACCCCCCGATTCCCAGCACCGCCCGCAGGGTCCGGCTCGCACCCCCCGAGCAGCATCTCAGCCAAGGCCACCTCGCTGGCAAGAGCGCAGCCAGGATTCTACCAACTCCTGGGGCCCAGCAGGACACCCCGCTGCTCGACGCGCTCCTCTGCCTCTCTGGGTGAGCCCAGCATGGAGACCGTGACAGAGTCCCTGATGGTCACCAGGATGGCCGGTGGCGGCTACTGCCCTGGGGACGTGGGCGCCAGCCTGGGATGCACGGGGGGACCTCCTCTGGGAGCCCTGTCCCTGCCCGACCCGGGTTTCTTCAGCCTCCGGAAGCTAAAGGCAGGTTAGCTCTGTCTCCCTGTTAAGGGGCTGCTCCTTGGGGTCTTTCTGCAGACCCAAGGCCCGTCTCCACATCCCAGCCCTGCCACCACACTGGTTCCTTCTGACAGGTGGCCGAGTGCCTTCCGGGCACAATGTCTCCCTGTGAGCTGAGATCTGTTAGTCCCATTTCAGTCACAGCAAGTGAGACCCAGAGAGGGGAAGGGACCACAGGGCAGTGTGGGAACCGAGCTCCAACCCGGGCCTCTGCTCAGTGCACTCCAGACGTCGCCCCGCCACCCGCAAAGCTGTCGATGGTGACTGCTCAGCCCAAAGGCAGAACAGTGAGAAACAAGGCAGTGAGGTCCCCCCGGGGTGCCGGAGCAGGACTGTACCCCCTGGCAGCTTCAAGTTCAGCCAGCGTTCCTCAGGCCCCAGCCCGGCCCCCCCCCCGGTCCCGGCTCGGCTCTCAGCATCCTCAGAGGTGGGTGTGGCGGAGCTCCGTCCACAGGGCTAAGGGGGCTGGGCTGGAGGGGGGAGGTGCTGCCCGGGAGGTGCTGCTGAGGCCAGGACCAGGGAAACCCAGTGAATGCCACAGCCTTCGTCAGGCCCTCTTCGGGCACCAGGCGGGCACGTCACCCACTGGACCCGGAGGCCTCCCCGCTGTGCAGGTCCATTTGCCTGGTATCAGGAGCAGCCACACAGAGCCGAACAGATGATTTGTGGAGGAGAGAAGCGACCACATCTCGGTCTTAGAAAAGCTCCCATTTGAGCCAATGTAGAGGCCTGACCGAGTGTGACCCAGGGCCTCCTGTTCCACCTGTAAGTGAGTGAGCTCCCTCTCCGTCCGGATGGTTCTTACAGGGGTCACCAGCCCTGTGTCTGCGAAAAGGAGTGTCAGCCTGAGGTTAACAGGCTCTCCCACAGGTGGGCTGCCCATCGGGGGCAGAGCCGCTCACGCCAGTTCTGGGCCAGGCCCTGGGGATACCACAGGCCCTGCGGAACCTGGCCCTGCAGCCCCGTGCCCACCCCGTGGCCTCCAATCAGGATCCAGCTCTGCTGCTCACACTAGGAAGGGGCAGGTGTGGCCACTCGGCAGAGGGAGGGCAGCGCTACCTGGCATGGTTATTAGCGGATGTGATGACGTCATGCCTGGTCCAGCCCTGGCCCACCTGGCTGCTATTTCATCACTCATGGGTCTGGGAGGATGGCAGGTGGTGAAGGATGGGACATGGTTTGGGGGCAGGGGGGTTTAGAGAGCTTTGGGATCCGGCAGAGGTTTATAAATAAGTTGAATTTGACAGCAAGTCCATCCATCCGCCTCTGTTCCCTGAGTCAGGGCCTCTCCTCAGAGATGCATGGCTCACTGCCGCTGGTTTAGTGAAGATGGAAGGGGAAATAATGAACGCGTGCTTTCCCCGCAGCCCTGATACCGCCCTGCCCCACGGAGAACTGGTCTCCTCACCAGGTCACTGACCCTGAAATACAGACCAGAAACACCTGCCAGCTAGCTACTTCCAGGAGAGAAATGACAAAGGGACGCAGTGTGTTTACGGCCCGGCACAGCTCCAGGCAGCGAATCTGCGGGCTGAGGCCGGCAGGAGCGGGAGCTCACGTTACAGGCCGAGGTCACGGTCTGCCTGAGCCTCAGTTCCCTCGTTTATAGAAAGGGGCTGATGAGTCACTTCCCCGGGCTGCCGTGAGGACTGCAGCCAGCGCAGCACAGCAGACAGAAAAGATTAAAAGCCCACAGGGGCACCGCTGAGGTCCTGCCCTTCCGTCATCGGCGTCCTGACCCCGGCCACGCCTGGGCACTGGGCAGCCGGGCCACTCTGCAGGGGCAAACCGTCTGTTCAGCCCAGGGCCGGCCCTCCAGGTGAACTGGCCCCTGTCCAGCAGGCCAGCGGCCACCCTCCTCCCCCACCTGCACTGCCACCTCTCCTTCACTCTGTCCTTGCCACCAGCACAGGGTCTGGCAAGACATTCTGAGGCCACCAACACCTGCTGGGCAGTGAGTGACTCTGCTCCAGGCTAGGACAGGCCTCCAGATGGGATGGGGCAGCCCTGCCCGCCAGGCAACCAGGACAGACGGTCCCGCTGCCACCCACACAGTGAGGCTGTAAGACGGGGGTGCGGGGGGCGTGCTGGCGGCAGGCAAGGCCCCCGGGGAAGACGGCTTCCAGGGGTGTCCGGGAGCCACGCGGGAGTAGGGTAGGGTGGGAGCTCCGGGGAAGCTGCGACCTGCCCCCTTTGGCTGGAGAGACCCCAGCAGAAACACATGTCAGCCGTGGGTGAGCTCAGGGAGGTCACAGAGCCTCTAACATGAAACGATGACAGGTGAGGGAACCCAGGAAAGTGTCCTAACAGCCCTGGCCCACGGTCCAGGAGGCCTGGCTATTAAACCTTACATGTAAGCTCCCTGAGAGAAAAGTCAGTCTACGGGGAGCACCCATCTGGAAACACCTTGTAGGGTCTGGGGCAGTTTTCTCCCATTATGTTAAGACCTTTCTGTAACACTCATCCAGTGACTTCATGGTTTAAAAAAATAATAATAAAGCAGAACCCTACGATCCTCCCCAGCCCACATCTGCCTTTTTAAATCCCCTCGTGACACTCCTCAGCTTGGGGCCCCCTGCAAGAGGCTGGCCCGCGCCCCTCTGCGCATCCCAGAAGCTCAGGCGCCTGTGCCCGTCAGCCCTTCCCTCGGGTCCCGGGGTCAGCAGGCCCGGCCCAGTCTGTCCTCTGCACAAGCCCAGCCCACAGCAGGTCCGCGGCAACGCGCCCCCCGCTCATTCGGACCCCAGCCCGGACGAGCGCCGTGCTCCCCCAGGAAGGGGTGGCCACAGGCACGCGGTCACCACGTACTCCTGCTTGCCTAACTCGTGGCAGCATCCACATCTCTGCACATCGATCTGCTGGCTTGCTGCTGCAACATGGCTCCGAGGGCAGGCCCCCGACACATCCTGTGCCCCGCGGCACGTCCAGCACCCCAGCACGCACACAGGAGGCGGCAGCTAATAAATACATGCCGAATAAAGAAGGAAGTGCAGGGTGAGACTTGGGTACGACGTCTCTGTACTCAACTTCCTGTTGGTAAAAGGGGGTCTGATGGCATCTACCCCACAGGGTTTCTGGGAGCATCAGAGATCTTAGTTAAAAGCCCCTTGTAAACTGTCGGGTGGTGGCATGTGATGCACATGTACGAACACGCAGAAAGGAGGGAGGAAGGGGACACACACGCTCACACCTTCCTTTCTCCAGCCTTAGCCCGAGGGCCGTGGGATACAGGGCAGCAGCTCCCCGGCCCTCCCAGTGACGTTCTCCAGGAAGGACACCACCCATTAGATGCCAGTGGAAAATGCCAAGTCCCCAGAGGCGGAACAGTCTCTCAGGGGCTCTAAATTCCCAAGGCTGGCTGTGCACCGGAACCACCTGCAGAGCCTTGTAAACATGCACACACCTGCCGTCCAACGCTGCTGTGAGTCCGAGGACTAGGCCTCATCTCCCTGGCTCCACCTGGACCAGGTTATCCAGCAGAACCTGGCCTTGCAGTACGGGGAAGGCAGTTTGGGCCCACTCCTCCCTCTGCCTCGGGCACAGAGAGAACGAGCCCGGAAGGAAGCCCTGCATCCTCCTGGTGGGGCTGTGGCCGCAGGTATGGGAGCCGTCTGCCTGGACGAGGACTCCAGTCCCCAGGGAAGTGGTCCTCCGTGCACCCGGGTTCCATCAGGGCATGGCTCCTGCGTCACCTTGGCTCCTCCTCCTTGACCTCAGGTCCTCCCCCCCTGCCCCACCCCTGCCTCCCAGATTCACTCCTGTTCCATCCGCAGCACCCAGACCGGTCTAGACCCCCATCTCTTCCCTGGTCACCTGCAGCAGCCTCCTGGGCCGTCTCACTGCCTCCTGTCACTCCCTTCCAATCTGCAGCCTCCCCAGCCACCCGAGTGACCATCCCATCACCTCCCTCTCCTCCAGGGGCCTCTGGCCGGCACTCCAGTCTGGCCACAGCCGGCTCTTCCCCAACAAGGACCACGTACGGACTGGCCCAGCCAGCACCTGTGCCCCGCTCCTCCCCTCGCCCACCTGGCTCAGCCCTGCTGTCCTCCAGCATCAGCTCATGTGCTGCCCTCCTCGAAGTCCCAGCCCTCTGGATCAGCCTCCTTTAAACCATGGTGTCTCCAGAGCCTCCAAACAGATCATAAGTCCTCCAGCCCCAGCCCGGGGTGTGCACGGGCTGGTGGAAGGGGCCGGGGGCTTCCCCCTGCCCAGACGCCCTTCCCCAGGTCCCTGCACGGCGCCCTCACGGGCCTCTCACGTGGTGGGCACAAAACGCACACTCGCCGAGCGCAGAAGGGCTCAAGTGTCAGAAGCCTTGAAGCTGTGGAAGGAGGAACCCATACAAGGGCCTGTGTCCCTCACATCAGCAGCACCCAAACCGCAGCCGCCCAGTGGCAGCGGGCAACCGGGCTTGTTCTGCTCGTGCCCAGTAGCACACACGACGGGGTTCTGCTTTCATTCCAGCAGCGCCAAATCCTGGGACTGATCATGTTTTCCTCTTCGCACTGGCTCTGGGAAGTTCAGAACCAAAAGGGGGCCCAGGTGCTGAGTGTACGGGACACGGGAGCAAGTCCATGGCCCGTGCGTTTCACTCCTCCTGCTTCTCCCTTCACCCCACCCCCTCCCTTATTTTTCTCCCCTTAATCCTGCGGCCCCATGTGTCTGCTTCTCTGCCACTTGTAGCCTTTGGGGAAGGAGGCATCACATCAGCAAAGCGAGCATCGAGCGTGGAGAGCCCAGCGGCATGGCGGGCAGACCAGGGTCTGTGGTCGGGGGGCTGGGGTCGCCCGGCCCTGCTCCCAAACCCGAGTGGCGGTGCAGGTCTTCCTCTCCCGGGACCTCTGCTTCCTGGCATGTCCCCTCATCACTCACTGCCCCCCCCCAGGGGATGTGCTGGGCCTGCAGACAGGAGCCTCCCTTTCACAGGCCCCGCCGTGACCCCGCTTCCCTGCCCCCAGGGTCCCCATGGGGAGCTTCTGCCAGGCCCCCTCACTGCCCCTGCCGCTCCAGCCCAGTCATGAGTCACGCGGGGGGACGAGGCGCAAAGGCATTGGGGGCCCAGGGGAGGGGGGGCTTACCTTGAGGACGAAGCCGTCGGGGCAGGCACGGTCATACTTGTACACCTTGTAGACGACCAGGAAGACGACACAGGTGAGGAAGGCCAGGGCAAAGAGCACCAGCACGGACACCTGTGGGCGGGGGCGGGGCCGTCAGCAGGGCTGAGGGGCGGCCACGCAGACACGCCCACACACAGATGCACACAGACACACACACAGGCCCACGGGCCACTGTACACGGGCACCGTCTCCGGAAGGAGGCACGCAACACAGAACCGGCAGGCCTCTGGTGATGAGCGGTCAGCGGAGTCACTTTACACTGGACAACTTTTTGTACCATCTTCGTTTTTTCACCACAAGCATGCATCACCTTCATTTTAAACTAGCCATTTCTAGTATTCCAGGCCTTGCACAGAGAGCTCGGGGTACAGATAGCGATCAGGCCTCATGGACATCGGACACACCATCGAGCCGTGGGCGTGGGCTGCCCTTCTGATGCTGCGGGTCACCACAGTGACGCATCAGCCAACGGCTAATCAGCTGTTCCAGAGACACCCCTGAGCCCTGGACACCAGCCCCGCCCTTGACCTGGGGCCAGCTGAGCAGGACAGACAGACCCTCCCGGGCCCCTATCACCCCCACTCTGGACAGTTTCCTGCGTGTTCAGTTAGAGCCTGTCCTCCCCACCCTGGAGGGTGGTCCCCATTAGCATAGGGACTCAGCGTTCTGCACCGTGGCTGGACCACGGGACGCACTCAGTAATGTCGGCAGATGATGCATGACAGCCCATGAGCAGAGTGGGCCAGCGATGGGAGACCTCCCCACTGCAGGGCCTGGGGCACGGGGGACGAAATGATGCTGCATCTGGCCTTGAAGATGCTCCCTGGCTGCTGGGAGCCGCTGGGCAGGGGCGAGAGCGTGTCCTGGGCTGAAAGGGCGTGCAGAGGCCCCGCGGGTCAGGTCGGGAGGTGTGACCAGGAACAGCGGCACCCAGGCCCCCAGCCCAGCCCCACTACTCCCTCTCTTCTCCCCACACGGCCACCCTGGCCACCGGCCACTGCTGCCCGGGCTACGAGTCCCCACCTCCAACCACCCAGCTCACGCTCACTGCAGCCTGGGCGACACCC
Source organism: Balaenoptera borealis (assembly GCF_965194805.1). Taxonomy (NCBI): domain Eukaryota; kingdom Metazoa; phylum Chordata; class Mammalia; order Artiodactyla; family Balaenopteridae; genus Balaenoptera; species Balaenoptera borealis. The sequence goes on along the minus strand of NC_138861.1, from coordinate 113,171,791 downwards.
GTCCCCTCTGTGTCCCCCACCCAGGGAACAGCCCCTCAGACCCCCAAGCAAGCAAGGAGTCTCTGTGTCACCCCCAAGGAGGCCCTTCCTGCCCATCTCTGCAGTCCGTCCCCGTCAACATCTCTGTCCTCTACCCCCTGTTCTTCCCGTGACCCCTCACCTGGGCTGTCAGGGCTGTCACCCTCTCTAGCCACTCCAGCCTGTCTGGACAACCCGCCTGCACGTGGAGCCTGCGTCTGACAAGGGGACACGGGTGGCGCCACGGCTGCCTCAAGGCCCAAAGCACCCCCAGGGAAGGTGCCATCTGGGTTCTGGTGGCCGCTATAGCACGTGGGCAAGGACAAGACCACCCGGCCCAGGTGGGCAGCCCAGGGAGACCGCAGAGGCAGCTGAGTATGGAGCTGGGTGACAAAGGAGGCTGAATCTGAGGAAGGAGGGGGCAGTGGCCCTGGGGACACGCGGCGGCCGAGGGAGCAGCAGAGTATGTGAGGGGCTTTCTGACAGGGGTGGCAGCCCTGCCGGTGCCCAGCACCCAGGAGGGGCAGCCAGATTCTGGGTAAGTCACCCAACTCCTCCAGGCCCAGGCTCCTGCCAGCCAATGGCAGTGAGAGAACCCAGCTCCCGGGGCTGGTGGGAGGGTGGAGGGCTCAATGCTGTGCTGCTGAGGACAGCACCTAGGCACAGTGGATGCTCTGGAAGGAAGTGTTTGCTATTGTTGCTGCAACTGTCACCACAGCCATTCCCTTGCTCACTCGGGTCACACAGTTGGCAGATGCAGAGCTGGACTCTCAGCCCAGGCCACACAGCCTCCCCCAGGCCCGCCACCCTATCCTACCTGAGCCCCTCCCCACATTCACCTGACTACTGCTCACCCAAATCTGCCCTGCCTGGGACCCAGCTACCCACTGGCGGCCCCTGGGGGCAGCAAGGGCCACTTCAGCAGCTCTTTCCACAGTCTAGAATAGCAGGGTTGTCCATAGGGAGAGCTGTATTTAAAATAACTGAACTCCTTCGTAACCCTCTATATTTTGGGCATTTGAAAATATTATTCCAAGAAGAGGTCCATGGCACACAACAGGTTAAGAAGCCCTGTTAGAATATGTCCTCCTCAATAAAATATTAGCGAACTGAATTCAACTATATGTTAAATACATGCACCATGATCAAGTGGGATTCATTCCATGGTTGTAAGGATGGTTCCAACATCCACAAAATCAACGTGACATATCACATTAACAAAATGAAGGATAAAAATCATATGACCATCTCAACAGATGCAGAAAAAGCATTTGACAAAATTCAACATGCATTTATGATAAAAATTCTCAACAAGTGGGTACACAGGGAATGTACATAATAAAGACCATATATGACAAGCCCACAGCTAACAGCATAGTCAATGGTGAAAAGCTGAAAGCTTCTCCTCTAAGATCAGAACAAGAAAGGGATGGCCACTCTTGCCAATTTTATTTAACATAGTATTACAAATCCTAGCCAGGACAATTAGGCAAGAAAAAGAAATAAAAGGCATCCAAATTAGAAAGGAAGAAGTAAAACTGTTACAATTTGCAAATGACAAAGTATCTACAGAAAACCCTAAAGACCACCAAATAACTGTTAGAACTAATCAACAAATTAAAGTTGCAGGATACAAAATCAACATACAAAAATCTGTTGCATTTCTATACACTAATAAGTGAACTATCAGAAGAGTAATTAAGAAAACAATCCCACTTACAACTGCATCCCAAAGAATAAAACATCTAGGAATAAATTTAACCAAGGAGGTAAAAGACCTGTACACTGAAAACTATTTATAAGACAGTGATGAAAAAAATTGAAGAAGACACAAAAAACTGGAAAGATATTCTGTGCTCATGCATTGGAAGAATTAATATTGTTAAAATGTCCACACTACCACTACCCAAAGCAATCTACAGATTCAATGCAATCCCTATCAAAATTACATATTCATTTTTCACAGAAATAGAACAAACTATCTTCCAATTTGTGTCAACCATAAAATAGCCAAAGCAATCTTAAGAAGAAGAAAATTGGAGGCATCATGCGCCCTGATTTCAAACTATATAACAAAGGTATTCAAAACAGTATGGTAGTGGTGTAAAAACAGACACATAGACTATGGAACAGAGACGAGAGCCCATAAATAAACCCACATGTGTATGGTCAATTAGTTTATGACAAAGGAGCCAAGAATATAAAACGAGGAAAGAACGGTCTCTTCAATAAATGGTGCTGGGAAAACTGGAGAGCCTCATGTAAAAGAATAAAACTCAACCACTAACACCATATACAAACATTAACCCAAGACGGATTAAAGACTTGAACGTAGGACCTGAAACCATAAAACTCCTAGAAGAAAACACAGGTGATAAGCTCCTTGACATTGGTCTTGGCAATGATTTGTTGTATTTGACCCCAAAAGCAAAAGCAACAAAAGCAAAAATAAACAAGCAGGACTACATCAAGCTAAAAAGCTTCTGCACAGCAAAGGAAGTCATCAACAAAATTAAAAAGCAACCTACTGAATGGGAAGGAATATCTGTAAATCATATATCTGATAAGGGGTTAATATAAAAATATATAAAGAACTCATAGAACTCTAGAGCAAAAACCAAAGAATCCAACTAAAGAATGGGCAGAGGAACTTTTTTTAGGCACTTTTTTCCAGAGAAGACATACAGATGGCCAACAGGTACATGAAAAGGTGCTCAACAACACTAACCATCAGAGAATTGCAAATCAAAACCATAATGAGATATCACATCACATCTATTAGAATGGCTATTTTCAAAAAGAAAAGAAACAGTAACGGTCAGAAAGGATGCAGAGAAAAGGAAACTCTCGTGCAATACTGGTGGGAATGTCAATTGGTGCAGCCACTACGGAAAACAATTCAGAGGTTCCTCAAAAAACTAAAAATAGAACTACTGGGACTTCCCTGGTGGCGCCGTGGTTAAGAATCCGCCTGCCAATGCAGGGGACACAGGTTCAAGCCCTGGTCCGGGATGATCCCACATGCCACGGAAGAACTAAGCCCGCGAGCCACAAGTACTGAGCCCACGTGCCACAACTACTGAAGCCCACGCACCTAGAGCCTGTGCTCCGCAACGAGAAGCCACCACAATGAGAAGCCCATGCACCGCAATGAAGACCCAACACAGCCAAAAATAAATGAATAAATAAATTTATAAAAAAAAAAAAAGAACTACCATGTGATCCAACAATCCCACTTCTGGGTATTTATCTGAAGGAAATGAAAAAACTAACTTGAAAAGATGTCTGCACCCCCATGTTTACTGCAGCATTATTTACAATGGCCAAGATACAGAAGCAACCTAAGTGTCCATCAGTGGATGAATGGATAAATATGTGGAATATATATTCAACGGACTATTATTCGGCCATAAAAAGAAGGAAATCTTGCCATTTGTAACAACATGGGTGGACCTTGAAGGCATTATACTAAGTGAGATAAGTCAAACCAAGTAAAACAAATACTGTTCAAGCTCACTTATATGTGGAATCTTAAAAAAAATAAAAATAAAAACTGAGCTCATAAATACAGAGATCAAATTGGTGGTACCAGAGGCAGGGGGGTAGGGGAAACGGGTGAAGGAGGTCAAAAGGTACACACTTCCAATTAAAGATAAATAAGTCCTGGGGATGTAGTATACAGCATGGTGACTACAGTTAATAAAACTGTGCTGCGTATCTGAAAGTTGCTAAGAAAGTAGCTCTTAAAAGGTCTCATCACAAGAAAAAATATTTTAACTGTGTGGTGACAGATGTTAACGAGACTTACAGCGTGATCATTTCTCAATACACACAAATATTGAATCATTCTGTTGCACAGCTGAAACTGAAATATTGCTATATGTCAACTACATTTCAATTTTTTTAAAAAGAGTATAGGGACTTCCCTGGTGACGCAGTGGTTAAGAATCCGCCTGCCAATGCAGGGGACACGGGTTCGAGCCCTGGTCCGGGAAGATCCCACATGCTGCGGAGCAACTAAGCCCATGCGCCACAACTACTGAGCCTGCGCTCTAGAGCCCGCGAGCCACAACTACTGAGCCCGCGAGCCACAACTACTGAAGCTCACGCGCTTAGAGTCCGTGCTCCGCAACAAGAGAAGCCACCGTGATGAGAAGCCCACGCACCGCAACGAAGAGTAGCCCCCACTCGCCACAACTAGAGAAAGCCCGCGCACAGCAACAAGGACCCAACGCAGCCAAAAATAAATAAATAAAATAAATAATTTTTTTTTAATTTAATTAAAAAATAATAAAAAGTATAATCTCAAGTCTTGGAGAGACGTGTATCCTTAAACCTATCCCTTGAATCAGAAGCCACGTGGAGTTTGGTTCACAGCACCCCATCTGTTTAGGTATAAAAAGAACCCCCCTCTCTCCGCAGGACCATGGGGAACCACCTCCTCGGGGCCCTCCTCCTGGAACCTGGCCTGGGCCTTCCATCCAGGATTCCTGGGCCCGATGGCCGAGGAGCTCACAGAACTGAGAAATAAGAACACGACAGTCCCCCGAGCAGCCGAGGGAGAAGGCAAAGGAATAGATCCCCGGAGAGTCAGCAGGAGGCATGGGGCATGGCAAACCCCAGCCCCCAATGGCGGGCTGTCCCACTCCCCCTCCACGCCTCGGTGAACCCCGGGCCTCTCCCGGGCCCCAGAGTCGGCTTGGAGCTGGAGAGCACCGTGTGGGGAGTGGGGGGAGAAATGTGGGTTCACATCCCCTACATGACATGGGGTCCCCTGCAGTCACCACGGCCCGAGAAGCGAGCCGCAGGCCTTTCCAGGAAGATCCCCAACCGGCTCCGAACTGGATCCCGGCTCTGCCACCCGCCACCTGTGTGACGAGCAGGTGGTCTGCGCATCTTGTCTCTGAAGAAGGGACAAGGCCTCACACTCTTACACGTTTATCAAGAGAATGAAAAGCTATCAAGGGCTCGAGAGCATGTTGCCAGCCCCACGTGCTGCACCCCGGTCAAGGTTGAATTGTGCCCCGCCCCCCCCCAAAAAAGTGGAAGTTCTAAGCCTGGCACCTGTGAATGTGACCTCATTTAGAAATAGGGTCCTTGCAGGTGTGATTCAATTCACTGAGGTCATCGGGTGAGCCCTAATCCAGTATGACTGTGTCATGAAAAGGGGACATCTGGACCCAGAGGTGCACGCACATGGCCACGTGAAGACGGAGGATGGAGTGATGCACCTTCAAGCCACGGAAAGCCAGGGACTGCCGGCAACGCCCCGCCCCGCCCCAGGAGCCAGGAGGAGGCAAGGAAGGGTCTTCTCCCCTGGAGGCTTCAGAGGGAGCACGGCCCTGCCGGCACCTCAGTCTTGGACCTCTGGCCTCCAGAACCGGGAGACGATACATCTCTGCTGTTGGAGTCCCCCAGTCGATGTACTTTGTCCCGGCAGCCCTAGCAAACTAACACAGCCCCTAACACCAAGGCTGTTTTAGGCCCTGAGTGGTCAGCACTGGCTCACCTCCCCTGAAGGTCACCCTTGTCCCTTCCCCAGCATGGCCAGACTGGCGGCCTTCCCTCCTCCTCACCAAAGCCCTGGCCAGGCCCGCTGCCTCCCGGAGGGCTCTGGAACGTGCCAGCCTCTCTGGACACCGAGAGCACATGTGTCCCCCATAACCCAGTATCTACCATTTCCTGAGTCAAGTGAAATGAAACTCTGTCCCAGTTTGGAGAGTTTCATGAACCTCCCTCACCTCCCACCCCCATGAGACAACTAAGAATATTCCAGAACAGAATGTGAAATCACTTAGCCAGACATACGTGTTTCCTCCAGGCCCTGGGACAGGCCATGGCTGTAAGCACCCTGGAGAGCCCCGATTGCCCGAGGCTCCATCTCTCAGCCAATTCTGAAATACTCTGGCCGAGAGACAAGCCACCATCCACTGCCCAAGGTGTGTCAAGGGCCTGGGTTCTAGGCCTGCTCGGCCAACACACGCAGTGACCCTGGAAAGGGCATCTGTCCCCTGACCCTCGGTCCCCTCTCAGCTGTGAAGGGCGAGCACCCACATTTACAGTGGGGAGTCCGGGAGACCTGGGCAGAGCAGCCCCTCACTGAGCAACATAAGGCCCACTCCCTCGGGGCTGCGGCCTCAGAGCAAGGAAGATGCCTGGAGACCATCAAATCCAGCACCTTCCTGTACACGTGACGGAGGCCCAGCCACTGAAAAGGCAGCACCTTCAATGGGAACAACGGGACGCCCAGGTGGCCGAAGAGCCCGGGGCGCACACAAGAGGAGGGGCGGCCGCCACCTCAGTGACCCGACCTGAGCACAGAAAAGGCCCAAACAGCGCTGTGTATTAGAATCACAGGAGCCTCCAAGGATCCCGATACCCGGACCCCAGACCGGGAGACCCCGACACCCGGCCCCCAGGCCGGGACACCCCAACACCCGGCCCCCAGGCCGGGACACCCCGATACCCGGACGCCAGACCAGGAGATCCCCATACCCGAACCCCAGGCCGGGAGACCCCGACACCCGGACCCCAGGCCGGGAGACCCTGACACCCGGCCCCCACGCCAGGAGACCCCGACACCCGGACCCCAGACCGGGACACCCCGATACCCGGACCCCAGGCCAGGAGATCCCCATACCCGGACCCCAGGCCGGGAGATGACTAGGCCAAGGGAAGCCGGCTGATACCCTACAGGTATCCAGGTCCTAATCCCTGGAACCTGCACATGCCACTTTATATGGTAAAAGGGACTCTGCAGACATGATCAAGTCAAGGATCTTGAGATGGAAGATTATCCTGGATTATCCAGAGGGGCCCTCAGTGGAATGACAGGCGCCCTTATAAGAGGGAGGCAGAGGGCGAATCTGCCACAGAGGAGACGGCGATGGGAAGACAGAGCCGAGAGAGATTGGAGATGCTGTGCTGCAGGCTTTGCAGGTGGAGGGAGGAGCTGCAAGCCAAGGAATGCGAGGCGCACACCTCCAGAGGCTGCAAGAGGAAGCACAGCAGCGAGACTGATTTAGGACCTCTGGCCTCCAGGACTGTCAGAGAATGAATGCGTGTGGTTTTAAGCCACTCAGCTGCCCCAGGAAACTAATTCACCTCCTTGCAAGCCCATCTCCCCATAGACCGAGCCCCTGCGGGCAGGGCTGAAACCACACAACAGGCAGAGGGAGAGGAGTGAATGAGTCAGTGGGTGGATGCAGCTGGCAGGTAGCCCATCCCCCAGGGAGGACTTACAGGGCAGCCCTTGGGTGCCAGGAGCCAATCCGGAGCATCTACACATCAAGTGGAACATAAATTCAGTTTGCTGGGTTTTATTAAGGAAATGATCATGCACAGGAAGGGGGCAGGACCCCGGGCAGCTCTGCCCTCCAGGGGCCCCTGGAGGCCGGGACCCGGGTGGACGGGCAGTACCCAAACCTGCCGCTGTCCTCTCCGGGCGGGGCTGTGGGCCTGGAGGCCAGGGATGAAGGCCATGGAGGCCCTTGGTTGGCGGAAGGGTGTTTCCTTAGAGGCAGGGCCTTTGTTTCAGGGCCGACATCTCTATCAGGCACACAAAACCCAGTGCTGGGGCCCGCGATGCTTTTAGTGACCCCAGAAAATGGTTTTAACTTTTGCTTAAAAACCAGAAAAAAAAATAACGAATCCAGCCTGGATTATATTCATCTTTAGTCCAAGACTGTCATAAGACGTTCTTTTTTTCTTAAGGCGGAAAGGGCCCACAAAGGCAAAAGCGCCTTGGTCCCCAAGGCCCTGCCTTCCTCCATCGACGGAATCCCCAGTAGCTGGTGGATGCTCCCGGCCACCACGGAGTGACCTTGGCCGGCAGGGTCAGCCCTGGTCTCTGCCGAGTAGTGTTAACTCATCACAGCACAGAGTGAGAACCAGGAGGGGAAGGCGGGAGCAGAGGCCAAACCCCCCATGCGGTGAAGCGGTCCAGGAGGGGGTGTCTCATCTAGAAGGATGGGGAGCGCTCCAGGGAAGCTCAGGAAAGTGTGTTGTAGTCAGAGGGAGAGAGAGGTTGTACCAAAGCCCCAGGCACCCAGGACACAGTGTGTTCAGCCAGTGCGGCTGGAGCATCACATGTCCTGCAGGAGAGCGGCACGGGCGGGTGACAAAGGACCCCGTGTGCCACACCAAGAGGTGGGAGCCCAGACGGTTCCTGGGCACTGCGGGATTCCAGAAGGCGGCTGCCCCTCTATTATGTCCCAAATGAGCATTTCTCACAGCGCTGGGAGGCGTCGCCAGCTGCCTGAAGGACAGATGTTTGCCACCAATTTACGTGTTTGTGTTAGAGCAGATACTACATGGTCCCTAAATTGACATCACTTTTGTGCAGCTGTCAATAAAAGCTCTAAAGCAGGACACAGTGGGATGAAATTACAGCTACTGTACAGGGATTTGTACTCATCACCCCGTGTCCTCTGGCGGGTGCCCCACGGCGACCCTCACCCCACTGCTGTGGGCAGTGGGCTTTAAGGAACAGTGTGTGGGAGCAGCGGGGGTCAGGGGAGAGCCTGGTGCAGGGCTTCCACCACGTTTGTACCACTGACCTCTGGCAGCCATGTGAAGCCTATAAATCCTTCTCAGAATCATGCTTAAAATGCAAAAGACACAACACACAGGAAAAAGAAACCAATTATATTGAAATACTATTATCAAAATATTGCAAAAATGTACATTTGTGATATATTATGCATGTGCTTCCTTATTAACACACCAAAAAAACAAGATCTTATAATACTGTGATTTCAAAGGAATGATGAGACTAAACACTTCCCAAAATCTTGGCAACACCTGCAGTGTGATACAAAGAACACTTGTGATTTGCATTGGTGACAGTCACGGGATTTACTTATACTACTGTTGATCGCCTACAGTAAAAAGTGAAAGAATGTGTACACTGCAGACTATAACACGTTGCTGAAAGAAAGTAAAGAAGACCCAAATAAATGGAAAAACACCATGGATTGGAAGACTTAATAATGTTAAGATGGGAATACTTCCCACACTGATCTACAGATTCAATGCAATCCCTATCAAAATCCCAACAGCCTTTTCTGTAGAAATGGAAATTGCAAGGTATAGTGAATAGCCAAAGCAATCTTGAAAACGAAGAATAAGCTAGAGGACTCACGATTCCCAATTTCAAAGCTTACAGTTTCAAAACTTACAGCTACAGTAATCAAAACAGTGTGGGACTGGCATAAGAACAGCCATATAAATCAATGAAATAGAAGGGAGAGTTCAGAAATAAAACCATGTGTTCATGGTCAGCTGATTTTTTCGCTAAGTGTGCCAAGACCATTCAATGGGGCAAGAACGGTCTCTTCCATAAATGGTGTTGGAACAACTAGATATCTGCACACAAAAGAATCAAGTTGGACCCTGACCTCACACCATATACAAAAATTAACTCAAAATGGAATAAAGACCTAAATATAAAAGCTAAAGCCATAAAACTCTTAGAAGAAAACATAGAGGTAAATCTTCATGACCTTGGATTTGGCAACGGTGTCTTAGATGTAACACCAAAAGCACAAGCAACAAAAATAAACTGTACTTCACCAAAATTTTAAAATTTTGTGCATTAATGAACACTAGCAAGAAAGTGAAAAGACACCCCACAAAATGGTAGAAAATATCTGCAAAATGATATCTGCAAAATGATACATCTGATAAGGATCTAGTATCCAGAGCATATAAGGAACTACTACAACTCAACAACAGAAAGACAAACAACCCAATTAAAAATGTGAAAGGACTTGAATAGACATCGCTCCAAAGAAGATAAACAAATGGCCAACAGGCACAGGAAAAGACGCTCAACATCATTAGCCATTACGAAATGCAAATCAAAGCCACAATGAGATACCACTTCACCCCCACTAGAATGGCTATAATAAAAAAATAAACAAGTAACAAGTGTTGGTGAGGATATGGAAAAAGTGAAAACCTTGTACATTGCTGGTGGGAATATAAAATGGTGCAGCTGCTGTGGAAAACAGCAGTTCCTCAGTATGTTAAACATAAAATCACCACACGAACCAGCAATTCCATTCCTGGTTACATACCCAAGAGAACTCAAAACAGGTGGTCACAAAGAAACTTGTACATGAATGTTCACTCCAGCACTACTCACACTTAACCAAAAGGTAGAAACAATGCAAATGTCCATCAATGGATGAATGGATAAACAAAATGTAGTCTTACCCATTCAATGGAACATTACTCAGCCATAAATGGGAATAATGTACTGATACATGCTGCAACATGCATGAACCTTGAAAACATTATCCTAAGTGCAAGAAGCAGTCATACAGGACCATATATTGTATGATTCCACTTATATGCAGTGTCCAGAATAGGGAAATCCATAGAGACAGAAAAGAGATTAGTGGTTGCTTAGAGCTAAGGGCAGGGGGAAATGGGGAGTGACTGCCAGTGGGTATGGGGTCTTCTCTGGGGGTGATTGAAAATGTTCTGAAAATAGATAATGGTGATGGTTGGGCAACACCGCGAATGTAGTAAATGGCACTGAACACTTTAAAATGGTAAATTTTATATTATGTATATTTTACTACCAAAAAAAAAAGGGCCAGAGGCAGGAGGCCGGCCTGTGGCAGGGGTCTGGAAGAGATGGTGAGCCCAAGCCAGAGCAGCCCTGCCCCAGAGGCAAGAGGGGTCCAAGGGGTGTTTTCTGGAAAGAACAGCCAGGAATGGACAGCAAATAGGATATGGGCCTCGGGGTGAACTTTATAAGGAGGTTATAAGGAGGGGACCATGTGTCCGAGATGCTCGGGACAGCCCTGGCTGACAGTTACTGCCCCGGCATCCCAAATGCACAGGGTCCACCATCACTCTCCAAAGTGTCCTGGTCTGGGCCATAAATTACACGGCCACTCAACTTACAAGGCCCTGGCCCTTATACCTGTTCTCCAAATGTTCACCACGAGTTGGGAATTAGCAGTCACCCTGTTTCATAGACGAGGAGCTCGATGGGCACTTGAATTTGCTGTGTTCCCATCTGCTCTTTCTGGCCTGGGGTCTCCTCTCCTGCCGGGGGGCCTCCCGGGGGTCACTGCCCAGCTGGGATGGGAACTAGGGCATCTGCAGCAGGGGAGAGTCACCCCACGGGCCCCATGCAGCTGTGGGTATGGAAAGTAGAGCTTGGCGCGCTCGGTGTCAGGTGGATGTGGGTCCGAATCCTACTGCTATCCCCAGTTAGCCGGCTGACCTTGGGCCGGTTCCTCTCTGACATTAATTCCCCACCTCCAAAATTAGGACAGTAAGATCAACCTTGAAGACTGTTACTAAGAGCCCAGGCAGGCAGCACTGGGTCGATGGCGGCTGGGTCATCCTTACTGCGCTCTCTCTGCGCTCCCACCCTCGGGAGGGAGGGGAAAAGAAATGTGCTTTTCTGCTGAGTAATGCAGTTAAAAAAAAAAAAAATCTTGGAAAAATAAGATGCATCCTGACATCTCCAAGCATATACAGCACTAAATATTTTCGGTAACCCACACAAAATGAACATACAGACACACCCCCCAGATGACTCAACCCACTTAATTATTCCATTCTAGATAAAGCTCCCACTCTCTAGCTGGGCCAGGAAACCGCAAAACGGGGCAGCTGAACCCTGCATAACGCTCTGCCGAAGGTGACAAGAGTGTTGAGATGCATTTCTAGGATCCCCAGTGCCACCTTGCAAAGACCACGCCCACTGCTGAATGCCAAGGCAACGGTGCCGCCGTTCATAAATATTTAACAAATGCATCTTGAAACACACCAGGGGATTATTGGAGAGGGTGGAAAACAGACGGACACCTAGGAAGCTCAAGGTCATTAAGGATGTGAGAAAAGATACAAACCACCCACAGATTCATTTGTTGACAGAAGGCAAAGGGACCCCCAATGCAGCACATGGACACTATTCAAACAAACCTGGTCTCTCCTTCCAGGACATTCTCCTAGCCCTGCACCAACTGTGTAAGGCTGACCTTGGAATTTCTGAAAGCCCCGAAGGCAATGTGGCACCAGGGAAGGGGGCGCGGCTTGTTCGCCCGAACCCTGAACTCACAGGGAGACGGTGTGTGGATGTCGGAGGCGTCAGCAGCCCTCCATCACGGCAGCCACAAGCATAAACCTTCCTTTAATCTGCCTAAGCATGGCCCCTCCATCCTCCAAGTGTTAAGAAGCAGCCTCAGCAGCACTGCGACACGCCGCTCTGCATGGGTGAGGGGGACTGTGCAATTAAAACACTGTTTAGGTTTAGTTAATTTGAGAAACATCTCAGGCCCATGTTTATTCTCGGCATAGATACACCTCCAATTAATTAAACAACTGCTTTCCTCGTTGACACTAACCTCTTCGGAAGCCTAGACTTCGGGCCACCTCTGGGTGACTCATCCAGCAATCCCAGTGTGGCAGAGCCTCGGAAAACCCTCTCCCCAGCCAGCAGTTACCTAGCAACCAGCCTAGCAACCTCGCAGCCAAGAGATTAATCCCCGGGTGATAATCATAAAGCAACATCCAAAAAGACATCTCATCTCGAGGATGCCATCTAAAGGTACATAAAGATGAGGAGCAGAGCAGCGGCACCTCGCTCCTGAACTACACAAATTACAGACAAAAGGGGGACATGTTATCTACTTGTTGCTTCAACAGCTGAAAGGCACGATTTCATTTCTGCGATTCACACACGGAGCCAAAAAGAACGAGGAGACAGCTGGGCTGGGGAGCCACATGGAAGCTGCCCCATCACCAGCAGGGTGAGGAAGAGGTTCTGTTCCAGCCACAGCTGTGATGACCCTCAAGTGGGATGGGGGGCAGGGGTGTAGGTCCTCCTCTCCGTTGCCCACATGCATCCCAGTTGTCCAAAAGACAGCCCCCAGCCCTCAGCCAGCTGACGTCTCCCACCACGGAAGCATGCCTCACTGTGTGCGTGCATTCAGAGATGGCAGAAACACAACTGGGCAGTAAAAGGCCGAGAGAACATTCCAGAAAGGCCAGCACCGTTAGCATTTCCAAAAGGCACCAGCCCTCCTGAGCCTGCCCCGTCCTGGTGCTGGAACGCAGCCCACCCGTAAAGGGTCATGAACTCTGTAGAATCATCTGGAGAGCTTGTTACAATCCACGTCCCCGGGGGCCAGGGTCTCTCTGTTAAAATGGAACCTCAGGTGATTCCAACACAGGTGGCCCCAGACCACACCTGGAGGCCACCTCCCACGCACAGACCCCACGGCCGGCACGCAGGGAGCCCGGTAAACCAGCTTCCTGTTCAGGAGGGCCCTGGAGCAAAGGCAGGAGGTGTGCACGACGCAGGTCATTCAGCTGAGCGACTCAGGCCCACAGGCCTCTGGGTCAAGCTGGCCAGGTCCCCTCGCACTGACTGTGGGACCCTGGGCGGGTCACCTGCTGAATGTGTGATCACCTGTAAAGGGCTCACACCCACTCATGGCCCAGAGAGGGCTCCCTCAGGAGCTGCCATCAAACTTACCCAACAAGCGAGGGTCCCTGGAAATCTCACCAAGTCCCCATCACTTGGGGCCAACAGCCCAGTCAGTCATCCCCTGACTTACGGAGTTGTCACTGCACATGTGTCCAGCACCAGAGGGGAGGCATCAGGGAGCTCCTCTCTTGCCCGACACAGAGGGGCTGGAAAGTTCTGTCTGCACCCAGAGCCCCGCACCTGCACTCTGCCTGACGGTGGCTCAGGGGGCGCTATGCTCTGGCTCTCCCCCAGGTCACCAACTCAGGTCAGGGGGCCTTTGCTTACCAGGGCCACCCCACTGGACACTCATCCCACTCACAGGGACACCAGGTCACAGGCCTCACACCCAGAGAGAAGCATGAGCCAGGGAAAGGGGTCTGGTCACTGTGACATAAAAGGAAAGGAAGGCAGAAAAATGATGCTTACACGGGGGAGGACTCGGGGTACGTGGGCCCCCCCATATCCGAAGGCTGCTGTGAAGGAGGGCGACTTGTGTTCAGATCGAGGCCACAGGGCAGCAGTCACTGGGAAGTGTTTTGAATCAACAAAGGAAAAGGCTTCTTAGAAGCAGAACAGTCCAGCAGCGCAATAGGCTGCCTGGGGCTGAAAGCATCCCATGCAAATGTGTCCTCCAGAAGCCACGCGGACCTCAGGTGTTACAGCCAAGAGCAGGCTGCTTGGGTTCAAGATCTCCGCCTCGGTTTTCCCTCAGTTGTACAATGGAGATAATAATGGTGCCTGCCTCATGAGGTTTCTGAGTATAAAATGAGATCATAAGCATAACGAGCTTGACCCAGAGTCTGGCTCATGGGAGCACTCCACTACTGTTAGATGCTGTTATTGCCTCGTTACAAAGGGCGGTGGAAACACCAGGAGAATGAGGTTAATCCCAGGAGGCTTCATGGCAGAGGTGATATCTGAGCTGGCACTGGAAGGTGATGGAAGGGGAACAGGGTCTGGGAATTGGAAGTTGGGGCCCATAGGGAGGTGTGTATGGCAGGAGATGTGAGGAAGGGTGTTGGCCTCAGAGGTAGAGTCATGGGGAGTACCCCATCTGCAAAAGAGGCAATGAGGCCCCCTTCAGGGTGGCTGTGAATCACAGGGAGGCCACAGATTTAAGTGCACAGACATGCCTGGCTTATGTATAGAACTGGGGACATGGCCGCTGCACTGCAATAATCCACTGAACACCAAGTGCATATACCACCTTCTTAGACATTCTTAGACATCCCAGGAGGTGGGAGCAGAGAAGGCAGGACTTGTGCCACCACAGCCCGATCCACTGGGGCAGGCACGGATCTTCTGGGTCCTCAGGTTCCGGGCAACCGGAGCCAGGGAACCACACAAAGGCCCAGCTGTGGCTGCTGAGAGCCCTGATGGCCCATGTGCGTCACCCATGCCTTAAACAAGGGACGTGGGGACCTGCATCAGGTGAGCGTGCATGAAAAGCACCAACAAAGGACCCCAGAGGTGGGGACACAGCCTGGCATGCAACCAACAGATGAAGGGATAGCTGTTCAAGTGCCACACTGCACCCTGCTTTGTGGACACCCAAAATGCTGGGGCCAGGAGAGGCAGAGTTCAAGTCAGGGATGACAAACCCAGACACGCTCAGACATCCAGATGGTGTCTGCCATCGGGATGATGGCTATCATGACCTTAAAACTGAGGTCACCTCTGCCTCAGCCAGGGGTCGATCCCCGGGTGTGGACAGGGCAGGTCATGCCAGTGGCAGCAGATGAGGCACATGCCAAGCAGCTGGCCGGAGTGGGAGAGAGATACTGACCTTAGGTCAGTCCAACCTGGCCCCCGTGAACCTCACAACACGGATGAATTACCAAGCCAGGAGCCGCCAGAAGAGCATCTCAACCTATACACCCTCCTTAGGCCACCAACAGAAACCACAGATGCAGGCCTCTCTCTCTGTGCCTCAACTTCCCCATCTATAGAATGGGTTATACCAATAGTACCTGCTTCTCGGGGAGGGTTGCTGGGAGGATTAGATGAGCTAACACAAGTAAACACCCCACAGACACAAACGGCAACGACTCTGATGGCACCCGCTGGCTTGGCCGGCCCCTGTATGGTTTTCCTCCAGCCCAGGGAGGCAGCACGGAGTGATGGGAAGGATGTAAAGTCACATTACGCCCTGGCATCCCCAATCACCCCACAAGGCCACCTCACTCCTTGGGCTTCACTTTCATCTCTTAACCAGTTCACAGGTTTGTCATGAAGATCAAACAGGATGCAGTATGCAAAGGGGCTTTGGAAACTGCAGGGCATGGGGGTGGGCAGGTGCCCATGCACCCAGCATAAAGACGCGGCTCACACATCCACGTGGGTGGCAACCAGGGAGCCAGCCAAGGCCACCCTTCAAGGCCTGGGTGACCCACTTATGTCTCCCACATCACCCTTCTGAATCTAGGTGAGGGCCTCCATTTTACCATCTCTCATGTTTCCCAAAGAACAAGTTTCCAGAAGATCAATATCCTAACTTGTTCCTCAACCAACACAGCTGCTTCCATCCTCAGAGGCCACCCAGACTCAGGGGAGAAGGCTCTGTGCCCAGGCCTGGCTGCAATCCTGCCCCTTTCAGCAGTTGTTCTTCCCTGAAGAACGGTCCAGAGCAAGGTTTCCCTCCCCGAAGTGAGCACTTCCAGCAACCCATGTACAGGGCCAGCCAGGCCCCACCCCTCCACATCCTGTCAGATGGAGTGTGAACACAGGGGTTCCGCAGTGGACCACCTCTGACTCCTGGTCCTGCCACGTAGAGCTGAGACCACCCTGTGCCTCAACTTCCCCATCTGCAAAATAGGTTACACGGATAGTACTGACCTCCTGGGGAGGGATGCTTAGCTGAGCCTGCACATGCCAAGGCTCCGATTGGGTCTTGCACTAAGTAAGTGCGATGGGTTGCCCTTTTGTTATTGTCTGCCCTCCTCCCGGAACTGAAGGGATTTTAATGTTTGGTAAGTGATCTGTCATATGTTTATAACCTTTGTCATATGTTTATAACCTCTTCTTTTAGAAGAAAGTTTAGGGATGGGTCTTCCCCGTTATTAAAACTAAGTAATATTGATCATTTTGGAAGTTAAGGGAAAGAAAGAAGAAATTTTAAAAACCACAAGGTCAATTTTGCACATCTGGGGTCAGCCCGTATCGGTGTCTCGTCCTGTTCCCATCACTCCACAGGTCATCTCTGCAGCTCAGCGGACCCCTCCTGGGGGCAAAAGCAGCATCTCATCCGCTTCCAGGGCCACTCACCTTGAACCTCTCAGTAACACCCTCGGTGATGCTGACGGTGAACTCAGCTATCTTGGGAGGACGTGCTTTGCCTTTCTTGCGGTCAGGTTCATATTCAGTCTTAGTTTTCACGACCACCTTGCCCAGGAAACAGAAGCAAACCGTCAGTAGTACAGCCAGATACATTCAGACACACCTGTCCAGAGAGGACAGGAGGGGAAACCCTCGTTCAAAGTCACCATTTCACCAGGAAGCATTTCACAGAAAGAATGAGAACAGCCACCACTTATTAGAAATCTCCTCTGTGCCAAGACTTTCAGAGAAATTACCCATTAGTAATCCTGATAGCAGCCCCAGGAGGGAAAAATGATAACGGAGGGGCAGAGAAGTTAAGTACGTTGGTCAAGGCCACGTAGCTAGTAGGTGGCAGGGCTAAGAGTAGTCAGCAGGGCTCCTGACTCCTAATTTGATGCTCCCTTCGCTGCCCAGAGCTTCATCGGCCCAGGTGGTGGGAAGGATGCGTTGATTTTTTCACTGGTCTTCATGTGCCGCCACGGGTAAAACAAGAAGATTCAAGGGCACTATTTCCCTCCAGCACTAGGAAGGCGCAGGCAGCCAGCCTTCAAGCAAATCGACCTTGGGGAGTCTGTCGCTACCCCACCATCCTCCTCTCTCCCTTGTCTTGGCAACAGCCCTTAAAGGGTCTCCCTGCTCTGTCCCCCCTCCACTCTCCACTGTGAAGTGGGAGATGTTTTTCCAACCACGAAATCTGCTCTGCCTCTGCCCCGGGCAAGCCCTTTCCCTACACCCCCGCCAGCTTCAGCTGCGCCCCAACCCACCCCTCAAGCCTCCACCCTCGGATGCTCACAGCCTCTCCGCACCATCACTGACCCCATCACACCCCGTTGCCAGGGCTGTTTCCTTCTCTGTCCCCATTGGACGGGGAGGTGAGGCGTCCGGGAGCAGTGTCCAGGGGCTATGTGTGTCTAGTCGCCAAATGCCCACCCCCCAGAGCAGAAGCCAGGAAGTTGGACTGGAGAGAGACAGCCCCCCACCCTCTTGCTCACCCAAGTGACAACGCCCTTCACTGGGTGAACCACAGCGTGGGGACACACTGCCCTCCGTGATGGTGGGACCCAGGGCAGAACAAGCACTCAGGACATTGTGGGCACTCCCAGACTGAGCTGTGACACCAGACCCAGCCTCAGGAAGAAAGTGGTCCACGCCATGCGACACTGAAAAGTGATCCAAGGGCCACACCCCTTTAAAGCACACTCTTGCCTCCCTCCTCCCTTCCGTTACATGCAGCTCTCCCTGCGCTCAGTGCGACAGCCTGCGTGCCCACCCTGGGGGCACCCATCTCTGGGGGCAGCACCTGGGCCTCACCCTGCCATCCTCGAACCCCAACTGTACCTGAGTAGCTGTGGGACCCTGAGCCCAGTGGGGACCCGGTCAGGATCCCATCAGCCCGGATTCCATCTGCCTCTGCCACTAACAGGCTAGGTGACTTCGGGCAAGTTCCTTAAACTCTTTGTGCCTCCATTTCCACATCTGTAGAATGGGGTAACAGTGGTAGTTACCTCCTAACGTCAGTGCGTTGAAGTAATTGAAAGCCATAAAGCATGCAGACAAGTGCCTGGTGAGTAATAAGCATTCAAACACGTCAGCTGAGACTGGCCCCGAGGCTGCTACCAGCTGTGTGACTACTGGCACTGTTGCACCTCAGAACCTCAGCGCTCGGCACACATTCTATTTACAACCTTAACTGTGTTATCTGCCCTCGGACACGTGTCCCCTGGGACAGGTGACATCACCTCCCTGAACCTTAGCTGGGAGCAACACGTTGTCGCTGTTCGGGTTAAGAGATGTCTCGTGAGAGTGCAGTCTGGCTGCAAGCAGGGCAGAGCAAGGGGCCCCGCCAGAGCTTCCACATTCTGGAGGATGGTAGCCTTCAGCCGAGTGACCTTGCACACATCCTATAAACTCCTGGAGACTCGGTTTCCTCATCTGTGACCTCAGAAATCTGGCCCAACCATCACTCCCTGCTAGAATGCCCATCTCTGGAGCATCTCTGGAGCATGTCAGGGATGGGAGACTCGTCACCTTCAGAGCTGCTTAGGCTATCCCGGATGGCCTGATTGGTTGGCCAGAATTTCATACCTGCCTGAAACCTCCTCCCTGGTATAAGCCAACTATATGCCAGACGGTTCTGGAATGGAACAGACTGAGGACGAAAGCGGAGGCTGAGTGGAGGGAATCACCTGACGGAGGTGCTGCCTGGGGATGCAGTGTCCCTGGCACAGGCTGAGGCAGGAGGGGAAGGTGGGCACGGTGGCGCCAGGCTGTGCTAACTGGGCAAGTCTGACACCTAGACAGGGAAGGGGGAGGCGGAAGCCAAGTCCTCAGGCAGCCCTGCCCCTCCCACAAAGCTTCTTTTGGACCATCAATGCCCCAGAGTGGCCCCACGTGACCCGGGTGCACAGGTGTGACCAGCTGATCCTCTTTTCTTGAAATAAAACACCTGTTCCAGCATCGCTCTGGCCCCTGCCCCCTGCTCTCCTACCCAAACACAGACAACAGAGTTGGGGGAATCAAAACCACTTTGGGGAGCTGAGTAAGGCTATCAAAAGGCCCACCATGGGAATAACGGAATCCTGCAGAAAGGAAGGACCCATGGCAGGGACAGTCTCTCATCCCCACCCCTGCCCCACGGCCAGCAATCACCAACATGCCCCAATAAACGACAAGCCCTGAGTCAGAACCTCCCTGCCAGGCATTAAATTAAACAATAAATGCCAGCACACTTGGGGGAACAGAGTGTGCTTCCTCGTGGCTGGGATGATTTTAAAAAGCAGCAAGGTGGTCAGAATGGATGTGTGTGGATAATTTTAGGTTTGAGTTTTACTATATAATTGTCTAGACGTTTAAACGTTTTTAATGTTAATTCTTGAAAATATTGCTCTTAATGGACACAGAAACTACTTGATTGCAGGCGGTATTCAAGAAAGAGGGGATTCCTTAAATTCAACAAAAAGAAAAAAAAAATCCCACTTTAAGGGGAGGATGATGAATGGCTGTCCCCAGTTACCCTAATACTGAGGAGCACGAGTGCTTATTTGGAGATTTCACAAAAGGAACAAAGAGAGGAAGGAGGCGGTGTAGGAGCGCGCACCCTGCCGCATCTACCGCCGATGTGGGAGGGGTGGGCGCAGAGGGTAAGGAGGGGGATTCAGCCCCTAGGGAGGGCCCATCTGGCCAAGGAGAGGGGCCTCTCCACCCCAAAGGGGCAAATCGGGCTGAAACTGCATCATCCGGGAAGGCACGACGGGCAGCCGTACCACTCCTGGGCTCACCCCAGAACCAGAGCCCCTGGTACCCCGGGGCAGGGACGAGCGGGGCTGGGTTGTAGGTGGAGGGGCCAGGGGCCTCTCTCGGACAAGAGTCCCACGAAAATCAAGAAAGGACCTTTCCGCGACCGCGTTCCATTGTCAGGAAGAAGCTGTCATCTAAGGCGGGGCGGGGGTGGGGGGAGAGCCAGATCACCCGATCCAGAATCCCGCGCGGGTACGTGGTCCTCCGAGGGGCGTCCTCCACATCGCCCGAGACCGCCCCCAGTTCGCGTCCCCAGCGCACGCGGCGCGTTTCTTTTGTTGCGGCCGCCACCCGAGATTTGGGGGTGCGCACCCGGCGGTCCTGGGTGCCGGGGGCCTCTCACCTTATCCGGGGGCGGGAACTGCAGTTGATTGACATCAAGGGGCGTCATCAGGGGGATGGTGTCGAAGCCATCCTCCAGCAGCGGCTGCTTGGTGCCCTTCTCCGCGAAATTGTTCCCCAACTTCACCATGGTTCCGGGAGACCCGAGGCTGACGCCTGCGGAGCGAGGGCCGGGCGGGAGTCACCGCGAGCAGGACCCAACCGCTGTCCCGGGCGTCGGCGAGCTCTCCGGCCCCCGCCTCGTCTCCGAGGAGGGGTCGTGAGGACGCAGAGGTCGCGGCCCGAGGGCTGGGAGGTGGGTGCTGTGTATTTACGGACTCACCCGCTGGGCGAAAGCGCCGAGCTCAGGGACGCCTAGCAGCCGGGGAGGGGGCGCCGCCCCTGCCCGCGGGTCTAGACGCGTCCCCGGTCCTGGCGACGCCGCGCCGGTGACATGCCCAGGGACCCCTGTCCCTCCCACCTGGGGAGATGCGCGGCCCTGTACCCGGCTCCCCGGCGGAAGGGTCCAACCCGGGCGCCCCGCGGCCCCGCCTGCCGGCCAGCACTCACCCCACGCCCGGCTCCGGCAGGTCTGGACTCCGACCGCACTCCGAGCCTCCGCGTCGCCCGCTCCCGCTCACAGCAATGGCAGAGGCGGCGCCGCGCGGGCCGGGGCGGGGGCGCCGCGCGATTGGGCTCCCTCCCCCCGCTCGCCACCTCCCTTCCTGCCGCTCCCGGGGGTTAACTGCGCGCGGTGAGTGCGTGCGTGTGGCGGCGGCGGCAGCCTTGACGCAGCGCGCGCGCGCCGGCCGCACAAAGAAGCGCGGGGCGGGCGCAGTGGGGCGCTCCCTGTGGACCCCGCAGTCGCCGGGACCTCGGCGTGGGGGGCGATAAGGGGGATGGGATCGCGCCCCGGATGGGAGGCTCGGAGTGGCGGGAGGGCGCCACAGGGCTGGAGGCCGGGGATGGGGGAAAGAGAGGTGCGGGCTGCGCAACCCCGGGGCGGCGGCCGGGGTGCAAGGCGATTCGAAGCGAGAGAGGGGCGAGGGGATCCTAGGGATGGGGCGATCCTCCAAAGTGGGGGAAAAGGTGCCCCCCTTGCAGCCGAGCCGATCTGGGAGTCCTGAAGGATAGGGAAGGGTCCTGCGGGGTAGGGTTCCAGGAGGCGGTGGGCGGTGGCAGAGACCAGAGCGTGGTCTGGTTAGTGCGTGGCTGGGTTGGGGAGAGGGCGACAAAAAGAGGGCGTGTCCCTGGTGAAAGGAGGCTCGGATGGGAATGGAGGGGGGAGTTTTTCGGTGGTACAGGATGTGGAGGGAGCGCTCTCCAGAGCTGGGGACGGTGTCCGGATGTGGGGGGACGCCCAGGGTAGCGGGAGGGAAGGTATCCAGGGTAAAGAGAGCGCTTCGCGTGACGCGTTGGAGCGTTTCTCTGGTCTGGTCGGAAGATAAAGCTGGGGTCCGCTCCCGGCAGCCGGCAGCCTCGATCATCCAGGGCGCAGAGAAAGGGCGTCCTGGAACGAAGAAGCGGGTTTCTAACCCGATCCGTTGGCCCTCTCTCCCCCCAGCGGGGCCACTGTCGCAGCTGCCCAGATTAGGGCCCCATTTTATAGACTTCCAACCAGCCCTAGCCTAGGGCTCCCCAGATGAGAAACTGCGGGGTTTCGGAGAACAAGACCAGGTGCGGAAGGAAGGCTGCTGCTGGAAAAAGGGCACCTCCCAGGTCCCTGTGTCCTGCTGGGGCCCTGCTAGGACACAGAGTAGGTGTCCCCCAAAGTCTCACTTTGACACCCTTTGCCTGATTCTGTTTTGCGTGGCTGATGGCCTGAGACCCAGCGTTTTCCATCTGCCGCCTGAGAGCCATGAGAGGACCACCCCGGCAGAACCTCCTCTCCATAGAGCTAGAGAACAGGAACACTATTCCCTCGCTCCCTGCTGAGCCTTGGGCCACCAGGTCAGTCTAGGAACCTGGCCATGGGCACCTTGATTTCAAAATCCCCGGGAGGGCACAAGCAGATGAGGCGCCTGGATTTCTCTTAACTGGGCCCAAGTCCTCAGCAGGGTCCACGTGAGCCTTTGACCACAGGGCAGCCTGGCAGGACCCAGGCTCTTGGCGCACACGACCCCTGGCCAGCCCAGGAAGGGCCGGTGTCCCAGACGCAGGCACCTGGGGGCCTGGCATCAGCATCTTTCTGGCAAAGGCCCTTTGAACGCAGGACTGGTACAGCGATAAGGCATCTGTGTGTGGTCCGGGTTCTTACAGGGGACCAGGGGAGCCTCCCCCCTGACGCTTTGTTACTTCCTGCAGTAGTTGAGGAAGAGTAGCTAGAATCTGCTCAGGTGCTGGTTTAGGTGCGTCCCTGGCCAGACTAAGCTTACAGATCACAAGAAACCTTGTGGGCTTCATTCACCGAGGGAATAGCTTTGTCCCCATCTTAGGCCCCAACACGCACACACACAAACAATGCAGTCAGAATCCCACACAGGGAGCTGCGGGGTGGGCCTCCTGGGCCCTGTGTGGACCCCTCTCCCCCTCAAAGGCTCTGTCAGCTGAGGAGGACAGAGACAAGTATGGCCCATGGTTGGTGTCCCAGAAACAGCAGGGGACAGTCGCCAGTTGCTTTTTCACGCTGTCCTGGGTTTTGACTGGTGCCGGTCACTGGGACTCTGCAGCTTCGTTCTGTGTGGGATTTTTGTGGGTGCCCAGGCCGCACCAGACTCGGTGAAGGGCACACACGTGGACAATGCAATGCACAAGACACGCAGCGCCCCCCCATCGGCAGCTGATGGACAAGGGAAATGAAATGGCAAGGCTTCCGAAGGAGCAGAGGGCCCGCCAGTGGGAGCGACCTCGTCCACTGCCGGGGGAGAAGGCAGGAGACTGTGGGCAAAGTATGAAATTCTCCAGGGGGACCTGAGGGAGAGCAGAGTGGGCGGAAGGTCTCCCAGGTGGGGATGCATGTGTAGGCAGATGTCAGTTTCCCAGGCCTGCTGTAACAAATTACCCCAAACTGGAGGGCTTAAAACAACAAATGTATCATCTCACAGCTCTGGAGGCCAGAGTCCGAGATCAAGGGGTCAGCCAGGCCACACTCCCTGTAGAGACTGCAGGGGAGAATCTGTTCCTGCCTCTGCCAGCTTCCGGTGGCCCCAGGCATTGCTAGACTTGTGGCCGCATCCCTCCAGTCTCTGCCTCGGTGATCGCCCTGCCCCCTCCTCTCCTCTGTGTCTCCTGTAAGGGCACTTGTCATTGGATTTTGGGGCCACTGGGATGATCCAGGATAATGTTCTCTCAAAATCTGTAATCACGGGGCTTCCCTGGTGGCGCTTGTCAATGCAGGGGACACGGGTTCGAGCCCTGGTCTGGGAAGATCCCCCATGCCGCAGAGCAACTAAGCCCATGTGCCACAACTACTGAGCCCTTGTGCCACAACTACTGAAGCCCGCATGCGTAGAGCCCGTGCTCTGCAACAAGAGAATCCACCGCAATGAGAAGCCCGCGCACCGCAACGAAAAGTAGCCGCCCACTCGCTGCAACTAGAGAAAGCCCACACGCAGCAACAAAGACCCAACGCAGCCAAAAATAAATAAATAAATAGATACATGAAATAAATAAAAAATGTTTAAGAAAAAAATCTGTAATCACATCATTTGCCCTATAAGGCAATATTCACAGATTCCGAGGGTTAGATTTGGACGTCTTTGGGCGGCCACCACTGAGCTTACCACAAGCGTCAAACCTGCAAGGGTGCAGTGATTTGGGGAACTCAGGGTTGTAGATGGTTCTGGGACAGGCAGGGTAGGGTCTTGGCTAGAGATGAGGTTGAAGAGGCTACAGTCACAGAACTGGGGACCGATGAAGCTGTGTTGTGGGACAAACTGATTTAAGGTGTTTTTACAGTGTCCACAGAGTGAAATCTTTGTGAAATACACTATGCTCTTCCCTCGGACCCCAGTTTCATCCTAGCACCAGCAATCTGTAACTCCTAGTGATTCACAGGATTTTTGACACGGATTTGGTTTTTCTAGATGACTCTTTTAGGGACATTTCTAGGGTTATGATCCCTTTCTAGGGACAGATCCATCACTGCACAGATGAGTGCAGTAACCGCCACCCCTCCACCTTCCACCGGGCAGGGCAGCCAACTGCTGCTCCCCAACACTCAAGACCCTGTCATTTCCACTTCCTAGCCTCTCGGCGACCTTCTTTGTCCCACTGGTTGGAGCCCAGGCTGCCACGGCAGGAGACAGTGTGACACAGTCTGATTTCCAATCCTCTCTCCTGCTTCTAGCTGTGTGACTTTGGACAAGTTGCTTAACTTCTCTGTGCCTCAGTTTCCCCATCTATAAAATGGAAAGAATAATAATAATACCTCCATCACAGTGTTGTGAGACTCAAATGAGCTATTATGATATTTAAAAAAAACCAACACAGTGCCAGCTTTGGCTCTTATTATGGCTTTGACCTCTAATTAGGTACCCTGCAGTGTCTTCTTGGTAGTGATGCTGAGGCCAGGAGGAGGTGGTAGAGGCATGTCACGAGTGTAGGGTTAGTGCTCAGAGTGACTAAGGAGATCCTCCCCAGGTCCTAAGGAGCCTCTTTGTAGCTCAGGGAAGTAAATTCCTAGTCCCAGGCCACACAGTGCCGGACAGAGGCAGGCCAGGCTCTGGGCTCACCCGGCAGGTTTCCCCATAACCAGCCTGATCCCCAGCACAGGAGCAAATTCTGGCAAAATAAATATTTTTCATTTCTCCATCCCCCGTACCTAGAACAGGGCCTGGTGCACAGCTAGTACACAGGAACCATATGTTAAATGGAGTAGGCATCCACTCATCTTACATTCACAGTAGATTCAGACATTGAAATGTTAGGTTTGTAAAGCCAAGTTCAAGTGTGTAGTGAGAAAATTCACGGTCTAATTCAAGCTGAAGGCAAGGTGGCCCATAGCATCATTGAGACATTCTCCTTCCTAGGTTTAACCCTGTTGCAAATGCTCATTTCTGGAAAATGCCAAACCTTATTGTAAAATGTATAATGTGTAGACAAAATCATAAATACAGTGATTTTTATGATTTTAGTGTTTCACTTACCTTTGTAGTCCCTAACCCTCTGCGTGCATTAGGGACTCAGTAAATGGTTAAGAAATGAATGAGCGATATTTTTATTCCTTTCTTTATACTTGTAGAAACTAAATAAACAGGATTATGTGGCTCCAAGTCATTTGGTGACCTCTTACATTTTTAAACAGAACTGTATGTGTATTTGGGGTTTTAGGAGTCTTGGGGGGGGGGAGTTGGGGGGTGGGTTGTTTGTTGCTGCCTGTAGAGTCTTAATGAACCACTCAGCAGTTCCTAATTTTCCCCAAATGTTTCTAAGATCAACCTCGCTTTGGCTGTGAGGCCCTTGACCTTGGCGGGGTTGTGGGGGTCAGGGGTTGTGAGCAAGAAAGACATGGGGCTCTGGGGAGTGGCACTCTCTGGACCTCAGTTTTCTCGTGTACAAAATGACGGGAGTGATCACAAAGGTTTCCTTTTCTCAGCTCCAAGATTTGGGATATAAGAAAAGATGATTTTTAAAATCCTTCCCATTGGAATCCCATTTTTGGATTTGTGGTCAGAGCATTGCCATTCTGTGTGATCGATGCACGTAAAGTCAGCAGAAGTTGAATTTTTTGGTTGGGTAATTGTCTCCAAGATGCTGGTAGCTCCAAATTCCTGTGGCTTGCACAACGCAGGCTGCTTTCAAACGTTCAAACCTGTCCAACCCTAAAATCAAGGACGGTAGAGTAGAAAAATATTTAGGACAAGGAACGTCACTGTCCGGCGGAAGGAACCTAAAAGAATATCTATTGACCCCAAGGTTTTCCATGTCAGCGGGGAGGGAGGGGGAGGGAGGAGCGACACCACCTCTCTCTACCACCGACAGAAGAGGCTGAGGGCAGGGGAGCAGCGCGTGCGGTTCCAAGGAGAACATCCAATAGTTTCCCTTTATTTGGCGGGTGGGGGGGGGTGTTCAAGTTCAGAAGCTACATCTCCACGGTCCTGCCTGGGGAGGAAATACAGATCAAATGACGACGCATCTTGGGATCAAGGGTTTTCCAGAAGTTGAATAATCCTCTAGTTCCACACCCTCGTTTCACATTTTACATCCAGGGAAGCTGAGGCCAGCCAGGAGTAGTGCCGCCAGTCACTCAGCGGAGAAGTAGAACCTGTCCCTGGGGCTTTCGGCGGGTCAGCCCCCAAGGGAGCCATGGCGGTGAACTCACAGACCGGGTGAACTCCCACCCCACGCACTTCGCCTCCCAGGCACCCCGTCTGCACTGGGGGCACCAACGGTGCCGTGCTGGGCCCTCTGCAGACCCGCTCCCGCCGCCCCACTCTCTGTCTGGCCTGCACAGACCATGGCTTACTTCAGTGCCCTCTGGCCAATAGGGTCCTGCGTCCCAGCCCCCTCAGGCTGGCCCTGAAGAAGGTGGGCCACGTCCCTGAAGTGTCCCTTGAGGAAGGTCACTCAGGAGGAGCCCAGGCCCCTCTCCCTGCCTCCCTGCTGACCCAGGAATAGTCACAGCTCCCCAGTGCTCACTCCGGCTACCAGACCACAGCTGCTGGGCCCCTGGTCACATCCCTCCTCAAACGATCCCATTTTAGCGGGGCACCTGCTACCTCTTGGCATCTTGACCGATACAAATGCCAAGGGAGAACATTTTTTGCTCCTGCCTGGACCCTCTCTGGAGCCTCCAGGAAGACCCCTACCCCCTGGCCTCCCCCTCCTCCTGGGTGAAGAACTAGATGAGGAGGAGGAGGATGAAATACTTTCTCTGCCATCATCTTTTTTCTTTTTCTTTTTAGCTTCACAAAAATTCCGAAGTGGTAGGGGGCAGGCATCGTTATACCCATTTTACAGATAAAGGAACCATAATAATAGGTAGAAAGACTGTACCAACTATAGCTAATGGGCAGTGAATACTGGTAAGTGCTCTCTAGGCACTGACTATCAATCCCCTCTAACCACTGTGTGAAGTTCTATTATTCCATCTCTTAGGGGACACCACTGAGGCCGAGATGAGATATGCTCGTTAAGACAATGCTCAGAAGGTATGTGGGTAGAAGAACATCAGGACACATCAAGAACCTAGTCAAAGTGTAGATTCCCGATCAAAACTGCAGCTCCCTCCCTCTGCTCCAAGCCCCGGCCAGATGCTCTTGCCCGCTGATGGGAGAACCCAGCTGCCTCTGCTTTCCCCTCCCTCCCTTCCTCCAAGTTCCACTTAGGACCAGAAATGGGGGAGGGGGAATACCCTAAATCTCAATACCCTAAACTCTGGTCCTGAGTTTATGCCACCCGTTGGAGTCATACTAGCAACGTGGCCTTAGGCAAAGCACCAACCCACTTGGGCCTCAGTTTCCCCTTACATAAAATGAGGGGGTTGGGCTAGAACCATAACTTAATTCCCCTCCAGCTTCAAAGCCACACAACCCCCCCCCCCATTTGGTTCACTCTCCCAAGACAAGAATGGCCCAGGATGGGGCTTTCCTGGTGGCACAGTGGTTAAGAATCCCCCTGCCAATGCAGGAGACACGGGTTCGAGCCCTGGTCTGGGAAGATCCCACATGCCACGGAGCAGCTAAGCCCGTGCGCCACAACTACTGAGCCTGCGCTCTAGAGCCCACAAGCCACAACTACTGAGCCTGTGTGCCACAACTACTGAAGCCCGTGAGCCTAGAGCCCGTGCTCCGCAACAAGAGAAGCCACCGCAGTGAGAAGCCCGCACACCGCAACGACCCCCGCTCGCTGCAACCAGAGAAAGCCCGCGTGCAGCAACGAAGGCCCAACGCAGCCAAAAATAAATAAATAAATAAATAAATAAAAAGAATGGCCCAGGATGAATCAGAACCCAAATTACGGAGAGCATGTTGAGGTCTAGCAAGGTACTGCACACGACCTGGGGAATAAATTACCAGGGCCAGGTAATTCCATCCAGCTTTTACCCTGCTCAGTTCAGAAGCATTTTCATATCACCCAGCACCAGCTAAGAACCAGGTTTCCAGCCTGTAACAATAACTCGTGTTAAATTATTTAGCTGGTAAATGATTATAAAAGCCCTTTGCCAAAGTAAAGAACCAGAGAAAGGCCAAATCCTAATAACAGTAATAGCACCGTACGGTGGAATTAATTATTGAATTTTTAAAAAGCCCACAGATGGATGAGTGCAATACATTCCACGCTGCGTGGAGCCAGGGTCCCTGGGAGAGTGTCTAAGATTCACAGCATCCCGGGAGTGTGCTGGAGACTACACAGCACAAGTCCCAGCTGCATTGCAGGCAGCTCAGCTGTGACCTAACGGGGCTGTTCCGTCCGGAATGTATCCTTTCCTGAGGCTGGGGCTGGGATTTGGTTAGTTGCAGCCCAGCGAAATTAGCACATGGCTGATCCACAGGCTCTGAGCTGAGCTAGGACTCCTGGCCGTGGCATGATTTTTTTTCTTACATCCATAATTTATAACCTCTTCTCTGTCAGGCGGGCTCCCCTGGGTCTCTGGTCCAGCAGGGGAATGGGGGTGGGTCTTCCCAAAGATTGCAGTTTTCCTCATTTTGCACCACAGTTATTCTAACGTGCAAGGTATGTTGCCCTGTCTTCCAAAACAAAGGATGTTGAAAAGAATCTTACCCTTTCTTGAAGAATGGGGTCAGCTTTCTGCACGAGCTGGACAGGGAGCCCAGGGCCGGGAGCCCCCCAACACCGAGTGTCCCCAGGCTCCGGGGGCTTGGTTAGTGCTTATTTATTGACATCTCTGTGGCCTCCATCCCCTCAGGGGGCTGCCGGTAACCATCCGCACCAGTCACCCCATTACCTCTTTCCAACTTGCTGTGAGCAAAATATCCAAATTGCCAAATTTATTAGACTAAATCAAAAAAAGGAGAAAGGGGGCTGCAGTGGGTTGAACGGTGTTCCCTAAAAATTCATGTCCACCTGGAACCTCAGAATGTGACCTTTCTTGGAAATGGTGTCTTTGCAGATATAATTGGTTGAGGCTTGGGACGAAATCACCCTGGATATAGGATGGGCCCTAAATCCAATGACCAGTGTCCTTATAAGAAGAGGAGGGGACACAGGGCGACATACAGAAGAAAAGGCCAGGTAATGACAGAGACCACGGCGCAGAGAGATGCAGCTACAAGCCAAGGAATGCTGAGGATTGCCACTAGCCCCTGGAAACTAGGAGAGAGGCATGCAGTAGATCCTCCCCTGGAGCCTTCAGAGGGAGCACGCCCTGCTGACACCTTGATTTTGAACATCCGGCCTCCAGAACTGGGAGAGAGTGCATTTCTATTGTTTTAAGCCCACCCACCCCCCACCCCCCAGTTTTTGGTCATTTGTTACAACAGCCCTGGGAAACTAACACAGAAACTCTTCAGCCCAAATAACTTCCTTAATGTTTTTACATTTTTTTTATCTTAAACCAGTGCATATTTTGACGTCATATGCGTTTCTTTAAATAGCCCTTTAGAGTTTTCAGAGCATTTCACAAGCATGAATTTCCACGATTAAAACTTGGTAGAGTGGAGGGTACCTGCTCCGTGCTGCCATCTTAGCTGGGTGGTCGTCACAGGAACTTGCTAACTCCTGTCCAGAGCCCTATCCACGACGTGGTGCTTCCTCCCCTCGAGAGGAGAGCCCGCACTCTGGGGTCTAGAATCACGAACCTGCATTTCAGAGCTGGGATGGAACTTGGTGTTAGTCCAGGGCTGTGATTCTGAAGGTGGGGCTCCCAGACCAGCGGCAGCAGTCTTGCCTGGGAACTGGTTAGACGTGCACATTCTCAGGCTCCACCCCGGACCTGGCTGGATCAGAGACTCTGGTTTAACAAGCCCTCCAGGTGATTCCCATGCACACACAGGTTTCAGAATCATTGCTTCCAGGTTTGCAAACTGGAATTCTGAAGGCTGGGCTAGGCTAGATACACAGATATGTTTTGGTTGTTTGCACTTTAAAATAAATTGCTTGCATTGGAAATATTGAAAAACCAGGAGATTGCACAAAACATCCAGATTTCCTGCCTTCTTTTGAAAAATTGGGGGATCTAAGAATAGAGGTATTCCTATGTGGCAAAAATCAGCTGCATAGGGATAATGGCTGCCCACCCCCCCCCATGCCCTGCCCACCCCCCCCCCATGCCCCCATCCGCCTAACACCTGTGCTACCTTGCCTGCTTGGCCCCTGTAGGCACTTGAGTTTGAGACCCTAATCTAATCCAGTACCTCATTTTACAGCTGGGGAAACTGAGGGACAGACAAGGGAATGAGCACCTTCCAACATGTTTGCCGGGTGACTCGGACAGCTCAGAAGCCTTTGCAGGTACTTGGGCAAACACAGAGGTTCATCATGGGGCACCTGGGAAAACTGCGATCCTGAGGCAGTCAGCCGTGAAATTAGAAACCCTCAGTGGTACCATGGGCCACGCAGAAGGTGAAGGAGGAATGGGCACGAGGTCATGGAGAAGGAGAGGAGGGAGAGACACAGAGATGGTTGGGGGATGGCTATAACAACAACAAGAGACAATAATTAGTATCTACAAGGATGTGAAGAAATTGGAACCCTCCTACACCGTTAATGGGAATGTAAAAGGATGCAGCTACCGTGGAAAACACATGGCGGTTCCTCCAAAAGTCAAATGTAGAATGAACGTAGGGTCCAGCAATTCCACTCCTAGGAATGCACCCAACACATGTTCACACAAAAATGAGTACACAAATGTTCATTCCAACATGAATCATAAAAGCCGAAAAGTGGGCTCAACTGATGAAAGGATAAACAAAATGAGGTCTCTCCATACAATGGACTATTACTCATTAAAAGGAATGACGCACTGGGAATTCCTTGGCGGTCCAGTGTTTAGGACTTCAAGCTTTCACTGCTGAGGGCCAGGGTTCAATCCCTGGTCAGGGAACTAAGATCCCACAAGCCGGCTGGCATGGCCAAAAAAAAAAAAGACCGCATATTGTATGATCCCATTGGTATGGAATGTCCAGAATAGGCAAATTCACACAGATAGAAAGTAGATTAGTGGTTGCTGGGGGATGGGGGAGTGGGGGAGAGGAAACGGAAGGTGACTGCTAACAGAATAGGGTTTCTTTTTTGCCATGATAAGAATATTCTAGAATTAGATAGTGGTAATAGTTGCACCACTCTGTGGATATTCTGAAAACCAGTGACTTGTATGCTTTAAAATGGTGAACTTTATGGTATGTGAATTATATCTCAAAAAACGGGGGTGGTGATGATCGGGTCACAAAATGGTTGGTGCATCGGCAGTTCGGGTGGGGACAGAATGATTCTGAGGCATAAGGATCTTAATTGCTAACTCTTTTATAGCATTTACACGACAGGCACTGTACCAAGACTTTACATACATCGACTTATTTAAATAGCATACTTGCAGTGAACGTATGTGTAGGTACTGTGGCTAGAGCCCTTTTGCAGATGGGGAACCAAGACCTGTTCAAGGCGTGGCAGGGCTGAGACTCAAACCCAAGGAGTCACCCACTCTACCATTGTGTCAGCCAGCTCGTGACACTGTGGCTGTGTGTGCAGGTGTGTGCGTGGGTTTTGTGCGTGCAGGAGCCCATCTGTGTATATATGTGTGCGCGTGTGCATCTGTGTGTGAATTGCACATGTGTGCGTGCACGGGTGTTCATGTGTGCGTATGCGTGTGTGTTTGTGTGTGTGCGTGTGTATGCCTGTGTGCGTGTGTGTTTTTTGTGTGTGTTTTGCACACCCATGAGAAGAGACTGAGGGCCTGTTAGGGAGCCTCTCTGTCTCCCGGTTGGGTAGTTCCCAAGGGTGGGATGGAGCTGGGTTGAGAGAAGAAAAGCTCCCGAGGAAGTCAGGCTGTGCCTCAGGGCAAGACTGAGAAAGACACTGGGATTGGGACCAGAAGCCGCCCTGCCTGTGCAGGTCCCTCCTAATGAACTTCAAGACCTGCCCGCCCGATGTGCAGATCCTCTAAGACCTCACCCCCTCCCTAGGTTGAAACTCACTTCCTCGTTCCCCTCAGCAACACAACAAAGCACCACAGATATGGGGACATATGTATATGTATAGCTGATTCACTTTGTTATAAAGCACACCACTGTAAAGCGATTATACTCCAATAAAGATGTTAAAAAAACAAAACAAAAACAAAGCACCACGGCCTGGGGGCTTATATAACAGGTACTATGTTCTCATCCTGGAAGCTGAAGTCTGGGATCAAGTTGTGGGTGCAGATGATTTCTCCCGAGGCCTCTCTCCTTGGCTTGTGGATGCCCGCCTTCTCCCTGTGTCTTCACAGGGTCGTCCCTCTGTGTGTCTGTGTCCTAATCTCCTCTTCTTATAAGGACCCCAGTCCGATTGGATCAGGGCCCACCCTAGTTACCCATTTTACCTTAATCACCTCCTTAAAGGCTTTTTCTCCAAATGCAGGCAATTCTGAGGTGCTGGGGGTTAGGACTCCAACATACGAAAGGCGGGGGGCAGACGTCAGCTCACAGTGAAGCTCAACTTCATTACTCATCAGAGAGTAATGTTTCAGAAAATAGCTTGGGCTTCAAAGCCAGATGGGCTGGGGCTCAAACCTAGATTTGGTCGCTTTCCAGCTGTAAGTCATTTCCCCTCTCGGAGCCCCAGTTTCCTCCCCTGAACCATGAGGGGCATCATGAGCGTCTAATACGATGCCCTCAGGTTTCTGCAGCTAACAGTGCCTGGTACACAGCGTGTGCTCAATAAATAACACTCCCTACCATGGCAGCCACCCCGGCTTCTGGTCGCTGAGGCTGCTGTGGGCCAGGCCTGGGTGGGGGCTCTGCAGATGTCCATCTGATCCTCCCCGGGCCATGAGAGGAGGGAGGCACCCGTAAGGAAACTGAGGCTTGTCGAGCTGAAGTACCTGCTCAGGGTCGCATGGCTGGGGCTGGGAGCTCAGGGTGGGTTTGCGTCTCCTGTGAGCCCTGAGAGGGCAGAATCGGGGGCTCATCCGTTCGGCACCCCCATGCCTGGCATGGGCCCCTTGCGGAATACATTCTCCATAAATGGAGCTTCGATCACATCGAAATGACTTGAAACAGGCAAGAGACAGGGTGTGGGAGATGGAGGGCCATGACGTCGATTTTGTTCTCTGGGTCCTCTTGGCTCCTGAAGATTGCTTTGAAACCTCTAACAAGGCCCCTGGAATGTGAAATGAAAACACTTTTCCCAGCAGAAAATGCATCCATCCATGTGAAAGCGGAGGCTAGGCTGTGAACAGCTCAGGCTATGCTGCTTGCTCCCCGCTTCACCCTGTGAGGAAGGAGATGATATTTATAAATGATACAGCTAATTGTGTTTTTCTACAAGATTAATTTTATTGTCCCATTATCTGCTCCTTCTGAATCCATTCAGGGGTGGATTATGTCTTAGCTTTCAACTCTGGAGCTTTCATTAATAATTAGGTCACCTTTTAGCCAGGAGCCCTGGATGGCCCAGGCCAGGGAGACTTCGACTGGAACGGAACCCCTTAACATGTTACAGTATTCTCACTGCTAATGTCAGGATGCCCCGGGGCCTGGGAACAGCGTGCTTCCTCCAACATCTGATGTCAGGAGCAGGGGACCGGCACTGGTTTGGGGTTTACTAGATCGCAGACACTGTACCTGGGGCACTTTTCTTGTGAAACCTCACAACAGCCTGGGAGGTCAGCGCTATTCCCCATGATACAGAGGAGGGGCTGAAGGTCACCCCCGCAGGACGGTAGAGCCTGGTCATCTAACACAGATTCCAACCAAGTACAGCTTGCGTCAAAGCTGGTGCCACCCCTACCCTGCCAAATGGGTACCTCTCCCTCCAGAGTTTAGAGAGAGGATATATGTAGTTTCACTCTCCTGAGATCTAAAAGCTAAACCAACTGGAAACATTTCTAACAAGATGCCTCGAACACATTGACACTGGTTATTTCTCCTTTTTTTTTCGGTTGGTAAAAGATGAGGCAAGTAGTGGGAGGGCTGGAGGTTAAGATACATTACCGTTGACTAAGCACCAGCTATGTGCCAGACAAGCTCTATTCTTATCTTTGGTCTTCACCATAATCCTAAAAGGTAAATCATATTTTCTTCTATTTTCCAGATAAAGTAACACAGGTGAGGGGCCAGACACTGAATGATCAGCTTATTAATTGGGACCCAAACAATACATGTTGAACATGCAGGATGTTTATGATTTTTCCCAGTGATAAGTAACACTGTAGTGAACATCTTTGGGCACATACAAGTCTCTGTGAACTACTGTGATAATAACTCTTGGTATAGGAACTCCTGTACCCATGCTTTTGATGTGCTGTGTAATGGAGAGGCTGGAAAGCAAAATGCTTGGTTTTCCACACTCCCTTGAAGCTAGAGAGACCATGAGGCTCAGTCCTGACCAATGAGCACTATACGCAGTCTTCTGGGAGTGTCCGTGGGAAAGCTTTTGTTTTTCTGCTGAAGAGGGACACACATGTTGGCAGTACTCTTCATCCTCCTTCCTGCCTTAAATGTAAAAATGATGTTTGGAGGCACAGCAGCCTTTTTCTGTCCGTAAGACTCCAAGTCTGAGGATGGAAAGCAACCCTCAAAGTGTGGTCATCTTTGTAATAGCTACACTGCACCAGCAACCAAGCACTCCTTGTCCAAGAAAAGCAAAGCCTAATTTGCTGAAGCTCTGTTAGGGCAGGATTTCTGTTCCTTGAAGCGAGTACATTCCTGACTCACAGGGTCAGGCAGGTTCAGCATAACAGATGTGGACCATTCCCAACACCCTTTCTCCCCTTCTTCTGTTGTAAAAAAAGGTCCCTCCAGGCACATGTCTGTTCAGAGTAGAAACACCATTGTCTTACCTCCCTTGCAGCGAGGTATGGCCCTGTAGGTAAGTTCTGGCAAGAGAAAAAAATGTAGAAGTGTTGTGTGGCAGCTCCTAGTAACCTTCCGTAAGGGAGAGTCGGTGCCTGCCCCTTGCCTCTATTGCCTTCGTCCCTTCCTCCCTCCTGCTGCCTGCTATGTGGAAATCACCCTCCTGGACCGTAGGATAAGGGCCCCGGCCAGGATGATGTAGCTGGGAACTGGGATCCCGAGGACCTCACACTGAGCCTGCCCCCAGCCCTGGTCCACTTGCCTCCAGACTCTGTACCCAGCTCTTTTCTTTGAGCCACTGTTAAGTGGGATTTTCTGTCACAGTCAAACCTAATCCCAGCTGTATTAGTTTCCTGTAGTTGCTGTAACAAGTTACCATAAACTCATTGGCTTAAAACAACACAAACTTACTCTCTTATGGTTTTGGAAATCAGAAGTCTGAAATCAGCTTCACCGGGTTGGTGGAGCTGGTTCTTTCTGGAGGCTCTAGAGGAGAATTTGTTTACTCGCCTTTACTCGTCTTTTTCACCTTCTTGGGTCCTCCTGTATTCCTTAGTTCATGGCCCCTTCCTCCATCTTCAAAGAGCTTCTCTCCAGTGTCTGCTTCTGTCATCACGTTGTCCCCTCCTCTGCCTGTCTCCTTCGCCTGCCTCTCACAAGGACCACTGTGATTTCATGAGGTCTTTTGATGATCCAGGGTGATTACACATCTCAAGACTCTTAACTCTATCACATCTGCAAAGTCCCATTTTCCATATAAGGTGACATTCACAGGTACTGGGGATTAGGAAATGGACGTATTTGTAAGGCTGTTACTCAGTCTACCACACTATTATGGATTGAATGCTGTGTCCCCGCCTGCCCCCAAATTCATGTGTTGAAGCTCTAACCCCCAATGTGACTGTATTTGGAGACAGAGCCTTTGAGGAGGTCATAAAGTTTAAATGAGGTCATAAGGGGAGGGGGTTAATCCAATAGGGCTGGTGCCCTTGTCAGAAGAGGAAGGCACCCCAGAGAGCTGTCGCTCTCTCTCCATCATGTGAGGACACAGTGAGAAGGTGGCCACTTACAAGTCAGGAAGAGAGCCCTCACCAGAAATTGATCTTGCCAGACCTTGATCTGGGGCATCTGCCCTCCAGAACTGTGAGAAATAAATTTTTATTGTTTAAGCTGATCTCGGGTGGGCTCGGCTTGCAGCGGCTTGAAGTAGGATTTTGGTTCCCCAGCCAGAGATTGAAGTCAGGCTGCGGCAGTGAGAGTGCTGAATCCTACCCACTAGACCACTAGGGACCAGTGGCCAGTGACAAGGCCCTGGCCCATCAGCTGTGAAGGAATGAATTTCCACATAGAGATGGAAAGTAGTAAAATGAGTAAAGTGTTTATTAGGAGGAAAAAGAGTACGTGTGGATAGACACACAGGCAGGCTCAGAGAGAGAGTCGCACCCTCGTGGTAGTTTGGATCACTTTTATGGGGCATTTCCTCTGGGTTTCCTTTGGCCAATCATCTTTTTTTTTTTAATTTATTTTATTTATTTATTCTTGGCTGCATTGGGACTTCGTTGCTGTGCGCGGGCTTTCTCTAGTTGCGGCGAGTGAGGGCTACTCTTCCTTGCCGTGCGTGGGCTTCTCATTGCAGTGGCTTCTCTTGTTGCGGAGCACGGGCTCTAGGTGTGCAGGCTTCAGTAGTTGAGGCACACAGGCTCAGTTGCTCCGCGGCATGTGGGATCTTCCTGGACCAAGGCTTGAACCAGTGTCCCCTGCATTGGCAGGCAGATTCTTAACCACTGCACCACCAGGGAAGCCCCTGGCCAATCATTTTGCTTTGCCTGGTTCTGAGTTTATCTCAGGGTCCTCCCATGTGTGCACCCGCATCTCTTAGCTAAGATGGATTCTAGTGAAAAGGCCTATGGGTAGGTTGACATCACCTACTATGTGGTGTCACCTCCTCCCTTTTTGACCTTCAAGGGGCCTTTCTGAGCATGTGTAGTCAGGAAGGTCTCCTTGACTCCGAGAATGAAGAATATGTGGTCTTTTATCTCTTATCCGGGCAGGGCTCTGGAGTATCTGTCCACAGAGGACAAACTCCAGCTGCTTGGCCTGGGGCCCATCTACCTCCTGCTGCAAAGCCACCCAGTTTATAGTATTTTATTATGGCAGCCCA
The DNA here is from genome assembly GCF_965194805.1 of Balaenoptera borealis. NCBI lineage: Eukaryota > Metazoa > Chordata > Mammalia > Artiodactyla > Balaenopteridae > Balaenoptera > Balaenoptera borealis. The sequence continues at coordinate 113,134,284 of NC_138861.1, read as the reverse complement.
AGCAGACTAATACTCTAACCAACTAATCCGTTGGGTAACTGGCTGGTGGTCATGAGGTTGGTAGGAAGGACAAAGGTGGGATTCCAGCCTGGTTCTCATTCCAAAGCCCACACCCCCAGTGGCCAGCCTCTGACTGCAGTCGGGCTGTGGAGCAGGTAGCACCGTGATGAATGCTGAGGCCTGGGCTCCGCTCTGGTGTTTCAGAGATTCAGTTGCAAAGTTGTATTGTCAAAGACAGGTAGATGAACACTGCAGCAGGTAGAATTTAATAACAGGGGGTCTGAGGAATGAGGGTTTCCCTCCATCATTATGAAGAACTACACTGGACACCTTAAAATCCATAAAGTGATGCCCACTGTGTATCAAGTCAGCTGAGGTCAAGCCACGCTGCAGTAACAAGCAACCCTAAGATCCCAGCTGCATCAGCAGGGATGCTCCTATTCAGGTCCACTGTAGGTCTCTGTGGTCCCGCCGTGCATCCCCCTTATTCCAGAACACGAAAGCAGCAGCAACCCCGCTCAGGGACCTGCTGATCTAGGAGCAGAGAGAAAAGAGAGCTGCCCAGACCACGTGATGGGCCTTAAAGTTCCTCCTCAGGAGGGGCACATGTCACTCTAGTCACATGTCATCAGCAAAGCAAGTCCTATGATGGGGAAGTGGAGTCCCCTCTAGAACTGTGAGAAAATACACTTCTGTCGTTTAAGGCCCCGACTCTGTGGTACTTTGTCAGGGCAGCCAATATTGGGAAACCAATATCCTAGGCTTTGAAAGAGTATTGGTAGTTATAATTTGGTAGAAATAACGTAAGCTTTTATGTTTCTAAGAGTTGGATAACTGCAGTTATACAGAAAATAGGATCTTGATTTGAAAGTCTATGATCTCCCATCACATACCCTGGGGGCTATTTAGGAAGTGTAATGGGGATCAGTCAGGCCTGAACTCAATTCCAGCTGGACCACTCACTTGACTTCTGATGGGCAGAAGGTTGCTTAACCTCTCTGAGTGTTAGTTTTTCCATCTGTAAAATGGAACTAATGTTCCCAGTGATGGATTGTTGTGAAGGCTGGCTCAGCATTCAGCAGGCTTAGAGAAAGTGTTATTAATCAGACCTCTCAGTATTCATGATCCACACCTCTGACTCAATCACTGTACATAGCCCTCATTCATTTGTTCATTCATTTAACAAATCTACCATATGATCCAGCAATCTCACGCCTGGGCATATATCCAGAGAAAACTCTAATTCGAAAAGATACATGCACCCCAATGTTCATGGTAGCACTATTCACAATAGCCAACATATGGAAGTAACCTAAATGTCCATCGACAGATGAATGGATAAAGATGTGGAATGCACACACACACACACACACACACACACACACACACACACACACACACACAGACAATGGAATATTACTCAGCCATAAAAAAGAATGAAATAATGCCATTTGCAGCAACATGGCTAGACCTAGAGATTATCATACTAAGTGAAGTAAGTCCGACAGAGAAAGACAAATATCATATGATACCACTTATATGTGGAAGCTAAAAAAATGATACAAATGAACTTATTTACAAAACAGAAATAGATTCACAGACATAAAGAACAAACTTATGGTTACCAAAGGGGAAAGGGGTGGAGAAGAATAAATTAGGAGTTTGGGATTAGCAGATACACACTACTATATAAAAAATAGAAAAACAACAAGGACCTACTACTGTATAGCACAGGGAACTATAGTCAATATCCTGTAATAACCTTTAATGGAAAAGAATCTGAAAAAGAGTATGTATATATCTATGTATATTTCAATAAAAATTAAAAACAAATAAAACCTCGACAACAACCAAAACCTAACTGAGGGTGTCCTCCTACGAGCCAGTCACACGTGTGGTGTCAGGAGCACAGAGATGAGTAGATGCAGCCTTTGCTCCCCAAGTGCTGTCACAGAAATCCAGCTTCCCTCTCCAGGGGCTGGCTAGTCTTTCCCACGGAGAAATGTGGAAAGAGCTCAGGCTTCCAAGCTGGAGCCCTGCTCAGCTGCCTCCCGCCCGACCGTGGGGCTGAGAGCTCTTCTCCTTCACCCACGAATCAGAGGCCTCACTGTCCTTGATCTGCCTTCACGGGCTTGCCGCCCAGCGGCAATGAAATGATATCTAACTCAGCACTTTGCAAACTCGAAAGCACTGTGTCCGCTGGAGGGAGCGTTATTTTTTTCTGGACATTAATCGTATGTCTTAGCCTTTATTGAGCACTGATCGTGGGTCAGGCCCTGTCCTTGGCGCTTCATTTGGATTCTCCTGATTTTTACCACATCTTATGAGGCGATGACTATGAGTGTCTCCAACGTACAGATGAGGATACTGAGGTCCACAGAGGTTCCCTGCAGTCCTGTGCCGGCCCTCAAGGACTTCAAGGAACAGGTTTTTCAAGCCAAGGGGTTAATGGTTGATAATGGCTCAATCCAGTGTCAGGGGGCCTGGCAGGACCAGAGAGGGGACACGCCCTGAACTACAGCCACAACCTTGGGGGTGGGAAGGAGGGTTTGGATTCTACACTAAGGAAGCAGTTTTTCAGGCTATAAGATTAAAAAAAAGAGGACTCACCCAGATGCAGTCTGAGCCAGTGAGCAAGCATGGATGACCAATCTATGAGTTCCCAAACTGTCAAGAAGACAGACATTTACAGTAATTCATCAGGAGGTTAGGGAAAGCGAGGGATGCCATGTGGCTTATCCAGATCAATTCGGAGGAAGACACCCGCCAGTCTCTTGGAAATGCTTAACAAGCCCAGAGATATTTATTGCTCATGAAGCACTGTTTCAATGCTCATGGCTGACTCTGAGCATAGGCCATAGCTTCTAGCTGGGATCCAGTGTTCGCTAATAAAACAGCATCTACCAGAACCAACCTAACCTAATGACACCAGGGCTGCCACTAGAGCCTGGCTGCTTCCCAGGGTGGCCCTAGTGACCTGGAGGATCCCACTAAGCTCTCTGGGACTCCTGCATCAGTAGCAAACACCACCTAATTGACTTCTACTCACAAAGATGAAAAGCCATGGTCCGATCGACTAACAAGTACCATGGTGGTGCAAGGACGATGAATGGGCCAGAGGAAATACAACACAGAATCTACGGGGCAACTTATGCCAATTGCTGTGTTGAGCTGTTCAATGTACATTATTATCTCATGATGACATCATGAAGGAGATGTCATCATCCTCATTTTATACCAAAGAAAATTTTGGTTCAGAAAGCTTAGGTGACTTGCCGAAGGTCACGCTGTCAACAAGAGGTAAAGCTGGGATCTGAGCTGAGGTGTTCTTTTTCCCAGCCCTGCCCTGGATGCCATAGAAGATCTTGGAGGGGCCTTGTGGCTCTAACATTCTACTGAACAATTGGGCCAATGAGGCAAAGGTACATTTTGTGAGAATTTCAGAAGCCTTGTGTATTAATGTCCTGTAGCTGCTGTAACAAATTACCTCAGACAGTGTGGCTTAAAACAACAGAAATTTATTCTCTTACAGCTCTGGAGGCTGGAAGTCTGGAATCAAGGTGGCAGCTCCCTAAAAAGGTTCTAGGGGAGAATCCCTCCTTACCTCCTATTATATCGCAGATTGTGATTGCATTTGGAAATAGAGGTCATTTAAATTGAAAGAAGTAATTAGGGTTAAATGAGGTCACCGGAGTGTGCCCTCATTCAGTATGACTGGTGTCCTTATAAAAGAGATTCAAACACAGACACACGCAGAAGGACAACCATGTGAGGGCACAGGGAGAAGATGGTCATCTATAAGCCAAGGGGAAAGGCCTCAGAAGAAACCTAGCCTGCTGACACGTTGATCTTGGACTTCCAACCTCCAGAGCTGTGAGAAGATAAATGTCTGTTGTGGAAGCCACCCAGTGTGTGGCACTTTGTTACGGTGGCCCTAGGAGACTAATACCATCAGTTAGATGCACTTGCATGAGTCTTGGGCTTGGAATGGAATTAGGTGGAGAGGGAGGTGGCAGCACAAAAGCCTTCATTCTGCAGGGCAGTGTGTGCCTGGAGCCGAGGGCAGGACAAGGCTCTTCCGTCACCATCTTCCTGACTGTGGCTCTCCGTGGTTTTCTTGATGACCCAGTTCAGTGCGATTGCCCTGGAAGTCACTCCTGCTCCTTCAGCTGTTCCAACGACTGTGTACGCGTCTGATTCCCTGATGAAATCGCTCTCTGCCTAAAGCAGCAGGAGGATTTTTGTCCCTCACCTGAGTACTGACTGGTACAGGGCTCCTCCCCCAATCTCCACCAAGGCAGGTGCACAGCGATACCTAGGAACCATCACTGATTCCGCTACTTTCCTCACCAGTCCCCATCCAGTCCGTCGGCAAATCTTGTCACTCCCACCTCCAAACACAGCCCTAGCCTGATCGCATCTCCCCGCCTCCCTGGCTACCCCCGAGCCTCACCATCACCGCCTCTGCCTGGTGACCAACCTGCTCCAACTCTTTGTAGGCCCCTGTAGTCCATTCTCCAAACAGTAGCCAGAGGGTTCTTTTTCTTTTCTGTGATATAAAGCACACTTTTTGTTTCTTTTAAAATTTATACACTGGGACTTCCCTGGCGGTCCAGTGGTTAAGACTCTGTGCTTCCATTTCAGGGGGCACCGGTTCAATCCCTGGTCAGGGAACTAAGATCCCGCATGCCATAAAAAAAAAAAAAAATTAAAATTTATACAGAGAAAACTTTGCTTTTTAATGGGGTACAGTTCTATGAGCTGTGTAAACACCATCAGTCTCAGAGCACAGAGAATAGTTCCATCATCCCCCCAAATTCCCTCTATTTGTCCCTTTGTAGTGAAATCCTCCTGTCTTTAACCCCTTGGCAGTTACTGCTCTGTTCTCCATCCCCACAGCTTTGTTTTTTCCAGAAGGTCATATAAATGGAAGCATAGACTGTCTGCATCAGCTTGGGCTGCCGTAGCAAGAATACCATAGACTGAGGGGATTAAACAACAAAATTGTATTTTCTCACAGTTCTGGAAGCTAGAGTTCAAGATCAAGGTTCCAGCTGTGTGACCTTGTGGAAGTTACTGAAACTCTCTGTGCCCCAGCTTCCTCATCTACAAAATGGACCTGATGAGAGTTTCTCCCTTGTGGAGATGTTTCGAGGGTTAAGTTAGAATCGTCGCATGGCAGGGATGTAGTAAGAGCCCAGTTGATGTCAGCTCTAAGTGTTCATTGTACTGACCCATGAGAAGGTGCACTTCCTCTGCCCCTGACGTGTCTCTGTTCTGGGCATTCTCAGCACCCCCGATTGCTCTCACCTGACCTGTCCCTTTCTGCAAGGTCGAGTGCAGGTCCCACCTGGACACATGCTTGTTTGTGATGTGACCCTCCCATGGTGAGGCCAGAACTGGCCTGGGATTCCAATGCTGCAAGAGAGGGGTACAGATGCGCTGCTCTGGGGGCACCGGGAGAGGGCAGCTAAGGAAGTGCCCCGGGGTGTCACTCTGAGGTCTCCGGACAGAGGAACCCCGTGCAGGGGCAGGGAGAGCATTCCAGAAGAAGCGGGTCCTTGGCACATCTGAGCAGGGATTGGTGGAGCAGGTGAGAAGGGGAGGAGCCAATGCTGCTGAGGGAGGGGGGCAGAGGCCCAACCGGAGGGGCCTTTAATGCCAGCTGGGCCAGCTGAACAATGGCCCCCAGGGGCATCCGGCTCCTAATCCCTGGAACCTCTGCATGTCGCTTTATATGGCAAAGGGACTTTGCAAATTTGATTACATTGACAATCTTGAGATGGGGAGATTATCCTCAATTATACAGGCAGACCTTAAATGTAATCACAGGTGTCCTTTGAAGAGGGAGGCTGAGGGAGATTTGACACATAAGAAGGCCATGTAACAAGGAAGTAAGATGCTACGTTGTTGGCTTTGAAGATGGAGGAAGGGGTCACCAGCCAAAAAAAAAATGCAAGGAATACCAGCTCTGGAAGCTGGAAAAGGCAAGGAGACCTCTAGATGGGATGTGGCCCTGCTGACACCTTGATTTTGGCCCAGTGAGACTGATTTTGGACTTCTGACCTCCAGAATTGTAGGAAAATTAATTTCTGTTATTTTAAGCTACGCAGTTTTGGGTATTTTGTTTCAGCGGCCACAGGAATCTCCTACATGGGCTAAAGAGAGCTTAGCTTTCTTCCCCAGGGTCGCATACGCCAGTGAAGAGTGACACATTCAAGTGTCTTGGGAAAATCACACCATTACAGGATGGAGGAGATTCCCCTTTGGTGGCTGGGCAGGCATGGAGGGTTCTGTATTCAGTAGGTGCTTACATCACCCCTGCACCCGCTCCCCAGGGAAGCTCTCTCAGTCCCCTACCAGCACCTACCAAAGCCACCTTTTCCCTCCCTGACCCATTCCTTGAGGTGTTCCCCCAGCCCCCAGCATCCCCATTTTCTGCCACACAAGCTCCTACGCATCCCTCAGAGCCCAGTATGAATGCCACTCCACCCCAAGCTATCAGTCCCATTTGAGGAGTCATCTCTCCTGGCCCTAGGAGTGCATCTCCACATTTGCTGCACACTTACTGCGGGCCAGATGCTATTCTAAGTGCCTTGCATAGATCACTGGGTTGACTCAAATGAAACTGCCAATATCCAATTATTTCTGACTTGCAAAAACGTCAGTTTAACACGATTCAACCTAAATACTTTGGGTAATCCTTTACAAACTGTATAAATTAGGTGCTATTTGCAAGTGAGGAAGCTGAAGCTTAGAAGATAAATTCCTGCAAAGTCACGAAGCTCACGTATTCGTTTCCTAAGGCTGCCGGAACACATACAGCAAACTGGGTGGTTTCACACAGCAGAATTTATTCTCTCTGGAGAATAAATTCTGGAGGCCAGAAGTCCGAAATCAGGGTGTTGGCAGGCTGGGCTCCCTCCGAAGGCCTTAGGAGAGAGCCCTTCCTGCCTCTTCCAGCTTGTGGGGCGTCAGCAGCCCTCGGCTTCCTCGGCTTGTGGCTTCATCACTCCAATCTCTGCTTCATCCTCACATGGCTTTTACTTCTGTCTCAAATCTCCCTCCTATAAGGACACTTGTGGGATTTAGGCTCCACCTGGGTAATCTGGGGCTACCTCATCTGGAGAGCCTTAACCTAATCACACCTACAAAGGCCCTCTGGCCAAATAAGGTAGCATTCAGACGTTCCAGGGATTAGGACATGTTTTCGGGGCCACCATTCAGCCCACGACGTGCTCACAAGTGGTGTCATCGGGCGTGGGATGCCTGTACCTGCGCTCCCAGCCAGACACTGGTGCTGGGTTAGAACCCGCTCTGGCACCACTTCTCCACCGGCTCCAGCTGTGCTCACGGAGCAGCCGCTCAGCCCCTATATGTGGCTTGGCTGCGGTCCCAGACCCAGACCCGCATCATCTGACAGCCACCCGTCACTCTGCTGAGTGTCTCTCCCCTGGCTCCCTCCACAGGGTCCCAGGCACTTTGGAGGTTTTTCTTACTCCTGTCATTTTTCAAAAACAAACCAAAAGATAAACATTCACTGCTTCTTGTCAAAGAATTCTAAAAACCACGCGTGGGAGGATCCACGTTGACAGGTGTGTGAGTCTCTGGGCGGCACATACTTGAGGCAAGCAGTTCCCGGGCACAGCTGGGTGTGTGGGACACGAAGGGGAGGCCACTGAATCCTGACGTGGGGACCTCCCTTGTGAGGCGGGGTGCACGGCTCCCACGAAATCAACCTCGATCTGAGGCAGAGGTGGCCAGCTCAGCGAGAGAGACAGAGGTTCGAGGCGGCAAACCAGAGAAAGGACCAGCGCTGTTTCCTTCCTGACCTCACTGAATTCCCTCGGTGCTCCTCTGCAGAAAGTATTATGTATTATCCCCACTTTGAGGAAGAAGAAAGTCGTCCAGAGAAGGTAAGCAACTTGGTCAAGGTCACACAGCAGCAAGCAGTGAAAGTGGTTTTTGAACCCATATGCCTTTGATTCTTTTCTCTATGTTGGGGGGAACGGAAGAGGAGTGGACAGAGGTCTGGAAAAACTGGCATGGAGAAGGTGACAACTGTACAGAGCTAGAAGATTCAGACTGCTTGGGGCATGTGGGCTGGGGTGCAGCCCGTATTAGGAGTTTACCTCGAAGCTGCTCAACATCCACACTCCTGGAGGAGGATCCTGTGAATTCTGCATAGTGGGCTGGCCTGGCTGAGGCTGGGGTCTCGCATCAGCTTCAAGTCCTGCGGTCCCCATCCTCCACCCTGTGTGCTACCCACGGTGTTCAGGCCTTGCGGACAGTAAAGGATGCCTTAACCGTAAAATCGGCATCTGGACTCCAGCTGCGAAACAAAGGTCCTCCGTTATGGGTAACCGAGGTCTTTCCCCCCTTGCAGACGGAAAGGCAGAGCCGGGTAGACAATTCCAAACCCTGGACAAGAAAGGACCAGGAAGGAAGGGTGTGGGCGAGGTAGGTTCAGCAGGCAGCACAGAGGATGGCCTCCTGCTAGTTTATTTGACACCACTCTGATGGCTCTTCCTTCAGCAAGGCTCTATCCTGTGTGCTTTACAAAACTTAGCTCATTTGATCCTGCGAGGAGGGGCCATTATCAACCCATTTTACTGAGAAGAAACTGAGGCAGGCACACAGAAGTTATTTGCCTAAGATTATAAGTGGCCACACAGGGACCCAGGCAGCCTGGCCTCAGGGTCCCTGCTCTAAACTTTTGCTAAACTGCCTTCTCACTTTGTGACTTTTTTTCCCGGAGGCAGAGAAAGGTGGCATTACAAAATGGTCTATCTGTGCAATGGAATAGTGTTTGGCCTTAAAAAAGAAGGAAAATCGGGACTTCCCTGGTGGTGCAGTGGTTAAAAATCTGCCTGCCAATGCAGGGGACACGGGTTAGAGCCCTGGTCCGGGAAGATCCCACATGTCGCGGAGCAACAAGCCCGTGTGCCACAACTACTGAGTCTGCGCTCTAGGGCCCACGAGCCACTACTGAAGCCCGCAAGTCACAACTACTGAGGCCTGCGTGCCTAGAGCCTGTGCTCCACAACAAGAGAAGCCACCGCAATGAGAAGCCCGCACACCGCAACAAAGAGTAGCCCCTGTTCGACGCCACTAGAGAAAGTCTGCGCGCAGCAGCAAAGACCCAACACGGCCAAAAATAAATAAATAAATTTATTTAAAAAAAAAAAAGAAGGAAAATAAGACACAAGCTACAACATGGATGAACCTTAAAGATGTTTTGTGAAATAAAATAAGCCAGTCACAAAGGACAAATCCTGTATGATTCCATTTATATGAGGTTCCTGGAGGAGACGAGTTCACAGAGACAGAAAAGCAGAATGGTGGTCCCAGGGGCTGGGGGAGGGAGTGTGGAGAGTGAGTGTTTAATGGGGATTGAGTTTCAGTTTGGGAAGATGAAAGAATTCTGGAGATGGATGGCAGTGATGATTGTACAACAATGTGAATGTACTTCACGCCACTTAAAATGGCAAATTCGACGTTGTATATATTTTATCTCAATTTTAAAAACCAGTGGAGTAAAAGTGACTACTATCCCCATTTTACAGATGAGCAAGTGGAGGCACAGAAGGGAAGGGGCAGAGTCAGAGCACAGCGCCCTGCAGAGAACACCCATCCCAGTTAGAAAGATCCCTGCAGGTCTGAGGAGGAGGAGGAGCCTGGGGAAGGAGGGGGAGTGGGGAGAGGGACAGAGTCAAAAGGCACACAGAGCGGGAGACAGAGGTCCTGCTTCCCAACAACTCACAGTGCAGTCTCGACAACCGAGACCCCAGGAGCTCAGGGTAGATCAAAATGGGTGGGAGGGAGGGGCCGAAGGAACTTGGCTCTTGTGGAAAGGACCCAACATACACGCAGGGAACACGTTTAGGATTCACCCAAAGGCAGGGAGGGATATTTATGTGTTTGCCCTTCATGTCATCGGATTGTCTTTTCTGATTCACAAAGCTCAGGGAGGGAGGGCTGGTGGGGGAAGAATGGAGAAGACCTTCACAATAGCTCAAGTATTAAAGAAGGCCATTGGGGGCAGGCATTTATCGCCCCCCCCATTTCACCCCTCCCGTCCCACCTCCTACCCACCCCTGGTAGGGGGCTGGGTGGCCAGTTTTCTTTATTGTAAAGAAGGAGCCCAGGGGCACCCGGCATCATATTCCTGGGGAGGCCCCAAGGATGTCACCAAACAGCCACAGCCGAGGGCATCTGTTAGGTCAAGAGAAAGGAAAGCCGAGCCCCGCAGAGCACTGGGGCCCAGGGAGCGCTCAGAGGGTGAGGATGGGAGGGGTTGGCCAGGACCTCTGAGGCCCTGGGGAGGATACATCCAGTTCACGGAGTCCAGCTCCCCCAGCCCTGGGGCCCCTCCATGACCAGGGCTGACCCAAGTCTCCAGCCTGTTGCCTGGCAGCTCTCCCAGCATCCTCCACTGCAGGCTGGCTGGACAAGCCCCCCCCCGCCCCCGCCCACTCCAGGGCTGACCGTCCCAGGTCCCTCGCGATGTTGTGCTCTTGACAGGCTGGTCCCTTGGCTGTTCCTGAATAACCACCCAACTGGGCTCAAGTGTTTCCTTTTCTGGCAACCCCACCCCAGGCCTATGTGTGGAGAGTTACACCCCAACTATTCACCCCTTCATTGGAGCGGGGACCCTTTATGAGGAGGGGCCCACATCCTTCATCTCTGGAATTTGTCAGGCCTGGTCCATGGCAGCTGTACAACCAACATCGACTGGATTAAAATGAAACCCACTGAATAGAAATGAAACTAATTAAAACAGGTCATAAATACACTCATAGGTGTATGTAATTAGTGAAAGTTGACTCCCCCTCCCCAAATTTCCACTTCCCAACTAACCCCCAGAACTTGAGAATGTGACTTTATTTGGGAAAAGGGTCTTTGCAGATGGAATTATCTGGGTGGGCCCTAAACCCAATGACAGCATCCTTATAAGAGACACTCAGAGGAGAGACAGCGGCAAGGCCATGCGGATGGCGGCAGAGACTGGAGTGATGCAGCCACAAGCCAAGAAGCACCTGAGCTTTGGAGGGAGTTTGGCCCTGCTGGCACCTTGACTTTGGACTCCTGGTCTCTGAAACTGTGAGAGAACAAATTTTGGTTGTTTTAAGCCACCCGGTTTGTGGTACTTTGTTATGGCAGCCCCAGGAAAACTAATACAGGTGTGGTAGAAAGAACACGAGGTATTTGGATTCAGACAACACCTGCTCTGCCTCTTGCTGTCTTGGCCAGATTCCTTAAGCACTGTAAGTCTTAGTTTCCCTGGGTATTAAATGAGGATCCTAAATTCCTATTTCTGACAGTCATTCCCATGAGTAAATTCATGGAACTTCTTGGTCAGCCATGACATGTAATCACTATTCAACAAACGTTCAATGGGTTTTTTTGTTTGTTTTTTTTAAAAATTTATTTATTTTTGGCTGCATTGGGTCTTCATTGCAGTGTGCGGGTTTCTCATTGCAGTGGCTTCTCTTGTTGCGGAGCCCGGGCTGTAAGCCTGCGGGCTTCAGTAGTTGTGGCTCACGGGTTCTAGAGTGCAGGCTCACTAATTGTGGCACACGGGATTAGTTGCCCCATGGCATGTGGGATCTTCCCGGACCAGGGCTCGAATCTGTGTCCCCTGCATTGGCAGGCAGATTCTTAACCACTATGCCACCAGGGAAGCCCATTCAATGGGTTTTTATTGTGGGCTGGCTCCAATACTGGGCTCTGAAGATTCTAGGTGAAGAAATGACCTTGCCCTTCAGGAATTCACAGCCTGGAGAAGGAGACAGGATGCCAAATAAATCATTACAGTGTAAGAGCAGGTGAGAGCTGGGATGGGGATGGGGGGCATAAGAGATTGTGCGGGCAGAGGAGGGAAACTCCAACTCACTTGGGGACAGTCAGAGAAAAGATCAGAGAGGAGGTGGTAACTGATTTGGGTTTTGAAGGATGTGTAGGAGTTTACTAGGAGGAAATGAAAGAGAAGTGGATTTTGGGTAGAGGGAAGAGCATGAGCAAAGGCACAGAGGAATGGAAGAGAATGGCTTATGGTTGGAGGCAAGAAGGGTGAGGCTGGGGAGACAGGTGAGCTGACTGGGAAGCACCTGGTCTTCCACCTTGGGCCTGGATTTATCCTGTCGTCAGTGGGGGGCTATTGAAGGGTTTGTGGCATGGGAGTGAGATGACCGGCTTTGTGTTTTGGAAAATCACTCTGCCTGCGGGGTGGAGGATGGAGGGAAGTGATGGGGGAGACCAGGAGACCAGTGGGGAAGGGAGGTGGGGGCCAGTGTGGCCATGGTACCTGCCCGAAACACTTCAAAATCTCACATCCATCCATGCGCTCCTCGTCTTGGGGGATAATTTTTAGGCTGTGACCTCCCAGGTCCCACCTCTGTCCCAGAGACAGTCCCCTTGCCAACTTGGGTTTTTTTCTCTTCCAGGGAGATGCAGTCTCCCTGAAGAGGTTCATTATCACAAGCACGTCAAGTCCTTTCTTTCTGCACAATTTTGTACACATTTGCGGTCCTGCTGGATATACAATTGTGTATCCTCTTTCACTTAGCATCGCATTCTTCCAAGTTAGTACAAACTCTGTAAACATTTTTCTATCAAGCTGATATGCCATTGTTTACTCAATCAATCCCCTATGGTTAGACATTTAAGCTATCTCCAATTTATTTTTTACCATGATTTTTTTAAATGCTGTAATAACATCTTTGAACAAAAAATTCGACCACTTCTCTGATTATTTCCTTAGGAGGGATGTTTAGAAGTTGAATCACTGAATGGAATGGCATGCGTCTTTTGGCAGCTCTTGGGAAACACTATCATATTACTTTCCAAAAGGGGCCATAAGCATTGTATGAAAGTGACTGTTCCAACCTCATTGCCAGCATTGACAATTACCACTAAAAAACAAAACCAAAAATCTTTCACTAATTTGAAGGACAAGAAATGGTATTCTGTGTCTGTTTGTATTTGTCTGACCACCGGAGGGATGAACACATTTCCAGGCTTGTTAACTAGCGACATGTCCTCCTGTGGGTGACATTTCCGCCCCCCCCCCCCCCCCCCCCGCCGTTGCCTGTTCATACTCTTTGCTTCTGACCTCTTATAAGCACAGCAGCAGCCTGGCAGCTCCCAGCCACAGGCAGGGGCAAGAGTCGTGGAGGGGAAATTCTAGAAAGGACAATGAACCAAATCAGAGCAAAAGTCCCTGTTTTGTTAGGATGGAATTGCACAGCTGGCCCCATATGTGACAGAGCTCTGGGCAGTGTGGGGACTGCCAGTGGCTCCCCCAGCCTCTCCTGTCTTCTTGTTCTGTGCTACAGCCTGGGGTCGAGAGCCGATGGTGGGCTTGTACTGGATTGAGTAGCATCCCCCCAAATTCCCGTCTACTCGGATCCTCAGAATGTGACCTTATTTGGAAATAGGGTCTTTGTGATGTCATTAGTTAGGATGAGATGATGCTGAGTAGGATGGGCCCTAATCCCATATCTTATGAAAGGAGAAGAGACATAGACTCAGACACAGAGGAGAAGCCATGTGATGACGGAGGCGGGATTAGAGGGACACGGCCACAGCCAAGGAGCCACCGGAAGCTGGAAGAGACTCTGCAACACCTTGACCTCAGACTTCTGACCTCCAGGACTGTAAGAGAATACAGCTCTGTTGTTTCAAGCCAGCCAGTGGTGGTAATTTGTTCCAGGAGCTGCAGGAAAGTAACACAGGGCTTATGGCGGGACAGGGACAGCTGGCAGGGTGACAGGCGGGCCGTGGGCCAGGTCACTGAGCGGCACCAGCTCTGTGCTCTGCTCAGAGGCTGCGCCCAGGTGGATGGCCGGAGAGGTCCCAGCGTGGACGTCAGGGAGCTGGGCTCAGTGCCAGCCCTGCCACTCGGCGTTGACTAACTCTGGGCTGGTTACGGAGCCACTCCGCTGCTCAGTTTCCTCCTCTGTAAATTGAGGACACTCACAAGTCCACCGCAGGACGATTGTAAGGATTAGAGGCGATGATGAACTAAACAACACCGGCCTGACACACGCAGTTGCCCAGAAAATGTTATCCCTTTTCCTCCTTTGCTGCTTTAAGCCTTGGTCCCGGCATCAGACCGCCTGGGTTCAGACTCCAGCTCGCCACATCCTCAGCTCCATGACTTGGCAAGTCCCTAACTTCCTACGCCTCAGTTTCCTCATCTGTAAAAGGGGGCTATTACTAGATCAAATGAGGGGTTGCATGCAAAGCCCTTAGCATGTTCCCGGGCTCCCAGGAAGGGCTCCGCAGAAAGCAGCTGTCATTCATGCATAGGAAGGGCTATATGGTGAAGCACTATAGTCTGGTAACTCCTCTCTCCTCAGTGCTGGTCCAAGATCCAGCGGTATGGGCACCATCGGGGAGCTGGTTAGAAAGGCAGACTCTGGCCCTCCCCGAGTTGCTGCTGAACCAGAATCTCACTTAACCAGCCCCAGGGAGCTGCCTGCACAGCAAAGTGTGAGAAGCTTGACTGAAACGCAGTGTTTCCCAAACTTGCACCCCAGAAATGGGCTGTGACTGCACGTTCCCAGACCCTCATCCTGGACCAGGGGATTCCGACTCTTGCGGGGGCAGACCTGGGAAATGCCTTGCAACTAACCTTTCCTGGCGATGGGGGGGGCCCCCACCTGAGCAGGTGGGGCTCTCCTGACGGGGGAGCTGGACAGCCTGACTCGGGAAGGGGAGGCAGGCATTTGCTGAGCCCACTGGTCCTGGGGTTGGTGGGCCCAGTGGCCTGGGGTGAGGCCTACAAAGCTCGAATGAGGGGACAGATGGCAAAATGCGTAGCACACAATTGGAGTAAGGAGTGTTCAAAAGATAACTGTTAGGTGAATGAATGAATGAATGAATGAGCAGGTAGCACCAACACACTGGAAAAGAAAGGAAACCACTCAGGAGTTTTGCAAGAGTGTTCTGGGGCCCCGGGGCAAGGCTGCACTTTGTCCTCCTGCCTGCATTTCATACCTGAATTTTAGTTCACATGTACTTGAGGACCCAACACACACAGAGACTCAGTAGCGGGGAAACCTGGCATCTCATTCAAGCACCTTCCTCCCCACACGGCCCTCTCCAGGGTGGGTAATGGGCCACCCCGTCGTATGACCTTCGTAGCATTTACCGTTCTCTGAAAATACCTTGCTAGCTGTTTGCCTACTTGCCTCCTTCCACTATAACGTAACCTCCAGGAGGTCCACGTCTTGGTCACCAGGCTGGGTCTGCAGTGTCTGGCCACTTCAAATCTCTCTTTGGTTCTGCCGTCACGTCGCCTCCTTCTTTTGTGTCAAATCTCCCTCTGCCTCCTTCTTATAAAGACCCTTGTGATGACGCTTAGGACCCAGCCAGATAATCCAGGATAAACTCCCTGTCTCAAGATCCATAACTTCAATCAACCTGCAAAGTCCCTTCTGCTGTATAACGTGGCATTTACAGGGTCCGGGGGTGAGGACCTGGAGATCTTGGGGGCATGGTTGAGCTGACCCCAGGGCTTCACAGATGGCATCTGTGCAGGGGGGCCTTCTGGAAGCCAGGGCCCGACAGGGTGTTGTCAGCAGCTATCGGCTCCAGTGACTCGGGCAGTGGGGATGGGCAGGCTCCAAAGAGACCACACAGGTGGGCACAGAATGACTGCAGGCCTGTGTCTGCCACGGACAAGGTCACTTCACAGCTGAGAGTGAGCTCCAGCTCCACCAGCTACGGGAGACTGTCCTGCCTTCTCTTCAGCAGCCCCGACACACGTGCCGGGGGAGCCGGACACAGCTCCCAGGACGCAGAAGCCTGCAAGCGGGGAGAGGAACGGTGGGAGAGCCGGGGGGCACGGCTCCGCACCCGAGAACCTGGGCAGAGAATTTGTAAATTAGATGTCAGATTGAAGCCTTGAGAGCCGACGGGACTGGCCCTTTAACAGCTGGATAACGGCACATGGAGCATCCTCCAAGAGCGACTGGGGAAACTGCGGGATCTGCCAGGATCTCTTCTGGGGACCAGGCTGAAAGGGGCAGACACGAGAAAGCAAACACTCTTCCGCTTCCATTGCCCTTCGCGGAGCCTCTTGTTCAATAAACTAGTTTCGCTGTCATCCTCCCTCCTGGGAGGGCTCAGGTGGCCTCGCTTTAAGAAAACCTGGTAGGACAGCACCAAGCCCCATAAAGGAGTGAGAAATCCTGAGGAATCTTCCTTTCCAGCCTGGGCTTCCACTACAAGCAAGCTGTGCTTTGAAAATCTGCTCTAATGAACGACAGCAGCAAGGGGACTGATCCTCACAACGTTTATCACAATGAGTCTTGTACACAGGAGGGTCTACTTGTGCCACCAGCAATGAATGTGCTGCTCAAACAGCTGGACCTTGGGCGAATGTGTTCGTTTCTAGAAGGCTCTTGGTATTTTGACCTAGAAGCTTGGGCCTCTGCTGGAGGTCTTTCTAGACCCCAACCATCCTTTTCACACTGCCTTTGTGCAAGATGTCGGGGAAACAGAGACTAATTTCCTCTGCCTGCCACATTCTGGAGCCCACGTGTCTCGGCACATTCATATCCATCACCGTGAACAGGGATGAACAGGTGCCAGGCACAGAGCCAAGGGCAGCTGTAACAGTGGACGGTCTCAGCCCCTGCTATGGTGGGTGAGATAGGCACGAAAACCAGGGAGCACAGTCCCTGATGGAGGGAAGGGCGCCAGGAGTGATAACAGCACATCTGCATACCTGGATCAGGTGAGCTTGTGAATGACCATCCCACACCCGCTTTGTACCTGCCCCATGAGGTAGGTGTATGACGTACCCAGGGTATGAACGAGGAAACTGAAGCCGGGAGGAACTTGCCCCTGACCACCCAGCGAGGATGGAGGTGACTGGGATACGGACTTGAGTGGACAAGTGGTCACACCCATGACTGCTATACTGTGCTGTCTCATAGGCAACTGTCCGCTGGGTAGGGATGGGGAAGGTTTATTGCAGGAGCTGAATTGTGGGGTAGGAGCTGAGGGGAAGCAGAGAGGAGGGGAGGAAGGCAGGGATGCCTGCGCAGGAGGCGACGGTGATGGTGTTGCCATATGAGAGTATGGGTGGTCCGGGGGTGGTCTGTGAGCAGTCCATGGGTGGCCCATGGGTGGCCCATGAGCAGTTGACAACTGCTGGGATTGTCTGCGTGGAGGGAGCTGGGTGTGGGGAGCCAGGTGGAGCCCGGCATAGGTGTAGCGGAGTCTGAGTGACGAGCTTCTGCTTCCTGTTCAGTCACCTGCTACCGTCGTGGACCTTGGGGGCGATGTGGGAACACCCTGTGTGCATCCTGAGCCTCCTTTGATCCCCCATCCATCACCTTGACCAGCTGAGAGGCCAGGGCCCTGTTCTGAGACCTGAGCATCGTCTCGGTCACTACCACTGTCTCCAGGAAGGGCCCAGTGTCTCTGGCTGGCCCCAGGCCACCACCTCCATCCCTCAAGCCCTAAAAGTAGCCAGGCCGGTGAGGGGAGCTGGTCTCTGATGGGTGCAGCTGGATTGGAGCCCAGCTTCCCTTGATCTTGTTTGTACAGGCGGGAGGTCTGTTTGGAAAGCTTGGGTTCCATCAGTGTCTCCTCTGGGGGATTCACAGGAAATACAAGGAGGCCACTGGAGGGCTCCATTCAACGGCAAGCAGAGGGGGCCTCTGGCTGCGACAGGCAGAGACTGGGACTCGGTCTTTGTATTCAGGGAGACTGAGCCCCAGAGCCTCGTGGCAACCAAGGCTGGAAAATCGGGGTGGGAAAGAGAAAAAGGGTTCTAGAAGAGTTTGGAGCAGGGCCGGACATTCGCTCCTCTGGCTTCGTAAGCAGTCAATTCCTTGTCTTTTCTGCTTGAGATAACTAGAGAGGTTTCTGTTTTCCTGACGGAACTGCCTAGGGCCTCACGTATAATATATAATGAACGATGGTTTTGCCTTCCTGTCTCTCGCAACTGCTTTGTTGCTGTGATCTTCAAGGTGACCCGTCTCCTGTGCGTCCATCACACCCACTGCAGATCCCGCCTTCTCTGGGGAGCCTCCCTCAGACCACCGCAGCCCATAGTGCTTGCTCCCTTCTACCAACTCATTCATTCATTCATTCACTCGTTCGTTCATGAGTGTCTGTTGAGGGTCTGCTCTGTGCCAGAAAAAAACAGGTCCTCCCCAGCACTAATCACTTCCACCCTACTCAGATCGACGATGCTGAATTTTACCTGCCCCTGGAAAACAGCGAAGATTTAGAAACCCTCTCACCCTTCTGTGTTCTGCAAAGACGGCTCACTGCAAAGCACCAACCTTCCCCAGGTGACTCGGTTGCAACTCACAGATCCTCCCCGCCGCCCCCCCAGTTTACCTGTGACAAGGTCAGACCCTCCAAATTACCATCCTTTGCTCATGAAAGATTAGCTGAGGAATTCCCTGGTGGTCCAGTGGTTAGGACTCTGCACTTCCACTGCAGGGGGCATGGGTTCGATCCCCGGTCGGGGAACTAAGATCCCGCATGCCGCGTGGCATGGCCAAAAAAATAAAAAATAAAAAGGTCAGCTGAACTGTTTGTCCCCACTGACCAACCTGGACAGGCCCATGTTTGGTCATCTGACTTCACCAAACCTTAGTGAATCTTCTCCTCTCCCCCAAGGCTCCTGAAGTCTGGCTGCCCTTGGCCTGGGCCAGCATACTACACCTCTTAACGGCCTCCCAAGGACACTTGGCTGATGGCAGGAAAGACGTCCTCTGATCTACTGCCCATCACTCTACCTCCACTCCGTCCACCAGGCTCTTCCTTGTCATGTTGGCACCTCCCTGTGGAGGAAGGGCCCTTCCCCTGCCTGGCCCTGGGAGGCTTGCTCAGCTCGTGATCCCAGCCTTTACCCTAATGTGAGTGTCCCTCCCCACTCTTGCAAAGATCCTGTCTGGAAAAGTCTCTCCTTACCTAAGTCCAGATTGGTTTGTTTGTTTTTTATATGTGCTTGTCTCTTTTTTTTCAATTGTAGTAAAAACACATAACATAACATTTACCATCTTCACCATTTCTAAGTGTATGGTTCAGTTGTGTTCATCGTTATGCTACCTCAACCACCATCCATCTCCAGAACTTTTTCATCTTGCAAAACTGAAACTCTGTCCTCATTAAACCACTTCCCATCCTTCCCTCCCTCAGCCCCTGATAACTACCATTCTACTTTCTGTCTCTATGAACTTGTCTCCTCTAAGTACCCATATTAGTGGAAGTCTACAGTATTTGTCCTTTTGTGCTGGCTTATTTCACTGAGCATAATGTCCTCGAACGTC
This sequence comes from Balaenoptera borealis, assembly GCF_965194805.1. Classification (NCBI taxonomy): domain Eukaryota; kingdom Metazoa; phylum Chordata; class Mammalia; order Artiodactyla; family Balaenopteridae; genus Balaenoptera; species Balaenoptera borealis. Next base: position 113,114,980 of record NC_138861.1, on the reverse strand, counting down.
CATCCATGTTGTAGCATGTACCAGGATTTCCTTCCTTTTTAGGGCTGAATAATATTCCATTGAATAGACAGATCTAGACCACATTTTGTTGATTCATTCTTCTGTTGATGGACACTTGGGTTGTTTCCACCTCTTAGCCCTTGTGAATAATGCTGCTGTGAACGTGGATGTGCAAATACTTTGTCTACTTTCAATTCTTTTGGATATATACCCACAAGTGGGTTTGCTGGGTCAATTTTTAATTTTTTAAAAATTAATTTTAAAAATCTAATTTAAAAAATTTTAATTTTTAAATTTAAATTAAAAAAAATTTTGAGGAGCCTCTATGTTGTTTTCTATAGTGGTTGCTCCATTTTACATTCCCACCCACACTGCACAAGGGTTTCAATTTTTTCACATCCTTACCAACATTTGTTATTTTCTTTTTTTTTTTTTGATAGTAGCTATCCTAATGGATATAAGGTCAGATTTGTTTTCTACTTGACAAAATCAAGCAACTTACTATGCTCCAAGTGCCAGGGGGATGCACTCGGGTGGCTGGAGGATGAGAAGGTAAACACTGCACTGGGTGTCACTGCGAAGGTCTGTACCCTGCAGAGGCCTCAGCGGGTGAGTGATGGTGTCAGGGGCTGTGAGGCGCCCCTACACGTCCACTCCAAGGAGGGCACGAACTAGCGAGAGATGGACACTCAGACCAACTCAAAGACCCTCCAGACTGTGAGAATGAAAGCATAAAGGCTAAAGAAGCACGGTCTGGAGGCCCATGACACAGATGATGGAATTCTAGACCATTCACTCTGAAGGGGCTTTGGGGATCATTTCATCCTTCCTCTTTGGTGCAGCTGGTCTGGTTGGCCCTGTTTGCCTGGAGCACAGTGTTGGGGGAACCCTGAAGTCGGTGTGAGCTCGGTGAGCTGGGATCTGTCCACCAGTGCAGGTGCAGGCAGGCAAGCAGCTACAAACATGCTGGCATGGCCCCTGGCACACGCCTGGGAACAGGGCTCCTCCTCGCCAGTACCTGGCCCGGTCCTGTGGTTTGGCCCGAGCCCACAGCCCTCGGATTCCCATACCAGCTCTTCCTCTGCAATGAAAACCATCACCAGCCCCTGCAAGAGGACTGTGAGATCTTAAAACCACAGAGCTGGAGGGAAACTTAGATTTTAGTCTGCCATTTCCCAAAGTGATGATTTCATAGAAATCAGTGGCTAAAAAATAAAAAATAAGAAAAATTAAAAATAAAAATGCCAGGTAACATTTATTTTTGAGCGCTGCCTGGGTGCCAGGCACTGTGCTGGGCACCCTGGACCCAGCACTTCTCTTGAGGTGGCCAGCTTAGCCCATAAGAAATGCTGAGATTCCGATAACAGATTCCCTCTTTCCCTTGGCCGCCAGGAATCTCATGGCTGAAGGCGATTCTCACGTGCGTAAATTGGCAGGACTGTATGCGTACTGAGAGTTTGCTAGGGCTACCATAACAAAGTACCACCACCAAGGAGCTTAACAGACATTTGTTGCCTCAAAAGTCTGGAGGTTAGAGTCAAAATCAAGGTGATGGCAGGACTATGGCCCATCTGAAGGTGCTAAGGAGGAATCTGGTCCAGATCTCTCTCCTGTTTTCTTGGTTGTGGCAACAGAACTGTAATCGTCACATGGCATTCTTCCTGTGTGTCTGTGTCCAAATTTCTCCTTTTATAAGGATACCAGTCATATTGGATTAGGGCCCACCCTACTCCAGGATGATCTAATTTAACTTGACTGAGTATATCTGAATGACCCCATTTCCAAATAGGATCATGTTCTGAGATTCTGGGGGTTAGGACTTCAGCATAAGAATTTTGGCAGGATGTGGCTGTCTTCTTGCTATGTCCTTACATGGCCTTTCCATGGAGAGAGAAATCTCTGGTGTCTCTTCTCATGAGGATACCAATCCTATTGGGTCAGGGCCCCTCCCTGGTGACCTTACTTAACCTTAATCATCTCATTAGAGGTCCCATCCCCCAATATAGCCATACTGGGGGTCAGGGCTTCGCCATATGAATTGGGGAGGGGGACATGAACATTCAGTCCATAACACCCCTGAACAGTGTACATTGTATGTTATATACACACCCCCGTTTCACCTTACCCCTGCCTCTGTGTTCTCTTTGTCTCAGTCTCCTTGTATACTTTAGAAATATAAAAGTTTATTTATATTTTTATAGTCTTCTTGGAGCAAGGCAGGTCTTAATAAAGAACAAAATAATGGAACCATGCAGGGGCCAGGTGGCAGGAACTGCAGTGACACTCCCAGCAGTAACCCCAAGGCCAGCAGTTTGCAAGCCGTTCTCCTTGGAGTCCCCGGGGGGCCTCATGGAGCCTCCTCGGGGTCAAGGCTGGTGGGCAATAGAGGGATGAGGGGCCGTGCACACAAGCCTCTGGGCCCATCCTCTGTGAATCGGTTTATTCTGCTCTGTGGGTTGGGCTTTCACCTGCCATGTGATGGATTAAAGATCCTATGGCCAGGACTGCTTGGGAAACCCTGAGGCCAAACCAGCCCCAACAGGTCAGCCGGCAGGAAGCAGACTCTATTCTCAAAGCCGATGGTCCATTCTCTCTTTTTTCCTACAGTTGAAGGGTCAGGCTGTCTACTGCCAAGGGCCCTGATAAAATCACTTGGTAACTGGAGAATCTCAGGGACCAAAAGTAAAATGACCAAGTTCCTTTAGCAGTCAGACTTGTCTGTCACTGGCCTTGCTGCTGTGGTCTCTCAGAATCATAGGCAGATTCATGAACTGGGTAACTCAGCACACTTCTGGTGGCAGCCCCTGGGGGCACAAGCACAGCTGCCTCTGCCAGGTCACCCAGCAGGATTCCTGGCCACCCCTCCATGCCAGGGACTCCAGCCCGTCCTGTTTCTTGCGCTATGTTACGGGATGAATTATGATCTGCCCCCCACCAAATTCATATGTTGAAGTCCTAACCTCTAGGACCTCAGAATGTGACTGTATTTGGATAGAGTCTTTAAAGAGGTCATTAAGGTAAAATGAGGTCATATGGGTGGGCCCTGATCCAATAGGACTGGTGTCCTTAGGAGAAGAGATTAGGAGACAGACACACACAGGGGGTGACCTTGCGATGACACAGGGAAAAGATGGCGGTCTACAAGCCAAGGAGACAGGCCTCAGAAGGAACCAACCCTACCAAGACCTTGATCTCAGGCTTCCAGTCTCCAGAACTGGAAGAAAATTAATTTCTGTTGTTTCAGCCACCCAGTCTGCGGTACTTTGTTTTGGCAGCCCAGGCAAACTAATACGCTCTATGTTTGGAAATCTACCAAATACAGGCATAAATTAAACAATAAACAGGAGAAAATTTTGTCTATTCTGGATCAACCTTCACTTTCAGAAGTCTGTTAGAAATAATTTTCAAAAAAAAAAGAGGAAAAAATCATGCCTCTCACATAGATATAAAAATGAATATGTGTTGTAGATTTTATTTGTTAATCAGGGAGGGAACATGTTAATCAGGGAGGGAACTGGGCAGATGTTCTAGCTGGTTCAACAGAGACTCCAAAGAACCGACACATTTTCAGGTCAGGAATATTGAAATGATATGAAATGGAGGCAGGGCTATTTTTTTACATCAGGGGAGAAGCCAGCTGAACCTCTGCTGGACAGGACAGGGTCTGCCTGTCCGTAGACAAGAATTATTTTGCATTGCTATTGGCCCCAGGCTGAATCACGTTTATGCTTTTGCATTATGTATGTTTAACTCTAAAGGGTACTGCTTGGAAAATTATTCAGTTTGTTTCTCTTTTGCTTCTGAGAACTTCCCCCATGATGACCAAAAACTTCTATCTGCCTTGGGTGGAGGTGGGGTCAGGAAGATCACAGAGGAAGCAAAGAGAAAGCTCCAGGTACTATTCTGATTTTGGCATGCAGAACAAATACCGCAGCAAGACAACAGATTGGAAAGCCAGGGTTCTGTGAGAGAGACAGGGTTTTCACAATTCCTTTCTCTCGTCTGTCAGCACATCATGGGCCAGGCCCAGCTGGTTTAGAGGGTTCTCAGGAGATGGTGAGACCAGCTCTGGGCGCAGGACACAGGATACTTTTGTCCTGAAGCCAGAGGGAGGAGAGCAGACCCATCCTGATTCACCCCTCCAGGCATCCTGTGGGTGAACTCACTGAGGTCACCCCTTAGGAGCCAGGGAAGCCCCGGTCCCCTCTTCCTGATCACCTCTGGGGTCCCTTCTTATAAGGACATGGTTGTATGGGATCAGGTCCCAGCCTTACGGCCTCACTTTTTGGGGAGGGAGACACAATTCAGTCCTTAACAACCACTATCTAGTTCTAGCATCTTTTCATCAACCCAAGTGGGAACCCCAAACTCATGAGCGGTCACTTCCCATCCCGCCCTCCCCCAGCCCCTGGCAACTGCTCATCTGCTTTCTTTCTCTATGGATTTACCTATTCTGGGCATTTCATATAAATGGAATCATGCATCACATGTGATCTTCTATGTCTGGCTTCCTTTACTTAGCATCGGGTTTTCACGGCCACCGTGAGTTGGAGCTATTTTTAAAGCCCATTCGTACAGAGGAGACATGAGAACCCAGAGAACCATGGCGAGTTCACACAGCTGTTTTGTGGCATCTGCTCTTAGAGCCACTTGAACCCAGGAGTCTGGGACTCAGACTTGTTGGCGCTCAGCAAGGTTGAAAAATAAATGAGCAAGTGACTTCCCTTCCTAGTGACACATCCTTCCAACCAGGGAGGAGAAGGTTATGTTGCCAACAGGCTTCTATGTGGGGTGGGGGGCTCAGGTGAGCGCAAGTGGCCCCAGCAGCCTCTGGGGCCAGCCTTGGCATTTGAGGTCCTCCGGTCATGGTCTCTGCTTACTGTGAGGGGCTATAGTGCCATCTGGTGGCGAGAAGAAAACACAACATGAAACAGCTGGAGTGGCCTGTAGATTTCCTTGGAACTTCAAGGAAAAGAGGGCTTTTTTTGTGGAGCACCTGCCATCTGCCTAGAACTGTTCTGGAACCTTCACAAACAGCCTCAAACTGCAGGGGTCGTGATGGGATATGAGATGGGGAATCAGAGCAGTGAGGTCAACACATTCTTTGACAAGGAGAGATATTTATGACAATTGGCTTTGTGAAAAAGCAACAAGATGTGTGTATGGTACGAGCTGATTTAAAAAAAGGTGAAGTGTCTAAATTTATTTGTATCTGATTGCAGAGGAAACAAACCAAGATGTAAACAGTGTTCTACATCCCTGGCTGTTGAAGGGGCTTAATGAGAAGATGCATGGGAAGTGCGGAGGCTGGGGTGTCCCAGGCTGGGGTGTCCCAGCAGGCGTCAAGCTGGCGTCAGGACTAGAATCACATTTGTCATCAACATCACCTCTGGGTGATGGAAATATTTTTCCTTTTTACTTGTTGTATTTTCTGATTTTTCTCTTTTGTTCATGTTACTTAGAAAAAAGAAATTAAAAAGAAGAGGGTGTGATAAGCTCCCGCAGAGGCGAGGTCATGTTTCATGAATATCACAGCAGCAGGTTGTTCTCTGAAAACGCATCACCCACCCGGGCAGGCAAGCTGGGCTGGATCTGATCCTGGCTTTGGGGCCACCAACTCACCCAGGGACCTTGGGACCCAAACTCCTGGCTGGGCGGAACTGGGCAAGTTCCATGACCTCCCGGGGGTCACTTTCCTCATCTGTAGATGGGGACGATCACAGGATCTACCTTGCAGGGGGTCATGGAGTTTAAACGAGTTGACACTGGTAAAGTGTTTCCATCGTGCCTGGCACAAGACAAACACGATGCTGCTATCATGACTGGGTAAGTCGCCTCCCAACTCAGGGCATCTACCCCATGAGGGACTCAGACTAGAGCAGAGTTTCTTCAACTACTGTCCTTACACCACCTGCCTGAGAATCATCTGGGAAACTTGCTAAAGTGCAGCTCCTAGACCTTGGCCCTGACCTACAGAATCAAAATTTCCAAAGATCTGCATTGTTAACAAGGCTTCCATTTGAGCTCACAGAAAGTGGAGACCCATGGAAACAGGATGTAATTCCTAAGGTCTCTTCCAGCTCAGACATTCTAAGATGCTGGGGTTCTTCTGGAGACCTGCCCAATCTCTTGGCCTCTGAACCCCACTTCTGTAATGAAAGGCAGTTCTTGGCCCAGGAAGGTTCTATAGGAACCTAGTCACGGGCTGTCCTTAGAGAATGTTCACAGAACGATAAAACTGAGAAAACCTCATTCCACTGTCTGGATACTGAAGTCCTGAGAGAGGAGGGCATTTGTCACACAGTTGGTGATGGAGCTGAGAACACAATCCAGGTCTCCTGACTCTGGGGTCAATGATGTGCGTGTGCACACGTACACATGTACACACACACACACACACACACACACACACACACACACACTCTTATTCTTGCTGAGGATGGTCCATGCTATGTGCACAACACAAAGGCCTGGCCTACTGCAAGATAATCTTCCGTCCAAGAACACATTAGCACACTTCCAAGCCTTTTCACTAATCCTAAGTTTTTCCTTACTTAGGTTAAGTCTTTTGGGCAGAGTAATAAGGGGAGAAAAGGAAAGATGCAGGAAATATGAATTTTAAAGCTTTGGTTTTAATTTTTTTCTATACTTTTATTGTACAAGAACAAATTATTGTCCTTGCCAAGCAGATTTATTTAAGGTTTACCTCAGCCTAGGCAATCTTATTCTTTGTGCCTTGGGCAAAACCCAGGTGTATAGGAGGCGCTCCATAAATGTTACTGATGGAAGTGGGGTAACTCTTCGGGTTTTTAGTCTGAGCCACTGGAAGAATGGGGTTGCCATTTAATGAGGTGGGCAAGAGAAGGGGAGAGGATGAGGAGCTTAGTTTTGAAAATTTTCTGAGATGTCTACTGGACATTCAGAGAAAGATGACGGGTAGGCACTTGGGTACAGGATTCTAGAGTTTTGGGGAGAGGCCCAGGACAGACACAAGTTTGGGAGAGATGAGCAAACGGATAGCACTTGGGGTCATTAGACATGAGGAGAAGGTCTAGTGAGATGAAGGACAGGAATGGTCCAGGCCTGTGCTCTGGGGCACCCCAACTTTTACATGTGGGCCAGTGAGGAGGGGAACAGGAGCCCGAGACTGAGCAGTCAGTGAGGGAAGGGGAAACCTAGAGCGACTGGTCCTCCAGGAAGTCCTGGTTCTTGTCTCATGGAGGAAGGATCAATTCACTGCTGAGCTGTCAGTACTGCCCAAGAGTCAACTGAGATGGGGATTGAGAACTGATCACTGGGTGAGCAATGGAGACCTGGGCAGAAAGGGTTCCTTCCAATGGAGTAGTGGGGACAAAGGTCAACTGATTGAACAGGCTGCCAGAGAGGAAAGGAAATTAGAGGACCAATCCAGGCGGGCCAATATTGTGACTAAAAGGAATTCCAAGAACATTCCTTTGACAATTATTTACTGAGCATCTATTAAATGCCAGGCACTGTCCGGGCACTGGGGATAGAGCAGAGAACAAGAGACAAAAATCTCAGGTGCTTACTTCCTGGTGGGGAAACAAGAGAAATCTATAGTAGGTTAGAAAGTGGAAAGTCCTAATGAGAAAAACAAAGCCGGGTGCCGGGGTATAGAGAGGCGGGGTGGGGGGAGGCAGCAGTTAGGTGAGGCTACAATCTACAGGCACAGTGATTTGGTAGGTGTGGGGGGAGGATGAGGAGGCCTTCCTATTTGCTTCTAAGTCCTCAGAGAAACAGGAAGCAAGTTCATGGGCGGGAAGATGGAGCGGGGAGGTTGGAGAACACCGAGAAGACTGAGAAGGAGTTGTCCAGGACGGCACAGGCCCTCAATCAATGAGGAAGGAGGCCACACGGACCCCGGGCTCACCAGGAATGAGTTGTGGTAGAAACCAGAGGATGGCTGCTTCTCACCAGCCTGGCTCAGCTCCCCACGTGCAGGGGCAGAGGGCAAGGCTTTACCAGGGAAGCTTGATAAAGAGGCCGGCGGGTGGATCACAGCACGTTGGCCCATGGGGTGCAGCCTGGGAAAGAGGTAGACAGGGACACGAGGGGTGAGGGGCAGTGAGAAGATGAGCTGACCAATGGGCTCCAGGTCCTGGTGGGGATGCAGGGCTGCTGGGGCTGGAGTACTAGAGGGAGGAGCTGGAAAGAGGCGGCGGGGATGAGAAAGAGGACAAGTGGGAAGGCAGAGGGCGATGACTTTCCATATGCGACTACCAGGCATCAAGTTCAGAGCCAGGCACGGCCCCAAGGAGACCGTGGGCCTCAGCTTTACCAGCCACATGTCCTCGTGCAGGTTGCAACCCCCCGCGACCTCAGGCTCTTCCATCTTCAGGGCAGCCTTGTGGGACTGCGGCGCCCTTAACGGTTGGGAACATCAGGAGCTGAACCTGAATCTGACTTCAGAGCTGACATCCTATTGTGCAACCACGGGTTTTCCACGAAAATCCTCACCTACCCGTGTTTCTCTCATTTGTTGTATTTTATTTCCGGGCCAGAGCTGATGACGACGGTATTTGGAGGCACCCTCAAGCAGCCTAGTCCTTTGTGCAAGCAGTTCTATAGGCCAGTGACTTACGCGGCCCACACCTGTAACTGCACTTTCAATGCACTTGCTCTCACTTTGACCTTCCCGCGACAGCGCTACAGACGCGACTCATTGTCCCGCAGAGGCCGGCAGGTCTGCTGGGCGGCTGAGAGACTGGACGCGTTTAGAAGCTCTGTCAGCAACCAGACCCTGAGCAGGTATCTTCAAGTGGATGAGATCATTTGAGCCTTGTAAGAATGCTGAAAGTTATTCATCTCACGCTGCAGAAAAGCGAACCCAGAGAAGAATCTGGGAGGTTGAGGAGCTTGCCCATGACCTGACCAGGAAGTGGCAGCCAGGACTCAGGCTCTGTTCTGAGGGCTCCCAAAGCCCACTGTCCAAGACGGCACAAGAACTGAACCTGGCACAACAAGAGCCCTTGTTGATGTCTCTTTTCATACCACTATGGTCTTTGGGTTAATAAAAATATTTGTGGAAACACAATATTATACAGAAAGGCAACTTTTATTTATTCAAATTAAATTATAGTATGAGTTTCCTATACAAATAAAATCTTTTTGTAAATAAAAATACAAAATGCTACAAATTTCAATCATGTAAAAATGCAAAAATAGTATCTGTATTATTATATACATATATTTTCCCTTTACCACGACCAAAATGTACAGTAGTTACACGCAGTTCACACCACGTCTGGGAGACGGTCTCTCAAGCCTTCTGGGGCGCAAGGCTTGTTCAGTCCCTCGTCCACTTGCACGATGTGCCAGGAGGCCTTGCTTCCCACACGCTGAGTTCAAGGCACTTCCGACGACCATCGCCTATCGGGAGGGACAGAGTCTAGCCTCTCGGGCTAGAGCCGCCTCTGATGCTGAGCTGCTGACAGAGGACCTCACTGGTCCAGCTCGCTTTCATTCTGCAGCGTCTTCATCGCCAGCCCCCAGAGGGTCATGCTGGAGAAGAACTGTCCCTCCGAGTTCCTGTACGCAGGGGCGGACGCGCGGCTGCCCAAGGGGTCGGCGCAGTGGTGGTCCAGGGCAGCCAGGGACGAGCGGATCGCGGCCATACCGTCGGCTTGCAGCGGCTCCGTGCCAGCCGAGGCCTCCACGTCTGAGTAGCTGTAGGCCTGGTGCTGCGCCTGCGGCACGTGAGGCTTGGCGAGCTTGAGGGGACCCAAGCTGAGCTTCTCCTGCTCACTCGCTCCGTGAGACTGAACTAGGGACCGGAACTTACAGTGGCCGTCAAATTCTGCCACTGAGTCTTCTTCCACTGGGTGGACGGGGATTTTAACAGACACGGGCATCAAAGTCAAGGACACGTCCTGAGAAAAAGAATCCGAGCTCTGAGATTTCTCCAGGTCCGAGGTCTCGATGGCCTGCGTGAGCTCCTCCAGAGCGTCCTGCCCCTGGTCATCGGCCCTGCAGTGCATCTTCTTGTGCCGCCGCAGCACGGCAGAGCGGGTGAAGCACTTGCTGCAGATGTCACACGTGTACGGCTTCTCCCCTGTGTGAGTGCGGACGTGCCTGCGGAGGTCGCCGGATCCTCCAAAACATTTTCCTGGAAGAAGAAAAAGGGATCTTTTCAGAGGAGAACATTCTGGAAGGAGTCCCCTCCACCCCTGCTAAACCCCAAAGGACTCTGCTTTCACGTGAACTCAGCTGAGCCCTGCTGTCACCTGCTCACTCTGATTCCAGACTCTTCCACTCTTCTCCGGCTGTAGCCCCTCCAACCTGCAGCCTTGGTCTGGGCGTCTCGTGCGAGGGATCTGGAGCCCTGTCTCCCTGCACAGGAGCGCCCGCTGGGTGGGCCTGAGCGCCTGCCCCGAACGCCCACACTGGGAAACCGCATGAGTTTTGTTCAGATTTTCATAAATCTAACACAGCCAATCTATAGTTTAGAAGCATCTTTTCTGAAGGTACTTATGTATTCAGCTCTTAACATAATTTTACACATCCTTCTCCAGGTCCTATCTCCTTTCTCTGGGTATAAGCTAGAGGCAGGGGATCTAGTCCCGTCATGAGAGTCAGTTAGAAGATCGGAAGAGAAAAACCAATAAATAACCTTATAGAAGTCATAACACATTTACCAAGGACTGAAACAAACTACACAATTTACATGGACACATATTTTAGAACTTTTCACGTATTCCTATGTCATTATATTTGAATTCTCAGCTATCCAGCCCTGGTCAAGCAACAGTGGGCTATCTGGGCTGCTTCCAACTATTTGCTACTATACCTGAGGTTCAACTAACATCTTTCTTTTCATTGTTTCCTTAAGATAAATTCTCAGTAGTGGAATTAGTTGGCAAAAGGTGTTAACTATTTTCAGGGTCCTTAGCGTGTATAAACTTCAGCCACAGTAGAGTTCCCAGCGAGAGAGGGGATATGGGAGGTGTCTCCCCTCTGCCCTCAAGTCAAGACAGGGCAGGCAGCCTCGACGTGTGTCCATCGGGAGGTCACGGTGGGGCAGCACTTGCCTCCAGGTGTGGGCCTGCAATCCCCCAGAGCAAGGAATGTGAGTATGTCCCCAGATGGGAAGTGAGCCAGCCTGGAGCCTAAGAGGACTGCCTAGAGAGGCGACGGGGCGCCAACAGAGAAAGTCTCCTCGGAGGAAACTGCTTTTACAAAACCAAGCGCTAAAGGAAAAAGTCCGGCTGAAAGAAAATGCACCTTTCCATCTTGGAAAAGTACAGCTGAGTGCTGGGGAAGGAGAACAGAGTGGAAGGGAAGGCTGTCTTTAGAAGAAGCATGAAATGCTGGAGAGAGAGGGACAGGGACGGCGGAGGGAGGGAAGGAAGAGGCAGAGAGAGGACCAAGCTTTAAACTCAGCAAAGCTCAGAATGGGAAGCCACCTTAAAACGGAAACTGTCTTTTGAATCCAAGAAAATGAAAACATACATCCACACATAAACTTGTACATGAATGCTCAGAGCAGATTTGCTAAGTGAAATGAAGTCAGTTACAAAAGACGGCGTATTACATGATTCCATTTATATGAAATGCCTGCAACAGGCAAATCTATAGGGACCGAGAGTAGATTAAGGGTTACCTCGGGTTGGGGGGAGGGGATGGGGGAGTGACTGCTAATGGGTGTGGGGTTTCTTTTTTAGGGTGAGGAAAAGGTTCAAAGATTGATGGTGGTGAGGGTAGCACAACACTGAATACACCCAAACCGCTGAATCATTCACTTTAAATGGCTAGATTTTATAGCACGGGATTTATGTCAGTAAAGGTGTTATAAAGCTTTGAACCTGTCATGTAAGGCCATTCCTGCTCCCTTTCTCTCTCCCCCTTTCCCTGAAAGCTGACCTTGTTACGGTCAGATACCATAGTCAGTGAGTGGCTGGAGGGGTGGAAACGAAGTGGGGGGAAGAGAGGGTCCTGCTGCACTGCTTTGTCTACAGGGTCTTAGCCAGCAGCAGGCCTGGCTGGGGAAGGAAGAGAACAGTGAACCTGAAATCAAGTTCACAGCTGTAATAATAATTTAGAACTGACATTTTAAACTAGTGATTTGAGACTGCAATTGTGATTTAAAGTGATGCAGTTTTATCCTTTAATAGTAATGGAGCTGCCGACATTGGTGTCCAGGAGATCTGTACACAGTGTAAGTGGGAGATACAAACAAAGCTGCCTCCCTTTGGTTACATCCCACGCGTCCTGCCCTAATTTAGATACCAACCACAACTAGAACAAGCCACTCCGAGGATGCCCCAATTCCAGGCTCCCCACAGCCTGACTGAGCATTTTTCCTATTTGTTCTAAACAGGTAATCGTAAAAATGGTCAGTCACTCATCTGCCCGCAATTCAATCCACATTGTCAGGGGCACATGTGTGGACATGTGCACACCTGCACCACACATGCATACAGGCCCTCCCAGTTCTTCAGAGGTTCCAACACTCTGTTATCACAGGTACCAGGCGACCTAACTTGCAATCCCAGTTTCCTCATCTGTGCAGTGATGTGCCTGGAAACTGAGAGCTGCCAGCCTTCCCTTTCCGTCCTGATGACTTTCCTGAGGCATCAAATGCCGTAGAAATGACCTTTGCTTCATGATACACAATATGATCTCCAGAAGCCCTCCCTCTTGAGCCCACCGTGTGCCCCCGAGGCCCCAGCAGGCCACCGTGCTCTAGCCCCTGCTGCTGCACCCCACGCTCTCCCCCGCTTTCCCAACTGCCAACCCTCCACGGGCCCAGACCAGGAGCACAGGGCACCTGGGACTCAGTATCAGTCATCTGTGTAACTGGAGCACCCAGGACAGTTCCTGATACCTTGAAGACACTCAGTAAATGTCTGCTACACAAATGCAGACGAATCAGAGGACCAAGGTGGTTAAGAAACAGCATCACTTCCGTTTTACCCATGAAAAAAGGGACGACTTATCTGAGACCCCTAACAGCCCAGGACGGAGTGGGCACAGACCCCTGTGCCCTCCCCACAGGGATGACCAGGTGACCGTGGGTCTGCGGCGGGCGGGAACTTACCACAGGCAGAGCAGCTGTAAGGCCGCTCACCCGTGTGCCGAACTCTGTGCTTTACCAACTTCCTCTGCATGTTAAAAGACTTTCCACACTCATCACAGGTGAAGACTTTATCAGCCGTGTGTGTCTTTTTGTGCTCCTTCAAATTACTGAAGTTACTGAACCCTAGAGAGACCACAACAGGGGTTAAATTGAAGGACTGAGAACATTTTAATCAGAAATCTTCAAGGAAGAAAAGGGAAACCCTCAGCTATACCTCGACCACAGATGTCACACAAGTGTGGTTTTTCTCCTGAGTGAATAATGATGTGACGCTGGACATCACCAGAGGCTGCAAACCTGTAACGCAATTTGGAAATTCAATTAAGAGCCTTTCTACATCACTGCAGATCTTCCTAATTGCAAGTCGCTGAGGGCGGAGGTGGGCTGCTCCCTCTGTTACTTCGGAGTGTGATGAGGAGTGGCCTGACTTCATTTGAGGGGTTTAAAAAAAAAAAAAAGTTTACTTTTTTTCTCTTTTTAAAGGAAAGGAGAAAATGATCCAAGTGTTTTGTTTCTAAAACATTTTTTCTTACCTACTTTCACTAACATTTCTTCCTCAGAGGTGATCACTAAGTTGGGGAGTAATTCCAACCCAACCTCCAGTATGAAGCTCTATGCTCTTTCCTTCCCACCACACTCGATAGCAGGATAAGAGGTTGCATTTGGGGGAAGGTGTTGCATAGAGACATGATTTTAAATGCATGGAGCTCAGAAGGCTCACATTTAAAACACCCTGCAAAACAGGGACCCCAAGCGAAGCAGCAGGGGGCTTATGCTAAGAGGCGCCTCAAACAGGCAGTACACGTGACCTGGGCACTAAACCTGGCCTTCAGTGTTCAGGCAGCTATGGCAGAAAGGGAGACATGTCAGGCTAGGTAGCTTTTACTTCTTTGTTTTCTACCATCTGCAAAGACAACTGTCTTCCTGGAACCGAATCAAGAGTGCTGTCCCATCCCAGCAGAGGACTGTACTATAGCTGTCCTATGCCCATCCCACCCCGCCCCCAACTCCTGAGTACAAACTTATCAGGGGCCGAGAATTTGTATGTTCCCAACACAGCATTTAGCACACAGTAGGTGACTAATAAATGCTGAATGAATGACTGGTTAAACGAATGAAGAAAACACTGTGGGACTAGTATTGTCCTGGTTGTTGCCTGCTGTCCTAGAATGACCAACCAATAGATCACAGAGTATGTGGACTCCCGACAAACACCCCCAGTGAGGGGCGGGGAGTCCACGCTGCAGGCCGGTGTGCCCAGAGGAGGGACCATCTCCTCACACTGCTCTCCACCTCCAGCGGGAGACTGTCACCAAGTCAAGTCTCACTTTCCAAGTCCAAGGCCTCCCCAGCCCTCAGGCTTGCCAGGCCTTCCTGTGGCTGAACTCTCGGCCCTTCACAGGTCTGGGTGCACAGCTGGGGTGCCTCCTACCACCTCCTCTCCTGATTCCAGCCATTCAGGCTGCAAGTCTCATTACCCCTACCAGACAGGCACCTCCGTGGGGGCCAGTCATCTATTTTAACAGACATTTTTGGAATGAATGGAAATTTTAGCATAAGATAATTTTGTTTCATGTAAAATCCCATTTCCTAAGACTTGTGTCCTAGATTCTCTTTCCTTTAATTAACATTTCTTTTTGCTATTCTCATGTGTGTCACAAGAAAATCCAGAGGCTTTGGCTTTACTGTGTTCCTGAGTGACAGTGAGCCCCTACGTGGCTCAGAGATGCCGAGACTGCTCCTGACATGCGAATGAACAAGCCCAGCACTGACCTCTTCCCGCAGATCTCGCAGATGTATGGTTTCTCCCCAGAATGCCGACGTAAGTGAGTCTGCAAGTTACCCGCCTGTAAAAAAGGAAAAGAAAAAACGCCAATAGTGAGAAAAATATTTTAAGAGCACATAAATTCAAAAGGGAAACTGGCAGATTTAGCCAGGTTCCAGTCCAACTTCCAAACGAAGACTCCGGATGCACGACTCAGAAGCAGCCACATGCAAGGAGATCAAGGCCCGGGCTGGTTCTGAGTCAGCAGCAGCCCCGCCCAGCAGTGAGCTGAACAGGGGAGCCTCTCAGCTCGGCTCCACGCCAGCCCCTGGTCCGCCCACCTCAGGTGTGCACGGTGTCGCACCCCTCTAAAATGGGCCCGACACACTGTGGAGGCTGCTTTAGGGTTCGCTAAGCTTGTGTTGTAAACAGCTCTTGATGTATTTTATTTCATATTTTTTTAAAATCTGGACCACCTATATGCAACATCATTTGAAAAAAAGGTAGCACTTTACTTGGTTATTTCAGTATTCATTGTTTCTTCCTGAAAAACAGCTTTTGTTTATAAAGAAAGACATTTCCAAAAAGTATTTCTTCTTGGCAGTACAGTTGTTCTGCCTGACAGGTTGGTCATTTTCACCTTTGTGCAAAAAAGCGAATCAGGAGATTCACAATAGTCCTTCAGCTACAGGCCTTTTACATTTCTAATCTCTGAAACTAGCGGGGCTTTACGAAGAATAACTGATTTAAATGGAGATCACAAAATAGATTTCCATGTACTAATCAATAGGAAATCAATATTAAATTGCCTAAGTACAGTGAAATTAAACCTGCAAATGCCTCAGATATTACAAAAGCTACTGGCAAATGTTTCAAATTAGGATTTGGAAACACAATCTTCCACTGTTGTAATTTAATACTCTCAATCTGTCATTTCCCAACTTAATTTTTTACAGTGTTTTGTTACAAAAAACACTGAATAGGATGACTGTATCCAAGGGTAATAATGTTGCAGGCCTTATGCACAAAATTAGCCAAAAAAAGAGAATGAACAGTAATACCCAACTCATAAACTTGGCAATGTAAATTTGCAAATTTGCTATGTATATTTTAAACAAAATGCAAAGATAGTTCATGGTTATAGGTTTGAAGATGGTTCTGAACCTATGGACAGGTATAAAGAATGTTGTCTGTAGCTTTTATGTTATATAACATAGAAGATTCTTTATGTCTATCAGACTCTGGGAAACACTAAGTTAGATACTACATTTCAGAATATGAAAAATATAGCTTAGAAAAAAACTTGTTTATTTTGGATAACCAAAGAGAAAGAGTTTGGCAAAACACTGGGAAATACCCAGCTTTTAACTGAATGACTATTAATAACAGTAATAAAACAGCAAATGTCAACAGCAATAGATATTTGGTCTACTCAGGCCTTTACAAGTACAGTATAACTAAATTACTCTTAGAAATTGGTATTATTATCTCTATTTTCTAGGTGTAAAACTGAGATTCAGATAAATAAATTAGTTGCTCATGGTAGGCCAGAAATTTATATTAGTTTGTCTGAGTTTAAACTCTTGTCTTACATGAGGGCGTGCAAGTTTCTGTGAATAAACTAGCTTGTGCTGAATTCTCAGTATGACAAGCAGTCACTTTGCCGTCCAGGAACCAGTTCACTGGAGTTGACATAATGCACCACTGAGGGCTTTAAATCAGTCATTTCCAAATTTCAGAAAAGCTTGTCATTTAAATAACAATTTGAATAGCACCATCTGCTCAACAGTTAAATTAGATCCCTCTTGTTTTAAGCTATTTTGTAAACTATGTATTATGATTGAAATGCATTCTGATTTGATTCTTAGCAATGCTGCATCTTTCTTTTTTAAATATAGCATAACAATTACTTGTTTTCAAAGTAAACAAGTAAACAATTACTTTTGTTTTCAAAGCAAACAAGTAAACAATTACTTGTTTTCAAACTGAATAATCTTCCACTTAATATTATAGTACAGTAAATATTATAGTACAGTAAAACAAACTTTAAGATGTTTCCTTAGCTATTTAATACTGGACATGTCTAATGAAAGTAATTATCATTCCCCCAAATAAAGGAGCACAAATTAGTCTGATAAATGGTATAAAAGTAGATTAAATAATGGAAAGATTCAGGCAAAAAAATCCAATAATGCATTCAGATAATTTACACCAAATTACACAGCACAGTGGGGCCCAGATTATTTGCCCTTTAGTCAAGAGTCTTTATTTTTGGTAAACTTTGCTATGCTTTATTACTAGTTACACATCTTAGAAATCATCTATAGTTGGATCCATAAAAACTCCAGTAAGTGCTAATACTAGTAGCCCTCATTTATTAAGAGTTTACTATGAATGGAACACTTTGCTAAGCAGTTGCAAATAGTGTTTCAGTGAGTCGTCACAATGTCCTCATAAAGTATAATTCACACATTACAGGAAATAAACAGAGGCTCTGGGAGGGAAGCAGCCTCAGCCCCTATAGCTGGGATGGAATATTCTGATTCAGCTTTGTCTGTGGACTCAAAAGCTTGTGCTGCTGTTGGGCTGAAAAATATTAGCACAAAAGGAAGTTCCACCCTTTCTAAGTGGATACCATTTTAAATTAGGATGGAGCTGTCAGAATTTTGAAGTGAAAAACTCTGTTGTAGAAAAGAAGTTAACACCTGATTTGTTGAGCAATTTAAAAAATAAACTCCTTCTAATAGGTACCTGAACCTCAGTATTTAAACATGATCAAACCAAGCAGAGACTCTCTGTCAGAGTACTCTTCTAGTGGCTGCTGATTGTTTATATAAAAAATAGAGAACTGTAAAACTTTATAGAGAAAGAGAACTCAGATCTTAAAAGTAATCTAGTTTAGAAGTTTTAAGACTTTGAAACAAAACCAAAAAAATGTGGAGACTAACATACAGATATCACCTAAAGAACAATGATCATTACCTTGATAAAAGGACATTTAACACTGAAAATGTGGGAAATATCGCCTCAGAGTTGAAAATTTAAAAATTTTTAAAAAGGTCATTAAAATATTCTTATTTTTTGCATTTTCACCATGGATGGTATGAAACTTTGCCACCCCTGGCATCGGGCCACATCAGTGCCCTGGAATGTGTCTAAGCAGCCTCCCACGGGATGCTGTATCCCGTCAGTCATGCCCTGGACACAACACAGGAGCTGCTGGGAGGGCACCGAGCCTCTCAGAACCTGTCCTTCTGCAACAGCTGCTCAGTGTTTCTATTCTGCCTCCTTGGAGAGACAATGCTTTGTCTCCATTCCTCTCCCCCAAAGACAACTAAATACACTGTTTCCCTTTTCCTGCTTCTCATGTGACAGGCACTCCAGACCTGTCACTATCTTAGTTTTCTCCCGTGGATGCATCAAATGGCCCAGGTTCTCCTCCACACGGGAGACACGTGGCTCCAAATGGAGCCTCATTCATACTCTGAAGTACTGCGTGACTCTTACTTGCTGAGATCCAGGCCCGTACAGTGTCCAGAATTATATTAATACGTGCATAGTTTGTTGTCACAATCTAGGCTTATCACAGCTTTTTAAAGCTGAGGTCTCAAACTGCTTGCTGACTCATTATTAAGGTTGTGGCTGACCTTTTTTTTAAAAAAAGACTAACACTACGAAATACTACACAGCATAAAAGATTAATTCTTATTGGTAGGTCTGTTTTCTAAATCTTCCAGAAAGGAAAATATTTCCAGTCCACTGTAACCACACGTATTCCAGTTCGTATGGGAAATGAAGGACAGGTTACTGAGTATCCGTGTGTAAACACCACCACTGCTCTCTCCACCTGGAATGCCAGAGACTCCAGGCTGATCAATGACTCCCTGTCTTCAGTGCCCACCCCGCCCCCCGCCAGCTTTCAGGTAGAAATGACTACTCTCCTCTTCATACTGTTGCCTATACAAGTGTCACGGCACTTGCAGCGTTTCATTGTGCTTTATCAGTTTATACAACTGTTTCTTCCTCTAAACACAAAGCTCCTTGAAGCCTTACTTGTTTTTGTACCCTAGCACATGGCAGAGCTTATTCACAAAAATTTCATTATTTCATTATGAAATAAAACAGCAATATACATCTGTAAACTATAACTATACATAACTTTACAGTCATAAAAATCTGATAAACATACAGACACCAACACAGAAGAGGAGGATTTCTGTAGCGTCTATCAGACAGGGCCGCCCTTGGTGGGACTCCAGAAGGAAAGTGTAGGACAAGGTCTGAAGCAGTGGACAGGGCTGCCATCCAAACCACTGTATTAAAAAGTACCAACACTAAAGCCCCAGCCCCAACCAACAGAGTCAGAATCTCTGAGGGTGAGCCCCGGCATTAACGCCAGGAGAGAAGGCTGAAGGCAGACTCGATGATTGAATGTCTGGATACACTTTATTTGGTTAGGTCAAGGAAGGGTTCCAAGCAAGAAAAGGACAGAACCTAAATGTTATCACAATGTAAACGTATAAAGGACTTTCATGTCCATTTTTTCATTTAATTCTAATAGTCCCATGAGGTGGTATTATCCCTATTTTTAAGAATTAGAAAAATGAGGCCCAGAGTAGAGATTGCTAATTATTAATGGTCATTAATCCAGGTTTTACGCTTTCCCACTACACCAAAACTAGAAAGGTTAAAATGGTGGGATGTGGGGTGGAGAAAGTGCACCTTAGGAAGACTGGTCTACAAGAGCAGAAAGGACAGAGAGAGGAGAGAAGGGAGGTGATGGCAACAGGAGAGGGACTAGTGACGTGTCCTGAGGACTCACTATGAGCCAGGTATGATGCTAATCATCTTATGATATCACTGACTCCTCACACACTATGGGGGTCAGGGGTCTCACACCCTTGCTCTATAGATAAGAAAGCTGAGTGCCAAATGGTTAGGTAGTTTGTCCAAGGTCAGAGCAGTAAACCAGAGGCTGGATCCAAATCCATACTGTCTGGCTCTAGAGGCCAAGCTCCGACCCCCAGGTGAGGCTGGTAGGAAGAAGCACAGGCCTCAACTAGAGAGGCAGGTAGAGCAACGACCCCTCCACTCAGTTCAGCAGAAGCTTACTGAACACTCAGTGGGTGCACGGACCCTGCCTGGACTAGTAATACACAGGAACACGTTAGGATGAGGTGAATCACTGCTTGCAGCCAGTAGGAAGAGTGAGAAGTAATTAGATGGCAGGTCTGGGTGTGTGGGAGACTGATGAAGGGTAAACTGGAAGAGGCGGCTCCGTGGGGGATGTGACAAAAGCAGGGGCCGCGCTCCTGCCGTTCCCGTGCTCCGCGGGGCCACCCTCTCCAGACTCGAGGGCTCGAGTCCTCCATTGAGGCCCAGCCCCAAGGTCTTTCCCCAGTAAGACAGCATTTGCACATGCTGTTGCTCCAGGATTAGCACGCGTATGTAAAACAGTTGTGGGGTGACTGCTTCCTCTGCAGGACTGTGCACTGGGCCCCTGCGAGAAGCTTCTGGAATGCCAATGCCCGGCACGTGGCAGGGGAAGAGTTACCTTCCATTTCAGAAGGAAAAGCAGGATCCTACAGCCATTCTATCATGTTCAAAATTTTCTCTAGAACATTCAATCTCTAGGTTTCTCTATGTCTAGTGCCCAGATCAGTACAGAGCCCATAGGAGGACACAACACATGCCGGCTGAGTGAGAGAATACATGTGTAATGGTAGTGAAAGCAGGGAATGGAATGTGTTTGGTCTTTTCTCCAACATCCTAACATCTAGTGTCTCAGTAGGAATAAGGACATTTGTCTTGGATCCAGCCCAGCACAATCTGCAGCCCCCAAGTGGTGCTCAATATGGTTTACATCACTTGGGGAAGAAAAGAAATATACTAGAAATGGACCCATCCTTAATGGGGGAAAAAGGTATTGTGAGAGTTCACACACTTATAAAAAATGGTATTTTCCGCCCAATGAACTAGAAATTTCTTTTCTTGAAAATTATTTTTTCTTGATTTAGTCTGAAGTCTTTTAAGTTACAGATATCATCAGAGGCTTCTCTCCCAAGTCAAAAAGTATGTCTTATCTGTAATAAAAATAAACACTGGGTTTCAGGTTTCCAATTATCAACAATAAATAAAAGTATTCCCACCTGAGAGAAATGTTTCCCACAAATGTTACATTCAAAAGGTTTCTCACCTAAAACAAAACAAAACAAAACAACAACTTGTAAAACCATGAGTAACATCTGCAGGGTAGTTTTCTGTTCAAAATGTTTAAAGTGTCTCCTTTGTCCCACCTTTCAAACCACAGCATTACATACTTCATCATCAGAGAATGAAAATGGGGAGCCTCTATCCTCATCCTCATCATCTCTCTCGCCCTTAGATGATAGGCAGAGATGATAAAAGTGAAATCTATATTTACTTTTCTCTAAAAAATTAAATTGTTCTCCAAATTTACACCTGTGTTGAAATCAAACGTATTTATCTGCACTCAAA
The DNA here is from genome assembly GCF_965194805.1 of Balaenoptera borealis. Lineage (NCBI taxonomy): Eukaryota > Metazoa > Chordata > Mammalia > Artiodactyla > Balaenopteridae > Balaenoptera > Balaenoptera borealis. Next base: position 113,093,621 of record NC_138861.1, on the reverse strand, counting down.
CCATATTTAGGCTTTGGACACAGACTTCTCCTTCAGTTGAAAATCAAATGTGAGTTTTCTGGCTGAACAGCATGACCCTGGTCACCCGTCCTCAGCCTGACTCCTGCAATGACCACCGATTCCTAACAGAACCAGGGTGACTCATTCACACCACACAAGGTATGAACCTGGGAAAGCCCAAAGCAGAGTGGGATCTCCTGAAAGTGTGATGGGAAAAATCCCCTCCCCACTGCCTTTCAGCTTTGGTTGAAATATGCTGACAGGGGAAAAGAAGATTCCATTATGAGACATGTTCCCCTGCTGACTGCTTGGCCCCCTCTGATTTCAGCAACTCTGAATAATTATACTTTGGTACAGAATAGATGGAGAGAATGGACTCTACTACAAATAAACCACAGCAGTTCTGAAGACAGTCTCTAGAAAATGATCTGTTTAAAAACATACTTCAGGTACTGCCTTTAACACCTCTAGAACCCTAATAAACAGACTGTGAAGACCAAGAACCTTCCATTTTTTCCACTCCCCTCAAATCAAGTGCTTTCATTAAGAGCCTTTTAAAAAAAATAACACAAATGTTTCCCTTCCTACTGTATTGCTGGGGTGTGCCAGCTTTATGGGCTTCTGCTAAGGTACTTTTATTTTGATCTTTTCCTAAAAACTGTTTAATGGCTTCCTCAAGGATAAGGGGGGAGCTTTTGACCCCAAGTACAGTTGACCCTTGAACAACAGGGTTTTAACTATACAGGTCCACTCATACATGGGTTTTTTCAATAGTAAATATTACAGTACTACATGATGGAAGTTGGCTGAGTCTGCAGATGTGGCAGAACCAGTACATGGAGGACCAACTAAGTTATACTAGGATTTTCGACTGCTCAGAGGGTCAGCGCCCCTCAGCCCTGCGTTGTTCAAGGGTCAACTGTAATTATAATCATATAGATGCTGTATTTTGGACTACATTTATGTCTGAAGTTATGGGGATAATAGATGTTACGTTAAAGTCCGCCCTATGAGATATGAGAGTCTGAAAAAAAGAGATCACTAGTTCCTAAGACTCTCAAGTGACCAGGGTTAACAACCCTACTCCAGTGGTTCTCACACTTTGTGTTCTCAGGACCACTTTACGCTCTTAACAACTGAGGACCCTAAAGAGCTCTTGCCCATATGGGCTGTATTTGGCAGTACAGACCATATCAGAAATCAAAACGGAGTGATTTTTGAAACACACGACTAGACATTTTTCACTGGCCACCAGAGTGAAGGCCTCATCACAGATCCTGCAGCCTTTAGCCGACTCCATTGTACACTTGTGGGAGAAGGAGAAGGAAAAGGCAAGGAGCATCCTACATTATGATACAAAGAGTTTTGGCCTCAATGACCCCCTGAAAGGGTTCCCCAGATCATACTTTGAGAACTGCTGCCCTTCTCAATATATTTATGTCCCAGGAAGCAGCTGTGCCATATAACTGTATGACTACTATTATCCAAAGATGTTCTTGCAGAATAAACAATTCTTGTTTCCTTTAAAGCTAAATAGGTAAGTTTCTCAAATAAAAATTATAGTGATCATTAGGCTCCAGAAAATTACAGAATGACCTAAATTAAGTTTTTACAGGGCAAAACTGAGTCAATGATACTGCCTTCATATGGAGTAATAATAATGATAGTATTTTATATTCAAATACACCAAAATTTATAAAGGGCTTTCATAAATATTAATTCAGTCTCAACAGTGCAATGAGGTAGTAAACACCTAAGCAAACAGGGAATCAAAAGTGATAACAGAACATCACATCAATGGTCACAATTACACAAGCACCTTGAAAAGCAGTTACTTTAGAAGCATCCTATAACATATTCCTTCTCATGCCCCTAAGATAATTGCCATTAATTTGTAATGTGTACTAGAGTCATCATGCTTAAATGCAAGAAGGAAAGTAATATATATGTATTATATTACATAATGTATATATACTGTATAACACTTCTTTTTAAAGCTTTTGAAAAAAATAAACATTTTGGAAAGGGGAGGTATGAATTACATGAACTAAGGTATGAATTAAGGTAACAAAACTTTGAAAATCCAATGTTCAGATGGAAGGATTTTCATTTGAAAATATCAAATGGTTAAAGCTGATCCTTATTAAAAAGTTTGCCTCCTGCCTCCCAAATCACAATTTTTTAAATCTGATATTCAAATGACCTTCCAAAGCTTTCAGGATTACTCAAACTAAATTACTTCAGTCTGAATTAACCTACATTATGCTTTTAAAAAATAAACAATCTAATTCTAAAGAGAGAACTAAATATTGCTTATCTGTTTTAGAATTAATTTGAAAATCTGAGTGTATCAAAATAATTTGCCATACTTTAGAGATGGAAAGTTTCCCATATACAACCGCAATTAAAATTAAAATGAAAAGTGTACCATCCTTTTAAACTGGCTCTATGAAAGCATTTACAGAACTGAAGATTATTCTTTAAAAGGCATCACCAAAAATATAAAATAAAAAAATGATTTCTTCGGGTAAATATCAATGACGTCATCAAGCAACAGCAAAACTTCTTACAAAAACAGGAGCAGGCAGTGGTGTCTGATCGTCTGCATTATCTCCTTTCCTTTTGCCTGCGGGGACCGAATCAGTGTACCTGTATGAGACCGTTTGTGAAGCTCCAAATTGCTGGGATGTTTAAAAGGTTTTCCACACAATTCACACGCATACTGTCTCTGAGATTGAAGTGTCTGGGATTGGTCTTCCAGGGCCGCAGTGTCTTCGGACCTCTCCATCTCATTCATGCAATTAAAATTCTCAGAACTGATGAGTTCTTCACTTTCTTTTTCTTCAGCACTTTGGCTGTTAACTTTCTCTATACTATGTTCACTGGCAGATTCTATCCTCTTGGTTAACCTGTCATCTGATTTGGGTTCAGATGTCTGCTCTGCAGATTTCTGTGACTTTAGGAAATTTAGCTTCTTAAGGTGAATGGCCTTCTTGAGCCTCATCTGTCTGGTAGGTTGTTGGCTTGCGTTGTCTGGCTCAGGGTCTGGGGTAGGTTCACTCAAAGGCTGGGCCAGGAAGTTGGAAGGCAAGTGCTCGGAGGACTCCAGGACACACTCGGCGGGACCAACAGCACAGGGCTGGTGTTCCGCGGCATGAAGGTCTGAGGATGTGCTGAAAGTGAAAGGCTGCTCGATTATTCTCTCATGACTGGGACAGGTGGCTTGTTTATAGTACTGCTTACTGTACAAGTTTCTGAGCTTGTAGTAATAGTTTGGCTGTTTGAAAGGCAGTTCTGTGCAGCTGCCATCTAATGTATCAGGGGCTTGTTTTGAGGTTTCAGCTGTGGAAGTATGAAGACCAACTGAGGGTGGGGCATGTGAATGTGATTCATCCACAACTCTACTCTGCTGAACACCTGCTGAGCACTCCTGCAGCAAATGAGGGGCGTAGTTTTCACTGATAACACAATTAGCGTCAGGAGTCAAAGCACTTTGCAGGGAGAATGTACTGTGACAAGACAGACCGGGTGGCTGGTCTACACCGGCTGACTTTAAGAATGTGTGACACAGATTCAGAACATTCTGAACTTGCAAACACTGTGCCGTGTCCAGCATGACTTGTATATTGTCCTGGTTAAGATCCAGATGCGATGTGTACATGAAGTCCAGGATCTGCCCGATGCCGCTTACATTTTTAATATCCAAGTGAAAAACATCATTCTTCTGACCTGAAGAATTCTGAAAGAGGCTCCTGATAAAAGAAAGGATATCTGCTTACAGTGTTAACAGTTCATACATTCTGATAGCTTTTTTTAATAAATAATATTCATGTTAATATTCAAAATTACTATCCTTCTATAAATGCCAAGATTTTAAAATTAAGTATGCTTTAATCCTTTAAAAGGCTTTGGCAAGCCAGCCAATAAAGCAATTCGGATGCACTGAATTAGTGTGTTGAATATCCAAACTTCCAAGGAAATTTCAACATAAAATGTTGAAATATACTCATTGTTCTTTTTTTCAAAATGTAATTATCCAAATGTATTACTAATTGCAGAGTATAGAAAACTAAAGAACACACATTTTTCAATATTTTGTGTTTAGTCTGACAAAGTACATATCTCAGACCATAAAACACATACAAAAATATTTCCATATCTGTCTTAAAAACATCTGAAAATAAAAATAGCTATAATAAACCAACCCTAGATATACACTCATCTTTTAAAATTTCAATTTGTTAATTGTGGCAAAACACACATAATATCAAACACTTGAGTATGGTTCATATGATAAATTCAGTGGCATTAAGTACATTCACATTGTTGTACAACCATCACTACTAACCATTTCCAGCACCTTTTCAACATCCCAAACAGAAACTCTATACCCGTGAAACAATAACTCCCATTATCCCCATCCCCTCAGCCCCTGGAAACTACCATTCTGCTTTCTGTCTCTAGGAGTCTGACTACTCTAGGTACTTGATAGATACTCATTTTTTAAGCGGTAATTTATCTGGCTGTCAGATGTTTCTCAGCAACCCAATGGTCCATAAACCAGCAGTGAGAGAGCCCTATAAGTTAATGGGGGGAAAAGGCACCATAAAGCCCAGGCACTTTGTTCTGGGCACAAGTCAAGTTCACAGGTGAATGAATTTGTCGCATGTAAAACTACCAAGTTGAGTCAGGTAAATGGTCTTGCAAGTTTGTTAAAGACGTTTTATCAAATGCAATCACCTGCATCCCCCAAACAGCCTTCAGTTCTGTTCTAATATGTACTTAAGGAAAGTACATATCAGAAGTAGAGTGGGGAAAACTCAAAATAGCCAATGTATCACAACATCTAAACCTAACTTTTCTATGAAAACAGAAGAGGCAAAGCCCAAGTAGGGGACCATTTTGCACACGGGCAAAAAGTGCTGCCTACCTCAGTGAGCCAATCCACTATAATACAACTTGTAGCATATATGACAGCTGGGATTTAATTTGATGATTCGGGATTATCAAGGAATGAGTAAATCCTGTTCCATATGTTGTTTACTAGAGCAGTAAAATAGTATGAATTTTAGGGGAAAAAAGGTACTGAAAAAGAAGCTTTAGTGCTTAAAGAGAGATAAATCTAGTTAATCAGAAAATGTATGTAGAATACTTAATCTAATGTTAAAAATAAATGAAATACTATTGCTTGATATTACTATTTATAAGTAAATCTTTCACTGAGGCAAAAATGATTACAGGGGTAAGTAAATTGAGTTCAAACCTGTTTTCTTAGAATAGTCAAATGAGAAAAACTAAAATGTTCTAATTAAAAAAAAATAGCGTATAGAATGCTCTCTGATTTCTTATCACAGAAATGTTCTTACCAGAAATTCTATTCCTCAATCTTTTTATCCTGAAAGGATAAGAAATGTATACAGAAGACGGACATTAATTGGAACTATTAAAATCAAAGACAAAGTGCCAAAATAGTTTCAAGTGCCCCAAATATATTTTAGTTCAAAGGCTCTTTCCCTCTCAGGTTACTCTAAATATTCAATACAAAAGCAAAAAACCCACAATGTGCTACAAAAGATAAGGAGAGTGAAATCCAAGGAGAAAAAAAATTTAGTCAAAATAGTTCTATTCTAGAAGAGCTTTCTCTCCGTACGACTGGAAGAACAAAGTCTAAAATATGTACCTAAAGTACTGGCTGAAAGCTGCTAGAACATTCTTATGTGCTTTAAAGCAGACTCCTTTCACCACCAACATACAGTCACAAAGCAGGCCTTGAATACGCTGCTCGTGCAGCTGCTGGAGGAGATGGCAGCTGTGAGTAGCAACTGGGTCCATGCTCCACCATCCAGGAGACCTAGGACAAAGGACATGGATAAGTTGTGATTCCTGATGCCATCACCAGAAATCAAATGGCACCCAAACCCAGTGGCTGATCTGTGCTTCACTGTCATGATTCCCTGTCACAACAGTTTAAAAAAATGAGCGAAAAACATAGCTTCTGAAGCATCTAGACCAATGCTGTCCAACAGAACCATCAGCAATGATGGACGTGTTCCTTATCTGCACTGCTCAATACAGCAGCCGTGAGCCACACATGGCCGCTGAACACTGGAAATGTGGTGAGTACGACCGAGGAACTGAACGGGTAATGTAATTTATACTTAAATAGTCACCATATTTGGCAGTGCAAACCTAGAATATGACCATGCTAATACTACATGCACGTCTCTCATTTCTACTTAGATTACTTCAATGAAAAAATACACATATATAAACACTTATGAGGTTGGGAAATGGCCAACTGGATAAGATGAAATCAATACTTATTGAGCAGGTGTATACGGGGCATTGAATTAGAAGTTGAGGAAAATTACAAGCCTGTTTGGGGAGATAAGACACAAGCCAAAATAAATGAACACACACCATAAGATGGCAATAAGAGAGGTACCGCAAAGCAGCACCTCCATCCATTCGTCCCTCCAGCCTCTCTGACAAGGCGCTACTTTAGCAGAGACCTGAGGAAGGAACGGGAATGAGCCGGGGGTCCTGGAACAGAAACACTGGCAATCATGAAGTCTGAGCCGGAGCTGAGTAGGCAGCTGAAGCCAAGGGAGAGGGAGGACCTGACACCCGGGGGAGGGGAGAGGCAGGAAGGGGAAGGACAAGCAGAGGGCCAGACCCGGTAGAGCCTTGCAGGGCCTTTTAAGAACCTTGACTTTGACTCTGAATGAGACGGAAGCCATTATATGGATACAAAAAATTTCATCACTCAACATCTACTTACTGACTCCTCTGTGCCAGGCTCAAGGGCTACAACGGTAAGCAAAACACCCCAGGTCCCCACCCTCCTGAACCTTACATTCTAGGGGAGGAAACACACACAAAAGTACATGACAGTGAAGCCAAACAGTCTGAGCTAGAAACTTCATGAGTTAAGACACGGGCTCTGACGATGAGGAGCTCAGTCTAGTAAGAGATGATTTTTGGAAGAGGAAAAGTGGGGAGAGATGGAGTCAGACTGAGAGGAGACTGTGGAAGTTAAAATGGCAGTTTGGTAGTAAAAACTAAAAAGCCATTACCTGCTTTATTTGCTTTCATTCTCAATACATAAGCATTACTGAAAAAGTCACTAAACCATGAAGGCAAAATCTTTTTAACATGGCCTCTACTTCTATTATTGTTATTATTATTATCATTATTAGGCTTACTTCCTATTAATCCCAGGTATGCCCTCCAAAATAAACTACCTGCAGCTCCCCCAAACAAGCTGTGTTCCTGGCCAGTTTTGGACCCCTAGCCCACTACTCACTAGCTATATGACTGGGCAAATGACTTCTCTGTGTCCTACTTTCCTCATCCTATCTCACAGTTATTGAGATAATTGTGAGAACCCACATGAACATTTAAAATAGCCCCTGGCATGTATTAAGTATTCAACTCATGTTATCTAGAAGGAACACGTAGAGAGCCAGTTAAAATGCAGAGCCCTGGGGCCGAGGCATCTGCAGTGTACACATCCAGGTGATTCTGAAGCAGGTGGATTGCAGACCTCTGCCTTGCTCTCTCCTCAAAAGTCTCTGGTTCTGATACTTCCTGTCCTGGGAGTACTTTATTTACAAATGACTCTCCCACCTTCCAGGTAACGCCCACTCTCTGAACAGGGTTTGGCTGAGCTGTCATCTGTTCCTGAAGTCTTTCCGGCCACGTTTCTTCTTCCCCACCTTTCCCTCCTCAAGTCTGACTTTGGGGTCACATCTGTGCGATCTTACCGCATAAATACTTCAGTAAGATAACCTGTCATTATGTCCTATCACCTGTGTCTCCAACTCTGCCGTGAGTTCTGAAGGTACCATCTTATCCACCTTCACCTGGCACACCGCAGATACTCAACCACTAAAATGCACGCTAGCTGATCTCTGCTGCTGGTTAATGATGGTTAGCAACGTTTTCTATTTGTTTCTTTTCAACTCCGTCTACATTCCCTACAGTAGTGCTTCTGAATCCTTTCCATTCTCTTCATTCCCACCACGTCTGTCTCCCTCTTCCATAAAAATGACTGTGACCCTGACTTCACTAAGGTTGATTCCATGAATAACTTACTATAGCCTGAGTGCCTTTAAATTCTTTTTGTGATTCCAAATTTCCCCCTCACCCCCCTCAATCCCTTCACCTCAAAGGATAAAGTGCGCCTTCTCCTTCCAAAGCTAACTTCCCTTCTCCTCCCCCCCAGGACTCTGCTTCATCACCCCTTTCAGTGCTCCACTCTGTCCTCCACTGGCTCACCAGTCCCTATAAACACACCAAGATGGCCCCGTGTTGAAAAAAGCAAAACAAAACAGGACAACAAACCTTTCCCCCGGGTATACCTAGTCATCACAGGCCCCCCTCTCACACGTTTGAAAGAGCAATCTACACATCTTACTTTACTTTCTCACCACTCCTTTTTCCACCTTACAACCTGCCGCCCTTCTCACTGTGCTGAAAGACTGCCCACAGTGGCCTGCCCTCAGTCCCTTCCCCCCAAGCTTTCCCACGACAGGTGGTGGTGCAGCCTGCCCACCTCCACTGTGGAACTCCTCCTGCCCAGAAGGCTCCCGGTTCTCTATGTCCCTGATCTGTCCCATCTCCAGGCTGCACTTCTTCCCCTGTGAGCCCCCCACACGTTAATGTCCCTTAAGATTCAGCACCTGGGCCCCCTTCTCTTTCCCGTCACCATCACATCTATTGTAGCTTTCACCTGTTCTAAGCAGACAATTCCTAAATTTGAAACTCTAGCTTCAGCCACCAGTTCCAAATGTCCAACTTTCTGCTGAACATCTCCAACTGTATGACCCTTCAACTCAGAATCTCCAAATCTCACCTCCCATCATCTCACCTCCTGGTTCCTAAACGCTGAAGCCCATGCTCTTATGCCCATGAGAAAAAGAACATTAAAAACACAACATAGAACCTTCCTCCAAAGACTTAAATGTTAAAATACAGCAAATATTCTGAATCTATATTAGACATTCTCTAGCTATAGAGAAGTGACATGCAAAGTTATGAACCATTCCACAGTTTACTTTGACTATAAAAATTGTAACGATTCTATATTACTTAGTATAGTTCTCTAATTGCTTCATGATGTCAATCCTGTGCCTCCCCAATAAGATTATAAAAAACTCCAGAAAAAGAATTTGCATCTTGTATTTCTTATGTGCCCTATGAATAACAGCTATGAATAATAATGTATCATGTACCTAGTAACAATAATAATAACAACAAATATTTATCAAATGCTTCCTCTATGCCAGGCAGTATTTGAAGCTCTTTACACATATTAACTCATTTAATCCTCAGAATAACTGTAAAATAGATACAGATGAGGACGATGAGGCATTTGGTGGATAAAAGAGGTCCATAACTTCTCTGACCCTCTTCCCAAGGGGAGGTGGGATCTAGGTCTCCTCTCCTTGAATCTGAACAGCCTCTACCTTAATCAACAGAACAGGTAAAAGGAAGGGTGTAAAGCTGTGCCCATTTCTGGGCCCAAGCCCCACAAGCAGACAGCTTCCACCTTCCATGTTTTGGACACTGGCTCTGGAAGGCCTGCGTCAACAGCAGGACTGTAAGACACCCAGCTGGAGAGAGCGCATGGGGCAGGAGCAGGGCTCAGCTGAGCCCAGCCTTCCAGCCATTCCCTCCCAGGTACCAGATATGGGAGCAAAGCCACAGTGAATGCTCCACACCAGCCCCTCCAGCTGATCACCACTCCCAGTCCATACCATGTGGAGCTGAAGAACCACCCAGCACAGCCCTGCCTGAATTCCTGCCCCACAAAACCGTGAGGTAAAATAAAACAGTTTTTAAGTCACCAAGTTTTGGGATAGTTTGTCACACAGCAATAGATAACCTGACCAGAGTTACAGAGGACAAACACAGCTAATAAGTAATAGGTAATCAATAAGACCCAGAATTGGGATTTAAACCCAGGGAATCTGACTCCAAAGTCCACATGCTTAACCACTACTCCAAGTTCCATGCAATAGCTCAAAGGCCTTCCTTGGAATAAGTCAGTAGCCTTCTTCAGTCTACTACCTATACCTGACTGTCCAGGTGACCCCAGAGATAAGCACCAAAGTAAAGCACAGCACACATGAGGATGAACACGTGCAACACAGGCGCTGTGTTGTGATACAAGGAGCACGGGGCTCTCATATCTTTGCAGCTAAGTCACTTTGTCACAAGGTAAAATAATCTTCTGTCTTGTTGATCAGCGTATCTCTGGTACCTAGAAGAGTGCCTTGGACACAGCAGGTGCTCAGTACATGGTTTCGGGATGGATGGAGACTCTGGGCCTCAGTTTTTTCATCTGTGAAAGTGGAGGGGTCCATTGGGTCCGATAATCTCTAAGGTATCCTCCTGTTCTAAATGCTACAAATCTATACCAAGATAGTATAGATTACTATCTTGCTGACACCTTGATCTTGGACTTCTAGTTCCCAGAACTGTGAGAAAATAAACGTCTACTGTTCAAGGCCCCCACCAGGTTGCGGTATTTTGTTATAGCAGCCCTCACATACACCCTCTGTTCCATTCCCAACCCTGCTCACCTCCAGAATGAAAGCCTCCTTATCACCCACACAGCCCCACCCTAGGCCTAATGCTTCTCACAATTCTCTGTTCAAACCCCGTTCAACCTTCATTCACTCATTGAAGCAACACACACTTAGTCTCCACCGCTGTGTGCGAGACCTGTCTTAAGGGCTGAGAAGAGCAGCCAAGCGATTAAGCCGCAGGCACTCTGCTGAGTGCTTTACATTCACCAACTCATGAAATCCTCCAAGAACCCCACCACGTAGGAACCGTTATTACACCCGTTTTACAGACGCGGAACCGAGGCACAGAGAGGTCTTAACGCCAGTGGGGCTGGGGGGGCTAGGAGCTCTGTAGTCTTAAGCACTATTATCAACTACAGCGTGATGCAGCGAGCCGCGGCGGGGAGGGACCCGCTTCTTCTCGCGGGCGGTGCCCGGGCGGCCGGCAGCGACGAGCCGGAGGAGGCCGGGAGGGGACGCGGGTGGGGTTTCCATGCCGGGGGAGCTGCACGAAGGGGAAGGCCCCGCTCGAGGCCCCGGACCCGGTCTTCATCTCTGAGCCAGAGCACCGCGCGGCCGTGGGTTAACACGCCTGACCCCGGCAGCTCCACTGACCCTCGCGGTGCCCGGGGATGCGAGCGCGGCGGTGGTTCCATGCCCTGCCCGGCCCTCGGGAGGCCAGCCGGGGTTCCGGGGTGCTCCCACCGCGCCGGACCCGCACGCCCTCGCGAGGCCGGCCTCCTGGCCCAGCGCCCACCTTCCCCTCGGAGGCCGCTCCCCGCCCCGCCGCCTCCTCTTCTCCTGCCGCCGCCACCGCCCTCAGCGCCGTTCGCCGGGCTCCGCCGGCAGCCGAACCGCCCCGACAACGCCCCCTCAGCCAGCAGGATCCGCCTCCGGCTTCCGGTTGCGTCACTTCCGCCAGGAGGTGTGGCCGCGGCGCGCAGGCGCGCGGGGAGGCGCAGAAGCGAGTTTTGCTGTGGGAAGCTCTGGAGGGAGGTGGCGGCTCTGCTGGGCGGGCGGTGGCGATTCCACGTGCTCCTCGCGGCCGGTTGAAACCGTTGGCGGGCGCTGGCTGAGAGGTGAGGGGCGGTGGCCCAGAGGTCCGACCTAGGAGGCTGGGGCTCAGAGAGTGGGGAGGGGGACGCGCTGTGGCCGATGCCTGCATTTCCACCGTTAGAGAGCCTCTCCTTTGGCTTATACGCATGGAAGGAGGAAATGCATTCAGGTCCCATTCGTACTCTGGGGAAGTGGAAGGAGTCCCGGATTTGGGATGACCAATTCCTCCCGGTTTTAAAATGGAAAGGTCCTCGTGCCGGGAACCCACAGAGGGGGTTGCATCCAGGATGGTTGGTCACCGCTGGACTGGGCTGCAAGGCTTGCGGCATGTTGGGGATGAGGCGCTTGCCTTCTCTGAGTCTTGGGGAGCTGGGTCCCAAAGGAGGAGGCCTTAGGGCATAGTGTTTGAGAGCCCGGGACTTAGGGCCAGAATAGCTGCGTGTGAAAACAGGTTTGCCACTAACTGGATGTGTGACCTGCTGCAGGTTCCTGAACCACTTCGTGCCTGGTCTGTCAAAAGGGAATAATATAGAATCTAACTCAGAGGATTCTTGTGAGGATTACATGAGCCCAAACGTGTTAACCGCCTATGATAGGGCTTGGCACATAGTAGATGCTCAATAAATGTCAGGATCTTCTGCAACTCCTGCCTCTGAGGAGAGATTAGGGGCATGAGGTGGGGTGTGAGTGAGTGCAAGGCTGCCTTTCCTGCAGAGGGCCCATCTGGGACTTACTCAAAGAGCTCCCCCAGCCTTCCCCACCAGTGCCTAGCATAGTGCCTAACAGATAGGCTTGCACAGATAGTTATTACACCAGTGTTTAAACCCGTGCTGGTGATGTAGTGTGTGGGGAGGGTGTGAGACTGCAACTGGGAGGCAGAGAGACACGGCTCAGCTTCTCCCAGCCTCAGCTGGCTCATCTGTCCAGTGGAGATGGGTGTAACTGCCTCCTAGAGTTTTTGCAGAGCAAGGGAGAGGTCCTCCCTGAGTGCACATCCAGACCCTCATCACCCCACATTCAGAGGTTTAGGTGTGATGGTGGACAGTTTGTACTTGTCTGTCCTTCCTTTTCACCATACCCTTCGTTTCTTGGAATTCTCCCTTCTCCCTGCCACCCCCCAGGGGGCTCAGGACTGGCCTAGTTGACCTGATGCATTGTTTCACAGATGGGAGAATTTAAGTTCTGAGGGTTGAGTGCTCAAGGTCGCAGTGCTCACTGGGAGCTGTTGACAGCTTGGCCACTCAGGTGGGCTGTTTCGGTGTGTGATGGTGGCAGTGGGGTTTGGGTCTGTGTGTGTATGCGAAGGAATGTTTTAAGAATAGTTTTTTTTTTTTAATAAACAATACAAAAATGTGTAGGGAAGAAGGTAAAAAATCATTCCAAATACAATCCCAGAACAAACCTGAGTTCATGTCATCAGGGAACAGGGTAGTAGCGTGGACACCCATGGGGTGGGGAGCTATAGGAGACTAGAGAGAGTTTATGAAGATGGATGGGTAGACTGAGGGTTACATTTAAAGAAGCATGTGTTTGGAGGGGACTGGGAGCCATGTCATTGATGTGCAGATTAATAGATCACAAGAAATTATACCATTGGGTAAGGATCCATCATTGACATCTGGTTATTTAACTTTCCACACAGTGCTCTACTATAGATAATAGACCCATTTAACAGATAAACAGAATCTGCGAAGTTTAGGTACCTCAAGGTCATTTAGTTTTCACTTGGCAGATGCGGGCTCCAGCTCAGATCCTCTGGCCCTGACTCCAGGCCCAGGTCAACAGAACTCGGCCACCGTCTTGCTAAGAGGAGACTGAGGTGCCTGGGTTGCTTCACAAGTTCCCGGCCCCGTACTGATGCTGTCTGTTGCCCATCAACTCAGCGCTACTGTCCAATACCCATCATACTCTGCTGTGACAAGGGTGGTCCCCTTGCCCAGTGTGGCCTGGCTTTAGGCTAAAGACTTAGGTTTCCTTTAAATGGACGGTCATGACATATATGGCACCTGAACCCAGTAGACAGGTGTCCTGAAAGTCTTAATGCAGCATGTTTTTAGCCTTTCTCACCTCTGAGCTACAAATGTGACAAATTTACCAAAAACATCATTTGAAAGTTGAATTATTTAAATTTCTTCCACATTTATTTAGTCTTGTGAAGTTTGAATGAGTTGAGTCTTTTGTTTCAGGAAGTGCAGTGCTATCTTCAATTAGAGGAGCTGAATTTTCACAGGGTGTCTTTTTGTAAGTTTGTAGCGTTTGCACTTCCGAAATTGTCAGCCCTGCACTCAGACTTGCCAGGCAGGCTGTGCAGTTAGGGTGGTTTTGAGCTTGCTGTTTTGCAGCCCCTCCCTCCTCTCCCCACACAGGCACACAGGCAAGTGTTTACTGCATAAAAGAAAGGGGTAAGCTCCTTACAGACCTTATCTCCTTAGCAAGCAGGTGGCCACACTGCCCCCATTGCTCATCAACTATAAAAATGCAGTGATGGCTCTAAAAATCCAGAGGTACTGTGAGACTGAGTTCTGGCTTTCTGTGCAAGCTACGCATTCTACCTTTTTTTTTTTTTTAATTTTTATTTATTTATTTATTTATTTTTGGCTGTGTTGGGTCTTCGTTTCTGTGCGAGGGCTTTCTCTAGTTGTGGCAAGCGGGGGCCACTCTTCATGGCGGTGCGCGGGCCTCTCACTTTCGCGGCCTCTCTTGTTGCGGAGCACAGGCTCCAGTCGCGCAGGCTCAGTAGTTGTGGCTCACGAGCCTAGTTGCTCCGCGGCATGTGGGATCTTCCCAGACCAGGGCTCGAACTCGTGTCCCCTGCATTGGCAGGCAGATTCTCAACCACTGCGCCACCAGGGAAGCCCCGCATTCTACCTTTTAAAGAATCGCAACAAATTTCTAAATGTGAACATATGCCACAGAAGACCAAATGAAAACGTTTGGAGGGGTATTTTTCCGATGGACATGTGACCAAATTCTGATCCTCTCCTAAATTGATGTTTACACTGTGTATGGTTAATCCCCAGAGGTAAAACATGTTTTACACAGATACTCCGAGCATCTTTTTTGTCAACATCACTGGCTTCTTTGAGCTGATAAATTTTGTCTCCGGCGGTCCTCCTTCAGGCCTTTAATTCCTGACCTTCCACTGCAGTCGGCACCTCCCAGCTGGATCTCAAAGCCTGCCTGAGCCTCCTCCCCTCCCCTCTCCCCCTTGATTAAGATACAGAATAGACCTCAAAAATGAAGGTTGGAAAGCTCCAGTCCAGAGCTTCAGTTTGAGGGGGTATTTTTTTCATTGTTGAATCTCATTATGAAAGTACTTTTAAATTTTCCAGCAGATAATTTGGCTCATCGCAGCTGCTTCTACCTTGTGTGTACGATGACAGTCCGTTTCTTGGTGATTAATTAATGGTTTACTCTCATTCTTAGACCAGAGTGCCGCTAGAGACTATTTATTTGTCAGTGTGGTGTTGGCTTTTGTTCTGGCCTTGTTCTCTCCTCGTGAGGCAGGGTGACTGCTCCGTTGCCTGCCAGTAATCCGTCATCCTTCTGCTGGGTGCAGAATGCTGGCTTCGGGGGAATGGGTCATAGTCCAAGTGATGCCAGCCCCCCAGGACTTGTGACTGTTTCACATGTCTTTACCATAATCAGATGAGAAGATGGTCTTGGTTGGTGCGCATCCCAGAACAGTCAGGTTTGTTTTCCTCTGGATTCTCTGCTAGGCTGTAGCTGACCACATGTAACCCTGGTGGTGAGCTGAGGAAGGGGTCCTGGGGTCAGGGACCCGCGTTTTGTGTGTAGCACATCAGGCAAACTGACATCGGACAGTGCTCCGCGGGGCAAGAGACCCCCAAGAGAGACCAGCTGGGCCTCTGTAAACCCTGGAGTTGCAGCCAGGATGTACATTTCCATTCAGGGTTGAATGGATGGGAATAGCCCTGATCCTTGCTTAGGTATGTCCTCTCCAGCAGTGACTCAGAACGTGGGAGTGGAGGAGAGACAGTGACTTCATGCATGAGAATTTTCCACGACCCAGGAGTCACTCATTTGTGCTGAAGGATTCTCAAATGAAGTCTTATCCTGAAACAAATTGTATCATTTTACTTGATCCTTACCTTCACCATGAGGAAGAAAGTGCTGGGTTAAACAATTGTTCTCAATATTTTTGCTGTGAAACTTACTTATAATGTAAAATGACAATACTCTTAGAATATAGTGATAAAAAATTATATAACCCTGGAAAGTTACTATGACTTCTGTCACACTTTTAGGTGAATTCGTGTTTTCTTGAGCACAATAGCATCTCCGTGAACTTTTAAAATGGTAGTTATGTGTAGGTGTGGGCCCACTTAATCATGGGGCAGTGCTCGGGACACCTGGGTTTGGGAACACCCTCCAGTAATGCGGCACCCAGCATTGGGACGCCTGAATATGGTCCCATTTCTTTCTTATTGATCTGACAGGGAGCCACACCTACTCCTGTCCATTAAAACTGAGAGGCACATCCTCATTTTTAACATCTGGTGGGTACATAGTTGTGCCTATATGAGTGCTTTCTGTGCTTACAGAAATTATTTTTAGGCCTCTTCTCCACTTTCTAAACCTTTCTCAGTTCCCCTTTTGCTGTGTTCGTATTGTATTTGGGGACTTGAAATAATTTGCAGCGCATACCTAGAGGCATTAGAGAGAAAGAGAACTCGTGCATGCACTTTAAGTTATTGGGAAAGGTAGGATATTTCATTTAACGCCCCCAAAACTCTCCATCTCTAGAGACAGCCTGCGAAGCTTAAATCCTGGTTCTGCTACTGTGTGACCTTGGGCAAATTACTTAATCTCTCTGAGTCCCAATACCTCATGTAAATTGTGAACAGTAATAGTCCTTACCTCATAGGGTTGCTGTGAGGATTAAATAAGTTCATTAGCATAAAGCTCTTAGAATAGAGCCCAGCACATGGTAAGCACTCAACAAATGTTAGCCATATTATTATTGTTGATTATAAGTTTACTTATGTGGTGGTAGAGGTTTATGTAGATTGCTAATCAGCTTTGATTCTGTTGTGTTGTTGTTTTCATGTGAAAAGCTAGCTGTCTGAATCATATATTTGGAAAAGAAGTTTCAGACTACAATGATAATTATCTTTTTTTCCTTTTTGATTTTTTTTAGGATAAGACTTAAAACCTGTCTTGGATAAAAAATATTTAATCATTTAGCTAAAAATGGTATTTTTTACATGCAATGCATGTGGTGAATCAGTGAAGAAAGTACAAGTAGAAAAGCATGTGGCTCTTTGCAGAAACTGTGAATGTCTTTCCTGCATTGACTGCGGTAAAGACTTCTGGTAAGTTCCACAGAATTCAGGTAGATCCATAGTAAAGGTCCAGACCAGTTATGGAACCCCTGGTCCCACAAAGCAGTAAAAAAAAAAAAAAAAAAAAAAAGAATAAGCAAGAGGTAAATTTGAGGAAAGAAATTAAGAACAAAAATTAAAAGTGCCTTACAAGACTGTTTGCCTTTTAAGGGTGATTTAAAGAGAAGACTCAGGGAAAGGGAATTATGGGTTCGGTCATAATCTGATTAGTCGGTGACACTTGCTGTTGTGTCCTTGGCACCGTTACCAGACCCAGGGAGGTGACCACATAGAGTAGGGTTTCAGGGGTGTGGTGTGCTGATCACAGTGAAGAAATGGATTTATAGACCGGGAAATGAATTTATTAATTCACAGTGGAGGAGCTATCTGGGAGAAGAGGCTCGGCCCTCCCTAGAAAATCGGCGGAGATGGTGGCAGTGAAGCTCCTGGCCCCCCGTGTGTCAGGTGCTTCCACTGAGGGGGGTCTCTGGAAAGGGGAGGACTGAGGGGAGGGGGCAGGATGGATCTTGCTCGTCCACTGTTTCTTCGGGAGGGTCATTTGCAGTTGGCCAACCTCAGCCTCGTACTGATTCCCTTCAGCTTCAGAGGGTTCAGGTAAAAAGGTCATTTTTGGTGCATCTGCCCTAATGGCCTCTATGGCATTTGGGGGATATTTGCTGACAGTCCCTTTTAATTTCTTTCTAAAGCAGTGATATTTAAAACAAGAAAAAAAAAAAGTTTGGAAACTGCTAAAGTCTTCGTTCATACCTAATCCTAGGAGGAGGGATATATAGAACAGGTGAAAATTGGGTGGTTTCTCCTTAGGGGACTTTGCCCTCAACCTTGTCCCAACGTTTCCCTGAGGACCCCATAGAGCTTCAGAAAGATCGTTTGAGACAGAATCGAGTTTCCTTTTTTTCCAAGGCTCTGAGATCTTTTTTGTGACCTGATACCACCATTTTACACCACCTTTTAACTTAGTCTACAACTGATTATTGATTGCCTACTATATTACCAGGAAGTCCTACAGGTTTTGTAATTTAAGATAAAGCCACCCTGTTGCAGAGAATTCTTTTCTTTTTTATTTAGTATATATTCACATATGACTTAAAAAAAAAATGCTGCCTATCAATTTGATTTTAAGACATTTGTATATAAAAATGGGTGGAAAGTTTGGTGGTGGGTTTTGAACAGTTGGGAAGAAGGAAAATGTGATGTGACCAGGAGGTTACCAGCATAGTAAATGAAAGAGGTGGGGTGGCCGTGCAGAACACAGATGTGAATGTAAGTGTGGCTGGCAGAAGGCTGGGGCAGCGTGCTAGCTTTAGACAGAGACTCCAATTTGAGAATCAATCTAATGGTGGAACTTTCTCACTTTAAGGGGTGATGACTATAAAAACCATGTGAAATGCATAAGCGAAGATCAGAAGTATGGTGGCAAAGGGTATGAAGGTAAAACCCACAAAGGTGATGTTAAACAACAGGCATGGATTCAGGTAAGGTCTTTCTTTTTTTTTTTTTTTTTTTTTTTTTTATTAGTATTTTACTTGGACTATTTCTCTTTTTTTTTTTTTACGACTTCAACTGTTCTGTTTTTTAATTTATTTTTATTTTTATTTATTTTTGGCTGCATTGGGTCTTTGTTGCTGCACGCGGGCTTTCTCTAGTTGCGGAGAGTGGGGGCTACTCTTCATTGCGGTGTGCAGGCTTCTCATTGCGGTGGCTTCTCTTGTTGCAGAGCATGGGCTCTAGGCGTGCGGACTCAGTAGTTGTGGCGCATGGGCTTAGTTGCTCTGCGGCATGTGGGATCTTCCCGGACCAGGGCTCGAACCCGTGTCCCCTGCCGTGGCAGGCGGATTCTTAACCACTGCGCCACCAGGGAAGCCCTGTAAGATCTTTCTAATTCATCAAGAAGCTTCATCTGACATCTTCTACTTTCTTGGGACACCTAGGAAACCAAGAATAAATGTATCATCCGTGCAGGCAAGACCCCGAAACATCACGTCTTAGGATAGAGCTCTTTATTTCTCTTTCAGTACAACGGCAGTGTATTTTGTCTTTACACGTTTTACAGATTTCTTGCAAAAATATTTCCTAATTCTCACTGACTTTCCCTTGGCTACGAAACCGAACGGAAGCTTTCTAATCTGTATCTGCATCTAGTGATGATGCAACTTTTATAACTCAAACTATGTTAAGCTGTGTTGTCTGTCATCAGAGTCGGGCAAAACAGAGACATTTTCATAAATGTGAGGAATTTTCTACTTCTAAAATAAAATGAAAACATACATTATAAAAGTGACAAAAGCAACGAAATCCGTAATTTACTGAGGTATAACTTCCAGTATGTTATTCACATTTACAGAATAGTAGCAGGAGGAAAGATTCAGAAAGGAAGGTAGGAGAATGAAAAGACAAATGTCATCTGTGTGGAAACTCTGTATTTTCCTGGAAATCAAATAAATAGTTACTCTCTTTGATGACAGAGTTTAAATGTGAATTTTCTGATATTGACTAGCTTACTGAGTTAGAAAACTCCTGGGAGGGAAAATCGGTTCACAAAGGACTAACAAAGTCTGCCAGTGCAGGTTGAGAAGCTAGTGAGACCCCTTGTCTTAACTGAGGTATTTGGGCTGGCGGCCATCAGCCACACTTTGGGGCCCTATGTCTGCTCTCCCTGAGCACCAGATGACATTCCTAGGCCCCTGCGCTGGAGGTGCCTGGTGTGTGAGTTCTGTGTCTGTTGACATCACATCTTGAATGAAATCCTCTAAAGCAGAGGTCAGCAAACTACAGCCCACAGGTCAGATCCGGCCCACCGCCTCTTTGTAAAGTTTTATTGGCACCCAGCCATACCCATTTGTTTACACATTGTCCATGGTTGCTTTAGTGCTCCAAGGACTGCACTGAGTAGTTAGGACAGAAACTGAATGGTCTGCAAAGCCTCAAATCTTTTCAAAAAAGGTTTGCCCACCCTTGTTCTAAACTGTCAGGCTTCAGCAGCCGTGCCACTGTATTAGAGATCTGAGGACTTTGTTCCGGATTCTGTCCTGGTGCACCGGTCCGCTCCCCATCTGAGCCCTCTCTAGCTCCCTAGCTGGCATTGTTAGCAGACACCTAAGACCGAATGTGGTCTGCTCGGAGAGTGCACGGGTCCTGCTGCGACCTGTCCAACAGACATGGATTTGAGTATTTATTCTTTTCCTTAAATCCTTAAACTCTCCATTTTTAAAGATTGAATTTTGGAATCCCATCAGTGTTAATGTTCACCGAGCATCCTTCCAGATGTCTCTGTGCTTACACACGGAGAGTGGATAGTGGGTCAGGGAGAAATACCCTATTTGGCATGGATCACAGTGTTTTCCTCCAAACTTGGTCTCCGGTGCGCTTCTCGTCTGGTTCCGCACGCGGCTCTGGCCAGTGCTGAGCTAGCCTGACTTCTTCCTTGTTCATGCTTTCTTGATTTGTTTTTCTGCCTGGGTGCCTTATCCTCTTTGTATCCTATGTCAGTTTTTTTCTGGTCTGTTTATATGTAGCTGCAGTTCTTCCCTAATGCAGGGACCCTTTCCTGCACTATATTTGTTTAGCTGCATTATTTGTCTTTATTTGTTGGTTCATAAGTGACCATCTTTCTTATGTATTGCCATCTCCCTAACTTTAATAATTACCTTTTTCCTCTGCCTTCACGGTGATTGCCATAAGCCCTTTCTCTAGATCACTTATTTATTTTTCATCTCTGTTCTTGCTATGTCATGTTTGTTTGTTAGATTTATTCCCTAGTCCCTAGAATATCAATTTTTGTCTTATTCTTTTGATCACTTTTGGTTTGTTTATATTTTTTTCTTTGTTTTTAAAAATTGTGATAGATTATACATGACATATAGTTTACCATTTTAAAGTATATACAACTAAGTACATCCACAATGTTGTGCAACCATCACCACCATCTATCTCCAGAACTTTTTCATTTTTTGATAGGGATTGCATTTGAATCTGTAGCTCTCTTTGGGTAGTACTGACATCTTAATAATATTGTCTTCAATTCATGGACATGGGATATCTTTCCATTTATTTGTATCTTTAATTTCTCTCAGCAGTGTTTTATAGTTTTCAGTATATGTCTTTCACCCCCTTGGTTGGTTAAGTTTGTTCCTAAGTATTTTATTCTTTTTGATGGTATTATAAATGGAATTGTTTTCTTAATTTCTTTTTCAATTTGTTTACTGTTAGTGTATATAAATGCAACTTGATTTCTGAGTGTTGATTTTGTATCCTGTAACTGCTGAACTTGTTAATTGGTCCTGAAGATTCTTTTTGTGGAATCTTTTGTGTTTGCACCATATAAGACTATGTTATCTGCGAACAGAGATTATTTTACTTCTTCCTTTCCAATGTAGATGCTTTTTATTTCTTGCCTAATCGCTCTGGACTTTCAGTACTATGTTGAATTTGTAACCATAGACATTAATACAAAATCTGTACATGAAGTGTGAACCCTCTAGTTTGACTTTCATGAAACTCATTGGTCAATTATTTACTGTTTTTGTTTTATCTTCCTTTTTTGTAGAAAATTAATGAATTAATAAAAAGACCCAGTGTCGGCCCCAAAGTGAGGGAACTTTTAGGGCAAATTAGTGGTTTTGACAACGTTCCCAGGAAAAGGGCGAAATTTCAGGTATGTATTTGATATGACTTCCTTGAATGGAAGGGCTATGGGCCTATTGGTGACAGCTTATGTATACCTGTCAAAATATGGGATAAGTGGGTTTTTTTCTTTTTTTTTTCCATACAGAATTGGATGAAGAACAGTTTAAAAGTTCATAATGAATCCATCCTGGAACAGGTGTGGAATATCTTTTCTGAAGCTTCCAGCAATGTAAGTCAGATCTCACTCTAGACTTGTAGTGTGGCAAAAATGATTGGTAATAATGAAATGGGAATGTCTTATTTTTGGAGGTCAGGACAGCCTTCTTTTTCAGAGAGCCTCTCTGTGCCTTCATTAATGGGAAGGAATAAACAGTGCACTGCAGAGAAGATTTCCTTATTGTGCAGAGAAAGGTATTTAATCCCAATGTTTGATAATGGTACCAGTTAACATGAATTGATCCGCTTAGAAATCAGGCAGCGGGAAGTGTTAGAAAGAACGGGACCTTCGGGTTTCTGACAGATCTGGTTTGAATCCCTGCTGTGCTGTTTGCCAAGCGTTTGATCTTGAGCATGTTATTTAACCTCTCTGAGCCTAAGTTTCCTTATCTTAAATAAAAGTGGGTATTTATACTCAGTACTTACTGGGTACCTGATGTGTGTCAGGCCCCAAACAAAAAATAGAAAATATCTCAGGTGTGATAATGCCACCAAGAAAAATAAACGGGGTGAGGACAGAGAGGGTGACTAGGTGTTCTTTTAGGTGTGGGGTGAGGGGTCACAAAAGGCAAATGAGGGTATACAGGCATCCCAGCTCATGCCCAGCAGGTAGGGGGCACTTGGTAAGTGCTGGTCTCCTTCCTTCTGCTGGACGGAGAAGTCGTTGGAGTGAATGAGTCAACCACCTTCAGTCAAAATGGTTTGATCAGAGAGGCCCCAGATGTGGAATATACATGCAGAGTCTTACTTTGATATCTTGTAGGCACATTCTTGGTTACATTGTTAAACATTTTTCTCATTAATTCAGTTGCACTTAGCTCCTACTTGGGGCTTAAGTCCCATCTGGAGACACATTGTTAGTGTTTCAAAAAAACAGTGGCATCTGTCTGGTCTTTTATTCTAGTCACCTTGTCAGCAATTGATTTGCTTTTTTATGTAGAGAGAATAGTTTTGGCCACAAATTGGGATAAAAATGAAACTTTCTCTTGGCAGTATATCTAGCGTTTGTCTCTAAACATACAAACTAGGCCTTTGAAACCTTAATACCAATCATTTAATTGGCATTTATGTGGCACCTGCTTTTTAAAGGTTATTTACATTTTAACTAAGAATCAAAAGTTTAAAATTACTTAGTTTAACTACAGAGCTCAAAAAAAAAAGTGTTTTCCACTTTCCTTTTTAAAGCCGTGAACATACTAAGAATTAAATAAAATAACCAGCAAGCAGCTCGTGGTAAACTCTGAGCTCTGTAAAATGAGGCTTGTTATTGCACTGCCTTTGTACAGTAAATGTCCCAGCACGTGCCTAGAGATTGTGGTGCAAACAGTTCAGAGGCCCCGGAGGTGTTGGGCTGGAGGCTTTATATTCTTCTCAGCTGCAACACTCTCTGTACCCTGGTGCGCATCGCACCTGGTCACTGTGGACGCAGCCATCCTCAGGCCCAAGTCCTGCCCTCCAGAGCTGTATTCTAGTGGGGGAGACAGACAGCTGAGTATAAGGGTTGATGCTATGGTGTCAGATGGTGCTTTGGGCCAGGAAGCAATGGGAGGCAGGAGACGGGGCAGAGAGTAAAGGAGGGCGCTCTGTCAGGAGAGAGTCGGTGAAGTCGTCCCTGAGGTGACCACGTTGGAGGAGAGCCTGGAATGAAGTAGGAAGTAGATGGGGAGTGAATTTGTTCACTCATTTATTGAGTGGCTGCTGGGCGGATGAATGTGTGTTTCCCTCCCTCCTTCCTTTCCTCGCTCTCTCCCCTCCCTCTCTCCACCTTCTCCCAGCAGCTGGGGGATTGGTTTGGAAGTGGAGGCGAGGCAGCAGCTGGAGACTTAGCTGAACGGGTCAGTCTCGGGGCTGCGGCGCTCAGACCCTGGTGTGATCATGCTCGCTACACACTGTACCCTGGGAGGGAGCTTGTAGGACAGGGTGTCCCTCTTCCTCCTGAGATCCTTTCTGAACTCATCCCCTGCCTCCCCCGCATGTACATGGACGACTTGACTTCTCTGAACTGCTGCTGAGAAAACTCCAACTATTTAGTTTAATCTTTAGTATAAATATCTTAAATGCTACTCTGAGCCGGGGGCTGGGCATTAAGGGTTGCCTGAGGCGGGAGCTCACTAGAGTTCTCGTCTGTCAGTGAAAGCCAGGCCTTCATTTGGTCCAGCTTGGGAGCAGCATTCCCCCCTTGTGACCTCGCCTCTCAAAGGAGGAGGACTGCGGTGACTTGTGCCAGTCACCTGGCCGGTAACTAACAGGGATGGAACGTGGGC
Source organism: Balaenoptera borealis (assembly GCF_965194805.1). Classification (NCBI taxonomy): domain Eukaryota; kingdom Metazoa; phylum Chordata; class Mammalia; order Artiodactyla; family Balaenopteridae; genus Balaenoptera; species Balaenoptera borealis. The sequence goes on along the minus strand of NC_138861.1, from coordinate 113,069,519 downwards.
CCTGGCCTCGGACTGTCCACCACACCTGCAGCAGCCCCAGAGCCGCCAGCACTGACCTTGGCCCTGCCCCTCCAGATGCATCAGGGCTCCCCGAGCAGTTCAGTGAATTGCTCCACATCCTCTCTTGAGAAAGGGCAGGCCTAGAGACTGCAGCATATTTATAGTCAGAGGACAGCAGGCAGTGGGACTGGCTTTGCTGAAGTCATTTTTAAAAACAATCTGTGTGCTGGTTTGAATAAGGTGGTGCAGTAAATGGGAAGTTTATCTTATTCCAGCTCACATTTCCATGGCTCCTTACTCGCCACTTTATACTCTGTCCAGGTGTCCCTGACTGTCCGCTAAGGGTAACCATCAATCTAAACACTGGTGATGATAACAGCACCTCTGCCTAGTACTCAGTAGTTTACAAAACTCTTCCCGTACATCTGGCTGCTTTATTGAGCATCGCTTTTCTCATTTTATTCGTACATGAACTGTATCAGGTAGATATCACTAGCTTTCTTTTCACAGATGAGGAAATAGGTTTGGAGCAGATAAATAACTTGCCCTGAGTTACCTGGTTAGTAATGAACAGAGCTGGAACTTGAACCCAGGTCTGCAGATGCATAAATCTGGTGGTTTCTGCCACACCTACCTGCTCGTCTTCTACCTAAAAGGCAAATAGCGAGCCAGAATTAAAGGTCTGGCTTTTACGTGACATACGGATTCTTCACTTTTCCAGTGGAATGAAAATGTTAAGTGCAAAGAGGAATGTGGGCTGGGGGTAGTTTTTTCCATTTTTGTATATTTACTGCTACATGTTAACTGTTTTTTTTTTGGGGGGGGTCACAGTTATAAAATGGTAAATAATAACAATTTCCTTAGAAGAATTTATTCAGTAGATACATGAGACGATATGTGTCTGGAATGAGTATTTATGTGTTTCTTGGTTTTGCTTAATAATAAGGAACCAGTCAGTAAGGGGCAAGATCAGCAGCCGCTGGAGCAAGTGGCCAAACCATGTGCAGAGACCAACGCCAAGGTCGCGTCCTCCAAAGCAAATGACAGCATGGAAGAGCCAGCAGAGACGAAGAAGAATAAGAGAGAAAGGAAGGAAGAACGGCAGAAGAAGAGAAAAAAGGAAAAGAAAGAACAAAAATTAGAAAACCACCAAGAGGATTCAAAGAGTCAGAAGCCTAAGAAGCGCAAAGCAGGACAGGAGGCCGAGCAGGAGGCTGCAGGGAAGAAGAGCCAGAGGAAGAGGAGCAAGGCTGAGCGCACCCAGGACGGGGCGGTGGACGGAGGCGCGGAGCGGGAAGGGGAGACAGAAACCAGTCTAGGGAAAAGAAAGCGGAAGCATTCGGAAGGTTTGTGGCTAGCTTATACTCCAGGGTTTGTTTTTTGTTTTGTTTTGTTTTTTGTTTTTTTTATAAATTTATTTATTTATTTTTGTTCATCTTTGGCTGCGTTGGGTCTTCGTTGCTGCGCGCCGGCTTTCTCTAGTTGCGGCGAGCGGGGGCTCCTCTTCGTTGTGGTGCACGAGCTTCTCATTGTGGTGGCTTCCCTTGTTGCGGAGCACGGGCTCTAGGTGCTCGGGCTTCAGCAGTTGTGGCTCACAGGCTCTAGAGCGCAGGCTCAGTAGTTGTGGCGCACGGGCTTAGTTGCTCCGCGGCATGTGGGATCTTCCCGGACCAGGGCTCGAACCCGTGTCCCCTGCTTTGGCAGGCGGATTCTTAATCACTGCGCCACCAGGGAAGCCCCCCAGGGTTTGTTAAATACTTTTTAAGCTGTGAGTTTGGGATGTCTAAAATCTGTTAGACCTTGCCTTTTGAACCACATAAGGCAGAGAGCATAAGGTTTGGGATCAGGCCGTCCTGGGCTTAGTCTGGGCAGGTGCCATCACCTCGCAACTGCCCGTTTTGTCATCTGCCTTGGAGGAGAAACCCCATGGGTCTGGGGTGCTTGGGGAATGAGCAGGATGATGGATGTGAGGGGCCTGGCCATGTAGGCCTCTCATTAAATGGTAGCCGCTAGTATAAATGCGAAATATTTTTTTATATCTTTCTAATTACTTAGTTGAAGCAGATTCTAAGAAGAAAAAGATTAAGCTCCCGGGACATTCTGAGAACGGAGAACCGGAAAACCATGAGGCTCCTGCAAAAGGTATGGCTGCCATCATTTGGAAGCTCCGCCCTCTTTAGGCTGGGGGAGGAGGAGGAGAGCTGGGCCCGTCTGATGGTCATGCCCTCCGGAGGCATGTGGAAGAACCTGAAGCAAAATCCGCTCTCTAGGGTGTGACTGCTAAGTAATGAGGGAGAGCTGTGTGAGTTGGTCTTACAGGGTCTGTCCAGCTTTAAGGATAGAATGTAAAGCTGTCTGGATTGGAAGCATGTGTTATCTTTGGAGCTTAAAATAAACCCTGGTTCTAAGGCCCTGTTCGCTCTCCCTGCTTCCTTGTCCCTGCCTCTCATCCTCTCTGAGAAGTACCCTGAGGTCCAGCCGGCCTTGGCTGTTCCTCCTCCCGTCTCTGGGTCTGTCCCTGCTGTCCCTGCGCTCGGAGCCCCACGGCCACCCCGTCCCTCAGCCAGAGTGCGCAGTTGTCAGCTCCAAGGTTCCTCTTAAATGCTGCCCCCTCCGCAGAGCTGTTCCCACTGCTCAGGCCTAGAGCACTCCCTAGGGTCCTGCCAGTCAAGGACAGGCCCGAGGACCCGATGGGAATCGAGACTTTATTCACAGAACTTCAGTAACTGCCCAAGTTGGGTTAGATTTCTTAGCTTGTAACTTTGATTATGTGAAGCTTTTCTTTTTTTTTTTTTTTTAAGTTAAATTTTCAGTTTTGATATAATTGTAGATTCACGTCCAGTTGTAAGAAATAATACAGACTTACGGATCCTTCTGTAGCCTTTACCCCATTTCCTCTGAGGCTGATACCTCACACAACTGTAGGACAAAACTCCACTGGGCTGTTGACCTCGTACAGTCAAGAGACAAACGTTCGCATCCCCACAAGGACCCTCCTGCTGTCCTCTTATAGCCACACCCACTTTCCTCTCTCCCCACCCCCTCCTTTACCCCAGAGGTCAACACTGTCCGTTTACCTCCATTTACCTCTCTGTTTACCTCTCCATTTCTATAATTTTATAGTTTCAGAATGTGACATAAATGGCATCATTTAGTATGTAACCTTTTGAGACTGGCTCTTTCCACTCAGCATTATTCTCAGGAGATTCATCCAGGTTGCCGCACATCTCAATAATCCATTCCTCTTCATTGTGAGCAGTGGTCTGGTGTGAATGTACCACAATTTGGTTATCCGTTCATCTGTTGACAGACATCTAGGTTATTTCCAGTTCAGGGTTATTATGAATAAAGTTCATGTACAGTTTTTCCTGTGGACATGTGTCATGTTTTCTGGAATAAATGTTCAGGAGTGCAGTGGCTGTCTAGTACGGTAGTTGCATGTTTAGTTTTTTAAGAAACTGCCAGCTTCCTCAAGAGTGGCTGTACCATTTAATATTCCCACCAGCAATGTGTGAGGGGTCCAGTTTCCCCACACCCTGGCCAACATTTGGTGTTACTATTTTTTATTTTAGCCATTTTAATGGGTATGTAGTAATAGCTCACAGTGGTTTTAATTTGTATATCCCTAATGACGTTGAATATCTTTTCATGTATTTATTTGCCATTTGTCTATCTCTTCATTAAATTGTCTGTTCTTGTTCTTTGCCCATTTTCTAATTGGATTGTTTGATTTTTTTTTTTTAACTGTTGAGATTTGAGAGGTCTTTATATATTCTAAATACTAGTCCTTTGTGAGATATGTGGTTTGCAAGTTTTTTTCAGTCTGTAGCTTGTCTTTTTATCCTCTTAACAGTATCTTTTTGTAGAGCAAAAGTTTTTTATTTTGATGAAGCCTCATTTATCCGTTTTTCCTTTAAGAGATGATACTTTTGATGTCATCTAAGAACTCTCTTTGCCAGCCCTAAATGCCAAAGACTTTTTTTCTGTTTTTTCCAAAATGTCTTACAGTTTTAGATTTTACACCCAAGTCCGTGGTCAATTTTGAGTTAATTTTTATGAGGTATGAGACTTGGTTCAAGGTTCATTTCTTTGCTCATCAGTGTCCAGTTGGTCCACACCATTTGTTGAAAAGGCTGTCTTTTCCCTCAGTGAATTGCTTTTGCACCTTTGTCAAATATCCATTGGGCATATTTGTGTAGTTCTGTTCTGGGTTCTGTTTCATTGGTTTGTGTATCCGTCCCTCCACCACACATTCTTTTTTTTTTTTTAATATTTATTTATTTATATATTTTTGGCTGTGTTGGGTCTTCGTTGCTGTGTGTGGACTTTCTCTAGTTGCGGCAAGCGGGGGCTACTCTTCGTTGCGGTGCGCGGGCTTCTCATTGTGTGGCTTCTCTTGTTGCAGAGCACGGGCTCTAGGCGCGCGGGCTTCAGTAGTTGTGGCACGTGGGCTCAGTAGTTGTGGATCACGGGCTCTAGAGTGCAGGCTCAGTAGTTACGGTGCACGGGCTTAGTTGCTCCGCGGCATGTGGGATCTTCCTGGACCAGGGATTGAACCTGTATCCCCTGCATTGGCAGGTGGATTCTTAACCACTGCGCCACCAGGGGAGCCCCACCACACATTCTTGACTAGAGTAGTTATATCCAAAGTTTTTAAATTGGGTAGGCTTATTCCTCTCGCTTTTCAAAATTCTTTTTCAAAATTAGAAGATTTAGAATAATCTTACCTATATCTGCAAAAAATCTTGCTGTGATTTATGTAGGAATTGCATTATACCTGTATATCAATCTGGGGAGGATTGATCACTTTACTGTGTTGAGTCTTCTACGCCATGAACATAGCATGTCTTTCTGTGTATTTAAATCTTTGAATTCTTTCATTAGCATTATGTATCTTCAGCCTACATGTCTTCATCTTCCCAGAAGCAGAGGTTCCCTAGATGAGTCCTAACCTGCTGACAGGAATTATTTGTGGCTGTCCTCTCTGGTTCAAGGTTCAGCTCCTTTTGCTCATCTTTGCCTTGCTTACTGTGCTTAGACAGCCCCTTGATCTTAGTGGATCCTTAGTAAACCTTAAGTTCATTAGATACAAGTCCTATCTTTTTATAGGAATTTATAGGATGGTGGTACTTAATGATACTTAGTTAACCTGCTCACTCTAAGAATGAGATCTGTGGATGGTAGTCAGCACTTCTCGGCCACTGTGATTGGACGGGTCAGGTGTCTGCAGCACGGTACTGTGGCATCCTGTCCGTTCTGGGCTTCTTCATTCCTGGGTAGCAGCAAATAGATGGTGCAGAAATGGTTTCTTAACCCTTTTGGTAGGACAACAAAATACAGTGTTTTACATGTAATTCTCTATATTGTAGGTAAATTCAACTGGAAGGGAACTATTAAAGCAGTTCTGAAACAGGCCCCAGACAACGAAATAACAATCAAAAAGCTAAGGAAAAAGGTATGAAGTATGAACCAGGTATATATAAACTGGGGAGAATCAGTTCTTTATTTTAAAATGTACAGTTTTGTTCTGTTTTTCTAAATCTGAAATACTGTAGTGTGTATGTGTGTGTCTCAGTGACTTTCAAGTTGCTCCTTTTAGCCCCTCAGGGCTTGTGGGGAAGGGATGGAGCCAAACCCCATCCACACTTCCTCAGCCAGAACAGTGCCTACATTAAATATGAAAATTACTGCTCTAGATATGTTACTATCTTTTGATTATTGCAGAACAATGTTTTTTTCTCATTGTAACTTTTTATCAGTGTCTGAAACATGCAGCCAAGTGCTCACACGTGTACAGCCACATGAATTGTCACGAGCAGGACACCCTTGTGTAACCAGCACCTGGGTTCTTTCATTTGTCACTGTCGGCCTTATTGCGGGTCAGAGGAAGAACATTGTAGGTCAATTTTCAGGACAAATACACCCATTTGACAGTTGTTTTTCTTTGTGAAGGTTTTAGCTCAGTATTATGCAGTGACAAATGAACATCACAAATCTGAAGAGGAACTCCTGGTCATCTTTAACAAGAAAATCAGCAAGAACCCCACCTTGAAGTTATTAAAGGACAAGGTCAAGCTTTTAAAATGAACATTTTTATATTTAAAAATCGAATCCATTCCATTGATCTCTTCCTTTCACAACTGTTTGTAAAACATGTAATGAATTATAACAACTCAAATTTTGCTTTCCAAAGCTGTATTTTTAAGTTAAGAAAAAAATATATTTTTGGTAGAACTTATATGAGAAAATAAAATATATTCTTGTCCCAAGTTCTAAATTTGTGGTAGTGAAAATATTTTTAAATGTGACAGGTCAAAAAATAACTTGGTCAGACTAGGAAGCAGTTGTTTTAACTACATCACTTCTACACATTTTCAATTAGAGGGTTTTGTGGGTTAGTTTTTTGCGTGGTTTAAATGTACATGTGAATTGTAGTATTTCATCCAGGAACAGTCGAAACAGTCTTTTGTGTGTCATAATCCTTGCCCAGCCAGAAGTTCTGCTCTTTAGAGGGGGTTTCTCTGTAACAGTTTGGCCCATCCGCTCTGGCCCAGTCCATCTTCGGCCAAAGATGGCAGATTTGTCGGTGACTAGATTTTGGGGTGTGGCCTGTGACCAGGTATAGGGAACCAGCTCGTTTGAAACTGAATCCATTATTCGGTGCTCCAGTTGGATTGACATGCTTTCAGAACTGGTCATCTAAATCTTAGTTTATTGTGCAGGAGGAGAGCCAGGCCACTCTTTGATATTTGAGTAGGTTTTGCCCACAAGTCCCTTCACAACTGGTGTGTGTGGTAAGACTCACTCCTTTAACCAGTGTTAACTATCATCGTTAATACCTCTTACTACAGGTGAAAGCACGAATGGGGCATGGAACAAGTGTTAAAAGGATGGGGGGGTTGGGGATTAACAGGAGCAGGGAGGCAACAGGGCAGACAGAGATATGCTGTGAGCCTCTGAGTCCCAGATGAGCCAGCTTTCCTCCCGGACTTGCACTGTGTTCTGTTCTGATTTGGGGATGTGCTGCTGTGTCATGGTGGGACTCAGTGGCACTGTGTCAGGAGCAGTGAGGACCCGGGCTTTAGAATCAGGCCTGGAGTCAGGCCCTGGCTTGGTCCCTTCATAGGTAACTGCTCTGAACCTCACTCTTTTCATCTGGACAGTGGAACAGTAAAGGTCCCTCTTGGCTTGTGAGTGAAGGGACTAATTTGTGTAAAGCTCACAACACCATACCTAAGCCCAGAGACACCCATTCAGTGATTGCCATGACTACTGTTAGCAGGAACAGTTTCTGAGCCACGAGAGGCTTTAGACGTTTTGGAAGCAAGGGGGAAAAAGTGGGAAAGTGAAGCTTGACTCAGAACACATAGTTCGGGACAAAGCCGAGCCCTGAGTCCAGTCCAGGATGTCCCTGTCGCAGCTCTCCAGGGAGCTGAAGCAAGCACCGTCATCCTCCGGGGATGGGGGTGGGGCTACAGCACCACTCCCTGTGGGTGCTACAAGCACCACAGTATTTCAGGATTTGTGTTGGTTTTTATTTTTCCGTCAGTTTTACTGTCATGCGTTTAAGGCTGTTCCAGAATGCTAGCAGAACATTGGGCTGGAGGAGGTAGCCACTCAGCTCCCTTGAGCTCTGCGAGGACGAAGCAAGGCCAGCAGGTGGCGATTCTGATGGTCAGTGTCATGGGCAGGTCCCTTCTTTGGAAACTGCAGTTGGTGGCAGGAACGGCTCGCCATGCCTGTAGTTGTCCCATGGCTCTGGCTGCAAAGCACAATCTACAGATCCTTCCCAAGGTCTTAGCACAGAGACCACCCTTTGGTTTTGGCAATTGCCTGCCTGACTTGAACTCAAACACAGATGATACTGGAACTCTGGGGACTTTGGAACCAATCTAATGACATTTGTTTTGGGCTTTACAGCTTCATTTTGTCTAAGTTGAGTGTAAGATTGAATTCTACCATGTTCCGCTTGTCCCTATGCTGGTCTGATGGGTCTGGCACTTGGGTTTCCCCAAACCTGCCAGGCATGCGTTTTGACACACTTAAAAAAATTTTTTTTTGGACACCTTCCTTTCTGGCATTCCTGGTATTTGTCAACTGTGTGCACTGGCCATTTTCTGTGATGCTGTTTACAAATAGGATTTGGGAGAAGATGGGCTGTATTCTGCCCACCAAAAGATTAAGATGTATTGCCGGCTGGGGTCCTCCTTTATGTCAGACACACAAGGCATTTTGCAGTCTGATGAGGAAACTGAGGCTCAGAACAGTGAAAGGGAGGCCAAGCAGGAGTGAACCCAGGGCTGCCCTTTCTTCTGATTGGCTGTGACAGCCAGACTTGTGCTGATGCAGAAGTCTAAATATTCAAGCAGCTGAAGGCAGGGGGCATTTAGGTGGAGAGAGTTTAAAAATTGCAAAACCACTCAAGTTCCCCCAGGTTAATCTTGCTCCAGGCAGGTACGAGTGGTTTGTTACCTCAGTGTGAAGTAAGAAAAAAGAGGCTTTCAAAGACCCTGTTCTTAGTTCTCTGTTTAAACCCACCTTACAGGGTGGTTATAAGAATAAACTAATAAAAGTCAAGGTTAATCGCATTGTAACAGGTCTGCAAATTTTTATGAATATCCTTAAAAAGTTATTGTATTATCCTTCTAAACATGTCATTTTTCTTTCAGGGTTAAACCTTGAGCTGACTAGGTCCTATTAAAGCAATTTACTTTGATAGTATTGGGTTGGCCAAAAAGTTCGTTTGGGTCTTTCCATAACATCTTACCCTGAACAGACTTGTTGGCCAAACCAGTATCAAAGCAGCCTGAATTTCCTCTCTTTTCCGAAATAGATTTCTAGGAGTTGGAGAGAAAAAGAAAGAGAAGAAGCAATCTTTGGTATAGATTGTTTTCTTTTAGATAGCACTTTTGCAGTTGAATAAGGAAAGTTTTAAGAAATCAGTAGTTTTATTCAGTTCAACTCCATTGGTGAAAACATGTATAGTTCTTTATTCCACCACTGAAAACTGATCCTCCTAGGTGTTTTTTTGTTTGTTTTGTGTGTGTGTGTGTGTGTGTGTGTGTGTGTGTGTGTGTGTGTGTGTGTGGTGCCCCCTGCCCTGTCTCGGTGATGAAACTGGACTCCAGCATAAAGTAGATAATTGTATATTGTTGACTTGTACCTGGATATAGAACCATGACACCATAGCACTCTTAAGATTATAACTCCTTCCTTGTGGAAGGAAATTAGAGATCAATTTTACTCAGATAAGAGAAAAGGCATTTTATATGTACTTACCAGTATTTTGTGGTTACTGGAACTCAGCGTACATTCAGCCTTTATCCCTTCTTCTAATTAAGCTTTCAAGATGGCTAGAATAGGCCTTCTAAGTTTCTTTTCTCCTTGGCCAAGGAGAGTGTATTGTATTTCTCATTTCCTAGGTACAGCAGTGTTACTTTATGTTGATTCCTAAATGACACATGGGCAGGAGGTGGGTTGTGTAGTTAATCCTCATTCTCTCTCAAGTAAGCTGGATTTTGGCAGAAGAATTGGTACACGTGAGAACCTCGCCCCTTTCAGGTTCGGAAGAGGAATCATTGATCATAAGCATGCAGTGGGATTTCACAATGAAGGAGATTCTGTTGGGAAGTTGTGTGCACTGATTTTTGCCTTTCCTCACAAACATATGTTTGGACCTGAATCCTCTAGTACCCTTAGAGCCTGCAGTTCTGCTCTAAGCCCTCTTGTTGTTGAAACCATTCTAAATCACAGGGACTAATGAGATAATTCCAGAGTGCCCACCCTGGGCCAGGCTCTGCCCTGTCTTCAGGGAGAGGGAAACAGACAACCTCAAGGCAAGCACAGTAAGAAGTCCTGGGGATGAACCAGTTGTAAGGTACACCCAGTGGGGGAGGGAGTCATTCCGCCTAGGGTGGGGGTGGAGGCCGTTAGGTTATTACTGGTCCTCTGGATTGACTGACAGGTATTTACTAACTCCTTGCGGTCTCGGGTCATCTTTCTCTTACTCCTGCCACCTCACTGTAAGGAGGACCCTGTGAGGCCTTCCTGGAAGAGATCCCCACCCACGTCCTCCACCTGCCTTTTGTTTTAGAAAAACTTTAGTCAAAGAATCAATTTAATCAGAGAAGTGAGAAAATGCAGAAATAAAGGAAAACAGGCAGGACAAAATAATCATACTTTAGCCATTAAACAAAGTCAAGGACCTTTAAACAAAGTCAAGTTCTTCGTCAAGGACTGTAGATAATATTCTGAGCCATGTCCTTTGAGCTGTTTTGCAGACTAAAACTCTCACCAGGTGGAAGAAATTAACTGTATGCTGCCCACAAGCCACGTAGGCCCCAAACCTGTTGGAACCTGAAAGTTGATGATGCTGATTCCTGATTACTTCACCACCAACCAATCAGAAGAATGTCCATGAGCTGATCATGCCCTGCTCCTTGAACAGTGTAAGACTCCTTACTACACCCTCCAGTGGGGAACACACAGTTTTGAGGGTGTTAGCCTGCCGTGGCCCCCTTTGCCTGGCAAAGCAATAAAGCTATTCTTTTCTACTTCACCCAAAACCGTGGCTGCGTTTCTATTTGTCACTGGTGAACAGAGGCCGAATTTCGGCAGCATCACCTACTTTCACCCTGACTCTCATTCCCACCCACAAGGGAGGCAGTGGGAGGTGGTAAACGCTAAACAGGGCTCCATGTGCCAGAATGAGACTTGACATTGAATCTGACTTCATCTTATTCGCCAAGGGCAGGTTACGCAGCCTCCCTGAACCTCAGGGGTTTTGTCTATTATACTGCCTTCCTAGGGTAGACAGAGTGAAGTTAGAATATTGTACACGAGGTGTCCGGCACATAGCAAGTATCTGATAATATTTCATCTTCCAGTGTGTGAAGTCTGCCCAAACTGCACTGTCTACCATGGATTGTCTGAGGCACTGGCCCCAGGGAGAGGCCACATCCTCTAGATACCTTGCTTTTTTCCAGCACATGGCTTTCCAAGTGACTGGACTGTTAAAGCAAAAAGAACCACAGTGGCCAAACCGGGCAGTAAGGCAGCATGTTTTAATGTAGAAATCCACTTTAATTCTGAAGTAATACTCTAGTTTACAGTTATATATAATCATTTTTCAAGATACAGATACAGCCATAAGACTGTCACACAAACCTGTATTTTTGATAAAAGCTTTCTATTGAAGTCTATACATACAGAAACATAAAAACCTGCACATGGACAGCTCAAAGAATTTCACAGAGTGCACACACTTAAATGCCGTTACTACCCAAATCAAAGAAATAGACTATTTAGCCGAAGGGTGAGCATATCCTTACTTCTGTCAGCATGGATTGATTTAGCCCGGTTTTGAATTTTATGTAAATGGAATCATAGGGCATGTACCCTTTGGTGTCTGGCTTCTTTCACTTAAGATTCCATGAGAGGGCTTCCCTGGTGACGCAGTGGTTAAGAATCCACCTGCTAATGCAGGGGACACGGGTTCGAGCCCTGGCCCGGGAAGATCCCACCTGCCACGGAGCAACTAAGCCCGTGCGCCGCAACTACTGAGCCTGCGCTCTAGAGCCCGCAAGCCACAGCTACTGAGCCCGCGTGCCTAGAGCCTGTGCTGTGCACAAGACAAGCCACGACAATGAGAAACCCGCACACCACAACAAAGAGCAGCCCCCGCTCGCCGCAACTAGAGAAAGCCCACGCGCAGCAAGGAAGACCCAACACGGCCAATAAATAAATAAATAAATATATTTAAAAAAAAAAAAGATTCCATGAGATTCATCCATGTTGCTTTGTAACAGGAGTTTATGCTGTCTTTATTGCTGTACAGTATTTCTCCATTCTACTGTCAATGAGATGTTCAGCTTTTCCTGTGGGGTGGGGGTGGGGGAGGGCAGCTGAATGTCTAAGGAAGTCAACATCTACACATATACTGGTACATACACTTTCTCATTTCTGCTGAGGACCTGCCTTGGAGTGGAATTGCTGAGTCATCAGGTGGATTTCAGCTGTAATAGATAAGAGCCAAGTTGTTTTCCAGGCTGCTTTTCCCAGTTTACATTGCCACCCTCAGTATGTGAGGGGATATGTGTTTATTTTGCCCCAAAATGCGCTGAAATTGAATATTTCTCAAACTTCTATCTCTGTATCCAACTCCTCTAAATAGCTGTTAAATTCAGTGCTGTCAAGTATAATCCCTGGGGGTTACCACTAGATTATAAAACTGGAAAATGTCATCTCCAAGTTTTCAGATTTCAGTCTCGCATGATGTTAAAAATAGATCAGAATAGCAATTTCCCTCAGCTTAAAAAATGACAACCACTTAGATACTCTACGACTGTGCTTTTAGATTTTAGATTTTTCAACTTGCAATTTGGGGCTGAACCTTCCTTCTGTCTGTCTTGGTTACAGACAATGAGGATTTCGGAGAAACCACTGTATGCCCTGGTGAAAAAGAGAAGTTTCTTTGTTTTAGAGGTCAAAGGCTAATGTAGCTTTTTTTTCTTCTGGGATCCAGGGAAGCTTTAATTTATTCCCTTTGATATAAGTGATTAAACTGCCCTTTTAGTAGCTTAAATTGTAATTGCTGAGTAAATACATGTGTTTGTCAGAGTTGAAAGGTCAGACATCGCTGGGAAGGTCAGGCCATTGTTTGGCCACAGAGCCAGTATTGTGAGCTGCTGAAATATGACCTGTGCTGCTGTGCCTTCTGGTGACCTCAGTCCAACTTCTGTTGGAGGCCTGTGGTTGTCCATGTATTAGATTTCTCCATTGTAGATCAAAGGTAGGTAAAAGACTCAGTCCTACTGGGTAGTTAGAACAGCGTTGCTCTTGGGATCTGGCGTCAAGTTTACATCGGGATACTAATAGTAACGCAATATGATGGCTCTGCTCCAACCAATTTTATCCTGAACAGAGAGGTATTTTACAGCTAAAATTGAAACGGCAATCTCTCAGTTTTAGAAAAAGTTTAAGGTAATAGCATTTTCTCAATTTTAAGGTGTCCCTGCATAAAATTTCTTAAGCTTCTTGGCCCTTGTCACCACTTGATTCTAGTTTAGATGCTGTGAAAGCTGGCATAAACTTTTATAGCACCCCAAAAGTGTTTGGTGCTCTACTGTTTGAGGATGTTTGAGAATAGTGGGTCTGGAAGGAGAGGCGGTGGTTCCAAAGCATTGTCGTGGTGGCAGGTACTGCGTGTAGGTCCCTAATATCCGTCTTCCAGTTTCATCCAGCCTGATGCTGGGTTTCATGGTGTGGCCACCCTTCCCTTGCAGCCGGTTCTGCTCTCCGTTGCCAGTCTTCTTTTTTTTTTTTTTTTTTAAGTTGATTTACAATATCGTGTTAGTTTCAGGTGTACAGCACAGTGATTCAGTTTTATATGTATATATATGTTAATAACCTGTATATATAGGTTATTACAAAATATTGAGTATAGTTCCGTGTGCTATACAGTAGGTTCTTGTTGGTTATCTATTTTATATCTAGTAGTGTGTATATGTTAATCCCAATCTCCTAATTTATCCCTCCCCCACCCCCCTCTCCGTTGCCAGGCTGGTGTTTTCTCCCCCTTGTTCAGTTTCCTTAACCTGAGGGCCTGCAGGTTCCTCAGGAGTTGTGGCCGTGCTGGTGGAGGTGATGCCCAAGGGGAGGTCACAGAGCCCAGCTGACCCTCTGTGATCAGGATTTTCCCACCAATACGACCTTGAAACACCTTGATTTTCCTAAGGTTGGCAGAGGGGTCTCCCTATGGATTCTGTTTAATATATGTATGTTTGCATATTTACTTTAGTGATTTTCAGTTCATCTAGATGAGTGAAGTGGGTCTTTTAGGGAATGACATGAAGATTCTTACTGATATAAAAGCAGTCTCCAGCTAGCATTCTGTACTGTTGTCTGGCATGTCCCAAGCCCTCAAGCTAATAACAGCAAATAGATTGTATCTGACCTATCAACTCCAGTTAATTGGTGGTGGTTTTCTGGTGTTCTTGAGGATTTTGAGGCCTTATCCCTCTCTTAGGAAGGGGAAGAAATGCTTTTTTCTATTAGCAATGCCTGCCATGGGTTGGGTAGGAAAGGGGCAACCAGGTCACCACAGGTTGCCTTCTGGGTTTCTAACAGGATGAGGGAGTCTGGCACCAGGGAGCCAGCATTCGGCAAGAATGAGCCCTCCGGCACTCTGACTTTTCCACACCTTCTGTTCTGAGAAGCTCTGAGTCATTAGCACGGCAGCTCAGCGCTTAGGCTGAGAGCCTAAACCTCCGTGGGTTCAAATCCCAGCTCCACTTTGCTAGCTGTGAGCCTTGGCAGAGACCTTTACACTCTAGGAAACTAGGTATTTACTCAGCAATTACAATTAAACTGCCAAACGGGTAGTTCAGTCACTTACACTCAAACCTCGTTTGATTGTAATTTGCAGACACTTTCATTTTTTACAAATTGAAGGTTTGTGGCAACCCTGCATCAAGCAAGTCTATCGGTGCCATTCTTCCAAGAGCATTTGCTCACTTTGTGTCACTGTGTCACATTTTGGTAATTCTCGCCATAGTTCAAACTTTTTCATTATTATTATATTTGTTATTGTGATTGGTGATCTTTCATGTTACTATTGTAATTTTTTGTCTTGCATTTTAAAATTCAGGTATATACATTGCTTTTTTTAGACATAATGCTATTGCACACTTAATAGACTACAGCATAGTGTAAACATAACTTTTAGATGCACCAGGAAACCAGAGAATTCATGTGACTCGCTTTATTTATTTATTTTTTAAAACAATAGAGATGCATTCTCCCACAGTTCTGGAGGCTAGAAGTTCAAAATTAAAGTGATGGCAGGGCGGAGCTCCCTCTGAAGCCTGTGGAGGAGAATCCATTCTTCCCTCCTGGCTTCTGGCGGCTGGTTGGCAATCCTGGCGCTCCTCCGAGCTCCTCTGCACTCCTCAGCTCACAGTGTATGCAGCACTTCAGTCTCTGCCTTCCTGGTCACAGGGCATTGTCCCCTTGCCTCTCTGTGTCTTTCTTCTTCATATAACGACAACAGTCACTTTGGATTAAGCCCACCCTTCTCCAGGATAATCTCATCTTTGCTAATTACATCTGCAATGACCCTATTTCCAAATAAGGTCACATTCTGAGGTACTGGTGGCTAGGGCTTCAACAAAGCATCTTTGAGGGACACAGTTCAACCCATAACACTCAGGGTTGCTTCCTAGTCCACTGTCAGTTCCCTTAGCCCTGCCCCTAGCTTGTTAAAGAATCCTTTCATTGAACCTTCTTCATTTACCCCTTTGAGTGTGCGATTCCTGCTCTGAAATGGATCTTTGACCCTTACGAGCTGTGTGACCTTGGGCAAGACACTTAACCTCTCTGAGGTTCCTTCACCTCTAAAATGGAAATAATTTTCATACCTTCCCTACCTAATTCACTGAGTTGCTGAAAGGTCTTTGTAAACCAAAGAGGCCCATAGCACTGACGGGGATCATTATCATTCTGTGTGTGTTGCAAGGTACTGCTAGGAAAGGGCCATGTCTAGATTGTTCTCTTTGATCTGAACGGAACCTAGCACCACATACCAATACATGCTGAATAAACGCTTCTTGATGTTGACCTATCTCGTGCATCCTGGCCGGTGTTGAGAGGCTGAACACTGAACTGCTCCCCGGAAGACTTGCTTTATTGAGGACATTTAGTTCCTCCTCAAGGGCTATGGATAATATTCTGAGCCATATCCTGCGAGCTGTTTTGTAGATCCTGAAACCCCTACCAGGTAGACGTTAACTACATGATGACCAGACTGTAGCCATGACATAAGCTGCCCCATGTCCTCAGCCTGCCTATAGTTCCAAGAATTGGCCTCCAATAAATGGGAACAAACCGACCCTGGAACTGAAGATCAACTGTACTTAAAACAATCAAGATGACGCTGATCAGACCACTGCGTGACCAGTTTCCAGATGACTGTCGGAGCTGACTGTGCCGTTTCTGCACGTAGCCCCCTCCCTCCACCTATAAAAGTTCTTGCCCCCTGACTGTGTGCGTGGGGGGCAGTCGGCCTGTGGACAGCCGTCTGCCCCATCCCCTCCCCCGGTTGCCGGCATCTGACATAAAGCAAGCTTTCCTTTCCACCAACCTTGCCTCTTTATTGGCTTTTGAGCAGCGAGCCGCTGGACCCCACTTTTGGTTACAGTATCCCAAGTGATATATATTAACATCTACTGAGCATTTTTCACATGTCAGGCGCTTTTCTAAGGGCTTCACATGTGTGAAGTCACTCTTGGAGGCACTTGCAGTCCAGCTAGGGACTAATGGGGGCAGGTACATGGTACAGCGGGAGAATAGGGTGGTATTGGTCGGGCCTCAGTGTTGCGAGTAACAGAAACCCACTCAAATTAGCATTCGTTTGAAAAAAAAAATCCTTTTTTTTTGGCTCAGAAATCTGTGAAGTCTCAGTGATGGATAAGCACAACAGCTAAGACTTATTGGGGAAACTATATTCAATATTCTGTAATAAACCATAATGGATGAGAATTTGAAAAAGAATATATGTATATATACACACAATATATATATGTATAACTGAATCACTTTGCTGTACACCAGAAACACACACAACATTGTAAATCAACTATACTTCACTTAAAAAGACTTATTGAGAGCTTTCTATGGGCCAGGCACTGTACTAAGCGCTTTGCATGTATTTTTAAATTAAATTAAATTTATTTTTTATACAGCAGGTTCTTATTAGTTATCTATTTTATACATATTAGTGTATATATGTCAATCCCAATCTCCCAATTCATCCCACCACCACCACCCTACCCCCCCGCTTTCCCCCCTTGATGTCCATATGTTCATTCTCTACATCTGTGTCTCTATTTCTGCCTTGCAAACTGGTTCATCTGTACCATTTTTCTAGATCCCACATATATGCGTTAACATATGATATTTGTTTTCCTCTTTCTGACTTACTTCACTCTGTATGACAGTCTCTAGATCCATCCACATCTCTACAAATGACCCAATTTTGTTCCTTTTTATGGCTGAGTAATATTCCATTGTATATATGTACCACATCTTCTTTATCCATTCGTCTGTCGATGGGCGTTTAGGTTGCTTCCATGACCTGGCTATTGTAAATAGTGCTACAATGAACATTGGGGTGCATGTGTCTTTTTGAATTATGGTTTTCTCTGGGTATATGCCCAGTAGTGGGGTTGCTGGGTCATATGGTAGTCCTATTTTTAGTTTTTTAAGGAACCTCCATACTGTTCTGCAGAGTGGGTGTATCACTTTACATTCCCACCAACAGTGCAAGAGGGTTCCGTTTTCTCCACACCCTCTCCAGCATTTGTTGTTTGCAGATTTTCTGATGATGCCCATTCTAACCAGTGTGAGGTAATACCTCACTGTAGTTTTGATTTGCATTTCTCTAATAATTAGTGATGTTGAGCAGCTTTTCATGTGCCTCTTGGCCATCTGTATGTCTTCTTTGGAGAAATGTCTATTTAGGTCTTCTGCCCATTTTTGGATTGGGTTGTTTGTTTTTTTAATATTGAGCTGCATGAGCTGTTTATATATTTTGGAGATTAATCCTTTGTCCATTGATTCATTTGCAAATATTTTCTCCCATTCTGAGGGTTGTCTTTTCGTCTTGTTTATAGTTTCCTTTCCTGTGCAAAAGCTTTGAAGTTTCATTAGGTCCCATTTCTTTATTTTTGTTTTTATTTCCATTTCTCTAGGAGGTGGGTCAAAAAGGACCTTGCTGTGATTTATGTCATAGAGTGTTCTTCCTATGTTTTCCTCTATGAGTTTTATAGTGTCTGTTCTTACATTTAGGTCTTTTTGATCGATTTTGAGTTTATTTTTGTGTATGGTGTTAGGGAGTGTTCTAATTTCATTCTTTTACATGTAGCTGTCCAGTTTTCCCAGCACCACTTATGGAAGAGACTGTCTTTTCTCCATTTTATATACTTGCCTCCTTTGTCATAGATTAGTTGACCACAGGTGCATGGGTTTATCTCTGGGCTTTCTATCCTGTTCCATTGATCTATATTTCTGTTTCTGTGCCAGTACCATATTGTCTTGATTACTGTAGCTTTTTAGTATGCTCTGAAGTCAGGGAGTCTGATTCCTCTGGTTTTTTCTTTTCCCTCAAGATTGCTTTGGCTATTCGGGGGCTTTTGTGTCTCCATACAAATTTTAAGATTTTTTGCTCCAGTTCTGTAAAAATGCCATTGGTAATTATATAGTGATTGCATTGACTCTGTAGATTGCTTTGGGTAGTATAGTCATTTTCACAATATTGATTCTTCCAATCCAAGAACATGGTATATCTCTCCATCTGTTTGTGTCATCTTTGATTTCTTTCATCAGTGTCTTATAGTTTTCTGCATACAGGTCTTTTGTCTCCTTAGGTAGGTTTATTCCTAGGTATTTTATTCTTTTTGTTGTAATGGTGAATGGAATTGTTTCCTTAATTTCTCTTTCTGATTTTTCATTGTTAGTGTACAGGAATGCAAGAGATTTCTGTGCATTAATTTTGTATCCTGCAACTTTACCAAATTCATTGATGAGCTCTAGTAGTTTTCTGGTGGCATCTTTAGGATTATCTTTGTATCGTATCATGTCATCTGCAAACGGTGCCAGTTTTACTTCGTCTTTTCCATTTGGATTCCTTTTATTTCTTTTTCTTCTCTGGTTGCCATTGCTAGGACTTCCAAAACTATATTGAATAACAGTGGAGAGAGTGGACATCCTTGTCTTGTTCCTGATCTTAGAGGAAATGCTTTCAGTTTTTCACCATTGAGAATGATGTTTGCTGTGGGGTTGCCATATATGGCCTTTATTATGTTGAGGTAGGTTCCCTCTATGCCCACTTTCTGGAGAGTTTTTATCATATGCGTGTTGAATTTTGTCAAAAGCTTTTTCTGCATCTATTGAGTTGATCGTATGGTTTTCATTCTTCAATTTGTTAATATGGTGTATCACATTGATTGATTTGCGTATATTGAAGAATCCTTGCATCCCTGGGATAAATCCCACTTGATCATGGTGTATGATCCTTTTAATGTGTTGTTGGATTCTGTTTGCTAGTATTTTGTTGAGGATTTTTGCATCTATATTCATCAGTGATATTGGTCTGTAATTTTCTTTTTTTGTAGTATCTTTGTCTGGTTTTGGTATCAGGGTGATGGTGGCCTCATAGAATGAGTTTGGGAGTGATCCTTCCTCTGCAATTTTTGGAAGAGTTTGAGAAGGATGGATGTTAGCTCTTCTCTAAATGTTTGATAGAAATCACCTGTGAAGCCATCTGGTCCTTGACTTTGTTTGTTGGAAGATTTTTAATCACAGTTTCAATTTCATTACTTGTGATTGGTCTGTTCATATTTTCTATTTCTTCCTGGTTCAGTCTTGGAAGGTTATACCTTTCTAAGAACTTCTCCATTTCTTCCAGGTTGTCCATTTTGTTGGCATAGAGTTGCTTGTAGTAGTCTCTTATGATGCTTTGTATTTCTGCGGTGTCCATTGTAACTTCTCCTTTTTCATTTCTAATTTTATTGATTTGAGTCCTCTTCCTCTTTTTCTTGATGAGTCTGGCTAAAAGTTTATAAATTTTGTTTATCTTCTCAAAGAACTAGCTTTTCGTTTTATTTATCTTTGCTATTGTTTTCCTCAAAGAACCAGCTTTTAGTTTTATTGATCTTTGCTATTGTTTTCTTTGTTTCTATTTCATTTATTTCTACTCGGATCTTTATGATTTCTTTCCTTCTACTAACTTTGGGTTTTGTTTGTTCTTCTTTCTGTAGTTCCTTTAGCTGTAAGGTTAGATTGTCTATTTGAGATTTTTCTTGTTTCTTGAGGTAGGCTTGTATTGCTATAAACTGCCCTCTTAGAACTGTTTTTGCTGCATCCCATAGGTTTTGGATCATCGTGTTTTCATTGTCATTTGTCTCTAGGTATTTTTTGATTTCCTCTTTGATTTCTTCAGTGATCTCTTGGTTATTTAGTAACGTTTTGTTTAGCCTCCATGTGTTTGTGTTTTTTTTTCCCTGTAATTGATTTCTAATCTCATAGCATTGTGGTCGGAAAAGATGCTTGATGTGATTTCAATTTTCTTAAATTTACTGAGGCTTGATTTGTTGACCCAAGATGTTATCTATCGTGGAGAATGTTCCATGTGCACTTGAGAAGAAAGTGTAATCTGTTGTTTTTGGATGGAGTGTCCTATAAATATCAATTAAGTCTGTCTGGTCTATTGTGTCATTTAAAGCTTGTGTTTCGTTATTAATTTTCTGTTTGGATGATCTGTCCATTGGTGTAAATGAATTGTTAAAGTCCCCCACTATTATTGTGTTATTGTCAATTTCCTCTTTTATAGCTGTTGGCATTTGCCTTGTGTATTGAGGTGCTCCTATGTTGGGTGCATATTTATTTAGAATTTTTATATCTTCCTCTTGGATTGATCCCTTGATCATTATGTAGTGTCCTTGCTTGTCTCTTGTAACATCCTTTATTTTAAAGTTTATTTTGTCTGATATGAGTATTGATACTCCAGCTTTCTTTAGATATCCATTTGCATGGAATATCTTTTTCCATTCCCTCACTTTCAGTCTGTATGTGTCCCTAGGTCTGAAGTGGGTCTCTTGTAGACAGCATATATATGGGTCTTGTTTCTGTATCCACTCAGCAAGCCTGTGTCTTTTGGTTGGAGCATTTAATCCATTCACATTTAAGGTAATTATCGATATGTATGTTCCTATTACCATTTTCTTAATTGCTTTGGGTTTGTTTTTGTAGGTCATTTTTTCTATTGTGTTTCCCGCCTAGAGGAGTTCTTTTAGCATTGTTGTAGAGCTGGTTTGGTGGTGCTGAATTCTCTTAGCTTTTGCTTGTCTCTAAAGCTTTTGATTTCTCCGTTGAATCTGAATGAGATCCTTGCCAGGTAATCTTGGTTCTTCTCTTTCATCACTTTAAATATATTGTGCCACTCCCTTCTGGCTTGTAGAGTTTCTGCTGAGAAATCAGCTGCCTACCTCATGGGAGTTCCCTTATATTTTATTTGTTGTTTTTCCCCTGTTGCTTTTAATAATTTTTCTTTGTCTTTAATTCTTGTGAGTTTGATTACTATATGTCTCAGCGTGTCTCTCCTTGGGTTTATCCTGTGTGGGACTCTCTGTGCTTCCTGGACTTGGGTGGCTATTTCCTTTTCCATGTTAGGGAAGTTTTTGAATATAATCTCTTCAAATATCTTCTCAGGTCCTTTCTCTCTCTCTTCTCCTTCTGGGACCCCTATAATGTGAATGTTGGTGTGTTAATGTTGTCCCAGAGGTCTCTTATGCTGTCTTCATTTCTTTTCATTCTTTCTTCTTTATTCTGTTCTGTGGCAATGAATTCCACCATTCTGTCTTCCAGGTCACTTATCCGTTCTTCTGCCTCAGTTATTCTGCTATTGATTCCTTCTAGTGTATTTTTCATTTCATTTATTGTATTGTTCATCTGTTTGTTTGTTCTTTAATTCTTCTAGGTGTTTGTTCTTTAATTCTTCAAGGTCTTTTTTAAACATTTCTTGCCTCTTCTCGATCTTTGTCTCCATTTTTTTTCCCAAGTCCTGGACCATCTTCACTAACATTATTCTCAATTCTTTTTCTGGAAGGTTGCCTACCTCCACTTCATTTAATTGTTTTTCTGAGGTTTTATCTTATTCGTTCATCTGGTACATATTCCTCTGCCTTTTCATCTTGTCTACCTTTCTGTGAATGTGGTTTTTGTTCCACAGGCTGCAGGATTGTAGTTCTTCTTGCTTCTGCTGTCTGCCCTCTGGTGGATGAGGTTATCTAAGAGCCTTGTGCAAGCTTCCTGATGGGAGGGACTGGTCGTGGGTAAGCTGGGTGTTGCTCTGGTGGGTAGAGCTCAGTAAAACTTTAATCTGCTTGTCTGCTGATGGGTGGGGTTGAGTTCCCTCCCTGTTGGTTGGCCTGAGGGGACCCAGCACTGGAGGCTACAGGCTTTTTGGTTGCACTAACAGCGGACTCCAGGAGGGCTCATGCCAAGGAGTACTTCCCAGAACTTCTGCTGCCAGTGTCCTTGTTCCTGCAGTGAGTCACAGCCGCCCCCTGCCTCTGTAGGAGACCCTCCAACACTAGCAGGTAGGTCTAGTTCAGTCTCCTATGGGGTCACTACTCCTTTCCCCGGGTCCTAATGCACACACTACTTTGTGTGTGCCCTCCATGAGTGGAGTCTCCGTTTCCCCTAGTCCTGTCGAAGTCCTGCAATCAAATCCTGTTAGCCTTCAAAGTCTGATTCTCTGGGAATTCCTCCTCCCATCGCTGGACCGCCAGGTTGGGAAGCCTGACATGGGGCTCAGAACCTTTACTCCAGTGGGCGGACTTCAGTGGTATAACTGTTCTCCAGTTTGTGAGTCACCCACCCAGTGGTTATGGGATTTGATTTTATTGTGATGGCGCCCCTCCTACTGTCTCACTGCAGCTTCTCCTTTGTCCTTGGATGTGGGGTATCTTTTTTGGTGAGTTCCAGTGTCTTCCTGTCGATGATTATTCAGCAGTTAGTTGTCATTCTGGTGCTCTCGCAAGAAGAAGTGAGTGCACGTCCTTCTATTCTGCCATCTTGAACCAACCCCTGCATGTATTAGTAGTTTTAATCTTTACCCAATCTTGTAGACAAAAGAGAGGATCTGTGTCTTGCCCAAGGTTGAAACAGCCAGTAATGACAGAACCAGTAATGACAGCTGGCCAGGCAGCTGGCTCCAGAGTTCATGTTCTTAACTAGCTTAAGTAGGGTTTGGCTGGATTCAGGGGTTGAAACAGTGCTATGAGACTGCTTGGCTTGGCCTGCATCTCAGAGCTTCCTTCCTAAGGTGGGCTCCTCTGTGTGTCTCCATGGTGACAAGCCCACACTGACCTCAGAGAGGTCTTCCCAACAGCTCTAGCCTAAGTCCTGGGGACTGACAGGTCTGGTCTGGGTCATGTGCCCTCTCCTAGGGCAGGGTCAGCCTCTTGAGAACACTGCAGGAGTACTACAGAAGGGAGAAAAGTGTTTTCTCAGAGGAAGGGATGTCTACACCAAAGACCAGAGTTAATTGTGACCAAGGGTCAAAGTTAAAACCGGGTAATGGAATTCCTATGTCGACGAAAATAATCAACAAACAATCAATAATTAGAAAAGAGTTTTAATTGCGCCAAACTGAGGACTAGCCCGGAAGCCTGGTTCCCAGATTACTCTAAGAAACTGCTCTGGAGAAGCAGGTTTTCAGCACAGTTTTATATCTTGTCAGAACAAAGAACATTAAACAAGTCAGGGATACATTTCTTCAAGGTTTCAAAAAAACACCAATGCATACACATACAGCACATACAGTAATGGCCTTGGCACCTGGGAAGGGAGTCTTATCATCAAAGGAGGACCAGCATTGGCGTTCCAGGAAGAGGGGCATTTAATCTTTATTTTTAAAATGGACATTCTTTACATCTGGTCAATGTGCCCTTTTCTTTAATAATTAAAGCAGATGTACAGGGTTTCCCTGGTGGCACAGTGGTTAAGAATCCGTCTGCCAATGCAGGGGACACGGGTTCAAGCCCTGGTCCGGGAAGATTCCACATGCCGCGGAGCAACAAAGCCTGTGCGCTACAGCTACTGAGCCTGCGCTCTAGGGCCCACGAGCCACAACTACTGAGCCTGCGTGCCACAACTACTGAAGCCCCCGCACCTAGAGCCTGTGTTCCGCAACGAGAAGGCACCGCAATGAGAAGCCCACACACCACAACGAAGAGAAGCCCCCGCTCGGCGCAACTAAAGAATGCCCGCGCGCAGCAACGAAGACCCAATGCAGCCAAAAATAAATAAATAAATAATTTAATTAAAAAAAATAAAACAGATGTACAAAGTAGGTTTGATAGGCCACAAACAGGCTATTTTAGTTAGCATAAAATTCAAGTTAACTCATGTAGAAGCCAGAATGATTTCCCTATATCTCAATATGTAAAAATTTCTTTTATCACCTGCTATGTGCCAGGTGTTTGCAAGGCATTGGGGAGCAACTATGACATGGTTGTAGCCCCCCGTCAACTGGGAGAGCACAGGCAAAAGGAAAATTGTAACACAGAGTAACTGGAGCCCAAGGAGAAGGGAATAATTGATGAGGAGGTAAGCAGGAACCAAATCCAGAAAGCCTGGCAAGGCCAATTAATAACTACCACTGCTTGAATGTGCGAGGCACTAGCCTAAACAACTGGTATACACTTATCTTCACTCTGGTACCCACTGTGTCACATATGAGGAAACTGATACTTAGAACAATGAAATAACTTGCCCAAGGAATCCAGATTGATGGAGCCAGGATTCAATAGTCTATAAACACCATGGATTTAACCACATTGCTAAGGGAAGGCCAGCAAAGGTCACAGTCAAATTTATTTTTTCCCCAAAAGTAATCCACAGTCAAAATGAAATTTCTTGGTTGGTAGCAATCTGATATCATACATCTATCATTTCGGTGCACAACACACACATTGAAGAACTTATTTAATGGGCCCTAGCAATGAAGATGTGGTCATTAAATACCGGATATTTTCCAACCTGCTTTTAAGTATCATCAATACGGTCTGCAAGAAGTGCATTTAAAATATCAGGGGGGAAAAAAAAGCTGAAAGGCATTCGGATCCAAATACAAAGGCCCTGAAACCACCAAAGGGGAAACTGATCTGACCCGAACATACTACATATGGAAACCCTGGAATGGTTACGATGCTCTCGGGAATATTCAATTACAAGGGAGACCCAGCACTGACCTTTTTACAAGGAGACAATCAACAGAAGACTGTATTTGATAAGAGGAATTCACTTCCTGTTAACAAGGCTTCTAACCCTGTACAAGCAAAAGGAGAAGGGAGGGCAAAGACCCCAGTTGGCTTTGAAGAGATAAACCCTGGTTCTTTAGGAGTCTGAAAAGAAAAAGAAAAAAACAAAACGGGAAAAAGGAGGTATTGTGTACAAAGGCCATATGATCCACCCAGTTGTTAAATCCTTTGCTCCAAAGGGTTTGCTACAAGGGCTGAAGAAATGATAGAAATACACCTGTAGAAACTTGACATTCTTTTCTTGAATATTTATTGCATTTCTTCTGCAAACACTCACAACACATAGAGATATTAAAGAGTGCCTACTAATTCAGATTTTACTTCCTGGGTGGCTTTCTGGACTATCCATCCCTGTATTCAACCTACCTCAAGCCACTCTCCCTGGTCCCCACGTACCACAGCAGAATGAAGGGCTGCCCTTTATTCGGTGTTCCCATAACCCCATATGCAGTATCTCTGTTATGGCATTGGATGGAAATCGTCTCCACCACTAGATTCTAACTTACCCCTGTCCTCAGCATTTTAGCAGATGTAGCTGCTCAGAAATTGTTTGTTGACTGAATTAATGAAACGCTTCCATACATTTATAAATACTGCTTTCTACTGTACTAGGTCTCTGTGGTCATTTTTGGCCCAGGAACTCCTCAAGGGCAACGTCATGTCTTATCTTATCTCCATTGCCTCGCATGGTGCCTAACAGTTCCTAGCAGACAGTAGGTGCTCAGCAAAAGTTTGAAGGGTTAAGCACAAAATTTCTCAACATATGACACGGTAGGAAGGAGGCAGGAGAGTAGCAAACAGGATTACTGATGGAGGAAAACTTGTGAATTAGTGACACGGTCTTTTTCAGTTTATGAGCGTGAGTGATGGGAACCGACGGATTTCTGGGAAAGTACAAATTTAGCTTTCACGTTTCTGGCTGGGGGCAATTTCTCACAAGCCGTAAGAAAAGGGCTAACACGAACCACATACGGGTGCTTCACATTTATAACTCCAGAACAAATCCATGAGGCAGGTATAATCCCCGTTGTACAGAAGAGGAAACAGGCCCAGAAAGGTTTATTTCTTGCCTGAGCCCACCCGAGCGGTCAGCGCCAGGCCCAGACTCCACCGCAGGTTCCCGGGCCCGGCCCAGCGGTCCTTTCCTCCTCCTGGGTGGCCTCTAACTCTTTCAAGTTTGCTGGGCGACTCCTGAGGAGGAGGAGGAGGAAGAGGAGGAAAGAAGCTGGGGGCTGAGATGCTTTGGGCATACAGGAGCCACGGGGTTCAGGATGCAGAGCATAAAGGCAACGAAGTGCCCCCTTAGGGCCCCGCACACCCGCCCGCGCCATTCGCCGGCATCGGTAAGCTTGATCCTTCTGGGCTTCCGTAGTTCGGAACAAAACTGGATATCTTTAGGTGGGGAAGGATAAATATTTTGAAATTCAAATCATGTTTGCGGATTTGAGCACTGAGATAGCAAAGCCAAACCCTCCGTACGTTCTCACGAACTAAAACAGCGAAGACAACACAGTCTCTCCCCTTCACAAAAGGAAATCCCTCCCTCCGCCGGCGAACCGATGCCGGAAGTTCCGGTGGGCTTGACGTCACTACCGCCCAGTTTCTGGGAGGTGCTAAGATGGACGCTCTACAGGCTCGGGAGCGACTCCGGCGGAGATACCTGTTCCCGCGGGACGTGGAGGTTCAGCTGGACCGCGAGGGCTACGCCGGGCCGGGTGAGGCACCCCCCGCCCTGGCGCGCTCCGAGTCGCGCCGAGGTTCCCGGAGCCGAGGCGCCGGACACGGCCGGCCCCGCGGGCCTCCCGCAGCCCTACCCAGTCAGGAGGGACCGGGTTTCGTTTTTCCAAGGCTTACCAAGTAGTTTTGCAAGTCGGGTATTTACTATCGTAAAAGACCCTTAGAGATCAGGTAGCCCTGCGCATCTTGGTCTTCAGGATTCCTAGGAGAGCTGGTTTAACACCTGTTTGGGAACATCCATTAAAATAAAAAATATCCACAGATTGCATTTGTAAGAACCTAACAGAGGAGCGTACTCGTAGCAGTACACAAGGGCGTGTGTGCAAAGTCTTTCATCTCAGCTTTGCTTGTAATAGCGAACGACTGGAAACATCTAATTGTCCGTCAGCAGGGAGCTGGTTAAATACACTTGGCTGTTTATACGTGACACAGCAGGCAGACTTTTATGTACCAATGTGGATGCTTTTCAGAGGGAGGCGCAGAACAACGTATGGTATGCCACCATTTGTGTTCAAACCAGATAACATGCTGTGTGTGTTTACCTGTAGATGCATAGAATATGCAAGAATTCAGTAGACGTTATTACTGGTAGCTGCTTTGGGGCTGGGGAACTGGGGTTAAGGATAAAGAGAGAGGTTTCACCTTAGATCTTTTTGTCCTGTATGTTGTAAATCTTGTGTATTTATTATTTTTAAAAAGTAAACGCAGAAAGCATCATGCGCAGGCATGCTGGTTTCTAAATTTTGAGGGTGTCTCGCAGAATTTGTATTATGAATAAGCTTCCCAGGAATTCTGATGGTCAGCTAAAAGCTCGGGAACCTTGGCTACATACTAGTGGTTCTCACATGAACTGAGAGAGAGGGCATGTCAGTCACATGGGGAACTTGTTAGACCCCATTTGACCCATTCTTTCAGATTGGGTCCCGAATGGAAGGAATTTGACTTGTCCATCACCTGTCTAAGACAGTACCATGT
Organism: Balaenoptera borealis; assembly: GCF_965194805.1. Lineage (NCBI taxonomy): Eukaryota > Metazoa > Chordata > Mammalia > Artiodactyla > Balaenopteridae > Balaenoptera > Balaenoptera borealis. The sequence continues at coordinate 113,041,926 of NC_138861.1, read as the reverse complement.
TGGGACTGGACCTCCAGTGTGCCCTTTCCACTTTTGAGCTGCCCCAGAAGGTTGTGTTTGTTTAAAAAATTAAAATATGTAGTTTAAGTAGTGTTTTTGGAAAATCAAGTCCATTTTGTGTTCTAATGTTTGCCACTTGCATTTTTCTTAATTAACAGGACTAATCACTTTCCTAGACTATATATGAAGCATAGCATTAAAATTCCTATACTACCAGATGACATTATTCTTTCCAAAAGACTATGTAAATAAATTTGGTTGCAAAACTCATTTAGTGGCAAAAAAGTTGACTATATTGGACAGGTTTTATGGCAGGCTCCTATTAATTATTTCTAAAAATATAAACCTATTTTGGTGGTTTTACAGAAGAAATTGGTACTGTAATGGGAGAGAATGTGGTTCTTAGAAAGCTCTAGGAAGTTATTTTATTTGACTTAAAATAGGTGTAATTTAAAAAAAAAGAAAAAAAGGGGGAATTCCCTGGCAGTCCAGTAGTTAGGACTCCGCGCTTTCACTGCCGAGGGAGCAGGTTCAGCCCCCGGTTGGGGAACTAAAATCCTGTAAGCGGCACGGCGTGGCCAAAAAAAAAAAAAGGCATAATTTTTCCTGTGAAGTTAATGGTTACTTCATAAGTTGAACTCTCCGTTATTTGCAGAAACCTCTACACCTGTTGAGAAAAAGGAGAAACCTCTTCCAAGACTTAATATCCATTCTGGATTCTGGATTTTGGCATCCATTGCTGTGACCTATTATGTTGATTTCTTTCAAGCCGTTAAAGAAAACTTTCACACCAATAGGTAAGAAAACTTTATTGCTTCGTAAGTTAAACACGTGTGTTTTATTTTTCACATTTTGTGAGCCGAATTCTTCAAACGCTTAGTAGGCACCTACTTTCTGCCGGGCATGGTGTTGGAGGTGCTGGTGACGCAGAGTTGAAAAAGAGAGTGTGTATTCTGGGCACATACCGCAGAGTGGGTGAGGCTGGAAATTATTTCATTGGGCTTTTACAGCACAGGTGTTTTCTGGATGAGGACGGTAGTGAATTTAAGAAGGACCTAATCCATTTGTAAACCATGCAGAGAGAATGACTGAAGGTCTTTAAGAAGGTCAAGTACACGAGCACTGGGAGGAGGGAATGAGAATTGTGTGGTGGGTGGGAATTGGGTCTCAGAGCTCGTTTTCAGAGAATAGTTACAGCCAACAAGGTAATTACATGTACAGGCTGTGATTGAATTAGAGTTGAGGTCACTGGTGGGAGGAGTCAGGAGCTTTAAGGCAGGATGTCAAATAGTCCTTCGTTCATGAGGCTTGAAATCTCTGTAGTATAATCCAGGAGTTGACATGGAGGGGAAGGTTGTTCATCACACTCCTGAGTCCTCACTGAACATTGGAGAGTGTTCTGGAGGCCCCTAGGTAACAGAAAAAGAGGGAGAGGTGTTGGTGAGCATTGGAGCTGGCATCGAGAGGGGTGGTTTGCTTAAAGTGCAAGTGTAATTGTTTGGAAGTACCAGCGGGGCTAGAAAGGTGCAGACGGGACTGTTTGATCCGGTGATATCGTTGGGGATTGGGGGACACACAGTCTCTCCCGCAGAGGCCCTCAGGAAGAGCAGTGACTGCTGGAGGGGTGCCTGAGGAGAGTAAGGGAGCAGGTGGTCCGGGGAAAGCAGGTGGGGGACGGGGGTGGGGATGTTATGTAAACTATGGGAGGGAGAGAGCTTGTTTCCGTTCCTTACTTCCACAAGCAGGAGCTTTCCCTAAACACTGCCATCTTCTGGCCCTTCCCCTCACTGGCTCCTTCCCTGGGAGGTGCTAGACCTCCTGATAGGGTTTGGGATGAAGAACCAGACGTGTAGCTCAGCACCTTCTTCCTCTTGGGAGCCAGCTGCCCATGGGAAGCACAGATTCTGGGCTGTTTTTCTGCACCGTTGTTTTATGGGGCGACCCTGACATGAGAAGGTCTCTAGGTTTTCACTGTGACTTGAAACCCAGTGGGTAAGTCTGTCTGTTTCTGGGTCTCAGTGTGAGGAAGAACGTTGTCACCATTCACCAAAGCTGTCTTCTTTTTGTAGCTCCATCAGTAAAAAAGCTGACAGTTGGTCTTTATCAGTCTGGTTCCTTTGTGTCTTTCACTTGGTCTAGAACTTGGGCTGGGAAAAGAAGGGATGGATGTTTCAGGCACCATCAGTAGCACCTGCTGCTTCGTTCATGAAATATCTCATGAGAGCCTGAGAGGTACCCAGTTATGGTGACAGTGATGAACAAGGCACATTTCTCACCCTCCACCAGCTCATTTTAGGCTGTGATAGATGAGTAAGTCATGTGGTGCGTACTGTTTGCGTGTACGAGTGTATGTGCGGGATACCGTGGGTGCACCTAGAAGGGGCACCAGTCCAGCCAACCTCAGGAGGTAGGCCTTTCTGAGGTTTCAGGAGAGATGAGAGGGTTTTTCCATTTGTGTCCTATGTATCCTTGTATATGAGAATACTAAGTATTCTTAGTAGTTAAAGGAGATGGTGAGGTAAGGAATAGCTCACTACACTGTAAGGTGTTTGGGGGCGCCCACAGGAGTAGTGGCACCCAGTAGCCCACCGGTGGTGTGTGACAGAGCCTGGACTCAGCCTCTGGACCAGGACTGGGGGGCATGAAAAGAAAGTGGGAGTCATAGGCCTGTCCTCAAAGAAGTGTCAGCTTAGAGGAAACGAGACAGAAACGCATGGTCGAAGGCTGAGGATTTTGAGTAGAGTAGTGTTGCATTCTTGCTGAGGCCTCGCTAAGCAGCGGGGAGTTGGGGCGGCTGTGGCGGGAGAGCGCTACCCACAGACAGTACGTGCAGGCTGCCTTCTGCTTTCTCGAAAAGGGTTCATTCCTCTGATTTTCCAAATCTGGCCTCCTCCCATGACCAGCAGGGGCTGGAAGGAAGGGACTGATGAGCTTTTTCTCACACACACTGAGCCAGGTCTTGTGTGGAGTTGGAAGGAGCAAAAAGCCATTGTCCCTTGGGGGAGGACTGGAGATATTCTAGGAACGGAAGGGTGTCATTTAGAAATCTTTTACGAGAGGCAGTATGAATTAACTCCTTCCAAATTAATTTTCAGTATTTCAAGAAACCCTGCTGAACTTGGAGGAGTTGATGGTATCTGTTGAAATCTTTATTACTCTCACACTCAAAACTTCAGAAACAACCAGAAAGCTGCTAGCTTTCCTGTATGTTTAAAGAAAACGTCATTTTTTTGTCGGTTAGTTTATGAAAGTGTGTGTGTGTGTGTGTGTGTGTGTGTGTGTGTGCGCGCGCGCGCATGTGTGTTTAAAGTCTTACTTTTTCATCCTTTCATGTGTCTCACTCTCATCCTTACCTACCCATCTCCTATTAGATCTAGACTTTCTGCAAGCTGGGATTGAGTAACTGTGCGTCCCTCTGCCCCTTCCCCAGTTGATATTCTTCTTAGAAATAGATATTTAGTCTATTAATGAAAACTTTTAAGATATCTGATTTGTTAAGTGCTGTCAATTAGCACTTCTTTTTTAAACCACTTTATTTTTGTGTACATGTTTGCTTAACAGTCACTGAATTTCTAGTCAGCTTCAGGGATCTGAAGAGCCTTTATAAGTAGTTTATATTGTCTAGACCCAAGGTATGCTGCACACAGTCTGTAGCAAAATTGCAAATAACATCTTTCTAAAGATAGGCATAGAAATTCTGATTCAGTAAGTTAAGATGCTTCCTTTCTCTAGTAGCAGGGCTGAGTCATACCTGGCTGGTAGGCCCTGTGTTATGGGACAGGACTCAAAATTCAAATCACCTGTATTCAAGGGTAAACTTACAAAACTTTTGTCAGATACATGCACTGTCAAAAGTGGGGTCACTGCTATTGATATGGTAAGCCAGCAACGATATGAGCCTATGTCACATTTAAGATGTGTCAAAAAAGATTATTTACTATTAGGCTGCAGAGGATGTAAAAGAGGATAATAGAAGGGTATTATTTTTGTCTCTACAGTTGGTTTCTGTTTGGTGGTGCCTTGTTGCTTGTTAGCTTATCGATTGCATTTTACTGCATAGTCTATCTGGAATGGTATTGTGGAATTGAAGATTATGATATCAAGTATCCAACGCTGATACCTATTACAACTGCTACTTTTATTGTAGCAGGAGTTTGGTAAGTTACCTTTGGAATGAAAATTTTTTTGATCAGGTAATGATGTACATGGTACAAAATTCAAGAGGGGAAAAAAAAAAAGGGAATAATGGGAAAACAGTCTCCTTGATTCCCTTTTCAGTAGTATCTTTCTTTACTTATATATTTAGTTATTTAAAATACAAATGGTGACATGCTATATATGTATATTGCATTTTGCTTTTTAAATCATTTTCATTGTGAAGTATAATACAGACAGAAAAGTGGAAGAATCTAAGATGTACAGCTGAATTATCATGCAGTGAGCCTTGGTGTAAACCCTAACGAGGTCAAGAGAAAGATCTGTTCTAGCCACCTCTAACCCCTTCCATGCCCCCTCTGACCCCTTCCATGCCCCCTCCCAGTCACTCTACCTTCATTCCTGCCCGCAGGTAAACACTGTCCCCACCTTCATGGTAATTGCTTTCTTTTGCATCTCTTATAGAAATGGGTTCATATAGTATGTATTCTTTTACATTTGACTGTTTACATGCAACATTATGTATGATTCATCCATATTGTGCATAACAGGTGCTCGTTTTCATTGCTGTTCAGCATTCCGTCTTATAACCAAGTCCCAGTTTATCTGTTCTGCTGTTGATAGCATTTGGATTGTTTCCAGTTTGGGGTTATTATGAGTGATGCTGTTAAGAACATTCTTGTGTATGTCTTGTGTGCCTGTGTGTGTTTCTGTTGGATGTATATGTACATGCATACATATATACATATCTCTAGAAGGGAAATCGTTGGCTCATCGGGTATGCATACCTCCAACTCTAGTAAATAGTGCCAAACTGTTTTCCAGAGTGATCTTTTTTTTTTTTTTTAAATTGAGTTTGGAATTCTTCCATACCAGTACATATAGATGTGTCTCATTCTTTTTAACAGTTACATCATTATCACTGCATGGACATATCATGATTTATTTAACCAGCTCCCTGTTTTTTTTATTCTTTCGCTGTTATAGATAATGCCACAATTAACATCATTTTTCATAAGCTAAGAGGTTCTCAGTGAAAAGTTTTTTTTATGTTTTTAAAAGTATTTTATAACTTGCTCATTAAAGAAAAATCTGTAAATTACAGAAAAACACAAAGGAAGTAAATCCCATGATCCTGCCAACCAGAGAGAAAACTACACTGAATATTGTGTATGGCCTTTTAGGTTTTTTTCCTCTCTTTATATTAATTGCATTTTAATTTGGGGAAAACCACACACCTTTGTACATATTCAGTTTAAATGTATTTTTTCTATTATATATTTTCTGTAGTTGAAGTTTATGGGTGTTTGACATATGTTACATTGTGATGCGGTTTTTTATTAACCCTTTGGTGATGAGTGTAGACAGTTGTCTTATTTTACAATTTCTTATAAGGCTAATGTCACCCCCAGAAATGTTATTGTATTTTTAAGAACAGTAGGATTATAGCTATTTAAATTTCTACTTCTCAAAATATTATGTTAGTCATTAACTATCTGAAACATTTATTTGATTGACTATAATTTTCCTTTATTCTGCTCTTAAAAATTCAGTTCATAAAAATCATTGCACTTAGAAAGTGTGTTATTCTTACCTTGGTGACAGGAATAGTGTTTTTCTCAATGGAAAGTTTAATAGCAGCTTATAAATGATTACTTTTTCATTCTGTTTCTAACAGAAAAATACTTTAACCGTCTATTTTTTTTTTTTTTTTTTTTTTTTTTTACCATTATAGTTTGGTAGTGTGTGAGATCGTAAAAGCAGGCTGTAGTCATTTTATTTCGTGTTCCTTTACAGATACTAATGTTAAGAGACTGAAGTCTCTGTTAAGCCAGGCCAGCTCTCGTTAGAGGAGCTTTAGTGATTCCAGTTCTGAGTACTTTGTGAAGAAATTGTGATATTTCCAATATTGGCTAAATCACATATCTGAGAAACATGATTTATATATAGAAAGTTACTGGCTGAATGAACTTTCCCAAACCGGGTAAAAGTGAGTCCTTTAAATCTAGATTCTACAGTAGAATATAGTTGTATAGAGTATAGCTATAGTTGTGAACTGTGTGGCTGTTTTGTCCTTTTCTTTTCAGCTTCAATGTTGCTTTATGGCATGTGTGGTCATTTTTCACTCCACTGCTGTTGTTTACCCAGTTTATGGGGGTTGTAATGTTGATCTCACTCCTTGGATGATTTCTAAAGGTAAGATTTCTGGAATGGTATTTCTAATAATGAATGCATTTGAAAAAGTCTTTCATGATAATTTTCAGTGGACATAGCAATAGCAGACTAGTAAATTATTTCAGTCATGTTTACACGAGAGCTGTTCATCCATTGAACTCTGAGGTAGAAGGGACTGTGATCCCTTCCCATTTGCATAATTTAGTTCTAAGGGACTACTTTTTCGAGAAGGCACCCTGACCTTCCTAGATCTCATGAAGAGAGTATTTGCACCTTCCAATATGGATAAGTTCACACATTGATCCATTTTCTATTGCAGTAGACTTCCATCTACTTCTATACAGATGACTATTGGCTAGATCGTTCTTAGTTAATGGGAATATGGGAAGAATGGGCAATTTTACCCAGTTGAGAAGAAAAGTCTGTTTTCTAACTGTCCTGGCTGCCTCATAAAAATCTGATGGATGGCACATCAGCCTTTTCCTTCCATGTTATTTATAGAATTTCTGCTTCCCCAGAGACCACTGTGTCCCTGGGCCTGCTGCCTTCACAATGGGGTCTATTTGCTAATTGTCAGATAACTCATTTATTGAATAAGTATGTGTTCAGAGTACTCACTGTATATGCTTAGGGACATGGTGAAAAAGACAGACGGTCCCTCTCTTCATGTTGCTTATGTTAGAACTTGGAGAAAATCTACTCCATATGTCAGTTTACTTACCTGTAAACTTGAAAACTGAGACCCAGAGGAGTAAACTTGAAAACTAAGACCCAGAGAAGTAAACTTGGAAAACTGAGGCCTAGAGAAGAAAAAGTTAATGCACTCAATTATTGGGGTGCAAAAGAAAACTGACATTTCAGCTCGCAGACAGCATGTTCTCCCTTTGGAGTTTTAAAGGAAAGTCCCTATAACCAGCTAAAGAAGAAATGGATGTCCTCTCATTGTTGCTAGTCTGAAAATAGCTGCTAGCACACACATGCTGATGTGCAGAGGCCCCTCCACACATTGTGCTGTGTCTAGGACCGTTTGGACTCTCACAGTATGTCCTCTGTCCCTGTTGACCTGTCGCCACAAGAACATTCCCTCATCTGACCCTGTCCCCTTTGAATTTCTGGCTGTTCGGTATTGAGTTTTTCCACATGTTCAGGAGCTTTTGACTTATTGCCGACATCAACTTATAATTGCTAACAGAGAGCCAGAGAGTGTTGTAGGCAGGGAGATTGAACTGTGCTTTTCAGTATTAAATCCAACAGCCTGAGATAGAATGTCTCGCTTGGGTTTTCTTTCAGGTGTAAGGGCATGTCAGTTTAAAGTGAATGATTAACATCCTGCTAGCTGAAAGCACCGCAGACATAATGGAAAAGCTACAGTGTGTTTTGCATCTATGAAGTGAATGGTTTCCTTGGAAGAATTGTAACTTTATAGCTCTGTAGTTGAAATCAGAATAAATTATATTTCATTTGCATATTCCTAAACTCATTATCGAATTTTTCAGATTCAAAGTAGAAATATTCTATTCAAGACAGAAATAACTAATTTGCAGTGTTAATCTGTTTGGATCATTGGAGAAACTGCTGGTGTAAAAATTTAAATGAATTTTCATTAGAGATGCATAATGTACTCCGGATAGTGTAGAGATGTTGTTCACTCTTCCATTTAAGGGGGGGCAGTTCAGTGTATGAGATGACTGGCTGTGTATAAGGAATGATAGTGTCATGTGCCTTTAACCCAACTTCAGCAATTCCTATATAATACCATTTTTATAATAGTTTTGTTAGGAGGATGACCAGTTGAAAGGATTTTGTGTTTTCCCATCACTTAAGATTTTATCACTGTGTAAATTACTGGGTTTTTAGCACTTGTTTAACATACGAACTTTTAATCATCTTAAGTACGTGTAATTTTTTTCTTAATATTTAAATAAAGTATTTCTATAACTTTCTTGTGGGTTTTGTTAATACAGACTTTGGAATTGTTTCTGTCTTCAGCTATTAGCACTTTCACTATAGAAATAAGGCTTCTTTTTAGAGAAGGCTACTCTGCTTTTCAAAGACCAATGGAAGACAGTATTTGCACTTTCAAATGCAAATATGTTTACATTAAACCTAAACATCGTAAGCATTGTGACATTTTAAGTACCTTATGTTGGTTTCTGCGCTCCCCACCCCCAAGGGGCTTCAGGTGACGATATGTTTCAGTCAGCACTTGTGTCTGGCTGGGATCACACCCTGCAGTAGTAGTTAATCTTGACCTTGAGTAGCAGTTAATCTTTCTCCAGCTGTGAGGCAGGAACAATATCTGTGTTGTTGGGTTGCGGGTGATAAGAATAATGTTTATGAAACACCTACTACAGTGCCTGGCACACAGTAGGTGCTCACTCAATAAATGGTTATGGAGAGGGAATGAAAGACAAAGTAGATCAAAGAGCAGGAATGGGAAGAGGCAGGCATGATCGGTAAACAGAATCAAGCCCAGTTTGTGTACATATGCATGTGAGGGTGTGTGGAGAGAGTCATTTAAAGTAAGGAGCAAAGTCTGGCGAAGGTCAGAATCAGGTGGCCAAGTCAGTCAGTGACGTGAGGATCCAGTGCAAGGCTGAGGTTGCAAACCCAGGAAGTAGGATTAGAGCACTGATTCAGACCCTCCGGAGGGAACTTGTGGGGGGCCAAGGGACGTACCCCTGTGACAACTCCCACAGAGTCTTTGGGCAGATTCTACAAGAAATCCTTCCTTCCCTCCCTCCCTTCCTTCCATTTTTCTTTTCTTGAAAAGTAGTTTTACTGTTGATACTTGGATAGAAACCTAAGGCTGGGATTTTCTGTGTAATACAGTCATTAGAATCCAGTTAGCCAAGTGCTGATACTGTGGTATAGCTAGGGTGGTAAGGAGATGATTCTGTTACAAAGAGACATCTGAATAAATTTGTTTAAACAGGACCATGCCTGGTCCCTGTGCCCATTAAATAAGTGCTGTGCAGACTATTTGTGGGTCTTTTCCTATTGTTATAATTATTATTATTTTTTAAAATTTATTTATTTATTTTTGGCTGTGTTGGGTCTTCGTTTCTGTGCGAGGGCTTTCTCCAGTTGCGGCGAGCGGGGGCCACTCTTCATCGCGGTGCGCGGGCCTCTCACTGTCGCGGCCTCTCTTGTTGCGGAGCACAGGCTCCAGATGCGCAGGCTCAGTAGTTGTGGCTCACGGGCCCAGTTGCTCCGCGGCATGTGGGATCTTCCCAGACCAGGGCTCGAACCCGTGTCCCCTGCATTGGCAGGCAGATTCTCAACCATTGCGCCACCAGGGAAGCCCTTGTTATAATTATTAAATAAAAACTGTGTCAAGCAGTGTTGTTGCTGCTTCTAAACAAGCCTGTGGGAGGAGCATCCACTCAGAATAGTAATGAATAACGGAATTAACAGTTGTGAATGTTTATCGTGAAGGTCAGGGATATGGTAGAAGCAAGTGTGTGCTCTTAAAAATGTCCCTGACTGACAATCCCAAGTGTCAAGACCGAGTCTTCCACCCGGGTTGCACACTGGTTGCCTCAGGCCTGCTGCTCAGAGGTTCCCATTGCAGCTGGTGACAAGGCTGTCTTGTGAAGAGTCCTCCAGGTGATTCTGATGTGCAGGCTTGTTCCAGAACTATCCTGTTCCAATCACTTTGGGCAGAGACATCTCTGCAGAAGCTAGAATGTTCGAATTGTCAGGGAACACAGAGATAGCAGAATCGAACTTAGCTCCCTAGGGTAAAAACCAGATTGAGGCTCCCTCCAAATCTGTGTCTGGGACCTAGCTTGGGAGGCAATGGTCTTTCTAGGAGACTTAATAGCATTTAACATGCTGGCTGTCTCAGGGTTCTTTGGTTTTATACAACAACAACAAGAAAAGGTCTCTGGCTATGCTTAAGCAAAAGAGAAACACATTGGAAAGGAATCGAGGGAAAAGCTAAGAGCCAAATCTTTGTAAGTAGAATCATTTGGGGAGGTGGGGCGGGGTGGTCCTAGGTAATAGGGGTTATTAGATGCCCTCTTCTGTGGCCACAGTTAGGATAACTGCCCTTCACTTAAAAATATTTTAAAGACTTTGATTCAGCTCAGTGTTTCTTGAGGTGGGAAAGAGCTTGGTAGATTTTAAGAAATGTTTACATAGAATTCATAAAAATAAATAACAATCAGGAATATTTCGCATACACTAAGGACTAATTTGAAAGAAGCCAAATTGCAGGCTCGGTCAAGGGAAGATTGGGAGTTGAACAGAAGAGTGAATTATTCCTAAAAAGGCCACAAAGATCTCTTCTAAGTCTCTCAGATTCAATTCTGAAGTTGAGGAATGGGATTTTCCCAATTCGGCAGAAATGTAATGTGTAGCTATTTTATTTCTAAAGCAATGTGAGCACCTAGCTTTTAGTAGAGCTGTAGCTTTGGCAAACCTTATTATACCTCACTTTGGGTATATTCATGATGCCTTGAGATGCATCATTCCTATCCACATACAAATGTGTTGTGCTATTTACCATCTTCAAACAAACACCCAAGATAGGGCTCCCTCATGCTTCTCCAGTTATTAACCACTTTTTGGGTCCCCTTTACAGCAAAACTCCACCGAAGAATTCTCTAGGCTCATGATATCCAATTGTGTTCCTCATTAAAAAAAATTGTATTATGACGTATGGACGCAGAAGAGTGTGTATAATGTTCCTTTATGTATAAAAATAGAGTCCAAAAGGATGTCAGGAACTTGGCCCCTCCCCAGCCCACACTCAGGAATAGGAGTGGACCCTGGAGTTCATTCAGCTCACTGCTTCCCTTGCTCCCGCACGCCCAGCCCTCAGCCTGATCCCCACTCTCTCTCAGGACCAGCAGGACTCCTCGTAATCCCTCCACCCCTGTCATGGTGCCACCACAAAACCTGGGATTCCTTCTCATACCCTGGGCTGACTTCCACGTGCATCTGTCTGTATGTTCCGGTTATCACCTATCACTGCATAACAAACCACGCCAAAACGAAGTGCCTTAGGACAACCACCACCCTTTATTTTGCTCAGGAATCTGAAATTTGAGCAGGAATTGATAGGAACAGCTTGTTATGCATGGGGTGACTCAACTGGGACTGGACGGTCCACTTCCAAGGTGGTTCCCTCGTGGTTGGCGAGATGGTGCTGGCCGCCAATTTCACTCCGCCTGGACCTCTTCATGGGCCGCTTGGGTTTCCTCATGGCATAGTAGCTGGGATTCAAGGGTGAGCTTTTACGTTAGTTTTCTGTTGCTGCTGTAACAGATTGCCACCAATAGCGCTAAAAATGACAGAAATGGATTATCTCACGGTTCCTTGGTTAGAAGTCTAATATGGGTCTTGGCAGGGCTACATCCCTTTCTGGAGGCTCTTAGGGGAGAGTCCACGTCCTTGTTCTTTCAGGCCGTTGGCAGAATTCAGTCCCTTGAAGCTGAAGGCCTGAGATCCCCATTTCCCAGCTGGCTGGCAGCTGAGGGCCGTTCTCAGCTTGGAGACACCAGCCACGTGCATTTCTTGCTTGTGTAGCCTTCTTCCTCCATCTTCAAAGCCTAGGACAGTGGGTCAACACATCCCTCTTATACTTTGAAATGCTCCTGCCTCTTCTTCCATTGCCACATTGCTCTGACCCACTCTTCTGCTGCCTCCTTCACTCCTAAGGGTCCGTGTGAATACATTGGGCCCACCCACCTGGGTCACCCAACATCATCTCCGTGTTTTAAAATCCTTACTTCATTTCAGTGTTCCTTTTGCCAGGTAACACAACATATTTATAGGTTCCAGGGAGTAGGGTGTGGACGTCTTTGGGGCCATTACTCCACCTACCACGGTGTTCCTAGAGACAGGAAATGGAAGCTACTGCTTAAAGCGTGGGCTCAGAAGCTGAGAGTGTCACTTCCATCCTATGCTACTGGTCAAGCAGTCACAGATCCCCTATTTAAGGGGAGGGGACATGGCTTTGCCCCATCCTCAAGGAGGAGTACCAAAAAATTTGGAGGTCGTGTTTTAAAATTGCCATAGTCTAGCAGCCACTGTGGAGAGCAGTAGGGAATTTCCTTAAAAAACTAAAAAAAAGTTGCCATATGATCCAGCAATCCCACTCCTGGGCGTATATCCTGAGAAAACTTGAATTCTAAAAGATACATGCACCCCAGTGCTCATAGCAGCACTATTCACAACAGCCAAGTCATGGAAGCAACCTAAATGTCCATCAACAGATGAATGGATGAAGAAGATGTGTATAAATACAATGGAATACTACTCAGCCATAAAAAAAGAATGAGATAATGCTGTTTGCAGCAACATGGATGGACCTAGAGATTATCATACTAAGTGAAGTAAGTCAGACAGAAAAAGACAAATATCAATGTCATATGATATCACTTATGTGTGGAATCTAAAATATGATACAAATGAACTTATTTACAAAACAGAAACAGACGCAGACATAGAAAAGAAACATACGGTTACCAAAGGGGAATGGGGATGGGGGAGGAATAAATTAGGAGTTTGGGATTAACAGGTACACACTACTATATGTAAAATAGATAAACAACAAAGTCCTATTGTATAGCACAAGGAACTATATTCAATATCTTGTATAAACCATAATGGAAAAGAATATGAAAAAGAATTTTATATATATATATGAGATTCACTTTGCTGTACAACAGAAACTAACACATTGTAAGTCAACTATATTTCAATAAAAAAAAAAAAGAAAACTGAAAATTGCCACAGTCTAATCTCTGTTCATAAATTCTCTAGATTCCTTCCACATGCAAAAGTCATTTATCCTCAGGAATCACTGAAGTTTCATCCCATTACAGCATCAGGTTCAGGCTTGAGCTCCCGGATCTCATCGTCTAAATCAATAAAAGGGGCCTCATCAGGTGCAAGGTCCTCTCAATCTGCACACCTTTAAAGGTAAGTTACCTGCCAATTACACACCAAACATACAGGGGTGAGATAGACATAGGGTGCTCGCAATAACATTCCCGTTCAAAGAGGGGTAACAAGGCACGTGGCCTCTGTTCCCTAAAAATTCTGAAAGCCAGCTGGGCGTATGTCTCCCTCTCTTGATTAGGGACCAGTGCTGCTTCCTAGGACTGTGCAGAGCTTTAGGCTCTACCCTCTGGGCTCTCTTCTGCCCTCTGTGTCATCCTTTTTTTAGTGGAAGCCGGTGGTTCTTCCACTAGAACAAGTCTCAAAGAGTGAGAAGTAGAAGAGCTGCTGCTGCTGCTGCTTTTTTTAAAAAAATATTTTGTTTATTTATTTATTTATGGCTGTGTCGGGTCTTAGTTGTGGCACGAGGGATCTTCCGTTGCGGCACGCGGGCTCTTTGTTGAGGCGCATGGGCTCTCTAGTTGTAGCGCCCGGGCTCAGTAGTTGCGGTGTGTGGGCTTAGTTGCCCCATGACGTGTGGGATCTTAGTTCCCCGACCAGGGATCGAACCTGCATCCCCTGCATTAGAAGGCAGATTCTTAACCAGTGGACCACCAGGGAAGTCCCAGAAGAGCTTCTTGGTAGCATTTAAAGAAATCTTTACCTCCTGCAGCTGGAGGGTAGACATAGCTAGGGATCAGCACAGAACTGAATTGTGAGAGTGGCAGAGTAGCAGAGAAGGCTGAATTCTCAGTCTAGGAAAATATCATCCACCAGAGTCAGAGCCCTGATAGGGAAGGAGCAGGAATTTGAGAATTGGGAAGGGGATAACTGGTGAAATGCACTTGAGAACCTTGCACTCCTAGATTCCTCAGAACCTTCTGGACCTACAGAAGGGCCACCTCTCCCTTACTGGGTGATAGAGCCACTCCTTGCTTGAAGACCATGCTGAGGCCCCAGAGGCGGTAGGAACCTTACAAAGCAATGCTTGGTCACCTCCAGAATTGTCCCCATGTCCCTCCTGGCCACCCATCCATTATTCTGGATCAAATGCTTGCATAGCCTTACTGGGGATGTGCTGGCCTGCTAAGTAGAGAGAGGGATCATATGGCAAAGGTGCTTCAGGACCTGAATGACATATACTGACAAATACTTCAGGAGCCTGTGCCTGGGAGTAAATCATGGTGGTGCTTTATTAAAAGCAGACTATAACATTGGTTAAGGGAGAGTTTGTCAGTGTGGTTGCTCCCTTTTGAAACAGGATTTAACACCCTGGCAAGGGCTTGAAGAGGTGGTTCTAATCCACTGCTGTTATGGTTCTTGGAGACTTGGAAAAAGTCATGGCCCACATTAAACAAAGTAGAGATGCCAGGATCGCCATGACACATTGTAGGGGAAGGGATCAACGGACTCAGGGAAGTGGGCGTGCTCAAATGGGTCCACCACGTAAGATTGGAAAACCTACCAGCTGATCTTTGGAGGACCCCAAAGGCTCTCCATTTATCATGGAGATAAGAAATATGCCAGTAAGAAGGGACAGGCATCATTGAGTTGGTCAACAGTGACTGTCCTCTGTAGGCCATGCTGAGGCAGGAATGCTGTTATAGAACTGGTCTCCCTGGCAGCAGTTGGAATGATAGGATCCCATAATAGTGGAGGCTGCGCCATTTTTGCTTTTCCCAGGCAGGTCTAACAGTGCACCTTCACAGCCTTGCCTCAGAGCTACCTGACTCTTGTTATCTCCCATAATACAGAACTGGATTATCTGACATTCTACACAGCATCGTACTGGTCCACTACACTGATGATCTACAGTCATCGGATCTGATGAGCAGGAAGCAGCCAGTACATTAGATGTCTTATCTGAAACAGGGTGGACGAGAAAACCTACTGAAATTCAGGAGGCTATAACTTTGGTGAAGTCTCTGGGGGTTCAGTGATCTTGAACGTGTTGGCCTATCACCTCCAAGATGAAAGACAAGATGCTGCTCCTTGTTCTTCCTCCCATTAAAAAAGAGGCAAATACTTACGGGGATTTCTAGACGTTGGAGGCAACATAGACTACATCTAAGTGTGTTACTTTGACCTATTTACTGAGGAACTCACGAGGCTGCCCATTTTGAGTGGGTGTTGGAGCAAGAGAAGGCTCGGAAGCATCTCCAGGCTGTAGTGCACACGTTCTCCCACTTGGATCTTATAACCCAACAAAGCCAATGGCACTTGAAGTGTTTGTGGCAAATAGTGATCTTATGTTGGAGACTCTAGCACAAACCACTAGGAGGGTCACAGCACAGACCACAAGGATTTTAGAGCAAATCCATACCTTCTTCTGTAGATTATTATCTCCCTTTTGAGAAATAACTTCTCACTTGCTACTAAGCCCTGGTAGAGACTGAACGTCCATCTATGGCATGGACTGGAGTCGTCTGACCACAAGGTTGGGCATGCCCAGCAGTGATATGTTGTTGAGTAGGAATGATGTAGAAGACTTGAACTTGAGCAGGGTTGAAAACCATGAATAAGTTGCATGCACAGGTGGCTCAGGTTCCTTTGAAACCACTCCTCCTGCATTGTCTCCTTTCCTTTAATTCACACCTATGGTCTCATGGGGTTTTTTTCATGACTGATGAGAAAAAGCTCAGGCTTAGCTTACGGGTGGCTCTATGTGATATGACAACACCAACCATCATGATATGATGTCCAACCACGTGGACAGCTGCAGCATTACAGCCCCACCCAAAGGGATCCCTGAAGGGAAGGGTGGTAAAGGAAAGTCTTCCCAGTGGGCAGAATGTTGAGTGGTACATAGGGTTGTTCACTTTGTCTGGATTGAGAGACGTCCAGAGTACAAATATACATGAACTCATGGATGGTTGCTGACAGGCTACCGGTTTGTCTAGATATTCAGTGACTTGGAAATAAAATCTGAAGATTGGTTACGAGGAGGTTTTGGGGAAAAGTGTGTGGATGGACCTCTCAGAATGGATTCAGGGTATGAAGATTTGCATCTCATGTGAATGCTCACCAGCGGCGTCCCCTACAGAGCAGCGGGATGAAATGGCTGCTCTGTGGGAGTCCGTCAGCCTCGTTGCCTAGCCACCCCAGTGCTTGCTCTACGGGCCCATGTACAAGGTACACGGTGGCAGGAATGGAGGCCGTGCATGTGCTCAGCAACACAGAAATCTCCTCTCCAAGGCTGATGTGGTTAACAGAGTGCTGAGTGCAGAACCTGCTGTGATGATCTGAAAAAATAAAATTTTGGAAACGTCTTCCATTGAGAGGGGGAATCTTTATCCCCTTCCCTTGAATCTGGGTGGGCTTATGACAGCTTTCACCAACATAGGATGCCATAAATGATGCTATGTGGCTTCTCAGGCTAGGTCGTAAAGGCCATACAGCTTTTGCTAGTTCTCTTGGAATGCTTGCTTGCCAGATGTTCCCTCCTGGTATGCTCCCTTTCAAAACCCAGATGCAACGCTGTGAGAGGTTCAAGCCACACATAAAGAAGCCACGTGGAGGTGCTCTGGTCGAGAGTCCCAGCTGAGCCCAGCCTTCGGGTTATCCTATTCCAAGCACCAGAATGTGAGTGAGGAAACCTTTAAATGATTCCAGCCCTGGCCATTGAGTCACCCCCAGCTGTTCAGGTCTTCCCAGGGAGGGACCTAGACATTGTAGACCAGAGAAAAAACAATTCCTGCTGTGTGTCCTCTGCAAATTCTGACCCACAAAATGCAACAAAATGATGGTGGTTATTTACTACTAAGTTGGGTGGTTTAGTATGTCACATTGGAACAGATGCCAGGAGCAGAGGTCAATGCCGAGCTGCCGATGTGGCCCCTTTCCCTGGGGAGACCTGCCTGGTGGGTGTTTAGTTGTATGGCGCCCCTTCCGTCGTGGAGGGGGTGGAGACTTGTCCTTCCTGGATGAGACACACATCCTGAAGATGTATTTGCCTTTCCTTCCCATGGTGCTTCTGCTAGCTTTCCCATCCGTACACTCAGGGAGATTCATATAAAATTGTCAGGGTGTTCTTGGCTTCTGATCAAGGAATTTATTTCCCAGCAAAAGAAATGACCATGGACTCCACCAATCCTCAGGACTTAGCATCCACTCAGAGCCCATATCTAGTGTTTTCCAAAAGATCTGTGTAGGAAAAAATGACATTAGTGGGAAAAGTAGCTAAGTTCGAATAAAGCCTGTAGTTTCGTTAATGGTTTTACATCAGTGTTAATTTCTTCATTTTGACAAGGGTACCATGATGTGTAAGATATTAGGGGAAGCTGGGGGAAGGGTAAATAGGAAAGTCTACACTATCTTTGCAACTCTTCTGTAAATCTAATATTATTTCAAAAGAAAAGGTTAAGAAAAGGAGACCTGGTTTGGACCTCTCCCCAGTGAATGATCACCTTAGTGTAATGCTATATGTCCTTTTGGGGAGCCTTGGAGGAAGATCCCCAGTATATTTGTGCCAGCGTTCCAGAGCTTTTTCTCGAGGAGACCAGCCCCCTCTTCATTCAAGGGTTCCAGGTCTGTGAACTGGCTCAGGTGTGGGAATTGAGAGTTTTTTTGACTCTCTTGCATAATGATTCAAGATAGGTCTCTATTTACCTTCTCTAGAGATTTTCCAGTTATATAGATCCAATAATGCTTTAGTAGGCTGCCTGTTGTAGGTTGAATTATGCCTCCCGAAAGTTATGTTGTAGTCCTAACCCCTGATATCTCTGAATGTGACCTTATTTGGAAATAAGGTCTTTGCAGATGTAATTACCATGTAAGTTAAGACGAGATCATACTGGAGGAGGGTTGGCCCTTAATCCAATATGACTGGTGTCCTTATAAAAGAGGAGAAGAGGCAGACGCAGACAGAGGGAAGATGGCCATGTGATGACAGAGATAATAGATTGGAGTTATGCAACTGTAGGCAAAGGAACGCCGAGGATCGCCGGCAGCCACCAGAAGCTAGAATAGGCAGGGAAGGCTCCTCCCTAGAACCCTCAGAGAGAGCCTGTCCCTGCCGACACCTTGATTTCCAAATTCCAGGCTCCAGAACTGTGAGCCAAGAAATTTCTGTTAAGGAACCCACTTGGTGGTACTTTGCTACAGCGCCCTAGGAAGCTAATACACTGCTCACCTCTCTTATTCTTAGGAACTCTGGGATTACGTAGCCACCGGCAAACATAAGTGGGGCAAAATCTGCTAATTGGCACTCGGGTCCTGTTGCCTATCAGAGTAACTGTGCCCGTGTTATCTGTGGCAGTTAAGCACGTCTGGTTGGCCTCTGCCCCTCTGGGGATTCTGTCATCCTCATTGAAATTGGGGAGCCCCTGTTTCAGGGCAGCATTTCTCAGCATCATCCAAGAGGCGCCGAATTGTCACAGGAGAGCAGCTGCCTGGTCAAGGCATTCCCAGCCCCTTACAACTAGGTGAGCCCTGCGACCAGCTCTCACCGTGGAATGTGGGTGGGGTAACGTGCTCCAGAGGTGAACGCCAGGGGCCTGGATGCCATCAGAGCCCACCATTTCTCACGCCCCCATGTCTGCCCACTGCTGAGCTGGGATCACTCAGAAGACATTGAGGTTCCTGTGCAGTTCAGCCCTTTGAAAAAATGTCATCCACAGAAAGCAGAAAGCAGCATGGGTAAATCTCTCAATCAGTTTTTCCCATTGTCTTGAGTAGAGGGGAAAGGGGACAGACTTCACTTTCTCTCTTTGGTGTCCAGAAACTTACATTTCATTGCTTATTAGAAAGAATTGAGGTAGCCCAGACCAGGGAGTCCCACCTGATTTTCTGATGGGGATTGTGTGTTATCTATCTTTGTATTCTAAGCGAGTTAAGGGTCATGCTAGCTGCTGTAGCAGATACCTTTCCAAATTGCAGTGGCTTAGCACAATAGGAGCTCATGTCTCACTCATGTAAGGTCCAGTTTCAGCAGGGAGAATGTGCTTCACCGGTCACGGGGGGCTCAGGCTGACAGGCTCCGCCGTCTTCAGCACGAGGCTCCAACGTTGCCCTGGGTGTTGGTGTCAACATCTGGCTGGTGGGGGGGGGCGGGGGGGGAGGAGAAAATGGAGGATTGTGTAGGGGTTTTTCATGGGCTAGGGCCCCGAGTGTGTGTGTCACTTCTGTCCGCACCCCACTGTCCAGAACTTAGTCATTTGGTCCACTTAGATGCAAGTTGCACTGGGAAGTGAGTCCCAGGCTGGGCAGACACTTCCCTGTGACAGCTCTATGCTCCGGAAGGGGAGCATGTGTTTAATGGACAGTTGGCAGCCTCTGCCACACAGCGTCAGCTCAGGGTCTGACACATAGTAGGTGCTCAGTAAATAACAAAGGGCCTTAGGTACATTGTATTTGGCGGGCACCTTCCAAAGTGCTTCATATGTATCGACTCATTTTGTCCTCATAGAAACTTGTAAGAGTGGTTACTATTAAGAGCTCCCTTTTACCGATGAGGAAATTGAGGCACAGTGAGTCTTAGTAACTCATCCAGGGTCACACAGCAGGAAGTGATGGAGACAGGAATCAAACCTCGCAGCCTGGCTTTAGAGCTCATCCCCTTAACCACCACTTGGTGCTGCCTTTCCCTCCGCATTCGTGTTGACTTGAGCTGACGTATGAAAAAGAGATAACGGATGTGCACGTGCTTTGTAAACTTGTAGAGTGAAATAAAAGCAGAGGTGGTTTTTATGGGACTCTGGGGCATTCACGGAGCCCTGGCCACTTGTCAGACACTAACTAAGCTCTCTCTCTCCCAGGTTCCTGTGGCATTTGGCATAAACTGTGGGTTTCATCTTGTTGCCCCCAGGCCTGGTCCCATACCTGGCACATGAGAGGTGCTTAGGACCCATTTTTCAATAGATAAAAAGAAAAAAACACATGCTGGGTTTAGAGAACAGAATGAACCAGATGTAGTTCTTGCCTTTAGGGAGCTCAGAATAGGAAAGACAGTTAAAAAATAGATTATGCCATGTGGGAAATAGAGGCATGGAGAGGTGAACAGGTCCCCAGGGGACCACAGAAGGAATAAGCTGGGTGTCTTAGTTTCCTGCGGCTGCCCTAACAAAGACCACACTGGATGGCTTAAGCAACAGAAATTTATAATCTCACAATTCTCAAGACTAGAAATCCAAGATCAAGGTGTCGGAGGGGTTGGTTACTTCTGGGGACTGAGAGGGAAAAAGCTGTTCCAGGCCCCTCCTAGTTTCTGGTAGTCTCAGATAATCCTTGGCTTGCAGGTGACATTCTTTCTATATCTTCACATCCTCTTCCCTCTGTATGTGTCTATCTTCACATTTCCCTTTTTTATAAGGATGCAGTCATATTGGATTGGGACCCACACTAATGACCTCAACTTGATCATTTGCAAAGACCTTCTTTCCAAAGAAGGTCCCATTCACAGGTACTTCAACATCTTTTGGGGGGACACAATTCAACAGATATTTATTGAGTACCTACTATGTGCTGGGCACCACTGTTCTACATGCTGGAAATACAGCAGTGGACAAGACAGGCCACATCCTTCTCATAGAGCTTTCATTACAGTGGGAGTGACAGGCCCCAGATATACACACATTCCAGGTAACGCTGTGTGCTAAGAAGGAAAACGAAGCAAGGTCAGGGACTAGAGCACTGGGGGGGAAACACATCCCGAGTCCCACCTCCCATTGATCTGATGAGAAGACGACACTTCACTTATTCATACAGCCTCCATCCACTTGTGCATTCATTAACTCTTTGGTTTATGTACTGAGCACCCACCTGGCTTGGCTCTGGGGACACCCAGCTGAAGGGCACACTCTAAGCTTCATACTGATGAACACGTTTCCTGGTCCTCACCTGCCTTTTCACTCTCATTTCTGTGCACGTGCTTCATCGTCACTCTGGAACGCCCTCCTCTGCCCTGCCCCGTGTCACCTGGCCAGCTCCTACTCCTATCAAAAGTGTACAGGTGGTGGGATAGGGAGGGTGGGAGGGAGACGCAAGAGGGAGGAGATATGGGGATATATGTATGTGTATAGCTGATTCACTTTGTTATTAAGCAGAAACTAATACACCATTGTAAAGCAATTATACTCCAATTAAGTTGTTAAAAAACTCCCACAGAAACAACTGTACAGGCGGTGCCTCCTCCAGGAACCTCTCACCCTTCTTGGCAGACTCAGGGCTCACCCAACCCTCCCACCCTAGGCAGTCCTGGGTCATGAGCTCCTGGAAGGCAGGGCTGAGTCTCATGTTTGATACTCTCTAGCTTCTCAGCGAGTTAAATAGTTATCCACTGAGTGTGTCTCCACCAGAATGTCAGCTCCGTGAGGGCAGTCTTTCATAACTGAATTCCTGGCACCTAGAACAGAGCCTGAAATGATTCAGTGTAGTATAAATGAGTGTTGACCACATAAATGAATGAACAAAGTGAAAACGTGAATGATGGCAAGTCCTCAGGTTGACTCCCTCCCAGCCCAGGGCTCCCTCACAGCCAGAACCCTCTGGCAATCAGAACCAGCTACGTAATTTGCTGGGTCCACTGCAAAAATGAAAATGTGGGTCCCCCTGTTCAAAAATTAAGAATTTCAGAACGGCAACAGCAGGATGTTAAACCAAGGGGGAAAGGGTGTCTCCTGGGTGCTGAGCCCTATACTACTGCACAAGTGGCTCGCTGTGAGCCCTGCCTGCCCTTTCCTGGGCTCCATCCCCCAGCGGCTCACTCCCAGCTTCCTGCTCCAGCCCTGATCTCAGCCATGCCAGCCCTTAAGACCTCCTGAGAGGGGCACTCTGACGGACCAGGTCAGCTTGGGGGGCCTGGGGGAGCAGAGGGAGATGCTCCGGTTCCCCCGGTTCCAGGGAGGATCCCTGGCAGCCCCCAGCCCCAGCTCAGCTCAGTCCAGAAGTAGCTCCCCATTCCCTTGGAGGAGGGAGAGAGATGATCTCTTTTCTTGGGAAGTGGCTCCTGTCTTGTCCGCATCTGGGCATCTCCTGGCAGACACACAGGTACACCAGACGGACAGACAAACATAGACACAAACGAAAAGGACACCCCGTCCCCCTATTCATAGATCTAGGGACAGGAGCTGCCACCCCCTCCCATCCTCCCAGACCCAACCAGACCCACCCAAAGACTGACCGCCAGAGAGACACAGCAACACGCACGGAGAAAACAGACCGTAGAAATACGCAGCGACGAGGACAGGCAGACACTCACGCACACGGACGCGTTCGTCCGGGCTCACTTAGACCTCCGTGGTCCGCTACGGAGACGCTCAGGGGCACCAGAGGAGCGCACTCACCCGCGGAGCCCCGGACGCGCCGCTCCGCCGCGGCCACGCCTCCGCGCCCACACCCTCGGGCCGGCTCAGGGCGACACCTTGCCCCCCATCCCACCTCTGGGAGGCACCTGTCATCCTGGCAGGACTGGGTCAGCTGGCATCGGCTCAGGGAACAGAGCTGAGGACAGCGGGCGGGCCGGGCGCGCGGGTCGGGGAGCGGGAGGACACGCGGCCGTCGGGGCAGGGCTGGCCCCAGGCCGAGGCACCAGGAGCGGGGAGCGGCCCGCGTGGGTCCAGAGTGGGCGGAAGTGTTGCCCCGGACATTGAGGAGGGAGGGAAGGTGGGCGGTGCGAATTGGGGAGCGCGAAGAAGCCGGGGTCAGCCCGGGTCAGCCCGGGTCGGCGTGGGGGGGAAAGGTGGTAAGTGGATCGGGTGGGTACCTGGACCGAGGGCAGGGGGCAGAAGGCGGGAGATCAGGCGTCCGAGGGTGATCAGGACAGCGGGCTGGTTGGCAGAGGGCGTCGGGGCTAGGGCAGGGGACAGGGGCAGCGGCTGGGGTCCGGGTCGCAGCCACCCCCGGGACTAGACTCAGTGCGGGTCCCTCAATGATGCCCGAGGGCCAGGGGGCGCCTGCCTCTCCCCAGGCGTTTCGGAGCAGCCCGGACAGGGGCTCGTCGGGGCCCGCAGCCTGCCCGCCGCCCCAGCTCCCGGCCCCGGGGCCCCCGCAGTCCCCGGCCCCTCGTCGGGGTGCCATCCGCTCCAGCTTCCCGCAGAAGCTGGCGGAGGCGCTGAGCAGCCAGTATGGGCTGAACGTGTTCGTGGCGGGGCTGCTGTTGCTGCTGGCCTGGGCCGTGCACGCCTCGGGCGTGGGCAAGAGCGACCTGCTGTGCTTCCTCACGGCGCTCATGCTGCTGCAGCTGCTCTGGATGCTGTGGTACGTGGGCCGCAGCTCCGCGCACCGCCGCCCCAGCCGCCTCAAGGACGCGCACGCCGGCGCGCGCTGGCTCCGCGGTGAGTCCCCGAAGCAGCGAACCGGCCGGCGGGTGAGTGCCCAGCGAGCCCAGCCTGCTCGCCCGCTAGCCGCAGCCCGACAGCAGCTCCGTGCCCTTTCCTCCTTGGACTTCTCTCCTTTAGTCTTTTCTGCCTCCATCTTCCTGCACATCTTTTCTGCCCGCCCCCGCCCACCTTCCCTTCTCTCTCTTTCTTTGTTAAGGCTGGATTATTGCCGTAGTCTCCTCTCTCCGCCTCCAGGCTCTTGCCTTACATCCCATCGTTGGAACTGCGATTACACAAACCTATTCACATCTTTCCTTGTTTAAAGCCCTGCCGTGGTTCCACGGACCCCATGATGGAGGCCACGCTCCTTATCCTGGCATTCAAGGCCCTCTAAGATCTGAGCCCAGATGGCCTCTTTAGTTTTATCCTCTCCTTGGCCCGCATTCTGTGCTCCAGTCTCAGAGGCTTTTAGTTCCCTTCACAATATTTCATGCTTACCTGCCTTTGCATATTCTGTTCCCTCCTCCTGGAATGCCTCCCACCTTCCTTGCTTTACGAGATAGGGCTCAGGCCCCACCCCGTGCTCCCCAGTGATGCTTTTCAGACCCCCTCTCTCACCCTTTGGGGTTCTGACCGCACTCCTTCACCCCTCACTGCGCCCTGGGAAGGCACTGTGCTTCTTGTTGACACTTCTGTCCCCTCTACCAACACTGGGGGAACTCTAAGATGCTCATCTCTTAGTCCTAGAGCCAACTCAGGGCCTGGCATAGAGTGGGTGCTAAGAAAATGCGGTTGAGATGAATGATGTAATCAATGAGTGCATAAATGTTCAGGCACCGGGGAATAGAAGCACTTGCTAGGTACTCACAACACATTGATTGAAACGTTGTCAAGACAGGAACCCTCCCCTCCTCAAGGACCTTGCACTCTTGGAAGGAAGATAGACATGATGCAGGTCAAAGGGAGGAGGTGGCGGGGAGTCTGTGGAGAAGGCGGGTGCCTGAGAAATCTTCATGGGAGGGGCCGGGTACATTTCACTCTGTGTGGTCCAGACCCATCACAGGTCGCTGCTTGAATTCTCATGTTCGATCTGAATTTTAGTCTCTCCCAGAGTGTGGCTGTCCTTTTCCTTGCACGCTCTTGGGCACGTTACTTAGTCTTCCCACTCCCCTAGTTTCAGCATGTGTAGAATGGGAATCACACACGTGTAGGACCAGTGGCTGCTGGGTACAGGGTGGGCGCCCAGCACACAGTCACTCTCCCTCCCACCCACACTCCCTTCAAAGGTCTGCCCCGATGACACCTTCTCTACACACCTGGCAGGAAGTACTCCTCACTGCCATGGGCTGCCACGGCTCTCTCTGTGTAGAGCTCTTTGGCGCTTGTCAATTTCTGCCTTGTCTTATGACTAGTGGATATAAGCCTTGTCATCTGGATGAGATTTTAGGTTTCTTAGGCTCAGGGACTGTGTCTAGTTCATCTTGCCTTTGGAAAAACTGCACACAACTGCAGCGTGGCCCAGATTCCTGCTCTGAAAGTGGTTGTTTCAGGGAGGTTCATGGTTTTGTGACCCTATAAATGGCAGTAAATCCAGTGTCATAGCAAACAAGCAAACAAACAAGCAAGGAAAAAAGAATAAAATGTTATTTTGAGGTTGTTGACTTAAACAGGCTAAAAAAATATTGCATACAGAGGCTTTTGACCTATGCTTTCCTGTAGTGGCAGGTTCCTTCCTTGGTCTTTCCCTCACTTCCTTCCTACTCCATCCTTCTGTTCTTCCTTCTTTCTTCTCTTCTTCCCTTCTTCTTCTCTCCTCATCCATCCCTTCCTTTCTCTGTTACCCCTCCCTGTTCCATCCTCCCCCTCCTCCCTCCTTTCCTTTCTCTTGCCCTCCCTCCCTCTCTCCCTCCTTCCTCTTTTTCTCTCTCCTGCCCTCCCCTCATCCTTCCTTCCTCTCTCCCTCTCTCCTTTCTCCCTTCCTTCCTCTCTCCCTCCCCCACCCTGTTCTTCCTCACTCTTCCCTCCTCTCTGTCTCCCTCTTCCCAGGAAGACTCTAAGCACTGGGACCCCAGTCCTTAGAGGACTTAGAGGGTGAATGGTGGTGCCATTTCCCAAGACTGGGAAGACAAAAGGAGGAGTAAGCGTGGGGATGCAGAATCAGGATTCCTCTGGTGGACGTGTTACATTTGAGATGTCCATTAAACACCAGGTAGAGCTGGAGTAAATGAGGTAGTGTAGGAGAGCACATAGTAGGTGTTCAGTAAAGGGTGTGGCTGTTTAGACACTCAGCAAGTTACCCCATAATAACATAACTATTCAAGTGAGCTATGTGGATCATGGAAGTGGTGCTGACCCTGGAAGTCTTGGCTTGATGTCTCAGCTCTGCTACCTTCGCCTTTCTGAGTCCTGGTTTCCTCATCAGTAAAATAAGAATCCTGGCCACCTCTCAGGGAGGAGCTGGGAGAGGTCGAGTGAAAGCTGTTTGCAAAGCACTGTCTATCCCTGTAAATGAGCTGCAGTTTATCAAAGAAGCAAGAGCCTAATTATCCCCAAAGTACACCAGGAGGCCATAATGCCAAGGGAAGTGCCTTCAGCCCCAGCAGGGACTGAGGATTTCCCTGGAATCCTAGCTGGAGAAACAGGTTTGACTTAGCTCTGCCCTGGCTTCTGTGATGTCTTAGAAGTCTGGGGCTCTGAGAAAGAGCCAACCTGTGGAATTCTGGGCACTGAGGTTTTCCAGAGAAAGTTTTTGGGTCTTGTTACAGGCTGTGAGGCATTTCTTTGAGCAGGAAAACATTCTGTCCCACCTACTGGGTGTGAGAAAGTGAAGACTTTCTTTGGAACAAAAAATATTGACCAGTTTTTAAAAATGAGTGGAAGTGATGGATTATTCATCCAGATCCTCTGTTTGCTAAGTAAAGAGATTGATTTCTTCTGGAAGAGATGGCAGCAGCTGGGATATCTCATGCCAGTCCCGTGTGTCCAGTGACATGAAAACCTAATGAATAGCCATTTCTTCCTGTTAATTACCAGGGTCCTGTTTCTGTTCTGTTTCTGGTCTCTTAAAAGACCGCAGTGGTGAAGGTAGTCTTTTTCGTTGTTTCTGGCCTGTCTCAAGCCCAGAGAACTGTTATTAACATAAAATCATGGCAATGACAACAGTAAGACTAATAGCCACATTTATTGAGTGCGTTTGGAATGCTGGTACATTAGACGCATTGTCCCAGTTGTTTGTCACAGTGAGGCTTTCTTTGTGCTTGTGAATAATCACTCCCAAATCTACTTTTATGAGATCAGATTTTTACAAAGTGCTTTTTACTTAAAATGAGGCACATCCATGTATACGACGCGTTACATCTCTGTCCAGTGCACCATCCTTGGAAAAGGGCTGCTCAGAGCACTGTGTTAAGGAACACAGTGAGGGGCTGCAAGTAAAGGGGCAGATGTGAGCTGCTTATGTAAGATCTGCCCAGGACAGGTGGCTGTACAGGCTGTAGAGAGAAAGGTTGGGACACAGTGATGGGTTTTAGAAACAGGCGGTCCAACGTGTGAGAAAGTGAAGGTTGCTAAAAGAAATGGTTCCAAGTGCACGTGTGAAGAGAGGCGGGGTGCCATGCGGGATGGTGGCGGAGAGCAGAAGAGGAGGGAGAGGGGAAGGATGAAGGCTGCAGGACACGAGGATGCAACCGCCCCTGCACCCAGGGGAGCCCACAGTCTAGGAGTGCAGCCAGGACTCACAGAAACCACTGGAGGATGATTGACAGGATGGCAAAACGTGGTGTGCAGTCCTGGGGCAGCGTCTGGTGTGGCCAAGGAGGGAGTGGTCAGGGTGGGTCACCGTGGCATTCCAGCCCACCCTGCTGACTTCGGGGCAGATGCAGCAAGTTCATGAACACGGGTCTGGGCTTCACTTTGTTTCCCTCCTCAGAATGCACGCTCATCTCAGTTTGATCACCTCACTCCTCTGCAGACACAGCCTCTCCAGATACTCCTCGTTTCCTTGGGCTTCTGTCCCTGCTATGGGTATAGCGACCCCATGTCAGTGTGCCTAGCAATTCTCCTCCTTTCTTTCAAACAATAGTTTTCTTGAGATGTAGTCCACATAGTCTACAGTTCACCCATTCAAGGTGCACAAGCCGATGGTTTGTAGGATATTCACAGAGATGTGCAACCATCACCACAGTCAATTTTTAGAACATTTTATCATCTCAAAAAGAAACACTGTGCCCTTTAGCTATCATCCCCCAGACCCTCCCCAGGAATAGACAACCATGGATCTACTTTATGTCTCTAGACTCACCTGGTCTGGACATTTTTATAAATGGAATCACATAATATGTCATCTTGGCGACTGGCTTCTTTCACTTAGCGTAATGTTTTCAGTCTCCCAGCGGTTCTTGGGGTGGGTGTTATCACCCTCATTTTCTAGACCAGGAAGCTGAAAGGGCATCAGGAGGAGGGAGGGTTGAGCCCCTGTCACCAGAAATATTCAGACAGAGTGAGAAAGAGAAGAGGGATAAGTTCCTGGCTTCGGGACAGAGGGTGTGATATTAGCGGACGACAGAGAAGGCAAAACCTCTGACTTCCATTTGGTCTCTGTCCTCTTCATCGAGTAGAGGGGTCTTTGGAACTTGCAGGGAACAGCAGAGAAGGTGGCCAAGCCCACTGCATGGGGACAACTTTTGTGACGTCGGGGCAGAAACTTTGGTCTGAGAAATACATTATTACTATTAACTAAATGATTCAGTGTTATGATGTGCAGGGGATGGGTGGGTAGGCAGAAGGGTAGCCTGGGGCAAGGGTTTGGGGGTTTAGGGAAAGGTCCCAGAGGAGGACCTTCTGCTTTTGCTGGAGTCTGGAAGTGAGTCCAGAGATAACAGCAAGATCTGAGTTAGCTGGGACCCTACCTGCAGGCTTCAGATCTTGGTTTTGTCCAGGGGGTAGTGGGGAGCCATTGAAGGTTTTGAACAAAGGAAATGATGTGATCATACTTGTATTTCAGAATGATCACTCCATCTGCAGGGTGGGACCTGGTTTTCAGAGGAGTAAAACAGTGAGGCTGAGAGGTCAGTTAGGAATTAAGTGGACTTAGGGAGACTATGTAGGGTCTCAGGAAGCTACCCTGAATTTTAAAAATGATAAAAGAATACACAGAATATAGAGAACTGAGCATAACAGCAACCCCCAGCAAAATTCTGGAGCAGATCAAGATGCAGGGAGTTTTGAGCAATTCCCTCAGGAAGGGGAGCGGTGATCCCCAAGGTCCAGCCTGGGGTCACCGTGAGAGAGTCTTGCCTAACTGCATGCATTATCATGCATGTTTGGGGTTTGGGGATGGGATTTCTGCTCTAGTAGAAAATGTAAACCTGATGTCAGGATTTCAGCCTCATGATGTAGCTGCCCAAAAAGCCGATGCTGGTCGGGCATTGATTGGAAAGGAAGTCAGGCTGCACGTGGAGTGTCACGTCCCCCTTTGAGCATCACATGGGTGCCTGCAGGAGGGCGGCCCCAGGAGGAGCAAAAGGATGTCTAGTCCAGGAGAGAGAGGATGCGGAGATGGTGGGGTGGAAAATGCTGCAGCCCCACCCCCGTCAGCTCCGGGTCAGCAAACGAGAGTCACTTCTTCAGGGAAGCCTTTCCCGATGCCTTCAGACCAGGTGTGGCTTCCGGGTTGTATGTTCTCATAACACCCTGTTTTCTTCCTAGCACTTCTCAAGCAGGAGATTGTGTCATTCAGTTTGTTTGTTGATCTGACCAGATGGTGAGCTCTTGAAGGCAAAGACCCTGTCTGAATGTAATTACCATTATAACCTGAGCTCCTGGCGCAGTGCCTAACATGTAACAAGTGCCAGCTGATATTTACTGAATCATCAAATGGATGAATGCATGGATGAAGGAATGAGTGAACCATGGCAGAATCTCCAGGGAAGAGGATGGCAGTTCTGGGAGGCTGGCTGCAGTTCAGTGCGGGGAAGAGCATTGTAATCTAAGCACCAGCTGGTGATGGAAGGGTGAGCTCCCAGCCCTGGGCATGTCCAGGTGGAGACCAGATGGCCGCTGGTCACGATGCACTGGGAAGCATCCTTGCATGAGATGGGAGATGTAAACTAACTTTGTGGAACCTTCCACCTCTAAGAGCCTATGGTTCAAGATTCTAGACTCCTAGAAGGGATCTGGGAGCCTAACACAGAGGAGGAGTCTCCCCTCTGCCAACACTAGACATTTTAGGATTATTCTCAACGAATGTGGCTGGGGAACTTTCTAATTGGTTCTAATTCGTTAAGTGTTTCTTTGTGGTTGAGGGATGATGATGATGATAACATCCCGTTTACAGAATTTTCTATTTGTGGGGCACTGTTCTAGGAGCTTTTCATGTTATGACTCATTTAATCTCTGCTACATCCCTAGGAGATAGTCAATCTTATTATCCACATTTTACAGATGAGAAAACTGAGGCACGGAGAAGTTAAGTAATTGCTCAAGGTCATCAACTATAATAAGTGGTAGAAAAAGGATTTGAAGCCAGGCAGTCAGTACCGACCTCTATACTCTGTGTACTTTGTTTTTATAGCATAACTGATTTTTATCAATATGCAAGGTGGTATTATGAAACCAAGTTTATCAATTGTGTGATTCAATTCTTCTGTGTCATATCTTATGTCTACTAGATCTGTCTAGTTCTGAAATCTTCCACTCTTTTTTTTTAAAGTAGCAGTTAAATATGCAAAACAAAAATGATTTTATATGGGTTATTTGATTATTATATCTTCCTCATACATTATGTTTTTTTTTTTCCTGTGTAGTGATAAGGGTGGAAGGATTCTTTATCCTATTTATTACATTGAACCCTAAATCCCACGTGGTCTGATATTAATATTGCTGTTCCTCCTTTCTATTTGTTTTCATTGCTACTTCCTCTTTGCCCATCCCTGTATTTTCCACTATTATCACTTAGTTAAAAGTGTGTTTCGTATAAAGAACATATAGCTAGGTTTTGTTTTTAATTCAATATTCCCATCCCTTAATTAATGCGAGACTTAGATCATTCTAATTGTAATGACTTATATCCCAGACTTTATTATTTCTATTTTTCTTTATGTTGATTATAATGATTTATTTTACATATTGTTGCCTCATTTGCCTTTTCCACATGTTTGCTTTTTGGAGCACTTTGAACATTTTATTGTTTTTTTCTATTCCATTAATGGCTAGATTCCCTTTTCTCATTCTCATAACCAGATACATATTACTCCATTCTAACCTGAAAACAAAGTACGCAACATTTCCCCCAGCAAGACACATGGCTTCCCACTCCAAGATCCTCCCACCCACTCTCTATTCCAGTGAGACAAGACCTTTAGAGTATACATTTGTTTCCCTCTTTTCCCCTAGTACCCATCTTTTTACCATGAGAACTTTGAAAGGTTTTTCATCTCTGCTCCCTACTCAGTCATCCCCAATTTTATTCTGTATCACAAGTCTTTATATAGCATGTAAATTACACATTTCCAGACAGTTTATCTTCATCCATTCGGATTTAACCTGTCTTATCTTGCTTTATTTTCTATTAATCTGTTTATCTACTGGACTATTCACCCATTCACTCATTCATCCACCCATCATCCATCCATCCATCCATCATCCATCCATCCATCCAACCATTCTCTATCCATCATCCATCCATCCTCCATCCATCCATCCATCATCCTTCCATCTATCCATCCATCCATCATACATTCATTTACACCCTCCCTCCCTTCCTTCTCTCCTTCCTTCCATTATATGTCCATCTACCTCTTCATTCTGTTGCAAAGTTTGTTGCTCACTATCGTTGCCTCTCCTCTTCGTCTTCTCTCATTAAGAGGACTCTCTCCTAATTCACTGGTTGTTTGGTTAAAGCCCTTTTTCAGGTGAGTTATGTGGATGATATTTTTCTCCTGTCCTTTTTTGTCTGTTCAACTGTCACCTTCTCAGAGAATCCTTTTTTGACCACCACCATCAACCTCAGTCCTCTTCCCTGCTTTACTTTCCTTCATGCACTTAGCACTTCCTGACATTTCTTCTATGTTTATTATTTATTTGTTTATTTTTCTGCTTCCCCACTCAATGTTAAACTCATCAAGGACAGATACTTTATTTTATTGACATTTTTATATCCCAAGTACCTGGATCATAGTTGAACAACAAATAGTTGTCAAACAATTATATTTGGCATACCTTCAAATATCTTTCTGTCTTTTGCCCTGACAAGTGGGTGCCATCTTGGCTGGGAATAGGGTTCTTGAGATGCAGTCCTTTCCTTGCAGTGGACTCTAACTACTCTTCCACTGGCTTCTGGTTTCCCACGATGCAGATGAGAAGTCTGATGCCAGCTCATCGCTCTACATTTTGTGTACTCCACAATTTATGCAATACTATATGTGTGTATTTTTGTTTCTCCAGCAATCTTACTTGTTTACCTTTGAGCCCCTGGCAAAATCTCTCATACATAGTATGAGTCCCTAAAATATGTGTTGTACAAATAAATGGATGGAAGGATGGATGAAGGAAGGAAGGGCTTTAAGAGCGTGAGAAGGCACGTGATGTGTTTGTCACAACTCTTGAAATGTCAGTAGCAAAGATCAGTGGTTCTCAAGGTGGGGTCCCAGATCACCAGCATCACCCCACCTGTGAACTTGTTAGAGATGCAAATTTGGGGACTCCATCCCAGATCTATTGAATCAGAAACTCTGGGGGTGCAGCCCAGCACTCCGTGTTTTAACAAGCCCTCCAGGTGATTCTGTTGCAGTTTGTGAGCCACTGCTGTGGACCAATCTCATTTTATAGATGGGAAAACCGAGGCCGGGAGCATGGAAGTGACCTGTCTGAGCTCCCATGTTCCATTGGTGGCACAGCCAGGTTCCCAGAGTTACAGCCTGTGCCCTTGCCACCCAACCAGGCTGCCTCACCTCATCTTGCTATTTCTCTTTGCAATCAGAACGAACCATGCATTTGTCAAACCATTTCAAAGCCCTGGGATTGATTCTCCACTCTTACGAAGTTTCTGATTTCACTGGGGCATTTCCAGGATATAAGAAAATGTGACTTAGAGTTGTTTCTATAACGCTTTGAGCAATGGAAAGGAGCCAGGCGATTGCATTACTCTTCACTGGAGGCTTCTTAGGCCAGAGCTGTAATATTATAGCTCCCTGTTATGGCTCATGCCCTTCTCTCTTCTCTTGCCAAAATTCATGTCAAACACGATCCAGTTTCCTCTGTTCGTGGGAGAGAATGTATGAATGGTGGTTCATGTTGGCCCAGAAGGGGGATTAGGGATTGTGACATTGATCAAGTCCCCACCATCATTATGGTTTTCTTGCTATTTTTTTTCATTTGGTTACGAGTTTCTTTTTAATGTATTTTGCATATTCCTTCCCAGTCTTATTCATATGCATATTTTTCGTTTGTTTTATTTGTTGTCAACTATGCTGGAGGTACCATCAGAGAACTTGCCTTTCTTCACTTCACTAGCACAGCCCTTTTCATGCCACTGCTCTAGACCCCTCCCTATCATTTTGAAAAAATAAACTTTCTATTTTACAGACAAATTGCAAAGATAGTACAGAAAGTTCCTGTATACCTTATACCCCTTACTTTTATTATTTAGAGCAGGAATTTAGGATCAGAGAACTGAGATTTTTGAGCAGAACAGTGACACTCTTAGATGGATCATTTCTGGGGGAAAACTTCTAGAGGACTTGTGTTGTTTTGGCCAAACTTTGTTGAATGTACGTCCCTTATCAGACCCTGGAATATGCATGAGGTCGGTACAATGATAAACAAGACATAATATTGTCTTCTACTTTCAGCTCGTGAGGCCAATAGTAGAATTTGCTTTATATATATTTAAAACTTTTTAAATTGTGATAAAATAAACATAACATACAATTTACCAACTTAATCATTTAAGTGTACAGTTCAGTGGTGTTAAGTACATTCATATTGTGAATTCATTACAATTGTAATGTCCAACACTCTTTCATCTTGTAACACTAAAAGTCTGTATCATTAAATAACTCCCCATTTCCCCCTCACCCCAGCCCCTGGCAGCCACCATTTTGCCTTTTCTCCCTACGAATTGAGCTATTCTAAGGCATCTCATAGGAGCACAGTCATGCAGCATCTGTCCTTCTGTGACTGGCTTATTTCACTTGGCATAATGTCCTCAAGGTTCATCCACGGTGTAGCAGGGGTCAGAATGCCTTTCCTTTTTTTTTTTTTTTTTTTTAAATTAATTTATTTTTATGGCTGTGTTAGGTCTTCGTTTCTGCGCAAGGGCTTTCTCTAGTTGTGGCAAGCGGGGGCCACTCTTCATCGCGGTGCGCAGGCCTCTCACTATCGCGGCCTCTCTTGTTGCGGAGCACAGGCTCCAGATGCGCAGGCTCAGCAGCTGTGGCTCACGGGCCTAGTCGCTCCGCGGCACGTGGGATCTTCCCAGACCAGGGCCCGAACCCGTGTCCCCTGCATTGGCAGGCAGACTCTCAACCACTGCGCCACCAGGGAACCCCCCGCCTTTCCTTTTTAAAACGGAATCATATTCCAGTGCACAGATATGCCACACTTTTTTTTTTTTTTAAAACAGGGCAATTAAAAAAAATTATTTATTTATTACATATTTATTTATTTATTTTTGGCTGCATTGGGTCTTCGTTGCTGCGCGTGGGCTTTCTCTAGTTGCAGCGAGCGGGGGCTACTCTTTGTTGCAGTGCGCGGGCTTCTAATTGCGGTGGCTTCTGTTGTTGCAGAGCATGGGCTTTAGGTGTGTGGGCTTCAGTAGTTGTGGCAGAAGGGCTCAGTAGTTGTGGCTTGCGGGCTCTAGAGCACAGGCTCAGTAGTTGTGGCTCACGGGCTTTGTTGCTCCGCGGCATGTGGGATCTTCCCTGACCAGGGCTCGAACCTTGCCCCCTGCATTGGCAGGTGGATTCTCAACCACTGCGCCACCAGGGAAGTCCCTGCCACACTTTATCCGTTCATCCATTGATGGACACTTGGGTTGCTTTCACGTTTAGGCTATTGTGAATAATGCTGCCATGAACATGGGTGTACATGCTTTGTGTACCTGCTTTTGATCCTCTTGGGTATATTGCTGGACCATGTGGAGTTACTGTTTTTAAATTTTTGAGAAACTGCCATACTGTTTTCCATAGCGGCTACACCATTTTACCTTCCATCAACAGTGTATAAGCGTTCCAATTTCTCCACATCTTTGCCAGCATTTGTTATTATTTTACTTCTCTCCCCACTCCTTCTCTCCCTCCCTCCCTCTCTCCCTCCCTTCCTTCCTTCCTTTCCCCCTTCCCCTCGCTCCCCTCCCCCTCTCCTTCCCCCCTCCCTCCACCCCTTTTCTTTCTCTTTTTTGGGTAGCAGCCATCCTAATGCATGTGAAGTGGTATTTCTTTTCTTTTTTTTTGGCCATGGCACACAGCATGTGGGATCTTAGTTCCCTGACCAGGGATCGAACCGCACCCCCTGCAGTGGAAGCGTGGAGTCTTAACCACTGGACCACTGGGAAAGTCCCTGAGGTGGTATTTCGTAGTGATTTTCATTTTCATTTCCCTAATGATTAGTGATGTTGAGCATCTTTTCATGTTTTAATTATCCATTTACATATGTTCTTTGGAGAAATGTCTATTCAAGTCCTTTGTTTATTTTTTATTTTTTTTATTAATGGTTAAATTGTAGTTCTGTATAGAGTCTGGATACTCACACCTTATCAGATATACGATTTGTGAATATTTTCTCCATTCTGTGGGTTGATAGTATCCTCTGATGCATAATTTTTTTTTCATTTTGATGTAGCCCAAGTTACCTATTTCTTACTTTTGTGGCTTGTGCTTTTGGTGTCATATCCAATAAGTCATTGCCAAATCCAACAAAATAAAGATTTCCCCCTATGTTTTCATCTAAGATTTTTATAGATTTAGGTTTTACATTTAAGTCTTTGATTCATTTTGAGGTAATTTTTGATATACTGTAAGGTAAGCAACCAGCTTCATTCTTTTGCATGTGGATACCCAGTTTCCTAGCACTAGTTGTTGAAACAAATGTACTTTCCCCATTGAATTGTCTTGGCACTCTTGTCAAAAATCATTTGACCATTTATGTGAAGGTTTAATATAATTTATTTTGAAATGATATTAGTGCATATTAACACTTATATGTGTGTATTTCTACCCTTCCCCCTCTCCCAATTTAGGTAGTATCACATTGTTTGCAGTCATTACCATCATCCTGGGATGCCTTAAAATTGGGTACTTCGTTGGATTTTCTGAATGTTTATCAGCCACAGAAGGAGTTTTCCCTGTTACCCACGCGGTACATACTCTGTTGCAGGTAAACCACACCATGCTTGTTGCTTGTTGCCTTGATTCCTGTTAAGTGTATCCCAGGGTATATAAAACAGTCCTTCAGCTGCCTCCACTGTAAAGTGGGACTGTGTCCTCTTGGCCATTTTTGTGGGAATCTTAAGTGGCAGAACTTACACTGATGAAGAATCAGGAAACTCTGCCAAGTCAGAGTCCACCAGAAAAGGCTCCGGGGAATTTTAATTAACAGTTTTATTGAGATATAATTCACATACTATAGAATTCACTGATTAAAGTGTACATTTCAGTGGTTTAGTATATTCATAGGGTTGTGCAACCATTACCACAATCCATTTTAGAGCATTTTCCTCACCCCCAAAAGAAACTTTGTGCCATTACAGTCACTCCTCTGAGTCACTGAGACCTTTTCTTTGTTCGTTTGTTTGTTTGCTTACTTGTGGATTAAATTCTTTAGAAATGAATGAGAGGTTCATTCTCAGCCTTGGTCAACTTGGTGTGGGTAAGAAATAAGGATTTGATATATAATTTAAACCTATAGCTTAGAATCAGAAAAATCTCATGTTTGAAAGAACCTTAGATGGATCTCCAATGTAGCTTCCATCCTTGGCAGAAATCCCTGGAAATGGCTATCAGAGTTGAGATAACAGTAAAAGTAATAAGTAGTAGGTCTATAGGACTTTTGCAAAGTACTTTTCATTTTCACATCGTGTAATGCTTTCAACAACTCCACGAGAACAACTGTCGGATTGTCACACTAAGGAAGAAAAGGGGACAAATGACTTGCCCTAAGTCACAGCCAAGATGCCATGATTCTTTTTTTTAATTGAAGTATGGTTGATTTACAATGTTGTGTTAATTTCTGCTGTACAGGAAAGTGATTCAGTTATACATATATATACACACATTCTTTTACAGATATATTGAATACATTCTTTATACATATATATATATATATACACACACACACAATCTTATGCATATATATATATTACATTCTCCATGATTCTTCTCCACAGAAGTCGCCCAGAAAGACCATGAACTTGGTCCAGGGATACTGTTATTGCTCAAAATATTTCTGCATTCCCGATTTAGGAACATCCTTCAGGACCTATTTCTCACTTCCGAATGCCAAGGATGCCATTTTTAATCTCAGTCTTTTATAAGAAAGTGGTCTCCGCTCTGCACCCAGGTGACTGCCAGTCAGCTCTTGGTGACCTTATGGTGTTTCTTGAGATCAAACACCCTGTCACAAGTGAAGATCTGTGAGAGACGAGCCTGGCAGCAGTTGCCTCTGCGGGAGAACAGGGTGGCAACATCGGTGGAACAGGGTGGCAGCTTCCAGGGAGACTTGTTTGAACGGGTCGCCTTGCGTTTTGAGAGTTGTTAAGGGCTGAATTGTGTCCCCTGCATTCATATGTTGAAGTCCTAACCTCCAGGACCTCAGAATGTGACTGTGTGGAGATAGGGTCTTGATAGAGGTAATTAAGGCTAAATAAGGTCATGAGGGTGGGCCCTAATCCAATAGGACTGGCACCCTTATGAGCAGAGGAGAGGAGGACAGACACACAGTGTGAGGACGCTGAAGGGAGGTGGCCGTCTGCAGAGCAAGGAGAGGGGCCTCAGGAGGAACCAGCCTGCCAATACCTTGATCTCGGACTTACGGCTTCTAGAACTATGGGAAAATTAATTTTGGTTGTTTTAAGCCACCCAGTCTGTGGTACTTTGTTCTGGAAATGCCAGTAAAGGAATACAAGAGTTAATTGGCTGTTTATTCCAGGGGTGTCCAATCCCATGATGACAGTCTTATAGTGATGCCAGTGACAATATGGAAAGCCTTAGGGGACCAGAAAGGACTTCCTTCCTCCTCCCTCCCCCCCTCCCTCCTTCCACTCTTCTCTCTCTCTCTCCCTCCCTCCCCCCACCCCTTCCTCCCTCCTTCCACTCTGCTCTCTCTCCCTTCCTTCCACACGGGGCAAAACCCTGTGTTCAGTACTGTGAGTCCAGGGTTGAAAAGCTGTGGTCTGTGCCCTGTGGAGGTGTCAGAGCGGGAGACAGTCACCAAAACAGACTCTGTCAGCACTGTCAATGCTTTGACATAATCGCCCAGAGGGGGCGCCAGGGAGGGCCTCTCACTAGCTTTGGGGTGCGGGGTGGTTGTCAAGGAGAGAGGGGTGTGGTGTGTCAGACACCATTACAAAGGACATTTGGGATTGTGAAGTCTCTCCACCCGATGGGGAGAAGATGTGTGGCCCGTGGGGGGAGGTGAGCAGGGGGTGACGGCCCGGACTGGAGCCATGGTTTAGTGTAGGGCTTATAAGCAGGGACCTGGCTTTGGCTCACACCAGCAGTGTGACCTCGGGCAAATGTCTTAAACTCTCTAGGCCTCATGGTTCTCATCTGTAAAAATGCCTCCTTCATGGGGTTGTTGTGAGGATTAAGGTGCTGTGTGTAGAACACTTTGCAGTGAGCGCTTGGTCAAGGCTGACAGCCGCTTAGGAGCTTTGACTTTACCTTGAGGGCAATGGGGAGCCATTGAATGTTCTGGGCAGAGGAAAGACCTGGACAGATGTGAGTTTTCAAAAACTGTTACTTGGTGGGTTGGGGATCTCTTTCTTCCTCATTTAAGGCATTTGGTCAGTAGGTCAATTAATCAATCTTTCTATACCTATTGGACACTTACTACGTGCATTTGCGACATTAGATGATGGGAGAATAAAAAACATTACTTTCTAAAACATACTATTTATTTTTAAATTGTGGTAGAGTACACATACCATAACATTTGCCACCTTAGCCATTTTTATGTGTCTGGTTCAGCAGTGTTAAGTATATTCACATTGCTGTGCAACCAATCAGCAGAACTCTTTCATCTTGCAAAGGAAATTCTGTCCTTTTTAAACACTAACTCCTGATTCCCACCACCCCTAGCCCCTGGCAACTGCCATTCAACTTTCCATCTCTATGAATTTGACTACTTTCTGTCTCTTTGAATCAAACAGGTGGAATCATACAGAATCTGTCCTTCTGTGACTGGCTTACTTCATTTAGCATAATGTCCTCAAGGTTCATCCATATCTTAACGTGTCAGAATTTTCTTCCTTGTTAAGGCTGAATACTATTCCGTTGTGTGGATGGACCACGTGTTGTGTATCTGTTCATCCACTGTTGGACACTTGGGTTACTTCCATCTTTTGACCATTGTGAGTAATGCTGCTGTGAACATGGGTGTACAAATATCTTTTTGAGACCCTGCTTTCAATTCTTTTGGATTTGTACCCAGAAGTGGGATTGCTGGGTTGTATGGTAATTTAAAAATATTTATTTAAAAAATATAGTATAACATTACTGAAAAAATTGAAAAAGAGACTAAAAATGTGTCTGTAAGCCCATTAACTGAAATATTTGTTGCTGTTTTTATGTGTTCCCTCCATTCTTTGTACTCAAGGGTACATTCTTGGCAAAGTTTTACATGTAAGGTGCAGAATTTACTGTTTTGAGTGTTTCACTTAAAAAATCATAAACATTTTTGTGTTGCTGTGTAGTCTTTATTAAACATCAGTTAAGTGGTCCTTTAACTTAGAATTCATAGATAAAAGCTAATTTACTTCAGTGTTTCCCTATTGTTGGGTTGAATGTCCTCTTTACCAGGAGTCACTGCTATCTGTTTTTTAAATTGTTAGATGTTTCGAGACTCATGCCTGAAAGTGTTTTCTAGAGCAGGATAGTAAATCTTAGGTGAAACGATGTGGAAGAGAGAGTATGTGTAAGTGTAATTTCTTGTGTGTTGTTTGATTTTCTTTTTTATAGCACTTAATTGAAAATGAAGGCTAAATGAGACAAATTTATAAAGTGCCCAGCTGTGTTTGGCACGTAGTAGGTGCTCAATATGTGTTTGTGTTTAAATAAGGCCCCAAATGCTTTTAGAGCTCAGAAAGTGCCTGGGACAGAGGAGGTGCTCGTTCAGTGTCCACAAATGAGCGAGTTGAGAGCAGAGAGATTTAACTGAAAAGGTACCTGCTCCAGGCACTGTTCTAAGTAGTTGACATGGATTATCCTATTTCACTGCTCACAACACCCTCCAAGGTAGGTTCCACTATCATACCCATTTCATAGATGGGAAAACAGACCTGCCCAAGGCCGAGGGAGCCAGGATTTGCACACGGGTCTGATACAGCCCCCATCCTGAGTTGCTTCTAGTGACTGCTTGGCCAAGGGCCTGGGCAGCGTATATAACAGAGTGAAATAAAAGACCAGCTTGAATTAATTCTGTTCCTCATTTAAAGCACTCAAAATCTGGTTTCCGGCCACTGGCGTAGTAACAGTTCAGTGAATATTTCTCAAATGAAGCCCGATAAGGATGACATAAACACGTGAACAAGGGTTACGGTAGGCAGGCTGCCACTCCCCAAGCCCCGCCCCACGGCAGACTCAGCACTATTTCCTCCTAAACCCAGAGACCTCCCTCTGATTCTCATGGCAGTGCCCCTGCAGCACTGTTCCCCCCCACACCCCTGGGAATGGCACTGCCACCAGAGGTGAGGATAGTGACTTGCCATTTTTGGGCGGGGGAGGTCACTGCACTGACTTCCCCAAAATTTTTCACATCTTTCCCTTAGGTTTTATAGCTCCTCAAGGGTGCAAATACAGTGATGGCTTTCCCATTGATGTATCTTTCTTTTCTTCCTTTATTTCCGTTTAGGTGTACTTTCTTTGGGGACACGCAAAGGATATCATCCAATCTTTCAAAACACTGGAAAGGTAAAGATCGTGGGTAATTGCTTACGTGTTGAATTTAATGTTCATTTGGAACGAACAAAACTCATCACTGCCATCTTGATTGGGGTTTTTTGTGTGTGTGTGTGTTTGAACTGACTTTATTATTCTGTAAATGTGAATTTTACAAAGCGCTTTACAATGAACGATCACATCCTTTTGTTTGTTTGTAATGGATTTCACCTCCTGAAACGGCTCTGAGCGCACTGCAAGCCCTCGGTTTCCTGGTCGCTGGCGGACGTTGTGTCTTCTGAGTTATGATACGGTGTCAGCCGTGGCGAAAAAGCAACATTCTGGACTCTGCCAACTAGCTTGCTTGGGTTTTAAATGAGACCGAGTCTCCTCTCCATCCTGACAAGCAAAGCCTTCATTTGTGGCCTGGGAAGGGGACCCTCCGCTTTGGCCTCTCTGGGACAGCTCTGGAAGTAGGGTGTTGTGGGTTGGATTTCACTTCTGCTGTCTTAGAAACTTCCCCTTTATGAGCTTCAGCTTTTCTCATCTGTAAAATGGAGATAATAGCATAGCCAGCCTCTGGGGACTGGATGAAATAATTGATGTAGAGCTTGTTCCTGGCATAGAACAAGGACTCAGTAAGTGTTGTGGCTCTATTATTACCTCTGTCCTCCTCTCTCTCGAGATGACTGTGAGGGTCAAGGGAGAGAATCTATAGGATAAGAGGGTGAATTACCTAAATGCATGGTATGCTTATCATGTAAGAAAGCCTCTGTGCATACATACAGAGGAATCAAGGGATCACTATTTGGTTTCTAGAAAGATCCCTCATCATATAAACTGTCAGTGAGGAACAGAAAAGTCCCCCAGTACCATTTGAAATGAAAACTGCTATTTAAGAGAGTGACTTATGTAAGACCACTGGTTGGAACTATTTTAATAGACTATTGAACTATAAATAACTTTCACCAACCTCATTATGCAAAAAGGATCAGCTTCGACAAGGAGTGAGGCATCTATTGAGCTCCTACTGTGTGCAGAGCCTGCTGCCAGGCACTGGTGGTGATATGCAGAGGTAAAGGGCCGAGATATCCAGGCATCTGAGCGTCATTCCAGGAATGTGCAGCCTGTGTTCTCCCCTGTGCAGCCCCAAGCAGTGGCCTTGGCAGTGATCTTTAAGTCCCATCTTAACACGAGAAGCCACGCCTCCTGACAGAAGGCGCCACTGCTCTGCCTCCAGGGGAGGAGAATGGACAAATGGGGTCCAATGGATAAGTCAGGGACGAATGAAGTCCAGGCCCCGATGACCCAGCAAAGGCAGCTTTAATTGTCCCTTTGGGCAGGACAAAGACTTCTACATCCATCCTCACATTTAATCTAGGCTCTGCTAGGGTAACTATGGTAACTATTCTTCTCTGCATTAAATGGATGTGGCAGTTTAGGGGACTTACCTGGGTCTCCAGAGTGCAAGTGGCCAGCTGGGGATTTCCATCCAGTTTCTCCCATTTTGTGTGCTGGACCAGGTCACCTGGTCCTCCTTCCATCAGTGAGCCTGGGCTCCACTCGCAGCTTCAGGAGAACACTTGCTGATTTTGTTCTGGGGCATGGGTTTCACTTCATCTATTCCATAGACATTTTTTAAAAAATATCACTTTTTTCCTGATAAAACTTGTAAGGGTACAGTGGAATTAAAAATCATCATAATGCCACTCTTATGGACTGAATGTTTGTGTCCCCCCGCCAAATGCATATGTTGAAGCTCTAACCCCCAATGTGATGGTATTAGGTGGTGCCTTTGGGAAGTAGTTAGGTCATGAGGGTCATTAGGTCCCACTAATTCCCCATGATGGGATTAGTGTTCTTATAGAAGAGGAAGAGACACCAGATCTCCCCCCTCCTCAACCCCTGCACTGAGCGCACCCAGGGGAAAGGCCACGTGAAGACACAGTGACAGGCAACCATCTGCAAGCTAAGAAGAGAGGCATCACCAGAGACCAACTCTGCTGGTACCTTGCTCTTGGACTTTGAGCCTCTAGAACTGTGAGAAATAAATGTCTGTTGTTTTGTTATAGCAACCACAGCTAAGACAGCCGCTACCCAGAGGTCACTACTATTCACATTTTGGTCTGTTTTCTTCCAGTCTTTTTTCGGTGAATAGATATATATTTTTTTCTTTTTTTCTTTTTACAGTTGTGGTCCTGGTGAGGCTCTCTTCCTGACTTTCAGGTGCTGCCTTCTTGCCATGTCCTCACATGGCCTTTTCTCTGGGCAGGGAGAGAGAGACCTCTCTGGTGTCTCCTCCTCTTCTTATAAGGACACCAGTCCTATTGGATCAGGGCCCCACCTGTATGAACCTCATTTAACCTTAATTACCTCCTTATACTCCATCCAAGTACAGTCACATTGGGGGTTAGGGCTTCAACATATACATTTTGAGGGGCCACAATCCAGTCCATAACACCTCTTGTTGGACATCAAATTTGTCTGAAAGTTTTTGTTGTTATTATAAATAGTACTGTGATGAACATCTTTGGCTAAAAATATTTTTGAACATCTCTGATTCTTTTCTTTTTTAAAATTTATTTTATTGCAGTATAGTTGATTTACAATGTTGTGTTAATTTCTGCTGTCTAGGAAAGTGATTCATTTGTGTATATTTCTTTTCCATTACAATTTATTGCAGGATATTGAACATAGTTCCCTGTGCTATACAGTAGGACCTTGCTGTTTATCCTCTGGTTATTTTCTTGAGTTAAATTCCTAGAAGCAGGATTGTGGGGATAAAGGGTGAGATGTTTTCAACAAATGTATATTGGGTAGTTTGACCTACTGGGAACTCCTGGCTGAATGAAATGGACTTTCCCATTCATAAAGCATTTTCTTTTACACGTGTTACTTATGAGAACCTCTCACAGTAGTCCTGTCAGGGACAGTAGGTATGATCATGATCCCACTTACAGATGAGGAAACTGAGAAATGAAGTAAATGTCCAAGGTCAGGCAGCTCGCCTGTGCATAGCTGGGCGGGATCTGAATGCTGACTTTAAATCTACTGCTATTTCCATGGCATTGCAGTGGCTGCAGTGGCCAGCAGGGTTTGCTGGGTGAAATCTTTCTCTTTGATTAGTTGACATCATAGTATATTAGATATATTGGGATTAACAAAAATATCATTAAAATTATTTTCACCTGTTCCTTTTTACTATTCTTTAAATGTGGCTACTAAGAAATTAAAAATTACATATGTGGCTCACATCAGTGTCTTGCATTATCTTCTGGGGGATAATGCTGTTCTAGGCCACGTATGCAGACATTTCCCACCAGGATTTTTCATCTGAGGGAACCCTATAGGACTGGGGCCTAGTCCTTCCTTGGCCTTGCTTGTTGAGCAATTGGAGACAAGTCTCTCCCTGTCTCTGGGCCTCTTTCCTAAACTAGATAGTGAGTGGTTTGAACCAGATACACTTATATCTTGATTTAGCCTGTTTTTTGTTTTTTTGTTTGTTTGTTTTTGTTTTTTTTTAAATAGGGCAAAGTGTTAACCATTTTTGAGTTACCACCTTTCATTTTTTTTTTTTTTTTAATTTGTTTTTTCGTTGCACTGGGTCTTTGTTGTTGCGCGCAGGCTTTCTCTAGTTGTGGTGAGTGGGGTCTACTCTTTGTTGTGGTGCGTGGGCTTCTCATCGTGGTGGCTTCTCTTGTTGCGGAGCACAGGCTCTAGGCACGCGGGCTTCAGTAGTTGTGGCATGCGGGCTCAGCAGTTGTGGCTTGTGGGCTCTAGAGCGCAGGTTCAGCAGTTGTGGTGCATGGGCTTAGTTGCTCCGTGGCATGTGGGATCTTCCTGGACCAGGGCTCGAACCCATGTCTCCTGCATTGGCAGGCGGATTCTTAACCACTGCGCCACCAGGGAAATCCCATCTTTCAGTTTTAGATTTAGATGTCTCTAGAAAAATTGGGAGGTTTGATAATCCAAGATGTGCATGGCAACAAAGAGCTAGAGCCAAGTTGGGGTTGTTCCCTTCAGATGGGGGGGTGGCTGCTCAGTTAGCTACAGTCCCTAGCACTCCCTAATGTTATCCCAGGCCTGCTTTATTCATTGACATTTCTTGCCATGCCCTGGAGTTTTCAAAACTTCCCTCTCCTGGACTTACCCTTTTTTCTGATCTTTCGAGCCAGTATTCCACCATCCGTGCTTTTAGTGCATACAAGGACTCTTCTCC
Organism: Balaenoptera borealis; assembly: GCF_965194805.1. Taxonomy (NCBI): domain Eukaryota; kingdom Metazoa; phylum Chordata; class Mammalia; order Artiodactyla; family Balaenopteridae; genus Balaenoptera; species Balaenoptera borealis. The sequence continues at coordinate 112,997,140 of NC_138861.1, read as the reverse complement.
TGTGTGAGAATTCCTCTTACTGGTTTGAGTCCTTTTCTTTTCTCAAGAGTGAAGTTTCGAGGAGCAGCAGTTCTGAAAAGAGCTGGAAACATAAATTGAGATTAGAAAATGGCTCACAGAACCCTTCTTTATTGTGGTCTGGGGTTACCGGATCCAAGTGTGAGAAAGGCAGCTTGGCATGAGGAAACAACGCGTGCCTTTAGTTTGTAGGACAATTTCCAGATCAAATCAACAGGAGGCTGCCAGCTCGCAGGGAGCGTTTGTGGCAGAACATCCTGCAGCTGTGGGCGGCATTGGTATTACCTGCTCAGGTTCAGTGGACCTGGGATTAGACAACGCCATTTGGACCAGGAAAGAGGAGAAGAAAGGGGAGCTGTGTGCATTATAAGTAAAAGAAAAGCCAGCCAGCCCGAGGCAAACAGTATTGTCTGCATTTGTCAAAGGCTCTATACAGTGCCTCCCAGATGTCCCGGGGAAGGCTGGCCACAATCTATAGCAACTGGGCAAGCATGAGGGGCAAGCAGATGGGCAAACAGCTGACTCAGACACCCCCAGGCAGCTGTTTCCTTCTCCACCTGTGCCTGGACACTGGGAAGCTGCCAAAGGAAGCTGGAGTTCAAATGAGGAAAGACTTTGCTTGCAGTTGCTCGTGGGAACCCCAGGGGGTCATCTTGGGTTAAAACTCAGAGGAGAGGCAAGGTCAGGGTTGAGGACCCAACTGTACCATTCTTCCTGTAGGGAGATTATGGACAAGGGTGCTCTTGGTTACACGGGGAGGGGGCTCACATTCTCTGGGCCTCTGCTCTCCAACTGAGAAGTGATCAGTTACACACAGGTTTCAAGGAATTCCTCTCTCAAATCACCTGTATTTGCTGAACCTGCTCCATGCAAGGCCCATTGTTAAGCACCCTGGAAGCTACCAAAGTGAATACATCTTAAACTGGCAGCCATGGGGAGTCTTTGGAGGTTTTGAAACAGACAGTGACTCCATTGGAACCATATTCTCCCAGACCCCTCCTCTGTTCTCCAGAGTCCAGAGTCCACCCTCTATGTCATGTCTTTTCTTCTTCTTTAGGAGGCAGTGTGGTCAGAGGCAGGGACAGAACTCTGAGGTCAGACTAGAATAGCCTTATCGCTTCCTAACTTTCAAACCCCAAATGCAGCTACTTATTCTATTTGTAAATAATATGGCCTAATTCCTGAACCTATCCAAGACTCCAGCAGCTCAACAGTGTCGTCACAGAGCAGGATCTTTCTATGTTTCCACTCTGCCACCCTCAGTGGGTGAGGGTTTCATCCCATGCTTGTTGCTTCATGGTCACAAGATAGCTGCCACAACTCCAGCCTTCATGTCTGTATTGAAGGCTGGAAAAAACGGGGAGAAGGAGAATAAGTAGGCTTTTCTCATTCTGATCTCTTCCATCAAGAAAGCAAAAGCTTTTCAGTAGTGCCCAGTAGACCTCATCTCACATCCTACTGGCCACAGTGGCCATGCCTAACTTCAAGGGAGGCCAGATAGTGAGCTTCTGGTTTGTTTTGGTGTCTTTAGAAGTAAGTGGTAAGACAGAGGGGGTAGATAATGATCATTGGGTTGGCAACCCAACAGTAAAGGCGTACCCAGTTCTCCAGATTTCCAATGTAGCCCTTTCATCTTTCCTTCATTGTTCTCTTCCCTTTCGGAAGAAAGGGTTTGGGGTATGGTGGGGTTGGTTGCCTGTTTTTAGTAAATTTCCATCCCTGTATCCCTGCTTCCAAGACCCAGATTTTTTTTGTTTTGTTTTGTCCCGTAGACAATGAGTTGAGTACTGGCAGGTTCAAGATTAAGGCAGAATGCCAAGGCTGTGGTTTTGGAAGGTCCCATGGAACTGCTTCTCCCAGCCAGACAGGGGACCCACCCAGAGCCTGAGCTGCCAGATGAAATCACAATCACTGCTAAGAAGGAAGCTTGTGCGTGTGCCCGTGTACATGTGTGCAATGTCTCCATCTCACCTCACGGGGCTAGGAGCTTCCCAGGGCTGCTCAGGAAGTGAGTCCTTGTGTTTTTCAGGTTTGGGGTGATCCACTCAGTGTTCACCAACCTGCTTCTTTGGACGAACAGCGTCCTGAATGAATCAAAGCACCAGCTTAACGAGCACAAGGAGCGGCTCATCACCCTGGGCTTCGGGAACATAACAATAGGTGAGTGGTAAGAGTTGCCCAGCTGCCATCTTGGAACAGCTTGGAAACCTGCAGAGACCAGAATGTCCATAGATGGAGGTACGGGTTTCAAAGACCTGCAGGGTCCACCCAATTCAACATCGGCCAGACAATCCTCTGTTGTTGAAAGTCTTTCAAAACCTCCTAAGTCTCTCATCCTGCTTCCATAAGTAGGGTGTGCTGAGCATAATTAAAGGTTTCTTCAGTGACTCAGGGACTTGTCAGATCCAGGGGTCATCATTTTGATCACCATTTCTCATGGTCCAGTTTGGTATGGAAATGAATGTCTTTGTTTACAACTGTGGAAGATTGGTGGTTGTTTCTGTTTGTGTTTTTAATTAAACCTCTATTACCAGTTCTTTCTACTAAAAGTATAGCTTTAAAAAATCCATAGAAGTCTAATGGTATGTTGTGGTTAATTGCTTTTTGTTCATTTGAAGTTTTTATTTAACTCTACTTAGTTTATAATTTTGGCCCATCTTTATTCCCCCTTGTTCCTATTGGAGTGCCTGTCTCATGACTCTTCATTTTCTTCCAAAATTCTTTAGCATTTGTGACCTGTTGCTTCTATATTAGAGCACTGGGGTTGAGAAGAACATGGGGTAGAGGAAGGTGCAATGTACAGGGGACTGATGTCTCAGGTTTGGGTCTTGTTCTCATCACATTCTAGCTGTGTGACCTTTGGAAACCATTCAACCACTCTGAGCCTCCCTTTTCTCTTTTATGAAGTGAGGGGACTTGAACTATGTACTTTCCATGAGTTCTTCCAGCTTTAATGCAATGCACATCTATCCTCTCTATACAAACCCAGTTCAGTCCCAGAGAGCAACTTTAAACCCGTTTCCTTACCAGTGGGGTGGGGATGACAAAATCAGGGGGACACACTCACATTTCTTCACCACCCCTAACCAGCAGCCCACTCTTGGGAAGGCCATTCTCTTTGGGCCCCGGTTCCTCATTGGTATCAATAACAGTAACAGCAGTGACAACAATAACAAAAAGTTTTGTTAAGCATTTTCTGAGTGGCTGGCACATTAAACTCTTGTCCCAACACTCTGAGGTAGGCAACAGTGACCTCATTATATGGATGAAGCCATTGAGCCACAGAGAAGTTAAGTGACTAACCCAAGATCACAAAGCAAATGGACGACTGAGCCGGGATTTGAATTCCAGCAATCTGGCTCCACAGACCTTGGTGAAGATGGGATTAGATTAATTTATAAAAAAGGACTCTGTCAGCTCTAACATTCTGTTAATCTGAACCTTTTCTCCTGAGTACTTCCCTTGTCTTTTGCATTGTATTGTATTGTGTTACAAGTGTTGGGGAAGCTCCTTATGAATTGAAAATTGCAGTGTTCTGCAAAAGTGAGGGTAATTAATGCTACTACCAAGCTTTTTTGTCTGATTTTATAAGTAGTATCACATAAATTAAAATATATCATAAATTAAAACAATGACAAAACGTAAAGAAAAAATCCACAATAGCACCTACCCAGAAGTGCACTTAAATGCTGTTAACATCTGGTTATTTTTTGGTCTTGTGCTATTTATTTATTTATAGTTGAGGTCATACTGTACATATTCAATCAGTTTTTTCTACAACATACAATAAGAAATAGATTTTACATTGCAGCTCAAATGCATACATACCTGTATGTGTGTACACATGAAATAATAATCTTACTATATCAGAGACACTCAAATTTCTATTGTATTTGATTCCATTCATTCAATCCTGTTTTATTCCATTGCAATTCCATTAAAAAAATATTGGTTGCTACCCTCTAAATTGATTTCACAACTGAGTTCTGGGTTGTGGTATGCATTTAAAAATACTGGATATACAATTTGTTCTTACTTTTTTCCCATTGTTATTGTAACAGTTATTTTCTTGTATCATTAAAACACAATTATAATTTTTATGGCTGCCTACTATTCTATTGTAAGGAGGTACCAAAATTCATTTAACACTTTCTAAATTGTTACACATTGAGGTGTTTCTCTTTCTTTCTCAAAAACACACAACAAAATTTTATCTAATGCTTTGACTATATTTTTGACTTGTCCCTTAGAATAGATTGGAATTATAGGCCAGAGACTTTATATCGTCTTTAAGGCTTTTGTTGCATATTTCATTATTTACTTACAGCTTTTCCCCTCCTTGTTATGAAATGGTCCTTTATACCATTGCCAAGTGTCTTTCAGAAGGTGGGGCCTGTCTCGTGCCACACTTGCTGGCTTTGGATATTCTCAAGAGGAAAATTTTTGCTGATAAGGGGCATTTTCCCTCACAAAGTTGTTTTTAAAAAGTAATTTAAAAATCACACAGGTCAATCATATTCATATAGAAAGTTTAGAAAATACAGCAAAGCCAAATCTAGAGGAAAACTTACCTAAGGTTGTATGTCAATTATATCTCAATAGAAGTTTCTTTTACTGAAAAAAAAAAAAAATCACCTGCCATTTTTCCGCCCAGAGATAACCATTGTTAACATTTTAGTTTATGTCCTTCCATATTTTTTTCTATGTCTGTCTATCTCCCTATCTCTCTCTCTCTGTATATATATATCACCAAGATATCTATAATTTATAAAAACGGAGCCATACTCTAGCCTCTTTGGCAAGCTGCTTTTGTTCAACAATATCTTCTGAACGTCTTTATATGTTGATAAGTAAATTTCTAAAATACCATTCGCAATGGTTGGACAATATTCTGATGTATGGATAAGATCTAATTCGTGTAATTAGTACTCTTTGGGGAGTATTCATGGCTGTCAATTTAGCCATGATATTAAACATGACAAAAAGCCATGAAATAAAGCTTTTAATCCAATGGCAAACCCAAGCATGAATCCACAGTGAGAATATTTTTTTTGTGGTTTTCTGCTTTGCCACTGAATGTGCTAATTGCCCTCCCCTGTGGTCTGTCTCCCCCCTAGTTTTAGATGACCACACGCCTCCGTGTAACTGCACACCCCCGACCCTCTGCTCTGCCATCTCCCACGGGATCTACTACCTCTACCCTTTCAACATAGAGTATCAGATACTGGCCTCCACGATGCTCTACGTCCTGTGGAAAAACATCGGGCGCAAAGTTGACAGTCATCAGCATCAGAAGATGCAGTTCAGGTCTCATGGGGTCATGCTGGGCTCGGTACTGGGCCTGACCGCACTGGCTGCCACCATTGGGGTCGTGGTGGTGTATCTGATTTGGATCGGGCGTTCCAAAACCAGGAGCGAGTCAGCACTCATCATGTTCTACCTGTATGCCATCATCCTGCTCATGCTCATGGGGGCGGCAGGGCTGGCTGGGATCCGGATTTACAGGCTAGATGAGCAATCACTAGATGAGTCCAAAAATCCGGCCCGCAAACTGGACGCGGACCTGTTGGTGGGCACTGCCTCCGGCTCCTGGCTCATCTCCTGGGGCTCCATCCTGGCCATCCTCTGTGCCGAGTCCCGCCCCCCGTACACCTGGTACAACCTGCCCTACTCCATCCTGGTGGTTGTTGAGAAATACATCCAGAACCTCTTCATCATTGAGTCCATTCACCGAGAGCCGGAGAAGCTCTCCAAGGACATCAGAACCCTGCAGGTGGTCACAGTCTGCAATGGCAATGCCACATCCCTCCCTTCTTCTTGCTTTGAGAGCAGACCTGCAGCCGGGGACGTGGCTCCTCAGGGCAGCGAGATGCCACATGCGGCCAATGGAAATATGTGTCTGAGAGAAGTTGGTAGCAAAGAGGAAGAGGAGAAGAGCTGGGAAGGGGCCCTGGGCCCAGCCTGCCACCCCCATTTCCTGCAGGGCAATGCCCAGAGAAGAGTCTTAAGGAATATTGCAGCCTTTTTGTTCCTCTGCAATATTTCGGTAATCTGCAAGTTATTTCTTTATTTAAAAATATTGATTAATCTATTTTCCTTGCCGTTTTCAAATAAGGAATGAAGGCAGCTTTTAATCAAAATAATTGAGACGGGGCTTCCCTGGTGGCGCAGTGGTTGAGCGTCAGCTTGCCAATGCAGGGCACGTGGGTTCAAGCCCTGCTCTGGGAAGATCCCACATGCTGCGAAGCAGCTAGATCCATGAGCCACAACTACTGAGCTCTGCGCGTCTGGAGCCTGTGCTCCGCAACAACAGAGGCCGCGATAGAGGCCCGCGCAGCGCGATGAAGAGCGGCCCCCGCTTGCTGCAACTAGAGAAAGCCCTTGCATAGAAACGAAGACCCAACACAGCTAAAAATAAATAAATAATAAAAATAAAGGAATTCCTTTAAAAAAAAAATAATTGAGACGTAAGGTTAAAATATTAGACTGGAACGTAGGCTTATATTCTACAAATCCGCTTACTGAGTATCTGTGTGCCATGGACTGGGGTGGGAACTAAGAATTAAAGGTGAGAAGATGTAATCTCTTTCCTCAAAAAGGTCACAGTATTAGTGGGAGAAGGAGACAAGGAAAAAATATAGTACAGTGAATATGGCAAATGCTGGGACAGGGCTATCTGCAAGGTGGAGTGGGAGCATGGATTCAAAGAGGGACTTCAATAAGTAGGGGATGCTTGAGGTGAGACAGAGACTCCATTAGGAGTGCTTTTGGCTGCAAATAACAGAACGCTTGATCAGCAGTATCTTCAGTCTTAAAGACAAGAATTCTGGAAGTTGGCTGTTCAGGGTTGGCCTGGCAGCTGAACCCTATCATCAAGGATCCAGGCACTGTTCACCTTTCTACTGAATGTGGTTGGCACGTGGTCATAGGATGGCTGCAGCAGCACCAGGCATCACGTCTGGGTTCAAGACAGTAAGACAGAGGGAAGGATTGGTGCCAGGCAATGTCTGCAATTGATGTGACCACCCCTAACTGCAAGGGAGGAGGGGGAAGTGGATGGTTTGCTTTCTAGCCTCTATAATAGATGGTAACAAGGTAGAAAAAGATGTATAATCAGCCACTCAATATTGTCTGCCTCAGCCTCAAAGAACAGTTGGAAGTTTACCAACTGTGGTCAAGGCAAGAAAAAGAAAGCCTTGGGGCAGAGGACACACAGTGTGCAAAGACACAGAGGCAAAGGACACCATGGCCTAGTTGAGTAGCACCAGCAGCTTGTCATGAATTCCATACACGTGAAGCAGGGCGGGAAACAGGATGGAGGGTCTGGTTAGATGGGTCTGGCTTGCTCAGAGCTTCATAAGCCTGGCTGAGTCTGGTCTTCACGCTGAGGGCAGTAGAGGACCCTCTCAGATTTGTGTTTTAGAATGATCTTCTAGCAGCAACGTGCAGGAAGGATGGAGGGAGGTAAGATCAAAGTCAGGGAAACCGGAACAGAAGCCCCACACAGCTGCCCAGATAGGAAATGATGGGAACTTGAACCAGGGCAGTGCTGGTGGGGATGGGGAGAAGGAAAAGGAATACAAAGCATTGGGTGTTGTTGGGATTTGTTCTAGAGGTACATAGAAGGATGGCAGGTCTGGGTAAAAAGGAGGGAGAAGCAGCCTTTGGTGCACACAGGCATCTGCAGTGACTGTGGCTGTTGGAATGGGAACGACGCCCCAGCCCACGGGGCCCGCCCATCATCACAGCCAACTCTCTGCTACCAGCCTCCGTATCATCAGGGCTGCTGTTTCCCCAGAAGCTTACTGGCTTTTTTGCTTCCTCTCCCTAATATCAGTTGGTGCGTGCCCAGGGACTGCAACTTTTGATATTACCCTAAGGCCACAAAATTGGGAAGGTCCATCTGAAGCTGAAAGGACCATGTGTCTGCCAACAACATCTGATTCTTGCTTTGGGTCACCTGGACCTTGGTCCCCCTCCAGGTCGGGAGACAGATATGGGGAGTTCTGAAGGGAGAAGGGGTCCCAGAAGAGTGTGGCTCCAGGTGCGCACTCTTCTTTCATCTTATAGACATTTATGGGGCACCTGCTCTGTGTCAGGAGCTATGTGGGTACAGCAGTGAACAAAGGACTTAAAACAGGAAAACAAGAGAGAGAGATATTAATAACTACAATGGGGCTACATTTTATGTAAGGCTTACATTCCAGAGAGGGGTGTATCAGCTTAGATTCTTATAAAGTCAGAGTCGGTTCTAGAAAGCCCCTAAAGCGTATGTTTTTTATGCACCCCAAGGTATGAAGATCTCTCTTTTCAGTGAGTTCAGAAAGACCACTTTCCCTGTGTTGGTTTTTTGCTTGATCACCAGATGATACACTTGGCTTGCTTTTTTGGACCAGCTTGACCGAGAATAGTACTGCTATACTAGAATCGAGTGGCAACTGATGGTCTCTTGGGACCCAAAGGCCAGGTCCAGGGCTCTGGACTAGGAGAAGGACACGTTTTATCTCTTCATCTCTGTGCTCTGCCCCTGATGGCCCCAGGCACTGCCTCCGTTCCCTGGGGAGTGAGCCAGAGGACGGAAATCATTGCAGGCTGATGTCTTAGGATGACCTGAGCCAACTCCACGGGCAGCACTTTGAAACCCTGCACTTCATCCCATGTTGTGCTAAAGGCATCTGGCAGAGGCAGGAACTGTTTCTGTCTGGGACCAGGAGCTGGCACAGAGGCAGCGGCTGGAGGTGCTGGTGTGCACGACCACGTGGGGCAATTGGCAGCTGTGGGGTGGACAGTAAAGGGTGGTGGGTGTGATGACGGAAGAGTTTGGGTGCTGTGGGAACACTGGGGTTCAGGGGAGGCCTCCTCTTGGTGGAGTGGGGCAGTCTGGGCGGAGCAGCAGGTACGGGGAAGCCACAGATGCAGAGCAAGGCAGGGCTTGCTGGATGCGCTCAAGACCTGGAAGGAAACCCACGTGGCTAGAACTTGGAGAGCAAGAAGAGAGAGGCGTGGCCTGGTAAGCCATGGCCACAAGCCAGGACTTAATCCTAAATGCAACAGAAAACCATCTAAGGGTTTTATGCTCTGAGTGACAAGATCTGATTCGTGTTTTTATTCTTTTAAATTAAATTAAATTTTAATGGTGGTAATGAACACATAACCTAAAATTTACCATTTTAACCATTTTCCAGTGTACGATTCTGTAGCATTTAGTGCATTCACATGGTCGTGCTACCATCACCGCCACTCACCTCTAAAGCTTTTTCACTTTGTAAAACTGAAATTTTGTACTCATGAAACAACTCTCCATTTCCTCTCCACCCCATCCCCTGGCAACCACCGTTCTACTCTCTTTCTCTATGAGTTTGACTCTGGGTATCTCATATAAGTGGAATCATACGGGATTTATCTCACGTGGTGCAAGGACCTTCAGGTTCATCCATGTTGTAGCCTGTGAAGGGAGAGGGATGCCAAAAGCGGCTCCCAGGTTCCGCCTTGAGTTCCTGGTACATGGTGATGCTATTTATGGAGATTAGGGTCTCTGGAGGGGGAGCAGGCTTGGGAGGGGGCTCAGGTGGAAGGAAGCACGTGGGTTTAGTACTGGACACATTCAGTGGTAAGGTCTCCTGGACATCCAAGTGGACATAACCAACAGGCAGATATTTTGGTTTTCTATTGTTGTGTAATCAGTGACCCCAAATGCATGACAAAAACAACCACCATTTTATTATGTCTCAGGACCTTGTGGGTTAGGAATTCTGGCAGGGCTTGGCTGGACAATTCTATTCCTAATGAAACTGACTGAAGCTACTGGATGGGCTGCTTGGGTTGGAAAGTCCACGATCTGGTGCCTTGGGTTGGGGAGGCTGAAAGGCTGGACTCAGCGGGGACTCTGGCTGCAGCGTATTCGTGGGGACTCTCCAGCACGGCGGTCTCAGGGGAGGTGGACTTCTTAGGTGATGGCTCAGGACCCAGAGCCAGCTTCCAAAGGACTGGAAGTGCCAGTCTCTTAAGGTCTGGGTGTGGACATTGCATGGCACCATTTCTGCCATATTTTATGGGTCCAGCAGTGATAGCGTCCACCCAGATTCAAAGGAAGGGGGCATAGTTCGCCTTTCAAGGGGATGAGTAGCAAGAATTATAGCCAACTTCACAGCAGATGGAAAGATCTGGATTTCAGGAAAGAGGTCCATAATCTCTTCTTCTTTTATTCTCATTTTCTTTCTTTTTAACATACTTAATGGAGTATAATTTGCTTTACAATGTTGTGTTAGTTTCTGCTGTATAACAAAGTGAATCAGCTATACATATACATATATCCCCATATCTCCTCCCTCTTGTGTCTCCCTCCCACCCTCCCTATCCCACCCCTCTAGGTGGTCACAAAGCACCAAGCTGATCTCCCTGTGCTAGGCAGCTACTTCCCACTAGCTATCTGTTTTCCATTTGGTAGTGTATATATGTCCATGCCACTCTCTCACTTCATCCCAGCTTACCCTTCCCCCTCCCCGTGTCCTCAAGTCCATTCTCTATGTCCGTGTCTTTATTCCTGTCCTGGCCCTAGGTTCATCAGAGCCTTTTTTTTTTTTTTTTTAATTTCATATATATGTGTTAGCATATGGTATTTGTTTTTCTCTTTCTGACTTACTTCACTCTGTATGACGGACTCTAGGTCCATCCACCTCACTACAAATAACTCAATTTCGTTTCTTTTTATGGCTGAGTAATATTCCATTGTATCTATGTGCCACATCTTCTTTATCCATTCATCTGTCGATGGACAATTTGGTTGCTTCCATGTCCTGGCTATTGTAAATAGAGCTGCAATGAACATTGCGGTACATGACTCTTTTTGAATTATGGTTTTCTCAGGGTATATGCCCAGTAGTGAGATTGCTGGGTCGTATGGTAGTTCTATTTTTAGTTTTTTAAGGAACCTCCATACTGTTCTCCATAGTGGCTGTATCAATTTACATTCCCACCAACAGTGCAAGAGTGTTCCCTTTTCTCCACACCCTTTCCAGCATTTATTGTTTCTAGATTTTTTGATGATGGCCATTCTGACCAGTGTGAGGTGATACCTCATTGTGGTTTTGATTTGCATTTCTCTAATGGTTAGTGATGTTGAGCATCCTTTCATGTGTTTGTTGGCAATCTGTAGATCTTTGGAGAAATGTCTGTTTAGGTCTTCTGCCCATTTTTGGATTGGGTTGTTTGTTTTTTTGATATTGAGCTGCATGAGCTGCTTGTATATTTTGGAGATTAATCCTTTGTCAGTTGCTTCATTTGCAAATATTTTCTCCCATTCTGAGGGTTGTCTTTTCACCTTGTTTATGGTTTCCTTTGCTGTGCAAAAGCTTTTAAGTTTCATTAGGTCCCATCTGTTTATTTTTGTTTTTATTTCCATTTCTCAAGGAGATGGGTCAAAAAGGATCTTGCTGTGATTTATGTCATAGGGTGTTTTGCCTATGTTTTCCTCTAAGAGTTTTATAGTGTCTGGCCTTACATTTAGGTCTTTAAACCATTTTGAGTTTATCTTTGTGCGTGGTGTTAGGAAGTGTTCTAATTTCATTCTTTTACATGTAGCTGTCCAGTTTTCCCAGCACCACTTATTGAAGAGACTGTCTTTTCTCCATTGTATATTCTTGCCTCCTTTGTCACAGATAAGGTGACCATATTTGCATGGGTTTATCTCTGGGCTTTCTATCCTGTTCCACTGATCTATATTTCTGTTTTTGTGCCAGTACTATACTGTCTTGATTACTGTAGCTTTGTAGTATAGTCTGAAGTCAGGGAGCCTGATTCCTCCAGCTCCGTTTTTCTTTCTCAAGATTGCTTTGGCTATTTGGGGTCTTTTGTGTTTCCATACAAATAGTGAATTTTTTTGTTCTAGTTCTGTGATAAATGCCATTGGTAGTTTGATAGGGATTGCATTGAATCTGTAGATTCCTTCGGGTAGTATAGTCATTTTCACAATGTTGATTCTTCCAATCTAAGAACATGGTATATCTCTCCATCTGGTTGTATCATCTTTAATTTCCTTCGTCAGTGTCTATCTGCATACAGGTCTTTTGTCTCCTTAGGTAGGTTTATTCCTAGGTATTTTATTCTTTTTGTTGCAATGGTAAATGGGAGGGTTTCCTTAATTTATCTTTCAGATTTTTTATCATTAGTGTATAGGAATGCAAGAGATTTCTGTGCATTAATTTTGTATCCTGCTACTTAACCAAATTCATTGATTAGCTCTAGTAGTTTTCTAGTAGCATCTTTAGGATTCTCTATGTATAGTATCATGTCATCTGCAAACAGTGACAGCTTTACTTCTTTTCTGGTTTGGATTCCTTTTATTTCTTTTTCTTCTCTGACTGCTGTGGCTAAAACTTCCAAAACTATGTTGAATAATAGTGGTGAGAGTGGGCATCCTTGTCTTGTTCCTGATTTTAGAGGAAATGGTTTCAATTTTTCACCATTGAGAACGGTGTTGGCTGTGGGTTTGTCATATATGGCCTTTATTATGTTGAGGTAAGTTCCCTCTATGCCTACTTTCTGGAGAGTTTTTATCATAAATTGGTGTTGAATTTTCTTGAAAGCTTTTTCTGCATCTATTAAGATGATCATATGGTTTTTAGCCTTCAGTTTGTTAATATGGTGTATCATATTGATTTGTGTATATTGAAGAATCCTTGCATCCCTGGGATAAACCCCACTTGATCATGGTCTATGATCTTTTTAACGTGCTGTTGGATTCTGTTTGCTAGTATTTTGTTGAGGATTTTTGCATCTATATTCATCAGTGATATTAGTCTGTAATTTTCTTTTTTTGTAGTATCTTTGTCTGGTTTTGGTATCACAGTGATGGTGGCCTCATAGAATGAGTTTGGGAGTGTTCCTCCCTCTGCTATATTTTGGAAGAGTTTGAGAAGGATGGGTGTTAGCTCTTCTCTAAATGTTTGATAGAATTCACCTGTGAAGCCATCTGGTCCTGGGCTTTGGTTTGTTGGAAGATTTTTAATCACAGTTTCAATTTCAGTGCTTGTGATTGGTCTGTTCATATTTTCTATTTCTTCCTGGTTTAGTCTTGGAAATTTGCACTTTTCTAAGAATTTGTCCATTTCTTCCAGGTTGTCCATTTTATTGGCATATAGTTGCTTGTAGTTGTCTCTCATGATCCTTTGTATTTCTGCAGTATCAGTTGTTACTTCTCCTTTTTCATTTCTAATTCTGTTGATTTGAGTCCTCTCCCTTTTTTTTTCTTGATGATTCTGGCTAATGGTTTATCAATTTTGTTTATCTTCTCAAAGACCCAGCTTTTAATTTTATTGATCTTTGTTATTGTTTTCTTCATTTCTTTTTCATTTATTTCTGACCTGATCTTTATGATTTCTTTCCTTCTGCTAACTTTGGGGGTTTTTTGGTCCTTCTTTCTCTAATTGCTTTAGGTGTAAGGTTAGGTTGTTTATTTGAGATGTTTCTTCTTTCTTGAGGTAGGATTGTATTGCTATAAACTTCCCTCTTAGAACTGCTTTTGCTGCATCCCATAGGTTTTGGGTCATCATGTTTTCATTGTCATTTGTTTCTAGGTAGTTTTTGATTTCCTCTTTGATTTCTTCAGTGATCTCTTGGTTATTTAGTAGTGTATTGTGTAGCCTCCATGTGTTTGTATTTTTTACAGCTTTTTTTCCCTGTAATTGATATCTAGTCTCATAGCGTTGTGGTTGGAAAAGATACTTGATACAATTTCAATTTTCTTAAATTTACCGAGGCTTGATTTGTGACCCAAGATATGATCTATCCTGGAGAATGTTCCATGAGCACTTGAGAAGAAAGTGTATTCTGTTGTTTTTGGATGGAATGTCCTATAAATATCAATTAAGTCTGTCTGGTCTAATATGTCTTTTAAAGCTTGTGTTTCCTTATATATTTTCATTTTGGATGATCTGTCCATTGGTGAAAGGTGTTAAAGTCCCCTACTATGATTGTGTTACTGTTGATTTCCCCTTTTATGGCTGTTAGCATTTGCCTTATGTATTGAGGTGCACCTACGTTGAGTGCATAAATATTTACATTGTTATATCTTCTTCTTGGATTGATCCCTTGATCATTATGTAGTGTCCTTCTGTGTCTCTTGTAATAGTCTTTGTTTTAAAGTCTATTTTGTCTGATATGAGAATTGCTACTCCAGCTTTCTTTTGATTTCCATTTGCATGGAATATCTTTTTCCATCCCCTCACTTTCAGTCTGTATGTGTCCCTAGGTCTGAAGTGTGGTGTTTTTTAGACAGCATATATACAGGTCTTGTTTTTGTATCCATTCAGCCAGTCTATGTCTTTTGGTTGGAGCACTTAATCCATTTACATTTAAGGTAATTATTGATATGTATGTTCCTATTACCATTTTCTTAATTGTTTTGGGTTTGTTATTGTAGGTCGTTTCCTTCTCTTGTGTTTCCTGCCTAGAGAAGTTCCTTTAGCATTTGTTATAAAGCTGGTTTTGGTGGTACTGAATTCTCTTAACTTTTGCTTATCTGTAAAGGTTTTAATTTCTCCATCGAATCTGAATGTGATTCTTGCTGGTTAGAGTAATCTTGGTTGTAGGTTGTTCCCTTTCATCACTTTAAATATGTCCTGCCACTCTCTTCTGGCTTGCAGAGTTTCTGCTTAAAGATCAGCTGTTAACCTTATTGGGTTTCCCTTTTATGTTATTTGTCACTTTTCCCTTGCTGCTTTTAATATTTTTCCTTTGAATTTAATTTTTGATAGTTTGATTAATATGTGTCTTGGCATGTTTCTCCTTGGATTTATCCTGTATGGGACTCTCTGCACTTCTTGGACTTGATTGACTATTTCTTTTCTCATGTTAGGGAAGTTTTCAACTATAATCTCTTCAAATATTTTCTCAGGCCCTTTCTTTTTCTCTTCTTCTTCTGGGGCCCCTAAAATTCAAATGTTGTTGCATTTAATGTTGTCCCAGAGGTCTCTGAGACTGTCCTCAATTCTTTTCATTCTTTTTTCTTTATTCTGCTCTGTGGTAGTTATTTCCACTATTTTATTTTCCAGGTCACTTATCCGTTTTTCTGCCTCAGTTATTCTGCTGGTGATTCCTTCTAGAGTATTTTTAATTTCATTTATTATGTTGTTCATCACTGTTTGTTTGCTCTTTAGTGCTTCTAGGTCCTTGTTAAACATTTCTTGTATTTTCTCCATTCTATTTCCGAGATTTTGGATCATCTTTACTATCATTACTCTGAATTCTTTTTCAGGTAGACTACCTATTTCCTCTTCATTTGTTTGGTCTGGTGGGTTTTTACCTTGCTCCTTCATCTGCTGCATATTTCTCTGTTTTCTCATTTTGTTTAACTTACTGTGTTTGGGGTCTCCTTTTCGCAGGCTGCAAGTCCATAGTTCGCATTATTTTTGGTGTCTTCCCCCAATGGGTGAGGTTGGTTCAGTGGCTGTGTAGGCTTCCTGGTGGGTGGGGACTGGTGCCTGTATTCTGGTGGGTGGGGCTGTATCTTGTCCTTCTGGTGGGCAGGGCCATGTCCAGTGGTGTGTTTTGGAGTGTCTGTGAACTTAGTATGACTTTAGGCAGCCTCTCTGCCTAAAAGGTGGGGTTGTGTTCCTGTCTTGCTAGCTGTTTGGCATGGGGTGTCCAGCACTGGAATTTGCTGGCCGTTGGGTGGAGCTGGGTCTTAGTGTTGAGATGAAGTTCTCTGAGAGAGCTCTTGCTGATTGATATTACGTGGGGCTGGGAGGTTTCTGGTGGTCCAATGTCCTGGACTTGGTCCTCCCACCTCGGAGGCTCAGGCCCGACACCTGGCCGGAGCAGCAAGACCCTACCAGCCACACGGCTCAGAAGAAAAAGAAGAGAGAAAAAAAACAAAAACAAAAACAAACAAAAAATGAACAGACAGAACCCTAGGACAAATGGTAAAATCAAACCTATACAGACAAAATCACACAAAGAAGCATACACATACACACTCACAAAAAGAGAAAAAGGAAAAATATATATATTTTTTAAAAAAAGGAAGAGAACAACCAAACCAATAAACAAATCCACCAATGATAATAAGCACTAAATACTAAACTAAGATAAACATAAAACCAAAAACAAATTAGATGCAGAAAGTAAACTCCAAGTCTACAGTTGCTCCCGAAGTCCACTGACTCAATTTTGGGAACGTGCGTTGTCTATTCAGGTATTCTTCAGATGCAGGGTTTATCAAGTTGATTGTGGGGATTTAATCTGCTGCTCTGAGGCTGCATGGAGAAATTTTCCTTTCTCTTCTTTATTAGCACAGCTCCTGGGGTTCAGCTTTGGTTTAGGCCCTGCCTCTGCGTGTAGGCTGCCCTCAGGAGTCTGTTACCCGCCCAGACAGGAGGGGGTTAAAGCAGCAGCTGATTAGGGGGCTCTTACTCAGGCCGGGGAGAGGCAGGGGTATGGTAGTCATAATTGGAATGCGGGGCGAGCCTGAGGCAGCAGAGGCTGGCGTGACGTTACAACAGCCTGAGGTGTGCCGTGTGTTCTCCCGGGGAACTTGTCCCTGGATCATGGGACCCTGGCAGTGGCGGGCTGCACAGGCTCCCAGGGTGGGTATGGGTAGTGACCTGTGCTTGCACACAGGATTCTAG
Organism: Balaenoptera borealis; assembly: GCF_965194805.1. NCBI lineage: Eukaryota > Metazoa > Chordata > Mammalia > Artiodactyla > Balaenopteridae > Balaenoptera > Balaenoptera borealis. The sequence goes on along the minus strand of NC_138861.1, from coordinate 112,980,497 downwards.
GTGGCAGCAACAGCAGCGTTAGTGATTCATGCCTGTCTCTGGTGTCTGAGCTGTTAGCCGCGGATTGCGCCCATATCTGGAGCTCATTTAGGCGGTGCTCTGCTCTCTGTGGGCAGACAGGGGAAGAATCCCCTCTCCTCGTGCACCCTGAAACAATGGTCTCTTGCCTCTCCGGCAGCTCCAGACTTTTTCCTGGACTCCCTCCTGGCTAGCTGTGGCGTACTAGACCCCTTCAGGCTGTGTTCACGCAGCCAACCCCAGTCCTCTCCCTGGGATCCGACCTCCGAAGCCCGAGCCTCAGCTCCCAGCCCCCACCTGCCCCAGCGGGTGAGCAGACAAGCCTCTCGGGCTGGTGAGTGCTGGTCAGCACCGATCCTCTGTCCAGGGATCTCTTCGCTTTGCCCTCCGCACCCCTGTTGCTGTGCTCTCCTCCATGGCTCCAAAGCTTTCCCCCCGCCCACCCCCCATCCCTACCAGTGAAGGGGCTTCCTAGTGTGTGGAAACATTTCCTCCTTCACAGCTCCCTCCCAGAGGTGCAGGTCCTGTCCATATTCTTTTGTCTCTGTTTTTTCTTTTTTCTTTTGCCCTACCCCAGTATGTGGGGATTTTCTTGCCTTTTGGGAAGTCTGAGGTCTTCTGTCAGCATTCAGTAGGTGTTCTGTAGAAGTTTTCCACATGCAGATGTGTTTTTGATGTATTTATGGGGAGGAAGGTGATCTCCACGTCTTACTCTTCTGCCATCTTGAAGGTCTCTTCCTTTTCTTCTCATTTTCCCTCTCTTCCTGACAATATATCCTCTGTGTGCCCACTGAGGGCCAGCAGTGCTGTGAGTGATGAGGGTGCAACATGCCCCAGAGCTCTGGTCTTCCTCCTATGGGGCTTATAAACCAGATGCCAGGACTAGCAACAAAAAATCAAACAGGAGAAATGCCTATAGTGATGTGTGCCCTGCAGGGAAGTAAGAAAGGATGGTGAGTGAGCTGGTGCTTGGATGGCCATGGTAGATCACATGGCCAAGTTGGTGGGAAGGGCTTTCTCAGGCGGTGGGATTAGAGACCAAAGCTGGATGGCAGAAGGAGCCATGGATGCTCCAGGCAGAGGAAGTACCCAGTGCAAAACCCTGGGTGGGAGGAGCTTGCCTCCTTTGAGAAGAGGAGGAAGGGCATGTGACTGGGGTGGGTGGGTGGGGGACAATCTGGGGAGCTGGGTTGGAGGGTGGTAAGGGATCATCTAACAGAGGGCTCTGCCATCCCGTGTAGCAGGTAGATTTTATTTTAAATGTGCTGTGAAGCCCTTGGGTGTTTAACCAGGAAAGGGACACCATCTTACATAAATAATTAATCTGGCGATGAGTGGTGAATAGACTAGGCTGAGAGCTTAAGCAGGGAGCCACTGCAATGGTCCAGGTGAGAGATGGGGGTGGTGGCCTGGCTGGTGGAGTGGAGAGAAACGGGTGGATTGCGAATTGATGGATTGGGTGGCAGGCGGATTGTTATGAGAATGAGTGAGAAGATGAGGATGATGCCTGAAATTTTGATTGAGCCTCTGGGAGGAAGATGTTGCTGAGGAGACGGGGAGAAATGGGAATGTAATGTTGAGTTTGAGATGCATTTTAGACAACCAAGTAGCCAGTGGGATATATGAGCCTGCAATTCTCAAGGGTAGACCAGGCTGGTGATTTAGATTGGGAAGTCATAGGCCCATAGCTGGTATTTACAACCAGGACTGGGTGAGATCATCAGAGGTCATGGGTATAGGGTAGAGAAGAGGACCCAGGAATGAATGAGCCCTGGGACCAGCCAACATTAAGAGACTGAGCAAAGGAGGAGGAACCAGCTAAGGAGGGCGGGAAGAACCAGCTGGCGTGGGAGGATGACCCTTAAGGACCCGGAACACAGAGAACACAGTGGGCTAGAAATATAAGGCCACGAGTGTTCTATATGGAGATGTTAATGAAAGCCACGTGTATCAGTTACCCATTGCTGCATAAGAAATGACCCCTAAACTTGGCAACTTAAAACAACAGACATTTCTTTTTTTTTTTTAAAGGAATTCCTTTATTTTTTATTTATTTATTATTTATTTATTTATTTATTTATTTATTTATTTATTTTTAGCTGTGTTGGGTCTTTGTTTCTGTGCAAGGGCTTTCTCTAGTTGCGGCAAGCGGGGGCCACTCTTCATCGCGGTGCGCAGGCCTCTCACTATCGCGGCCTCTCTTGTTGCGGAGCACAGGCTCCAGACGCGCAGGCTCAGTAGTTGTGGTTCACGGGCCCAGTTGCTCCGCGGCATGTGGGATCTTCCCAGACCAGGGCTTGAACCCGCGTCCCCTGCATTGGCAGGCAGACTCTCAACCACTGCGCCACCAGGGAAGCCCCAGACATTTCTTATTTCACAGCTTCTCTGGGTCAGGAATCTGAGTGTGACTTAGCTGGGTGGCTCTGCTCAGGGTCCCTTGCAGGCTGTGGCCAAACTGCCCACTGGGGCTGCAGTCATTTCATGGCTTGATTTTGGAGGGGAAGGGGGTCTGTTTCTAAACTCACTTATGTGGCTGTTGGAAGGATTCGGTTCCTGGTGGGCTGTTGGGCTGAGGGTTTGATTTCCTTGCTGGCTGCGGGCCTGAGATCCCCCTCAGTTCCTGGCCATGTGGCCTCTCCATAGGCTGGCTCACATGGCAGCCAGCTTCCTCTCTTGCAAGAGGGGGTGAGCAAGATGGACTCCAGAGTCCTTTTGTAACCTAATCTCAGAAGTGACATCCCATGACTTGTGTCATATTCTGTTGGTTAGAAGAGAGTCACTAGATTCAGTCCAACTCAAGGGGACAGGGCTCCACAAGATTCCCAGGAGGTGGGACCACTGGGAGTCACCCGAGAGGTGGCCTGCCACAGTGTAGGGGTGGAGAAAGTGGTGGAAGTGTCAGTGTGAGAGGGAAGCAGGTCTAGGAGCCCAACAATTTCAGGGGAGGTAGAGGAGGAGGAGCTGGGACAGGGAGGCTGAGAAGGGGGAACCAGTGTGTGGGTTCCATGAGCAACAAAAATAATAGGTTATTGCTTTATGTTTTGCAGACTTAGTTGCCATTTTATTCTCATCTGAGCCCTCTGAGACAGGTGTTAGTATTCCCATCTTATAGGTGAGGAAACTGCGGCTTGGAGATGTTAAATTGTAGTCTGTAAGTGGCAGGAACCCAGGGCTGGTTCCACGGCATGTGCTTCTTCTCCTGATCAGGGGGATGTGGGCAGGGCCTGGGCTGCCTCTCTAAGCCAAGGACAAGCCAGAAAAAGGACCACAGAACTCACCAGCCCAGACCCACGTGGCTGGGACCCCCAAGCACCAATGGTGAAATGTAAAGACGGGGTGTGGGAAACAGGGAGCACCACTGTAGGAAAACACTGGGGGCTATGGGAACACACAGGGAGTTCCTGCCTGACTGGTTAGATCAAGGAGGGCTTCCTGGAAGGGGAGGTGTCTCAGGACTTGGAAGAAGGTAGGACTTAGCAGAAGAAGGAAGACAGGGAGTCCCTGATAGAGGAAGAGGCAGGAGCAAAACCCTGAAGGCTGGGGAAAGGCACATTTGGGAGCTGTGCATAGCCTGGGAGGGCCAGAGTGAAGGGCGTGATGAGGGATGTGGAGACGTGGACGTGTTCCTGATCACTGAGGGAATTTTGACTGTCTCCTGAAGGCATTTGGAGCCCCGGTGAGTGGTCAGCAGAGGAGTGACAAGATGTGCGCTTTATAAAGATCACTCTGAAGCCACGTGATGGGCTGGAGGGGGGGAATCGAAGGAGCCCACTGGAGTGGAGGGGATCATGGGAGGCATTGCAGCAGTCCGGGGAGGGGGAGACGGAGGACCAGACCAAGGTGAGGGCTGTGGGGATGGAGAGAACCAGGTAGGTGTGAAGAGCGTTCGTGCAGGATCGGGGCTCAGTGGACTGACGCGCTCCATAGAGATGGGAAACACGCAGGGGCTGCTTACTCCTGTGACAGGTGTGACTCGGTCTCCCTGAGTCCAGGTCAGTGCCTGGGTTTGTGGGGGACCCCTGGGCGGCTGCTAGGACCACCTCCTCTTCTCTTCCAGCTCTGGATCCCTCCCGCCTTTGGCTGCCGCCCCGAGTACGACAACGGATTGGAGGAAATTGTCTTTGGCTTTGAACCCTGGATAATAGTGGTCAACCTGGCCATGCCTTTTTCTATTTTCTACCGAATGCACGCAGCTGCCTCCCTCTTTGAGGTCTATTGTAAGATATAATCTGTGTCCACATCAAAGACTGAGGAGAGCGCTAACAAGAGAATTCGTTGGAGCCACCTGGGAATGTTGAGGTCGGGCAAATACTGCCTTACAAATGTGAGAAGGGCCGCCTTTTGTCTGCGATGATTGTTTTTCCCATGAGCTGGAATTGCCCATCACCCTGGATGAGTGTAAACAAGTTAGATCAAAATCTGAGATGGCTGAAGTCTGCCCTTGGTTAGTTAATTCTAATCGAACCTAAATTATTTGATCTCCTCCGAAATGAGATCCTCTGTTTTAGAATAATGTGATTTCAGGTTGGAAAAAAATATATCCAGTTTGTTTTTCATTAAAATATTTTCTGTTATCATGTTACTATATACAACATTTTCCTGACCATCTGCATAGTCTAATCACCTTTAAATTTTATCTTTCCCAGAGCTGATGAATGTAGCTAAAATCACATTTAGTTTATATTGTACTTTCTGAATACGTTTCATTTTTTTGAACAAAGTTATTTTTATCGTCTGGATGGAAATTTGTGTATAGATCAATATAAAGACATATTTCTCACCGAAATTTTGGCATATTTTCATTTGTAAAGTTTTTTTAATACATTTTTAGTATCTTTCACTATAAATATATATATGCTTATTTTAGAAAATTAGGACATTTCAGAAGAGTAGAGAGAGAAAAATCCCCTAAGATGCCATTGTTTAATTGACAATCATCTTTTTCTTCCAGTTTAATTGAGATGTAATTGACATATAGCACTGTATAAGTTTAAGGTGTACATTAATGATTTGGCTTACATCATGAAATGATTATCACAATAAGCTTCGTGAACACTGGCCATCTTATATAGATACAAAATTAAAGATAAGGATCTTGACAGTCATTTTTGAGATACAAAATTAAAGATAAGGATCTTGACAGTCATTTTTTAAACATCTTGATGTGTTTCTTTTAACCGTGTTGGACACACAGGATTCTTTTCATTGTTGTTTTGTTATACTTGCCAGTGATGATGCGACATATTCAATTTTGTATGCATTTTCCCCTCAACAATATGGCACAAACCTTCCCACCCACATTGTTATAAACTCTTTGTAAATATCATTTTCATACTATATTATATTCTATTGAGTACCGTAATTAACTTTGCTTCCTATTGTTGGTTTTAGAGTGTTTATAACTTTTTGTTTTTATCAGTGACTCTGCAAAAATCCACCATATATGTAAAACATTTTTTATATTTAGAATTGCTTCTTAAGATATATCCTTAAAATCAGGATGCCATATCCAAAGGTTATAAATAGTTTAAAGCCTCTGAAGGAATATTGACATTTGGGATCGCTTTGTATATGCTTTTTCTTAATTCTTTTAAAATCATAATAAAATTAGTTAACTTACTGTAAGTACTAATGTGAACATCTTTTCATCTGAGTGTGTATATATATATATATTTTTTTTGACAGCACAGACAGAGGGACATTAAGAAACACCAAAATTTTTACATAACTGAAATACTTTATATTCATTTTTGGAAAAAGTAGGAAATGGGCAGATAGACTAAAAGCAAAGTAAAACATTATCTATCATACCTTCCATCTAGGGCAGTGGTTCTCAACCGTGGGTGATCTTGTCTTCCAGGGGACTTTCGGCAATGTCTGGAGACATTTTTGTTACCGCTAGGGGGCGTTACTGGCATCTAATGGGTAGAGGCCAGGGAAGCTGCTAAACATCTTCCAGTACACAGGACGGGACTGTTTCCACCACAAATTATTGTGCCCCAAAGAATTATTCTGCTCCAAATGTTAACAGTGCCTAGGTTGAGAAATTGCAATCTAGAGGTTACTGCTGTTAATTTTTGGTACCTATTAGTACACACACAGACACACACACACTCACACAGGCACAAATGGGATTGCTTTTATATATATTGTATTTGCATGTAACTTGCTTTTTAAATCTTAATACACCAGCAAGCTTTGTAACTATTTTAGGGTCCCCCGACATTGATTCTCACACTTCTGAATGCATTAGAATCATTTAGGGAGCCTGTTAGGATTCCTGCCTTCCCAGCTAGAAGGTCAGCTTCCGTTGGTCTACAGCGGGGTCCTGGATGCTTAAATAAGCATCTCAGGTGATGCCAACTCCCTTCCAGAAGCATCTCAGGAGTCCACGCACCTCAAGTTAAGACTCCTGAAGGACATTCCTCGATATTGTGTTCTCTTCTGCAATGTGACTTTGCATGGCTTCAAAGTACATTCCTTGGAGGGAGGTACTATTCCTGATGTAGTGAAACCCTGATGTTGGACATTTAGAGACATTTAAGTGGTTTGCTTGTTTGTTTGTTTGGTATTATAAATGACACCATGGCAAGCATCTTCTGCTGAGTCTTTGTGCACATTGGTAAACGACACTGTGTGAGATGACTACATGTGAATGCCAATTTCTCCAAAAGATCCCATTTTGGTCATTATTAATTTCCCCCTGTTCTAAGCACATCAGTACAGCCCTAGGGCCTCAGCCTGTGGGTTTTAGGCCCTGCCAAAGAGATATAGGGAATCACAGTAATGCTGGGAACAACTGGTCCAGGCGTGGTGGTTTTGGGGTGGGCATGGGGCACCATCAGAGCTCAGAAAAGTCAGCACAGCCTTGCTGGGCTCAGGGCTTTTGAGGAGTGATCTTAAAGATGTCCCTAAACAAGAAGAGCCCACAGCCTCAGGGGTGGCTATTCCAGCCAGGCAGCTTCGACCCACAAGTAGTTAAGCATCCTGACTCAACCAGTTTAGGCACCAAGGAAAATTTATTACCTTAATATCAATGCAATTCACAGAAGAGGAACCAGAGTGTGCAATTAACAAGTGTCCAGATCTCAGGGCTAGAATAAGAGCAATACAAATTAAAATAACAATGAGATACTATTTCCCATTCATCAGATTGGCAAGGGTTGGTTGGCAAGATGTGAAAGAAAGGGAATTCACATACACGGGTGGTAGGGGAGTATATTGATAAAGCCACATGGAAGAACAATTGGCAATGTTGACTAAGGCTAAAGGAGCATATTCCTTAAGACCTAGCAATACCACTTGGTGTGTGTGTGCCCCAGAGGTACCCTCACTTACATGTGTTCATCACACATAGGAGGTGTGTTCATCACACATAGGAGTTGTGTTCAGAAATGTCTACAGCAACAGTGCTTGTCATTGGGAAGAACTGAAAACAGCCTAAATGTCCATCAGTTAGGAGTATGAATAGGTAAATTATGGACTATTCCTGCAATGGAATATTTTTTCACAGGAGTGAAATAAATGAATGGGCCAGAACAACATGTATCAATCTGGGTAATCCCTCAAGACAATGCTGAATTAAGAATGAAGTAGCATGAAGGTATAATTGGTATAATTATAATGGTATAATGGTATATTGGTATAATATAATGTTTCAAAACAGGCAAAACAATTCCTGATATTTAGGGGATACATCCATACACAGTAAAATTATAAACACACATGAAGATAGGATGCACCCCAAGTTCAGTGTAGTGGTTACCTGTGGGCTGGGAGGGAGGCAGGGGCAGGACTGGAGTGGAGACAAACAGCTGAGTGCATGCAGTGTCTGAAATGTTTGATGTCTTAGACAAAGTGTTTGGTATAAAAGTATTCATTATAGTTTCTTCTGTGCTTTTTTGATATACACAAGATATTTCATAATAAAAACATTTGAAAGAAAGATAAAAGAAAGTCAACATAAGGAAGATGAACTCAGAGTCATCAGAGAAGGTGAACTTGCAATATTCATCCACCATTGTTGGGAGGAGGGTGTCAAGGCTACTGCTGTGTGGCCTCCTCGGCAGGTAGATCCCAGAGGTGGAGTAACTCAATGCCATTAGCTGTAAACATCACCGGACTCGCTCCCGCTCTCGAGGGATGATTCCATGCTCATCAGGAAACCCGACATGGATTTGTTTTCCCATGTGGTTCTCTACTGAGGGGACCGATGCCCTTGGCACTCAAGTTACCAGGATAATCTCTTTCTCATCTGTTCTCACCTGTGGCAACCTGATCAGGGAAGAGCCTATGCATTTGGCAGCTTGAGCTCATTCATCCCTGACCCTGGTCAAGGCAGGATTTGAACTCGTGATTTTTGGGTACCATGGCTCTTGGTGAGGCTGAATGGAAGGGCAAAAACTTTGGAGCTGGACACCCAGGGTCACAACTAGCTCCGTGGCACCTGGGTGTGCCTTAGAAAAGATTTCCCTTCCACAAGACCTTTTATGAACTGCTGGACTAAACCGCACCAGCATCTGCCCAGTCGTCCTTGCCTGGAGGTCAGATTAGCCTCCTTTGTCTCCCCACAGGGAACATCGGTCATGAAGCCCAGCTGGAGTAATTACTACTCTCGCCTGCCTTACTGCGTAACCCTTCAAATTCACCAAGCTCCTCGTGTCTGTCTCTATGAAGTGTCAGCTCCCAGCTGACCTCACTGGATAAGCGTTACTACTCTATTAGAATGGGGGTGGGGGGTTCCCTGGCAGTCCAGTGGTTAAGAATCTGTGCTTCCACTGCAGGGGACACGGGGTTCGATCCCCGGTCGTGGAACTAAGATCCCGCATGCTGCGCGGTGCGGCGAAAAAAAATGCGGGGAACCTTTGACCACGCCTACATCACAAGGAAGTTGTAGCATTTGGACCACTGAGCCTTTTAAAAACCCATTGCCTTTCCTCTCTATTAGACATATCATCTTAAAAAGAAAGCCAATTCGGTAAAAATATCATTCAAACAATTGCTTGAGGATGTGTGTACAGGCCAATGCATCCACGGACAGAACGTCTCCCTTTTCTCCCAGTTGCAAATTGCTACACTTAGCTTCACAGGGTGAAGAACGAGCGGAAACTGCTGCAAACAGCTGGTTCTTCCCTGGGATTATGAGCGTTGCTGTGGAAGAGCATGACCAGCAGGGGGCGCTGGTGCCTTTCCTTCTGAGTCCACTTGCACTTTCAGGCCAAAGTGAGGGGAGATGTTGTGGTAGCAGCCTAAGGGTAAAAATGCCCCGATTGTACTCTATCCATAGCTCTGGGTTCCTGCGATGTGTCAGAGATGGCTGTCACCATCCCAGCGGAGGGCTGGGAAAATTCTGAGTTCTCACAGGGAAGCTGAGAACTAGTTAGTTTCAACAAGGACGCTCCTTCCCTGTGCCCTCACCACCTCCCACTTCCTGGGGGAGGTTTGGAGGAACAGGGTGTATGCAGGGTGTTATGAGGCTGGGGTGGAACTTGGTCAGGGCAGCTGGCGGGAGGGCACTCCGTGGTGTCTGATGGGGAATGACCGAGACATTAGCTTGTCCTAAAAGCAGAGCCGAGGGGACCGTGGTGAGGAGACAGGAGAATGATGAGTGTAGTGTTTTAATGCTCAAAAGGGATGGTCGTTCTGGTGTGGTGTTTCAGCCGCATTAATAACATAGGAAACACCACAGTGATGACGGTATGTTAATTGTCTAAAAAAAGTAAATCAAATCAAGTCACCTGCTAAAAACCCTTCAACAGCTTCCCGTTGCTTTTAGAAGAATGTACAAACTGCTAACCGTGGTCTGTTGGGATCTTCAGGATCTGGCCTCTGCAGCTCCATCTTCTTCTCAAGCCAGGCCCTCCCTCGGCCTCCCCCTCCCCCGGCCACCCCGCCTGCACTGCTGCAGCCACAGCCGTCTCCCAGTGCACATCCTTGAATATTCCAAGCTCTTCTGCTCCTCAGGACTTTTGCAGTGCTTCCCACCCCTCCTTGATCATCTGTCTAAACAGACCCTCTGTTGTGCTTCACCTCGGTGCCCTTTACCGTTACTTGCGTAGTTATTTACTTGTTTTCTTGTCCTTTTCTCTTGGGAGGGTGGGGCTTTGCCTCTTTCTCCCCCAGGGCCTCACCACGTGGGTTGCATGACCACATGTGCTGCACTCTCGACCCCAGACTATTGCAGGGCGTGGGGAGACGCCGGGAAGGCTTGTGATTGGCCTGTTTCAGACCTCGCAGAACTTCTCTGCCCGCTTCTCGTCCACATCTGCGGACCCTCGTTCGCCTTTAAGGCACAAGAGGGCGCTTTAAGCCTGGTGCTTAATAAAGAGTCCAGACAAGACCGTGCATTAGAATGTGCTCCCCTTCCTGCTCTGCATCAGGAGCTAAGCAGGGGCACCCAGTTCTACGGAGGTCTGTAGGTGGGGTCTGTTCTCCTCCGTAGGGAGGAGCCAGCGGCCAATCGCTTCTTCCCGCCGGGACAGGAAGTGATCTGACCGTCTCCCCGACACACTGACAGCCGCAAGGGCTGCCTACATGTCTTGGCAGATGTTTCTGGAACACCCGTCTTGGGTGATTGGTCTAAGCTAAGCATAGTGACACCCTCCTCTCCTTCGCTGGGCATCGGTATGGACGGTATGGAGGTGGGCATGTGAATAGCTCTAGACCAGGTAGGGGTAAACTATGCCTGTGAGCTAAGAATGGTTTTTACATTTTTGAAAGGTTGTTTTTAAAAAAACCACATTCAAAAAAGAATATGCTGCAGAGACCATAAGGTTCTTATGGCCCACAAGAACCTACCATATTTACTATCTGGTCCTTTACAGAAAACGTTTGCTGACCCCTGGTCTTGACCATGAGAGGTAAGAGGCCTCTGCTGGATAGCCCTGGAAGGATTTGGATCCCTAATAGGGAAGAGATGAGGAGGAGGTTTGCCTTTTTTCCTGCCTAAATGTGGTTGTGGGAGGAAGTCAAGCCTGGAGCTGTGGCAGCCAGTTTGTGACCATGAAGCAAGCCCAAGAATAAGAGGCCAATATGCAGAGGAAGGAGATGGAAGGAGGCTGAGTCCTTGAATACACTGCTGAGCCCCTGTCTGATCCTGGAACTGTCGTCCTTTGAACTCCTTCTTATGGGAGGTAAACGTTATTGTTGTTTAAGAAAACGGTGGGCAAACATTTTCTGTAGAGGGCCAGGTAGAAAATATTTTAGGTTTGGTGGACCATAAGCTCTCTGTTGCAACTACTTACCTCTGCCCCTGTAGCATGAAAGCACCCACAGGTGATTCATCAATGAATGGACGGGGCTGTGCCAATAAAACTTTATTGACCCAAACAGGCAGTGGGCTGGATCTTACCCTGGGAGTTTGCTGATGCCTGCTGTGCATTGGGTATTTTGTTACTTGCAGCTGACCCATCCTAACTAGCATTCTCTGAAGTCGGCCTCAGCTCAGAAGTGCCCCTGGGCTCTAGCATGGAGGGGTAAGCCTGAGAGTGGGGAGGTGCTGCAGTGCTGGTTGGTGCTGGGGGATTAGCACATAAAGCCCACTCGCTGATATGTCCTTTTCTCCATGTCCACCTCATGCTTCCCACTGTTTCCTCCAATATCTTCTCATAGTCCTAACAACTGTCCTGGGAGCACATGACCTTAACAAAAATGGCTTCACCTTTTCCAGGAATGTGATCCAGGGAATGAAAAGTGCTCCTGCTTCCCCTCCATGCTCCACTCCGGCCGCGGTCAGCCCTTCACCCATCCTGCCTGGCAGAGGATGGCGTGGCCCGCTCACTGGGCAGGACTGAGCTCCACAGCTGTGTCCACCAGGTCACAGAGCCAAAGAGTAGCCAAAGGAGGAACAGGGCAGATCACCTTCCTGGACTGAGCACCGTCCCCGAAAGTGCAATTTCTCCTACAATTTATAAAGGTGATATGATGGCATGATGGTGTTTAAGACCGTGGCCAGCACCGTGGTCACAGGTGAACTGCAGAAACAGGTGAGGGCTCTGTCCCTGATGTTACAATCCGGGTGTTCCCTGAGTGCTATGCTGGACCCTGAAGAAAGGACAAGATCCCAGCAAGAGTTAGGGGTGGGGCCTTCCAGGAAAGGGCCCTGATTCTACCCTCCCAGGTGCACAGAGAGCCGGGGCTGCCCCTTAATGTGTCCCTGACGAATGGTACTTCCGTGGCAGAAGTGTGGTTTGGGGAGATGGACGGGCTTTGAGTCCAGGTTCAGGTCTCTGCTGCAAGTTACCGTCCGCTCACTGAGCCTTGGTTTTCTCCTCTATAAGACAGTGGGGATAGCCTGACACACCTTAAAGGGTCACTGAAAGCATGAACTGAGATGATTCATGTAAAGCTGGAACCATAGAGCCTGGCGGGCAGCAAGCTCTTATTACGGCTACATGGACAATTTCAGGTCTCTACCTCCAGGGATGCTGCCGAGTGTGGACCAGATGTCTCTCTTTGCACACGACAAGTGCTGCTCCGAGAATTCTCAGATCGCTGGTCCTCTACATGGCCCAGAGAGCCCGCAGGAGGAAAGACAATGCCCCCTAAAGATGTCCACACGTCCTAATCCCTGGAACCTGTGAATAGGTCACCTTAGAAGGCAAAAGGGACTTTGCAGATGTGATTAAGTCAAGGATATTAAGGTGGGAGATTCTCCTGGAATATGAGGGCAGGCCCTCAATGTAATCACAAATGTCCTTATAAAAGGAAGATTTGACTATGGAAGAGGAGGAGGCAATGTGATTACAGAGGCAGAGATTGAAGTGATGTGGCCACAAGCCAAGGAGTGCCAGCAGCCACCAGAAGCTGGAAGAGGCAGGGATGGGAGTCTCCTTCAGGCCTCTGTTGATGGCTCTGCCAACGCCTTCATTTCAGTCCAGTAAGACTCATTTTGATCTTTTGATGTCCAGAACGGTAAGATAATAAATTTACGTTTTAAGCCACAAAGTTTGTGGCAGTTTGTTATAGCATGCATAGGAAATGCCTTTTCCCTTTACACCGGAAAAAGCGGACGGTCCAGGGCACTACCAAGCCGTCTGGGTCTTGGTTTCCCCGTCTGCAGATGGAGCGGGTGAACAGCATGAATCGGGTCTTGGCTTCAATGACACACTCCCTCCGGGCTGGTTCTATTTCTCTGGCCTCCTTTCTCAGAGCTGTTTGCAGGCTCATGGCCCTCTTCTTGGCCATTTAGTGTTGGAATTTCTAGGGGGCTATACTGGGTCCTCTTGGCTTCTCACTGCTCTTCTTGGTGGTCTAGTTCATGGCCAAGGGCTTGCCTACCATACAGATACTCTTGGCTCTGAAATTTGCATTTTCAGCCTGACCTCTCAACTTCAGGCTGGTTATTTCCAGCAGCATACTTGGATGTCTCAAAGGCACTTTATACTGAATGCGTCCAACACCAAACTCAAGATATCCCACTCCTCTGGCCACTTCTCCCTTCATATTTTCCATCCCCACGGATTGTGCCAGCCTCTGTCTGTTATTCAAGTCAGACATACAAGGGCTGTCTTTACACTGCCTTTATGCCTCATTTCCAATCAGTAGCCACACCTGTCACTTCTACCCCCAAATACCTTGGTGCCATCCACTTCTCCCCACTTCCAACCCCACCACCTACTCCAAGCCACCATCATCTCCATCTTGGTCTTCCAAAGTAGCTTCCTCACTCATTTCTCCAGTGCATCCCTTGCCTCTACCAGTCTGTCCTTCATGCTATGGCTGGAGTGGTGTTTGAGAAAGGCCAAGATGCTCCTATCCCTCCCCTGCCCAACATCTTCCGCTGGCCTCCCCTCACTGCTGAGACAGAGAAACTTACCTTGGCCCCGGGTCCTGCATGGTCTTTCTTGACCACCTCTCCAGCCTGATCTCATATCACTTTCCTTGTGCTTCACTTTTCCTCTGTGCTCCATCACACTGACCAGCTTCTTTAGTTTTTTGAATGTGTTATGTTCCCTCCTGCCCCAGGACCTTTGCACTTGCTGCTTCCTCTTCCTTTCAGTTAGTTAATTCCTACTCATCTTTCAGATCTCCATCCAAACAACGATTTCTCAGGGAAGTCTCCACTCACCCCTAGGCCAGGTCTGGTGTCCCTATGAACTTTTGCAACAGCATTTAGCTTTCCTTCACTGTGTCTATTGTACCTTTTAATCATACAATTTTGTGTCAGATTGTTTGAATAGTGGTCCTTTTTTTTAAAACCACTTAACTGTAAGCCTCAAGAGGGAGAGACAGTGTCTGTTTTTTTTTTCCTGAGGACTGTGTCCTCAGTCCCAGGAGAGGAGGAGCTCCATAATCATTGTCAAATGAAAAAATAAATGAATGAATGCTTAAAGATCTTGTAAGACAAAAATGGGGACCTGGAAGATAGTTTCAATACTATGGAAAACTCAGTAAGAAAACATGTATTTGTTTGATATTTGGCTAGGAAGGTTAAAAAGTTATTTATTTATTTGCTATTGGAAAAACTCAGATAAACTTTGTGAGGTCACCTTTTCTTGGTACCACTTCCTAATTGAACTGTGAAGGGGCTTCCACACTCCAGATGGAGGGCTGTGATGGGGGAATTACAGACTGTGAGCTCCAGGGATGGGGACTGAGTCTTCATCTCTTTAATTCATCTCTGATGTTCAGTACAATGTCGACCTAGCAGGTATTTAGCAAATATCAATGATGACACACACTGCTAATTGCTTTCCCAGAATGATTCCTTTGCTTGCTAAGAAAACCCTGACTTTGGTTGGGGACGCAAAGTGCCCGGTCTCAGGTCATGACTCACAGTCTGTTGAAGCCAAGCATAGGCAGTTTGTTCCCTTTTCCCGGATACTGGAAACATTTTGCAGTCTGCCTTGTAGCTAGGGGTGGCCACGTGGTTAAGGAGACATAAGGTCCTTCTAAGAAGATTTTCTTCACTGGTGACAGGTGAGAGACACATCAAGAAAAGTCCCCCTTACATAGTCGCCCCCCATTTTTCTCCTGGAGTTTGAACTTGGTCATGATGCCTAAAGCTGTAACAGCCATCCTGTGACCATGACGCTCAAGGGCACAAAGCCACAGCGTTGAGAAGGTGGAGTGTTTGGATGAAAAGGTGAAAAGATTCTGGGTCCTCAGTTGTATCACTGAGCTTTTGCACCACCCCTTGCCGGCTCCCTCTGAATTTCCTGTTATGTATGTCTTTAGTGCATAAACCACGAATAGTCAGGCTTTCTGTTATGCACAGCTGATAGCACCCTTAATCAATATATTTATTTAAAATTTCTTTTTAAAACAATTAATTAATTAAAAATTTAATTGAAGTATAGTTGATTTACAGTGTTTCAGGTATACAACAAAGTGATTCAGTTATACATACATACATACATATATATATTCTTTTTCAGATTCTTTTCCATTATAGGTTATTATAAAATATCAAATACATTTCCTTGTGCTATACAGTAGGCCCTTGTTGTTTATCTATTTTATATATAGTAGTATGTATCTGTTAAACCCCAATTCCCAATTTATCCCTCCCCCACCCCCTTTCCCCTTTGGTAATGAGTTTATTTTCTATGTGGGTTTATTTCTGTTTTGTAAATAAGTTCATTTGTATCACTTTTTTTTTAGATTCCACATATAAGCGATATCATATGATATTTGTCTTTCTCTGTCTGATTTACTTCACTTAGTATGATAATCTCTAGGTCCCTCCATGTTGCTACAAATGGCATAATTTCATTCTTTTTTATGGCTGAGTAATATTCCATTGTGTATATGTACCACATCTTCTTTATCCATTCATCTGTTGATGGACGATTAGGTTGCTTCCATAAATTTTTTTTGTTTTGAAATCATTTCAAGCTTACAGAAGAGTAGTAAGACAAAGAACTTTCATCTACCCTTTACCCAGATGCACCAATTGTTCTTGACCATGTCTCTACTGCATATGTGGCCTGATCTGATGTGATCTGTTATGGATCCTCTCCTGGAGCATGTGAAGTTTAGTTTAGACATCTGGCTCCTTTTCCTTTAAACATTTCAGCAGGTATTCTCTAAGAACAAGGGTGGTCCAGTGATCAAATTCAGGAAATTTAAGGTTGCTGCCATACAACTGTCTTAATTGTCAATGATTGTCGATTGTCAATGGTCTACTTGTCAATGATTGTCTGATGTAGCGTCCACATGAACATTTTGCCAACTGTCGCAATAACATCCTTTAAAGGGTCTCCCCCGATCCCTGGAATGCTTCCACGGTCTTCTTTAATCTGGAACAGTCCCTTGGCCCTTCTTTGTCTGTGGTGACATTGATACTTCTGAAGAGTTCAGGTCAGTTGTTCAAGGTCCCCAGTGTGGGTTTGTCTGATGTTTCCTCGGGGAACAGGGATGCTACATGAAGATGCTGTGTCCTTGGCGCATCACATCGAGGGCCACTTGGTGTCTATTTGTCCCACTCCTGGGGGTGTTAACTTTGTTCACCTCTTTAAGGTTTCTCAACAGTGAAGTTATCATTTTTTCTCTTTGTAATTATTGAATAATATGAGTGGAGGTGCTTTGAGACCATGCAAATATCCTGTTCCTCTCCAAACTTTTACTTAGTGATGATTCTTGTCTAAATCAATTATTACTATTATGGTTATAAGATGTGATTTTCTTTTCATCTTTTTTAAATTTTTAAATTTTTTATTGAAGTATAGTTGATTTACAATATTGTGTTAATTTCTGCTGTACAGTAAAGTGACTCAGTTACACACATATATACATTCCTTTTCATATTCTTTTCCATTATGGTTTATCCCAGGAGATTGAATATAGTTTCCTGTGCTGTAGAGCAGGATCTTGTTTATCCATTCTATGTGTAATAGTTTGCATCTACTAACCTCAAACTCCCAGTCCATCCCTCCCTCCCCTCCACTCCCCCTTGGCAACCACAAGTCTGTTCTCTATGTCTGTGAGCCTATTTCTGTTTCGTAGATAAGTTCATTTGTGCCATATTTTAGTTTCCACGTATAAGTGATATCATATGACATTTGTCTTTCTCTGTCTGACTTACTTCACTTAGTAAGATAATCTGTTGCATCCATGTTGCTGCAAATGGCATTATTTTATTCTTTTTTATGGCTGAGTAGTATTCCATTGTATATATGTACCATATCTTCTTTATCCATTCACAAGATGTGATTTTCTAATTCTCTTATTCCTTTGATGTTTATTTTATTTTATTTTTTCTTAACCAATGGCTTGTTTTTTTAAAAAATTTTCTTTTCTTTTCTTTCTTTATTTTTTAACATCTTTATTGGAGTATAATTGCTTCACAATGGTGTATTAGTTTCTGCTTTATAACAAAGTGAATCAGCTATACATATACCTACATCCCCATATCTCCTCCCTCTTGTGTCTCCCTCCCACTCTCCCTATCCCTCCCCTCTAGGTGGTCACAAAGCACCGAGCTGATCTCCCTGTGCTATGTGGCTGCTTCCCACTAGCTATCTATTTTACATTTAGTAGTGTATATATGTCCATGCCACTCTCTCACTTCGTCCCAGCTTACCCATCCCCCTCCTTGTGTCCTCAAGTTCATTCTCTACATCTGTGTCTTTATTCCTGTCCTGCCCCTAGGTTCTTCAGAACCTTTTTTTTTTTTTTTAGATTCCATATATATGTGTTAGCATATGGTATTTGTTTTTCTCTTTCTGACTTACTTCACTCTGTATGTCAGGCTCTAGGTCCATCCACCTCACTACAAATAACTCAATTTCATTTCCTTTTATGGCTGAGTAATATTCCATTGTATATATGTGCCACATCTTCTTTATCCATTTATCTGTCAATAGACACTTAGGTTGCTTCCATGTCCTGGCTATTGTAAATAGAGCTGCAATGAACATTGTGGTACATGACTCTTTTTGAATTATGATTTTCTCGGAGTATATGCCCAGTAGTGAGATTGCTGGGTTGTATGGTAGTTCTATTTTTAGTTTTTTAAGGAACCTCCATACTGTTCTCCACTTTGATGTTTATTGTCATTCTACCGTAAGGAAGCCTCCTTCCCCTTCCCTCCCTCCCTCCCATCCTTCCTCCCTATCTTCCTCCCCTTCTCCCTCCCTCCCTTCCTTCCTTCCTTCCTTCTTCCCTCTCTCCCCCTCTTCTTCCTTTTTATTCTTATTAAAAGGATTATCACTATGGATTCATGAATTTTAATTTTATTCAATATGTTATAATCCGTTATTATTATCAGTTCTGATGCTCACATTGTCCCAGGTTTAGCAAGTGGGAGCCCTTTCAACTTGGTTGCTGTGCCCTTTTCACATGTCTCCATCATTCTTTGAGCACTCTCTTGTTTTCTAGCACCACAAGATGTCCCAGACTTGTGTGGTACCTTCTCTGCTCAGCTCTGGCATCAGCCATTTCTCTGAGTCCTTCTGGTGAAGGCTGGTGTTTATAAACCAAGATCTGGGTACCCTGTGGGTACTGAGCAACATTTAGTCTGAAGCCATGAGAAATGGAGCAGCACTTACTCATCCGTGTATTAGTCATGCTAACTAGCGTCACCTGGAGAAAGAAGCATATGTGTCACTCATGAAGAGTCTGATGCAGATTAGTGGATCCTGGGAGATTCCATCTTTGCAGCCCTGACGTCCCCACATGAGGTCATTGCTGAAGAGAAGGCCGAGGAGTTATGCCCGTTCTTTTTTTTTTATTTTTAAATTTTATTTATTTATTTATTTATTTATTTATTTATGGCTGTGTTGGGTCTTCGTTTCTGTGCTAGGGCTTTCTCTAATTGCGGCAAGTGGGGGCCACTCTTCATCACGGTGCGCGGGCCTCTCACTATCGCGGCCTCTCTTGTTGCGGAGCACAGGCTCCAGACGCGCAGGCTCAGTAATTGTGGCTCACGGGCCTAGTTGCTCCGTGGCATGTGGGATCCTCCCAGACCAGGGCTCGAACCCGTGTCCCCTGCATTGGCAGGCGGATTCTCAACCACTGCGCCACCAGGGAAGCCCATGCCCATTCTTAAGATACTTCCAGCAAGGAAGTCTGCATCCTTTTGCTCACATTGCCATTTGCCAGAAGTCCAAGGGAGTCTGGGCAGCACAGGGAACACACAGGTAGTTGGTGCGCCCTTACCCCTTCTAACCACAGTATGTTCATTCATGCAACAAATGTCAACTCGGTTCCTCGTAGCCAAGCTGACTCCAAGAGGCTGAGATGACTTCACCTCAGGTGGTTTACAGCAGGGAGAGAAAGGTAAGTAAACAGTAAGTGAACGGACCATCACATGACAGTGGGCTTGCGAACTGTAGCAGGGGTAGGTGCTGTGCGCTGCGCCGACACTGAATGGTTACCTCCCTGGGGTCTTGAGGAAGACCCATCTGGGTGGTCCATTGGCACTGGGTTTGAAACGTGAATGGGAGTTCGCTCCCACTCAGAAAAGGGTGGGGACATCTCAGGCAGAGGAGAGAGCCAGGGCAAGGGCAGAAGACCTGAAAGAACTAGGCATGCTGGGAGAAGAGGGAACAATTTGAGGTGGGTAGAAGGTGGGGTCTACTGGGAAAGGCTTGGGAGGCAAGGGATGAGGCTGATAACCAGGTGGGAAGGGCTGTGCTAAGAAGTTTGGAATTAACAGGTTAACTTTTGTTAGTTGGGTGAATAATTAATAATGTGGGTCACAAGGCATCGTGGGATGTGTTTAAGCTGATGAAAGACATCTCATCTGTGTTTTAGGAGGATCATCTCGATGGTAGAGCACGAGATGGAGGGGAGAGAAGACACCAAGACACACGGACCTGTTGGGAGGCTCTGGCAACCATGTAGGCATGAAGCGATGAGGACCTGAACTGGGGGTAGCAGAGGGGACAGGTAGAAGGGGTTGGCTGTTGGAGCCATTTGAGGACAATGAAACTATAGTGGTTTCCTTTATTGCAGACCATGTGGCTGATATTATTTGCTCACAATTGTTCCTGGCCTCCTCACATTGCCGTGGCTTCCCTGTGGACAGGGAGTAGTTCTTGCTCGCCCACTGACCTGCTTTGGTCCTGGGTGCATGAGTTGAGTTAACATATGCTCCATCCAACCAGAAGCTCCAAGTATGTGAATGGCTGGGGCAACCCTCTTGGCTCCCACCCTGCATCCTGAGAAGGCAAGCCCCAGGGATATCAGTGGCCTGGGAATGAGAGAGTGGAAGAGCAAACTGAACCTGACCCACATTTCGGGGCAAAGCTTCCCCAGCTGACCACAGACCATTAGCGACAAATAAAAGTTCATTATTTTAAGCCACTGAGATCCTGGGGCTGTTTGTTACGCAGCATTATGGTAACAAAACCTGACTAATACAGGGGCTTACCATTTCCTAAGTATGGCATGTTGTTTAATGGTAATATCTCTGCATAGTAGGTATTAGTGCTACCATTTTAAAGATGAGGAAACTGAGGCTCAGAGAAGTTAAGTAACTTGCTCAAGGTCCCACAGCTAGTAAGTCAGAGAAGAGGAATTTGAACATGGGACTGTCTGACTTGCAAACCCCTCTTCCATCCTCTATCTACATGAATATGCTAACTTCTGGGATAGCTATTTTTTCCTGCCAGAAATGGCTGCTTTCAGCTTCCTGTGTTTCTGAGTTGGGAGAGGGGTGGGGGCCTGAGGACCAGCCTTTGGGTTTGAAGAGGCCTCCAGGTCACCATCAGTGGATGTGTGCTTGAGGGGGCTTCTCCAGCCTCAGGGATGGAGGCTGATGTTTCATCTCTACCTTTCTGCCTGGGCTCCGCTGAGCCAAGCTGAGTACATTGACAGCCTGGGTGTACCCTATAGCCAAGGAACTAAGCCCGTCTTGGTGTAAAACAGAGTTGACTCTTTTGGTATCATCAACAGGTGGCGGCAGCAGCAGCAGCAGCAAAATCCTGGCTGTTGGCCCATTGATTTAGCCATTTGTCTCAGCGAAGCGAATCCAATTTAAAATATATCTTCAGAAAAAGAAGGATCAATGAGTTTAAATAGAGGACTATTTGCTAACCGGATTAGGAAAACCCCCTTTGTGCTAAAATGTTCTAAGAAAATCCTCTTAGTACAATTTTGCAGGAGCCAAAAGTGTGAGAGGATCACTTACTTGCTGTCATCCTCTGAGGGCAGGGCTCTAGCTGGGATAAAATAAGAGAAGGAATTTATTAGCTGCTTAGTTGGTTAGAGTCTGTGCAGACGTGGCTGGGTTCTGAGGCTGACCCAAGAGACTCCTTGGTTTTCAGCTGTTAACCAGCTCTTTTGAAATATGTGGGAAAGAGCTTGGGTGAGAGAGAGCAGCGACCGCCTACACAAAACCATCATCCCTACCAGGCAGACTGCTCCCTGTGAAGATGGAAGAGACAAGGGCTGTAGCACCCTGGCAGCATATTAATTTACTTTGCTTGCCCAAGGTCTTATGGATAGAGAGAAAACTCTCAGTTTCCCAAAATGATGAGAAACCTGATATTTTGGATAACAAAGGAAAGAGTCTTGGAGTTCTGAAATCTGTCCTTTCACACACAAAGCTTCATGCCTCTGAGCCTTTGCACATGCTGTTCCCTCTGCTAGGAATGCTGGTGGATTCCATTCCGCCCTCCAGCTTGAGTATCCTCTCTTCCATGCTGCCCTTCCCCGTGCTGCCCACCCAAATGGGCAGTTCATTCCCCTGTTCTCAGGTCACCACTGAACCTTGTTTATTCCCTGCTCTGGGCAGGGCTTTTTCAGTCATAGGTGACAACTGAAACTCAACTCAGATATGTGTTAGCAAAAGGCTTTTGTAACTGCAAAGACCAGGGTAGAGGCTCAAAGGTGTCATTCTCTCTCACACACTCTCTCTCTTTCCTCTTCCTTTTCCTCTTCCCCTTCCCTCTCCCTTTCCCCCTTCCCCTCCTTCTTCCTCCTCCTCCACCTCGTCCTTCTTCGGGAATGTAAGCCCCAGGAGGACAGGAATGTATATTTGATTCTTCTTGTGTCCCACAGCTTAGGGCAGAGCCTGGGATGTAGTTACGTTTGAGCCTGGCTCAAACATCAATTTTGTGTTAATTAGAAAAAGATACCCCTTTCTCAATATAATTTACTGCCTTTTGCTGGAAGTTTTAAATAATCACTATACAAACCTACCCTGGCTATGACTTGTATACCCCATACAGCCTCCCCTCCATCTCCCACATAGTAGGTCCTTAATAAATGCTTGCTGGATGAATGAATGGATGAAATTCAGGGAGTCAGAACTATCTGAAAAACCAATGCAAAACTGTGTGGTGAGCTCGTGTGTACCTTTGCTGATTGAATTGTCCATTAGTATCAGAGTGTTGGGCACAGAGCCCCCCCCTTTTATTATTCCTCCACCAACAAAGATTTGTCAAGCACCCACTCACTGTGTTGGTTTGGGGAATTCAGACACAAATAAGATGCAGTTTGTTGATTTAAGAAGTTCAGAGGCTAGAGAGTCAGATAGCCATGTAAATGAATGGTGACAATATAGTGTCACAATTGCTGCCTTATGAGCCAACCCAGGGCTCCACTGGAGCTCAGGATACTGACTCAGTCCAGAGGAGCCAGGAAGGCTTCCTGGAGGGGGTGTCAGATCTAAAAGGAGGGAAAGGTACTAACATTGGTAAGTGCTCCATACAACATATAAAGCCATGATCCGTGTGTTTCAGTCTCCGAGCAGTGTTATGTTCAAGAAGAAAATTTCTTAACTCAAACTTTTCTTGCATTTCTTAAATTCTGTGAAGGCAACACGTAATCCTTCTCTAAGATTCCCTGTCCCTTCCTATCCACTTTCCTACAGACCCCAGTTCCCTCACCTCATTCACATCAAACTTCCCTGGGAAACCCCACCTTGAGCTTTCAATCCCTCTTCCCACTTTTCTCCTTCTGCTCTTTGTTATGAAGACAAACATAATTTCTTCCTCTGGGACCATTCCTTCTTCCTCCAGCCTCTCAGGTCCAATAATGAATCCACTTTCTGACTCTCTTTCACAAAACTCAGGGCAGAAATCTCCTTGGAGAGCAGCCCAGGGTAAGGAACTGCCCTGGTACAGCCAGAGGAAAAAGGGAGGCTCAGAGTCTCTCATACAGGAATGATTTTGGTATTATCACATTTATCTTTTAAACTACTATGATCAACCCATTTTGATGATGAGGAAACTGAGGCTCAGAGAGATCAAATAACTTGCCCAAGATCCCACAGCTAGTAAATACCTGCTCCTGCCTGCCATGCTTTCCTTCTCTTATCTTCTCTTTTGCCTTCTTAACTGTGATTTCAACCCAAAGAGAGACTTCCCCAGGGAAGGCTTCTCTAGACATTTTGTCGTGGTCAAACCAACCTATTGTACACTTTCATAAGGCTGTGTACTTTTCCTTCATAGCACTTGTCACAGTTGTAATCGTACATTTCTCTGGGTGATTCTTGGATTAAAGGCTCTCTCCAACACTAGATTATAACCTTGTGGAGGGAAAGGGCAATATATATATATATATTTATATACCCTTGTATTCCCAGCAAACAAAAGAGCATCTGGGCCATAATAGGTGCTCAATAAATATTTGCTGAATAAGTGAATAAGAAACTGAAATTCAAACCCCTGTCTCTAAAACCCAAGTTCTTTCCTAACATCATGTGTTGGTGTTCCCCAGGAGGACAAAATGGGAGGGAGGTCATTTCAGGGTAAAGAATTACCATATGACTCATTAGGGAAATTACAATTTGTGTGTGTGTGTGTTGATAGTGGTTTGAATCCAGGCTGCATATAGAGGAGCAGCAGTAGAAGCTGGGGCACTGAGCAAGGGCACAATGATTAAAAGACCTCGCTTGCCTCAGGATCAAGGATCACAGGGAGCTACTGAGAGTTTTTCATCTGGGGAGAGGCATGATCATAGTTATATTTGAGAAAGATCACTCTGCCTGCCACTGAATGGACGGTGGACAGAACCTGGAGGCTAGGGTAGCGTCACCATAAAACAGCTTGGAGAAGGAAAAGTCCTGGACAGGGACATCTGTGGAGAGAGGGGTGGTCCAGCTCCTAGGAGGTGGGGAGAGACAGGTGTAAGTGTGACTCCCCTGTTTTAGGCATAGACACCTGGACAGGTGGTCTTGTCATCTCTGGCAGCATAAAGCACTGAAGGGGGAGATGGTTTGCGGTGGGAGAGGCTGTGTAGGGCTGAGCAGGCTGGGTCTGAGAAGCTGCTTCACTTGCAGCGGTGGGACCAGGGTACAGGTGGGGCTCAGGGCGAATGGGGCAGGTGGGTCAGAGTGCAGAGAGAGACTAGGGAGGAGTTGAGAGTCCAGCCCCCGTTTCTAGACCCCAACACAGGGTGGGTGTATAGGTCAGCGGGTCTCAGATGAGCCCGAGCAGCATGCTGCCACCTCCTCCAGCGGCAGGAGGAGCTGTGAGCTCCTCTCGCCAGCTGCCTTCCGCTGAGCTTAACACCAGCAGAGAGACCCGGGGACTCACAAGCGCAGCTGTCAGCTGGGAGGGGGGTAAGATCCAGGAACACCGCCCTCCCTCTCCAGTGTCTCCCCACCGTTCTTTTCTAAGAATTTGGGCTTTGGGCCACTTATTCAAGCCTCAGATTCCTCACCTGTTAAGCATGAGATAGGAATCCATCCCTGTAAAGAGAAAGACTGAATGCACCCTGCAGGGAGAAGGCACCTGGCTGGAGCTCCCTTCCTCTTCCTAACCTGCTGGGTTCATCCAAAATTATTGCCCAAAGGAAAAGCCGTGTAAGGATTGGGGGTGGGGAATAGGCTTTCCCAAGAGGTCAGGTTAAGTCCCAATCGTAGGATGGATGTTCCGGGGGAGGCTGGGAGAAGATGTTCCCACGAGACACCACCTCCTGGCTTCACTGAGCCCGTACACCACCCGATGGAGAAGGAAGGAATCGTTTACCCCATTTTGTGGACTAGGAAACCAAGGCCCAAAGAAGTTAAGGAGGACTCTTAAGGTCACACAGCCAGTCCGGAGTGGGACTTAGGTCTATGAGAAATCCAAGGCCATCCTCTTGACCCTACAAACGCCCTTTCCCAGTCTAGAAGCCAGCGATTCTCCCCATTCCTACTCCACTTCCCTGTTCCCCAAAAGTGGGCAGGGCACCAGGGCTGGGCCAGGTACCTCTTCGACTTCCCAGGGCGCGGGTCTGGGTCTTCAGAGGGCCGGGGTCTGGTACTAGAGCGCCTCTCAAACCTGCGGGTTTGCCCCCAAACTCCGGCGGACGCAGCTTGCAGAGTGAGGGCGCCAAGGCATAGGTGGGGCGGGTACGCAGGAGACTGGGGAGTGCGGTGGCGGGGGGCGGGGGCGGGAGCGCGGGCCCCGGGAGCAGCGAGGAACCGAGGAGGCCGCGCAGCAGCGCTAGCCCGGCGCCGGCCGCTCCCGGCCCCCGCCCCCTCGGTGGTGGCTCGCTCTTCGCTTATCCGGCTCCGAACCAGACACAGCCGCCGTCGCCGGCTGGCGCACTGCCGGCTCCCGGGAACAGCCCCTCGGGCACCGGCCGCTTCCCGGCACTGGAGGGGCGCAACGCGGCCACAGACCCGGTAGCGGTCGAGGAGGCAAGAGGGGTGCCGGCGCGCCCCGGAGCCCCGGCGCCGCGCACGGTGAGCGCCCCCCGGGGCTCGGGGATCCCTTAGCCGCGGGTCCCGGGGTACCACCCCCCGGGTACCCGATGGGGCCGCCCGGGGAGCGCAGGGCAGAAGTTGGGACCGCGCGCAGCCCGCCTGTGCCGCCGAACCCGATATGCTGCCGCCGGGGCGAAACGGCACCGCCTACCGGGCGCGGTCCGGGCAGCAGCAGCTGGCGCAGGGGGGCGCCGTGGGGGGCTCGGAGGGGGCGACGCTGCTGGGGCCAGCGCAAGTGGTCACGGCCGGCCTCCTTACCCTGCTCATCGTCTGGACCCTGCTGGGCAATGTGCTGGTGTGCGCGTCCATCGTGCGCAGTCGCCACCTGCGCGCCAAGATGACCAGTCTTCACTGTGTCTGTGGCTGTGTCTGACCTCTTCGTGGCGCTGCTGGTCATGCCTTGGAAGGCGGTCGCCGAGGTGGCCGGTTACTGGCCTTTTGGGGCCTTCTGCGACATCTGGGTGGCCTTCGACACCGCGTGCTCCACCGCCTCCATCCTGAACCTGTGCATCATCAGCGTGGACCGCTACCGGGCCCTCTCCAGGCCCTTCTGCTACGAGCGCAAGATGACGCAGCGTGTGGCCTTGGTCATGGTCGGCCTGGCGTGGACCTTGTCCATCCTCATCTCCTTCATCCGAGTCCAGCTCCACTGGCACAGGGACAAGATGGGCTCCTGGGGTGGGGTGGACCCGCCATCTAACCTGGTCAATGGGACGCCCTGGGAGGAAGCCAGGGAGCCAGACTTGAGGGCGGAAAACTGTGACTCCAGCCTGAACCGAACTTACGCAGTCTCCTCCTCGCTCACCAGCTTCTACATCCCGGTGGCCATCATGATCGTGACCTACACGCGCATCTACCGCATCGCCCAGGTGCAAATCCGCAGGATTTCCTCCCTGGAGAGGGCCGCGGAGCACGCGCAGAGTTGCCGGAGCCGTGAGGCCTGTGCGCCCGACCCGACACCGGCCTGCGGGCATCCATCAAGAAGGAGACCAAGGTCCTCAAGACCCTATCGGTGATCATGGGGGTATCCGTGTGCTGCTGGCTGCCCTTCTTCATCCTTAACTGCATGGTCCCTTTCTGCAGCGGGCACCCCGAGGGCTTCCCCTGCGTCAGCGAGACCACCTTCGAAGTCTTCATCTGGTTTGGCTGGGCCAACTCCTCCCTCAACCCCATCATCTACGCCTTCAACGCTGACTTCCGGAAGGTGTTTGCCCAGCTGCTGGGGTGCAGCCACCTCTGCTCCCGCACTCAGGTGGAGACAGTGAACATCAGCAATGAGCTCATCTCCTACAACCAGGACACCGCCTTCCACAAGGACATCGCAGCTGCCTACGTCCATATGATCCCCAACGCGGTGACCCCGGGTGACGTGGAGGTGGACCCGGAGGAAGAGGAGAGCCCTTTCAGTCGTACGTCGCAGATCTCTCAGACGTCCCCCGATGGTGACCCTGCTGCCGGGTCTGTCTGCGAGCTGGACTATGAGGGGGAGTTTTCTTTAGGCAAAATAACGCCTTTCACCCCAGACGGATTCCATTAAACTGCCTAAGAACTGTTCTTCGTGGATCTATATAACTGCACAGACATGAGCAAGCATGCAGAATACAGACTGGACACACACATACATTTCCACTGCTGCTCAGTTTATCATGCCTTCTGTGTCAGTGTAGCAGTCCATGTGCTTAGAAACCTCACAGGACTGATTTGTTGAGGAAAGATTTGGCAGAAGCAGTTGGAAAAAACTCAGTCAAACATACCCTAGCCTAGCAGAGATGGATCAATGGTTCTGTTAGAGAAGATAAGATGGTGATTGATTCTAAAAAAAAAAAAAAAAAAAAAAAGTGGTATTTTTCTTTAAAAAGTATACTCTCCCCTCCCCTTTTAAATGAATAGATTGTTCAGTGACTTATCTGTGTTTGGGCTGATTTTTAAGCATAAGGTTCAATGTGTGTGTAGCGCTAATGGAAGTGTGTGTAGCTTTCCTGTATCTTGCTTCCTGTGGCCTGTGTTTCTGCAGTTTCTACTTACTGTGTGTCTTTGCTACAGCTGAGGAATTCTTCCTGATTTGTTCTGGTGTCTAATAGACACAAATTATGTGTTCTATGGGGTGATTATCGTTGCTTTGCCAGATTGGTTTTCGGGACGGCTCCTGGAGAAGCCATGAGAGCATCCTTAAAAGCAGGAAAGATTTTGGCTGGGTCTGGAAGCACTCATTTATTTTCTTTACAGTCAGTTTGGCCTTAAAGGTACACACAGGGGCAAGAGAACTTGAAGAGTTTCTGATATCTCAGAATTTTAAAGAATTAGATACACACATCTTGAGTCTGTGCTGAAAGCTGGCTTCATGCCACAACATCAAATATGGACTTCTCAAGCCTGGAATTTCTTTTTTTTTTTTCTCATTTGGAATCTTCTTTTTCAAAGTATATAACATAAAACAATTCTCCTGATTCCTAGACAGATGCTATCAGTTCATTGAAACGATCATATAGAATAATCACCTGGTCTTTCTCAACCTCAAATCTATAATGTTTTAAAGTTACATGGCTTTTGATCTACTGTGTTTTCTGAAGGGCTTTGAAATGTGTGAGTTGATATGCTTTCAAAAAACAAAGCCAATTTTTAAATAGGCATTTTCATTTGTAGACAGTAGGAAGTGAGGGAATGCATTTTAACTAAAATGTAGGAGCCAGAGACGATATTTGAATGAACTTGAAATTGGAAAAACAACGAAAAAGCCCAGTGAATTCCAGTCTTTTGGTTTTTCTTCTGTGCAGTCTGAACAGCAAAGGGGAGCATTTAGTTCCAGAGCCACTCCAGACCAGAGCATATTATTACCATTAGATCTAAATGTGAGTGTTGTTAATGGAAGCAAATGAAATGTGAATGTGTAATTTCGTACAGGTCCCTACTTTGAAGCAGGCTTCTCAAGGATAGTTCAATCAACTTTGGTCTCTTTAGGGATAATTTTATTGTCAGTCTCCTGAACAACCAGGTCTTGCTCACTGCAAAGTGTGCAGTGCCTGGCACATAATGCTTAATAAACAGCTGCTGAATGAATAACTGACTTTCTGGTATGGCGAGATTGAAAGCGAATCCTATTTGATACATTAGTTTTCATATATGATTTAGTCAGATTGATATCGGAATCTGAGGTCTAGTGTTCCATTTTTACCTCTGTGAGCTGATTGCTAAGTGGGCCATTAGGGAAACATCAGGGGCAGTGAAAAGCGCCCTGCTCTGAGGTTCAGGAGATAGCTGTGTGACCTCGAATGAGTCAACTCACCTCTCTGGGTCTCACTTTCTGTCTGCCTCTGTAAATTGAAAGACTTATACTAGAGCACAGTTTTCCAAATCATGTTTCATGAGGCAAATATTAGTGGATAGGGTCTAGGGTGAAATAAATTCAGCAAACCCAGGTACAATATCTGTTTTCTACAGGGCTTCCTAGAACTTTTCCTGTGCATCGTGACTCCCCAAGCAGGAGAGAATTCTGTATTGTTTTCCAATGTCTTTGACCTTGTGAATACCTGTTGGGTACAATTCCTTATTACTTTCTCTTTGGAGATCACAGTTGCAGGGAACATAGTTTCAGAAACTCTAATCGATCTGAAAAATCTCTAAAATGCAACTCTTCTATTCTAAAAGACAGGTTGTTACAAGAAAATTTTTTTGGTGACAAACGTTGTTCTAGGCCCCAGTCCAAATAATTTCTGTGTTAGGAAACACGGGTTATGTGAGGATTTTGGGAATGCCTTCTGCAAAATATCACTCATCATTCATTATAATTATTTATACCTACTACATGCTAGGCACTCTTCTAGGAATATAGTTGCCAATTAATTACTCTGAGGTCTGGGAACAATTTCAGTGGGAGAGAGACAGCAAACCAACACTATGATACTATACTGCAGTGTATTGTGCTATCCAGACTCTGAAATGTCATGTCAGGCAGTGATACTGATGTGATGCAAAATAAAACAGAGTGAGTGGAGTGATGTGGCTGCCATTTGATTTAGGGCAGTCAAGCAAGAGGCATGAAGAAGAGGGACCCAGATGGAGAAGGAAGGCTTAGGGCGACACCAGCGTCCAGGGGGAGGAGTGCTCTGGGCAGAGGGAGTGGCCAATGCAGAGGCCTGGACATGGGACTGTGTGGGGCACGCTGGGGGAGAGAAGTGTGGCCGGTGTGGGTGCAGGGCTGTGGAGGGTTAATGCTAACAGCAACGGCAGGCACTGTAGAGACTCATTCTGTGCCCGGGCTGCGCATGTACGGATTCATTTAATCCTTGCAACCCTGCAAGGCAGGCACTTTTGTTACCCCCATTTTACAGATGGGGAAATGAAGGCATTAGGAAGCTAAGTAACTAGCCCTGGGTCACATAGCTCGTGAGCGGCCGAGCCGGACTTGAACCGGAGAGCCTGGCCATTGCGTCTTCCTTATCTGCCCTGAGGTGGTGAGAGGGGCTGCTGAGGCACGGCAATCAGCAAACGCACTGATGCCTGGATCAGAATACTCCTCGTTCGTCTGTTCATTAGCTGGTTAACTGATGCATTCCTATATGCTTGTGTAAGCTGATGTCCATTGTGTCCCTGCCCTGGTGCTCCTCTGTGTTCGGAGGGGAGGCAGCAGTGAAAAAAGGAGCCCATATTTTGGCCAGGTACTTTCCTAATCCCTATTTGATCCTCGCATTAACCGCACGTACTACTATTTTTCCATTTTACGGATGAGAACACTGAGGCACAGAGAGGTTAAGTTGGTTTTCCAAGGTTAGATGACTAGTAAGTGGTGGAACCAGGGTTTTTACCTAGGCCTGTGGTTCTCAATGGAGACAATTTTCTCTACCAGGGGACATTTGGCCGTGTCTGGAGACAGTTTTTGGTTGCCACAATTGGGGGTGAGGTGCTCCCGCTGAGGCAGGAGATAGATGGGCCCCAGGCTGAGCAGCTGGAGTTGGTCCCCTGTGGACAGATACTCCAAGGTGAAGACAATAGCTGGGGCAAGAGGAGCTGAGCCCTGCCCAGATAGGAGATAAAGAGACCACGTATTTCTCATTCTCGAGGTCAAGGAGACCCTCAAGGCTACACATGCGCAGAAAGGCTCCTCGGGGGCCGAAAGGGGGGGGTGTCATCCCATAGTAGGTGATGTCAACTTAACCATAGGTCTCTTTGCTAGAATCCGTCTTGGCTAAGAGATGCACGTGCACACGGGGAGGACCCTGAATTATACCAAATACGGACTCAGAGCCAGGCAAAGCAAGATGACTGGGCAGAGGAAACCTGGAAGAAATGCCCCATAGAAGTGATTCAAACTACCACAAGGGCGAGACACTGAGCCTGACTGTGTGTCTACTCACATGTATCCTTTTTCCTCCTAATAAACACTTCACTTGTTTCACTACTTTCTGTCTCTTTGTGGAAATTCATTTCTACAGAGCCGACAGGCCAGGGCCTTGTCACCGGCCACTGGTCTAGAGGCGAGGATTCAGCGCTCTCGCTGCCGCAGCCTGACTTCAATTTCTGGCCGGGAACTGAAATCGTGTTTCAAGCCACTGCAGGCTGAGGCCACCTGAGATCACTGCCACCTAACGGCCGAGGCCAGCGATGCTGCCGAACTTCCTACGGTGCACAGGACAGCCTCCCACCACAAAGAATTATTTGGCCCTGAGAGGCCCTAACTCCACATCCCAGCTGCCTGTCACAAAGCCACACTACCTAGGCTTTGAAGCGCCACAGGCTTGAGTTCAACTTTTAGCTTCCCCTTTCTTAATTGTCTGAATTTGAGCACCTCTCCTAGCTTCAGTTTCTTTGTCTGAGAAATGGGTAACTTAAACCCAGAGTTCCGGGTGAGGATTAAATGAGTTCGTGTAACACTGAGATTATTTTCGTGTCGTTCTATTTCCTTTCCTTTTCTCCTTTTTAAAAGAACTCTGCGGTTTGGTATATTTTAAGAAGACTTTGAGGTTCCTAGCTTAGGTAGAACTACATCGTCCTGAAAGCCAACAGCGACGAGAGCTGAGACTCCTCCGGTCTTGTTCCCACAAGGCTTGGTCTCCTTCTCAGCCTAGACCAGTGTTGGGCACGAAGTAGGTGTTCAATAAATGTTGATGTCTCTCCCGACCTTGGTCTCCTACACACACACACACACACACACACACACACACACACACACACACACACACACACACACACACACACACACATATTCCAGGCTCAGATGATGCCACTGAGTAACTAGGTTTTTACCCAGCGAGTCCAGGGGTGGTGTTTTCTGTTGGGGGTGGTGGTGGTCCTCTCATTTAGGGCTGATCAAGGGCCTGCAGAGCTGAAAGCCCCACAAGAAGTGTTTTCATCATACAACACACTTGAATGCTCTTTGTAACTAGCAAAGTGCCTTCAGAGTGTTACCTTGACAATTCCCCCGTGAGGTCCTTCCAGCCTGCCCATTAAAGAGATGAGGCAGTTGAACTGGGGAGGGGTCCAGAGACTCACCCACGATCACCCAGCCAGAGGGACCCACGCTGAATTTGAAGGTGGCCTTAATTCCTGCGCTCTCTCCACCCACTACACGGAAGGAGCATGTGACAACAGGTGAGCAGTGAGCACTTCCTTAAACTTTGCATCTCACCCTCCTTACCCTATTCCTGTCTCTGGGTAATGGCAGGAACGCTCTGTCCCCCACTTTGAGGAAGTTTCATGGCCTGGTTGGTGAGACAGGACATGGCAACCTAGGGAACAGCAGGGGCACCTCAGGCATTGCCCTCTCTAAGGGGTCTCCCACATGGTCTGCCTAGCGTGGTGGCTTCAGGGGAGGTGGACTTTGTACCTGGTGGCTCAGAGCGCACAGGCGCCCCCGGAGCATGCGGAGAGCCAGGTGGACCCTGAGTCTCCTTTGGTGACCTTGCCTCCATGAACTGAATCCCCAAGGTCAGACCTTATCCAAGGAGAGGGAATTAGACTTGGTGGGATGTGTCAAGGAATTTGCAGAAGAGATGTTTTACATGTTATGTTTTATTAAAAAAATTATTCTGACGCAATTTCAGACTTACAGAAAGGGTGCAAAATATTACAAAATATTATTAATATTACAAAATATTAGAATTTCTAATTACCCTTGATCCAGGTCCCCCCAAATTAATATTTTATTGTTACTTGCTTTGTTCCTCTCTCTCTCTTTCTTTTTTTCTTTTCTGAACCATATAAGACATGATGCCCATTTACCCCTGAACACTTCAGAGCGTATTTCCTAAAAACAAGGAATTTTCTTATCTAATCTACAGACCTTATTCAGATTTCATGGTAATGCTTTTTATAATAAAACAAGCCAAGATCTGTGTTGCATTTACTGCTGTATCTCTTTAGCCCTTCTTTACTCTGAAGCACTTCCAGCCTCTTTGTCTTTCATGACTTTGAGTTTTATGAAGAACACCGAGCCAGTCACTTGGTAGAACGTCCCTAAATTTGGGTTTGTCTGGTGTTTCCTCCTAAGTAGATTGTAATATACACTTCGGGCAGAGGCACCACACAAGCGATGGATGCTGAGTTCCTCCCAGAACATCGTGTCTGAGGCACATGCTGTCAGTTAATCTCATACTAGCAACATAAACTCTGATCATAGGATTGTGGCAGTGTCTACTACATAGTGACTATTTTACCCTGTGTAACTAAAAAGTATCCTTTGGAGAGATACTTTGAGGCTATAAAAATATCCCATTATTACTCAGAATTTCACCCATTGGTTTCAGCATCTACAAATAATGATTCTTCTCTGAATCAATTCTTATTATGATTGCCAAATGGTGTTTTTTTTTTTTTTAAATTCCACCTTTTTTTATTGTAAGTCAAGGAATTTATTTATTTATTTACACCAATGTAGACTCTTGGATTCCTAGTTTTTTTCCAATAGGCTATAATCCTTTACTCTCCATATTTATTGTGATGTTTAAATTGTCCCAGATTTGGCCATCGGGAGACCTTTCAAGTTGGCTCCTGTGTCCTTTTGATATGCTTTATTATCCTTTGAGAAGTTTGCTATATTTTGGCACAAGATATTCGAGTCTCATCTTGTATATTCCCTGCCTGAGCCCTGGAATCAGCCATTTCTCCAGGGAGATTTGGTTCCTTTTTATTGGAGAATGGTATTTAGAAACCAAGATCCAAGTGCTGGAGTGTTATGGCTACTGAAGTGACATTGCTGCTAGGTCCTCTTAAAGGACAGAGCTGGGAAATATATACATATATACATTCATATGTGCATATGCACATTTTCATAAGGATCCATATATATTTCTATACTAGCTATGTACATATAAGTCCCATAGGTTCATTCTGTTACTTTTGGACATATTTTAAAATCATCAACTTGATTTCAGATCCTGACTTTCTAATGTCTTACTTCATGAGAACTGGAAGTCAAAGAGATTAAATTAACTGCCAAGGTTTTTTTTTCTTTTTTTCTTATTAAAATGGGGATAATAACCGGACTTACCTTATAGTTTATTGGCAGGGTTGTGTGATATGGTGCAGGTGGAATGTGGAAAGCCACACACACAGTGAGAATTAGAAAACTATCAGTTCTGTGACTGTGTTCATTACACCTGAGAGTGCAGAGCAGGACCTCTTGTGTCCAGGTAATAGTTCTGTGCCCCATTTCAGGGTTAGTGTGGGGACCAAGAGCTCAGGGCCAAGATCCAGGAGATGCATAGGATGGAACAGCAAACCAGACTTGGCCACACCTGGGACAGAAGGAACAGGACAAGATGTCAAACTTGATAAGGAGGCCAGGGGAGATCTAAGAGGAGAATGTTCTCGAGCTCATACGGAACCCCTGGAGCTCTAGGTCACTTTGGGGAAGGAGTTACAGGGAACATGAGGACCCCCTTTCACAAGCGGGGCAGAGCCATCAGACTTTGGCTTTGACATGGTTAAGGAGATGCCATTTTGACATTCCCAAATTGGGGCCTGGGGATGCATGTGTCCCAGGATGTTAAGATATTGTAGGATGTTAACATAGTGCTGGGCCCAGAGGATTGTTTTCTATTCTCTTCTAAGACCATCTCTGGGGAACTGGCGCTCCACCAACAGTGACAGAATGGTGACACCTAGCATTTGCTGACCACATACTCTAATGCCAGATGTTTTATATCCATCTTTTCATGCCATCGTTGCAATGTTCTTGTGAAGTAAGTGCCATTACTTTCATTAGAAAGAAGAGGAAAAGAAAGCTCAGAGAGGTTCAGTGATTTGTGTAAGTTCACACTTCCAGTAAGTGACAGAAGTGGGATTTTAAGATAGGATGTTCATGAAGAGGGTTCTCCACAGATGGAGCCATAGTCTACCTCCTGGAGAGTCCCCCTTTGGGGCCTTACACACTCCTTGGAGGGATTCAGACAGAGGGTCACGCCTTCATACATATTGCCCCAGGGGTCTCCTCTGAGCTAAACATCTTGAGGTTCTGAAACTAATTCTCATCAGATTCGGTTGTAAATTCTCTCTGCATTTTGGTCCCTATTCTGTGCTCTTCCAATGCCTTTTAACAATGGGCAATTAGACCTCAGTTGTCTATATCAGATTGGGTATGCTCAGCATGTAGGAGGTCCTATCTTTCCACACCTCTGATAATTTCAAGAATTGGGAAAGCATGTCCAATACTGCTTGTCAGAAATTGCAACTATAGCTTACTTCACACATCAATTTGAATTCATTGGTAGTGGCTGCCCAAAGTCCTGTGATGAGAAAGATACCAAGGCTGCATTCCAATCAATGGAAAAGAGGTGCCTGATTAACTAATGATGTCTATCTGGGGCTTGGGAGGTGGAGGTTGTGTGATAAGTGCTAAGCATTTTGCCATTCTGGGTCTACCAGTAGTCTTCAATCCTCTCTGCCCCATAGAATCACTTGAGGGCAATCACTTGCCCCATAGAATCACTATTAGTGTCTGAAGCTCACTCCGAACAGTTGAATCAGAATTTCTGAGGGATAGGGCCTAAGATTTGGTATTTTAAAAAATTTGAATGTGTTTGAATGTATAGCCACAGTTGAGGAACACTATCAGTCTACAATATCATTAGGCAGGTTTCAAAATTTTCTCCCTTGATCCTGCCTTACTTCCTCAAGGTGCACTTTTGCTGCAATATTTGATTGGTTCTTATTAGCAATGACTACATCTGACAGTACTCTAGATCTCTTATTATCCTGCATCATTCTTAGATTTTCTGTCACAAGAAAGAATCTCAATGGCTAGCCTTTGTGGAAGATGATCTCAATAGTTAAACCAATTCAAACCTCACTTCAGGTGCGGCTAGAACATTCTCATTGAAAGTGAACCCTAGGGGTCGTTTTACTGAAGGAAAATAATCCAGTGGGCCAAGTGGTAATATTGGAATATCTAATACTCAGATTCCTCACTGGTAAAATGGGATGTAGAAGATGAGGAGTATTTAGTCAGCACCTAATAAATATCTGTTGATTAAATGAATTAGTGGAACACAAAATCAGAATACTTGTTAAAAATCTAGAAAAAAAGAATAAAGATATCACAATATATCGTTTGCCTGTTACACTGGAGACAATGGATCTCTTTAGTTTCACAGGCCCATAAATTCTGAGGAACTCTATTCTAGGAGCTGTGTGTAAGAAATTATTTCCAAGAAGCTTCCTACAATCCTGGGCCTGGTTTGATGAGATTCTGGAATTCGAGCTGATGCTGAAGTGGGAGGAGGTTTTTAAGAATCTTGGGAAGGGAACAAGTGTATTTTGCATGTGGGAAGGATGTGAATCATTGGGGGGGCAGAGGACAGACTGGTAGGCGGTTTCTGAGACGGCCTCCAATGGTGCCTTCATCCTGCTATTTTTCCCTTAAGTGTGGACTGAACTTAATGACTGGCTTCTAATGAAGAGAATATGGAAAAAGTGATGGCTGTCACCTCTGAGATTAAGTTACAAAAGACTGTCACTTCCATCTTGCTCAGTCTTTCTCACTTTCTTTTTCTGATGGAAGACAGCTGCAATGTTGTGAGCTGTCCTATAGAAAGGACCAGTGGCAGGAAACTGGTGGACACCTCTGGCCAACAGCCAGCAGGGGCCTGAGGTCTGCCAGTAGCCATTTGACTTGGCTTGGAAGTGGAATCTGCCTCAGTTGAGCCCTCGCATGAGATTGCAGCCCAAGCTGACACCTCCATTGCAGCCTGTGCGAGACCTTGAACCAGAAGACCCAGCAAAGCATCACCTGGGCTCCTCACCCACAGAAACAATAAGGTAATGAATTCTGTTTTGTTTTGTTTTTTAAAAAATATTTATTTATTTATTTAGGCTGCGCTGGGTCTTAGTTGCAGCACGTGGGATTTTTAATTGCGGCATGCAGGATCCTTTAGTTGTGGCATGTGGGCTCACTAGTTGCAGCATGCAGACTCTTAATTGTGGCATGGGGACTTCTCAGTTGCAGCATGCAGACTCTTAGTTGCTGCATGCAAACTCTTAGTTGCGGCATGCATGTGGGATCCAGCTCCCCAGCCAGGGATCGAACCTGGGCCCCCTGCATTGGGAGTGCAGAGTCTTACCCACTGGGCCACCAGGGAATTCCCTGAATTCTTGTTGTTTTAAGCTGCTAAATTTTGAGTTAATTTGTTACCGAGTGGTAGATAACTCATGTAGAAGGACAGGGAGGGAATAGCATCTACTGAGCCCTTCACTAACCTCAGGTGCATCATAGACCTTTTCTCATTTCATCCTCATGTCAACCTGGATGAAGAAGATGCTGGGTGAGTGTCAGGGGTAGGATTTGAAGTCAGATCTGTTTGATTCTAAAACTTGTACTCATTTCCCAAGTCCAGGATGCTACCCAGGAGACATTTTCCATGTTTCTAAAGTCAGTAATAGAATGACTAATGCTGTTGCTAAAAAGTTTGCATAAAATGAGCCATTATTAGTGTCTATACACTCAACAACCTGCTGTTGCTGACCCTCTGTGTGTCTCCAGTTAAATACACACCAGGGCACTGATGCACACACAACTCATATGCACACAGATGCCCTCACAATACATGTGTGCCCAAGCTACATTTATAAGCATGTTAGCTCACATATGCACACATAAGCATGCACCAGCATGCACAAGTGCCCTCACATATACCCATCGCATCTTCTAAGAAAAGATTCTTTACAACAGTCCATTCCTAAATAAACAAACATTCAACAAGGTTTTCGAGCCTGAACAGAAATGGCCACTATCATTTCTTTTCTTTAGCAATATTCCATGTACTTTAAGCAAATTTGAAATCTGGCTGGAGACTTCAGAAATCATTTTGTCCACTCACTTCATTGTGCACATGTCCCAGAGAAGTTGATGGACTTGTCTAAGAATCCCAGTAAGGTTGTAAGAACTAGAACCAGGTCTTCTGACCTCAGATCACTTTCTCTTTTTGCTCTTTCCCTGGCAATATGCATCTGTCACAGAGGCTGGGGGGTGGGGGAGATGGGGGAGTTGGAGGTTGGAGGCATGGGTAGCACCCCTTGACCCTGGAAATCCATTTCCAAAGGAGATCATGAGTGCAAAAACATTCATAGTCAATTGTTCTTTCTGTGTAAAAGAAGTTGATGACATATATTCTTTATGTACAATATTCCCTGTTAAGATGGAACACTGTTTAGTTGTTTGTGGATTAAATACAGATGACCAGGGATTTTTAGGATCCTGATTAATTCTAATCGACAGAAGTGTGGAGAATGATAATTTGCAAATGACAAATGTTAGCACTTAGGGGGACAAAACAGCATTTCAAAAGCCAGTTTTTTGTTTGTTTTTGGTATTTCATGAAAGAGAGCAGGCCTTTCTGTGCAAAGTGGCAGGAAGCTATTTTCAAGGAAGAGCTTACCGGGAAAGAGGACTTTAAAAATGAATTGAAAACAAACTCAAAGGCACTGGACCTTCATTGCAAGTTCCTCCTCCTGGGCAAGAGGCTGTTAAAATGAAATAAAGGATTTAAGCAACTTTCTGTTCTCTGCCCTCTCCTCGTCCCCCAATTTGGTAAAATGATTTGGACATCTCAGGCAGCAAAGAATGATCATCAGATCTGAAAGCAAGAGATTTGGGTTTGAGTCCCAGTTGTGTCATTTTAAAGTAAATGATTCACCATCTCTGAGTTGGGTCCTCTCAGCTCTGATAATGAATACCATCATGCTTATATCACAGGGTCATTATTAATTCAAAAAATGCTCATTTGCTAGAATTTACTCTATACCAAATGCCATGTTAGGGCTTGGGCAGAGTGATCTCACTGATCCTTCACAGCAGCCCTATGAGTAGGTCTGTGCATTCCTCTTGTACAGGAAAAGATGCTGAGGTTCAGAGAGGTCATGATCCTTGCTCCAGGTCACACAGCTAAGAAGTGACAAGGTAGGGATTCCAACCCATGCCTGTCTGACTTGCCGCTATCCCACATGGTAAGAATGTGATGACAACAAATTGCAAAACAAAACAAAACCCACAAGCTCCAAAGACATATTGATTGCTTATTCTGTCCCCCTCCTTCCCACCATGCTAGGAACCCAGAACTGAAAATGGATTAACATTATGGGCTCTGCTTCCATGCACCTGACATCCTATTCTCCAGAGCCCTTGGAAGCTGGGGAGGAGAGGGAGTCTGGCGGTGGTGGTGACGAGGGATGATGCTTCTGGATTTAACTTTGGACTCATGTTTAAGGTGCATAAGGGCCATCCATGTGGGTGGATGGGGTGACGACCGGGGCAGAGATCTGGGTCTGGGACCACCACCACCGAAGATAATAGCCAACATTGATTGACTGCTTAATTAGTGCCAATTAAGTTTCCAGGTGTTAGTCTATTTGGTCCTCACAACGATGCTGTGATGTAGCTGCTACCATCATCGCTGTGTGCAGAGCGGTGAGGGGACCTGCTTCTCATCCACACGCAGGGAGAAGGTAAAACCTCAAGGCGGATGGTTCTCGTGAGTCCCAGGGTTTTCCCATTTGGTGACTCACTGATCAATCTCCTTCCTCAAGCTTCAGTATCTCCTCTATTTTGAGTCACTTTCAGTCTTGTAAGAGCTCTGCTGTGTCTTTATTTTGCCTCGTTAGATTTTTCTGGGTTCACTGTGTGTCAGAAATTTTCTCCCTGAAAATGAAAGCATTTTCGTGACTGTTGGGTTGAGGGTCCCTCAAGGAAATACCTTTGCATACCAATAGGAGGCACTAAATCTTAATTCCTGATCAAACAGACAGCAGGAAAGGGTTTGCCATGAGGAATGTGGTGAGGGAGGCATCGACCTGTTCTGAGCACAGGCCTCTCAGCCCCCAGTGCTGTTCCCTGCACAAGTACAGGCTATGTCTACACTCTCTGCTCCCCAAAGACCTTGGGGCTCCAAAGAGCACCCTGGGCAGAGAGAGGATCATGATAAAAGTGACTTATTGGCTGCTTGCTACATGCACATGCCCCCTGCTAAACATTTTATAAACATTAACTCACTAAATGTTCACCAAAAATTCAGTGCAATTAATACTGCCACTGTACAAATGACAAAATGGAGGAATGGAGAGGTTCAGTGACTTGCCCAAGGTCACACAGTGAGTGTGGCAGGTCTGAGATTTAGATCCAGGCAATAACATTCCAGAGCCCACTCTCCCCACCAAGAACCCTGCCTGGCTTGGTGTTGTGGTTTGTGCTCCTGTAGGCCCGAGTCCTGGGAGCCAAGTGAGGGCCCTCAAATATCCCATCTGGGACTTCAATCCCTGTCTTTTCTCGAGCAGCCCTTGTCAACAACCACTTGAGGTTATTAAGAGCATTTTTCTGACCTTAACATGGTCATCTGTAGCTGATCCCAGG
The DNA here is from genome assembly GCF_965194805.1 of Balaenoptera borealis. NCBI lineage: Eukaryota > Metazoa > Chordata > Mammalia > Artiodactyla > Balaenopteridae > Balaenoptera > Balaenoptera borealis. Next base: position 112,940,061 of record NC_138861.1, on the reverse strand, counting down.
CCATTCCCAACTCCCACAGCCATCCTTTCTCCAATAAACTTGACCTGTGCTTCTGATGAACAAAGGGGGCCTGATTCTTTTGAAGGCACGAAGTGAACAGGAATAACATGCGTGGGGTTGACCAGATACCTCAGTGGAATGTGTGTCACGTTGGAGGCAAGAGTTCCGTCCTGAGATGGATCCTCAGTCCCCAGTGACATCTGCCTCACCTGTTCTCATGGTTCAGGAATCTTTTGACAGGGGGTCAGTGATTCTATTCTATACATCAGAAGTTGACCTCTCTGGACTTCCCGGGCGGTTCAGTGGTTAAGACTCCGTGCTTCCACTGCAAATCCCTGGTTGGGGAACTAAGATCCCACATGCTGCACAGCGCGGCCAAAAACAAAGAAGCAGACCTCTCTAGGAAAGTGGCACATGGACTCAGACCCACACACAGGTGTGCAAGTGATCAGTGCCAGCACTTTCTTCCACCTGTTCATTCTTCTGCAATTTTTTTTTTTACCAGCTCCCAGGTGCTGGTGTTCTGAGCTGGGCCCTGGGATTGCAGAGGCAGCAGGATACAGACTGTGGAGTCCAGGGGAAGGAGGATTGATTGATTCCAAGAACTGTAACAGGGATGAAAGTCATTGGTGCCACAAGAGAGGCGAGAAAAAGTAGAGAAGGAATTAAAAGAGCGTGAGTTCCTATCTAAAGGGAGCATCAGGAAACATTTTGTAGCTAAGGTAGCATTCAAACTAGTCCTTGAAAGGTTTGTAGCATGAGAACACGTGAAAAAGGGTGGGAGAAAGCAATACAGAAAGGATCAGCATGAACAAACGAACGTAGGTGAGTAGACATATCATCCCTCCCAGCTGAAACTGAAGGTGTTTTGGCTCTGAAAACAAACAGTTTAACCATAAGTATATCAACATGGACAAATTTTTCCCAAACAAGTATTTTCCAGAGTAAAATGCACTGAACAAATGTAATGCATTGATCATTTTTCTCTTTGAGGCAATTAAGCGATTTACAGCATTACTTTCAATTTTCTTTTTTAAAATCTTACTAAATTTACTTCTATTGAATCAATTATTTTCTTGGAAAACTTCACAGTGAAGATTTGATTGATTAGTTGGTTTCTCTTCTCCATATCAAATTTCATCCATATCTTCTACCATTCTGTCTTCTGATGGAGGGAAGGGAATTATTTTTAGCAAATTACCATTTACTTTGCAATTGCCAGTTTTACTTTTTATTGACGATTTATATCAGTATTATTCATTATGAGTTAGATTAAAAACTAATAATTTGGATTTATCGTTTAGCTGACCCATGAGAAATTTGTGAGCAAATCTCCTCAGACTTTCCAGGGTTGGTGTTTTGTCCTGGAGTGGCCAATTATACCACTAATTTGATTTTTTTCAAATACTGCCCATCAGGTTGAATATTGTGTGCTCATTGTTTATACTGTGGCTGGAGCAGAGAGAAAGAATGGTGTCAAGATGGTGGGATAAAAATATGTGGGTCCTTATTTCAGCTCAAGGGTCTGAAGAGAGGAAAACACAGTGCTTTGTACTGGGGACTTGCAGTCCTTGGTGACATCGGTCAGCAGTGGGCAGTAGGATGCTTGGGTCTTAATAGCACACCTGCACAAAACACTCCAGGTTTTCTTGTTGTAGCTTCATGAACTAGTTTAGGTCATCGCTAAGAGTTCTTTTAATCCAGGCAGCTGGTGTAACATAGTGGCTGGAAGTAGGAGAAGGTTGGGGTTTGAATTTTGGCTCAGTACTCACTAGCCGTGTTACCCTGGGCAAGTGTCTTTGCTCTCTGGACCTTTGTTTCCATATCTGAAAAATGGGGATGATACCGATCTTGCGGGATGCTGAGAACAGTTCTTGGCACCTCGTACATGTACCATAGACTGAGTCTTTGTTTTCAGGATTTAATGAACTAATTGCAGAGTAAACAGCACATAAATGTGTCTTCTCCTTCCCCTTCCCCTTTTCTTCCCCCCTCTCCATCCCCTTCTCTTTCTTCTTCTCCTCCTCCTCCTCCTTCTTCTCCCTTCTCTTCCCTTTCCTCTTCCTCTTTTTCCTCCTCCTCCTCCTCCATTATCTGAAAATCTATCCTTTTGATGGGGTTCAGGACACACTACCCCAAATTTTGTACCTGAGTATATTGAGTATCTTAACCCGAAGGAGTTTGAGAAAATGGCAGAAACAGGAAGGTCACTCTGACCTCCCACCCTGGTCAAAGCAGGAGGTGAATCTCCCACATGAAAGGTACCCTCTCTGTACTAGGAAGAAGGGAGACATCTTATCACTAGAGAATTTAGGGATGAGAAGGCTGTATAACAAGCCTTGTTACTTCTTCACCATTTACTACCCAGAGTCCAAACCCCACTGTCTTGTGAATTCTTCAGAAATTGTTTCTTTGTCTAAAAGGTCCACAAAGCTTCCTGCTCTGGTTACTTCAGATTTTCATTCCTCTGTGAAGGCTCCCATGTACATATAAAAATTCATTAAAATTTATATACTTTTCTCCTGTCGATCTGTCTTATGTCAGTTTACTGCTTAGGTCCAGTCAGAGACCCAAAGAAGGTAGAGGAGAATTTTTCCTCCCTTACAGCTCCACACATGAAGCTTCATGTCTCTGAGCCTTCACACATGCTGTTCCCTCTTGCTAGGAATGCCCTTCCAACCTCGGAATGCTGGTGGACTCCGTTTCACCCTCCAGCTCAAGCATCCTCTCTCCTGAGCTACGCTTCCGTGTGCTGCCCGCCCCAAACGGGCAGTCCATCTCCCTGTGCTCAGGGCCCCACTGAACCTTGTTTATTCCCTGTTCTAGGCAGGGTTTTTTCAGTTGTAGCTGACAACTGAAACTCAACTCAGACATGTGTTAGCAGAAGGCTGGTATATTGGCTTTTGTAACTGCAAAGCCCAGTGTATGCCTGGATCTAGAGGCTCAAAAGATGTCTTTCTCTCGTTCTATCTCTTCTCTCTTTCCTCTTCCTCTTCTTCTTTCCCACCATCTTTGGTCTCTTCACTGACCCCAGCTGTATCCTGCAGCTCGGTTCCTCATCTCTTCACCTGAATCAGATGATTTCCCTCTGGTTCCGAAACTCTGAACCCCACATGCCACTGGCTTTGGTTGTCTGTAGCCCTGGAGGCAACAGAGACATTGAGGAGGTCAGTCGGGCAGGATTGTGAGGCACGTGGAGGAAGTCAGACTAGGAAGGCAGTGGAAGCGGAATCATGGTGAGCTCTGCGTGCTGGTCCAAGAAGTCTGGGGTTTGTTCTGTAGTGGAGGTGGGGAGCCACAGGGAGTCACTTGGCAGGAGAGTGTACAGCGATCAGAATTTCGACATTAGCAGGGAGACGAGAGACTTTCCCCTTTGCCAGATTTATTGGCATAGGGGCAAGATGATGGATAGCTCATGAAGCGTGGGTCACTGAGTTTTAGGATTGAAAATACAGAAAGAGTGGTGGTATGGAGGGGATGGCTACCAAAATAAGCCTTGGTTGCTGTGACGGCTAAATAGTGGGCCCCAAAGATGTCCACATACCATTTCCCAGACCCTGAGAATGTTACCTTATATGGCAAAAGTGTGAACATAACCTTATATGACGAAATATGTAACTAAGTTCAGGATCTTGAGATGGGGAAATTATCCTGGATTATCCAAATGGACCCAATGTAATCACAGGGGCCCTTATAAGAGAGAGGCAGACGGAGAGGCTACTACAGAAGAGAGAAGGTAATGTGACAACGTCTGCAGAGAAAGAGAGGTTGGAAGATGCTAGGCTGCAGCTTTGAAGATAGAAGAAGGGGCCATGAGCCAAGGAATGCCAGCAGCCACCAGAGACTCGAAGGGGCAAGGAACAACTTGTAGAGCCTCTGCAGAGGGCCCGGCCTTGCTGACACCTTGATTTTGGCCCCATGAAACTAATTTCGGCTTTTTGGCCTCCAGAACTGTGAGAGAATGAATTTCTGTTGTTTTAAGCCATGGAGTTTGTGGTAAATTTGCTGTAGCTGCAATAGGAAACTATGCATTTGCTTAAAAGGGTTTCTGAGGGCAGGCTCCACTGCCAGAAGTCAAGTTCTGCCACCTCCTGCTGATGCCAAGGACTGAGCTCCTTGAGGGCAGGACTATGGGAATATGGGTCTCCATTTGCCCAGTGCTTACATGGACCCTCTACCCTTTGCCCACATCACAATAAAAATGCCAAATTCTCACTTCTTTATTCCATCCTCCACAGACCCTGCCGATTTATCTGCCTAAGTAGAATTCTCATCACTGTACAATCTCCTGCTGAATGACTCTCAGTGGCTCTCTCAGGCTGACTACAGAACAAAGTACAGACATCTTGGGCTGGCAGGGGCTCAGGAACTTCTTACAGACTCGATTGTCATCTTTCAGGGGATGGGGATTAATAACAATGATGATGATGATGATGGTGGTGGTGGTGGTGGTGATGGTGATGATGGTGATGGTGATGGTCAAGATGATGGGGATGGTGGTGATGATGATAGTGATGGTTGTGATAGTGATGATGATGGTGATGGAGACGGTGATGATGATGTCAATGATCATTATTTAGCGCCTGGTGCTCTGGGCATTCTCCACATGATCTCATGTAATCCTTGCTCTATCCTTATAATGAGGCTTTTACAGGTGGGTGATTTGAAGCTCAGAGAGGGCTTTAGTCACACACTGTGGCACTGGCCAAGCTAGAACTCTCTGGCTGGCTCCTGACTCCCTGAGCAATGTTTCCATGCTACAGGCTGTCCCTGTAGTGTGGCTGGGACAGCCTTGCATGTCTGTTTTGGCTGGAGGGTTACATCTCTGTCCTCATAGACCTAACCCCAAGCCCTGCTGTTCCAGAGCAGTTCAGAGTCTAGTGTTATAAATCAAATAATAATAAATATGAGAACTCAGAAAGGGATCACAATAAATCTCAGAATATGAGAACAGTAAGATGTCAGTTTTTCACCACTGAGAACGATGTTGGCTGTGGGTTTTTCATATATGGCCTTTATTATGTTGAGGCAGGTTCCCTCTGTGACTACTTTCTGGAGAGTTTTTATCATAAGTGGGTGTTGAATTTTGTCGAAAGCATTTTCTGCATCTACTGAGATGATCATATGGTTTTTATCCTTCAATTATGGCATATCACATTGATTGTTTTGCATATATTGAAGAATAGTTGCATTCCTGGGATAAACCCTACTTGATCATGGTTATGATCCTTTTAATGTGCTGTTGGATTCTGTTTGCTAGTATTTTGTTGAGGATTTTTGCATCTATGTTCACCAGTGATATTGGCCTGTAGTTTTCTTTTTTTGTGACGTCTTTGTCTGGTTTTGGCATCAGGGTGATGGTGGCCTCGTAGAATGAGTTTGGGGATGTTCCTCCCTCTGCTATATTTTGGAAGAGTTTGAGAAGGATAGGTGTTAGCTCTTCTCTAAATGTTTGATAGAATTCACCTGTGAAGCCATCTGGTCCTGGGCTGTTGTTTGTTGGAAGATTTTTAATCACAGTTTCAACTTCAGTGCTTGTGATTTGTCTGTTCATATTTTCTATTTCTTCCTGGTTCAGCCTTGGAAGGCTGTGCTTTTCTAAGAATTTTTCCATTTCTTCCAGGTTGTCCATTTTATTGGCATATAGTTGCTTGTAGTAATCTCTCATGATCATTTGTATTTCTGCAGTGTCAGTTGTTACTTCTCCTTTTTCATTTCTAATTCTGTTGATTTGAGTCTTCTCCCTTTTTTTCTTTTGAATCTGGTTAGTGGTTTATCAATTTTGTTCACCTCTCAAAGAACCAGCTTTTGGTTTATTGATCTTTGCTATCGTTTCCTTCATTTCTTTTTCATTTATTTCTGATCTGATCTTTATGATTTCTTTCCTTCTGCTAGCTTTGGGTTTTTTTGTTCTTCTTTCTCTAGTTGCTTTAGGTGTAAGGTTAGGTTGTTTATTTGAGATTTTTCTTGTTTCTTGAGGTAGGATTGTATTGCCATAAATTTCTCTATTAGAACTGCTTTTGCTGCATCCCATAGGTTTTGGGTCGTTGTGTTTTCATTGTCATTTGTTTCTAGGTATTTTTTGATTTCCTCTTTGATTTTTTCAGTGATCTCTTGGTTATTTAGTAGCGTACTGTTTAGCCTCCATGTGTTTGTATTTTTTACAGTTTTTTCCTGTAATTGATATCTAGTCTCAGAGCGTTGTGGTCAGAAAAGATACTTGATATGATTTCACATTTCTTAAATTAACCAAGTCTTGATTTGTGACCCAAGATATGATCTATCCTGGAGAATGTTCCATGAGCACTTGAGAAGAAAGTGTATTCTGTTGTTTTTGGATGGAATGTCTTACAAATATCAATTAAGTCCATCTTGTTTAATGTATCATTTAAAGCTGTGTTTCCTTATTTATTTTCATTTTGGATTATCTGTCCATTGGTGAAAGTGAGGTGTTAAAGTCCCCTACTATGATTGTGTTACTGTCGATTTCCCCTTTTACGGCTGTTAGCATTTGCCTTATGTATTGAGGTGCCCCTATGTTGGGTGCATAAATATTTACAATTGTTATACCTTCCTCTTGGATCGATCCCTTGATCATTATGTAGTGTCCTTCTGTGTCTCTTGTAATAGTCTTTATTTTAAAGTCTATTTTGTCTGATATGAGAATTGCTACTCCAGCTTTCTTTTGATTTCCATTTTCATGGAATATCTTTTTCCATCCCCTCACTTTCAGTCTGTATATGTCCCTAGGTCTGAAGTGGGTCTCTTGTAGACAGCATATATACAGGTCTTGTTTTTGTATCCATTCAGCCAGTCTATGTCTTTTGGTTGGAGCATTTAATCCATTTACATTTAAGGTAATTATTGATATGTATTTCGTATTACCATTTTCTTAATTGTTTTGGGTTTGTTATTGTATGTCTTTTCTTTCTCTTGTGTTTCCTGCCTAGAGAAGTTCCTTTAGCATTTGTTGTAAAGCTGGTTTGGTGTTGCTGAATTCTCTTAGCTTTTGCTTGTCTGTAAAGGTTTTAATTTCTCCGTCAAATCTGAATGAGATCCTTGCTGGTTAGAGTAATCTTGGTTGTAGGTTTTCCCCTTTCATCAGTTTAAATATATCGTACCACTCCCTTCTGGCTTGCAGAGTTTCTGCTGACAGATCGCTGTTAACCTTATGGGGATTCCTTTGCATGTTATTTGTTGCTTTTCCCTTGCTGCCTTTAATATTTTTTCTTTGTATTTAATTTTTGATAGTTTGATTAATATGTGTCTTGGCGTGTTTCTCCTTGGATTTATCCTGTATGGGACTCTGTGCTTCCTGGACTTGATTGACTATTTGCTTTCCCATATTAGGGAAGTTTTCAACTATAATCTCTTCAAATATTTTTCAGTCCCTTTCTTTTTCTCTTCTTTTTCTGGGACCCCTATAATTCGAATTTTGGTGCGTTTAATGTTGTCCCAGAGGTCTCTGAGAATGTCCTCCATTCTTTTCATTCTTTTTTCTTTATTCTGCTCTGTGGTAGTAATTTCCACTATTTTATCTTCCAGGTCACTTATCCGTTATTCTGCCTCAGTTATTCTGCTATTGATTCCTTCTAGAGAATTTTTAATTTCATTTATTGTGTTGTTCATCATTGTTTGTTTGCTCCTTAGTTCTTCTAGGTCCTTGTTAAACGTTTCTTGTATTTTCTCCATTCCATTTCCAAGATTTTGGATCATCTTTACTATCATTACTCTGAATTCTTTTTCAGGTAGACTACCTATTTCCTCTTCATTTGTTTGGTCTGGTGGGTTTTTACCTTGCTCCTTCATCTCCTGTGTATTTCTCTGTCTTCTCATTTTGCTTAACTTACTCTGTTTGGGGTTTCATTTTTGCAGGCTGCAGGTTCATAGTTCCTGTCGTTTTTGGTGTCTGTCCTCAGTGGGTAAGTTTGGTTCAGTGGGTTGTGTAGGCTTCCTGGTGGAGGGGCCTGGTGCCTGTGTTCTGGTGGATGAGGCTGGATATTGTCTTTCTGGTGGACAGGACTGTGTCCAGTGGTGTGTTTTGGGGCATCTGTGAACTTATTGTGATTTTATGCAGCCTCTCCGCTAATGGGTGAGCTTGTGCTCCTGTCTTGCTACTTGTTTGGCCTGGGGTGTCCAGCACTGTAGCTTGCTGGTCATTGAGTGGAGCTGGGTCTTAGCATTGAAATGGAGATCTCTGGGAGAGCTCTCGCCAATTTATATTTTGTGGGGCTGGGAGGTCTCTGTTGGTCCAATGTCCTGAGCTCAGCTCTCCCACCTCAGAGGCTCAGGTCTGAAACCCAGCCTGAGCACCAAGACCCTGTCCATCACAGGGTTTTCCCTCTTGGCGCTGGACTCTGTGTGGACCACCGCCCCATCCTCATCACAGAGGGATGCTTTCATGTAGGTTGATGCAGAAGGAATGTCTAGATGAGTTTTATTTTCAAGTTACATACTTATTTATTCATTCAACAAATATTTAATGAGCATCTATTTTCTGCTTAATTCTTGTCCCTCTACAAAGTTGAAAAAATATTACAGTGAACACCTGATATACACGACCTTGATTTTCCATTAACATGTTATGATTCTTGCTTTACCACATATATATTCATTTATCTAACCCTGTATACATCTGTCGATCCACCTAGCTTTGATGCATTTTAGAGTAAATGGCCGACTCAGTACATGTAAGTCTAAATTCTTCAGCATGCTTATTATTAACTAGAGATCAGTTATTTGCTTACAATTTTTCTTTTGGTGGGAAATTGATCTACAATGAAATATATATATATTAAGTATATATTTCCTGAGTTTTGAAAATCATACACCTGGAACATCGTTATCACCCCAGAAATTTCCTTCTTGTGCTTTCTGAGACAATCCTTACCCCACACCCAGGGGCAACCACTGCTTCTGTTCCACTCTAGAATCCTTTTTTTCTTTCTAGAATTTCATACCAATGGAATCAACTAGTATGGAGATGACTTTAGCCAGCATAGTGTTTTGAGATTTATCCATGTATCAGAAGTTTGTTCCTTTTTAATGCTGAGTAGTATTCAATTGTGTGAATAGCCAGTTGTTTCTCCATTTACATGTTTATCGATAGTTGGGTTATTTTCACTTTTTGGCTCTTATGAATAAAACTACTGTGAAAATTATTGCATGTTTTCTTTTCTCTTGATCTCTGTGATGGTTAATTCTATGTGTTAACTTGACTGGGCCTTGGGGTGCCCAGAGATTTGGTCAAACATTATTGTGGGTGTGTCTGTGGGGGTGTTTTGGATGAAATTACCACTGGGCAGAGTGAAGCAGATTGCTCCTCTCAGCGTGGGTGGCCCTTGTCCAATCAGTTGAAGACCTGGCCAACAAAAAGTCTGAGTCAGAGGGACTCCTGCCAGACTGCTGCGCTGAGGCTCTTTTTTCACCTTCAGACTGGGGATGAAGCATTGGTTCTTCTTGAGTCTCCTGCCTGTCTCTAGCTTGCCAACTGCAGATCTTGGGACTTTTCAGGCTCCATGATCACATGAACCAATTCCTTATAACAAATGACTTTTCATATATATACGAAAAGTCATATATATATGTATATATATTCATATATATACATATATATATATATATATATATGTATATATATATATATATATATATGTATATATATATATATATATATATATATATATATATATATATATATATCCTATTTCTCATCTCATGTTGGAGGACAGGATCACAAGAGACCATGTCAAATCAAGCAAGAATATTTGATGCCTCTGCTTGGATGTGGCATATCTATATCTATCTTCCTTCTTTCCTCCCTCCCTCCCTCCCTTCCTTCCCTCTGTCTTCTTTCTTTCTTTCTTTCTTTCTTTCTTTCTTTCTTTCTTTCTTTCTTTCTTTCTTTCTTTCCTTCCTTCCTTCCTCTCTCCCTCCCTCCCTCTCTCCCTTCCTTCTCTTTCTGTCCTTCTTTCCTTCCTTTCCTCCTTTCTTCTTTCTTCCTTCCTTCTTTCTTTCCTTCCTTCCTCCCTTCCTCCCTCCCTCTCTCCCTTCCTTCTCTTTCTTTCTTTCTTCCTTCCTTCCTTCCTTCCTTCTTCCCTTCTCCTCTTGGCTCTGTTTCTCTGGGGAATCCTGACTAATATAGTCTCTGACTTGCTGTTAATTGGACCTGAGGCTTTGGAAACTGAGCAATTTCAGAGACTGATTCTGGAAATTTGAAGGGTAAGGTAGGTGGCCAGCAATCCAGCAGTTGGCAATAAGGTTTCCCATTAAGTAGTCTGAGAATCTAGGCAGCAGAATCTATTTTTGAGTGTCGAGTGGGGACCATGAACTTTGTTCTCATGAGGCAAAAACTCTGGCACTGGGCTGGGAAAAGGGGCCCATGAGGAAGGGGTGTCTAACCAGCACAGTCCAAGAAGGGCAGTACAGTTGTAACTGCACAGCCAGGATTCAGGGTGAAATCCCAGGCTGGTCTCTAGATTAATTTAATTAATAGATTAATTTATTCATTCATTGACTGACTCATGACAAGAGGCAGTATGGCAGGATTTATGCCTGCCATAAAAACTTAGGCTCTGGAGTTGGGTTGCTAGTTTAGAATCCCTGCTCTCCCACTTACTAGCTATATGACTTTGGGGATAAATTGTGCCTCAGTTTCCCAATCTGTTGAATGGGGATAATTATATCCAACTACAATGCTGTAAGGATTAGTTGAGATACTTTATATAAAGCACTTAGAACAATCCATGGCACATTGTTAGTACTGAATTAACTTTATATAATGTAATAGTCAGGCTCTATTGTGATAATCTGCTTAATAAACAATCCCAAACATCTCAGTGCTAACAAAAAACATTCACCTCTCACATTCATAGATAAGCTATGGCTCTACAGGACTCTAATGGGTTTGGCTAAATTCAGATGGGCCTAGGCCTAGGCTGTGAGTTGGGTTCATGCCTGCTTCATATGGCTCTCATTAGGGGGTCCAGGAAAGGAGCTGCAGCTATCTGAGGCATGCCTCACTTAATGCCTCTGCTGGATGTGGCATCCTCTAAGTTTACGCACATCCCGTTGGCCAAAGCAAGTCACACAGCCAGGCTCACTATCAGTGGGGTGGGGAAGTACATCACTCTCATGAAGGGAGGGGAAAGCAAATGTTTTCTGAACAATAAATATATAGTAACACAATCTCCCACAGTATTATCGAATGTTTCTTGAGTGTGTAATAGTCCCCAGGAAATGTTCCAAGCATAGGGATTCAGAGATGAATCAGACAGTGACTCAGCCCTCAAGGGTACTCTCACCACCATGTGGTAACTACAGTAACTGGAGTGGCACAGGAGGCCACGAGGAGGCCCCCAGGAAAACTTACCCCCTCCTGGGGTCCAGCAAGAATGATTTTAATTCTCACAAGGTCCATAAATCAGGTATCACATCTCCATTTTACATATAAGGAAATGGAGACTCAGAGAAGATAAATCACTTTATTTTGGTCCCACAGCTAGAAAATGGCTGAGCCTGGAACCAAACCCTGGCATGACTGTCCCAAGGCTCTGCTCTTTGCATGACAGCACTGGACTCAAGTGTGAAGTCAGGGTCAGCAGGACCAAGATGAGGACTGACGGAGACTCCCAATCCTGGCAGGAGTCTGGTCCCAGGTCTGCATGAATGCGAGCTCTAGCAGAGACATCTGTAACCCTAGACCCTCACAGCTGGACTAATCACTTCAACCACCTGAAGGGCAGACTCAACAACTGCCAATCCAGTGAACTGTCCAGAAGATGCTTTCTGTGTTGCCCTATAATACTAAGTCCCCAAGCCCAAACCCAATGTGTCCTCCTGGTGTCCTTGATTCCCTAGAGTTTTTGCCTCTTTGTTTGTCCACAGTGCTGGGCACTTTCCCTATTTATGTATTATACCAGGTGATCGCTGCTTATGAAAAGCCCATATTCTCCATTTTCATCAGCACAGTCTCCAGAGCTCCAGCCAGTGCCTGGCACCGAGCAGGGGCTGAATAAGAAGGTGTGGAGTCAGCGAATGAATGGTTGGATTCATAGATGCTGCTGAGTCCACTGGAAGGAGAGCAGATGAGATTTATTTTTGTCCCTATCCCCTCTCTGGTCCTCTGGAGGCATTTTAGCCAGAATAGGTCTGGTGCACCCAAACACCAGAGTCCCCTGGGGACACAGGCACAGAGGCGAGTAATTGGCTCTCTCTTGTATATCTCAGAAAACATTGGGGTGGGGTGCCCCTGTCTTTTATCTTCTGAGAAGTAAACTCGATGTCCATTGTGCTCTATCAGCTGACTTTAACCCTTAACCCAAATACTCCCCTGATGCAAAGCACCTAGTCCAGACGAATCAGTAGTGGTACCTCCCCAATCAGTCTAGAGCATTTGTATGGTCACGGTCCTGTATCACAACATCCACTACAATCAGGGCCTGACAGAGAATCTTAATTTTCTTCGTGGGTTATTTATAACCAAATCACAGTGGGTAAGAGAGCTGTTCCCCTCTCCTCTCTCAAGGCTGTCAATCTCTCCATTTCATGTAAGGCTTCTGGCTGCAGTGATAAGACTTAATGAATTGGCTTGTGAATTGAAGAGTGCTAAGGGCAAAGGAGTCTTATCTTTAAGAGACAAAGAACCCCAGAGATAAAGGGGGGCTTTAGAGGTTTTCTAGTCTAACTATCCCATGTTACGGATGGAAAAACTGGAGGATCAAAGAAAAATTAGTTGCTGAAGTCAAATAGTTAGGAAAAGGTTGGGGACTTGGAAATCCGAGTCTTCAGTTCTGATTCAGGTTTAATCACTCATAATATGTATGATTTAGAGCTAGTTACCCAATGTTTCTGAGTTTTCTGGCAAGTGGGAAGAGTAATAGCTATTCTGTGATGATTAGAGATAAATGTCTAAGTAGGTGGCTTATGGGAGTTGCTACAATGATGCTGGAAGAAAAGAGTTAACTGTTCTCTTCCCATCACCGCACATGGCTTCAACCAGCTTCACGCTGCAGAACAAGAGATTTCTGTGTTCCCTGCTTCTCAGTGTGACTCATTTTGATTTTTCATGGATACAGAATAAGCAGGATTGTATGGGAGTTCTTGTTCCTCTAGACTGACAAAATACCAGCAGGAGGGATCAGGGTGAAGTTGAGGGAAAGATAGACTTACTCCATGACCTCCAGGATCCCTGTTCCTTGGTGTGTTCTCAGTCTTCGGTGAATTGCTCAGCAAAGGAGCTTTTTAGGGCTCCCTTCCACAGAGACTTCTGCCCCTAAGCTCCTGTCAATAGCAGATCTGGTGAACCCTCAAAAGATAGCCATATACAAGCCAAGGAGAGAGGGCTCGAGAAGAAACTGACCCTGCAGACACCTTGATCTTGGACTTCCAGCCTCCAGAACTGAGATAACAAACTTCTGCTATTTAAGCTGCCCAGGCTATGGTGTCTTGTCACCGCACACTGAGAAAACTAATACAGTCAGTTTCACTCCCTATAGTTGGAGGTCCGTGAGGTTAATTCTCATGGTGCTACATTAAAAATTTTTTTCCTACCTTCATTTATAAAGAACACATCTCCTAGCAGAAATGAACACAACACTGTAAAACAAGTATTATACCCAATAAAGATGTTTAAAAAAAACCCCACAGCTCCTCCTCCCAGTACAGACACACTCACAGAGGAGAAGCTGATGACACCACCACCAATAACAACAGAACTGGGGACAGTGGGACCTTATTTGACACTAGTCTGTGTTCCTGACTTGGGCATCACTGGGAATTCTTCCTCAGCTGTGACCCAGACAGAGGCTTGGAAGGCATTTGCCATCTGGGGTTTGCCTTCTTGCTGCTTTCGGAAACCCTGCTTCTGCCACGTGCACAGGACACATGGCTCAGTCATCCCTGCTGCTCCAGCTGACAGCCCGCCAACCACGTGGCACATGAGTGGGGTCATCCTGGACCAGCCATCTTTTGACAGATCCACCATCCGACCACAGATGCAAGAGTGAATCCAACCAAGATCAACCCAGAAGACCCTCCCTGTGAGCTCTACACTCATGAGCTAAATAAATTTCTGGTGAGGTTTCTTAGAGCTATAGCTATAGCTAATTGAGGGTAACTATAACCTAACATAGAAAAAGCCAGGTGAGGGTGTGGTCCACTGTGGGTTCAGCCCCAACGGAGACACTGTAGGAAGCTGTAGAGACTGTATGTCAACACTGTAACTCTGAGGGACAATAGGCTGAGGTATTTATTCAATGATTCTCATTCCTTATTGTAGAGAGCTGTTCCCACGGGCGTTCACTCTCCTGAACGTCTGGGCTGTGGGACTTAGCCACATTCCATAGCTTCAGAGAAAGCCTTGAGGTAGAAAAGTTGAGAGATCAGACACCCCTTGCGATGAGAAGCCATCTGGGTACTTGGGGACTGTCCATCCTTGCATCGACTAAAGTCAGAGGTGGGCCCAGAGGATGTGGGGTGAGCACCGATGGCATCTACTGCAGATGGGGCGTCTCAGTTACAACAGGAACTGTGCAGTGAGGGGGAGACTGCCTAAGAGAAGGGATTTGAGAATGCTCTGTGAACTGCCAAATATATGAATTGCATTGGTTATTCTTAATCTAATGTCAGGGATCCCTTAGTTTTTAAAAAAAATATATTTTATTTTTTGTGATTCTGTATATTCTTATTGTTTATTTATTTATTTTTAATATATTTTTTTATTGGGGTATAGTTGCTTTACAATGTTGTGCTAGCTCCTGCTGCACAGAGAAGTGAACCAGCCATATGTATACACGTATCCCTCCCCTTCTGGATTTCCCTCCCATCCAGGTCACCACAGAGCACTAGTAGAGTCCCCCTTGCTGTACAGCACGTCCTCGCTAGATATCTATTTCAGACCCAGCGGCGTATATATGTCGGTCTCAGACATCCCTTTGATGGTGAACATTTCAGGCAAAGGGGGAGCAGACTCCCAGCAGCCTGACTGGGGAGCTGTGCTGGGGCCGCAGAGCTGGAGAATTCCTCTCTGTTCCACTTGTACTGCTCGTTGGAGGAGACTGTCTGCTTTGCTAAGTGTGGCCGTGTTCATGCTTCTGCAATGACAGGGATTATGATGAGCACGAGATAAGTGCTTATTAGCCAAGCTTATTTACTCAGGGACCAAATGTGTTCAATGGCCATTCCAGTGGAGGAGGAGGGACGTGTGTGTATATTTGACTAGAGATGGGGGATTCACAGATTAAAGGTTTGGGGAGAAATGTTTCCTGCACGTGCTTTTTTTAAAAGCCAGAATTCAAAATGAGAAGAAATGAAATTCAAAGAAGTGGAAGTCTGTGGATACTGACAGAGAGTGGAAAATGCAATGCTGGGCATGGGGCCGACCCCGGTCAACGCTTCCCCTGCGAGTTCAGGGGACGGTCAGCATCGTGGGAGACAAGGGCTCTGCACACGTGTGGAGGATGGGACGGAATATTCTCCTTTTGGGGCAGTTGCATTGCTCTTTAGCAATTCATCTCCCCCAGAGGTTGGGCAGTAAGTTAGGCTCCCTAATCTTGCCTAACTCAGATTTCCCAAAGGAAGTCGATCTCAGGAACTTTTTCTGTCGACCTCAAATAATGTCTCTAGGAATACTTGTAGACACCAAGCTGCAGGAACATGTCAAAGGAAAACCCATTTCCTTGACAGGTATGTGGTCCCAGAAGAGATGAGACTTGCTTAGTATGTATCATAGAAGGAGGATTGGCTTGGGAATCAGAAGTTCTGGCACCTGGCTTGGCGTTATCTTGCTATTTGATCTGGGCAAGCCACCTATCCTCTGTAGGTTTCAATCTGTCCAATTCTTTCTGTTTTCTCATCAGTAAGATGGGACTCATAGTAGGTGGGTCATTTGAAGATTAAATACAAATTCATGGAAAATGCTTAGAGCAGCCTGGCGCATACTGTGAGCTATAGGCTATTATTGTGATGATGACACGATGATGATGATGGTGTACTGGGCTTTGTGTTTATGGTTTTGCCACATCATCTAGTGATACTGTCATTTACTGATTGTGTCTCTACCATGAACTAGCCTAAATACTTTCTATACATT
This sequence comes from Balaenoptera borealis, assembly GCF_965194805.1. Lineage (NCBI taxonomy): Eukaryota > Metazoa > Chordata > Mammalia > Artiodactyla > Balaenopteridae > Balaenoptera > Balaenoptera borealis. Next base: position 112,923,971 of record NC_138861.1, on the reverse strand, counting down.
ATCTATTTTAACCTTCAAAACAACCATTAAAATAGGCAATATTCCCCCCATTTTACAGATGAGAAAACTAAGGCTCAAGAAATTTATGCTACTTTCCCAAGACCCCAAAGCTAGTAAACAGCAAAGTCAGGATCCAATCTCAGCCTGAAATCTCATTACCAGTAAAAGTAATTCACTGTCCATTAAGAGAGACTGCGGAGGGACTAACCTGGTGGTCCAGCGGTTAAGAATCTGCCTTCCAGTGCAGGGGACGCAGGTTCAATCCCTGGTCAGGGAGTTAAGATTCCCACATGCTGTGGGGCATCTAAGCCCGTGTGCCACAACTACAGAGCCCATGTGCCGCAACTACTGAGCCCACGTGCCACAACTATTGAGCTCACGCACCACAACTACTGAGCCTGCATGCCACAACTAGGGAGAAGCCCACGTGCTGCACCGAACAGCCCGGGCACTGCAACTAAGGCCCGATGCAGCCAAAAATAAATATATAAATATTAAGAAAGAGAGAGAGACTGGGGAAATCTTTGACTGCCTGCTTTACAGAGACACTCTCCATCACTCTCTGAACCCTCACTCTGATCAAATATTCTTAGTAGCACTTGTTATTACTTGATATTAAGTTATGTGTCTGTGATCTGTATGACCCGTAGAATGTAAGTGCTGGGAGGACAGCATTCTTGACTGTTCTTTAACTGTGGTGTCCTCAGTGCCGAGAACTCAGCAGACACACAGTAGGCTCTCAATAAATATTTGTTGGCAAATGAATGAATGGTACGCTTATTAAACACCTCCTGTGTGCTAGTGAATGTGTTAGATCCTATGGATACAATAGTCACCAATGTAGGCTGTTTCTGTGTTGGGATAAAGCTTGGAGGAAATTATAACATAGTGGGTCTAGCTTCACAGTGACCTGGGAAAATGGGCTTTCTCTTCCCTTCATGATACTTCTTTTAAAAGCTGGAAAAATGGCACTCTGCTCAGGGTGGATAAGAGGTGCTGAAGAGGATGTGCTTGACTTAAAATAGCTTTTGGGGAGGTGCTCATACTGGCCAGAGAAGCATATGATGGGCTTTTAAGACTCTTAAAGACTGGAAGAGACCAAATTCATCGATTTCTTCCTGAGCTGCCTTCCCAGTCCACGCTTTTACCCGCCTGACACCCACCTGCCTGGCCTGGGCAGGTGTTTATGTGCAGTTTGGGCTTCAGTCCTGGGGTCTGGGTACAGAAAAATTGACCCTGTTTCATAAAATAATCCCAGCTCTAAGTGGCATCCAGCCTTTTGGTGTGTGGACAGAGAGGAGAGCTCTCATGACTCTGGAAAAGAGGAGGTGGCTCCTTCATGAGGGACAATTCAGGTGAGGTCCTCTCCTCCCATGCCCTTGGTCCTTGTGTCCCTCTGGCCTCGGTCACCTGCCACTCTCCTCCTCTTGTTTGGGGTTTCAGCTGCATGGAAGTGCCAAGTCCCCGGAGCACATCGTGCTGTTTCATGTTCCCATGCTTCTGCTCATTCTTTTTCTTCTAGAATGCTCTTTCCCCTTCTTATGCATTCCTGCACGCCTTCAAGGTTTGGCTGAAGTGTCTTCTCCTCCAGGAAGACATCCCTGATCACCATCACCTTCCCTGCTAATACTGGGTCAGCTGCCTCTCGTTAGAATCCATATCTTGTTTTGACATTTGTCACAGACCCTCCTTGTCTATTTATCAGCTTTCTCCCCCACTGGACTGAGCTCTTCAACAGCAGGCACCATGCCCCTTGCCCCCTTGCATTCGCAGTGTGTAGCATCTATGTGTGATAGATACCTATCGACTGAATGATTGATCTCTCAAAGATGGCACAAGCTCAAATAACCAGCGCTGACCTGCAGGAATTGTATTGACCTTGCTGGGGTGCAGGAGCCAGGTTGCCCCAAAGCAACCTTAAGCTTGATGGAAGATTTGGCCAGAACCCAAGATCAGCCACCCAAATCCTTGGCCAGTGCCAGCCGCCAGGGCAGTTTCTCTAAGGAGATCTGCAGAGAGGCTGGTCACCTGTGTGCTTCTTGTTACTCTCTAGGCTCTGGGCTGAAATCATAACAGAACATCCTCGCCCCATGAACAAAGTTGGATGCCGTGGGCCTCTGTGAGCCCCTGAATTAGTCTGCCTCAGGCTTTGTTATTTCCTCTTCAATCCCGCCATACCCTGCCGCTTGGCAGCTGGTCAGCTCAAGGCCAGGATGGAACCGGGGATAGAGTTTGCCCTCTTTGGGACATGCCTTGGCTGCATGACTCTGTCCTCGGCCGGGTAGAAGCTGCCTGTCACAGTGTCCGGGCTGGACTTTCGGGCCTGTGCTCGCTCCTTTCTAGCAGCTGGGCACAGCTTCCCTTTACCGCAGGCCAGACTTTTCTCAGACAACCTATTTCCATTTTGATGAGTTTCTTGGCACCCTGCGGCCACCACCGGCCCATCTGCGTGTCCTTGGCAGCCGGCATGTTACATGCCTGTCTTTCAGGAGCCTTTGATCACATTCAAACTTTAAAGCACGGGTTTGGGGCTTCTGGTGATGTTCTGCCTGCCTCAGCCACAGTGGGAGCTGGTCAGCCTTTGGGGCGATGAGGGGTGCCCAGTTGAGGGGCTGGGCTTGGTCAGTCTCAAGGGGGGAATCACAGCAGGCACTCTGGGGGACAGGGCAGAATATCTCTTTTTACCCCTAAGCCACTTACTGAGTTGATGGTTGATGTAGGGATTGTGGTTTTCCACATGAGGAAACTGAGGCTCAGCAGGGCTATGGAGGCTGGTAGAAAAAGGATTTTAGCTGCCCTGGGGGGCCAGCCAAGGACAGGTGGGCTTTGAGAGGAGACTTGGAGGATAGCTAAGAGTTTTCCAGGGTGAAAGAGATGGAAAGTCATTCAAGGTAGAGGGAACGGCATCTGTAAACTCCTAGAGTGGTAAATGAATGAAGGTTGGGCAGGAATGGCAAATGGGACCAGAGAAGAGGATTTAAGGAGGCAAGTGGGGGGGAAGCAGACCCAAGCCACAGTGTGAAAGGCTTGTGGGTCATGCAAAGGGGCTGCAATGGGGAGTCAGGGAAGTTTTGAGAGGGACATGTGCTTTAGGAAGTCCCTCTGCTGCAGCGGGGACGGTGATTTGAGGGAGAGCAGTTCTGGAGCTATTGCAGTGCTGCAGATAGGTGATGATGAAGCTCCTGACGGCAGGAGGGGGGAAGGCAGAGAAGAAAGAGAACAATTTTAGCATCATCAGGACTTGGATGCTGACTGAGTGTTGGGGGAGAGGAAAGCAGTGTCTGTGTGGCCCTCGGCTTGCAGCCTGGGCAGGTGGGGGGATGCGACGGAAGAGGGAAGAGGTGTGATGCAGAAGGAGGTGGACATGCTGATTTGCAGCACCTGAGGGGTGTCCGGGGGCGCTGTCCAACAGGTACTGGAACCAGGTCTGCTGCTGGGAAGGGGGTTCTGGCAGGAGGTGGTATCAGTCAGTCTTCAGCTGGAAGGTTGTTGAAACCATGGAAATGAGAGATACTGTCCAGGGATGGCATTTGAATGTGAGATGGAGTGAAGGCTGAAGGTGGACCCTCAGTAAGAGTAGGAAGAACACGAGTCAGTGAGGAAAGCTGAGCAGGAAAGCTCAGTCAGGAGGGAGGCCCAGGTGACCCCATGTCGGCCAATTCAGTGTGCTGCAGGTCACACTGGGGGCCTTCTAACCTCCCCGAGTGGGTCAGGGGAAGAGTTCTGGGGGAGGAACGTTCTGAACTGAGCCTTGAAAAGTGACTCTGCAGCTGGTGAGGAAGGAGTGATGTTGGGAGGACAAAGAAGTTAAGGACACACTGAGGGGTAACATGTGACACTAATCAGTGACATTCTGGGGGAAAATCTAGAAGCAGGCTAATGAAAGGGCAATGCCTTCGCTCTGCACATCTTTCCAATACACCAACCTGACCAGGTCATTTTTGTGTTTCAAAAAGCATTCAAAGTCTCCCCAGAAGCTCTGGCAGGTTTCCCTAAGAGGGTTCCGAGGTGGGGGTTATAGGTGTTCCATTCTCCCTGGCCAAATATGTTTGGGAAAGAGTAGGTTGGACAAAGTTAAACAGGTTTCCTTACTGCCAGACCTCTCAGAACTTTCAGTGCACTCTGCGATTGTCCACGAAAGGGGGATGATAGAAGGGGTTTCCCAAACCCATGCGACCACGGAACCCCTCTTTCCCAGGACCCCTGGGGTCTGAGATTTCATGAAGCACTCTTTGGGAACTGCTTGCCTTCAGCACAAAGTCCTTATTCCTCAAAATGGAATTCAAGGTCCTGAATCTTGCTTCTTGAGTCTAGACTCTTACTGCAGTTTCCGACCCTCCTAGCACACCCTGTGCTCTGGCCACGCCAGCCACGCGCATGTTCCCCATGTGCTGCATCGTCACATGTCGTTGGGCTTCTGGGTAGCAGCTCTTTCCCTTTTGCTGGCAAGGCCCTCTCCCTTACCTGTGGCTTGCTCCAGTGAGAGCCCACCTCCTCCTGGAAGTCTTCCCTGATTCTCTCAGTCGGGTTAGGTGCCCTCCCTTAATTCCACAATGCCCCCAGCTTCCTGCCGTGCCAGCACTCCCTGTGGTGCTGAAATTGTGCACCTGCTGCCTTTCTCATCAGACTTTGCTTTCTTAAGGGGCAGGGTTGCGTTGGCTTCATCGCTGTATTCCCAGGGCTGGCCACATACTGAGCGCTCCTAATCATAGGTTTTGAGTTAATGGAAAGAGGCAGAGACAGAACTTGCAATGTAAAACTGCTGCTGGAGCAATATTCTTTGGCCAGCTGTTACCAACCTACCAGCCATTCCAGATGTTCTAGAGTTCCATCCAGTGTAAAAGGCACTTTCTCATACACTGTCTCACTTCCTGAGATGATAAGTATAGTTCACATTTAAAAAGAAATTTAGGAATGCTTCTGCCAGGGTTTTGCATACACAAATAAAGATGGCTCACGCATGGGATGAAGCCCCGTAAATCCAGTCTTTGAGAAAGGCTGTTCTCTCTCTCACTTGTAAGGTGAGCAGCATTGTGAGTCCTGGAGGGAAGACCGTCTCTTGGCTTAGGACTCTCTTCCCTTTGCCTTATTTGGACTTGTGGTCAGAACCGCCCTCGCAATCCCAGGGGGCACCATTCACACAAGAGAAGGGGCAACAGGATGGCCCTGGCTTGGACCCTCCCTGGCGGGCACCAGTTCCTTCTTGTATCAGACACTGGGCTTTCACTGGAGCCCTGAAGTGGGAAACAATTGCCTTTGGGTCAACAGGTCTTTCTTGGGAGGCCAGTGATACAACTGAGTCGAAAAGAGGCAGGGTCTATGTGCCTCAAGTTGGAGATTATGCTAATTTGCCCCAATTGGGAAAATGCATTTTTTTTGACATGGATGTGGCATGTTAAAATGAACATTCGACTAGAATTTAGAGTATTTAGGCTCAAATATAAACTCCATCTTTCATCATCTAGGAAATCTTGGGCCGTCCCAGACTTCAGACTAATTTTTTACCTTATACAAATGGTAGAGGGTGACGGGGCCAGGGTGGGTGGGTCAGAAGTCCTTGGGTATCACGTCCCTGGTCCCTTCCCGGGCTTAGCTGCTGAGGTGCGTGGGAGCACTGGTGCTGGGCTCAGAGGCTGCGGAGCATCTGGGTAGCGGGTGTTGGAGGGATTGGGGTTGGTTGTGGGTAGCCAGATGCCTTTTCCGTGCCAACAGAAAACACCTGCTGACCCCTGGGAGGAGATGGTACGGGGAGGGTCTCGTGTGTATTGCGGTAGAGAGAAGGAGCAGAGTGGTTAGGGCAGAGGAGGAAGGACAGGCAAAGGCTAGAGAGAGGCAGCAGGCAGCAGAACCTATTCCAAACAACCCTCCCGCCTGGCCTGCAAGGCTCACCATGTCCTGCCCTCTCCCAACCTCTCTTGGGATAAATTATTCAACCTCAGAGGACCCCAGTGGTTAAATGATGAGATTAAGACCTGTCCTGGCAGGGTTGTCTTGAGGATTAGAGAGAATTCATCTTAGGCATCCGGCACGGCTCAATAAATTATATCGATAGATATTTCTATTAGTATTAATGGCTTTAACAGATCCTCACCTATACAGCACTAACCTACTCACCCTCCAGGTCCTTTATCCATGTGATGTGTTGCTAAACCAGTTCTCCCCATTCTAGACTTGTGCATGATGATACTCTAGGGGGAATTGTGTCCCACCAACCTATTTTACAGGTGGGCACTTGAGATCCATGAGTAACAGTTTGATGCTATTCTTAACGATATCATTCTCTGGCCACCGAGTTGAGAGTCACAACCCAGACACTTCCTGGCACATTTCCATGTTCTAAGTATTTGCATTGCACTCACCTCCACTGGATTTGTTTTTGTGGCTTATTTATTTATTTTCCATCTCCTTCCACTTGAATGTCAGTTTCATTATAATTGTAAATTTTTTTCTTTACGCGTATCCCCAGCACCTAGAACACTGCAGGGCACAGCAAGTGTCCTCTGTAATTAAAACTGGTGAGGAGCTACCTTATAAGTTCTGGTGGCCAGCTTTGTGACCTTGGACAAGTTGCTCTTCTAAGCCTTAGTTTCTTCTGTGCTAAAGTTGGGACAACAATACCTGGAGATACAGCTTGAGGTCAGGCATCTCCAAGGAGGCCTCAGGGACATGCCTTAAAGGATAATATTTTTACAAACTCACCACGGTCTGGCTTTTAGCCTTAAAGATGAAATCTTCTTATACCTGAGATTTATGGGGGATGACTCATTTCTATTATTCTCACAAGAGACTGATATATAAGCCAGGCATGATAACTTACTAATTTTTGCTATGAAAAACAGAATCATTGAGAAAAATCAGAGTTCAAACTAGTTTCAGCAGTTTGCTGGAAGCCAAATTATAATGAGAAGCCTGCTAGGGCATTATGGAATGAGAAAACAGGGCACGAGTTAATTGATGTAAATACTTGTCCTTTCTGGCATCTGGCTTTGAAAGCTAAGCATTCATTTCCAAAATCAGGAGTGATTGGACAGGTTGAGTCTGTAAGTCAAGGCATCCTTATCTTTGAGGAGACCGATGGCCTCTGCCCTGTGATACTTCAAGCTTTGTTTTCAGGCTTTCACAGCTGATCAACATCCCCTTATGATGGACAGAGCCTGCCTTGGACTCTGCGAGCTTTAGTTTTGTCTTTTAAAAACACTTTTCCGGGGCTTCCCTGGTGGCGCAGTGGTTGAGAATCTGCCTGCCAATGCAGGGGACACGGGTTCGAGCCCTGGTCTGGGAAGATCCCAAATGCCGCGGAGCAACTAGGCCCGTGAGCCACAATTACTGAGCCTGCGTGTCTGGAGCCTGTGCTCCGCAACAAGAGAGGCCGAGATAGTGAGAGGCCCGCGCACCGCGATGAAGAGTGGCCCCCACTTGCTGCAACCAGAGAAAGCCCTCGCACAGAAACGAAGACCCAACACAGCCATAAATAAATAAATTAATTAATTAAAAACAAACAAACAACAAAAAAACCCCACTTTTCCATCTTCTGGTTTGCTGGGGTCTCCCTCCTTGATTCTAGGTGGCTCTGGAAGAGTTGTCAATTAGATTGTACTGTCTCTTGCGCTCTGCCCTGCCCACCACTTCTGGGTAGAGCATATGAGCAACTCATCCACCCTGGCTACAGTGATTGATCTGGGAAGATGTATGTGACCTGAGTAGGGCAATCAGAATCTTTGTAAGGTTGCTATCTGGACATTGGGGGATGGTAGACTGCAAAGCTGGCCACAGTAACCCCTCCCATCCCACATGCCCCTTTGCAATGTAACTTTAGCCACCTCCCATGAAGAGGTGGAGTCTATTCCCCCCCGCCCACTCTTGAATTTGGTCTGATCCCATGACTTGATTTGATCAGTTGAAGAGATGTTGTTTGAGTTCTGAGTATTCTGTTGTCACTCTCGGAATCCTGCTGCCTTGTGAGCAAGCCAGGCTGGAGCTTCTTTGAGATTAAAACACTTGATTCAGCGAGAGATGATGTAGAGAGAGAGAAACCCAGACATCCCCTCTGTTCTAACCATCCCAGTTGAGGGCCCTGATGTGTGAGTGAGGCCATCTGAGACCAACCATACCCCTGCTGACACAACCTGACCACAGACGCCTGATCAGATCCAGAAGATGCCACACGGAGCCAAAGAATTGCCCAGCTGAGCCTTGCCTGAATTGCTGACACAGAATTGTGAGCAGAAAAATGGCTGCTCTTTTAAGCCACCGATTTTGGGGGTGTTTTGTTCCACAGCACTAGAAATATGAAATTTTTTTCCCCACTGGTGGCCAAGCTGAGAAGGTGCAAGACTGGGGCTACAGGAGGCTGCTATACTGAGAAACTCAAGAAGAGAAAGCCAGGTAGAGACCAGCAGAAAGGAGAGATGACAGAGTTGGAACCACGAATGATATTATTTGAGCCCCTGAGTCCAGCCAAGACTTAAGCTGGCTGCCTTACTAGTTGAGCAAAAGAAAAACTTCCTTCTTTAATTTTTAAGTTAGTATGAGTTAGGATTCTGCCACCTGCAACTTAAGGAGCCCTAAGTGATACACATTCGTTGGGTGGGTGTGTTAATATATGCAGTTAGGTTTCAGCCAAATTTTATTGGCCTGGTGACTTCCAATATCTTTAAAGTTAGTTCTTCTATCAGTCAAAATTCCCTGATTAAAAAAAAATATCTCATTCACAATTAGTTTATTCATTCACCAGCTCTCTATTGATCGCTTACTACGGGCAAGGGACTACGGTTACTGCTAGGGATTTAGCAGGTACTATGACACATCTGATGTCCCCAGTCTCCACTTTAGGCTATTTAATTAGAATTGTGTTAAATTCCAAGAAAAAGAAATGGACGTTATGTGGAGAAATGGAGGTTATGTGCACAACCTACCCCACAGTGTTGTTGTGAGAACCAAATGGATCATATGTGTGAAAATACTTAACATCGTTCCAGCATAAAAATATTTATTTTTATTTTTACTCATGGGATGAAACTACAAGCTCATTTCTGAAGGATCTGATCCCATCACTGAAAATACCTTCATTTAGATGTTCTTCTCTACTTCTAAATCTTACTTGGAATGCAACATTCTCTATTTGCCAAATAGTGGGGTAGTGAGTAGCTGAGACGTGCCTGCTCTAGATTCAGGAGGCATATCGTCCTGGAACTGCTGGAGGTCTGGACTTCCAACACACTTGTGAAATATTGTCTCTGTCTTCACCACCTACACTTCCTGTTGAGAAACCAAGTTTTTTTTTCTCTTTGCCTTTATTACTTCCAAGCTCTAGTTCTTGGTTGAGACAAACTGCAGTCCCCAAATGCTATGATTTAATGAGAGGAAATTTACTTAATGTACAAATCTGCCTGGGGAAGTGACTCGGATAAGGATAATTACATCCACATCTTAGTGTAAATTGCAGCAAATGTCTAAACTGTGGGCAGCTGCTGAGTCCCTGCCACTCAATGCAACCTCCATCCTTTGGGGTGCACAACCAGCTAATAGAAGTTCAGTGGAAGAAAATGAGAAGTCTGATAATAGCCATCTGACCTCCCTGAGTTTCATCATTTATTCAGTTAAGAAGTAGTATCAGAATAGGGTGTTTTCTGCATGGACCTAGGTCCGGCCATAGATGTAAGCTGCTGGGGAGGGCTTGGTCCCAGGCATATTTAGGAATTGAGGTTGATGCCCCAGTCATGATTTTTCAGTCCCGACCAAAAACAGTGATCAGCCTCATCTCCTACTCTTATCCTCATATGCACCATGTTTGGCCACACCGACAGTTTTCTATTCTCTGAACATGCCATTTACTTGTTTATTTCCATACCACTAACCCTTTTGTCTCAAATTCCTCCCCCGCCTTCTCAGTCTGATTAAATCCTAATCCTCATCTGAGAGGCAGCTCACATGCTTTCACTCAGAAACATCTGTCCTAATCACCCCAAGCTACAGTCATTGTGTCCTCAGGGCTCCCATCACATCCTCTTCATGTCTATGTCAGGGCATTTATTTGTTCAGTCAATATATAATGAGCACTTACCAAGAGTATGGGGTCCTGAGATGAATCAGTCATCTTCTTGTGGGCTCTCAGAGTCTAGTTGGGGAGATATTGAAGTAAAAAAAGATCACTACAATTCTAGTGCAGTGATAAATCCCTCAGTGAAGGTGAACAGGGGCTTTTGTGGGAGTCAACGGGAGAAAACCCAGCCAAGACTCCGGAAACACAGAAAGAGTTCTAGAGGCAGGATAGTCTTTAAGGATGAATAGAATTTCCCCAAGGGAAGGTAAGGAGAAAGTCATTCTATGGAGAGGGACCACTAGACCTGTGCTGATTATCAGTGGTTTGTCTTCCCTAATTTTTCTCAATCCCTTGAAGGTTGATTTTACCCATTTTTTTAAATCCCCATCACCTAGGAAAGATGTATAGGTAATGTTTGGAGACATTACTCCAGAGAATGTTAATTCTGGTATTGTTTGGGGGTCTGGGCTATAAGCAGTACTAAATAACTCAGTGAATAATAAGAACATGTAAGCAAAATAATGGGTCTGTATCAGTTACTGATTGCGTTTAACAAACAATGCCAAAACTTGGCAGTTTGAAGCAACGATAATTTATTTCTTGTGATTCTGTGAATTGGTTTTGTGGTTCTTCTGCTATTTTTTCTTGGACTCACTCATACGGCTACATTCAGCTGGAGGGTCACTGGATCTGGGCTTAGCTGGAACAGTGGATACAGCTGGGCCTCTCCCTTTATATGGCCTTTCATCCTCAAGGAGGCTAGATTGGGCTTCCACACAGGATGATACTAGCACTCTAAGAGGGAGAGACCTGGAGCACAAGTGCTCATCAAGCTTCTGCTCGTATCACATTTTCTGATGTCTCAGTGGCCAAAGAAAGTTGCATGGCCAAGTCCAGACTCAAAGCAGTAGGGGATTACACAAGGGGATCACATAATCATGCACACCAGGAAGCATGATTCATCGGAGCTGTTAATGCCACAATCCACCACAGATCAGTATGTGTCAGGCAGTCAGAGCAGAAGGGATGAATATACATGTATGGTACACACAGGTAGAGATGCATGTCAGAGTCATTGTTCTGGAGACAAGGGGCTGGGGCCAAATTTCTGAGATCCTGTAGTGTAGTGACAGGAGCCCTAAACTTGGCTGGGCTTGGAGCTGGAAGAACAGGGTTTGGATCAAATGAAACGAATCCATTAAAATTTACTTCACAAGTTATCACCAGCATCATAAGCAATACTGTGAAAGTATTTTGCAAACTTGTAAAGAGGAGAAATTAGTATTCTTAGGCAGAAAACCCAGGTAAGCACCATAGACAGCTCCAAGACTACAGTGAAGCTGCAGTAACTACACAGAATGAATATGAATTCGTGCTCCCTTAACCCGGAGGCACCTGTGCCCTAGAGAAACACCCTGCGGAGTGTCTAAATGATTAGATTTGCTTCATATATTCTCATTTGCCTTGGGCTATTTCCTGTCATGACCCGTATGAATTGAGTTTAGATTTAATCATGAGGAAGAGAAACCCCAAATAAGAGTAGCTTAAACAAGAAAGAAGTTTTGACTCTCACAAGCCAAGGTTATTGCTAGCCAGTTCAGGGCTGTTATAGCAGCTCTGCTCCATGAGGTCCAGACCCAGGATCCTTACTGCTCACTGCCCTGCATCCTTCGCGTGTGACCTTCAACATCACGGTCTAGGTGGGTGGCCAGTGTTCCTGTCACTACATTTACACTCTTTCATTTGCTCCTCCCTCCAATAAACACAACTTTTCTGGTGCCTACTATGTATCAGAAATAGACAGAAGGGTTACATGTGCTACATTAAAAATCAGGAATCTTGAAATTCTGAGAAGAGGAAGAGAGAAGTTCTTCAAAACATCTGTGAGGAGAAGCAGCCAAGACATGTAATCTAGGTAATGGCCAGTCTGGGTTAGGGATGGTGTTTGAACCATGTAAAATAAGTCCAGTAATATTTACTTCAAGAGGAAAGATGAATATAAATCCTTTATAATATTTTCTCCTTAGATCCCAATGAATTGTCTTGTGCTCTGCTTACTCATATCTCACTGTGGAGACAACTGCTCTGGGCTAACTATTAGTTTCCTATTGCTGCTGTAACAAATCACTGCAAAATTAGTGCCTTAGTACAACACATATTTATTGTCTTATAGTTCTGGAGGTCAGAAATTATAAAATCAGTATGTTGGCAAGGCTGAATTCCTTTTGGGGTCTGTAGGGGAGAATCAGTTTCCTTTCCTTTTCTAGCTTCTAGAGGTACCTGCATTCCTTGGCTCAGGACTCCTTCCTCCATCTTCAAGGCCAAGAGTGTAGCATCTTCAAATCTCTCTCCCCGCCCCCTCACTTTCTATGTCTTTCTCTATCTCTCTTTCTCCACTCTCTGCTTCCACCATCACATCTCCTTCTCTGACTCTGACCCTCCTGCCTCCCTCTTATAAGGACCATCGTGATCACATTGGACTTGCCTAATTCCCCCATCTCAAGCTCTGTAACTTATTCACATCAGCAAAGTCTCTTTTGCCATGCAAGGTAACATATTCACAGGTTCTGGGGATTAGGCCCTGGGTATCTTTGGGGCCTATTTTTCTGTCTACTACATTACCCATTCATTCATTTATTCGTTCAACCAATATTTATTGTGCACCTGCTATGTGCCAGATACTATGCTATCTGGATACAGTGTAGAGTCAAACAGACATGGCCCCCTCTCTCTTGGAGCAGTTCTTCATTTTTCTAGATAAGCACCAGTTGATAATGCCCAGAGCAGGTGAACATATGCAATAACATAAGAGGAATGTTTCATGTGTTTAAAACAGACACAGACACATTCACTCACTTACATAATCCCTTCAAGTACATGTACCCTTGTGACTATAAATGTTTAGGATGGAATGCCCACCCTGTGACCTGCTTCTAAATGAGTGAACCTTCATTATAAGGAAAACATCCCTAATGCTCTGTGCAAACACCTCTACCTCAGTCTCACTAGAAAATAAAAACTGGGGAGACTTTTTTTTTTTTTTTTTTAATAAAGTAATTTTTTTTTTTTTAATTTATTTATTTATGTATTTATTTTTGGCTGTGTTGTGCCTTCGTTTCTGTGCGAGGGCTTTCTCTAGTTGTGGCAAGTGGGGGCCACTCTTCATCGCGGTGCGCGGACCTCTCACTATTGCGGCCTCTCTTGTTGCGGAGCACAGGCTCCAGACGCGCAGGCTCAGCAGTTGTGGCTCACGGGCCCAGCTGCTACGTGGCATGTGGGATCTTCCCAGACCAGGGCTTGAACCCGTGTCCCCTGCATTAGCAGGCAGATTCTCAACCACTGCGCCACCAGGGAAGCCCCTGGGGAGACTTTTTTCCCACTAAGTCCTGTGCTTCTTGATAATTTCAGCTTCCTAATCTCTCAAGGGCCCATAGGTGACTCTAGCCAGTACTGGGAGAGCAGAGTCAATTCCTGCTGAGGGAACCCAAGCCCAGCCAATCACTGACTTTGCTTCACCTTCCTTGCTTGCTGGTGATTGGCTGGTGGATTGACTAATGAATACCTGGCTAGGGATTTTTTTGCGGGGCAGCCTTCCAGGGCTGAATTACTTATAAAGTTTCCCAAACTGCCTGGCCATTTGGAGTTGAGAATTATAGATCCACTTGCCACCTCATTGTCAGGGGCCCAGAACCTTGAGTTCCCTTTCCTGTCTTTACTCCAAAGATGGAAGCTCTATCTTGAATTACTCTAGCTGTACTGAGAAGTTATCCTTTGTAAGGCTTTCATCTCCATCTGGCCCTGTGTATGGGCCAGCCACTATCTTAAACAGGAACTTCTCTGCCCTTTTTACTCACTATTCCCCCAAGTGAGGAGAACTGGTTTTCTTGGGGAAATGGAGAATCTGACATTCACTGGTTCAACTTTTCTTTCTTTTTTTTTTAAAAATTAATTAATTAATTTTAGGCTGCATTGGGTCTTCGTTGCTGGCGTGGGCTTTCTCTAGTTGCAGCAAGCAGGGGCTACTCTATGTTGCCATGCATGGGCTTCTCATTGCGGTGGCTTTTCTTGTTGTGGAGCACAGGCTCTAGGCACGTAGGCTTCAGTAGTTGTGGCACGCGGGCTCAGTAGTTGTGGCTCACGGGCTCTAGAGCCCAGGCTTCACTAGTTGTGGTGCAAGGGCTTAGTTGCTCTGCAGCATGTGGGATCTTCCAGGGCCAGGACTTGAACCTGTGTCCCCTGCATTGGCAGGCAGATTCTTAACCACTGCACCAACAGGGAAGTCTGGTTCAACTTTTCTGATTGGATTAAATATATGGGTTTAAAGCTGTGAATATTGCCAAAGGAAAATTGCACCAGATGGAGTTAAGCAGGCAAGGAAAACATTATTCAAGATTATTGCAATAGCAGTTAAGACTATTGAATAGGGGAGAGAGTTTGAGCTCAACTTGAATAAAATGGGGACATCTAAGGATTTATAGCCAATGGGCAGGGTGAGGGAGTCAGTGGATGGAAATTACTAAGAGGGACTTGGTTAGCTAACAAGAGCAGGGAAAAGAGGAGTTTGATTGGATATGAAGGATGGGGGAAGAGGACCTTGATTAGATATCAAATGTTGGGGTATTCTCATTAAACTGGCTTAGCAGGATTCTTGCTAAAACTGGGATCTGCAGGCCAAGGCCAAGGTCTAGTCAGGAAGAGTGCTCAGAGGAGACTGACTAAAGTTTGGTCAAGGAGGGGATCTTTATCAGTGTCACTGTTCTCTCTGTATCAGGAATGGATTTGCCACACGACCTACACACTCTCTGTCCCTCCATGCATGAATGCCCTGGCCCCATGAGTAGGTGGGAGAGAGAATGTGTCAGTGTGTGTGGGGTGGGGGTTGGTGAGAAGCTTGGGCTTGGTGCCCACGTTCAGCTCACGAGCTCAATATTAGGAAACACGCTTTAGATGTTTTCTTTGATCACCATTTCAGAGAGGCTGTTCCAGTTTATAGTTCCCACCAGTGATTTAGTGGAGTTCCAAATGCTCCACATACTTGCCATTACTTGGTATTGTTCATTCTTTCACTATTTTCCCCCCGTTGTTCAGACTGAGTAATCTCTATTGATCTGTTTTTAAGTTCACTGATCTTTTCCTCTGTCATCTCCATTCTGCTACTAATGCTCTAAAGTTAATTTTACATTTCAGTTATTACGTTTTTCAGTTTTAGAAATAGTTTTAATTTTTTTGCGAGAACTATCTTTCCATTGATTTCAAGAGTGTTTTCCCTTACTTCACAGAGCAGGACTATAATAGTTACTTTAAAGGAGCCATAAAATTGGGGTCATTCCACCTAGAGGGATGGGATAGGGAGGGTAGGAGGGAGACACAAAAGGGAGGGGATATGGGGATATATGTATGCATATAGCTGATTCACTTTGTTATACAGCAGAAACTAACACACCATTGTAAAGCAATTATACTCCAATAAAGATGTAAAAAAAAATCGGGGTCATTTGGGGTTGGCATCTGTTGATTGTTATTTCCCTTGAGTGTTGCTGAGGTTTTCCTAGTTCTTCATATATCAAGTAATTTTAAGTTATATCTTGGGCATTTTGAATATTATACTATGAAGCTCTGTGTCCTATTAAAGTTTTCTGGACAATTTTTTAAAAGCAGGCAATCAACCCAGTTATGTTCAGACTTCAAGTCCTGACCCACATTCTGTGGACAGTATTTCCATTTTCAGTTTAATTTTCAAAGTTTTTGCAGTGCTATCTGGGTCTGCCCTGTGTGTGCACCACCCAGGGGCTAGTCTGGACCCATGTGGTGGTCTAACTTGTAGTGCACTTCTCAAAGTTTTTTCTACATTGCTTCTGGTCAGTTGCCTGATGCGGTGCTCAGAGGGGAGCCCAGGACTTCATACATAGATTCAGAGCATCCCTTTCTTCAGCTGGCTCCTCACTGTGATTTCCCCAATAATCTCCAGTGTCCAGTTGTCACTTCTGGTATTTTGGCTAGAAATGCAAGGATATAGCCTCCCCATTGTGTTAAGCTGCACAAATGGGTTTGCAACTGGGGCAAAACATTGATAGAAAAAAAAAAATAAAGAAAACATAACTGGCATTCCCCCACAATCTTCAGACCACAGAGGTCCATTGTGCCTGTTCCTATTATCAGAGAGATTACTTTTCTTAGATTTTTGGCGTCTATGTGGCTACCACTGCTGCCACAATCCTAGGAGTTCAGCTTCACCGCTGGGGTCTCAGGGCCAAAAAAATAAGGGAGAGATTTTTACACTTTTAAAGGTGACTCTTTCACACCTACTGTATTCTTTTCCCCACATGGCCAGTTACCACTTCTGTCCCTCTGGCCAGATAGGGAGGATTTCTCTTAGAGCTTTTTCTGACAGCGCCTACTGGGCAGTTCCGGGAATTGTCTGCTCAGGAATATAAGCCAAGAGATATGGGAGGAAAAAATGCAAAATTCTCACTGCCATATTGGTTGTTCTTCAAGTTTTGATTTCCCTTGTCAATTTGACTGCTATAATTATTTTGAGAGTTCTTGTATATTTGTATTACATATTATATCCAGGGTTTTTACTTATAATCAGTGGCAGAAAGGGGTGGAATGTGCTTATTTCATCTTAACCAGAGCCAGAAGCTGGATGAGTTACTTTTCTTTCAGTGAACTTGAAAAGAAAAAATGTCAACCTCCATGGCTTGGAGATGAAAGAATAGGTAAAATAGTAAGACCAGGACCTAACCTCTAAGACCTCAGCAAGAATTAGGACAGGAGGTCTGTGAATTTGAGTAGATTCCTTTAGGGTCCATGAATGGATACAGGGTGCTGTAAATGGTTAGTACCTTTCAGCAAAGCCCTAGAGCCTGTGTCCCCGGGCTCATGGAAATGCTCATCTCTCTGACTCACCATTCCCCATTATCTTTCAGTATCTGAAAAACAACTCTGCACATGAAGAGTTCACTGCAGTGGATAGTAGAGTATGAACAAAAGGCCTGAAAATTGAGACGATGCATTTGATTTAATATAAAATGGAAAAAACAGAAGATAGATAAGACAGTTGTAAATTGTACTTTATGTATTCTGTGATTATAACAGGATAAATAATAGACCAGAAAAGGGCAGAGATGTATAAAAAATAAAATGACAGTGTTGGGGAGAATGAAACATATGAGATTATGGGTGTCTTATTGTTTTCTTTTTCAAAAAATTTCTTAATGTTGTCCTACTAACTTTTCAACTGTAAAATGTAAAAATGATTCCTGGTCTGTTTCCTGATAGTCTTGTTTCTCATTCAATTTCTATCATTATTTTGGGAAGACTTTCTGATTCTCATCTCTCACTCCAACTCCAGATAAGGTGGTCCTGTTGCATGTTCCCATATCACTGTGTCCCTCCTCCCCCAAGTGCTGATGACACTTTACTGTTAACGCTTCTATGATTTTCCATCTCCTGCGGAGACATGAGCTAATGCAGGCAAAGGCAGTGTATTTTCTTGCTCACTGATGTATCCTCAGTGCTTGGTATATGGCAGGTACGTAATAAACATGGAGTGACTAAATACTCAAGTCTAAAAATGAAAGAGAACACCCAAAAGCTAATATTTCTTTTTAAGCCAAATTTGGCTTTTTTTTTGGTTTCAGCCACTTTTTGTACCCACATATCATTTTCTCTCCATATTGACAAACACTGTCCAAAATTTCCAGCCAAACCAAAGCTGGATGGTATGGTGCATTGAGTTGGCAATCCACCAAAGGAGAGGCCCAGTGATGAAAGACTATTCTGTAGGAAAGGAAAATCAGAACTCAAGTTTTGGCTAAGGCCTATTTTGTCAAGGCTGATCAGAAATACGGAAGGGATTATGGCTGAACGGATTCCAGTGGTGTTGCTAGGTCCAGGGCTTTTTTCCCTCTGGCCAAACTCTTTCTACTGTGACATACTAAATTCAAGTACTTTGCATCTGTTTCACTTTGGAGGCAAGTATAGGGAAGCACCCAAACCATAAGGCATGCATTATAATATTAGGCTGCAAGTGTTTCCACCCAAACAATGCTAGCATAGAAGGGTTGGAAGACCCCTTAATCATACTGCCTACATCTACTCCAAACAACTTCCTCCCAAATTGACACTTAGATTTCTTCAACTGTCAAGGCAAGTAATCAACCAAAGTTTGCTTGTGACTTTGAGTAATGGTGAACTCACTACCTGTGACAGTTAATTTTGTGTGTCAAAAATTATTGGTCTTGGGGTGCCCAGATATTTGTTTAAACATTGTTTCTGTGAGGGTGTTTCTGGATGAGATTAGCACATGAATCGGTAGACTGTAAAGAAGATTGCCCTCCTCAATGTGGGTGGGCATCATCCAGTCTATTGAAGGCCTGAATAGAACAAAAGGGCAAAAGAGGGGAGAATTCATTCAACCTGACTGATTGAACTGGGGCATAGGTCTTCTTCTGCCCTCAGACTGGAACTTATGTCATCGATATTCCTGGCTTTCAGTTCTTTGGACTCTGGCTGGAATTACACCACTAGCTTTCCTTGGTCTCTAGCTTGCAGATAGCAGATTGTGGGTCTTCTCAGCCTCTATAATCATGTGAGCCAATTCCTCTTAATAAATCTCTATATATATGCTATGGGTTCTCTTCTTCCAGAGAACCCTGATGAATATAGGTTTTGGTACCAGGAGTAGTTCTCAATAAACAGAATTTTAAGGATGAGTTGTTTGAATTGGTTCTGGGGTTTCTGTAATTGGCGCTCTGATCTGATTAGATTTAAAGATGCTAATGACTCTATCTCCAGTAGTAAAGAGAGCACTGGTTGTCCATGCATGATCTGGCAATGGAGATATGTCAAGTATTTCCATTGGATTCTCCTCATCAACCACTTACAACAAGCAAAGAGTGGGGTGACTGTGTATGATTCTTTTGAACATTTTTTGAAAACTAATATAATGAGGTAGGCTGGCAAGAAAGAAAAGGGTGAGTTTAGGGATTTGAATTCCCAGCTCAAGCACTATATAAATGACCTAAAATCTTCTCTGTGTGCCCTGAAGGAGACCCTTATCTCCTGTAGCTGCAGGACTGAGATTGCTGAAAATCAAACACAAAATCTCATCCTGTGGCCAGCTGGATTATAATGCACGTTGAACTCCCAGCCTCACAGGGTGTCTACTGTTAAAGTGAGGTCATTGACTGTGATCCTGTAAATTGGGATGAGGACAGGTGGGAAGATCTTGATGAAGCTGGGGACGTCAAGCCCCTAAATTCTGATGAGTCTTCTGTGCCAGTGGAAGAGGTCACCCTATCCCCAGCAGAAGTGACCTTCCCACCTCCAGTAGAAGCAGCCTCCCCATCCCCAATGGGTAGCGGCTTCTGCACCCACAGTGGTATTGGCCTTTGCACTTCTGTCCAAGGGGGTTAACCTTGCGTTGCCTGGGAAACTGTAACGGCCTCTCACCACCCCTCTTTCTTCTAGACTCAAGTGCCAGCAGGCCCCTAAAGGTGAGGTACAAGTGTGGCCCATGGAGGTGTGCCACACTCCTAAAGAACAGCTTGAGTTTTCTAATTCAACAAACATAAATATGGGGACCATGTGTCGGAATGGATGTCAAAGGTGTGGGATAATGGTAGGAGGACCATAACATTGGATCAGGCTGAACTTACTGATATGGACTCAGCAGAGATCTGCAATTAATGTTGCAGCTCAGGGAGTTAGAAAGAGCTCCAATGGTTAGTTTGGTTGGTTGGCTGAAATATGGATATGAAAAAGGTGGCCCACAGTGGGCAAATTAGAAATGCTAGACCTTCCTTGGTTTAAGGTAGGGATTCAAAGTCTTAGGGAGATTGGCATATTAGAGTGGATTTGTCATTTAAGACCTCTTCACCCATACTGGGAGGGTCCAGAAAACATACATTTCACCAATACTTTGAAAAAGATGGTATCCTTGAAGAGCTCAATGATTATTCCCTATAGACAAGACCTTACAATGGGAACTGCAGTCAATGAATTGGAAACCTAAATGCAATGGGAGTAATTGGATCACAGGGTGACCATGGCCAAGTGGTGGCACTTAGTTGCCAAAGTCAAGGTGGGCTGGGTTACCATAATTGGCAGTAGAATCAAAGCAGCAATCAGAATAGTCTGAGTAGCATAGACCTTATGGCATTGGCTAGTTGATCGTGGTGTTCCTGGAAGTGAAATAGTTAGAAAGCCTAGTAAATTCTTACTTGATCTGTGTTACCAGAAAAGTTCTAGACCAAGTGAACAAAAGTCTAAAAACAGAGACACAGCCCCTCATTCTATTCTCAGAATTCCTTGAATGAAGGGGAGGCTGGTTCCCCTTGAAGAAAGATCCTGGTACAATACCAAAAACTTATCCTGTTAATCTTTCTCCCAGCCTATCCTTAAGTGACCTACAACCTTTACCAAGGTAATTGTAAATTAGGAAAGAGAATAATCAGCCTTTGGGGACACTGGATGGGCTCTGCCCTGATATTAATTCGAGGAGACCCAAAACATCACTGTGGTCCACCAGTCAGGGTAGGAGCTTATGGAGGCCAGGTGATCAATGGAGTTTTAGCTCAGGTCCATCTTACAACTGGGTCCGGTGGCTCTCCTAACCCACCCTGTGATTATCTTCCTAGTTCTGAGCACAAAATTGGGATAGATACACATCAGCAGATCCCCACATTGATTCCATGACCTGTGGAATGAAGACTGTTATGGTGCAAAGAGGAAGCCATTAGAACTGACTTTACCTAGGAAAACAGTAAAACAAAAACAATACCAAATTCCTGGAGGGATTGCAGAGATTAGTGTCCCCAAGAAGGACTTGAAAAATGCAGGGGTGGTGATTCCCACCACATCCCTACTCAACTTCCTTATTTTGTCTTGCAGAAGACAGACGGATCTTGGAGAATAACAGTGGATTATTATAAGCTTAATCAGGTGGTGACTCCAATTGCAGCTGCTGTACTAGATGTGGGTTCATTGCTTGAGCAATGAACACATCCACTGGTACCTGGTATGCAGCTATTGATGTGGAAAATGCTTTTTTGTTGACACCTGTTAGTTAGGACCATCAGAAGCAGTTTGCTTTCAGCTGGTAAGGCCATCAATACAACTTCATTATCCTTCCTCAGGGGTTTATCATTTCTCCAGCCCTTTGTCACAATTTAGTTCACAGGGACCTTGGTTGTCTTTTCCTTCCACAAGATATCACACCAGTCCATTACATAGATGACATTGTTCTTATTGGACCCTTATTGGAGCAAGAAGCAGCAAGGACTCTAGACTTATTGGTAAGACATTCGCAAGTCAGGGGGTGGGAAATAAATCTGACAAAAATTCAGGTGCCTTCTGCCTCAGTAAAACTTCTAGGAGTCCAGTGGTGTGGGGCATGTCAAATGTTGCTTCTAAAGTGAAGGATAAGTTGTTACATCTGGTTCCTCCTACAACCAAAAACGAGGCACAATGCCTAGTGGGTCTCTTTGGATTTTGGAGACAACATATTCCACATTTGGGTGTATTACTCTGGCCCACCTACTGAAAAGCTGCTAGTTTTGAATGGGGCCCAAGATAAGGCTCTGCACCAGCTCCAGGCTGCTCTGTTACTTGGGCCACCAGATCCAATGATACTTGAAGTCTCAATGGCAGAGAAGGATGCTATTTGGAGTCTTTGGCAGCCCCTATAGGTGAATCCCAGCATAGGACCTTAGGAATTTGGTGTAGAACCCTGCCATCCTCTGTGGATAACTTCTCTCCTTTTGTGAAACAGCTCTTGGCCTGCTACTGGCCTTACTCGAAACTGAACACTAGACCGTGGGCTACCAAGTTACAACTTGACCTGAGGTGCCAATCATGAACTGGGTGTTATCTGACCCACTAAGCCATAAGTTCTATTATCCAATGGAAATGCTGTATATGTGATCAGGCCTGAGCAGGCCCTGAAGACACAAGTTACATGAAGAAGTAGCCCAGATGCCCATGGTCCCCACTCTGAATGCACTGCTTCCTCCCTCCCAGTCTGCACCAGTGGCCCCATGAGGAGTTCCCTACAGTCAGTTGACAGAGGAAGAGAAGAGTCTTCTCTTCCTGGTTTACAGACGGGTCTGCGTGATATGCAGGCAACACCCCAAAGTGGACGGCTGCAGCACGACAACCCCTCTCTGGGACATCGCTGAAGGACAGTGGTGAAGTGAAACCCTAATGCTGGGCAGAATTTGGGCAGTGCGCTTGGTTGTTCACTTTGCTTGGAAAGAGAAATGGCCAGTCATGTTGTTATGTAGCAATTCATGGGCTGTCGTCAATGGTCTGGCTGCATGGCCAGGGATTTGGAAGGAACGTGATTGGAAGATGAGTGACAAGGAAATCTGGGGAAGAGGTATGTGGATAGACTTCTCTGAATGGGCAAAAAGTGTGAAGATATTTGTTTCCCATGTGAATGATCATCAAAGGGTGACCTCATCAGAGGAAAATTTTAATAATCAAATGGATAGAATGACCCATTTGGTGGATTCCTGTCAGTCTCTTTCCCCAGCCACCCTTGTCATCTCCCAATGGGCTCATCAACAAAGAGGCCATGTTGGCAGGAGTCGAGGTACACACGGACTCAGCCACATGCACTTCCACTCACCAAGGCTGACCTGGCTACGGCCAAGGCTGAGTGCCCCACCAGCCAGCAGCAAAGACTAACACTGAGTCCCCAATATGGCACCATTCCCCTAGGTGATCAGCCGGCTACCTGGGGTAGGTTGATTACATTGTACCACTTTCATCATGGAAGGGGCAGTGTTTTGTCCTTACTGGAATAGAAAACTACTCTGGACACAGATTTGTTTACTCTGCACACAGTGTTTCTTATACACCCATGGAATTACGGAATCTTTTATCCACCGTGATGATATCCACATAGAATTACTTCTGATCAAGGAACTCACTTCACAGCAAAGGAAGTACAGCAATGGGCTCATGCTCATGGAATTCACTGGTCTTACCATGTTCTTACCATCCTGAAGCAGCTGGCTCCATAAAATGCTGGCATGGCCTTTTGAAGGCTTGTTAACGGTGCCAACTAGGTGGCAACACCTTGCAGAGCTGGGGCAGTGTATGTTCTGAATCAGTGTCCAACATGGTGCTCTTTCTCCCATAGCACAGATTCACGGGTCCAGGAATCAAGGGGTGGAAATGGGAGGGGTATCACTCACTATTACCCCTAGTGACCCCCTAGCAAATTGTTTGTTTCCTGTTCCTGCAGCCTTATGCTCTGCTGGCTTAGGAGTCTGAGTTCCAGGAGGAGGAATCCTTCCACCAGGATGTACAACAATGATTCCACTGAGACTGTCACCCGGCCACTTTGGGCTCCTCGTGCTTCTGAATCAACAAGCAAACAGTAAGAGGGAGATACTGAGCTGTCTAGGGTGATTGATCCAGACCACCAAGGGGAAATTGGATGACTGTTCCACAGTGGAGGTAAGAGAGAGTGTCTGGAAACAGGAGATCCCTTAGGGCATCATTAGTATTACCAAGCCCTGTGATTAAGGGTCATGAAAAACTATAACCACCCAATTGTTACTGGACTAATAATGGCCCAGATCCTTCAGGAAAGAAGGTTTGGGTCACCCTACCAGATAAAGAACCAGGACCAGCTGAGGTGTTTGCTGAAGGCCAAGGGAATACAAAATAAATAGTGGAAGAAGGTAGTGATAATACCAACTATGACCATATGACCAGTTACAGTATGAAGATTTTAATTATCATATTTCCTCACTTTATGAACAGGTTTATGTTTCTCTCTATAGATCTAACAATATCTTTGTTTTCTTTCTTCTTTTATTTCCTCACCATGTAACAGAAGATGTATTGACTTTGTATCATAGTACTTAAGTATTGTTAATTTTACCTCATAGCATTTCAGTTATGAGGAATCAAGGAGAAGAGTAAACATCACTCAAGGACTTTACCTCCTCTTCTGGAGAAGGGGTTAGTGAACTTTTGGTTGAACATAGGATAGTTCTATCATGTTAGGCAGATTTATGACCTTGTTATGGTCTTTGTTTGGAGTTTGAGTATGATTTAAAGAGATGCATATAGGTGCCAAGTTGACAAGGGGTGGACTTGTGATGTTTAATTTTGTGTGTCAACTTAACCGGATCATGGGGTGCCCAGATATTTGGTTAAACATTATTTCTGGGTATGTCTGCAAGGGTAATTTGGATGGAATTAGTATTTGAATTGGTAGACTGAGTAAAGCAGATTGCCCTTTCCAATGTGGGTGGGAATCCAATCTACTGAGGGTCTGAATAGAGCTAAAGGGTGGAGAAAGGGAGGATTTGCTCCCAGCCTGAATGCTGAGCTAGGAAACTGATCTCCAGCCCTTGGGCTGGAACTTACACCATCAGCACTTCTCTTCTCAGGCTTTCAGACCTGGAGTAGAACTCACACCACTGGTTACCCTGGTTCTCAGGCCTTTGGCTTTCTTGAGTCTCTAGCTTGCATGTGGCAGATTGTGGGACTTCTCAACCTCTGTAATTGTGTGAACAAATTCCTCATAATAAATTACATATATACATATATATATATATATATTTTCCTGTTCTTCCGAAGAACCCTGACTAATACATTGTCTTTCAGGTAAATCTCTTCTAAGATTGGCAAACATAAAGCATGTGTGATACTCTCACTCTATACCTGTGGCAGACATCACTAATCAATCACAGTGTTCCTTTCCTCCAAGCTTAGGTTTAACTTCAGAATCATTCTTAACATTGTTTTTTTCAACTGAACAGTGTTAAATTTGCAGTCCCTGCCTCAGCTTCTGGGAAGTTACTTCTTATGTCTGCGTCTCTAGGTCTTCTACATATTGATCCCCTTTATGCCCTCTGTGAGCAGATCTGATACTCAGAGGTGAAGATATTTCTGGAGCCCCACAGGACAGCCTGGGAGAGATGGGACCTGGAGGGTGGTGGGTTGGTATCAGCCTCTCCTGAGTCTGAGATCCACAAGGCAGAGCTAAAGACTGGAAACAGGCATTTATTAGGAGGTATGAAAACCTTCATCCAGGATCAAAGGGTCCTTGGATGCTTCAGGATCCAGGCTGAGGGTGGCTCAAGGCTATTTCTGGCAGAGCTGGGAATGGAAACTCAGTCTGGATTTCTAGCCCATCGAGTCCTCTGTCAGACTAGATTGTTATTCTTTGAGAAAGCATTCAAATGTTACTTCCCCAATTTCATTTTGAAACCATGGGGTAAGTCATGAAGAGGGCAGGCCATGGATGTCTACAGAAGAATGCTGGGTCCACTGAAACATAGGGTGATTCTTTCCAGCTGCCAGAAGAGTTTGGGGGATTCAGCTGTGAATAAACCCCAAATGGCTGCGATGTTAGATTAGCAAAGGTTTATTTTTAAATACTTAATAACGTTAAACTTGCAGGGGACTCTTCCATTTCCAAAAATGGTGAGATCTCCCATTCAGACAATCCTCTTTTTGACAAAATTCTCCAGTGTGGAGGAGTCCGGTTCAGACCTTCCATTTGTTTTATCATCAGTTACAGCTGAGTCCATTTTCTTCTCTGGTGGGTAGGCCTTGTTCCTTTTGGCAAATGCCTGGCTGATTTCTGCATGGGTTTTGTTTTTGGTCTCAGGCAGGAAAAAATACAAATAGAGAGCACCTGTGAGGCAGATTGTGGCAAAGACCAGGAAACAGTAGGTGTCCAGACTTTTCTGTGGGAAGGCAGAGACAAAAAACATCAGAAAGACAGTTGCTAAATTGGCTGTGAAACCATCTCTGGGCTGATTTTTTTTAATAGTTTCCCATTCATGTATCAATGTTCCTGGATAAAACACTGCAGGTGTGAGGCTGGCTCTATGGGCAAATGTGCCTTATAAATGTCTACATGAGATGTTCTCACATGAGACACAAATGAATCAGCTTCAAACCCTGGTAAAGGTGAGGAAATGGCAGTCTTTATTTATTTTGAAAACAAGGCATATAAAAATTACTCATCATGAAAGCAAAGTGTGATACTTGCTGAATGTTATCCTAAGTTCATATTTACCATTAACCCCATTCTTCCTCCTTCCAATATACACGTGAGAAAAGTAATGTCAAAAGGGAAGTGAAATTCCCCAGTTCATAAAAAAATTCCAGAGCATAGGCTAGGACAAGATAACACCATTTTTTCTAATATGCAAAAGATTTAACTCACTGCTGCTCTGAGACGTATGGCTTCTTACAAATAGGAGAGACTAGAAAAAAAGAGAAATGTTGAATGCAATCACTTTACTTTATGTATCCTGATTATAGCACTGGAATGACCCTGCCCACTGCACTAGACCTTGAGCTTCTCTGTGACTCAGTCACCTCTGTAGCTCCTGTGCCTATCCAGTGCCTGGCTCATAGTAGTTGATCAACAAATGTTTGTTAAATAAAAGGCTTTATAGGTTCTGGCTGTCAGGGCTGTGCCTTTTTCATTTAACAAACATCTACTGATTCAAAGATAGGGTGACACTGTCTTTGAATGATACTTCACAGCAAGCGATATCTTGATTTTAGTCAATTACATGCTATTCTTTGACTTGACAAACATTTAATTTTGGAATATGACATAGTGTTGAAGAACTTGATCTCTGGATCACATCCTAGATGCACCATGTACTGAATCTGAGGCTCTTTGTGCCTCAGTTTCCACCATTGTAAAATGAGGATAATAATGCTAGTTATAGGTTGTAGTGAGAATTAAATGAGGCATTGCCCTGTAGAGGTCATAGAGCAGTCCTGGATGGAGTAAAGAGTCCACACCTGGGAGCGCTTGGCTGGGAGGGCATGTGCCTTCCCACTTGTCCACAGAGATTCCATGAGTGGAACAGAGAAAGGAGGGGGTAGGCTCTATAGTCAGTTGGGTAGAATTCAAATCCTGGCTCCATCATTTACATGATGTGTCAACACTTAAGATGTGCCATTTAGGATAGAACTTCAATGCACTGATTGAAGTTTCCCCATTTCTAACATGGTGATCTATACCACATATTGTTTTAAAGATGAAATGAGATATATTCAATGTGGCTTTCAACATCTCCACTTGTATGCTGAATGTGCATCTTGACTTACCAAGTCCCAATGGAGCCTTTAAACCTGCTCCTGCTCTGGTCTTCCTGGCCTCGGTTGATGGCCCCTCCATCCTGCCATTTGCTAAAGCCAACCGAACACTTATCTTTATCTCACACCCACATCTGATGCATCAGGAAATCATGTCAGCTCTACCTTGACATATATTCTGAATCCGAGCACTTGTTACCACTTCTACTGCTACCATTTTGGTGCAAGCTATCATCATCTCTGCGTTGGACTGTTAGTATAGCTTCCCAACAGATTTCCCTGCTTCTCCTGTGTCCTGGCTTAAGATTATTCTCAAGAGAGAAGCCACAGCGATTCTGTTGAGCAAAGGACAGAGCGTGTCACTCCTCTGCTCCAAATGCACCATGACATCCCAAGGCAGGTGAGCAAAGCCTAAGTCCCTACCATGGCCTCTAAGCCCAGCACCCACATGGCCCCCTTACTTCTCTGACCTCCCTCTCCCACCCTCTTTCTCTGCGCCCACTACACTGCCTTCCTGACACTCCTCCAGTATCCTCAGGATCTTTGCACATACTCTTCCCTTTTCCTGGAATAATCTTCTTCTACATGTCTGCACACCCTGCTTTCCCACTCCCCTTCATCTCAGCTTTCTTTCTCAGAGAAGTTCTCTCTGGCCTCTGTTTCTAAGGGCTCCCCCAGCTCTCCACTTATTCTGCTTCATTGTTCTTTAAACCATTCACCGCTACCCAGCAGGATCATCACTTGTTTATTAACCGTCTCCCCGACCAGATGGTAAGCTGCCCGAGGACAGGAGTTGTTATTTTTCTTGTATTTCCAGAACCTGGGAGACTCCTTGACACATAGTAGGTGCTTCACAAGTGTTCACTGAATATATAAATGTTCTGAGGCTCAGAGAGCTTCCCTGCTTACCCCAGGCCACACGTGGAGCTGCCTGGGACCTCTCTGCCACCTGCAGAGCTGACACCGGTGGAGCAGTCACCTGCTTCGTTTCCTTTCCCAAGAGACCCAATGTGCGGCAACAGGATTTTTCTCACCATTTCACAGAATTGAGCCAAGAACCCTGTGGTACTGCAGGCATCCTGTGAAAGGACACTGCCCACCTCAGGACTCTCAGGGGCCAAGTTATTGGAATGTATATCGTGCCAGCAGTCATGCGGCAACCTGGCAATCAACCTGCAAGTTGTGATTGCATTTAATCTGGGAAGAGTAATGCACTTATTAAGCACCTCCTGGGTGCCAGCAATATTATAGACATTATCTCATCCGATTCCCATAGCCCACACTGTGATGATACAGCCACTTTTCTTTCCTTTTTACAAAAGATGAAATTGAGGATTAGAGAGCTTCTGAAACATGTCCAAGGCCACGTAGGGACTGATGAGAGTCAGGACTTACACCGAAGTGGGCCCGGCTGGGAGCTCACACTCTCTTCATTATTTATCAGGACTCCCTATCTGGGGTGTGTGTGTGTGTGTGTGTGTGTGTGTGTGTGTGGGCAGATAAATGTTACTGGGATCCTTTAGTTTTCCCCAATAGCAGTTGCAAAGCAGATCTTCCTAACCTCTTACAGATGAGAAAGTGAAGATCAGAAAGGGCAAGTGATTTGCCTGCAGTTACCCAGCTGGTAAGGGCCATGTCTGCAATTTGAACCCAGGTTGGCCTGATATGGAGGCCATTGTCTCACTTCCATACCTGCCTCTTTTGGGCAAATTCATTCACTGCAGTTGATCTGGCAATGTGCCTGGCACAGAGGATATACGTGTCACTTTTTCCCTGTCTCCTCTCTTACTTCAAATCAGCTTGGAAATTCACTTTCTGCCCAACTGCTCCTGAGAAGTTACTCAACCCCTCCTAAGTATGGTTGGTATGGGAGGGTAAGTCCAGTGTCCCCCGTGTGAGATTTTAGGCAGCACGTATGTTGCAGGAAGGACCTTACCTAAGAAGCAATAGACCTCGACTCCAGATCTGACTCTGTCAAACACTCAACTCATCATGGCACCCTGGGAAGCACCCACAACCAGTGTGGGCCTTGTTTTCCCCATTAGTAAAATGGACACATCATATTCGAGGTTTTCTGTAAAACACTTTCACATTCATAAAGCTCAGTTCATAAATTAAAAAAAATAAATCTGGCAACTTTAAAATTAAGAGCATCTGTTCATCATAAGGTACCATACATAGATGGTTCTTTGGGACACTAGTCCACCATCTTCTTGATCTGCTGGCTTTCCGAATAAAGTCACAATTTCTTGCCCCAACAAAACAAACAAACAAACAAACAAAAAAGGGTACCATACAAAGAGTACAAGAGCCAGAAATGGAAGTATTGTGATACATAGCAAACAAAGAATTTGTACCCCAAAATAAAAGAAACAACACTTATGAATCAATAAGAAAAAGATGACCTAATAGAGAAAATGGCAGAATGTATGAATGAGCGTTTCACAAAAGAGGAAACACAAATGGCAAATAAGCTTGTGAAAAGGTGCTCATTCTCCTTAGTAATTTGGGATAATAGGAATTAGAGCCATAATTTTATACCATTTCACACTATCGGATTGGCAAAAATGTGACAAACCTGACAAGGACAATACCAAAATGCGTGGTGAGCAACACGCATTTTCGTACCTGTGGATATACAGTTGAGGCTGTAAATAGCCACGACCACTTTGGAGCGTCACTGGGCATGACCAAGTCAAGGCGAGTTGTACGTGTCCTATGACCCAGCAGTGACACTCAGAGTGGATCTGTTCTGGAGTGGTGCTGTTTGAATTTAAATTAATTAAAAGTTCAGTTCTTCGGTTGCGCTGGCCACGTGCAAGTGTTCAACAGTCGCATGGCTGGTGGCTCCTGCTTTGCATAGCAGACGGCCAACGTTCCCGTCAGCACGGAAACTCCTGTGCATTGTACCCGGATGTTCATCGTAGCACTATGTAGGGTTTTTTTTTTTTAATTTATTTTATTGACGTATAGTTGATTTACAATGTTGTATAATAGCACTATTTCTAGAGCAAGGAAATGGGAGACGACACCAATGCTCATGGAAAAGGGAAGGGATAAATAAACTGGGTTACGTTCATTCAAAAGATTCTACGGAGTAGTAAAAAACAACGGCCTGTAGCTGGGCATATGACGCGGATGGTGCTCAACAGTATATGCTGAGTAAAAGAACAAGGCAGAGAAAATACCTTCAGGGTGATTCTCTTTGTATAAATATAAAAACCAGGAAAAGCAAAACACCAGATTGTTAAGGGACACATTCATACAGGGGTCAAATCCTAAAGAAAACCTAGAGAATAATTAGCACAAAATCCCTGCTAGGGATTAGGGAGAGGCACCCAGGGCATTGCAATAGCTTAAGTTGGCTAACTACACTGATTTTCCCTACTACTTTTAAATATAATGCATTCTATAATTACAATAATAGCAATTTTTCTCTTTGTATATATGAATGAAAAATATTGCCTGCCATATCAGTAAACAAAGGATGTTGCAGTCATCAAGCCATCACATGACAGCCGCCCTGAAGGTGAGCCCTGAGGGAACTCAGGATAGAAACAGAATGCCCGCCATCAAGTCATCAGACATTGTAGCCCCCTCCAACTTTGCACCCTGAAGAAACTCAGGATGAGAAAACACAGGAGACTGGCCCCAGATAGCTGAGGTGCATATCAAAGGAATGATTTCAGTAAGCCCAGACTCTTGCATCATCTCATACATAAAAAAGCGCTAAATTTCCTAACTTGAGATAATCTGGTTTTTTTAAATTAACAGCAATCTTCTGATGTTCCGACTACCTGGTCTGTGTTGCAAAACCCCCTGTATATCCTGGCTCCCCCCTTGCCTCTTCGGAGCAGTCTCTCAGGGCTATCTGAGATGCTGTGTCCCGGGCTTAAGTCCTCAGTTTCATCCACCGAATAAAACATAACTCTCAACTTTCAGGTTGTGCATTATTTTCAGTCGATATGTATATGATGCATTTCATACTCTTTTGCATATGATGTGTTTCATAACATAATTAAAATATACATATATAAATATACATTTAAGAGTGTAAATGAAAGAGCCTAAACCCAAGCAGTAATTCACTCATGGTGAACAGGTATCAAAAGGAATCTTACCAAAAGAAAGCTCTAAAGCTGGAGTCACATGTAAGCATTTTAGTTAAAAAAAAAAAAAATCCTCCAGGATGCGGGGCTCACCTTCCCAGGTGGTTCAGCTGAGGACCAGTCTGGAAGTAGAGGCAGGACCCTGAGGTCCTGAGGATCTCCTGGGAGCCTCAGAGGAAACAGAAGTAGTAGAAACAGTAGAACTTCATCAGGTGTAGGTGTCTGGCCCTCTCACCTGGGTAAACTTCCTTCTCCAACTTATGAAAATGTTATAAGCTATAGTTACATCGTTTCTCTGAATACACCCATTGTGTTATTACAAATGATCATGAAAGTGTTCCATATTCTTTAATATGGAGAAACAAATTTTCTTTTGAGAATGCACTATACCACCAAATTATGCTAAAAATATTAGGCAATTGTGGCAAAGTGCTTCTTTTAGGAAAAGATCCTTGAGAATAAAGAGAAATCTCAGCTTTCTTCTACTCCAGTTTATCAGAACGATGTGAAAACACAGCAGCTCTTTAAAGCTGCCAGCTTCCCTGAACAAGGAAAGTAGATATGAAGTACAGTGCTGGGAACAAAGTCCTGAGCTCTGACAAATTAGTCCTGGATTCCTTTGCATATCAGCCTTGTTGGGTGTGGGCCGGGGGAGAGGCATGGGCACTGCCTAGAAATCTAGCCACCAAAAGCCATGAGCTCTAGAGGTAACAAAATGATAACCTGGTGTAATTCTGGGTTCAGTTTGGACGTAGCCATCAAACAGATGATCAAAAGCAAAAAGCGTTCTGAGTTAGAATGAATAATTCCTGCAATAGTAGCTCCATCCCCCAGAAGAACTGACCAGAAGCACTCTTTCTGACTTAGAAGCCTTCTCTTCATCTTTCACACTGGGTCCAAGCATGTCCACAAAACTCTACAGGGTATGTCCCACTGTTTGCGAGTTGGCGGCATCCCAATTGCCGTCTCCCTGGGGACAGAGGCACACGTCACCCCTCTCTGGGTCGCAAGAACTCACCATAGTGTGTGGTGTGGGCTCTTTTCCTAAGTAAGTTAATCACAGGGTGTTTAGAACAGTGCCGAGCATTCAGTGTGATGTGAATGTCGGCTTTCCTCCCTCTCTGTGGGGCTCTGCACAAGGTAGAGGGGGATGTTTGAGGCTGGACCACACCGGCTAGAACTCTGAAAGTCATTCGTCACACCTCCTGTCCTCTCAGCAGATCCTCCCAAAAAGTCCTGGTGTGTTTCCTTCCTTCAGTAGCCTCCAATTTAGCCTCCCCTTGGCATCTCCAGGCTGGACGTCTAGCCCAGGGGTCGGCAAACATTTCCTGTAAAGGGCCATCCAATCTGTCAGGACCTCTCAACTCTGCTTTTGTGGGAAGGCAACCGGAGACAATGAAACACACATGAATGTGCTTGGCTGCATTCCAATAAAACTTTATTTACAAAAAACCCCCTGTGCTTCCTTCACATTGGTTCTTGGTCACTCCCGCCTCCCATCATGATTCCTGCTGACTCTGGGCCTCTGTGCTTGCTGTTCCCTCTCCCCCCAGCTTTTCATCTCCTCACCTGGTGTCCAAGCCCAGCCTGGGTTGTAAGTTCCATGATGGCAGAATCCACGTCCCCTGCTCTCTATTGTACCCTCAGCCTAAGACAGTGCCCGGCTCACTCTAAGCATTTTCTTAATATAAATATGTCCAATGATAGGATAAATGAATGAAATGGGAGGACTCTTATGGAGATGCAT
Source organism: Balaenoptera borealis (assembly GCF_965194805.1). NCBI lineage: Eukaryota > Metazoa > Chordata > Mammalia > Artiodactyla > Balaenopteridae > Balaenoptera > Balaenoptera borealis. The sequence goes on along the minus strand of NC_138861.1, from coordinate 112,890,979 downwards.
GAAGGTACAAAAGATGCATGGTCCAAGTTAGATTTTCACGATGAGGCAAAAACAGAATTCTTCTGCTGAGTTTCCACTCCCACCCGTGGAGCTGGAACATTGGTTCATTGGTGATTCAAGCGAGCTCTCGGATAAGTCAGGGCCCAGACCACCACTTAAGAATTGATGGGAAGCCAGGTGCCTTACACTTGTAACTCCAGTTCTGCAAAGAGCTTTGCAAGGCCAGGCTGTTCTACTTTCTGAGCGGAGTGGGCCTGAAACATTAGGATGCTTCTGGGGGAAGTTAGAATAGGGCAGGGATCTTAGTGATGACTTACATCTCTGGCATGTGTTGTGGCTTCCAAATCATTGTCACGTGTACAGTTAAGGTCTTGTTGGTGCTGCCCAGGAGCCTTTGAGTAGACACAGCCCTGTGGCTGCCTGATGGATGGCATGTCAACTCACTGGAAGCCACGTTAACCACCCTGCCGACGCCTCCCACTCGCAGCCTCCCTGCCCCTGGCTCCTCCTCCACCTGCTCTCAGAACTGGCACTGCCATCCTCCCACCTGCCCTAGACGGACACCCGACATCACCTTTGACTATTTCCTCCCTCTCTGCCTGTTTTTGTTACTAAGTCCTGATGACTTTACCCTGAAACACCTTTTTTCTTTCTTAAAAAACATACAACTTTTTATCAAGAAAGAATGTACATACGGTAACTTACCCAGATCTTAAGTGTATATATAGGTCAATGCATTTGGAGAAAAGTATACCCCTGTGTAACCAACACCTTTATTAGGATGTGGAACGTTCCCATCTCCCCAGAAAGTTCCTTGTGCCATTTTCTAGTCCATTCCCCCCACCCCACTCCCCCACAGAGTTAACCACTGTTCTGGTTTCTATCACCTTAGCATCCATTTTTCCTGCCCCTGACCTGAATCTAGTTCCCAGCAGACAGCTAAAGAAGTCTTTTAAAAGTACAAAACGAATCATGTCTTAAAATCATGCAGTGGCTTCCCAGAGTCCTTCGGATAAACCCCCAATCCCTATCATGCCTTCAGCGCCTCGAGGGATTTGGCAGGCATCCTTGGATGCCTGCTCTGTACCTGCTCAGGGCTTCGCCAGCACCTTCCGTCTCTCTGCCAGGCATCGCCTCCCTCCCCCACTCCGCACACACACTTCCTCAATCTCAGCTTGAAAGGTCCCTGCACTGGTCAGCCCACTTAAGCCCCCCATCTTACTTCCTCCCGTGAAGCTACACCCGTCCCGTGAGAGTCGTGTCGGTTCTTCCTGAAACGTTAGGCAGTTTGTGCCCTCCTGTTCAGTGCCCGCCTGCAGGGCGCAGCACGATGCCGGCACCCACAGGCACTGAGCGCATGAAAGGTGCTCTCTCCTCAGAGAATCCCCTGGCCCATCCGGAGAGGCTGGGGGCAGTTTTGCTTGCTTTCAGAGCCCACCATCTCAGGTCGGCATCAGCTTTCCCCCTCACTTTGCACAGGCATTTGGGATATTTTTCAAGTTGAAAAGAATCATTTTCTTGCTTCCAGATTTTGTTGAACTCAAAAGGAATTTTAGAACTCCAGTGGAATCAAGCAGGCATACATTTGCATGCCATTTTCTCCCAACCAGAAAATATTGATGCTAACGGCAGAAGCCCAGTTATCTGGAGGCTTTTACAACCAATGACCCGAGGGACCCAGTGACGCTGACCACAGCAAAGGCTCAGAGGAGAAGGCAGCCTGCGGCTGAGGGCAGAGAAACAGAGACTGATAGTAATCTCCCCAGGGGCCAAGGCAGCCCAGCCCAGCCCATCAAGAACATTTTGCAGGAAGGGGGCAGGGTGGGTGGGAGAGAAGGAGGAAGGACGGGGAGAAGGCAAGCTTTGAGAGGCCACTTGTCCTGATGGCTCAGCTGGTAAGGGGTGGTGCAAGTTTCCAGCATTTACCATGATCGCTTTTTCTGTCCTGTCTCCTCTTTCCAGGTGACCCTAAGATTGCACGGCAGGAAATAGCCTTCCCAGTACTAATAGTGATCATGACAGCAACCGATCCTGAGTGTCTGTGGGTAGACCCTGCACCAAAGTCTTGACTTTGTCTCTCATTCTTTGGGGAGCCCTGCTGCAAAAGTGGGGTAATTCTCTTGTTTTATAGAAATGAAAATTATGGCTAAGAGGGCAACCAAAGTTGGACAAAGTTTGACCAGCCTGCCCTTCACCTAACTGCTGAGCTGCAAAGCCAGGGTTCAAGGTCAGGCTGTCTGACCCCAAAGTCTGTGCAGTTTCTTCTTGTGTCTCATTTGTACCTGGAGAGTGGCCAAGATGTCAGAGTAGAAAGACCCTGAGCTCACCTCCTCTGACGAGCACACCAAAGTCACAATTATCTGCAGGGCAACCATCGATGAAAAAGACTGGAACCTACCAGAGAAGATCTTCTACAACAAAGACGTAAAGAAGGAACCACAACAAGATGGGTAGGAGGGGCGGACTCATGATATAATCATTTGTACCTGACATTTGCCTTTGTGCCTGGCAAATAAGGGCAATCAGAACCGCCACCGACCACAGCAGCTACCAGTTACCAAGTTACTCTGTCCTAGAGATCAGGCCAGTGTTACAGGAATTGCCCCAGGCTGGGAGCCCCAGACACAGAGCCTGAGACTGGGGCATGAGAGCTTATTTGGGAGGTGATCCAGGGGGCACTAGTCGGGGAGCAATTTTGAGATGGGATGAGGGTGACCAACTGTCCCAAGTTCCCCGGGACAAAGGGGTTTTCTGGGATATGAGACTTACAGGGACAGTCCTGGGAAAACTAAGACGAGATGGTCACCCTATATAGGGAAGGTGTGGTAGGTTGAATTGTTTCCCCCCAAAAGATATACTGAAGTCCCAACCCCCGGTACTTGTGAATCTGGCATTGTTTGGAAATAGTCTTTGCAGATGTAGTCAAGTTAGGATGAGGTCATTAAATCCAATCACTGGTCTCCTTATAAAAGAACACGGAGACACACACAGATGGAAGGCCATAGGATGATGGAAGCAGAAATTGGAGTGATACAACCACAAGCCAAGGAATGCTGAAAACCACCAAAAGCTAAGAGAAGGGTATGAAACAGATTTTTCCCTCACAGCCTTTAGAAGGAACCAAACTTGCTAACATCTTGACTTTGTACTTACTAGTCTCCAGACCTGTGAGAGAATACATTTCCATCATTCTAAGTTTTTGGGACTTCGTTATGGTAGCCCTAGGAAACTAACACAGAAGGGGGCGTGTCCAATGGGAGCTCAGTGCTTTCGCTGGAGTCCTCTGGGAGAGAGGACCACACATCAGAGTTGCCCTGACACATACGAGGAGGGGGCAGCTGGGTTATTTATCCTCCAACAGATGAGAAAACTGAGAAAGCTGAGGCTTGGAGAGGTTAAGAAAGTACCCCAGGGCCCCTCTGCTAATGAGTGGGTTAGAATACTGGTTTGATTCATGCCAATCTCCAGAACCAAGCTGGCCCAGATATTTTTTTCTGAAGAAGTTCATGCTCCTTGCAAGCCTCTGTTTAGGTGTTGGGGCACATTTGCCACTGACACATTTTGGAATGAGTGAAAGGACCAAAATGCGTGAGCGACAGTGCTTGCTGGCTATTATGGGTGGAATTATGTCCACTCATGACTCATATGTTGAAATCCTAACCCCTAATACCTCAGGTGGATTGTATTTGGAGCTGGGGTCTTTAAGAAGTGATAAGGTAAAACGAGGTCATAGGGGTGGGCCCTAATCCAAGACGACTTGTTTCTTGTAAGAAGAGATTAGGACCAGATATACACAGAAGGAAGACCATGTGAGGACACAGGGAGAAGACAGCTGTCTACAAGCCAAAGAGAGAGGCCTCAGAAGAAATCAACCTTGCCAAGAGCTTTGTCTCAGACTTTCAGCCTCCGGAATTGCGATAAAACAAATTTCTGTTGTTTAAGCCCCCCAGCCTGCGGTACTTTGTTATGGTAGCCCCAGGAAATGAGTACGGTGGCTTTTGATTATGGCTGAGGTGGCTCCCAGAAGGACTGTAGAATGGAAATGGTTCTTTTACGGAGTCTGCAGCAAGCAGAAGTTGACCCCACGGGAGGGTCTGCGTGGGGTGAGGGGTGCGACTGCGAACTTGTAAGTCCCGCATTTCTCCAATGCTTTCATCACTGCCAGGGGCAGCCCCAGGAAACTAGCAAGCTCCCATCCAGAAAGGAAACTTAAGCATCACTGCCTTCCCCAGTTTGGGTCAGGAGGCTGACGTTTCCCCAAATCTACATGTGGCCACCTGACTGTTGTGTCTCCATCAGTGTGTCCGGCGGGGCCATTCAGCTCGAGTCAACAGTCATAACTTCAAGGTTTCCTGAACAATTCCTGAGAACCCAGAGGCCCTGGGGATGCCCCAGCTGGCAGGAACTCTGCTTTCAGAGGGAATTTGCCTTAAAAATGCCCACGGACATAAGGAAATGCTCATGAGATCATGCTGGGTGAGAAAAGCAAAAACCAAAACAAAAAAAATAGGTTCCAAGTTTTATAAATATGAAAAATTACGTATATTTGGAGGAAAGGAAGGAAGCAGCATCATTAACCCGTAACATGAGTGTTTTCACTTCTTTTTCTTTATATTTTCATAGTTTCTATAGTGGACCTGAGCCATTTATAATTAGAATTGCCTCCTAACTTTACAGGAAAAAAGGAAAAAGAGGAGGGGGAAGAGGAGGACACAAGGATGAGTTAATCATATTCCTTGTCTCTTTACATACTATCATTACTGGACTGGGCAACTTTCCTCTCTTATTTATATTTATTTGTTTTTCCTCTTTTTATCCTCATCTTCTGCTCTCATTCCTTTTGCCCTTCAGTGGTCTCCCCTTGACTCTAGACAAACTCATGTTTAAGTGTTTGATGAATGTTCTTAAAATCAACGTATCCTGTCTGTCTATCTATCTATCTATCTATCTATCTATCTATCTATCTATCTATCTTTCTATCTATCATCTGTCTGCCTTTTTCTTTGTGAAAATCTGTATTGTTGTTTTATGTGTGTGTTTTAAATTTACATAAGTGGTACCAGGCTACAGACTCCACTCTGTGCTTTACTTCTCTCAGCACTGGGTTTAGAGTCATACACGTGGGTGATGAAGCTCTAGCTCCTTGCTTTCACTGCAGCATAACTGTTTTGTAGTGTGTATCTACTATGCTTCATTTATTCTTTTCCCCAAGGGATGGCTACTCAGGTTACCTTTAGCCTTTCGATGCCACAAACAGTGCTGTAGTTAATATCCCTGTACAGTCTATCTTATGGACCTTTGCAAAAATCTCTGGGTAGAATTTTGGGTCATAGTGTATATGGATACTTAATTTGATTAATTGGCATTAGACTGTTCCACCAGTGCATGAGGTCTCCCATTTCCCTAGGTCTTTGTCAACATTTAGTGTTCTCCAAATTTCTAATTTTGACAATTGGGCAAACAGTTGACTAACTGTTTACAGAGGTAGGTTATTAGTGTAGTTTGCCTTTATTTGATTTAAACAAGTTTAAAGCTTCTCTTCCCCTGTGTTACCCTTTAGGCTTCTTGTCTGGGAACTGCCCTTTCTTATTCTTGATCCCCTTTCCTACAGGGACTCGTGTCTTTTTATTGTTGACTTGCAAGAGGTCCTTACTACTCTAGGAGTTAATCCCTGATCAGTTTTAGAGGTTACACATGGCTTCTCTCACCCGCTTCTGTGGCACCCTTGAACTTGCTCCTCCTTTTTGGGCAGAAACCCGTGATTTTGACATAATTGGATCCGTCCCTTCTCTCCCCATCGTTTGTGCTTTTAGGGGTCTTGTCCTTCCCCAGCTTGGGTCACAGAGATACCTTCCTACTTTGTCTTCTGTTTAATTTTTAGTTTTACTTTTCACATTTTGTTCTTGAAGCCATCTGGAATCGTTTTACACATTTTATCTATTTAGTCCCTGCTCCTTCTTTTTAAGTTTGAAAGTTTTTGCTTACACAAAGGGTTCAATGGATAAAACTGTTAAGAAAGTTGCTGACCTATAAAATGCCCTCTCTATAAATAGGAAGGAAGAAGGGACTGAATATTTTTGAAAGGCTCTGTACTGTTGAACTTCTGAACTGTGTCACGTCCATGGACATCCTTCCTGGGAACAAACCGACAATCAATTAGCACAGCACTAAAGGGGGCAACTGCGAAAGAGAAGGAACGAGCTGGGCTGAAGGCCAAGCTTAAGGATGAAAGAAGGCCTGACCATCAAGTGGGCTTCTCACGGAGCCCTTGTTTTGTGGATAAAATCCTCTTTCCCCTCCTGATGATGCCAATGGCAGTGTTTAAATCGTAGAAATCTTCTGTGGACCAGTTCAGAAGTAACGATGCTGTGAGTTCAACTTTGAAGGCAGTGCTGCTGATTGGCTGACACTGGTCTGTAACTGCAGGTGATGAAGACCAAGGGTGTGTGAGCTGCCCCGATGGCAAGGTGACTGTCACCAGCTTGGCTGTCTGCCCAGCCGGGGTGATTCGTCTGGGCCCGGTACTGCCTCATGCAAGATCCTCCTCCCCAAACTGGATTTACTCTGCTCCTGACTGCTCCCTCCCCTTGGCCATCATCCTAATTCAAGCCTGAGCACCATTTCTCCTGCAGGTGACAGACAATCCCAAGCACCAGGTCTTCCCACCCACCAATCCAGCCTCCAAGCAGCCGGAAGCGTCTTCCCGAAACACAAACCCAATTTCTCCTTCCACTGCTTAGTATCCGTCACTGTTTCCAAATCTCTGCATTGGGGTTCTCAACCACAGCTACCCATTAGAATCATCTGGAGCACTTTAAAAAGATCCTGATAATTCCACCCCCAACCACTGGCTCAGAATCTTGGTGATGGTGATGGTAAGTCCCAAGCATTAATCATTTATCTTAAACTACCCCCTGTGGGTCTCATGTGCTTCCAGGGCTGAAAACCTCTGGTCTACAGGATCAAGTGTAAGTTCTCTAGCGGAGCATTCAAGGTGTAGTAGGGTCTACCCAACATTCACTGAAGAAATATCAAATGCCTGACGTAAAGACCTGGTATGCAATTACTATTTGTATTTAGTGTATGAATGTCCAGTCTGTCTCCTGCTACTAGGCACGTTCAGGCCCTTTTGTAATCTAGCAGGAGCTCTACCACCCCAGAACTGTCACCATAGGACTCCTCCTGGGGGTCTCAGGACCACCCTGGGCTCACCCCGGGGGGCAGTAGTCAGGGACTCAGCATCACATCTGCCTGGCTTCTGGGCAGCTTCCGACCATGTGTCTCAGCCCGGCTTCCAAAACCCACCTGTACTTCCTGTAGTCAGCTATGCAATGGCCCTCAAGTATCTAGGTCCTGATATCCTGTGAATGTTGCTTTATATGGCAAAAAGAGACTTTGCAGATGTGATTTAGTTACAGTCTCGAGATGGGAATATTATCCTGGATTATCCGGCTGGGCATAACTGCAATCACGGTTGCCCTTATAAAAAGGAGCCTGAGGGAGATCTGACACAGAAGGTGAGGCCACGTGACCACTGAAGTGAGGTGCTGGCGTTGAAGATGGGGAGGGGCCAGGAGACAAGGAATGCAAGGAAAGCAGCCTAGAAGCTGAGAAGGCAAGAAAATGGATTCTCCTCTGGAACCTCTGCTGGGGGTATGGCCCTGCCAACACCTTGACTTTAGCTCAGGGAGACTGATTTTGGACTTCTGGCCTCCACAACTGTAAAAGAATAGATTTCTATTGTTTTAAGCCACCCAATTTGTGCTAATTTGTTATAGGAGCCCCAGGAAAGGCATACACTCCCCATTCCTCAACTCTGTAGTTCCTCCTTGTCTCGAGCCCCTGCACACCCCCTCCCAAAACTCATCTGCCAACCTGCACCTTCGTCATCTCTGCCCATGGCCTGTCCTACGCTATGACCTATCATGTATAATAACGCTTTTCAAGCATCGCACGATTTCCTCACAGTAGCCCTACGAGGAGGCTCTGTTATCAACCTCCACATACAGATGAGGAGCAGAGGTCTGGAGAAATCCAAGATCGCACAGCTTATCAACAGAGAGCAGGGCCTCAAACCCAGGCCCTCTGATGATAAATCCTGATCCCTCAACCTGTTTCCATGCTTATTAAAGCGCTAAAAAAAGAGCTCCTAAAATCGGACAGCAGGGTGGAGGACCCATCCACAGAGTGACTGGCCTGGCCTCTCTCTCAGCACGTTGGAGCATCAGGCCCTTTGCTGGTCTTTTCCCAGCAGGGAGCCCAGGAGCAGGCGGTGGTGAGCAGGTCTGCTCACCAGGCCGTACAGAACCAGTGTGCGTCTGAATGGCAGGGAGAGCCGGCCTCCAGGGGCTTGACGCAGGGTTCCTCGGGTAGGTAAGGGCGGTAGACATGTCCGCCCTGATCACCGGTTTCTACCCTAAATTGTCTCCCCCAAATAATGTGCTTGAGGAATTTGATCTGACCAAATCCACAGTCATTTAGAGCACTTGATGGTGTCATTTTCAAGGTTGAATTAGCACCTCTCACCCTCTGCATGAAAGACTTTGGTCAAGATGTGTGACTCCTGGGGGACACCGTAGAGTGCAGTGGTCAGGAACGCATGCCCTGGAGATGCATGGGTTTCAATCCCACCTCTGCCACTCGTTAGATTAGCTGCGCAACCCTGGGTACGTGACTTGACTTTTCTGTGCATCCTTTTCTCCATCTGTGAAATGGGGCCATAATGGCACCTGCCCCACAGGGCTGTTGTGGGATTAAATGAATTACAATATGTACAGAGCACAGTAATTCTCAATCAATGTCAGCTCTGATTGTCGATCTGGGTGGTTTCCTACTGTATCAGTGCCCTGTGGCTACTGTAACACATTATCATAGATTCGGTGGCTTGAAACAACAGCAATGCATTCTCTCAGAGTCCCAGAGGCCATACTTCTGAAATCAGTGTCTTTGGTGTTGGCAGGGCCACGTTTCATCCATTTCCTCCGGAAGCTCTAGGGGAGAATCTGTGGCTCGTCTCTCCCAGTTTTCGTGGCTGCTGGCATTCCTAGCTTGTGGCCGCATCACTCCAGTCTGCCCCCATGGTCACATCTCACATGCTCCTTCTTTTTTTAAATTTTATTTTAAAGTAAAAAAATTTTTTAATTTTTATTTTTGGCTGCACTGTGCAGCTTGTGGGATTTTAGTTCCCTGACCAGGTATTGAAACCGCGCCCTTGGCAGTGAGACCGTGGAGTCCTAACCATCGGACCACCAGGGAATTCCCCTCACATGCTTCTCTGTCCGTGTCACATCTCCCTCTGCCTCCCTCTCATAAGGACACTTATGATGGCATCTGGGGCCACCGTCTCAAGATCCTCTACTTAATCACTTCTACAAAGACAACTTTTCCATATAAGGGAACACTTGGAGGTTCCAGGGATTAGGACCTGATATCTTTGGGGGCCATCATTCAACCTGCTACACCTGGATTCACACATTCAGGAATCCCTTCTGATTTGCACCTGTGCTGGGCTGGGGACTGGGCTGTGGACACCCGAGGACTTCAGCTGGCATCTTGAACCTGAGAGTCAACGGCTGGACGACCTTGGACAAATCAAAGACGTGCCCAGCCTCACGCGTCTCAGCTGTACGATGCCCCACAGGTGGCAGCACCTTGTGAGCTACACCCATGGGACTGAGATGTTTCTGTGCACCAGCATCTGTCTCTCACTCTGCTTCTAGGGAACCCGGCCCAGGACAGTGTAGTATCCCGTTTGATCTATACAACCACCCCGTGGACCATTATTTCCATTTTAATTGAAATGGAAACTGAGACCCCCTAGGAGTGAAGGGACCCAGGGGGTGGGCTACTGTGGGTGCTCAGCACCGCGTCGTGGCTCGGAAGGGTCTCTGTGGCTTTGCTGCACGGTCACGCCCACCACCCACCCACGCGAGCTAGGTGTGCAGCAGGAGTGGGAATCCCTGTGGCCAATGCCAGGGTGGAACGCTCGTGACTGATGGGTTGCTACTCCTGGCAAAGGTAAGTCTGTCCCAGCGGAGCAGGCGGGAGGAAAACGGGACTCACTATCCCCCAGCAGCCAGAAGCAGCTGCGCAACAAGGCTGTGTCTGCGGTTCTGATGTCAATGATAAAGCTCGGCATTTACACTGGAGTCAAGTCCTCATTTATATCTGGGCCCAAAAGTTCGACCTCGGCATCTAAGCTCTCCCACAACTGGGGACGAATCTTCCTGCCTGGCCCTCCTCCCGATAATACTCCTTCTACGCCCCAACACCCTCGGCCACTCTGGACCACTTGGTGCCTCTACACTCAGGATTCACCTCCACAGATCCGAGCCTTTGCTCACGCTGTTGCCTCGGCCTGGGATGCCCTTCCTCTCCATCACCATGGATCTAAGTGCCCCTCAGGCTTCAAGGCTGCGCTCCGTGCCTCTTCTCTGAGATGCCTCCTGGGCCGACTGCTGCAGCTGGGATAACCTCCCTCTTGTGAGAACTGCTTTGTGTGAGCCCCCTGGGATTCATACCTGTCCTCTCCCACAGCCCACCACCGCCCTGGCTTAGAACCTCCCAAGGCTGTGTCCCCAGACCCTCGAGCAATGCCTGGCATGTTGTAGACTTGGCAAGCGTTTATAGAATGAATGAATAAATGAATGAATATGTGCATTTTGAAGTCTAGGTGGTCTTTCGGGGGGGTGCCCTGGAGGGTCTAGAGAGACTGGGCTTTGAATGTTGGTCCTACTCTTCAGTAACAGCGTGATCTTGGCCCGGTCGTGACACTCAGTGTTACTTCAACGAGATCAAGTGCGTCCTGTGCCCCGTTGTGGGTCCTTGACAGACGCTACCTCCCACTCAGCCATTCATTTGGTCGAGACCAGGCCTCGGGCCACACATCTGGATACAGCGTAGCTTAGGGCCCGGCCTGCAGGCTCTGGTCGCCTTGTTCCAGAGACAGACACAGAAGTTCACCCTCATAGACCCATAGTCTTGGCTGGTGCAAGGGGGCAGGCTCTAAGGATTGGATTTGGAACGATGGAATCGCCCACCTCCGGCGGCCCTGAGACTCCTGTGTCCAGAGGACTCCAAGCGAAGGCTTGCTGATGGCCTGGCAGAGGGGCAGCGAGGGGATTCATGCACTCACAGGGCATCCCCTGCCTACACTGGGATGGGCCAGGTCCTCACAAGTCTCTTGTTTCCCACGAGATCCTGCCAGCTTTTCACGAAGTCCAGCAGACATTGCCAGGCAAGGTCAAGGTCAAGGTCAGGTAGTCCCTCTCTGATGTGGGACCCATGCCTCTCTCCAGCTCTAGCCCCAAATGCCAAAGGCAGTGATGCGATATGAGCCCAGCACCTCCCAGGGAATGGATCAGAGACCTGTCTTCCAGGCCTTCCCCAGACACTTGTCTTTCTTTGCCACCCCCTGTACTTCTCCCTGCATTGCCCCAAGCCCTGAAACCCAAGCTTATAAAGAGTGATTCTCCCAACCCTCCCATGACACCTGTGCCCCGGCGTGTCTGACAGGAAACAGCTGGTCTGGATGTTCTAAGATGGGCATGCAGACGTGTATCATTTGTGCCTGGTGGGACCTCGGCTCTTTGGGTGGGTGGCACCCCTTCCGCCCCTCAGCCCTTAAACCAGGCTGAGCCCTCCCTCGCCTTATTCCCCTGCTCCAGGCCAGGCTCTCAGCATCCCTGGAGCTGACTTCTCTATGAGATTATCCTGAAAGCGCGAATGGATGCATTTTTACATGTGGTGACAGTTTTAGCACGTGGCTCTTGCAAGAGGGACATTATAACTCTCGGAGTCCTGGTCCTACTTTGCCCTCAGAGATGTATCATGGCAGGGTGACCCAGCATGAGCTGTGACCCCAGGAACCTCTCAGGCTCCCGGGGTTCCCAGGCAGGTGAGCGCCGGGCTGGAAGTGAGCCAGTTGGAATGAACATGATCCCCCAACACGTCTTCAAGGCCATCAGAAATTGGGTTATTGTGAAAGGAGCGTGAAACCGGTAAAAGCCCTGTGGGTAGAGGAAGAGTACAAGTCCGTGGCCATGACCATGTCCTTACTGAGCTCCGGTGCCTCGGGCAAGTCTCCCAAGCCTGCTGAACCCAACTTTCCTCCCCGAAAAGTGGGCTACGGTCCTCGTCAGGGAAGGACACAAACTTTCTGGCTCTTCCCCTTTGGGACACAAGGCAGCGTGCATTTCCCCTTAGGTAAGGTGTGGTCGTGTGACTTTCAACCATGGAAAGTTGCACAGAACACACTGTGTCACTGCCATGCCAAGGTCTTAACTGGCAGGTGTGAGACCTGCCACATTCCCTCCACCTGGCATGGGGGCAGTTATTTCAGAGAGAAGGGTCCTGCCAGCCAACATCCCTGAGTCGGGAAGCTCTGGGGCAGAATCTCTAGTCTCCCCCTGCAGTGAACATTACCACTATCCCAGGTGGTTTAACACCACTGAGGCTTGGGGGCTGTTTCTTCCTGCAGCAGACCCCAGCCCATCCTGACTGATACATGGGGCTGATAAGACTTTCCATGCGGTGGCGTGACTGCACATGTGACCTGGTACATAGTAAATGCTCAGCTGTGGTCACTGTCCTCTCCTCTACCCTTTCCTTGACATGTAAGCCAGCTGCGTATGTTAAGCTAGCATGCACTGAGCGTGAATCTGGGCCAGACTCACCGGACTAAGAAAATATCTCAAGGTAAATGCAGTACCGCATTTCTATTTGGGAGAAGCTGTGGATGGGCTACGATTTGCCAAATGAACAACGTGAAATAAAAGTCACAGAAATCCAATTTCAGCTGGAGACCTCTCTGAGCGGTTTGTGTGGTATGTGTGTGTGTGTGTTTGTGTGTGTGAGTGTGTGTTTAAAGATAAGTTAACTACTCAACCCCAGGTCAAATGGGCTTTTAAAAGAGTCATCTGCTTATAACCAAAGGCTTTTCCCTCCCATGTCTTACCGGTGAGGGTGAGAGAAGGGGTTCAAACCTGGCTCTGTCATTTCTCTGAGCATCTCTCTGAGGCTCCTGGTCTGTAAAGGGAGAAATACAGGCCCCACCTCCCAACACTGACAGGGCTGAAAAGTGCCTGGCACTCAGCAAGCGCTCAGTAAACACTAGCGTTAGTGGCATGTTAGTGTTGTTAACTCCCAAACTGCAGCGGGAAAGTGAGATGCCCCTTTTTGGTCTGGGGGTCCAGAGGTCTTTCATGCCCCCCCAGAATCGCTCAGAAGATGTGGCCTACTTCCAGGACACATAAAGCTTAGTTGTGGGTTGTGTGAAGGCTCTAGAATGTCTCACTTAACTTGCAAGGGTGGTGGGGAGATGTGCGTTGGCAAAGAAGCGATTTAAAGTGAATTTTCCCCACAATAATGAATATTTTACTGACCCCCTGGCTCTGCTGGCTTTGAACCAAAGTGGAAAAAGCCATTTAAGGTTTGAAATCCATTGAAAAGACAACGTGTGTTCTGGGTCCAGCCGAGCGAAGGTGCCCCGAGGATGGAGTAAATGGACGAGGAGCGGTCTCTAATTCTCTGGTCCATGGCCTCCCCATGGCATTTACATTTCAGAGATGCAACGGCTGTAGCTAAGTCAGGATGCTTTAAAAGTTACATAGTGTGTCAGCCCCTAACTCTGAGACTGAGACAGAGTGGCACATGGAGAATGTTGATGAGGAAGAGGGGGCAGGGCAGAGCCACCGGGTTAGACAGTGACTCAGGACCTGGGGCTGACCCCGCCCGCTCCCTGAGCCTCAGCTTCTCTGCAGGATGGAGAGGATGAGAAACCGCAGCTCAGGGCTGCATGAGGGTGACGTGAATTCATAAAGCCACGTGCAGGGGGCCTGGTGCAGAGTAACTGCTCTATAGCTGGGGATGCAGGAGTACCCATCACGTGGGCCTGCAGCTGGGCCACTGACCTTCACTCAGCCCAGCCTGCAGCAGAGTCTCTGGAATGTGCTGGGCTTGGCACTAGTTAATGAAAAGAGGAGGGTTGAATTAGGCCCTGAAAATGGGTGGTGGGTTCCTTCTCAGAGGTTTCTGATGGATTCTCACCTTCACCAGTGGTATCACCTGCTCTCTGGGCAGCAGGGAACCCTGGTGGGAATTAGGGCAGGGAAGCTTGACCCTCCCTCCTGGAATGTAGCTTGCTCTGTGCGGAACACTTGTGAAGTCCTTGTCTTTGTGTTCCTGGCCCTGGAGGACTCTCAGATATTATTTCTTGCCTCTCCTGTCTATTTTGTTCCTTCTGTTCCAACCACACTGGCCTCTTTGCTGTTCCTTACACAGTCCAAGCACGGCCCTGCTTCAGGGCCTTTGTACTTGCTGTTTCTCTGCCGGGACATCTCCATTCCCAGGCTGCTCTCTCACTTCGCTCAGGTCTCTGCTCTGATGTCACCTCCTTTGAGAGGCCTTCCCTGATTGCCCCACCTAAAATAGCATGTCCACCTCTGTTGTTGCTTCCCGTTTCAGCTCCAAGACCATGGAACACAGGCTTTAGTTCCCCTCTATCCTCATTGCCTGAAACAGTGCCGGGCACAAGGTAGGGGCTCAGTAAATATGTGTGGAATGGATGAGTGAGCGAATGAATAGATTCTTTATGCAGAAAGAACTTGTGTCTGTTTCCTGAGTTATCATTCTCCTGTCAAGGGTGGTCACCCCTGGGACAATGACCCCATTAGCTGTGGTGATGCCGACGACAATGAGGGTGCTACGTGCACGGCAGGGTGGCAGCGTGCACTGGAAACATGACACGGACCTTGTCTCACACCAGGACGATGTAAAAATGCAGGTTTGAGATTCTTACCGAGGGTTCCCTGCAGACCCTCAGCGATGGGAAGCCCACTTCTTTTGAGACGGCCCTTAGCATTTAGGAGCAGCTCCCGGACCGTGCAGGAGGGAGAAAAAGGATTAAGGATTTAGGCAAACTACATTTTTCCCATCCTTGGGCCAATAGAGTTTCCAGTTGAGAGAGGCTCAGCGTCTGCGTTATGAATCACCCATCGCTCGAAGGGGATCTCGTGAGCGAGAGCCCCCTTGTTGGTCATACCTGAATGAACGGGAAGACGAGCCCGACGGCAAAGTTGGAGAGCCAGTTGACGGTTCCTGCCACGGTGTAGGCAGCTGGCCGCTGCGATTGCTGGAAGAACTCGCCGGTCAGGATGAAGGGGATGCCGCCTGCAACCAGAGCCAGGGCGCGGATTAATCCCCCTGGGAAGGTCAGGCCGCCAGCACCCATCTCTACGTGGCAGGGGAACGCCACCCGGTAAGAGCCGGCTCTACCTGGGAGAGTGATGCCTTTGGGAGTGGGTGCTGGTGTTACAGCCTGTAACCCCTAAAGGTAACATAAACCATTCCTCTGACCTGGCCCACCCAAATGAGAGATGATTCATCCTCTTGGCTTTGCAAATGCCCTCTGAATCAAGCTGTGCTCCTCCACAAACTGAGTACGATGTGTATCAACATGATGTACCAGGCAACTGACACTGAATATATTGTGCTAGGAATGCTTATAATTTATCTTCAGAACAACTGAGTCAGGCAGGTATTGGCTACCATATTCCCTGGATGAGAAAACTGAAGCTCAGAGAGGTTACTTGACTTAGCCAAGGTCACTCAGCTCCTGACTAGCAGAGCCAAGATTCAGGTTTGGGACTCAGACCTCCAAATCTCAAGGTTTTTCTGCTAATCGTTGCTTGAGAGGAGTCCTCCTTACCGACTCTCGATTGGACGCCTGGTGGGCCCCGGTCCATGAGTTGCCCCAGCAGTGCAGCAATAACAGAAACATCATTGTCATGGGGTGAGACAATTCTTTATTTTGAGAGGCTGTCCTGTGTGATTGCAGAATGTTTCTCACCCCTTGCCTCCAGAAGCCAGGAGTGCCCCTCGTCGCATGGCAACCCAAACTGCTTGGTCACATTTCCCAGTGCCCCCTGGGCACCACACCTGGCTGAGATTCTCTGAGGTCTGCACCCTCCCCCTCCCGACTGTCCTGCTCAGCGAGACTCAGGATTGGGCCCTGTGACCACGTCCAGGACCTGGGGTTCAGGATGACACCCCCATTCCCCGCCGTCCTCAACAGGAGTCTCCACTCGAATCAGACCTACACCTTGGAGGTCCACAGAAAAGACAGGATGGGTAGTAGAAGGGGAAACGCTGAGGGCCTTTGCCCATCTCAGTTTGGGAACCACTAGGCTCATTCCACTCATTCCATCAAGATTCGGTGATTACTGGCTGTGTTGGGGCTGGTCCCACAGTCTTGGAGGAGAGTGGAAATGCCCCTGCCCTCCTGAGACTCCCTCATCTGGTGAGGGAGACAAGATGACTTGTTTCTTACAAAGGAAGTGAAGGAACAATAGATAATCGCAGCATGTGATAAGCACTGGAGCATTGCTCAGGGCAATGGAGGGGGTGGGGATCTAGGTTAATAGTTGTGTGGAGGGCCCTCTGGGCAGGTGATGGTGGAGATGTGGCTTGAAGGAAGGGATGCAGCCTGTGACGACTTGGGGAAGATCTTGCTAGATTTGGGGAAGATCATGTGGTGGAGGGATGGGAGGGCTGAGACCCTTAGGGGTGAAAAGGATTGGGTCAAGGTCCAGTACAGAGGCCAGTCTGTCTGGACATCTGAGGGAGGGTAGAGAGGCATGGAATGAGGTGGCAAAGGTGAGCAGGGCCAATTAAGCAGCCTCTGGAGATCAAGGAGAGGGGTTGCCATTGAAGAAAACCAATGAGGGGGTTGAAGTAGGGGTTGATGTGATCAGTGTGCATTTTGTAGCGATCACTGCTGCTTGGAGAGAGGGCTGGAGGATGCAGGGGTGGATGCAGGAGGCTGTTGGGTTATGCAGGAGGAAGTGATGGTGTCTAGAGGGTGCAGATGGTGGCGGTGGGGATGGAAGGAAGGGGCCGAATTTGGGGATTCTCCATCCCATGGACGCAAAGCTTTTAGAGAGAGCGCTGCACACAACCACAACACTCATCATCAAGTTCAACCAAGTTCAACCAAGGTCACAGAGAGGACCATCTCAAGTCTGTGTCTCTCCAGAGTTTTCACCCCAGCACGCTGCCAGCAAGCCTTGGATTCCACACATCAAAAATGACTCAGAATGAACCACCACCGACCCCTCGCTAGACTGTGAGGCCTCCAGGGCAGGCAGCATCTCCATTTGCCTGACAGAGAGTAGACAGGCGATTGATACTTACTTACTTGAATTAAATGCTCAACATTTAATTTTGAAAAGCTTTGATATGCAGTTTATTACAAAAGGCGGAGTCTCTTTATCTTAAAGGTATCTGTCAAAATGTGCAAGAACAATGATTGCACGTTGAAATGTGCTAAAACCAACCTTAGGTCTGTAGAGCATGTGATATTGCGTTGTTGGAAAGCGTATGCGTCACCCACCCAGTTGGTCCTGCAGATAACACTGCCGTGAGCCTTGCTGCATATCCCAGGGGGCAGTTCACAGCTATTCTGAAGCCTGAAGAGGGTTGAGGGCTGGTGTTTCACTTTCCCTGACTTTCCTAGGTGTGTTTTTGAAGCATCTGTGGATAACTCAGTTAACATTGGTGCACCAGCTTCCAATGGAGCAGAACATTGACGAACCTGCCTCCCTGTACTTTCTTTGTGGCTTCAGGGCTGAGGCCATGACTTGTTTATTGGTTATGGCCCTCCTCCCAGCACAGCACCTAGGACACACGTACCAGGGGCTCTGTAAAGGTTTTCAGGATCAGTGGAGGAATGATTAAGATACCCTGGGGTTCACAGGACATCTACATCAGGTCTCTTCTCTCTTTCCTTCATCAGGCCTTCAGGCCACCCTCAGAGAACAAATATAAGCAACCATGAGGATCCTACACAGCTCATTGTGCCGATGCGTTTTCATTTCCATTATTTCCTTTGAACCTCACAACCAAAGAAGGTGGTGAGGCATAGTGGGCTTGGGCTCTGTTGTCAGTAAGAACAGGTTGAAGTCCTGGCTCCATCAGATCCCTCTAGAATTCAGATCTCTCACATGTGAAGTATGATAGCAGGGACTTACTGCTGAGGGTATTTGTGAGGATTAAATGAACAATTGTGTGCAAGTACTTAGTACAAGTCTGCCCCATGAGAGGTCCTCAATAAGTGTTACCTACTTAATAATTGTTAGCTACTATGATAATAGTTTAAAACTCCTCTGAATTATTTCCCCCCTTTTTATGAGTTATCTGAAGCTCAGAGAAGGGGAGTGACAAGCCCAAGGTCTCTTAACAAGGAGTGATGATGATAATGATGATGGTGATGGTAATGATGATGATGGTGGTGATGGTGATGATGGGGTGGTGATGATGATGATGATGATGATGATGATGATGATGATGATGATGCTAGGGATAATGATGGTGATGATGATGTGGTGGTGATAACGATGCTAGTGATGATGATGGTGGTGGTGACGATGATGATGATGATGATGATGCTAGGGATAATGATGGTGATGATGATGTGGTGGTGATAATGATGGTGATGATGGTAATGATGCTAGTGATAATGATGGTGATGATGGTAATGATGCTAGTGATAATGATGGTGATGATGGTGATGGTCTTGATGATGATGCTAGTGAGGATGGTGATAATGACAATGATGCTGATAGAAATGAAGATGATGGTGGTAGTGATGATAATAGAGATAATGGTGCTGCTGCAGTTGCTGAATGATGGTGGTGGTAACTATGTGATAGGCATTGGGAAAAGCATTTGACATACATTATTTCATTTAATTATCACTGCTATGTGGTAGTTACTACTATCATTTTTTTTCCCATTTAACATATAAAGTAACCCAGGCCTAAGAAAGTTAAGTAATTTCCTCAAATCACATCACTAGTGGGACTCAAACTCAAGGCTGGGTGACTTCCAAGTTTGAGTCTTAATTACTCCATTGTGAAGGAAGCAAGTGTAAGACACTAACAATCTTTAAAATATGTGAAAGGAACTTAGCAGTCTTCATGGTTTTATTTGAATGCTCTCCCAAGTCCTGGAATTCACTTGTTTCTCTTTTGCCTAAAGGCATGCGTGGCCTGATTTCCTGAGTCTCTCATGGTCTGTTTCTTTGAATCCAAGGTAAAATGAGAAGGAATGGGGTTTGATATGGAAACAGAACAGGATCCTTGCAGGTCCTCTATCTTTGTTTTGCTTTTCAAAATGAAAATAGTTTTATTATTTTTTTCTGATTATTATGAGTAATATTTGCTCCTTTTAAACAATTAAGGAAAGCATGCAGTATAGAAAGGCATAAAAAGAAAACAAAAGTCATCCCTAAACCTTCTACCCAGGATTGATCCCCATTTGTATTTTGGTACTTGGCAAATTGAATGTTGCTATAAAAAAGCCTAGAGCGAGTCTGATATTTCTGCTTTAGTGATTGGCTTTTTCTGCCTGAAGCCCTGAAGAAATCTTTCCTTATCCTTGAAGTTTATAAACTTAACTATGGTGGGTCTTGTGTTGATCTTCCCATAACCATCTTTCTTAGAACATGGTGTATCCCTTTGACTACAGATTCAGGCTTTATTCATTTCTTAGGTTATACTTTTGAAAACTTCTGTTCTACATGTTGGATTCTTTATTCTGAGACAATTGCTATCCTTATGTCGGATCAACTGTCTCTCTTCTGCACCTATAGTCTCTCAAATGACTTTATTCTCTTGTTTTCTGCATAGATTCCTCACACCCTGGGCAATCTCTCCACTCTTTCTCTTCTCCCTTCCTTTCCTTTCTTCCTTCTTCCATGTGCCATGTTGGTGCTTTCCCTGTGCTCCTGTTCTCCTTTCCTATATGTAGAGTGAGGTGCTCCATCCAGATTTCCACCTGCTCTGGTATGGCAAGTGATCCATCTTTGGCACTTTTTCTTTTTGTCTTCTGGGTTGTCTTGTCTTTCAAGTCACAGTTTGAGGTGTGAGTACTATCTTCCACTAACTTCTATAAAAGGTGGGAATGGAGTTGTAGAGGGAATGTGGTGAGGGCTGCCGGAAGCCCTTTCTGGGAGGTCTGGGCTCTGCTTTTTCTTTCCTCTGAGATTTTGTGAAGTGACCTGCAGAACCCATTCCACAGGGTCAGGGGGATTTTCTACTTCTGTGGGCTTCCACTGGTCTTCTCAAATTAGGACAAAGTCTTGGAAATTGAGAAGCCCCAGGGCCTTTGAGGTTTGCCGTGGGGGAAGGCATCTTTTTATCTTTCCCCAGGATTGCTGACTCACTTCCTTACTCTATTTCCCCCACAGATTAGGGTGTTAGTGAGAGTTCTTAACCGTTTTTGAATCTCCTTCTCTGGTTAGTGATGTTTCTGAGGAGTGGAGACCGAATTCTAGCCCCACACTAGAATTATCCTTAATTGGTGCAAATTTTCAAAATCTATGGTATAATTTTTTTGTTTGATTGATGGCTAGTTTTTTTCGGTGTAAAGATTTGTTTGGTTGTTATTACTGTTTTTTTTCAAAAAAAAAGGTTTTTTTTTTCCTGCTCATTTTGTTAGATATTTGGGGGAGGGAGATCCTATAACCAGGCTATACATGACCGTATTTACCTGAAATCTCTTTATAATTAGGTTTTTAAAACCAAGGTATTGGTGTTCCTTTTGGTAGGTGTGTAGATTGCTGCTTATCTTAAAATTATATGCTTCAAAATTAAAGGGCAGTTGAAGACAATACTTTTGTGTAAAGGATTGTGACAAGGGAACGCCTTGTTTAAAATGATCTGTTTGGGGGCCTTTTATTTTGTGGACATTATTATTTGAGAAAAGATTTTACATGCCTGATCTCATTGACTCTTTCTTCACGACCAAACTATGAGTTATGAATTATTATTACAGATTAGGAAACTAAGACTCTAGAAGATGAAGGGCCTTACCTAAGTTACTAGTCCCACTTGTAAGTGTTAGAGTTGGATCTTTTGACTGCAAACCCTGCTTTCTTTTGACTGCAACTTTAAGCTAAAAAGGATAGAAAAATGACAATGAATTTGTGCTGTTGTTTCCCCATATGCCTGGATACAGGATGGAAACAAGACATATTACAGCACTCAATACCTATTAGGCAATAGGTATCATACAATACAACTTAAACACTGAAAATAAGCCCCAATGATGACATCTCTTGTTCAACATATCTTATTATCTTATTTGGCGATTATTTGTTATTTTATTTGGCTATCTTATTCTGGATTCCCCCAGAAGCAAACACTGACAAGTAGTTTATGTGTGAGTTGATCCTAGGAAATACTAGTAAAAGTGTGGGTAACTGAAGGAAGTGAATAAAAGATATGTCATCAACAAGTTACCACTGTGGGCAACCAGAGCTTACTCCAATTGGAGACCCTTGGGAAACTGTGGAAAACACATCTCAGAGCCGTCCCATCTGAGAGGCAAGGGAGCTGGGTATGGATTCACCAAACCTGTCAGTCATCGAATGAAGGTTGCTCTTCGGGCAGTGCTTTTGGCGGCCATAAGATTGGGCTAAGTGACGTCTGTAGGCCCTCAGGGTAAAGGTGCATGTGGTGGCAGCTGTAGGTCCTACTGGGATGACCTGAAAGGGTTCGGGTTAGGGTTAGAGGGGATTTGAGGAGGGACACCAATCATCTTTGCTACTGACATCTATTCTCCAGGCGTTAGACTTCACGATGGCCACTGCAATATGTATGTCTGAGTAGTTAAGTGTTTATATCTTAGACACCTTAGTATTTGCTTCAGGAATGGGAGTAGAACACCATGATTAAGAGCATGGGTGGGATGTAACACTATGGTTAGAGCATGGGCTAAGGTATCACACTATGGTTAAGCACATGGGTGGGGGTACCACACTATGGTTAAGAGCATGGGGTAGGGTATCACACTATGGTTAAGAGCATGGGGCAGGGTATCACACTATGGTTAGAGCATGGGGTGGGATGTAACACTATGGTTAGAGCATGGGTGGGGTATCACACTATGGTTAAGAGCATGGGGTAGGGTATCACACTGTGGTTAAGAGCATGGGGTAGGGTATCACACTGTGGTTACAGCATGGGGTGGGATGTAACACTATGGTTAGAGCATGGGTGGGGTATCACACTGTGGTTAAGAGCATGGGGCAGGGTATCACACTATGGTTAGAGCATGGAGCAGCGTGTGGCACAAAGCTCCTGTCTCTGGCTCACTGCTGTAACAACCAAGCTGTATTGGACAACCGCGCCCCCTGGTGTCCACCATGAGGAGCCATCTGACACCAGGTCTATTCTCACAACCGTTCCTTCTCCTCTGGAGACAAACCTGATTGAAATTCCCACATTTCTACCTACTGGCTATGTAACCATGGGAAAGGACATCTATGGCTCTCAGTTTCTGCATCTATGAAATGAAGATAACACTACTTCCTACCTCTTAGTATTGTTTTGAGGATCAAATGCAGCCTGCTTAGCAATGTGTGTATGTCGTGTTCCAGCAAACACAGCCCTTGTTATTTATGCCCCCGGCAAGCTTCCCTGCACATTTTCTTTAGCTCCCTTCCTCCTCCTCTGCTGTTTTCTAGCTCTTGCCATGTACCTGAGAAAAATCTCAATTTGTATATAAAAGAAATAAAGGGCAACTGTCCAAACTTTTCTATAATTCATATTTATTAAAATTCTTCAATGGAACCACTATCATCAATTTCAAAAGCCCTTTAAAATGCCTAGAAATCCCTTTAAAAATCTCCATATGTGTGTCCATAAGTCACATAACCCTTTAAATACATTTTCCCCTTAAGTACCAGCTTTGAAAAATAGCTTATTAAATTTTTTTAAATCAAATATAATCATTTTGAAAATTCTTTATGGTTAGTTTGCTGTGTTCCTTTTCCTAGACTTAACCTTGTTTGTCCCTTCACTCACCCATTTTCACCCAACATTTATGTACCAAGTCCTGTGCTGAGCATTTTCAGAATCTACTGATCCACATTCTAATCCTCACTGGACAGGTGAGGAAATCAAGGCACAGAGTAACAGAGTGGCTTGCTCAAGGTGGAACAAGCTATAAATGATAGGCCTCGTCCCGAAACCAAGAGCTTCTGGTTGGGGGAAAAGACCCTCTCCCCTGCCCTTTCCCCAGGAGACATTAGAGAGAGGATAAAGGCAGGTTTCCAAACAGGTGTGTTTTACGATGGCAGGCGGGAGCATGTCAGCAATCAGTGAGCACAGCCTGCAGCCTTGGGGGGAGCTGGCACCAGAACCCAGCCGGTGCAGGAAGGTGAGCAGTGCCCAAAGGGGCTACCCGCTCTGGAAGCTCCTTACCTCGGAGGATGCCTGTTCAGCCCAACAGAAGAGGCAAGGCTGTCCTCTTGTCTCTGGGGAGCTCGGATGCCCACCTCCTTGGAGCCCTTCCAGAGGTTCGTCCCATCCTGACCCTCAGTGGGCACCTCTGGCTCCACAGACCACATGTGGGAGGCTGTGGTCCTTCTCTAAGCCTCAGTTTCCCCACCTATAACCTGAGCACTGGATGAGCTATTTGAAAACTTAGTAAAGCCTGTTTACTCAGCACATGTAAATTATGACCATGCTGAGGCGCCCATGCTAGTGGCTAAGAGCACCGGCTTTGGAGTCAGATAAACTCTCCACTTACAGTCTGTGTGACCACAGCAAGTCATATGGCTCTCAATTTTCTCGCCTATAAAATGAGGATAGAGCTGCAGTTCCTACCTCTTAGCATAGTTTGGGGATTAAATGAGACACTGCTTAGCAACGTGTCCAACATGTAGCAAAGGCTCAATCATAACAACTGCTACAATCTTCTCATCATTCATTCACTTAATACATGTTCTTTGTGTATTGACTATGAGCCAGATGCTGGGACATCCATGGTGAGCAAGAAGCAGACTCAACTTCCGCTTTCAAGGAGCCTCCAGCATCTGGGGATCCACTAAGTCAAGAAGGCCAAACCCATCACAAGATTAACGTTCTCCTGGACCACACCTCTTCAGGGCAATTTTAACAGTAAAAATAGTTCATGCGTTGAGTACTTCCTATGTGTCAGACTCTGGAAAAGCTTCCCCTTTGTGGAGTTTTAAATTATTTCAGAAAAGGAGTGATAAACTCCATAGGGATACAGCATCAGACACTGCCGGTCATGGATAAGGAGGAATTACAGGTCAGCAGGAGTCCTTGGCCTGAACTGAAAGAGCAAAGGCAGTTTGCTCCTTTTGTATCCAGAGATGCTGCAAAATCAGATACCACCTGTCCAGCCCCATCCCCATCTTCCAGATGGGGAGACTGAGGCCAGACAGATGAAGGGAGATTCTCCATGTCTCAGGATTTCCAAAGTAGCCTGTCTGCTCTGGTCACTGTTCCCCTTGGGAATTCGTAGCTCCTGCCTATGCTGACTATTCCCACTGCTGGGAATGGCCCCAGCTTTGGATATACTTCAGGGCACAAGGGATGTGGGCAATTTACTTATCATGGGCTTGGCTCCCAGTAGGTGATAATATATAAGTGATGGCATCTTTCTCCCCTTCCTCCCAGCCTAATCACAGCCCAAGCAGCTAAGCAGTAGAGGTCCTGACCCCAGCCTGTGGTATCACCCGCATGGAGCATGTCTCCTAAGGAAAGGGAAGGGAGGTTCCTCCAGGAGGGGAAATGAGACTTGGCGTGAATTTAATCAGACAGAAGGAGGAGGTGCCATCACCACCACCTATTCCTTCCATGGATCGTATCACTATCTTTTCATTTCTTTATTCTCTGCTTGTTTGTTGTGTTCTTTGAGGGCAGGTACCCTGTTTCTTTTGCTCACCGTTGCCTTCCCCATAGCAACTGTGTTCCTTAATAGACGTTTACGCTCAATAGATGTTTGTGGAATGGACGAATGAACAGGAAATGATGACAGACAGTTAAGTCTTTTAAGTGTGAGGTGGAAATTCACTCTGTGGCTGGTGGATGGAGGGCTAGCTGGGCCCGGGGGCCAGCATGGGGCAGAGCACGGGAGTGGGTCTAGAGGGTGCTGTTTGGTGGGAACCCAGCTTGGACGGGGGAGATAGGACAGCAGAGGCATCGTCTGGAGGGTCCGCTGGGTGGATCCTAGAGTCTAGATTGCTATGCTAGGGGGTTTGGAGTTTGCAGGTGCAGTGGCCAGCTGAAAGGCTTTAGCAGGAGAGAGCCACGATCACATTTGTGATGGGAAAGCAGTCCTGGATGCGGAGTGGAGCCTGTGTCTGTGGAGGGAAAGTGTGGAGGCGGACAGGGATGCTGGTTAGGACACGACCACTGGGAACCTGAGAAAAAAATTGGAAAAATGTTTGCGTAAAAGTATTTTGTGCCCTTCAGCATCATTAAACCATCTTCTGTGATTCTATCCTGAATTTGCATAGGATCCATCATGAGACTTAGACTCTTTTCTGAACTGCACTCCACTGAAACACCAAGTGAGGCCCCTCTTGACCACCAATTAGTATGTTTTGATGAAGACTTTAGTCTAGTGGAATTTCTTTAATCTGGACTTTTAAGTCAAATTCTTAGGTTTGAAGGTCTCTGTACTGGAGCTTCTGGAGGAGGGCATGTTTTCGAAGCAGCTCAGGAGCAAATGGGCCACATAAGGCCAAACGGACTCTGCTAATTCTAACTAAAAATGCGGAGCTGCCACACTCTAATGAGTGCAGGTAGGAAAACACAGTTCAAATCTATCAGGACGTGTTCTGTTTGGGAGGTTCAGCACACTCAGAGGATGTGACTAAGCTTGATCAGGAGTTTACACTTCAATAAAGCCAGAGGTCAGAGGTCTCAGGAGTCAGCTCTCATGGGCACAATTTAACATCCTTCCTTATTTGGATGAGCACTAGAGGGGCTGTCGAAACAGACAAGTGAGGGCGACTGGATAAGGAAGGGTCTTTAGTACAGATGCTGAGTTATAAGGCAGCCTGGAATAGAGTCAAGGACCCTGGGGACAGAGCCTGGCACCTGCAATTCCAGGCAGTTACACCCTCAGCCTGGGTCTCGGCAGAGTGGATTTGTATATTCATTCAGTGAACACAGATGACTGAGTTCCTGCTCTGAGCTGAGGCTGTGCCGGGCACTGGGGATACAGCTCTGATGGAGTCATGGTCCCTGGGCTAGATGGCATCTCAGATCCTGTGGGTTCATGGTGCTGTCTGGCTCAAGATCCCAGAATGCTGAAGCAGATGTGGTTGGTGGACCCCCCTTATTCCAGGTGCCCCCTCCCACCTCAGTGCAGCTGGCCCCTCACCCACCTCCCAGCTGCATCCCAGGCACAAGGCCTCGTCTGGCTTTCCATCTGCCAGAAGGCTGGGGAGCTGACACCAGTTTCTCCCCAGACTGACTGCAGGGAGATGCTATAAATACTTCCCAGCGAATGACTCTGAGATGTGTATTTCCTACAGCTTTTCAGACTTTCCCAGCAGGATGCTGCTCTGGTTGCCCATGGCAGTAATTTACTCCACAATGCACCTCCCTTCTGCTGCCTTCCTTTCCCCACCTTAGGCGCCCATTTTCAGGTGTTTCCTGGGATCATCTCCTAAATAAACGGGTTCCTTGAGTCCTTGTCTTAGTCTCTTTCTGGGGAAACCCATCCTGGTTTTTCAAAGTCATGTGTTGTCCAAGACTGAAGCTGACACCAATTTGCCCTTCTCTGAACAAAAATTGATTTATAGTCTAGACTCCTGGGGCATCTGGGGTGACCAGCTTGTCCCAGCTTTACAAACAGAGCATCCTGTATCTCAGAAACCCCTGGAGTGGTTGGTCACCGCAGTGGGATCTCAACCTATTTCCTGATTGCTTAGCAGCGTTTATTGTGTTTATGAGATGCGGGGAAAGAGAAAATTCAAGTTGTAAATATTTTTGGACAGGCTGAATTGATCTATATAAAGAAGAACTGAGAAGAAGGAGAAGGGATAATGGAAAGGGTTTCAAATGTGAGCCTAGACGGGGCAGGAGCTGGGCTTTGTGGCAACTCAATACATGAGCGATGCTGAGATCAAGAAAGATGGAGAATGAAGTTTTCAACAAATCCTGCCGCCTGCTGAGAATGGTGCCCTAGTGCTTGGCTGTGGTAGAATTTAAATTGCTGCTTGTTTTTGGCTCTCAGACCGATGTTTCTGTAAATGTGACTCTGCTGAGTCCGGCATATGGCGGGTGGCCTTTTTTAGGTTCATCAGGAGTTTTCCTTTG
Organism: Balaenoptera borealis; assembly: GCF_965194805.1. Classification (NCBI taxonomy): domain Eukaryota; kingdom Metazoa; phylum Chordata; class Mammalia; order Artiodactyla; family Balaenopteridae; genus Balaenoptera; species Balaenoptera borealis. The sequence goes on along the minus strand of NC_138861.1, from coordinate 112,863,836 downwards.
CTTCTTCTTTGTTCATCCTCCCAGGAGTCCTTGAGGGTGGCCGTGTCATGCCCAACTGACTGATGGGTGAAGATACTGTATGACGTGTTTTCAGAGACTCAGGGGTTGCTCTTGATAATGACGTCAGGATATCCGGGGCAAGCTGAGACTGGCCCAGGCAAACTACTGATGAGGGAACTGGGCCCAAGGTAAAAACTCTCAGCTGAGGTCCCACAGCTGGTAAGGCAGCGGCAGAGGTGAGATTCTAACCCAGGTCTACTGGACCTTCCATGGAATCCTCTCAGTCAAGGTGAACAGCTTAAATTATAATACCTACCCTGTGTTGCCCACCCACAGTGTGGCTGGCTGTGCAGAGTCATAGCAATTAATTCTAATTGCCTAAGACTCTTACTAGGTTAGCAGTATTATCCCCAACTTACAGATGAGGAAACTGAGGCACGAAAAGGGGAGGTGACTTGCCCAAGGTCATTTACCTAATACGTGGCAAAGGTAGGATTTGACACGTGGTCTTCCTGACACACCAGCTACGAGGCTGAGTCGGGGAGCACAGAGAAGGGAGCCCACGTTCAGATGATTAAAACAGGAGACCCGGGGATGCTGCGATAGATCCCGTGAGGCCAAGTTGAAGTGCTCCGTGTGTGTGTGACCTAGGCAGGCCTTGGAGTTTTTCCTGGTTTTCCTTGGGAGTTTCCCTCAGTGGAGAGGTGAGCTTATTCTTTTTTTCCAGGTGTCTTCCTCAAATCCTCGCAGCCCACAGCTCCTACGGCTGCAGCAGATGTTAAGGCTGAGAAAAAGCTACCCCTGGAAGTCAGGGAGGGCTGCCTTTGCAGGTAGCCGCCCCAGCTGCGTTTTCATCCTGGGTTGGCTGTGACATGCCAGCCTCGGCACAGCTGAACCATTTCCAGATCAAAAGCCTAAACCCAATGGGGGTCTGCTCAGCCCTGGCTCCTGGGGGAGCAGAAACCTTCCTGCTGGGCGGGACCACAGCTGATCAGTTGGCCTGAATACACAGACTGGGTTCTCCTGCCAGTGAAGCTGCTGCCTTGTTGGAAAGGGCAAAGCCAGCAAGACAGCAGCCAAGGAGGCCAACCTGCAGTGCCCGCCCGCACCTGGCCTGCATCTGGTGGTTCCTTGTGGGGATCCCCTTCCCCTTCCTTTTCCCACATGTCCGCCTGAAAACTCTTTCTCACCTTTTAAAATTCACGGCTGGCACCTTCCTCTGTGTGCCCATAGCCCCCTGCACACTGGGGGACACCACCTGTTGCCCCCATGGACCCATGAGGGATGAAGGGACAGGCCTGGCCTAGATGTGGGGGGGGGGAGGGGGTGTTGGGGGAAGGTGGGGACAATGGATGAATCAGTGCCCTTCTCAGCCAGGGCGGGACTCCAGGTCAGACTCCAGCTCCTTTCTATGGAGTCCCATCAACACTCTTCCTTGTATACCTCAAGTGATGGGGAGCTCACTCCTTGTGAAAGAAAGAGTCCAGCTGTTCGATGGAGCCCAGATCTGAGTCTTGATCACCTCTCAGGCCCCAGCTTCGGCACTACTCCTTCCTCGGGAGGTCCTCCCTGAGGCTGGCATGTGCAAAGACCACGTCTCTGTGTCACTCACTGGTGCATCTCGGTACCTGGATCAGCACCTCGGGAGCTTCCCTCTCGAGCAGGGAATTACACGCAGGGCCTGTGCACTGGCTGTTCCCTCTACCTGGACTGCTTGTTTCCAGATACCTGTACGGCGGCCTCCCTCCCGTCGCTCAGATCTTTGCTCTGTTTTCACCTCCCCAGAGAGGACTTCTGTGCCCCGTCCCCATCTCAGATAGCACCCCCTCCACCATTCTCTTTCCTCTCATCACTATCTTATATTTTTATATGATATTATTTTTAATTTAATTTATTTATATTTATATTTTTATGTTTTTACTATAACCCTCCTCCAACAGAATGTCAGCTCCTTGAGGGCAGATATATTGTCTGTTTTGCTCCATGCTCTGCCCTAATTTCTAGAACAGTGTTAGGCTCAGGGTATGAGAGCTCAGTAAACATCGGTAAATGGATGAATGAATGAATGAATGAATGAAACTGGCTGTTTCTCTACTAGGTGAGTCTTAATGCATCTTTGCATCCCCTGGGCCTAGAGTGGAGCCAGACACACAGTAAGTAATTAATAACGATTTGCTGAATGAAGGATTGAAATATAGCCACATCTCTTGCATTTTGAGGCTGGATCAAATTCCTCCTCTGCTTCCAACTTCCAATAGCTTCCCACTGCACTAAAAATAAAATCCTAACTCCTTACCAAAGAGTTATGAGCTGCTCCATCACCTGGTCCCTGTTATTCCTCCAATTTCACCTCTAACTTCACCTCTTTCCCTTCCTAACAACACTCTAGCCTTCCCTGAACCTTTCAAGCAAGTTTCTGCCACAGGACCTTTGCACGTCCTTTCCCTAGATCCTCACAGGGCTGCTTCCTTCTTAGCATCCAAGTCTTGCCTTCAATGCTCACAGAGGCCCTTCCTGTCTGCCCTCACTAAAGCAGCCCTTCTCTTACTCTATTTATTCCTTCTTAGTTCATGTCACTCATTATAAAGTATTCATTAGTTTACTGGTCAGGGTTCTATAAATATGCATTTGTTGGGGGGGGGCAGCTTGGGGTCTGAACACTCCCCCACCCCTCCCTCCTCTCCAAGACGTAAGGTCCAAGAGCAAGGACCACATCCCTGCATCATTCACCGGTGTGTCTTGAGTGCTGGGTCAACATAAGGAGTGCTTGATAAATAGTTTTAAATTAACAAATGCACTTTCCTATCAACCTTACTCATCCTGCTCCTCCTTATTGTACTTGACAGTCAAGCCCACGGAGTTTGCACTTCCCAGGTTATTTTTTCAGTGTTTTAGGTTATACTTACTTACAACCTAATTTATAATTATTTATAATTATTTATAATTATTTTATAATTTATAATTATGTATAATTATTTTAGGCTACAATTATTTGATTGTCTATCTTAATTAGATGATGAACTCCACAGAGACGGAAAATGTCTCTGTTTCTGCATCCTCAGTACGGAACACAGTACCTGGCACATAGTACGTGTTCAAAATATTTTGTTGAATGAATTAATTGGGAACATAACTGAGAACAGATAAAAGAGCAAAAAATGTACTGTAAACCACCAATGTAGGTTTCAGAAAATCCATGCGCTAAAGCGCATGCATGAGTTTCCTTATAAAGAAAGCCCCTGCAGGCCCTTTTAAGACCTAATTCTCACGAGCTTGATTTTCTATTTTCACCCATATTTTACTCAAAGAAAACAGCTGGATGCACACAGGGCCACACCTCAGGGGTGAGGCAGTACACGGACATGCATCAGCTCTTCCCGACTGGGTCTGAGAAATGGGACTACATGTGGGTGAGATTTACCATTAGAGGTGCCACTGTCTTAGAAAAATAACCCCCTGACCTGTGCGGTTCGATGTCCTCTCAGAAGCAGTTCTCTTCCCGAAGGCTTGTTGGATTTAGTGAAGACTCTCAGGTCTCCAAAGCTTGGCCTCCAGAATTGCAGAGCGCCGCAGGGGACCGGCTTCTGCTGAAAAGATGCCACCCATCAGGGGCAGTTTTCTTAAGCGCAGGAAGCTGACCTGTGGCTTAGGAAACCTTGTAACAGCACCCATTTCTTGAGGGTTTTCTGTGAGTTGGAATGTTATTAGGCACTTGGCAAAGATTTCTTTTACACTCAGACCATAGCTTTCTTGTATGCATTACCCTCATATTACATATACATATCCTCATATTACAGACAGGACCGAATCAGAGAGCTGAGCTAACCTGACCAAGGTCACACAGCTGGTAAGTGGGGTCCCGGCCTTCAGGCACAAGGCTGGAAGAGGATGAAGCCCATAGTTTTCCGGCTACATGAAGCTGCTCGTGGGAAACATAATATAGAGGAAATTCCATTTCATATTCCCGTTTTTTTTTTTCCCCTCATGCAAACTTGGAGCATAAAGGATGCTGTGATAGGGGGAATGATGTCCCCCCAAAGAAGTCCACATCCTAATCCCCAGAACCTGTGAAAATGTTACCTTAAATGGCCAAGGGACTTTGCAGATGGAATTAAGAATCTTGAGATGGGGAAATTATCTTGCCTGGTCAAGGTGGGCTCAATGTCCTTAAAACAAGAGTCCTTAAAAGAGGGAGGCAAGAGGGTCAAAGTCAGAAAAAGAGATGTTATGACAGAAGCAGAGGTTTGAAGGTGGAGGAAGAGACCGTGAGGAAAGGGATGCAGGCGGCCTTGAGAGGCTGGAAAAGGCAAGAAATAAATTCTCCCCCCAGAGCTTCCAGAAGGAAGGGTGCTCTGCAGACTCATTTTAGACTTTGGGGCTCAGACTTGTAAGATAATAAACTAGTGTTGTTTTCATTCACTGAGATTGTGATAATTTATTACAACAGCAATAGGAAACTAATGCAGACTCTAAAAGGTACTCTATTCATGCAGACACTGGTGCCTTAGAAAGATCTCGGCTTAAAGCAAAGAGATGGTTTGAAGACCCACTGCTCCTGCCTCTTCTGAGTATGTGGGCATCAGCATTTGAGTCGTCCCTTGCTGTTTCAGGGTTCCTTCCCCTAATACTGAGTCAAACACCTCCAGGTGTAATATCTTAACATAAGAAAATGATTGCCAGGAGATTTTAAGCTTTTTTCCTATTTCAGTGCAAACACTTTGAGATGCAACCATGGCATGTGGGACCCTAAAGATCTTCTTGATTGAAATCAATTTAGTGAGGAGGGAACTAGTGTTTATTGAGCATTGACTATGTGCCAGGGCCAGTTCAGACACGGTAGGTGGTATGTCTCATTGAAATCTCCTAGCCCACCGTCTCGTGTGCATTTCAGAGGCAGGGAGCATAGTGTGACGAACAGTGTGGATTAGGAAGCTGAACTGCCTTGATTTGAAAGCTGGCTTGCCTGTTACTGGCTGTGTAGCCCTGGGTGAGCCCATTGTCTCTCTCTGTGCCTCAGTTTCTTCATCTGTAAAATGGATAATAATCACATAGGCTTTTGGTGAGAATAAGAGGTGGGTAAATGAGGAAGAGAACGGGCGGGGTGCGGGCGGGAGGTTGAGACAGAGAGAGAAAGAGAGAGGAAGAGAGAGAGAGAGAGGCTTGCCCCAAATCGCACAGCAAGAGATGGAGCCAAGTGGATGTGAATCTTGAGCCAGCGCTTATTCCAAAACACCCAGTTATGACAGTGGTTCTCAACCAGGGGTGATTCTGCCCAGGGGACATTTTTGCGCCACTTTCGGTTATCACAACTGAAAAGAGATGCTACTGGCCGTTGTAAGTAGAGGTCAGGGACCCTGCTCAACATGGTACAGTGCACAGGATCACCCCCAGAACACAGGATCATCCGGCCCCAAATACCAGCAGTGCTGAGATTGAGAAACCTGCCTAGAATTTTCTCCAGCAAGTCACATGATGGCGTTAAGTTACCATGTGTTCAATCACCTGGGGCGGGGGCGGGGGGCTTGTGAAGAAACCAAATTTCTATCAGACCATTTATCATCTTTCTAGAACTCAATTTATAATTTGTGTTGTTACAGAATGTATTGAAATCTGCCTTCATAAAGGAAGGGAGGCAAGGAAGGAAATTACAGCTCACCAAGCACCTTCTGTGTGCCCGGCACCCTGCGCATTACTAAGCTATCCTTCTTGCAGAGCAAGGTGAAGGCTACTTGTTTTATTTTGCAAATGAGGAAACGCAGCTTAGGGAAGCTAAGTGACTTTCCAAGGATGTCACAGTAGTCGAAGGGGTGATCTGACCTCAAGCCCGTGCCTCTCCCTTTGTGCCATGTGCCCAGGGTGAGTTTCCTACGCTTTTCTGGACAGAAGAGACAAGAATGTGTGGGAGCTGGTTCCACGCTTGATGGGTTTTGAAGATCTGCCACCCCTGGATGGATGAGGCAGCCCAAGGTCCCTGCAGTAGTGCTGGTTTGCAGAGATCTGGTCCCAGGGCCCATGATTTGCCGTCTTAGCAAACAGAGCATTTCAAAGCTTATGGCTCCCGGATGAAAGGCACGACCAGTGCCTCACCTGGGACCCCTCTGCCTCCAGCCAGGGATTCAGGAGGGGGTGAGGGGGAATTGTGGTACAAGGACACAGCCCTAGACCTTGTTCTGACACTAACAGTGGTGCGTAGGGCCAATTACTGCCTCTCTGAGCCCCAGTTTTTTTATCTGGAAGATGGGGACACTGACCCAATAGGGTGATGAGTGTGAAAGTGGCTGGTAACCTCTAAAACCTTAATTATTATTATTGGTGCTGTGTTACTACAACAACTACTACTGTTGCTACTCTTATTAGTGAAAAACTCACCTCAGAGTGGCTCTCTGAGGATATTTGGGACACCGCCTCCAATCTGTTATCCACACGGCATCCAAAGTGAGCATTGGAAGTAGAAATCAGATTGTCAGCCCTCTGAGTAGACCCTACAATAGTTCCCCACTGACTGCGCTTGGAATCCAACAGCTAAACTAATCCCCACTGTGGGCCGGGCTCCTTCCTACTCCTGACTTCATGTCTCGTCACCTCTACCCTGTTTGTTCACGCCTCCTTGCTCTTTCTAGAACTGCACTGTCTGACATGGTAGCCCCTAGCCTCACGCAGTTATGGAACCCTTGAAACGTAGCCAAGTCTGAACTAAGATGTGCTGTAAGTGTAAAACACACACTGACAATTTCAAAGACTTACTATGAAAAGAAAGAAATTTAAAATACCCCATCAACACCTTCTATACAGTGATTACATGCTGAAATGATAATGCTTTGAATATATGGAGCCAAACACGATATGTTAATAAGAGTAACTTTACTTGTTTCCTTTTTACTCTTTCAGCGTCGCTACTAGAAAATTTAAAATTACATAGGTGGCTTGAATTGTATGTCTTTGGGCGGCACTGTTCTAGAACATGCCACGCAGGCTCTTGCCTCAGTTATTGCCTCTGCCTGGGAGAGTTTCCCTTTAGGTGTCTGCAAGGCTCAATTAGTAACTTTGAGGAGATCTTTGTTCATACTTGACCTGCTCAGAGAGGCCCTTCCTGACGACCTCAGTTAAATTGCACCCCCTTTCTGTCTGTCACCCTTTATTCCCTTATATTGCTCCCCACTCCCCATGGGACTTATGATGACCTGGCTTCACTTCATATACTGCCTCCCTAAGAAGCATAAGCTCCATGGGCTGTTCCAGATGCTTATTTATCCCAACATCTGGGACACAGTTGGGCACAGAGGAGGCCCTCATTTACAGATAGCAGAAACAGAGAACTATTTTGTCCCTTCCCTGTCCTCAGCCGTGGAGGGAGCTGGGGTGGCCTTCATGCTCCCTGGCTCAGGTCACTGACAGCCTGAGAACTGGGGAAGGAAGCCGGGAGTAGACACCCGGGGTGTCAAGCAAAATGGCACATCCAGGAATATGGTGATAAGAATCTGATCACCGCTACTTCTCCTAAAGCAGGCGCTGGGAGAAGGGAGGGGCGGCCAGCACGAAGTGAACGCCCTCCAAGCGCTGGCACACACCCAACGAATGTGTTCTATGTGCCGGCACATGGGCCCCATCTACACTTGCTTCATGTACGTTGTGCCTTTAATCCTCACAACACCCAGGACCCATTTTATGTGCTGGCAAACTGTTGCAAGAGAGAGTAAGAAGAGGCCAAGGCCACACTGGTGGTCGTGGGCGGATTCAAACCATGCTGGGTGGGACTCAGAGCCCAGGGTCCTTCCCCTCATCATGGTGCCTCTTTGGGAAACATCATCTTTTACTCCTTAAGAGTCAATTTTGGGTCCCTAAAATCTCCTCTGAATGCTCCTAATAGGGGGAGATGAACAGAAATCCTTCAAGTACTTTTATCAGCGTGAATCTTGCCTTCTCTCAGATTACCAGAAAAACAGCAGGCAGTGTGTGAATGTGATGGGCCACCTTTCCATTTTAGCTGTTATTTTCGATACTTCAGAGAAGCGATCATTGTCATGTAATTGTATTTCATTTGGAAATATACAAATTAAAACAAGGTTAATGCCAATCCTCTTGACCCCCATGAGAGTTTGGTCATTAAAACTGTGAAAGAGGAAATGAAGGTGGATGTGGTATTTCCTTCATGACCTGTTTCCACCGCCCGTCCCAGCCTGCAGTCTCCGCATCCACCTGGGTTTCTGATGTGAGCAGAGGCAAAGGAAGGAGAAGCCCTCTCTTTCTTTCTCAATTAACTCTTGAGTTTCTTATTAAAGGAGATAATGCAGGTAATGTAGTTAGCACTGTGCCTGGCCTATAATAGGTGCTCAGTAAATGGTATTGGTGATGATGATGATGATGTTGATGTTGATGATGGTGGTGGTAGTGGTGATGATGATGGTGGTGGTGGTCATGGTGATGATGATGGTGATGGTGGTGGTGGTCATGGTGATGATGATGGTGGTGGTGGTCATGGTGATGATGGTGATGGTGGTGGTGGTGGTCATGATGATGATGATGGTGTTGGAAAAGGTGGTCCCTTGCATGGAACCTTTCAACCTCCACTAGGCTGCAGAAGCGTGAGCCTTGGGCTTGGAACGCTTCCTTACCAAGAGACAAAGAGTCCACACAGCTTGTGCATGATTGTAAAAACCTCCCAACTAGTTTCCCAGCTCCTACCTTGACCTCCTACAGGCTGTTTTAACACAGCAGTCAAATGATCCTTTTAAAATGGAGCTCAGACACTGTTTCTCTTCAACCCCCAATCCCCAGAGGGTTGTCATCTCCCCCAAAGAAAAAGCCCGAGGCCCTTAGAATGGCCTATGGAGCTGTCCACGATCTGTTGTTTCCTCGCCCTCCATCCTCAACCCTTCAATCCCACCCAGCTCCTGCCGTTTTTCATTCACTTATTCCCCTGGCCTCGTTGGCCTCCTCGCTGTTCCTCAAACAGATCAAACATGCTCCTACCCCAGGGCCTTTGCACTGGCTGTTACATCTGCTCAGTGTGCTCTTCCTCCAGCTCTCTGGATGTCTCATTCCCTCATGGTTTCACACTTTTGCTCAGTTATCACCTTGCCACCAGGGCCTTCCCTAACAACACTGTATCAAGTTGCAATACCTTCCCATAGATGTTTCCTGGCCACCTCTCCTGCTCGAATTTTCTCCATAGTGCTTATTCCAGTCCAATATACTTTATAAGTGAATTTTCATGTTGTTTTATATTGTTTCCCAGTACAACATACAACGTCTCACTATAATAAACATTCCATGGTGACAGGTGTTTTGTCTCTTCGTTATTGTATCCCCAGCACCTAAAGGAGCGCCTGGAACATGGCTGCCATCAGTAATTATCCACTGAATAAATGGATGGATTTAATCCTTACAGCGGCCCAGTGAGGTGGATACTATTGTTATCTCTAGTTTTCAGATGAGGCCCAGAGAGGTTAAGCAACTTGCCCCAAGCCACACCATCAGTAAGAGGAAGAATTAGTACCTGAACCATGGATGTTTCTTGTTCTAGGACCTTCATTTTAAATTACTGTTATGGGCTGAATTGTGTCCCCTCCAAAATTCATGTATTGAAATCCTAACCTCCAATACCTCAGAATGTGACTGCATTTGGAAATGGGGCCTTTAAGATTAAGTGGGGTCATGTGGGTGAGTCCTAACCCAATCTTATAAGAAGAGATTAAGGCACAGACACACGCAGAAGGAAGGCCACGTGAGGTCACAGTGAGAAGAGGGCCATCCACAAGCCAATGAGAGAGGCTGCAGAAGAAACCAACTCTGTTGACATCTTGATCTTGGACTTCCTACTTCTAGAATTGTGAGACAACACATTTCTGTTGTTTAAGCTGCCTGGTTTGTAGGACTTTGTTATGGCGGCCCAAGCAAACTAATACACTCATTATAGAAGTTGAGTATACAAGGCAGGGTCTGATCTGGGCCTGCCTACCTCTTAGCCCCTCTGCCAATACTCACTGCTCCCCCATGATGCCACCAGCCACCTGGACTACTTGCCATTTTCAAAATATATCCCACTTTCTTATGCATTTTGGTCTTAGGAAATGCTATTACTACCTGGAATGTCCCTAACCAGCACCCCCTGCCCTCACAAAGACGTCTACGTCCTAATCCCCAGAACCTGTGAATGTTACCTATAGGACAGAAGAGATGTTGCAGGTGTGATTAAGTTAGGATCTTGAGATGGGGAGATTATTCTGGATTACCCTACCCAATCCAGATGGGCCCAGTGGAATCGCAGGGTCCTTATAAAAGAGAGGCAGGAGTTCAGAGAGTTCAGAGAGGAGAGAAGGTGCTACCCTGTTGGCTTTGAAGATTGAGGAAGGGGCCACAAGCCAAGGCACGTGGGCGGCCTCTAGGTGGGAAAAGACCAGAAAACATATGCCCCCAGAGCAGAAGGAACCAGCCCTGCAGATACCTTGACTCTGTCCCAGTGAAAGTGGTTTCAGACTTCTGGACCCCAGAACCATGGAGAATAAATGTATGTTATTCTAAACCACCAGGTTAGTGGTGGTTGGTAACGGCAGCCACAGGACACTGACACAGCCCCTGCCCCACCCCACCTTGCCCCCAAGAACTACTTCCTATTAACTCCTCAAGATCCAGACTCTGCATGTGTTCCTTTTTATGCCTCCCTGACCCTCTTTAACGGAGGTGACCGCTCCTTGCCTTGTAACCACATTGTGTCTACTTAACATTCACGTTACATGCGTAACAGGAGGTTAACACAGAAGCTTCATTTGGACTCAGAACCAAGACACAACAGAGGTGGAAATTCCCTAGGCAGCTAGCTGCCAGGTCACTGCCTGCGCGAGGAAGGCCAACAAGCGTTGGTTCACGGCTGTTGAGCCCCTTCACCCACTGTGAGGTTAGAAATGGGTGAGACAGGAGAGAAGGAGGGTGGAGCTGAGTGGCGGTGGGTGGGGGGGCGCTGCTGCAGAGCAGTGAACCGAGGAGCGGGGAGAGGCCCTCCACGTACATACCCCATCTCCTAACCCCCCGAGTGTGTGAATGCTACTTTATGCGGCAAAAAGGATGATTAAGTTAAGGGTCTTGAGACGAGGCGCTTATCCTGGATTATCGCTGTGGGTTCTACATGCAATCACACGCACCCTTTATAAGAGAAGGGTGGAAGGATTTGGGGGCAGACACAGAGAAGGAGGCAACATGAAGATGGGGCAGAGATTGGAGTGATGCGGCTACAAGCCAAGGAATGCTGGCAGCCACCAGGAGCTAGGCGAGAGGCGTGGACAGATTCTCCCCTGAGCCTCTAGAGGAGCTCAGCTCTCCTGACACCTTGGTTCTGGACATCTGGCCTCCAGACTGTGAGAGACTAGCTTTCTGTTGTTAAAGCCATCAGTTTGTGGCACTTTGGTCCAGCAGCCATGGGACACTAATAACCCGGACAGAGAATCATGCTCTCACCATCTTAGCGGCTGCAAGGAACAACTAAGTGACAGGTTCCCCTGCCCGGTCCCAGGATTGCTCCATCCCAGCCAGGAGGAAGATGGCTGCTGGGGGAACCACAGGGAAGCCTAGAAGCCCGGCGGGTGTCACTGACTCCAGGGCTGCAGAACCAGAGTTTTCAAAACTTTCCACACTTTGGCTGCAAATCCAGGCTTCTGCCCTGAAACCTTGGAGGGCTCAAATTCACTCTCAGAACAGCGTTTGCTTGGGATTGCTTCCGAGGAACCATCCTTTCCAGGGAGGACTTGGCAGACAGTCGTACAGAGCACTGTCATAATTCCAAATTAACATTGCAGGAGATAAGCTCACTAATTAACTCTGCCTTAGGCTGTGGAAAAGAGATAAAGAGGAAAGCTAAGTGTTTGGAAAAACAGGAGAGAGTATGGCAGGAAAGGTGACGTCAGAGTCAGGTAGACGTGGGTTCAAATCCTACACCGCCTATGCCCGCGTGACGTGGACAAGGCGGGCTCCAGGAGCCCAGGTATGTCTGTCAGGAATAGGGTGTTTCCTTGGCAGGATGCCCTGAGGATCAGGATGAATGTGGTACCTAGCTCTGAACAGGTGCTCCCCTTAAGGAAGATGATATTAGTTTTAAAAGCTCCCCTTGGTCTTCTTGAATAAGCAGAATGCCCACTGTAAGCTTGGCGAGCAGCTTGCCAGCCATCTGTCTGGTATTAATGATGATGGGAATGAGGATGGTTAGATGATGGAAATCTGTCATTTCCAAAGCCCATTGGCCCCACATCAACAGCTCTCTGGGGATAAGGAAATATTTTCCTGCCAACCTCTTGGCTAGTTTCCTAGGGCTGTTCTAACAAATCACTGCAAACTTGGTGACTAAAAACAACAGACATTTATTTCTCCTCTTCTGGAGGCTAGAAGTCTGAAATCGAGGTGTTGGCAGGGTTGGTTTTCTCTGGAGGCTGTGAGGGAGGAAGCGTCCATGCCTTTCTCTTAACTTCTGGTGTAACTGACACTCCTTGGTGCTCCTTGGCCTGTAGCCACATCACTCCAATCTCTGCTTCCATCTTCCTATCGCCCTCTGTGTGTCTCTCTGTGTTCTCTCCTCGTCTTATAAGGCCACTAGACATTGGATTTAAGGCCCACCCTGAGTCCAGGATGATTTTATCTTGAGATCCTTAACTAATAACATCTGCAAAGACCTTATTTCTAAACAAGGACACATTCTGAGGTTCCGAATGGACATGAATCTTCGGGGGGGGGGTCAATATTCACCGAACTACAGTAGAAAAGAGCACAAACATTGCCGCCCACTGACGTCAGGAGCATCTGCACGTATGACCTATAAGAGTCATAACCTCTTGGAGGCTCAGCCTCCTCATGGTCAAAATGGGAATAAGATGCTCTGCCCCTTAGGGCTGGTGTGAGAGTTGGGTGAGATCACTTGAGTGAAATACTCAGCACAGAAGCTAAAATGCTGGCTAAATACTCGATTGTTCACACTGTCATCATGGTCATATGACTTTTCCCATTGCCCTGGGGGTCTGTGCAGGAGAAGTGAGGGGCCAGTGGTCAGTCTGGCCAGCCACCTGGGTGTGGGTCTTTGGGCAGCCCTGGAGTTGGTCACTAAGCCTGAAAGCTTCCACAAGCAGGGAATGGTTTGGGCTGGACTGGCTGCTCAGTAATCTTCTAGAAAATGTGTTAAAATGCCAGTCCTGTTGCCTACCCAGCGGCCTGGACAGGGGATGGGGAGGAACATTTGACCATAGCAGGGGGTTCTGAAACACAGCCACCCAGCTGGAGAGCCCCTAATCTGGCTCAGCCCCACATTTCACTGATGGGGAAACTGAGACCCAGAGGAACAAGAACTTGCCAAAATCGATGCAGATTTTGACAAGGTTGTAGTGAGATCCCAGGAGCATCCACTGAGCATCTTTCTTGAGTCCCGCAACTTCCCTGGGGTTTCCCTGGGGCTCTGGGGCGGTAGAGTACGGTATCTCCTTGACCTGGCCAGAAATTAGGCTCGGACAAGTGACTGATGAAGGGCACATGGTCGGCTCAAGGTCAAGTCACCAAAAGACAAACATGTAAAATCCATTCGTGAATAAGAATACGTGAACAAGAGAAACCTCATCTACAGATGTGCAGGTATCCCTTGCTCTCTGCACCTTTGCTATCCGAACTCCTGTTTTCCAAACACAGGAATCAAATAAATTAAGATAAATGTGCTGACACATCTCTTGCTATCCAAACCCTGTTACTTGTTGTGTGTATGAGTCTTTGGAATAAAATGGATTTGAAGAGGGAGGAAGATATATATTCTTACTGTGGATACAAACATATTTTATGTGGCTCAACTGTGCCTTCTCTTGCCCAGTAGCGTTCAGCTACAACAACAGGGAACTAAATTTAAAAAAAGGGAAAAATTTTCCAAATTCACTTATGCAGCCAAATGAAGAACAACACAGAAATCGATGAAAGGTGTTAAAATTGCTGTGTTCCATACAAAATTCCCTACATTCTTGAGAGATAGTTTAAAAAATATGATAACATCATTAAAAAAAGATAAATTCAGCAAATTGTTTTTCTCTATGATATGGCTTTCAGCAATTTAACCATTCAGTGAGTTGACTTGTGATGAATTAACTTTCAGTAAATTGCTTCTTACATAGCCAGTAATAGGTGGAGGGGTGGACGCGCGTGTCATATGCTGAGACCTTAAAAATAATTAGGGTCTTTGACATTTCCCTGTAGCCTGCCATCACCACTGCAATTTGTCTTTTCAAATTATCCCAGTGGAGTGTGTCATACATTTCCAGCGGAGACCCTGACCTCTGACTGTTGCTTAAAGTAAGCTCCCCAAAGGCAGGGACTGTGTGTGTGTATGTGTGGTTCACCACTGTATCTCCAGGATTTGAAGGATGGCTTTTCCACAGTTTGCACTCAATAATTACTCATGAAACGGGTAAATGAATGAATGACTTATATTTCTTCCTAAAATGAGAGTCCATAATTGTCATCCCTTTCCTATTCTATGGTTACAACTTCTGGGGAGATTGCAGAATGGCCCCAGTACTTTGTAGACTGTCCCAGGAGAGGTAAAGGCTTTTTCTCCACCCCTTGGTTCTGGGCTGGATTTGTGACTTATTTTGGCCAAGAGAATGCAGCAGAAGTGAGGTCAAGCCTGGATCTTGGGAGGTTTTGCACGTTTCTTCTCTTGCAATTTTGCTACCATCATGTAAATGAGCTGGACTAGCCTCCTGGGTGGTGACAGACATCAAGTGACCCCTCTTGATTACAAACAGTGGTTGAGGCCACCTCAGACTAACTGGAATCCAGCCAATCTGCCAGCCAAAGGCAGACATGCGTGGATATCAGAAAAGCCTGGGCCAGTGTAGCAAACTATCATGGCAACCCATGGACCTGGGAGCAACAATAGCTGGTTATTGTTTAATGCACTAGGTTTTGGGATTATTCGTTATACAGTGATAGCTCACTGATACAAATTCCTTAATGACCCCTAAATTCACTTCTACTAAGCCTCTCCCATCTTCCATATTTTACTTCCAATTAGTCCCCACACTATAGACTTTTTAAACACCAGTCTGATAATGTCACATTTTAGCCTGAAGATCTTCAGTGGTTGCCTACTTCAAGGAGGACAAAATGTAGTATTTCAGCCTGCGAGGGCAATGACAATCTGACATTGCTTTCCTTGTGTCTGGACCTTCCCTGCAGCACCACCACTCCGCTCAACTCTCTCCTCCTGGACACTCTGTATCCTTTGAGTCCATCAGCACACCCTGCTCTCTGACTTCTGTCCTCTGCCCAGAAGTTCTTCCTTTTCTTTTCAGCCAGCCAACTGCAGGGCCATTGCTAGCTCAAACGACACTGTTGTAAACCAGAAAATGTGGCCCTTCCTCAAAAAAAAAAAAAAAATTCATAAATTAGTATGTTTCTGGATGACCTGAACAATCACACACTGTGGCCCAGCTCAGCTTAGTCGGGGAAGCTCTCCAGACACCTGGCAGGCAACAACTCTGTCTGGTGCCCGTGCATGTCACACTGTCTGCTCACCCCACCCAGGAGGCCAGGGCCCACCGATGCTCCCCCCCTCCCCACCTCCCTGAAGTCGGGCATCCAGGCCAGATTTGGAATCTGGCAAGGGATAGGAGTCAGGCCTCTGAGAGTGGGTAAGAAAGGAGCCTCGGGGGACATCTGCAGAGAGGGGTACACACACGTGTGTTTATGTATGTATATGTGTGAACCAGTGTGTGGGCATGCTTTCCCGAGTATGTGTATGACTGTGTTTGCCTGTGGGCTGATGTCAGAGACAGCATATATTCTCCGTCTAACATGGGGATGATGCATCTTTAGACATGGCACTGCGGGAGTGCACAATCTGAAAACCCATGCTTGATAACTCTGCTCGCTTCAGCTCAACATTCAGAAAGCAGTTTAACTTTACCCCCGCCAGGTAACCTGACCCCCCACTTGTCCAGGTAACTATCTCCTTGTGCTTACACAGTGCCCGGGTCCTGCATTATCTTGGTAGTCTACTGTAGAGCTTAAGAACTCAGGCTCTGGAGTCACACTAACCTGAACTGGAATCCTGGCTCCCCTGCTCATTAGTTGTGTGACTTTTGGTAAAGCACTTAACCTCTCTGAGCCTCAACTGTCAATCCAGTCCCCTTCCCCAATGATAGTCAGTTACTTCCTCTTCTTTTTCTTTACTTGGAAACTGCCTCTAACCTGGGCTCCAAGCTCCTGGTTGGGACGTTTCTCATTCCTCTTCACGCTCCTAGGGATGAAGGTACAGCTTGGATTGACTTTAACAAATCCATATGTTTACCTACATCATGCATTCTCAACTGGGATGAAAATTAGTTCTTGGGGCGGAGGGGTGGCAAAAAAATGTTAAACATCACAATGGTTTGTGGAGCTGCCAACCTCAGTCTTACCTGGCACAATCTTATTTCTTAGTATTTAATTTCTCTTACTAGGGAGAAATTAAGATTAATTAAAATTAGTCTCCCCCATGCCTGTTCAGGCTTGAGGGGATGGTGGCACCTCCCTCTGTCCCTATTTCTCAGGTGTCTCCATCTTTTCTATTGAACCCTTTGACCCTGCTTCACCCTTGGAAATAGGCCACTTGTGCAATTCCCTTTAAAATACCAGCTGTCAGTACCTTCGTGCTGGGCCTTGACCTAATTTCAAGTTTATACAATAGTTGAGAGTTTACAGGGTAATTTTAGAAAGGTCGTCTCATAAGTGCTCTCCTCAGATCCCATGTGGTAATGGTGCAGTGGTTGGGTCTCCTGCTCTGGATGAAAACTGCTAAGAATTCATACCAGCAATGGGGCGAATTCTCACCTTCTGTATAAATTCCTTTTACAGATACAGATGTGTCCTGAGCAATGACTGCCAATTTTTTTTTTTTTTTAAGCCTGGATTTGTGAGACATTCCCATTTATTGTCATTAAACAGTTTTTCAAAAATTAAGACCATATACTGATTTGCTGTCAGGCTAAATCTCTTGATTTATAGCTTTAATCATTTTAATATATATATACTGATGTTTTCCACCCAATCATTTCTGCTTGCTCAAGAAAGTTAGCAATTGATTTACTCATTACTCTGCTTTGCACATAGTTTCCTAACTTCTTCGGGGAAATGAATCATCTGATTTGACCCCCACCTAAACTCTGAGCTACTTAATGCAGTTGAGTGGAGGCCAAGGTCATGGGTAGAGGCCAAGGTCATGGGTAGAGTTATTATCTCATCTATTCATTCATTCATTCATTCATTCAACAAACAGACATGTCTGGGCACCTATACCTGCCAGGCACTGTACTAGGCTCATGGCTTGGGGAACATCTATTCCAAGCTGGAGCCTTGTTGTCTGCTGACCGAGCTCCCTCCTGGGGCAGCATCCCCTGAGGGACGGAACTGTCCCCGCCGGGCCTGGTGTAGCACCTGCCCCATGGCATGGGGTTCAGAGGCAGACATAGCTGGGGCTGACTCTGGACTCCACCCACCCCTGCCAGCAGTGAGATAATGGATCCAACCTTGCAGACTTGAGAGAGTTAAAAGGGATAATGTCCAGGCAACATTTGCACAAATATTGGTTGTTTGACATCCCCTGGTTCCCTCTCCTTTCTTCCCTCTTCTGCCCTCTGGTAAATCCGCTGAACAACGATCATCCATTTCCAGGTCTGTCTCTCGTGGGCTCCTCCAGGGCAGGAGCGGGATGTTTTCCATCTCCTTCTCCCTAGACAGGGTGGGTGCGGGGCTGGCATTCAGTTCATGTCGAGCAAGTGTGTGGTTTGGACTCTATTTCCTTTGGCTCTTCTCCCATCTAGTCCCCCCGCCCTGGGGCTGGATGGGCTCTGGGCTGCTTGGTCTGCGGGGCTCGGCCTCTCCCCTTTCTGGGTCTCACCGAGCTCCCATCAGAGTGGACCCTCAAAGTTCAGTTCTGAGAGCCTGGCTGGCACTCCCCACAGTGTCTGTGGGAGGGTCCCCCTGGGGTGGGGGGCAACCTTGGCCAGCGGCTGAGCACGTGGCGCTCCAGCCCCTCCCCCACCCTCAGGGGACGCCCGTGGCCGGTGCCTCAAGGGCTCCACAGTGTCAAGGCCACAGAGGGTAAAATGCTCGAGGTGGACATCTAACTATTGTGAATGAAGAAGGTTGCCTGCCATACCAGCAAACAAAGGATGTTGCAACCATCGAGCCGCTGCAGCTGCCCCCGACAGTGAGCCCTGAGGAAACTCAGGATGGAGACAAACAGGCTGTCCACTGCCAAGCCCTCAGCCAATGCAGCCAGCCCCACACGGTGCACCCTGAGGGGACTCAGGATGGGGAAGTACAGGATACTGTCTCTAGGGAGCTAAGGTGCAGATCGAAGGAAAGATTTCAATGAGCCCAGACTCTTGCATCTTCCCATACATAGAAAAGCACTAAATTCCTTAACATCCTTGAGATGTCTGGTTTTCTTTAATGAACAGTCATCTTGTGATGTTCCAACTACCTGGTCTTTGTCGCAAAACCCCTGTATATCCTGGCTCCCCCTTGCCTCTTCCGAGCAGTCCCTTAGAGCTAGCTGAGATGCTGTGTCCCGGGCTTAAGTCCTCAGCTTTGTCTGCCGAATAAAACATAATTCTCAACTTATAGGTTGTGCATTTTTTTTCAGTCGACAGACAGATCGATGTCCTGGATGGGATATTTGAGGGCCTTCCCTTGACTTCCAGGACTCAGGCCCACGGGAGCATGGGCTACAAAACCATGCCAGGCAGGGTTCTTGGTGGGGAGAGTGGGCTCTGGAGTGTTACTGCCTCAGTCTGAATCTCAGATCTGCCACACTCGCTGTGTGACCTTGGGCAAGTCATTTGTACGCGATGCGTCTCCTCCTCTGTGGTGGCAGGGAAGCTGTCTGTCTCGTTCACTCTTTACCTCCAACCCTGGCCCAGAGCCTGCACTGTGGTATAATAAGAAATATATATTTGGTCTTTTCCCCTGGTTCCCGGCACAGAGCTCAGTTCCTGGTACAGGACATGGAGATCTTAAAACCCTTGGAATTTCCTGAGTGACAGGAGTATCTTGTTTTTCCTAATGAGCCCCTTTCCAACACACCTGAGTTTATGCCAACAAGGTGACTCACATGGGCCCTTAGATGGTTTCAGGGAGAAGCTGGCCTTGCTTACACAGTTGGAACTCAACCCCCCAATGCCCAGGGAGGGGTGAAGGGCTGGAGGTTTGCCAATGATTGACTCGACCATGCCTACGTAATGAAAGCTCTACAGAAACTCCTAAACAATGGGGTGGGGAGTTTGCAGGTTGGTGAACTCATGGAGGGGCTGGGAAGGGGGTGCACTCGACAGGGCACGGAAGCTCCACACCCACTCCCCCATACCTTGCCCTGTGCATCTCTTCAGAGTAAGCTGTAGTCATGAGTAGAGCATGTCTGTGAGTTCTGGGGGTCGTTCTAACAAGTATTGAACTTCAGGGGATGGGTCTTGGGAACCCCTGTACTGTAGTCGCTGGGCAGAAATGCAGTCACCTGGGGACCCCAATTGCAGCTGGTGCCTGAAATGGGGGAAGGCTTGTGGGACTGAACCCTTAATTTGTGGGGTGTGTACTCCCTCTGGGTAGGGAGTGTCAGAACTGAATTGAATTGTTGGACACCCAGCTGGTGTTAGAGAATTGGAGGATGGGTGTGGGGAAAATGACACATTTGGTGTCAGAAGTGGTGTTGGAAAACACAGTAGGGTCTCCATGCGTGAGTGCTGAATGAATGCATGAGAAATACAATCATACGTTGAGTGCTGACCAGTTGCCAGGCTCTGTGTTTGGTGCCTGGAATACAGAAGTGATGGAAACAAGTTCTCTGCTTTTGAAACATTCCCAGATATTAGAGGAAACTGAGCAGCCTCGGCCATTGTAATATGGGGTGGAGAGGGTGAAACCAGCAGCAAATCTGGGGGCTGAAAGAGCACAGAGGAGGGGCTGTCTAGTTCTAAGAAAGGTTCAAGGGACAGTGTGAGCTGACTTTTTAAAGATGAGAAGCCATTCCTCAAATGGATGGGGCCAACTACAAATTGGCACCTGCCATCTACCTCTACAAGGATCAAATCATGAGCCGCTGCAGCCGCTGACCTTCAACACCCCCTGAAAGGAGTTCAGGGTAGAGATCAGGAATGAGGCCCTCTGTGCTCTGGGAAGAACTGGCAGAACAGGTCTTCAGATAGTTAGGTATTTTCAGGTGAAGAATTTATGAGCCCAATTCTTGCATCTCCTCGTATCTAGAAAAGCACTAAAACTTTTCACGGTGACGTCTGCTCCTCGTGACTAGCAGCAACCTTCTGCAAAAATGTGTGCTGATTGCATGTACTCCCCCTTCACCAAAATCGCATATATACTGACCTTCCCCCAACGTCTTCGGAGTGGTCTCTCAGAGCTATCTAAAATGCTGTCTCCCGGGCTATAGTCCTCATTTTGCCCCAAATAAAACTTAACTCACAACTCTCACGTGCATTTTTTTTTTAGTTGACAATGTGTAAGGGTGGAGTTCTAGGTGGGGGGACAGATTTGTAAAATCATGTAAGCAGGGGTGACAGTGGGGCAGCTGCATGCAGCTCCACGTGGCTGTAAAGCAGGGACAGTGGGGTGGGGTAGGGGGAGAGGGGTGGGCAGGGCAGAGATCCTGATGGTCCCTGCAAAGGTTACTACACGTGGGCACTCTTTCCAGATTACATCAGTGTGATAGATAGAGGTGTCCCCTTTTCAAGCCAAGCATGTGCTCCCTGGGCACTTGGCATCTCTCCCATCAGGACTGCTCCAGCCTTTGGAAGGCTCAGATCCTAATGTGCTCCTTCGTCAAAGCAGTGATCAAACTCCATCTTGTTGTGTAGACCAGGGTGTATCCGTCCTCCCCATCGGCTCATAAACTGCCCTTAGAGGGCTGAACTTAGTGCCAGGCAGAGAGTCAGTGGGTAATAAGATTTTTCAAACTGTAATTTACATGCTCTGGGGATGATCTCCTTTCCCTCAGAGATAAAGCTCTTTTATCCTGTGCCTCATTTATTAGGTTTCTCTGCCACTGCCTTGGCGTCACGTGCACACATAAAATATTTAGCAGGAAACTGCCTTTCTTGTTTTCTTTCTTTCTCTTCACCTAATTTCAACTCCCTGTCAAGTCTCCTTCAATGGATCTGCTAACCACAGAAGCTGCCTCAGGCAAACTTACAGCTTCTCTCCTGGGAAGAATATTCTTTTCATTTAATCATGGAGGGGTGGCCTCCCTGGGGAGGCCCTTGGCCGTTTATCTCTTATCGGCTCCAAGCCACGCTTTCCCAAGGTGGCTCCCCCTGGAATCTGTTCCTTCATGTACACTTCGGAGGATGCAAGATGATCTCACAATCCCAATGGCAGTTCCCCTTGGACAGGTAATTTCCCCAGGGGCTTAAGCTGTGTGCTGTCAATGTGAATCCAAGTGAAGTTTCTAAGCCCTGGTCAGTCTCGGGGTACAGTAGCTGGAGTGGGTGAGGCCCAGCGGCTCGGTGAACATGGGGGGTTTGGGGAGCACAGGGTAGGGACCAGCAGCTGATCTGAGATCAGGGGGGCAGATGGACCTTCCTTAGGGAGCCTCCCTGACACTGATGGAGAGCTCAGAATCTAAAATGCTGGAAACTCAGCATGCAATATGGTCGCAATCACAAAAAAGCAGTGTTTGCAAACACTGCAAGGGGAACCAACATCATCGCAAGAAGGGAGAGGGTTTGGGAAAAAGCACAGAAGCCAAAGCTTTGTGATTTGGGTCAGGTAAGCACTTCAGGCAGGTTTGTGGATGAGTTCAATTTAGTATCTTTGTGTAAGAGGACAGAGAAGAAGGCCAACCCGTCCACTGAGAGACCATGTCAGCACTCACTGTTCTTCCTGGGAGAAGAGCTGTTATCGGAAAAAACCCGAAAAGTGCTCACATCCCACCCTGAAATGTGGAGCTTTCCCTCAGCGGCCTGCATTCAGCACAGGGCCCCCGTCCATGGGGTCCCTGCCGGCTGGCATTGCCCAGGCCCACTGCCCTCGTCTGGTCCTCACTTCCTGCCGCCTGTGTTTCCCACCCGGCCCCTGGCTTGCAGCTTCGCCTCTGATTTTTTTCCATCCATCCGCCTCCCAGATCCACTCTTCTCACTGCAAATCTTAAAAATCACCCCAATGGACCTCTCCGGAGCTCAGGATAAAATGGCAAATCTTAACGCACCGCCCTGGCTTCCCTGGACCTGCTTCCAGCACATCTCTGACTTGTCCTGTGCTGTACACCCCGCTCCAACGCACCCCCCCACCCCGCCCCACGCTGGGACAGCGGTTCTTGCCTGGCTCTACCCCGGAGATCCAACTGAGCCAGCGTCAGGTGAGGCCTGAATCAGCGTTCACTGTAGTTCTCAAGCCACCCAGGTGATTGTAATGCTTTCAGACGAGGTTGGAAAAGGCGTCTCTAGCCCAGGGATTTCCAAGTTTGGCCTAGGTCCCACCTCCAGATTAGGGTTTGGTTGGCTGTGGATGCAGCCTGGCCATCAGGACTTTTAGAAGCTTGCCAGGTGATTTAGCAATGTTTGAGGACCACTGCTCTGGCCCTGCTGGGTTATTTGTTGTTCCTTTGCCATTAACTTCCTTTTACATTCTGGCATTTTCGCTGGCTTTTCCTGCTGTATGGAAATTAGTCTTTCCCTCCCTCATAAGCTACCTCATTCTCCCTTCTTCCAAATCTCAGAATTGAGGGACTCTAGAGGGAACAGCGAACTTTTTCTGAAAAAGGTCAGATAGGAAATATATTAGGCTTTTTAGGCCACTGCATGTGGTCTCTGTCACGCATTCTTCTTGTTTTCCTTTTAAAATGTAAAAGCCATTCTTTGCTTGTGGGTCATACAAAACAGGCCATGGGCCAGATTTGGCTCACAGGCCATAGCTCCCTGACCCTGGACCACAGCATTGTTTGTTTTGTAAGGTAGTGAGTTCCCCATCAATGGAAGCAATCAACTCATGGTTGGAGGACTTCCTGGCAGGGAAACTATAGATAAGACTTGAACTTCCAATGAATAACTGGACTGAAAACCTTTCTGTTCTTTCATGAACTTGGGATGCTTTAGTTCTAATTCATCCCAGCTCCTGGACACAGCTCCTCATCTGCCAAAAGATCTCTGAGGTCCCCTGCCAGCTCTGAAATCATCCCAATTCTCTGTTCTGCCTCAGTTCATTGTAAAGCTCTGTGTGTGTCAGCATGGCCTTTGTTTCAACACGAAGAGCTGTGATTTAGGTATCTGAGTTCAAGAGACAAAGAAGAAAGACTGCTCCTGACCTCTGTGTACAGATGATATTTGAAGCAAGAACAGCTGGAAACCATGAAAATCAAAATGCTCTGATTTCATCTTCAGCCACAGACATCTGACAACTAGATACGAATGGCAAAATTATACCTTTCTGTGTAGACACAAACAGGACTGATTCACAATGATCCAGAGTAGACCCATCCTAAGAAGATAAAAACAGAAGCTTCCCCTCTTATCCCAAATTCTTTGTGTCAGTCTTGCAAGTCAATCTCAAAATGGGCCTAACTCCACGTACCTTTTAGCAAACAGCCAATGAGTACTGACCACATGCATAGATCAGAGTTAAGACTGCAGGTCCTAGAACAAGATGGTGTAGATTCCAATCTAGCACTTGTCTCTTAGCTGTGTGACTTGGGGAAAATGACTTAATTAATATGATCTTTGGCTTTTTTTCATCTATAAAATGGGAATAAAATTAGTTGGGGAAGGAAAGGTTTTGCAGCTTACCTGTAATTCATCTTCTATCAACTGGGCTAGGAAGAGAGGAAAGAAAGAAAAAGAAATGACCTGGTCTATTCTGTTTGTAAACTTGCTAAGCCAACCTCATAATGGTATTTTCTAGCAGAAAGATAAGAGAGTCCTTATGTACAAAATGCTTTTAGGAGGCTACACCTGGTCTATTTAGAATGGAATGTATAGCTATGGGTATAGAACACTGGAAGATGTCAGTGTCAGCTGTGTAATTATCAAAGTATAAAATGAAGATGCTTCATGAATAAAATAGCTCCTGTATGTAAGTGTTGCCCTGCATGTTTTATTCAGAGACCTCACAAGTTTAATCTGGGCCAGAGTGCACTCTAACATGCAAGGAAGAATCTGGGGAGCTGTGCTGATGGCTTCAGACTTCACCTGGGTCTTACGATGACCTGAGAATTATTAGTAAAGTTTGATTCTGAGTAAAATCTCTGATTGTTGTGATTTTCTTTTGACAGTCTGACTCTGTGTTATCTTATATTCTCAGCGTATGTTTATGAGAAAGCATTAGAACAGGGTCTGGAGCATAGTAAGTGCTCAATAAATGTTATTATTATCAGAGAACTGGTGTGAGGACTAGAGCAGGGGACAGAGGGAATGTGCTGGAAAAGCTCAGAGCAGTGCATGGCTGTGAATTCTTATTCTTTGCAATGGAGTAGAGAGAGCACAGGTTTTTAAAGACCTGGTTCAAATCTTGACTCCAGCACTTACCAGCTGGTTCATGTTAGGGGACATTGTAACCTCTCTGGGTTTCAGTTTCGTCATTTGTAAATGGGAGCAATTAATCCTAATATCAAGACTACTGTGCAGAGCAGGGATGACGTGTGTTCAGACATCCAGCGTGATCAAGAGAGGTTAACGCCCGAACGCCTTTATGAGGGAGGCCAGGACTGGGCCAGGAGCACGATGGGGCCAGGGAAGACCTAAGCCACTGCCTCTGGGTTTAACCAAATCACTTTTGGGGTGCTCTCCCTTGTCTCCCTCTTAGAAGGGTTCTCAGGAGAAGATAATGAACCACACACAAGGCCCTTTCACGGAGCTTATTTTCTAGCTGGGGGGGAGACACATTAAGCCAGGCATCAGCAGACTACAGCCCACAGGCCACATCCAGCCCACCACCTGCTCCTGTGAATAAAGTTTTCTTGGAACACAGCCATGTCAGCCTTCATTTACTCACTGTCTGTGGCTGTGTTTACACTACCATTGCAGAACTGCAGAGTGGCCACGGAAGCTGTGTGGCCTGTAAAATCTTTACTGTCTTGCCCTTAGCACAAAAAGATTGCCAATCCCTGTATTAAACAGATGAGGATACAGTACGGAGATGAGCCAGTGAAAGATGCTGTGAAGGAAGTAAACCAGGATGATGTGATCAAGAGTATGCATGTGTATGTGTGTCACTATAGCATGTGTGTGCACATGTGTATGTGTGTGCATGTGTGTATGTGTATCCTTGTGTGTATTGTATGTGTGTATGTGTTTTTGTATACTTGTATGTGTATGTGTTTGTGTATACATGTGTGGGCACGTGTGTGTGTACGTGTGTGTGTGTATACATGTGAGTGTGTACGTGTTTGTGCATGTATACTAGGTGGTCAGGACAGGCCTCACTGGGCAGGTGACATCCCCGGTAAGATGGCCACACCAGCCTATGAGCTCCGTGAGAGCAGAGACTGTCCCCCTGGGCTTCCTCCCCAGTGTCCCCAGGCCTTGCACAGGGCCGCTGGCCACCCACCTCCAGGGGTACCGACGTGACTGCTGCCCGTGGAGCTGGTGGTGCGGAGACCCCGTGGGACTGAGCACATTCCCTCCTTGAATCTCCTTTAACTGCAACGTGGGCTCCTTGTTTGTCCTCCTGTCATTAGCTGCCCCCCCGGAAGGTGCCTTCTTCCTCTGGCCATCTCATCATCACAGCACAGTGTGTGTATGTGTGTGTGCGTGCACGTGTATGCGTGTGCACACAGGTGTGCGTGCCTGACGCCCTCCCTCAGTCATTCCACGGCCCTCTCCACCATCTCATTACAACCTTCTGTTGTCGTGGCTGGGGACAAATGTGACAGGCTTCGGAACATGACGGCCCATGAAAATCAGCAGTGCAGAGGGAGAGAGAGAAATTTGGGTCCATTTGTTCTGATAGAAACTTGGTGTTTTCATCAACACAAAAACCAAAACAAATGAGAACCACAGCAGTGCTTCCTGGAGAGATCTGTACAGTCCTCAGACCTGCCCCGCACCATCTTCCCAGCCCCAGCGCAGCCTCTGACTGGGCCCCTGTGGGACACAGACCCCCAGCTGGGGGTGGCAGGGCCCTCAGTCCCACCTCCCCTGGCCATTGGAGAGATGAGGAAACTGAGGCCCTAGGAGAGCAGAGGACTTGCCCACTAGGGAAATGGCAGAGCTGGGGCTGAAGGTGGGTCGTGGGTAAACTGAGGCTCAGAGTACTCCAGACTCCACACTCAGGCAGGTACAGTGTAAGGTGGTGGTTAGGGCCTGGGGGGTGGGCAATTCCATCGCTGCTCGCTCTGTGCAAGTACCTTCCCATCTGGCTTCTCTAGAGCGGTCACGAGCCTTAAATGAGTTAACACACATCAAGTGCTTGGCCAAGTATAGTACATAATCAGTGATGAATAAATTTTAGACGTTACCATTATTATTATAACTATCATTATACCTTCCATACTAAACTGTAGCTTCTCTGTGGGCACAGACTGTAACTTGAGTATCTTCGATTCATCCCAAACTAGTGAATCTGGCTCACAGCTCTCGCAGCTGTTAATGGTTGCTGTGCTGTTGTATGTTACCGTCTATGCATCTTCGAGTGAGCCTGTTACCTACAATTGGTTGGATGGAAACCAAGGCGGTCACTGCATTTAAATCGATGGGGACCCTCCCCTCCCCCTCCACTCCCAGTGGCCCTTGCCCCTCCCCAGACCCTGAGCTCTCTATCCGTACAATAAGAACACCCCACCCTGGTGGTGCCATGAGTCCCTGGGCTGGCATGTGAGGAAGGAGCGGCGCCTTACCTGGCCCGCTGCAGAAGGCGGCGATAATGGCCAGAATGCACACGATACTCAGGTAAGGGATCCAGGGTGCGTGGTCCTGCAAGAGAGCAGCCGTTGGGCAGGTGAGGAGGCAGCTGTGCTGGAGGACCTGGTACCCACCCCAGCTCCTCCTCAGTCCATCTGCATGACCTGAGGCAGCTCACTTTACATCTCTGAACCCCAGTTTCAGCGTCCATAAAATGGGGATAATGATAACCCTTAAGCCATCCCATCCGCCTATGTTACAGATGTCAGAGTGAGATGAGATGATGCCTGTGAAGCAGTTGGCATAGTCCCAGCATACAGTGGGTGCTAAATAAATGAATAACTAACACTGATTGAGTGCTTAGTTGGAAGCAGGCAATATGAGAAATTCTTACAGGCAATTTCACATTTAAAAAATTTTCTCTTGGGCTTCCCTGGTGGTGCAGTGGTTAAGAATCCGTCTGCCAGTGCAGAGGACACGGGTTCAAGCCCTGGTCCAGGAAGATCCCACATGCCGCCGAGCAACTAAGCCCGTGCGCCACAACTACTGAGCCTGCGAGCCACAACTACTGAAGCCCGTGCGCCTAGAGCCCGTGCTCCGCAACAAGTGAAGACACCTCAATGGGAAGCCTGCGCACCACAACGAAGAGTAGCCCCCGCTCTCCACAACTAGAGAAAGCCCGCACGCAGCAATGAAGACCCAACGCAGCCAAAAATAAAATAAATAAAATAGTAAAATAAAATTAATTAATTAATTAAAAAAATTTTTATCTCAGTCAATCCCAATTATCCTGCAAAACACTACCTTTCTCCCTCTGCCGTCCTGGCAAGGTGTGAGATGAGTTAACTTGCATCATTAAATACGCTTAGAGGGGCTGCCCCTTGTCTAGCGAGTGGGGATGGCTTCACGCTGGGTGGGAAAGATGTTTAGGAAATCGCCTCTGCTCTAGCGGACTGGACGGCTGATGGTTAGAACAGGGTGTCAGCCGCGCTGGGACACGGTGGGTGTGGTGCCGGGGCACCTGAACGCAGTCTAGAGAGACTCGGGGAGGGGAGGGGTCTGCACTCACCTTTGAAGGCTGAGTCGAAGTCAGGCAAGAGGAAAAGGAAAGGAAAGGCATTCTAGGAGAGGCCTCCCCATGGGCAAGCGCTCGGACGCACGGGAGAGCACAGTGCAAACATCCAGAGTGGAGGGCAGGGGGAGAGGGGAGAGAGCGGCCCTTCCACGCCAAGTCCACCAGCTCCTGCTGCAGGAGGGTCTAGGGTTGGCAGGAGCCCCGCAGGCTCTTGTTCTGTATAGCTCTCTGCTGCACCATCATCCATCCATCCATCTGTCCACGCATCCATCCTTCCATCCATTTGGCAGATTGCTCCAAGCTCCCCGTGGATGCCACGTTGGGAGGTGGGAATGTACAAATGGGCATCGTCCTCACCCACACACCTCACTGTGCATCGGGAGGGAGAGAGATGGTTCAACAGTGAAAGCCCGGCTGTGTGATAAGTGATGTTGCAGGGCTGCCCCTGGATCCCTGGGAAGACAGAGGGGGGCACCTCACTCAGAGATGGGTTAGGGGAAGGCTTCCTGGAGGAAGAGGTATCCAGGAGGCAGCCAGGGTTTCCTGAGTCTGGAAAGCAGAGAGGCCAGCTGAACAAAGAGGGCAGGGCCAGGCTCTTTGGGGGGCTGCTGGGGAACAGAGCTGGGGGGACAGGGAAGATGAGGGCACCTGAGCAGGGAAGTGCTCTGAAACCTCGTGAGGTGAGGCCTAGAGGGGCTCATGCGCTCCCAGCGGCCCTTCTGACATCTGACACACGCTGCAGAAAGGCAGTGACCCGGAACATCCAGCCTGTGACGCTCCCTGCCCGGGACAACCCTGCCTGGCGGTTGGGAAGGAAGGTCTCTGCCAGCACATCACCCGAGGGAGAGGTTTCCATCTCCTGCCTGGTCAGCACCTCCTTTCTGAAGGACAAGCTACTGCCTGTCAGACACCAGCACACCACAGTTAAGTCCCCTACATACGAACCTTCAAGTTGTGAACTTACAAATTTGGGAACGTGCGTTCACATGTCCAATAATGTAAGGTAGTTCACGTGTCTGGCGTACATTGTCACGTGTGTGCATCCTCTACAAGTGGTTGTGCTTTTGTGTAATTTACTGTATAGTACTGGATAGAGTACAGTTGTACAGTATCTTTATTTCAAACCCAGGATGTCCAGAAGCAAGCGTAAAAGCAGTGGTGATGTAGTTGGTGCAGCACCACCCAGACATCACTGGATGGTTTTTTCAAGAGGGTAGGTAGAGTTGAATCCAGCAAGGAACCAGAACACGTGCCACCAACGTCAGACATGAGTGAAATTGCAGCTTGCCCTCCATCTCCTATTGCTGACGATCCTCCAGCTCTACCATCTCCCACCTCCTCTCCCTCCTCCAGTCAGTAACTCTTCTTGCCTGTTCACTCGATGCCAGCCCCTGGATACCAGCTATTGTACTGTACTACTGTACTTTTCAAGGTAATGTACCATAAGATTAAAAATGTTTTCTTTATTTTTTTGTGTTTGTTTGTTTTTCATGTATTATTTGTGTGAAAAGTATTATAAATATGTTACAGTACAGTACTATATAGCCGATTGTGTTAGTTGGGTACGTAGGCTAACTTTGTTGGACTTACGAACCAACTGTACTTACAAACGTGCTCTCGGAACGGAACTCGTTCATATGTAGGGGAATTACTGTAATATTGCCTTTTTCTAAAGATGTGGGGGACATTGAGACCTTTGGCAGATGACCAACACGTGCAACTCTCCATTTAGGGATTTGTTTTTGAAAAATGCAAAGTTTTATTGACCACTGTGACCTTGCCTCATGCTTCCCGTAGGGCCTAGATGGGCTCGAGGCACCGAGTAAGTGCTCAATTAATGCAGGCTGCCTTGAGCAGTGCGGGAGGCAGAGGAAACCCCAAGATCCTGGGGTCTGATCCCAGCCCTGCCATTCACCAGCTGTGAAACCTTGGGCAGCTTATTCATTTAGATATATGCCTCGGTTTCCTCATCACCATTAAAGGAAAAAAAATTCCACTTTCATAAGAATTAGCTATGGCTCCATCCATCCCCACAAATATACATTCACTGAGTGCTTATTATGCTCCAGGCACTGTTCCAAGTACTGTAAGTGCATTTTCCATTTAATCCTCATGACACCCCTGGATATAGGGATAACTGTCCCATTTTAGACATGGGGCCCCGAGGAGCAGAGAGGTTAAGTGACTTGCCAAAAGTTTCATGGAGAGTAAGTGGGAAAGCCAGGATTCCCACCTGGCGGTCTGGCTCCAGAGCCCCTGCTGGTACCCACAGGCATCGATGTGACAGTTGTGAAGGTGCCTCATACGGCAGTGCCAGCCACCCTGAGCTGGAATGTGAGAGTTGCAAGAGGCATCTCAGGAGTCATCTAGCGCTATCTCTTCTATTCCACAGATGGGTAAACTGAGGCTCAGGAGGGGACATATCTTGCCCGAGATCACACAGCTCATTAGTGGCAGCGACAGGACCAGAAGTCATGTCTCTTATCCCCCCAGTTCAAGGACCCATTACTAAACCCCTCCCCAAGGGTACCCAGCAGCTTCAGAGCTGAGATGCCCTTGGGAACTCTGCATTACAAGAGTCGTCTGTAGACTGTATGGACTTCCCAAGCTGAAGGTCCCGGAGCACGAAGCCAGAAGCCATGCCCATGCTGTCCTCCCTTGGGGAGCGACAGACACGTCCTCTCACCTGCAGCGTCAGCGTGACGGTGAGGATCCCAAAGAAGAGGGTCATCAGCCCAAAGCCACCAATGAGGAGGGGTCTCCGCCCCATGTGCTCGATGACCAAGCCCTAGGTCAGGGTCAGAGAGAGACGGTTACTACTCCCCTTCTAGCAGCGAGTGAAGGGGACCATGATGCTTGGAACTGCACTGGGGTCGTTGTTAAAGGATGGCTCTGACCTGGAGGTGCTTGGCCACTTCCTACCCTGCCACAGCCAGAGGAGTGATCTTTACGAGAAAGGAAGAAAGGGAGGGAGAAGAAAGTCACAGCTCTTGAGCACTGGCAGTGTGCTGATACAGTCACCTTCACCCTAATCTTCCTCACTGGGGAGGGCGGGCTTGTCCTCAGAAGAGATGTGGTCGCCCCGCTCTTCCCCCACCTTTGGATCCAGCGGGTGGAAGTTAAACTCTTTCCATCCCTTATGCCGCGTGTCGTGGGTGTTCCGGGGGCAGACTTGGGGGGAAGCCCTGGGTGGGGAGTGGGCAGAGAAGGTTCTGTCGTTTTCCGCTCTGCCTGTGCCTGGGTGGCTCAGCTTCATTCTGGGTGTGATACTGGGAAGCCCAGGTGAATGCAGCCCCTGAAGCCATGTCCCCCGACCCAGCTTCCTGCAGCCACAGGGCTGTCACTGGCCTCCATCCAGCTGCCCCGTGTCTCCCTCTCAGGCAGGTAAGGACAGGCTCTTCACGGAGCTCCTTCAAATGCCAATGGCCCTGAAACATCGTGATCCTATCTGAGTCTCAGAGCCAGGCAGCCTGGGGCTTATATCCTGGGTCTACACTTTCCAGATGTGTGAAATTTGACATGTGACTCCCCCCCCCTCAGAGCCCCAGGGCCTTTACCTGTGAAAGGAGGACAAAATACCCTCCAACAAAACTGTCTGGGGGTTGTGCATAGGTTAATAAGAGACTGTGTTCAAAACACATAGTAAGTCTTCCGATGTCAGGTGCCCTCCCCTACTCATCCCTCCTACCCCATTTCACAGAAAGAGAACATTGAGGATCAGAGAGGTGAAGTAACTCAGTGGTCATCACACAGACATCATTATGGGGAAGAGAGAGGGAGAGAGAGAGAGAGAGAGAGATGGAGAGACAGACAGAGAGCGAGAAATTAAACTCAGGACATCTAAATAAAAATCTATGGCTTTTCTCAACTGGGCAATCAGGCAAGGCTTCCTGGAGGAGGCAACAGCAGGCAGAGAGGCAGGGAACAAAGGCTTGGCGGCTGGAAAACCCTGGTCAAGTGAGTGATCTGGCTTGGACAAAGGGAAGCAGTGACACTGCTGGGGGCCATGAAGCCAGAGCAGTGCCTCTGCTGTCTACCAGCTTCAGATGATGGTTCAAAAGCCAGAACATAGAGAAGAACTGTCGCCATCCCGCCCCAAAGCCTTGGGGTCTCTCGCTAAAGGAGTCCTGCTACAGGAAACATAGAGCCCTCCTCCTTTTCCTCTTTCCCTCTTTCCTCATGCCCTGCTCTGGAAAAGGCAGGCAAGGGGAAGCCAGCTGGGCACGCTCTCCCTGGGCTGCTGTCCTGCCGGTGCAATGGGCACTGAGGGGTGAGTGGGCACCGCTCTGCTGGCTTGCTGAGTGCCCGGGAGGGGCTTGGGAGGACAACAAGCCTGGATGACGGCTACATGTCTCAAAAAACATCCATGACTTTCCCTTGGCAAGGTTTTCCCCCTGCCACCCAGGGGGGCAGGGCGGACCCACGTGTCTAAACTTGGCCTTCTTGACACCTGACCCTACAGAGCAGAGCACATGTGGTGTCCAGAGGCTTGTGGGCCTGAAATGGGCAGGTCTGGGTTCAAGTCCCTGCTCTGCCCCGTAGGGTCTCTGCTCCCAGGACAGTTGTCTTAGCTTCTCCAAGCCTGTTTCCCTACTTGGAAAATGCAAATGATGACCCTGCCTTTGCAGTGAAGCTGTGAGATCAGAGGCAAAGAACACACGGTGCCTGAAATAGGCTTGTGAACAACCCGGGCTTCTGAAGAATGGCAGGAGATTTGCAAGAACAAGTCTTGCAGTCAAGGTGGGACCTGGGGTCTGGTCCCAGCTCCTGCCTCTAACAGGCCGTGTGGCCTTGAGCAAGTCAGTCAGTGCTTCTGTGTCTTCATTACTCCTCTTTTCTGATGATGGTGGGTTAGTGTGGGTGATCATAGCTGACGATCATTTGCCAAGTACCTGTTATGTGGCAGGTGCTGCATTCATTAAATACTTTCTATGTGTCAATTCATTTAATCGTCACTACAACATTATGAAGTAGGTTCTGTTACCCTCCTACACTGTTGGTGGGAATGTAAATTGGTGCAGCCACTATAGAACACAGTATGGAAGTTCCTCGGAACACTAAAAATAGAACTACCACATGATCCAGGAATCCCATTCCTGGGCATATACTCGGAACAAAACTATAATCCAAAAGATACATGCACCCTAGTGTTCATTGCAGCACTATTTACAATAGCCAAGACATGGAAGCAACCTAAGTGTCCATCGACAGATGAATGGATAAAGAAGATGTGGTACATATATACAATGGAATATTACTCAGCCATAAAAAAGAATGAAATAATGCCATTTGCAGCAACACTGATGGACCTAGAGATTATCATACTAAGTGAAGTAAGTCAGAGAAAGACAAATACTATATGATGTCACTTATATGTGGAACGTAAAAAATAATACAAATGAATTTATATACAAAACAGAAACAGACTCACAGACATCGAAAACAAACTTATGATTACCAAAGGGGAAAGGGGGTGGGAGAGGGATAAATTAGGAGTTTGGGATTAGCAGATACAAACTACGACATATAAAATAGATAAACAAAAAGGTCCTACTCTATATATAGCACAGGGAACTATGTTCGATATCCTGCAATAAACTATAATGGAAAAGAATACGAAGAAGAATGTATATGTATAACTGAATCATTTTGCTACACACCAGAAACTAACACAACATTGTAAATCAACTATCCTTCAGTAAAAATTTTTAAAAATTAAAAAAATAAGTAGGTTCTGTTATTTGTCTGATTTTACAGGTAAAGAAACTGAGAGACAGAGGCTTTGGGAACTTGTTTAAGGTCACATGGATGATAGAAGGCAGAGCTGGCATCAGCTACAGTCTCTTCTGGTTCGTAAGAAGACATTAACATTTTCCCAAGCAGAATAGACAAAGCACCACTTCGTAAGAGTGCACGGTTGCATCTGGGTGCCCGGCACCCTCCTCCCTGCACCCTGACCATCTTCCTCACTTGAAGGTCAGGAGCTTCATCTTTGTTTCCCCAGAACCTAGAAGATCACCTGGCAAGTGTGGAGCCAGCGTTTGCTGATGGAGTGAAGGTTGATCTTTGTAAGACAGGTATGACAGTTCTCATTTTGCAGAGGAGAAGGATGATGAGGATGGTAAGTTTATTCTGTGGGAAGCCAGGCCCAGCGAGAGCCGTGGAGGAAGCAAAGATTAGCAGTTGCTGGGAAAGTTCTAGAGAGAAAGAAGGGCATGCATCTAAGTCATCTCTCCTCTCCAAGTTTTCATGAATTGAGTCCAATCAAAGGTGAGGCCCTGATAGGGGCTGCCAGGGCCAGAGCAACATGGTGGGAAGCTGGACCCTTGGGAGGTGGGGATGAAGAAGGTTGGGGACACCCAGGATCAGAGGCCCAGAGAGATTATGGAATTTGTCAAAAGTCACTCAGAGCTCCTCAGAGATAAGGAAGTGGAATGAATGCTCTCTCAGACCACAGGGATGGCTGAAAAATATCCATGCTCTTGGACTCAGTCATTCACCTTTTGGGTATTTATCCTAAGGAAATAGATATTTGGTCAAAAATTTGTGGACAAAGATCTTCATCGCAGTGTTATTTATACTAATGAGGAAATAGAAACAATCTAGAAGTCCAACAACTGAATTGGTTAAATAAATTCTGGAACATCCAGATGATAATTATGTAGGGATTCACATATTTTAAAAGAATTTAAAATAACATAGAAAAATCTTCAGTGTATAATTTTAAGTGAAAAGAGCAGGGCATAAAGCTGTATAGACATATACAGTTTTGTAAATTACAGTTATGTGAAACTAATACGTTCTAGAAAAATATATGCAAAAATAGTTTGCAATGGCAAATTCTGGTTGGGGGAATAATGTGTGACTGTGATTTTACTTGTTATTTTTTGGTCACTTCCAAGTTTTCTACATGAGCTTTTAAAATTTTTTTAAAAAGAGAGTAAAAGATAGACTTAGCTAAAATTCAGAGATGCAAATTCCTATTCCCTGAGCCACAAATCTTTACTTTTTCCTGATCATCAATGATTTCCAATACCTGCACTGGCAAATTTTCATCACTGTGTATAATGTGCTTCTGCTACAATCTAAGGATGTCATAGCCATTCTTATGGTTAATTGGGCTGAGCTCAGAGTTAAGCTAGCACTGGAAATGAAGCCTGCTCATAACTGGACCATTTGGGGGCTTCATCTCATAAACATCTTAGGGGGTTCAGTTAGTGTACCCAGAGACAGAGCGCAGAAGTGACTAGAGACATTACCATGACAACCGTCACAGTCTTCAGGAGACACTGAGGTTGCTACACTGAGATTGACGTGTATTGCATTGTCACACTGAACTTGTTACTGATTTCAGTGTATTGGGTGTTGTTTTATTTTTATTGTTCTTGGGTTTTTATTTTTTGTTTGTTTTAGCTTCTTTAAAGGCATCAACACTGATTTCAGAGTCAGAAATTGTGCCCCAAACACAAACCAGTGAGAACCACTGTCTCACACCATGGTGCCAACATTCGAGCGCTTTGGCGGGGGAATTGGCTGTTTCGTGTCACTAACGTCCCTGCATGATCCACTAACCTGAGCCAAAGTAAAGCTGGAAACAGTGTCTTTGATTTGGAAACAGTTTGTAAATATGGTCTGGGAAGACGCCAAGGCAATGACTGTGAAAGAGAAAGAAGAGATGGCAACAACCCTCTCCATCGTAGTGAGAAACAGGGTCAGTCTCCAGGGCTCTCTTCCTCCTTTAAATAGCACTGAAGTGCAGCCTGTCAAAAGGGATTAGAGTAAACACGGTATTTCCACTCGACATTGAATCATGAGTGAAGACATGAACTCAAGGTGAACAGCAGCCTCTGAAGGTTACTGGTGTCAGCTGGGGATGAACTGTCAGCCTCCTGATGCTTCCAAGAAAGTCCGTCTTGAGCCAAGGTTTGTCATCCGTTCAGCAGCCATTTACCTGTACCTACTGCCCACCCCACAGTGCTAGGACCAGTGGTGGAATAATAATGGTAAAACCTTTTTGTTTTTGGTTTGTTAGATTGATGTGTATTTGATTCAGTAAAATGGACCTGTTTTAACTGTGCAGTTTGGAAGGTTCTGACAGATTTCTCCACCCATAAAACCCTGACCACAACAAGATACAGAACATTTCTGTCACTTCAAAGTTCCCTTGTCCCTCCAAAGTTCCCTGGCCCCAAGCAACCACTGATATGCTTTCCATCAGTTTAGATTAGATTAGTCTAGATTAGATGACAGTTCCATAATGGTCATCAATATGCTTTTGGGATTTGTTCATGATGTATAATCAATAGCAGAGCAACTAAGCCCGTGTACCACAACTACTGAGCCTGTGCTCTAGAGCCCATGAGGCACAACTACTGAAGCCCGCACGCCTAGAGCCTGTGCTCCGCAACAAGAGAAGCCACCGCAATAAGAAGCCCACGCATCGCAATGAAGAGTAGCCCCTGCTCGCCGCAACTAGAGAAAGCCTGCGTGCAGCTACGAAGACGCAACGCAGACAAAAATAAATACATAAATTTATTTTTTAAAAAAAGAAAACACAAGGAGAGATTTTGCCAAACTTATGTGGATAGTATGATTGTAGGTGATTTCTTCTTTGTTTCTATTTTCTGTATTTTACAAATTTACCCTAATGAGCTCATGCTGATTTCTCATAACAAAATACTTTACCAAAAAAAAAACAAACAAAAAAGGGAAAATCCAAAAAACAAACGCTGTAATTTCCCCATGACTTTCGTTCCAGACTGACTGTGATTTCCTGCTGATCAATGTAAAAATTAATAATAACAATTGGTTAGAGTCTATAACTCAAGACAAGAATTTTGAGAAACTTCCAGATTGTGAAACATCAAGATATTGTCCCTCTAACAAAAGACTGTGAGTGGAAGAGGGAGGCAGAAAACATCAGGTCTCGACACTCTTATGACATCCGTTTTTAAAAGCATCTTGTTAGAATGCCCCATTAAGAGCAGGGAACAAAATAATGTGTTCTTTCAGAAATGAGTCAGAAATGCAATTGGAAGCCTCTGCCTGTTTGCACTGGCGTCAATCTTGTTAGTGCAAATCAGTGAGCAAGAGTGAAAATAAAAGGTCAAGGTAGAAGACATAGGAATAGCTCATAAAGGGTGAAACCAAAGACCAGAGAGGTTGAGTGCATTGTCCAACATCACACAGCCAAGAATTTCCAGAGCCAGGATTCAACTCCAGTTAGGTCTGTTTGCAAAACCTCTGCAATTTCTGCTAGATTCTGAAATTCCCTAATGTTTTATCCATCCCCCCCACCACCCCCGTATGTTTATTTTACATATCAAAGGTTGAGAAAAAGTGATGAGCTCTACATCTCTCTTCTTTTGGACACTGTTGCTTATTAATAAGTTACCCTCTTGATGGACCGATGGACTGGAGTGTACTTTCTCCTTTTCTTTGCCTTGCAAACTCCTACGTGTTTGGGGTGGTGATGACAGCTAATGGTTTTAAAGTGATGGCAACAGAACTTAGGCTCACATGGACTCTGATCTGGACTCCCAGGGAGATATGGCCCTCTCTACAGGGTGCCCACCTCAATGTGTCATTTGGGACTAAGTGAGAGTTCAAAGAAAAGAACTACTTATTGAAAAGAAGACAGTAGGGAAACAAGATGTAGATAAGAATATTCTCTAGATAGGTGAAACATCAGTGATAAACTGCATTATAAACTCCCAAAATTCAGACACTTCGGAGTGACAAAGGGCATGTTTCTTTAAATTCATGTGCTTGTTACCTGGAGGTCCCTGCAGCTCTGTTTACCACCCCATGATGTTCTCAGGAATAACCCTCAGTTTACTCACAGAGAAGATGGCAGCCAAAATCTCGATGCCACCTGTGCTCAAGGTGATGTATGGGATCTTTTCCGGAGGAATTCCAGCTTTTCCAAAGATACTGTTGGTGTAGAACCAAATCTATAAAGCAGGAGAGAAAAAGAAGGCAGGAGGGTCAGTGAGAGGCGTCTATTTTCTAAATTAAATTCAGGTACAGGGTGGTCTCTGAGATTTGCTGCTAAATCCAGAGGCATAAGGTGGAGCTATGCGGCTTGGCTGACTGCTTATTTTCTCCTTTCTCCCACATTTTCCCTTTTCCAATACTAACAGAATGTCTACATTACTGGAAGCAAAATGTGCTCAGCTAAGTGTGGCAATGAGATATGAACAGAAATATTGGTGAGGCTTCCAGGAATTCTCCTTAAAAGGAGATTTTCATGAAAGAGGTGTGATCCCTTTTTTGCCCTTCCTCCTTTCTGCTGTCAGGATGGTGAATGTGATGGCTGGAGCTTCAGCAGCCCTCTTGGGACACTAGGTGACCTCAGGACAGCACTGCTTTTAGCCCCCATGGTAACTTTGTGAGAATTAGATACATTCCCTGATCCACAAGACATTTTACTGTCATCCACTGGAAACTGTCATAATAAATCTATAATGAGTACAATATGAATGAAGCTCCTGAGAGTTCTGCAACTCACAAGCTGCATAACTATACATAGAACCCTTATGGTATGAAAGCCCCAGTTGAGATGCTAGAGCAGGAATTTAGAAGGAGACTGTGTGAAATCTCTTGCATTCCTATACACTAATGATGAAAAATACAAAAGAGAAATTAAGGAAACACTCCCATTTACCATTGCAACAAAAAGAATAAAATACCTAGGAATAAACCTACCTAAGGAGACAAAAGACCTGTATGCAGAAAACTATAAGACACTGATGAAAGAAGTTAAAGATGGTACAAACAGTTGGAGAGATATACCACGTTCTTGGATTGGAAGAGTCAACATTGTGAAAATGACTACACTACCCAAAGCAATCTACAGATTCAATGCAATCCCTATCAAACTACCAATGGCATTTTTCACAGAACTAGAACAAAAAAATTTCACAATTTGTATGGAAACACAAAAGACCCTGAGTAGCAAAAGCAACCTTGAGAAAGAAAAATGGACCTGGAGGAATCAGGCCCCCTGACTTCAGAGTATACTACAAAGCTACAGTAATCAAGACAGTATGGTACTGGCACAAAAACAGACATATAGGTCAATGGAACAGGATAGAAAGCCCAGAGATAAGCCCACGCACATATGGTCACCTTCTCTTTGACAAAGGAGACAAGAATATACAATGGAGAAAAGACAGCCTCTTCAATAAGTGGTGCTGGGAAAACTGGACAGCTACATGTAAAAGAATGAAATTTAGAACACTCCCTAACACCATACACAAAAATAAACTCAAAATGGATTAAAGATCTAAATGTAAGGCCAGACACTATCAAACTCTTAGAGGAAAACATAGGCAGAACACTCCATGACATAAATCACAGCAAGATCCTTTTTGACCCACTTCCTAGAGAAATGGAAATAAAACCAAAAATAAACAAATGGGACCTAATGAAACGTCAAAGCTTTTGCACAGCAAAGAAAACCATAAACAAGATGAAAAGACAACCCTCAGAATGGGAAAAAATATTTGCAAATGAAGCAACTGACAAAGGATTAATCTCCAAAATATACAAGCAGCTCATGCAGCTCAATATCAAAAAAACAAACAACCCAATCCAAAAATGGGCAGAAGACCTAAACAGACATTTCTCCAAAGAAGATATACAGATTGCCAGCAAACACATGAAAGGATGCTCAACATCACTAATCATTAGAGAAATGCAAATCAAAACTACAATGAGGTATCACCTCACACTGGTCAGAATGGCCATTATCAAAAAATCTACAAAGAATAAATGCTGGAAAGGGTGTGGAGAAAAGGGAACTCTCTTGCACTGTTGGTGGGAATGTAAATTGATACAGCCACTATGGAGAACAGTATGGAGGTTCCTTAAAAAACTGAAAATAGAACTACCATATGACACAGCAATCCCACTACTGGGCATATACCCAGAGAAAACCATAATTCAAAAAGAGTCATGTACCGCAATGTTCATTGCAGCTCTATTTACAATAGCCAGGACATCTAAGCAATGTAAGTGTCCATCGACAGATGAATGGATAAAGAAGATGTGGCACATATACAATGGAATATTACTCAGCCATAAAAGGAAACAAAATTGAGTTATTTGTAGTGAGGTGGATGGACCTAGAGTCTGTCATACAGAGTGAAGTAAGTCAGAAAGAGAAAAACAAATACTGTATGCTAATACATATATATGGAATTCAGAAAACAAAAAAAATAAGTTCTGATGAACCTAGGGTCAGGACAGGAATAAAGACACAGACATAGAGAATGGACATGAGGACACGGGGAGGAGGAAGGGTAAGCTGGGACGAAGTGAGAGAGTGGCACGGACATATATACACACTACCAAATGTAAAACAGATAGCTAGTGGGAAGCAGCCGCATAGCACAGGGAGATCAGCTCGGTGCTTTGTCTCCACCTAGAGTGGTGGGATAGGGAGGGTGGGAGGGAGATGCAAGAGGGAGGAGATATGGGGATATATGTGTATGTATAGGTGATTCACTTTGTTATACAGCAGAGACTAACACACCATTGTAAAGCAATTATACCCCAATAAAGATGTTAAAAAAAAAAAAAAAGAAGAAGAAGGAGACTGTGTCCATACTCACTAGCGTGATTCAAACCTGGGCATTTTGGAGTGTGTTAATAATGATTGCAGGATAACAGGCATAAATAAGGACTGCCCTCTGCAAACCACCGTGTGTGGTCCTGGGTCTGCTGTATCAGCCCTCCCAATTTCCTTCATGTGAGAGAGAAGACCTATGTTATTTAGATCACTGTTGAGGTTTCTGCCACATGAGGCCAAACCTAACCCTAACAGATACTCACAGGGCATCAGACAATCACTGATTTGGAGTTTGGAGACCTGGCTGCATCTTGAACTACCTGTGTGACCTCAGGCAATTCCCTCTGCCCTGCTGAGATTCCTTCTCCTCCTTGGTCAAAAGAGGATAACCACGCCCTTCCTGGGAGATGTCAGGAACTGGGTAAGTCACTATTCATGGATCTAAAGTTTTGGATCAATAGGCTGAACA
Source organism: Balaenoptera borealis (assembly GCF_965194805.1). Classification (NCBI taxonomy): domain Eukaryota; kingdom Metazoa; phylum Chordata; class Mammalia; order Artiodactyla; family Balaenopteridae; genus Balaenoptera; species Balaenoptera borealis. Next base: position 112,822,884 of record NC_138861.1, on the reverse strand, counting down.
TAAATTGTTTGTGTCCTCCCAATCCCAGCCATTTCCTTGAAAAGCAAGAGTTTGCTGAATGATAGAAAACCATGCAGTCTTGATACATGAAATCTGACAAGAAAACGTGCTGCCTTGAAGGGCTTTGAGAACATTTATAAACTGATCATCGTTAAGCAGAAACATTAGGGCTTGTTGCTTATAACTTGTCAGGGTCGACTGTAGCTGGGTGTGCTCTCTGCATTTGCTTCTTTGTTTCTGGAGAAAGGTCTTGTTTCTACAGATTTGTCTTTTTACCAGCATTGGTTGGAAAAAAAACTTTCACACATCGGGGGAGAAGTTATAATTTAGGACCTACTCATATCTACAGATGGTTTTGCCAACTAAAGAATGTCACTCGCTATCCGGCTCTACAAGGATTAGGTCATTAGCCACTGCAGTCGCTGACCTTCAACACACCCTGAAAGCAGTTCAGGGTGGAGGTCAAGAATGAGACACTCCGTGCTCTGGGAAAACTGGCAGAACAGGCTTTCAGATAGATGTTTTTGAGACAAAATTTTATGAACCCAATTTCTTGCATTTTCTCATACTTAGAAAAGCACTAAAATCATTGACGAGACATATGCTCCTCGTGACTAGCAGCGACCTTCTACTGAGATGTGTGCTTGACTGCATGTACCCCCTTCACCAAAATCATATATATACTGATCTCCCCCGCTACCTCTTCGGAGCAGTTCCTCAGAGCTATGTGAGAGGCTGTTTCTTGGGCTATAGTCCTCAGTAAGCTGAACTCACAGCTCTCACTTCACATTTTTTTTAATTCAAAAGTTTGTTTTTTAGTAAATCAGTAATTCTTCATAAAGTTATAGGCACACCCAGAGACTCCAGTAAAAACTACTGCATGAATTTTTTTGAGCTTGTGGGCATTGATGCACTTGGTGGCAAAAACTGGTTTTAATACTCACGTAAAACAGGGACTTCCCTGGTGGCGCAGTGGTTAAGAATCCGCCTGCCAACGCAGGGGACACAGGTCCGAGCCCTGGTCCGGGAAGATCCCACATGCTGCGGAGCAGCTAAGCCCAGGCCAAACAACTACTGAGCCTGCGCTCTAGCGCCTGCAAGCCACAACTACTGAGCCTGTGTGCTGCAATTACTGAAGCCCGCGGGCCTACAGCCCGTGCTCCGCAACAAGAGAAGCCACCGCAATAAGCCTGCGCACCACAATGAATAGTAGTCCCCACTCGCCGCAACTAGAGAAAGCCTGTGTGCAGCAACGGCTTGTAGCAGCGAAGACGTAACACAGCCAAAAATAAATAAAATAAAATATTATTTTAAAAAATATTCACGTAAAACAAAGACTCTCCTGCTTGTGTCTGCCTCTCATTTGAATGAGCTGATAAATTAGAATTTTAGACTCTATCTTTGCTGTCATGTCCATAGAGTACAGAAGTAGCTCCTGATAAATTCATTAATTCCTAAAGCTCTTAGGGCTCTGACAGAAGCTAAAATAATTCCAAAAAGCCTTAGTCTCCACTGGATTTGTTTATATGATCTCTTCTCCTTTTGAAGGTAACTGATTCCCCAGCACACCTTCAGGGTTGGATCAGAAGAGTTTAGCTGCCTTTCTTAATCTTCGCCCAAATTCATGGATTTTCAACAGTCAGCGATCTCTCTGGGCCCTTTCCACCCCCAGCTGCCCTGCTGCAAAGGTGGATCTGACATTTGTATCATTCTCAGCCTCAGCTCTGAACCCCACATTCCGACCTGCTCATGTTCCAGAAGCTTCCAGCCTCTGATCCCATGTGATATGTGTTCTCCGTGGAAGCTATGTTCCGGCCTCCTGCATGGCGCTCCTTCCTGGCTTCTCACACCCTTTCCAACCCCCTTCCTTCCCTGCTTCCAATTCTCCCTTGTAGCAACACTGCCAGGAGCGTCCCTGACAGGTTTAAATGTTAGTGAAGAGAGTCACGGTGCATAACATTATGGGCTCACGGGGACAGTTATAAGTGGCCCTCCAGTCATCTTATACTTAAATGCATTTCTGCAATGACAGGCAGAAATTGGCCCTTTGGACCCTCTCCCCATCCAGGGCCTGCAGGGAGGACCTGCTGGGCTGGTCCTGTCGCCATGGGGCAGGCCTGTACATCACACAAGCTGTCGGCCTCATTTTGCTGGCTCCACGAAGCCATCTCCCTCTCTCTGCATCACCTTACAGAGCAGGAAGGTAACTCTCTGTATCTGCTCCCACTGCGTTTTATTTGGTCTGAGGGCGTCGACCAACACGGAGGCACCGGGAAGTTTGGAGCGTGTCCCCCGGAGGACCCTCCCGTGGACTACAATTTGTGTTGACCTCATCCCGACACAGCTGTGCTTTTCCTGGTGGCCTGGCAGACTTCAGCCACTGAGGCACATGGTGGAGAGGAAGGAACAGCAGTTCTGAGAGGCCCACAAGCCGAGATTCCAATCCCAGCACTGCTTCTGTGTCCTGTGGGTCTGGAGGCAAATGATTTCACGTCTCGAAATCTCAGTTCTCTGAAAGAAGGTAATCGTACTCTGTCTTTCAAGGTTGTTGTGAAAGTTTTTTAAATGATGAAGTAAAGCATCTTTTCTCTAATTGGTGCATAACAAATACTGGGTATCACTTTGGAAGATTTCCATCTCTCTATGGAGATGTGACTGCTCCTTGGTAAAGGAGAACATGGGACAGTTGTGTGCGTGCCTGGGGCAGAAGCACCTCTGCATCTGCCTCAGCCTAGCCTCCTCCTTGTGGGATGGACCTCTGGGGGACTTTGCAGGGGCGGGGTGGGAGGAGGGCACAGGGGAGGATTTGGGCCTCCTTCACTCCCTGCCTCTAATGCCCTAAAGCCCTCATGCTTGACTCATGACGTGTTCTAGAGACAAAGTGTAACATGCAAATTATATGCAAATTATTTTCATTTCTCAACCGTGTGTGAAGGGGACAGTGCCTGAAGATCAGCGAGACCACACACAGCTGACAAGGCAAGAACAGGACAGAGCCAGGCCTGTTTGCTTCCTGCCTGCAACGGCTGGGCTGGGCTCTGAGCCCAGCTTACTGACTTGAGATTCTCTTCTAGCCTGTTACTCCCTGACTCATACATATACCCATGGCCTTGACTGTAGTCAGCCATCAACTGAGAGATGCATCTAACCTATCTCCCTGGCTAAACATCAGGAGCAACAAAACACCTGATTACCTTTGCCCAGAACAGGGTGCTCCTGGCACAGAGTATGCACTTAACATATGCTTGCAAGATTGGTCAGCAGAACGGTGGTTCCCCCAAACGGTGTCCACATCCCAATCCCAGGAACCTGTGAATATGTTACATTACATGGCAAAAGGTCTGAAGGTGTGGTTAAGTGAAGGGGCTTGAGGTGGGGAGGTTACCCTGGATTATCCAGGTGAGCTGCAAATGTAATGGCAAGGGTCTGTATATATGGGAAAAGGGTGGGAGGTCAGAGGTCAGAGAGAGAAGACCAAAGGATGAAAGCAGAGGTCAGGGAGAGAGAGAGAGTTGTAAACACAGAGGTGGTCTCCACAAACCAATGGTGATGCACAGCATCTACTTTGAAGTATAGAAGACAGGGGGGATCTTTTATTAAACACTATGTCCCAGAAACTGTGCCAATGTTTCACCTACTGTCTGGCAGGACCTCCTTTCCCTTCATTTCCTTTTCCCATTCGGGTAACAGGCCTCTCTCTCAGCCCAAGAAATGAGGAACCACATAAGGGTTCAGGATAAGGCAGGCAGGTACCCTTGGAAAGAGGAAACTTGCCTGCCGGCTTGTGCTGGGCTCTCTGTGCACCTGCCTCCGTAGGAAGCTTGCACTCCCTCTGCTCTATGCCGGGAGGGAGGGAGGTGCCCTGTGGGAGTGGGCCTGGGGTTGCTTCCTTCTGTTGAGACTGGGTTGGCGCCTTAAATCCGGGAACGCAGAATTAACCCCAGCTTCTGAAGTCACACCCTCTAATCTAGTTTCACTTGGAATAGACCTGACATTTTGATCTCATCTATCTGATTCCTGTGTCAATCTCTCTAATCTGTTCTGAATTTCAGAGGGGAAGGAGGGGTTTATATATTGTATCCCCAAACCTATCACCTACATGACCTAATTTTATCCTCCCCATAACCAGTGGGGTAGATATCTTGTCCCCATTTAACAGATGAGGAAACTGAGGCTCAGCCAGGGGAGGGCTACACAGCTATGAGTGGCAGAGCTGGGATGTCAGCCTTTCTGCTGCCCTCTGCTGCCTCTGGGTGAGAGGCCATCTGAATTCCCTCCTGAGATGGAAGGAGGTGGGTATTAGATCAGGTGGAGTCAATCTGAGAGGTGAGAGGGAACAGAGTGCATCATGGGAAAGGATAACAACAGGCTGGGAGGGAACAGAGTGCATCATGGGAAAGGATAACAACAGGCTGGGAGGGAACAGAGTGCATCAAGGGAAAGAAGTCTGCTGCACAGAAAAGCAAGACCACCACCGAGGGAGGAGCTTCGCTCTTCTGATAACTCCCGAAAGCCCAGACCCTATTCCTCGGCAGCACTGCTTCATCCAAGGCCCCAAGCCAATGTCATCCCTCACTCTCATCAGGCCTTGCTTCAACCTGATTATGGAGGTAGAGGAATGGGCTGGCTCTCTCCGCCTCTCTGGGTGGGAGCAGCTGAGGCCCAGCTGCAGTGGCCTACCTCACTCGGGAAAACAGGACCTACAATCCACTCCAGGCCTTCTCCAGGGCGAGCAGGCTTGTAACAGCCCCCAACACTGCCGAATGCCAGGGTCAGGGCAAATTAAAATCTGAAGTCCCCTCTCTGTGAGCTTTGGAAATAGGGGAGGCTGTGAGTGGACCTGATGGGTTTGACTCCCAGCAACAACTCCCGGCGGTGAGAACGCGGACAGGGTCTCAACCTCCCGGCCCTGCTCAGATCCTTCAAGTGGTGTGAGAATTAAGTTGGATGAGGGACCCGGAGCGCCCCACTCTCCGTGCTCAGTGAAGGGCGGCTCCCTTCCCTGCCCCTCACTCTTTTTCTTCATGGAAATCCAGAAAGATACAAAGTCAGGACTCAAATGTTAAGAGGGGTCAGAAAATCTTAGCTTTTAAAAGCTTTTCTAAGAGTGCTGGGTTACCTAGGTTTTCTCCTCCTCTTACATAAAAATGTAACCTCACCCTACCCAGCCTTTTGCTAACTGCTACCACCTTTCTTGTCTCCTTTGAGTTATGTCCCCATTTTACATCTCAGTGATTGAGGTCAAGGGGTTAAGTGGTACCCAGGGTTACACAGCTGGGAGGTCAGAGGAAGTGGGCTGGAACCCACCATCCGCTGGTCTCATGGCAGGGCTCTTAAAACAAGATAATAACTAAAATTATCTAGCACCACCTATGCGGCTGGCCCTGTGCTGGGGCTTTGTACACATCCTTTTATCTGTCTTCACGACCTTCATCTGGGCTTTAGTTTCCCCACTTTACAGCTGGGGAAACAGGCACTGGGCAATTATGGCAACTCGTCCCCTAACTTGCAAGTTCAATGCTGGGAGTTGAACACACACAGTTGACCTAGAACTTCCGCTCTGGACCACATGCTAGGGCGGCCACACGGAGGGTCCGCATTTAGCATTCTCTTCATCCATGGGAACAGAGCAAGTTCTTCCTGTGAGATGGTCTCAGTTATTAGGGTAACAGAACATTTCACTCTTCTAATTTGAGTTAGAAAGTTATTTAGGAAGAAACTTCAAAATGAAAGCTGTTTCTAACGCTTCTGAACTTGTGATTAGAAGTTTCGTGCAGAGCGTAATTTGGGCTTCAGAATTCCTAATGATGCTTAGACAAATGAGATGGACCTTCACATGGATCCCGGCCAGCAGAGGAGGAAGGGGTCATGCTGTGCTACAAACCTATCTCAGGCTTTCCTGTCTCCTGCCCTCCCTCCGTTCTCCCAGCCTTGTCTCCCTTCCATTTGACTGTTTATCAGGGGTGTGGGACGTCTGGTGCTCTGCTAGGCACGGGTGTTACATGCCCATCCTTGCCCTCCCAGATCTAGTCTAGCAGGGAGGGAAGTGTTACACAACAATCACACAGGTAAAGAGTTCGAGGGGTACACCAGCTCCCTGGGAGCCCTGTGATGCTTGGGCCCCCACCAAGTGGACAAATATGGTGGCAGTAAAAGACCTCTGAGCATCTAGAACAGATGTCACCAGGCCCATGTGGCTTATTTCCAGCTTGCACTCTGAGCCGCTCCACTCTTGTTTTACATTTATTTCTAACAAGCTTGGGTGTCTTGCTTCCCAGCCACAGTGCGTATCGGAAGCAGTTAAGTTTGAAAATGTGTGACATCGAGAGAGAAGTAAACAATGCTAGAAAAGGTTTTGCTGATACCAGCCAGGAGGAAGGCAGACCTAACAGAAGCTCAGCAGTTACCATCAGAGATAGTCCACGTACACAATTTCATATAATCCTCAGGGCAACTCTGAAAAAAAATGAGTATATCATCTCCATTTTCCATAAAAGGAAACTGAAGTCTGGAGAAGTTGGTATGATTGGCCTCCTCTGTTCAAGAAGAGAGGAATACAGAAGAAGGAAGGGCAACCCAAGGTAGATAAGAGTACCATCATCATCATCCTTGACCTTCTAGAAGATTCCAGAAGGTTCAAGAAAACTATGGCTTCCTTGCACCAGGTTTGGCAGTTGGTCCAATTTTCATCAACCCAAGCACTTGGTAGAAACAGTGCCCTCCTTGCCCTTGTTCTCACCCCATACTCTTTGCCTTCCTAAACACTCAGCTGCCTCCCATATGCCAAGGGCTGCTGGAGACACAGGCACCGTGGGAAGGGCCTCCATCCTCGAGGATGGTTGGGGGGAGGGGAGCAGTGTCAGAGAGACTAAATATTTGCACAAAAGCCTGTTTTTTGTGCAAAAGACAAATTCCTCAGGAGGAAGGCAGCTTCATAAAATAAGTAATTTTAAGTGACAAGTCTAATTTTAGAGAAAAGAACTTGAAAGCTATTGTGAGAAGGAGGGGAAAAAAAACAATATGACACTGAAAAGGAATTTAGAAATAACTAAATGTTAAATTCAACTTTCACTTGATTTTCTAGTATGTGAAAAACATTCATTGACTCTTTAGCCAAAAAGTACTGAACAATACGTAATGCTTGTTTAGGACAGTGGTTCTCAACTGGGGGCAATTTTGTCCCCAGCAGATGTTGGGCAACGTCTGGAGAAATTTTTTATTGTTATATCTGCTGTCATCTAGTGGGTAGAGGCCGGGTAAGCTGCAAAACATCCTACAGTGTACAGTGCAGTCCTCGTGGCAATGAATTTTCCAGCCCCAAATGTGCATAGAGCTGAGGCTGAGAAAGGCTGGTTTAGTGCAAGGTATAAGGTCTTAGAGATGGGCTGGCCAAACTGGCAGGGCCCCTGGTGCCAGGACATGTGAGTTTGACAGCACAGGCATCACCCACTGTGACCTTGAGCAAGTCCTTGACCCTCTGTAAGCCTCAGTTTCTTCATCTAGAAAATGGGGACGGTGCCACCTACCCTGAAGGACATTTGGAGCCAGAATAAAGTGATGAATGGAGATGTGTAGCAGTATTTACAACTGTCTTAATGTATGGACCATGTACTCCCACCCCCAAATAATTTCTGGTAAAACTAAGGGAACAGAGCAAGTCTTAAAGGGCATTTAAAGTTTTTCATCTGTGTTAGATAGCTCTCTTCCTTGGTGTCATGAATTATTTGGATTAAAAGGTAGCAGGTGCAGGGAGAGAGATTGGACTGAAGCACAGGACAGTTGGGCTCTGAGGCTGGGATTTGCTGCTAACCAGTGTTTATCCTTTTGTATGTAAGACGGAAGTAAGACTTGTCCCCTTGGCTTCCTAGGGATGACCTGGGGACACAGCCCCGTGACACATTTGGGGATGCTCTGAGGGGGCCCTGGGGATCCTTCCTGCTCAGGGCTTAAGCACCCAGACCTTGTAGCCAAATGGCTGGGGCTCAAATCCCCTTTCCACCATTCCTAGCTGTGTGACCTAGGGAAACTATCTCAATGTCTCTGTGCCTAACAGTCATGCCTAGCTCACAGGGCTACCATGGAGACAGCTCTTGGCTCATATTAAGTGCTAAGTAAGTGTGTGCTTGATTATTATTACAGCTGAGCAGACAGAGGCTGGGCAAGGGAAAGCAACTGGCCTGGTTTAAAACTGCAGGTTTGTGGTCACAGTGAGACAGAAAGCCAGGCCTCTGGATCTTGGCCCAGAGCTCTTTACTCCAGGCCATGTCAGGTTCCATGCCAAGCCGGAAGTATTACTCCTGATTTAAAGATTAAAAATAATCCTCAACAAACTAAGAATAGAAGGAAATTACCTCAATGTAATAAAGGGCATATAGTTGTTTTATATTATTTTAGACACACAAGAATTCTCATGTTTACTGTTTGCATGGTGTACCTTTTCTCCATTTTTTACTTTCAAATTGTATCTTTATGTTTAAATGTTTTTCTCTTGTAAATAGGATATACTTGAGTTTTGCTTTCAGATGCATGCCAATAATCTCTGTCTTTTACTTGGAGTATTATTTCCCATTTACATTTCATATAATTGTTGATATAGTTGGGTTTAATATACCCTTTTTGTTAAAAACAAAAAAAAAAGCAAAACAAACAACCCGCCCCCAAAACAAAACAAAACAAAAAAATAAAGGGCACATACATGATAAGCCCACAGCTAACATCATACTCAACGATGAAAAACTGAAAGCTTTTCTTCTAAGGTCAGGAAGGTCTTAGAAGGATGCCCACTCTTGCCACTTTTATTCAACATAGTACTGGAAGTCCTAGCCAGAGAAATTAGGCAAGAAAAAGACAGAAAATGCATCCAAGTCAGAAAGGAAGAAGTAAATTATCACTGTTTGCAAATGACATGTTGTTATGTGTAGAAAACCCTAAGATACCACACACACACTTACACATACAGAATGTTAGAACTAATAAACAAATTCGGTAAAGTTTTAGGATACAAAATCAACATACAAAAATCAGTTGCATTCTATAATCTGGGTCATTTTAGCCACTGGCTGAAGGATTCAGGACAACCATTCTTTAAAGTGCCTTGACATGTGATGGAGAAATTGGACAAAACTCTTAACATCTATAAGCCTTAGCTTCCCCTTCTGAAAATGGGTGCTAAATCATAACAATCAGTGATTTTAGGATATACCACAAATATGGTGATATCACGGGTTAAACCCTATCCTTCATAAATATGGTGGCTCTCTTATTATAATAATATAGCCTCTTGCCCTTCTCCCCATCTCAAGGTGCCTAAAATATTCTTGTCCAGTTTGGTCTTTTCTTACAGACAGAGGTTTTTTGCAATCTGAATATTTTCCTGTAGACAAGTAAAAGCTTAAAGTGTTATTTTGCCAAGACTCTGTTTTTGCTCCAACCTAGCATTGAATAATTTTTTTCTTGCTCCATCTGAATCTTGATAATATAGAGAATGCAGCATTTATGATTAACATTACCCCATGGGATTGGGGGAGTGTTGTATCCTTCAGTAGTGCTTTGGAATAAATCTGTACTAGATAGTAACTCTCACAGTTATTTACTATTCATTTGTCTGCAATAAAAATTTTATTTAATGTAAAAAAAAAAAATCAGTTGCATTTCTATACTCTAACAAGGCACTATCCAAAAAGGAAATTAAGAAAACAATCCCATTTTCAACAACATCAAAAATAATAAAGTACTTGAGAATAAAGTTAACTATGATGGTGAAAGACTCTTACATTGAAAACTACAAAACACTGATGAGAGAAATGAAAGAAGACACAAATAAATGGAAAGATCTTCCATGTTCACGTATCAGAAGACAATATATATTAGTTAAAATGTCCATACTACCCAAAGCAATCTACAGATTCAATGCAATCCCTATCAAAATCCCAATGGCATATTTTACAGAAATAGAAAAAAATAATCCTATAGTTTATATGGAACCACAGAAGACCATGAATAACCAAAACAATCTTGAGAAAAAAACAGAACTAGAGGCATCACACTTCCTTATTTCAAAATATGTTATAAAGCCACAGTAATTAAGACAGTATGGTACTGGCATAAAGACAGACATACGGACTAATGAAACGGAAGAGAGAACCCAGAAATATACCTATGCATATACAGTCAACTGATCGACAAGGGTGCCGAGAATATTCAGTGGGGAAAGGATAATCTTTTTGACAAATGGTGTTGGAAAAACTGGATATCCACATACAAAAGAATGAAATTGGACCCTTATCTTCACTCAAAATGGATTAAAGACTTAAACATAAGACCTGGAACTGTAAAACTTCTAGAAGAAAACATAGGGGGAAAACTTCATAACATTGATCTTGGCAATGATTTTTTGAGCATGACACCCAAAGCAAAATTAGACAAGTGAGACTACATCAAACTAAAAAGCTTCTGCACAGCAAAGGAGATCATCAACAGCACACAAAGGCAACCTACAGAATGGGAGAAAATACTAGCAAACCATATATACCCGATAAGGGGCTAATATCCAAAATATATAAGGAACTCCTACATTTCGATAGCAAAAAAATAAAAATAAAGCAAAATGACAATAACAAAATCCACCCCCCCAAAGCTTCTAAAAAACCCTGTTAACAAGTGGACAAAGGACTTGAATAGACATTTCTCCAAAGAAAACATACAAATAGCCAACAGGCATATGAAAAGAGTCTCAACACCATTAATCACCAGAGAAATGCAAATCAAAACAACAAGAGATCACCTCATGCCTGTTAGGATGACTACTACTTCTACTACTACTACTACCAAGTGCTGGTGAGGACCTGGAGAACTTGGGAGCCTAGTCTAGTGCACTCTTGGTGGGAATGTCAATTGGTGCAGCCACAATGGAAAACAGTATGGCGGTTCCTCAAAAAACTAAAAACAGAGTTACCATATGATCCAGCAACTCCACTCTTGGGTTTTTATCCCAAAGAGTTGAAAGCAGGATCTTGAAGAGATATTAGCACTCCTATGTTCAATGCAGCAATAGTCACAATTGCCAAGATATGGAAATCACCTTAATGTTTGTTGACGGATGGGTGGATATAGAAAGTGTAGTATATACATTTAATGCAATATTAATCAGCCTTAAAAAAAGAAAGAAATCTTGCATTTTGTGACACCGTGGCTGAATCTGGAGGACATTATGCTAAGTGAAATAAGCCAGTCACAGAGGACAAATACTGCACGATTCCACTGATAGGAGGTATCTAAAATAGTCAAACTCATAGAAGCAGAGAGTCGAACTGCGGTTGCCAGGGGCTGGTAGAAGGAAAACTCGGTGTTGCTAATCAACAGGTGTAAGGTTTCAGTAAAGCAAGATGAACAAATTCTAGAGATCTGCACAATACGGTGCCTAGAGTTAACAATACTGTGTTGTGCACTTGGACGTTTGTTAAGAGGGAAGGTCTCATGCTAAATGTTCTCACAACGATAAGAAAAGAGATGGAACGCAGTCAATGCGAGGAGAGTGGCTGAGATCTCAGCACTGCTGGCTCTGGGAGCGGAGAGACTTTTTTTTCCATCTATGCTTATGCAGTGGGGCTTATAGATGCACCCGAGGGGAATTTATAAAGTTATACAGGGTATGCAAATTGGAAAATTATGTCCCAGCGGAGGAGAGAATTCTGTTTAGAAATGTCATGGTTCTCAATCTAAATGCCTCGTTAAATACAGATTCCATATGTGGTTTTATGACTCCACATGCTAACTTTAAAGAGTGGATACATTCTCTCTCTGCTTTCTCAGAACAGGCAGGGTGCATTTGAGACTGTCTAGCATGACCTTGGTCTTACATAGAGGAGGAAACGACAGGACTAATCCAAGGTCACGCTGTTAACCCAGGTGCTCCCTCATTCTGCTGACCAGACCAAGGTTAAACAAATAAGTAGGGAGATGATTTCATTTCATCCCAATGTTTCCAAAAAAAGAATTAAGAGTTGATGAAATGAGGCAGAGCCTTGTGGTTGTAACTTCCTGTGCTGTCATCTTCCCTCTTCGGACAGGAACTACTTCCCTATCAGGTCACCTCCCCTACATACCCACAAACACCCTCCCTGCTGACTTTTGTATGCCAGGCTCATACACACAGGGCAGCTATTTTACCCAGACCTCTTCAGAAGTTCCCTTCTCCCTCCGTCTAGGCCTAGCCACACTTGTCCTGAGCTACGTAAGTGGCCTCAGAGGTAGTTTGGATGCTTCGGTACAAGAATCTCCTCTATGTATCCCTGCCAAGTGGCTGGCCAGCTGGCTTGCACACTTTCATGAATGGGGAACTCACCACCCCTGGAGGCAACCCACTCTTTTCCAGAAGGGACAATAATAATAATAATCCTAAGTCTGCCTCCTAGGCCTCAAATTCCTGAATTCTACCTTCTGGAGCCCCCAAGAGAGAAGGGGTGGCTTTGTCCATCAGAGGGTTAGGGAACCCCATGGAAGACTCCCTCCTCCGGTTCCCCTGCCCACATCAACTCAGGCCCCAAGAAACCTTTTCTTTAAAGCCTTGAGGTTTTCTCAGGCCAAGTTGTGCACCGAAGCCAGCCCAGCCGAGGGTACTTTTATTTAAATCATCTCAGTGTTGCTCACTTATGACTTCCTAATACCCATTTTATTAAGAAATATGACTTTTAAGTATTTCTAAGGATAAGTAATTATACTGATAGGCAGCCTTTATTAAGGGGTAATTCTGGGCTAGCTGCTTTATTGAACACCTTGCATGGATTATTTCTTTCCGTATTACGTTATCCCATTTTACAGATGTGGAAACTGAAGATCAGGTTATGTGGTTGCCCAATGGCACCGAGCTGGGGTTGGAACTTGGGCGTCCAGGCCCTGAACCGCCCCTCTCCCATGCCTCCCTCTGGTTCCTCCGCTTGTGCAGGAGCGCTCACCGCATTGAGGCCACAGAGCTGGTAACAGGCCATGGTGATGACCACAGTGATGACCTGCCAGCGGACGGAGGGACTCCTGAGCAGCTCCAGCACGGACACCAGGCGGCTGTTCCTCTGCTCGCGGCTCTCCGCCAGGACCTCCTCCACCTCTCGGGAGACGTCCTCTTTGCCCAGGAATGTCTGGAAGGCTGCCAACAGGGACAAGCACAGATTTCAGTGGGGTTAGGATGTCCGCTGTGTCGGATGCTGGGTCCCACAGGGATGGTTGGTCCATCCAAGGCACACTCCTTGTCAGGGATGCAGCTGGCAGGGATCTTTGAAACCATGGAGTGCCAAGCCTTTGTTTAAACGTTGGAAAACAGAGGCCCTGAGAGATGCAATGACTTGCCCAAGGTCACTGAGTTGGCCAGGAGAAGAGCCAAGAGAGAACCAGGCTCTCCTGATCGACCCCACAGCAAAGCAGAGCATGCCCAGGGTTCAAATCCCGTCTCTACCACTGGGTAGATGGGCAGTGCCCCGTGCCTCACATGGCTCCTGTAATGATTGGGTGATGTGACATATGCTAAACCCTGGTTCCATGAATATAACTGAGCACCTCCTGTTTGCCCGGCCCTGTGTGCTCGTCCTCATAGGAGACATCCAGACAGAGGTCAGATTGCCACTTGCTCAGGATGCCCAGGGGTCGATTCTATCTTCAGAAGGAGGATTGAACTAAATGACCTCCAGGGTTCTTTCCACAAGCCCCTCTGAAACACAGAAACCTGGGTTGGAATATTCTCAAAGAGCTAACCTTCCCAGGATTCAAGCTCACCCATGTGATTCAGGCCTTTCCCAGGCTGAACATTGCAAATGTCCAGCTTCAGTGAACCTGTCATTTTTTTTTTTTTTTTTTTTTGCCAAGCCCTTAATTGTGAAAACCTCCATGGACATATGCACAAATGTGGGCTGTCTGATTAGACCCCTGAGATCACAATAATCAGATCAGGGGAGACGCTTTTAGAACATGGATTTAAATATTCAGCACTTAGATATTCATCCTCCTACAGGGATGGTGGCTACGGTGACGGCTCCTGTGGACATTCCATTCCAGACACAGTGGGCGTCATCCCTAAAAACACTGCTCTGCGTCACAGGCCATGTGAACTTGCTCTTCTTAGGTAGGAAAAAAAAAAAGAAGCTGTTAAATTTCTCCAGATTCTCCAAGAAGCAAGCCCATGAAGGCTCTGGTATATTATTTCCAGGAGTATATTAAAAACTGTCTCAGAATGTCTCTTTTGTAAGCTGTAATTTAATATTTTTCCTAGCATTTATTAAGGGTAAGTGGAAGAAACAGCTGAATGAGTAATGTTTCTGCAGTATGCACTAAACCATAGTATTTCTCAAAGTTCAAAAATGCAACATTCATGTGATAAAGTAGTCCTAGAGTATTAGGGCAAGAAAATATTTATCTCTCCTCCCTGACATACATGCTTTCCATATAAAATAAGGAGAACTTTAGAACTTTTTTTATTCCCTTTTCACCTTGGCTGCCAGGAAGCTCTCAGCTAAATTCAGTGTTCAACTTTTAGAGTTTCCTGGAGCAAAAATCTCTCTTCTTCCTCTTAAAAGTTCTGCTCTCCTTCTTCATTTAAAGCATCCATTTAACTTTCCTGTTGTATTTGTGTTCATAAAAAGTTTGCTTCTACTTGTCCCACACCCCTTCTTCTGTGGTTCCCCTGAATGGGTGATGAAGCGTATCTCATGCGACTGGCCTGGCAGGCATGAAGATGCGCCATTCAGGCTCCCTTCAGGAAAGGACTTGGCTTCTGGACTGTGAGGAGGTTGGTTCGTTGACAGCCTCCAGCTCTTAGCTTCATGGGCATCCGTCTCATCTTTGAAGCCCAGGAAATGCTATTCTCATAGTGGTTCCAGCCCACGACTGAGCATGGCTGTGGTACAAGGGCGCAGCCATCCTTGCCCAGCAGGGACTCATGTAATGCACAAGTGCTGTTCCGGGGCTCCCTCCGGGGCTGGCAGAGACCTTGCCAGGTGGCCTTGTGGTCTGACCCTCCCCCTGCTCAATCCTGCTGCGCCCTTTCCCTGCCCAGCTGTTACTCCCCAGGGAAACGTCTGTACTCCTAACTCCTTCTCAGCCTCTGTTTCCTGAAGAAGCCAACCTGCAACAACTAAATACTTGACAGGGCAAAATCATCAGTCAGCTTCACTCTATTTCCAACTTTGGAAGTGCCAAGCTGCTTTGGTTCTCACACCTTATCCTGAACTATCCCAGTAGTCCATAACTGCTCTCCTGGGTCCAGTCTTCTCGTGCCCTGTGGAGCTCTGACCATAACCCCCTTTGCACGCTGCAGCATCAGCACCCATCTCACCAGTGCACTTGATTCTAAAAGGCCCCCTGGCCTCTACACTCTGCACAGAGTGAAGCTCAGGCTCCATGGCCCAGCCCATGGCTCTCCTTCAACTTCTCTCCTGCTGCCCCCATCTTTGCATGCATCTCTCTTGGATGTGCAAACATGCACCTCATCTTTCCTACACACGCTGTGCTTTCTTGGTTCTCTGCACTTGGCCATGCCCTTCCCTCTGCCGGGAATGTCCTTCCTGCCTTTCCTTGCCAGGCTAACTTCTCCTCCCTTCCGATGCCAGAGCCTAGGCTCTCACAGCCCTCTGTGCTTTCCCACCTCGGTGCTTTGTCCCCACACTGTCATCGGCACCTCCTTTCCACCTGCTGTGAGCACCTTGAAGCCCAGTTCCTGGTGCCCGGTGGAGGGCAGGGGCCAAGTTCGTGCTTGTTGATCTGAGCTGAACCAACCCAGCTGGCAAACCCACTGCCTTCCCTGAAAGCAGCATTTCTCCACCTTGGCACTTCTGACATCTGGGGCCAGAGAACTCTCTGTGATGGGAGCAGTCCTGTGCATTGTAAGGCGTTTAGCAGCATCCCCTGCCCTCTTACCCACTAGATGCCAGAAGCACCCCCTCAGTGTGACAATCAAAAATGTCTCCAAGCATTATTTAAAACAGCCAAGACATGAAACAACCCAAGTGTCCATTGATGGATGAATGGATACAGAAAATATGGTATATATATATAAACACACACACACACACACACACACACACACAATGGAATATTATTCAGCCTTTAAAAAGAAGGAAATCCTGCCACTTGCAACAACATGGATGGACCTTGAGGGCATTATGCTGAGTGAAATAGGTCAGACGGAGAAAGACGAATACTGTGTGATCTCAGTTATGTGTGGAATCTAACTCTCCCCACCCCAAACCAAGCTCATAGACACAGACAACAGATCGGTGGTCATCAGAGGAAGGAGGTGGTAGGTGAGTGAAATGGGGGAAGGTGGTCAAAAGGTACAAACTTCCAGTTAGAAAATACATAAGTCCTGGGGATGTCATGGACAGTACGGTGACTATAGTTGATAATACTGTATTGGATATTTGAAAGTTGCTAAAAGAGTGTGTCAAGCGGGGGCCTCAGAGAGCCTTGTGGCCTGGCACAGGGGCTCAGAGGTCCCTCCCAGGTGGGAGACCCCCATAGATGTCCACCAATACTAAGAAAAGCTTGCTTTGCTCAAAACCTGCCCATGGCGCCTGGCTGGACACAGAGTCCTTTGGGGCAGGAAGGGGGTGAGTGGCTTCCTTAGGTAAATTCTAATGTCCTCTTTTCCCTGGAGGCCACGGGCCTGTGGTCAAGGGGGGGACATGGCTTTGAATCCTCCTCTGCCTCAGCCTCAAGGCCAGCAGGTCTATGGCCGGGCCATTGACCGCAGTCCAGGATGTCTTGCGGGGGTGGGGGGGGTGGTTTGGCTTTGCCTGGCTCTGCTGATGGGCAGATAACTGAGTTTCAGGTACCCCAGGCATATCATCGACTCTGATCAGTTCTACAGAACACAGAGCCCTTGCGGGGGACAGCACTGGCCTTTTAAAGGGAGGGTCTCAGGCCTGGTTGATGGAAGTCACAGGCCATTCAGAGCCAATTCTCAGCACGAACTTACTGAGCATCTACTAGGCTTCAGGCACTGTGCTAAACAAAAGCCGCAGACCCTGCACCGGCGAGATGGTGTCCCCATCACATCACATTTCCTAACAAGCTTTTGTGGAATTCTAATCCCAAGAGAGGCTCCATGGAAACCAGATTCCTTGATCAGAGAAGTTTAGTGTCATTGCATGAGCACTCTGTCTCTTGGTGGTTCAAACTTCACATTAGAATAGTAAAGGTTCTGATAAGTCCTGCAGGAAAGACACCCATTTAGTTTTGTTTGGTTCCACTTTTCCCAAATGTATTTGCTGGGGTACCTACTAACAACCTGCAGAAGTACATCAAGAAGTGTGATTCTAACTTTATATGGCACGTATCACAGAGGCAGTGAATCCAGAACATCCTGGGGGCCTAGAGGGGGAATCTCATGGACGGCATTGAGCAGAGAGAGGAGGCAAACATCACCAGACAAAAGGTTATTTTGTCTTTTAGGAAGCACTTTGAAGAGCAGAAAAAGTCTGAGGTAGGCAGAATAATGACCCCCCAAATCAGTCCATGTTCTAATCCCCAGGACCTGTGAATATGTTAGCTTTCATGGCCAAAGGGACTTTGCAGATGTGATTAGGTTAAGGACCTTGAGATGGGGAGGTTACCCTGGATTATCTGGGTGGGTCCAATGTCATCACAAGGGTCCTTATAAGAGGGAGGCAGGAGGGTCAGAGTGAGAGAGAAAGAGAAGTGACCATGGAAACAGAGGTTGGAGGAGGGACGCACTTTGACGAAGGAGGAAGGGGCTGTGAGCCAAGGAATGCAAGTGGCCTCTACAAGCTGGAAAAGGACAGGAATGATTCTCCCCTAGAGCCTCCGGAAAGGAACACAGCCCTGCTGGCACCTTGATTTTAGCCCATTGAGTCCTATTTTGGAGTTTTGACTTCCAGAACTGTAGGATAATAAATTTATGTTTTAAGCCACTAAGTTTGTGGTTATTTTTTACAGCAACAAAGGGAAACAAATGCAGAGCCATCGAAATTAGATAGCTGTAGGTTCAACCCCACCACCACCACTCACTTTCTGTATGACATGGGAAAAGCATCTGACCTCTCAAGCCTTAGGTCTCATCTGTAAGGTAGGGCTGAGGCCACCTGTGTCTCCAGGTCACTATGACATCCACCTGGGGGAGCGTAGGCAGGGCACCAGCCTGGAGCCTGGTTCACTGCAGATGCCCATCAGTGCCACCTTTCAGGGACAAGTAACCCACTGGGAGGCCAGCGGGCACGAGTGAAACCAGCATCATGCAAAACCTAATAAGGGCAAATGTGGGGTACATCTGTCCAGTGCTGCCTGGGGTCTAGGAGGGCAGGTTTGGAAGGGAGGGGGGCTGCAAACTCAGGCTGTGCAGCTGCCAGCCTGGTGTTCAAGCACACGGCCCTAGATGTCGGGTCCTGGCTGGGTACCCATGGAAGAATCACTCAGCCTCTCTGGGTCCCGTCCTCACCTCTAACACAGTGATGACCCTCGTGCCAGCCTCTCAGGGGTGTGAGGACTGGGTAGTGGGCACACATCTGGAGGGGTGTTTGGCTCATATGTCACGTGTTAGCGGGACCCACGTGGACAACACAGGCCAGGAGCCTCCAAGGGACGGGTCTGGGAGACATTTTTTGTGGCTGGAGCCTGGATGGCCTCGGGGATTTGGAAGTGGGCAGCATGGCGATGGGGGACGGGGGTGATGAGCTGGAGGCTACGGGACCCTGCGAGCTCCTGTCCGCACTGTCGCAGAGGGCTGAGCCCACATTCTGCCCGCCCACGCTTCACACCGCAACACGAAATAAAGAAAAACAGGTGTTCTTGACCAGGTCCAACTCACAGCCCTGAAGTTTCCCAGATCAATGATGCGCAGTCTGGAAGTGGTGCCCGAGCCTGGCAAACTCGGAGAAAGAGCTGAAGGTTAAGGGCAGCGTGATTCAGGCCCTGAAATACCTGCAAAATGCCGCACCCTGAGTAAAAATGGGAAGAGGTGTGTGACGAAGAGGAAAGGGACAGGCCGTGCAGATGGGCTGAACTGGCTTCCACCCCGGATCTGCCGCCCATCAGCTGTGGGGCCTGCAGGCCTCCGGAGCCTCGCGCACCCGTTTCCTCGGGCTCCAGAGGGGTCAGTGTGATGATCTGGTGCACTGACACCTGACAGTTCAGCACACCTGTGATGGGTCGTGTAACGGTGGGGAGGTGCTTAAGAGCCCCAACTCTGGGGCCACACTGCCTGGGTCTCCATCCCGACATCACCACTCTTCACCTAGTCTGATGCCAAGCCAGTTACTTAATGCTTCGGTGCCTTAGTTTTCTCATCTATAAAATGAGCATAACAGCATTGGGGCTGCCAGTAGTATTAAATGTCAGCAGTCACGAAGTCCTTAGAACAGGGCTGACTCTAAATGAGCTGAAAGTACTAGAAGTCCGTTAACTATTACAGAAGGTACTTGGTACAGTACCTCCTGGCCCTTCCTCCTTTTATCTTCCTTTTACCTTAACCTGACAATGGGTACAAAACACTATAATGTATTGTGATCTCGTAAACATATGTTTAAGTCCTAACCTGTATCTGGGAATGTGAATTTATTTGGAAATGGGGTCTTTGCAGGTGTCATTTCGATGTCAGTTAAGATGAGGTCATCCTGGAGGAGGGTGGGCCCTTAATCCAGTATGATTCTTTTCCTTATAAGAAGAGGGGAAGCGACAGAGAGACAGACACGCACAGGGAAGACGGCCCCGTGATGACAGAGGCAGGGACTGGAGCGAGGCGGCTTTTAAGCCAAGGATTGCCGGCAACACCAGAAGCTGGGAGAGAAAGCAGGTCCTACCGACACCTTGATTTCTGGCCTCCAGATCTGGGAGAGAATACATTTCTGCTGTCCTCAAGCCACCTGATTTGTGGTTCTTTGTTACAGCAGCTACCACATGTGATCACCTCCATTAGCATTTATCACCTCGTGCTAGAGCAAAGCACAGAGCAACCTGGAGACTTGCTCTCGTGACCCGGAGGGGCCCTGGGACAAGGCAGGCCGAGGGATTTTGGTGGGAGCCTAGGGTGATGGCCCTTTGCAGTCACGTGTTGGGGACAGCACGGAACTCAGCACGGTGCAGGTCTCGGTGTTTCTAAAAATAGGAGGTTTCATCGAAGCACTGATTTTCAACTGCTATTGGTATTTAAGAGGAGGAAATCATTGGGTTTTTAACTCCGGTTTGGTTTCTTTTTATTACTGACAGCAGTAGGATCCACAGGGGGGATTTCAGAAGGGGGGAAGTAAAAGATATTGGAACTCATGTTTATACTTTTACAACGTTTCATTATGGACCAACCCTGGAGTCTTCACATGGCCCACATGAGGCGGGTATGGGGGCTCCACCGTGCACAGGAGCTGCCAGCCCTTTTTCTTTCTTTGCTTTCAGCGTAGAATGATATATTGAAGGTATGTATGCAATTTACTGGTTAGCGGATTTGAGAATGATAGTTTTCAGTTTTAATGGAATCAACCGTGACAAATGTACAGGAGGCTGATAAAGAATCCTCCAAAGAAACCACAGATTAAAGATAAAATGAAGAGAGGCAGCACAAAGACAGAGCAGCAGACCTGCCACTCGCTCCAGGCACAAGCCTGTTGTCAGCTCCAGTGACCGTGACAGAAAGCTGCCTAGCAGAGGTCTTAAAAGTTAAGGTATAAGCAATCTATCTCTTCAAGGTAAGGTGACATTTTAACAAGAGAGAGAACAAAGCAACCTTTTGATAGAAGGTATTCTATGAAAAAAGATGTTTGGAAATGCTTCTATCACCGTGTGGCTTGGAAACCAAAGTGACGGACACAGACCACCAATCAATTCAAACTCTCAAATCTGCACATTAAAAAAATTTTTGTGAACAATTTAAAAAATATTCCTGTTTGAAAATATTCTGAAAAAAAGGGTTTCAGCGCGTCTTGCTAAATTTTGTTTGTTAAAATATAAAAGGGCAACATCTTCCGATTATTTTGCAAGAACAACTGTTTGACGGCGGGGAAGATGGAAATTTACCAGCTGCACTTGCTCCTCCCCCTTCCCTGGGATGGTTCATTCCTAGAGGGTGGGATTGCGGGATGAATACCAACGTGTTAGGTTCAGCCAGCCTTCTCACCTTCTTCCATTTGGATCTATATCACTTCGTGAGGTTCTTCTTCAGCTATCATCACCATCAAGGCCAATACTGAAATAATAATGGGTATTACTTGCTGAAGGTTACTCTATGCCAGCCACAGTTCTACATGCTTCCTGTGCCTTTACTTGTTTAACACTCCTATAACCACCCTCTGTTAGTGTTCCCATTTTGCTGGTGAGAAGAGAGGAGAAACTTGCCCACATTCAGGAGAACTGGGATCCCTGAGAGCAGAGCCTGAGACAAGGATTGGGTGCAGCAAGTTGACACAAATGATGGTTGCAGAAAGCAGGCGTGAGGGGTGGGGAGTGTGAGGCATGGAAGGAAGAGGTTGCACGAGGCATGTCTTGAGGAAGGAGGCTTCTACGGACAAAAGGGGTCAATTCCGCTGGGCATCTGAGCAGCCCATGGACCATCTCCCAGAACTGTCGCATGGTGGAGGCTGCCCCCAGGGGCATTAACTCCCATATGTCCACATGGCACTGCAGACGAGCTGAGTGGCATCCTGGCCGCGGAGAAGGCCTGAGTGTGCTGGAGGTGGGGGGAAATGGCAACCTGCCTCTGTGCTCTCGTGGGACTGTCATCATAGCTGGGCTGAAGTCAGAGTGGGCCTTGGGATGATGTGATGGGGCACCAGAGGAGGCCACTACTGTCACCAGCTGGTAGTGGAATAGTTGGGATTAGAACCCAAGCAGGGGCTCCAAAAACTTTGCTCCTTCCCAATGCTCAGTTATGCTCCCTGGGACTCAGGACCAGACCTTTCAGATCTTTGAAATGCTTCCTTCCTCCCTCCCTCCCTTTCTTCCTTCTACCCTCCTCCCTTCCTTCCTCCTTCCCTCCCACCTTCCCTCTTTCCTCCTCTCTCTTCCTAAATTTCATTCTATATCCTGAATTCCTGAAGGAGACCGGAGCATCCTTTGGCTTTAACTAAACCATCTGTTTGCCCATCACTTTCATCAGACTGAGGCGAATGTCTAGATTGTAAATTTAGCAGCGATCTCATTACACTTGGGAAGCAAGGGAGGAGTGCTTTGGACTGACTCTTGCATTCTTTTTTTCACCCAGAGCTCATGAATAACTATATCTCTTTCCTCCAGTCTTTAGGTGAAGGCCTGGAATCAGCCTCCGGAGCAGGGATCCCACTCACAAAGGGGCAGGAAACCATGCTGGGGGAACACAGCATGCGGCATGGTGTTGGGGGTGTCCTGCAGCCAGTGAATGGCCGCCACCGCTGCCCTGTCATCACCGGAGTCCTACCAGCTCTGGGCAGGTGCTTATGCTGGTGTGAGGCTTGTGACATGTCATACCAGAGGCTGGGTCTTATTCAGGGCCTGGTATGCAGCAGGTGCTCAAACTACGTTGGATAAACGTGACTGGACCCTACTCATATTTGCTAATGTTTAGTCCAGAGGAGCGGGTGCTCTGGGGGGAGGGGCCTGGATGTGGGTGGGGTTGGGCTTGTTTTCCTTGGCCCTGAGCCAGACAAGGACCAAGGGCAGCAGCTGTGATGCATCAGATGTCAGCTCGTCACTAGAAAGAACTGTCTGATTGATGTGTTCAAGGGTGGGCTGGGCGGTCTCTTGAGCAGTGAGTTCCCCATCCCTGGAGGTAAGCAAGGAGAGGCCTGATGACCACCTGTCAGAGGTGTTGTGGGAGGAACCCGGGCATTAAACAGGAAGACGGACAAAGTCTCTAAAGCAAGTGCAGAACCCCAGAATCGTGCAGGTTCTATAGGAGACTGGGGCACGGCATCTGTGGGGTGGAGGGGGAAGCAGTGGGACCGACACATGCAGTCGTAACTAGCTGTCTGTGGAGAGAGAGGAAAGGGCTTTAGAAACTGGTCGTCTACGAGCCATTTCAAAAAGTCATTTTCTATGGAACACAACCCTCCCAGAGGAGTCCATCGGCTTGAATTTCCAAGCCATTGCAATAGTTCATCCCATCTACCCCAGGGCCTCCCCTCCGGCTCAACCTCCCACCCTCGCCCTCGCTTCCCGGCTCACACCTCATTCATACTTCTGGCCGTGTTCTAATCCCTAACTCCAGAAAACTTGAAAAAAGAATGAGAATTTGCATTTCCCAACTGGAAAGAAACCCCTCTGGGAGGCACGGTCAACTTCCGGGCTGGGAAAGGGACCCGTTATGTAACCAGATCTTGTACCAGTTAAAGACTCGCCTTTATTCAAGGGGACTCTGGACACCAGGCAGGCGCTAGGAGTCTAACATTTATTGTGTGCCTACTGTGTGCCAGACTCTGGGCTGGGTGTCTTACACACTTCCCTGCGATTCCTAGTGTGGTTTGGTCCCCTGAGCCTCAGGAAATTAGGTAATACGCCGGAGATCCCAGGTCGAAAGGGAGACAGTCGATGTTCCAAACTGGATCTGTCTGATCTTTCTTTCCGCACACCTCAAAGGATGATGAAAAGAAACTGCGGAGCTGAGAAGCTACCGGAAGCAAATTCAGTTCATTTCAATTAACCTGCGGCTTCTGAGAGCTTGTGATGTGCCGTGGGTGCAGAGGTTAAGGAAAGAAAAAGGCATGGTTTCTGCTCGAAGGAGTCTCTCAAGTGGGAGCCAGAATGCAACTCACTGCCATGCCAGGTGAACACTGATGGATGCGGGGTCTGCAGGAGCCTCACAAAAGCCCTGCCATTTAACAGATGGGGAAACCAAGGCTCAGTGGGATGATGTGATGTGCCCGTGTCACACAGGAGAGCTGGCCTTTCCACTGCTGCACTGCCTCTGCCCACGGGGTGATGCAAGCCTAGCTCAGAGGATGGTGTTGATGGGAGGTGGTCACAGACAGCAGGCCTCCTGGTATCACCCAAGCTTGTTCATCTTGCATAACTGAAACTTTATGCTCATTGATAGCAACTTCCCACCCCCTCTTCCCTGCACCCCAGTCCCTGGCAATCACTATTCCACAGTTGGATTCTATGAATTTGACTATCTTAGATCCCTCATGTAAGTGAGATCATGCAGTATCTGTCCTTCTGTGACTGGCTGATTTCTCTTAGCCTAATGTCCTCCAGGTTCATCCATGTTGTCACATATTACAGGATTTCCTTCTTTTGTAATGCTGAATAATATTCCATTGTATGTATACACCACATTTTCTTTACCCATCCATCCGACAATGAACATTTAGGTTGTTTCCACGTCTTGGCTATTGTAAATAGTGCTGCGGTGCTAATAGGAATAGGAGTGCTAATACTTCTTTGAGATCTTGATTTCGATTCTTTTGGATGAAATTCCAGAAGTGGAATTGCTGGATCATACGGTAGTTCTAGTTTTCATTTTTTGAGGAACCTCCAAACTGTCTTCTGCAGCAACTGCCCCATTTTGCATGCCAACCAACCGTGTGCGAGGGTACAAGGTTTCCAATTTCTCCACATCCTCACCAATACTTGTTGTCTTTTGTGTTTTTCATAATAGCCATCCTGACAGGTGTAAGGTGATATCTCATTGTGGTTTTGATCTGCATTTTCCTGATGATTAGTGACATTGAACTACATATATATATATACGCCATTTGCATGTCTTCTTTGGAGAAATATCTATTCATGTCCTTTTCCCCTTTGAAAAATCAGATTACTCATTTTTTTGGTTTGTTTGTTTGTTTTTGCTATTGAGATGTAGTAGTTCCTTATGTATTTTGGAGATTAACCCCTTATCAGATATATGGTTTGCTAATCTTTTCTCTCATTCATGTAGGTTGCCTTTCACTCTCTTAATTATTTCCTTTGCAGTGAGGAAGATTTTTAGTTTGATATAGTTCCACTTGTCTATTTTTGGTTTTGTTTCCTGTGTTTTTGGTGTCAAATTCAAGAAAATCATTATCAAGACCAATGTTGTGAAAATTTCCCTGTTTTCTTCTCGGAGTTTTATATTTTCAGGCCTTACATTTAAGTGTTTGCTTCATTTGGAGTTGATTTTTGTGTATGGTGTACAATAAGGGTCAAACATTCTTTTGCATATAGTGATCCAGTTTTCCCAACACTGTTTGTTGAAGATACTTTAGCCCATAGCTAACATCATACTCAATGGTGAAAAACTGAAAGCTTTTCCTCTAAGAATTGGAACAAGGATAGGATATGACTCTCAACCACTTCTATTCAGAAGCCCTAACCAGAGCAATTAAGTGAGAAAAAGAAATACAAGTCATTGAAATCATAAAGGAAGAAGTAAAATTGTCCTTGTTTGCAGACAACATGACCTTATGTATAGAAAATCCTAAAGACTTCACCAAAAACTGTTAGAACTAATAAGTGAATTCAGTAAAGTTGCAGGATACAAAATCAACATACAAAAATCAGCTGTGTTTCGACACACTGACAATGAACTACTTAAAAAGGAAATTAGGAAAACAATCCCATTTGCAAGTATCAAAAAGAGTAAAATACTTAGGAATAAACTTAACAAAGGAGGTGAAAGGCTTTTACACTGAAAAAACATTGATGAAAGACACAAATGAATGGAAAGATATTCCATGATCATGGATTAGAAGACTTGATGTTGTTAAAATGTCCATACTACCCAAAGGGATCTACAGATTCAATGAAATCCCTATCAAAATCCCATTGGCATATTTTACAGAGATAGAAAAAAATAATCCTATAATTCATATGTAACCACAAAAGACCATGAATAGCCAAAACAATCTTGAGGAAAAAAACAAAACTGGAGGCATCACACTTCCTGATTTCAAAATATATTACAAAGCTAAAGTAATTAAAACAGTATTGTACTGACACAAAGACAGACAATAGACTAATGAAACAGAATAAAGAGCCCAGAAATAAACCACTGCATATATGGCCAACCGATCTTCACTCAAAATGGATTAAAGATATAAACATAAGATCTGGAACTGTAAATACTCCTAGAAGAAAATGGAGGGGAAAAACTACATAACATTGGTTTTGGCAAGGATTTTTTTGGATATGACACCAAAAGCAAAATTAGACAAGTGGGATTATATCAAACTAAAAAGCTATAGTAATCTAAATAGTATGGTACTGGCATAAAGACAGACATACAGACCAATGGAATAGAACAAAGAGCCTAGAAATAAACCCATGCATATAGGATCAACTGGTCGAAACAAGCTGTGGCTTTGAAATGGGCAAAATGGCAATGGGACCAAAGGCTCACACTGGAGTGAGAGAGAGCTGGGCTACAGCAGATTGCCTCCCTATATAACCTGGAAAGTCACTTGGCAGCTAAAACCTCAGTTGCCTTCTGTAAGGAACTGGAGTTAATATCAATACCAACAAGAGTAGCCAACATTCATGGAAGGCTGCTCTGTATGTCAGAAGGTACTTGTAAGAATCAACTGACACGGTGTATAATAGGTGAATTATCCCTGATGAACAATAGCTATTAGAAGTAGCTTTTGGAGGTAGATATAGTGGAAATACTTGTTAAAAACAAACAAACAAGAAAGCAAATGACAACAAAAATGGGCTTCCTCCCAGGTCAATGTCTGCCTCACCTAGCCACAGGTATTCACTGGTTTATGATCAACCCTCTGACTGTGGATGGATTCCTGCCCTGTCTCCCTTCACCTAGTTAATGTCAACACATCTTTTCACCCCAGCTCAATTGCCACCTCTTCCAGGAATCTCTCCTCCCTTTGTAGCTCCTGGCCTGGGGCAATCTCACACTAGTCCCGAGGTTTGCCTGGCTCCTGTCGGGCTCTCTCACTGACTGCTTGCTTCAGGACCAGGGCTCCTGTCTGGTTTTGCTCCATATTTTATCCTTCAGGCTTAGCACTGTACCTGGTACACAGTAAAAACTCCATAAATAAGTGGGCATCGAATGAGTGGTGACCTAGTTTACTCACAGTGCAGACTCTATTACAATGGCCTTCTCTAAGCTGCACTTCAGACTTGCACCTTCAGCTCCTACAGAGGGTCTGTATAAAAAAAGAAAGCATAGAAAAATATCATTTTCAATTGCTTTAACTTTAGTTCAAGGCTCTATTATGAGTCCCAAGACCCCCCTCTGGAGGGTCCCTTGTAGTAAACGGTTTTTTGAGTCGTGTGTAAGTAAAGTCTCTCTCTCCTGAGACATTGATCTGCTTCTCCTAAAGAGAGAGTCTGTGGATGCCCCAGTGCCTTTCTTGCCCTGGCTGCCAGGACGCTCAGAGGCTAATTTGGTTCCTCCCCTTAGAAAAACAACAGAAATGCTTCCCATGATGTAGGCGATTTCCAGGCACTGTTCTAAGCCTTTTGTGTGAACCAAATCATTTAAAGGTTCAAAACAATCCAATGAGGTTAGTGCCACAGAGAGAGGCCCCAAGACAAAGGCTGCACATAACCGGGAAATGGCAATGAAGGAGTATGAACCCCAGCAGCTTGGCTCAGAAAATCTGAGCTCTTAACCTCCATGGTGTGCTACCTCTCCATAGCTCTGTGCAACCTGGTAGAGGTTCTTCCTTCTCCTTCCAGGGCCCTGAGTTTCATCTGTAACACACACACACACACACACATGCACACGTGCATGCACATGTGCTCACTTGCTTATAAGCTGCCTCAATTTTTTCCTTGACTCCTATAAAGCAGAAGATGGAGTCGCTAATACTTAATAAAAAGAGAAAAAAAGAAGCCTCTAGGGTGTGGTGTGGCAAGGCCACTTGACCTTTAACCTCCAGCTTCTTCATCCCTATGATGAGGACCATGTGTCCAGGTTCCCTCACAGCTTTGTGGTACTTACTCTCCCATATGCCAAATACAAGGGATTGTAAAAGTTATGGCCACTCTTGCTCCAATAAACCACTGATATGGGAGCAAAAAGATAGTGGCAGGGTGATCATGGTTGTCTAGCAGGTTAGAACCACTGGGGCCACCGTCAAATGCAGGCTGGTCCTCCCGTGAACTTGGCCCAAAGCTCATCTCCTGCGCCTTTGGGGATGGGAGGGGGCAATGAGAGTACAGGGGACATGGGCCAGGAGAAAGGGCCCGGACACTGCTCAGCCACTGACTTGCCTGGGGCCTCAGGCAAGGCGCTCACCCCTCTGGGTCTCAGTCTGCAAAATGAAGGCGGTGCGTCAGCTTTGGTTCGTTTCTATTTCCTGAGGCTGGAGGAAGGTCTAAGCTGAGCTCAGCTACTCTCCTCCAGACGCATTCCATTCGAGCCAAACTTTGTCCTCATGCTTTTTGGTCAACAATGTATAACCCAGATTCTGTGGTTTTATAAACAAAGAGCCAGGCAAGCTTGGGTTCAAGAACCAGCCCCACCGCTTACCAACTGAGTGACCCTTGGCAGGTTGTACCAACCTCCCTGAGCCTCTATTTTCTCACATGTAAAGTGGGGGCGAGAATGCAGATCTCTTAGCTGAGGAATGGTGTAACGGGCGAGCCACTGGGATGCGCCCGGGTGCCGCAGGTCCTTAGCACGTGACAGGCCCCCTCCTCCCTTCTCTCGGGCCACTGCACAGAGTTAGGATGCCTTCCACCTGTGCACCTGTTTTAAGCAGGCCTCGTGTATTTGTTCATTTATTCAACACACATTTATTGAGCACCTACAATATACCAAAAGCTAGCTCTCTGTGAGCGCTAATCTCAAGTGCTTGAGATTTGACCTTACGGAAGGGCAGCCTTCAGGTCGTGCATCAGTCTCCACGTCTGACTACGATCACTTTGAACTGGAGCCTATCCTGAACGCTTCCACGATATTCCACGTCCGGTTCCTTCCCTCTCAGCACACGTTCAGACATTCCTGCAGGCACAGCCTTCCCTGCCACCGCGAGTGACTGCAAGGAGTCTCGAAACGGGGTGACTTCGTATATATACACATGCTTTGCTTTAACCTGGAAAACGTCTACCCTGAGGCAGACCTCTCCAGGGCAGAGGTAGAAACTATCAAGGCAAAAACATCAGAAAGTCCAAATTCTCTGAAATATCTCCCTGGTAAAAATGGCTGGTCTGCATCCTACAGGTCCCTCACTCCTGTCTCCCCCTCTTAGCCTTCTTCTCTTCCATGTTCCCAGGGCAAGTCAGCCTCTTGTCCAATTGCCATGAACGACTCCAAGCGTGAAGCACAGAGCTTCGAGAAGCAGCGTGCTCTGGAGACCAGAGGACACACTGTGCTGTGAGGTGTACTCTGTACTCTGGTTTCGTTCATTCTTTCAACAACTGTTTAATGAGCACTTACTACGTGCCAGGCTCTGCTCTAAGTGCTGGTGTTCTCTGCAAAGAACAAAACAGGAAAAGTCCCTGCCCTCAGGGAGCTTTCATTTGAGTGGAGGAGACAGATACTAAACAAATTAACATAGAACTATGGAAGTTCCGGTAGTTGATAAAGTTCCAGTAAAAGAAGAAAACTAAATCAGGGTGAGTGATCGTGAAGAGGAGAGCATGCTGTTTGAGCTACTGTAATTGGGAAGATGTTTTTGAAGAGATGCCACTGCAGCAGAGAACTCAGTGAAGTGAGGGCGCGGGGCAGGCAGATACCTGGGGGAAGAGCCTTCCAGGCAGAGCAGCAGGTGCAAAGGCCCGAGGGTGACATGTGCCGGGAGCATTCCACCATTCACTAGTTGAGTCAGATCCTGCCCACTGGGACTCAGTCCCAGATCACCCTTTTAGAATCTCTCCTGGGTCCCTGGGGCTAGAAGCCCACAGACCACAGTCCCAGGACTCCGTGCTAGCCCACTCCTGCTAGAGTCCACCCATAAGAGGCACTGATGTGCACCGAAGATAGGAGGAAAAAGACTTTCTTCTGCATCTGGTTGAACCTCTGGCACCGTGAGTGGTGGCAGCTCCTGCTCAGTCTCAGAGACAGAAGCTCTTGTATCCTCACTGGCGATGACACCCGCCACATTCCTGCCAGCAGCTCTAGCATCTGCTCTGCAGCGGAGATGGGCTGCCTGTGGATTCAGCGAGGAGGGAGGACTTGGGGCTTGAGCCTGAGTGGTGACTCTGGGGGACCCAGCCTGCTCCCCTGCCCCACCACCTTGGCAACCATGTCCTGCATTCCATGCCTCTCTGTCTGAAATGTTATTCCTATTGTTCCTGTGTCCTGAGGGTGACACTGACCAGTGTATCGACCTGCTCAGGGACCATGACGTCATCTCCCTGAATCTCTCTGAGTCTTAGTCTCCTCATCTGTATAATAAGGAGTAGAAACGTTGTAGGCCTTTTTGTGGGTGAGGCTTAAGGCAATGGATGCAGTATGCATACCTCTGTTAGTTTCCCATGGCTGCTGTAACAAATTACCACAAACTTGGTGGCTTAAAACAATGCAAAGTATCATCTTACACTTCTGGGGGTCAAAATCTGAAAAGGGTCTCACTAGACTGCAAGCAAGGTGTTGTCAGGGCTGAGTTCCTTCTGGAAGCTCTAGGGAAGCATCCACGCCTTGCCTTTTCTGGCTGAGGCTGCCTGCTTTCCTTGGCTCATGGCCCCTTCCTCCATCTTCAAAGCCAGCAACCTTGTGCCAAAACCTTCCCATACAGCTGTCTGCGGGCTCTCTCTCTTCCACCTTCCTTTTCCACTTATAAGCATCCTTGTGATTACACTGGGCCCACGTGGATAACCCAGGATAATCTCTGCATCTCAAAGTCAGTCGACTAGCAACCTTCATTCCACCTGCATTCTTAATTCCCTTGCTACGTAACTTAACCTGTTCATAGGTTCTAGGAAGTAGGATGTGGACACCTTCTGGAGGTGGGGGGATCATTATTCTCCCTCCCACACTAGCACACAATAGAAACTCACATGACAGAAACCATTTTGAGCCCATTTTATTTCGTGCCATCTCACTGCCCCTTGGGTGACAGGACACTCCAGCAATGGCATCTGTGACCACCCTGTAGTGTGAGCCCATGAGTGGTAGCAGACCCTGGGTGCCTGTTCTCCAGGAGCCCTGGGCCCAACCCGAGATCCTGCCCCAATGTGCCAGATCCTGACCACGGAGGCTGCAGCTGGACCAGCCTATAGAAAGTAACTCGTCCGTCCTGATTACACAGGTGGGGAAACCACAGCCCAGAGAAGCAGCACAGCAGGACCAGGGCTCCTGATGCCAGCAAGGGTGTAACACCGGATTCTGGGGTCTCTCTTGGTGCCTGCTGTCTATAAGGGCTTGACAAGACTGATACCCAAGAAATAATTAGCAAGGATGCTCAGGGGATGCACCTGCTGTTCCAGGAGTCACACGGCCGACCATTCCTAGCTGCATCTCCCCTGCAGGCCGCCCAGGCAAAGCTGATGAGTCCCGGAGCCCAGGTCTGGGACTTAAAAGTCTCTAGTCCACTGCTTCCGGCAGGGAGCTCCGTGGCTCATAAAATATTAAAAAGGACATCGTTGCTATCTCATTAAACACCCGATGTACGAAGAACGAGTTCTGGGATATCTGGGGATCTGTTTGGGGACGTGTTCTGTGCCCACCAAGCACATTCGCGAATTCTGGCAGGTTCTTCATCTCTGAGTCCCGAGAGTGGGTAAATGTCTTCTGCTGCCCCCTCCTAGAAAATGGGGAGATTCTTGTAGAACCCTCAGCATTAGGGCCCCGTGAGATGCGAGATGACAGGTAACTGGCAAGAATCTCCCTCTGGGAGTCAGGGGCCCTGGCATTTGAGCCCCTGCTCCATGGACGGTCAGGTGGTGGGGGGATGGTGAATCCCAAACCCCTCTGGGTTGAGTTGCTCGGCTGTGGGAAGGGGAGGCCAAGCTGCCTTCTCCCTGCCCAGGAATTTGGTGAGACTGACTATTTTTAATGACTTTCACAGGTGAATGCTCTTCAACAGCTTGGACCACGCTTTCAAGTCCTTGATTTTTTTTCTTATCTATTCGGCACGCAGCCAAGTGGAAGTCTTTGTTGGATGTCGGGGAAGGTGGGGGGGTGGTGCTCAGCACTCAAGGAGATGCGGTCCCTGCCAGGGAGAGTGACACAAACAGCAGGTGACTCCAGAGTGTCACCAGTACCAGGGTGAGATGAATAGGGGAGTGAGGGACAGGGTAGGGCTGAAGGATGGGGTAGGGCTCAGTGTCATGTGTCAACTTGGCTGGGCCACAGAAGGCAGATATTTGGTCAAACACCAGTTTAGCTGAGGGTGACATTTACATCAGTAGACTTGGAGTAAAGCAGACGGTTCTCTGGAATGTGGGTGGGCCTTGCCCAATCAGGTGAAGGCCTTAAGAAGTAATGACTAAGGTCCCTGAGGAAGAGGGAGCACTGCCACCAGACGGCCTCCAGACTCGAGCTGCAGCATCAGGTCTTCCCTGGGTCTCCAGCGCCCACCATCACATGTGCCAGTTTCTCAAACTAAATCTCTCTCTCTCCCCCTCTACACACACACACACACACACACACACACCCATATTGGCTCTGTTTCTCTGGAGAGCCCTGACTAGTACAGGGGCCACCCTGACCACCTTGGGACCCCAGGGAAGACGTCACTCTGTCTCACTCCTCCTCTGAGTGCGCTGTTCTAGAGGCACGTGGCCTACCACACAGTGGCGGCAGGAGGACGTGCTCACAGACCCCCGACTACAGGGCTGGACCTGACCAGGGGCCACAGCCCCTGTGCTCTGTAATCCCTCACCCCGGGTGTCCAGGCCGTGCTGTGGGGGGCAGCTCACAGCCACTGGCGGAACACAGCCAAGGAGCAAAGGCAGCCTTTTTCCTGGGACACACACAGGGCTCCTCTGGGGCTGACCTTGGCTGGAGGACATGCCAGGGCCTTGCTGAACCTTCCCTGTCCTGTGCAGCACCTAGACCCTTCTGCCCCAGCCCTGTCCCTCTCTTCTCCACCGGGCGTTGGGCTGGTCCCATGTCTGTGATCTCTTCACCTCCCCTGGTCCCTCCACATTCCCTTCACACGCACTTATGCCAATAAGTTCCTGTCCACTGGTCCACCTAGTGTCCGCTTCTTATAGGACCCCGACTGACAGTTGGCAGCCCAGACACTGAATTCGGAACCCCTCAGTGGGCTGCACTGAGCTTCCTGGAATAAGTAGGAATAAGCTGGGCAAGAAGGAAGGACAAGCATCTTCAACAAGGCGGCCATCTCCTGGCCTCTCCACAGCCCTTTGAGACAGGCCTGGTATTACAAGATGACAAGGAAGGTCTTCCCAAGGTCCAGGACCTCTCTGCTTGACCCCACGTTCTCGGCTGTGTCCAGGATGCTCATGGCCTGTATGGGCAGTTGTTTCCTTCCCTTCCTGGACAAGGACCTACTTGATAAAAAACAAGTGTTTGTTGACTGACTACTTTGGCCACATGATTATAATGACCACAGCCGATGTTGCTACAGTGTTTTTGCACACTGCAAAGTATTCTCACATCCATGATCTTATTTCATCATCCTTCTGGTCCCTCGAGATAGGCATTTGTGCTATTCCCATTTCACAGATGAGAAAACTGAGCCTCATCTGAGATGATGGGCAACTTGCCTGGGCTCACAGGGCTATCATGTGGAGAAGCAGAGGCTGGAACCCACAGTCCCTGAGCCCACATACCATGGCTTCCAAAGAGCCTGGGAGCATCAAATAGCAGCAGTGATGTTACCGGTATAAAGAAGGAAAGAAAAGTGTGTAAACTTAACAGCTGACACCAGAATGTCTTTCAAGGAAAGAACTGTCTTCACTGAAAAAAATATTTTGATAAGTGCCTGGAGTAGGAGGGTTTGCTGAACGTTTGCATGGCGGCTGGCTCCAGCTTCAGAAGGGAGGGAAGCTGCTCCATACACTAGAAGGAGAAGAAATTGGAGCTCAGGGGCCCTCTGAGCAGGCGGAGCGGACGAGCAGAGATAAGAGGGGAAAACAGAGGCTGGTGAGAGGCAGGAAGTCAGGCACCTTGGGTAGCGCGCCCCTCCGGAAACCCTCCAGTGATCCTGTGGGCGTGACTGCTGCTGTGCGTTTGAGGAAACCAAAGTAGGTGCTGAAGTTCAAGTTGGGGTTATTAGCCTATAATACAGGGCAGCATGCAAGAATGCTGGTGCCCAAGACAGCTCGAAGCCCAGAAATGCTCAGGACTTCAGAGACATTTGAAGAAGCCTTTGAACATCCCCGTGCTGTGGAATTGAGGGGACAGGAAATTCCTCCCAGCACTGAGGGGCACGGGGACCCCCAGCAGACCCGGGGGCTGCACAAGGATGGCACCGACCACAGGCACAATGTAGAAAACATCCTTTGCTTTGCTGGAACCCTCTGTGATTCTCTAAATTTAAAGTGAGTGTAAAATATCAAATGTTGGCGAGGGTGTGGAAAAAAGGGCACCCTTGCGCACTGTTGGTGGGAATGTAAATTGGCGTAGCCATCGTGGAAAATCATATGGAGGCTTCTCAAAAAACTAAAAATAGAACTACCATATGACCCAGCAATCCCACTCCTGGGCATATATCCGAAAAAAACCAAAAACCCTAATTCGAAAAGATACATGCACCCCAATGTTCCCAGTAGCATTATTTACAATAGTCAAGGTATGGAAGCAACCTATGTGTCCATCGACAGATGAATAGATAAGGAAGATGTGCTATATACATACAATGGAATACTACTTAGCCATAGAAAAGACTGAAATTTTGCCATTTGCAGCAACATGGATGGACTTGGTGGGTATTATGCTAAGTGAAATAAGTCAGACAAAGACAAATACTGTATGATCTCACTTATATGTGGAATCTAAAAAGTACAACAAACTAGTGAATAAAACAAAAAAGAAGCAGATTCACAGATATAGAGAACAAGCTAGTGGTTCCCAGTGGGGAAGGGGCCTTAAAGGGGTGGGAGAGGGTGAGGTACAAACTATTAGTGTAAGATAGGCTACAGGGATGTACTGTACAACACAGGGAATAGAGCCAATATTTTGTAATAACTTTTAATGGAGTGTAACCTTTAAAAAATTGCATAAAAAATTGAAAAAGAAATCTATGCAAGAAATTAAAAAACAAAAAAATAAAGTGAGTGCAAGTCGCTAACTCTCAGTTTTTCGCTCTTTGGAATGAAGATGTGCCTTCGTGCTCTGGGAGCTTGGGGCTTTTACAGGGTGGTTTCTGAGCTGTGTTTTGCTGCTGCTGTGGACCCTTGGGTGTTTTGTAGGAAGGTGTCTGTCTCCCTGGACTGCTGGTCCTTTGCTCTTCAGCCTGTCCCATCAGCGGGCTCTCCAGCCAGGGAATGCGAAGCCCTGGGAGACAGCTCGTCCAGGGGCAAAGTGGGGAGACGCTCAGAGGTCACTCATCGCTGCACCGTAAAAGTGAAAGCAGAGTGACAACAGGGGAGGGCCCTGGTCTTCCAGGAGCAGGTGACTGTGCTGGTGGGGGCAGAGATAAGACCTCGGAGGGACTGCATCTCCTCCTCCTTCTGCCACATCCCTCTGCTGGGTCCAGGAGATGGCGCCATCTTTCTAGTTGGCAAGTGTGAACCCAGGGCACTAAACGGTCCCCTTCTCTCTTTGGTGTCTCCAGGTGGACACAGTGTGGCCGTAAGCTTCTAGGCAAGAGGAGGGCCTGGGAGGGGCTGACCACCCCAGGGCTTCCTTCGGTTGGTACCTTTTTACCTTGGGTGACCACCTGGGTACTTGGCTTGGGTTTTGGTGGATGCATTTGGGGGGCAGGAAGCTTCAAGAGGACCAGCTCACCTTGCACATCCTCCCTTATCAAGAGCCCACCCAGCACAGAGCACAGCAGAAACCTCTATCCAGGCCTGCCTTCTTCCCTTCCTGTCCTACTTATCTCTATTCTTTCCACACTTTTGTGATCACATGGATTTATTTTATGTTCTATTTTTTCCCCACTGAGCATTATGTACTAAGCATGCTTTCATCAGGCTACAATCATCTTATAACTGTTTGTTACATAAGTGAATCAAGTTGGCTTGGGGATAGGATTTTTAGTTTCGAATACAGATGTGCAATGACTGACTTAACTGTTCTCTGATGCAATCAACGCATATCTGGAGTTCAACCCTGGCTCAAATATAGAAAATCACCATATGGCAGTGGACATTTTTCTGGCCCTTACACCTAGCAACCATTGGATCAATTATTTTTTGCTTATTTTATTTGTCTCTACGTACATGCTGTGTCTTACAATTAGAAATACACTTAAACATACACCAAAGGCATCACACTGCCCTCTAGTGAATTCAGGACTGGAGTGAGGCAAACTGAGTTTGAACCTCATTTCTGTCTCTACTGGCCGTGGGACTGCAGGCAAGGGGCTCAGCTTCTGAGTGTTGATTTCCTCTCTGAAGTCTCTGAGGTTCTGGAGACTTGTGATATTGGAGACAATGAAATCAAGGCACTGGGCATGGAGCAGGTGATCTATAAATTATAGCAAGAAAATGGTGTATTGGAAAGAAAAAGCTTTAAAAGCTTCATGCCCAAAGTCCTTTCACTCAGTTATTTGTTATAAATGAAAATCAGAATGTCCAACAATTTTGAGAATTCAAGTAAAAAAATGCTTTTTTTTAAAGTTAAAAAAAATTTAAACTACATTTAAAATGAAGGTAAAGTCATAGTTCAACTGGAACTGATTTTCCTTACTTAACGTGATGTCTGAATTTCCTATGCTGCTCTAATAAATCACTACAAATAAATCACCACTAGGCTTAAATCAATACAAACATATTTGACAGTTCTGGAGGTCAGAGGTCCAAAATGGGTCTCATTGGGCCAAAATCAAGGTGTCATCAGGGCTCTGCTCCTCCTGGGGGCTCTAGAGGATGGTCTGTC
Source organism: Balaenoptera borealis (assembly GCF_965194805.1). NCBI lineage: Eukaryota > Metazoa > Chordata > Mammalia > Artiodactyla > Balaenopteridae > Balaenoptera > Balaenoptera borealis. Next base: position 112,786,085 of record NC_138861.1, on the reverse strand, counting down.
CCCTGGCCTTTTCCAGCTGCTAGATGCTGCCTGCATTGCCTTGGCTCCTGGCCCCTTCCTCCACCTTCAAAGCCAGCAGCACAGTAACTTCAACCTGTCTCTGACTCTTAACACTTGCTTCTGTTCTCACAGCTCCTTCTCTGACCCTGGCTCTCCTCCTCCCTCTTTCACTTATAAGAAGACTTGTGATTACATTGGGTTCATCCAGATAATCCGAGATAATTTTCCCTACCTCAAGACCCTTAAATTAATCACATCGCCAAAGTCCCTCATGCCATGCAAGGTGACATTCACAGGTTCTGAAAATTAGGAGGTGGACATACTTGGAGGCCATTATTCTTCTGACCATACATGATAATATAAAAACAATAATAAGAAAACATGTTTAAGGCACAAACATGGGGGGTGGTGGATAAAAGTAGCCTCATAGATAAATCCACATGATTGTCCCCCCCACCCCCCGTAAACATGATGGAAATGTCATGGAAAAAGACAGGAAAAGCTCAGGTATAAATGACGATTGATTTTTTAGAGAGTTGTGGGTGATTTTTCCCCAACATTAAACAAATTCTCCATTCCCAGAGCAAAAGATTTCAAATCACTTTATCCATAGAATCCCTTTCTTCAAATGCAAGGTCATGCAGAAATTCACATGGCAAAAGCAGACAATCTCCTTTTGATGTGCACAATCCTTTACAGTTTGCAAAGCCCTCCTCGCACAAACACCACTGTACTTGAACTTGTCTACCTTACCCAGAGGCAGGACAGTTGTGATATTTCTTCTCAGGAATCAGGAAACCAAGGCCTAGCGGACATTGGTGGGCCTAGAGGGTCTTGATTAAGCTGGACCTTCTGGCTACTTCCAGTGGTTCTTCCCATTCCTGCCTAGTGCTCAGACACCTCCACAAATGAGAACTCCCCGCCTCCATAAGTGGCCTATTACATTCTTGCATCTCCTCTCTCACAGTGAATCAAGATCTTCCTCGCTGTGGCTTCTCCCATTTGGTTCCCAATCTATTATCCCAAATAAGTCTGCTCTCTCTTCCCCTTGACAGCTTGTCAATGGTTTGGTCATGCCCCTGGGTCTTTTCTTCCTTAGATGGAACTTGGAGAAGGTGGAGGCAGCTGTGATGGCAGCCCTCTTGAGCCATGAGTGGGGAGGAGACTGGGGGGGTGGAGGAGACTCACATCATGGTGAGTCCTTTAGGGCAGAGACCTGAGACCTCTAGTTTGTACCTGCTCTTGCTCTGCTACCCCATGGAGGGTCCATGCAGGTCCAAGGGCCTGGACCTCCAACCTGGCCATCCTCAGGAATCTCTGTTCTTTTTGAAGACAGGTGTTGCAATGGTTTGGGAAAAGATTGTATTTTCAATGCACCTCTAGCATGAATCCACTGGAATATACTTTATTCTTGCCTTAATAAAAACCAGACTCCTTGTGACCAAGGTAACATACTTTAGCCCCTAGCACAAAAGGGAATGAAGTCAGCTGTCTCTCATAAGGGCCATTGTTGGGGCCCACTTCCGTCCATCTGGCATGTGACCTTGCCTTCTGAATGTTTCTGGCCAGCTCTGGACTGCAGAGCAGTCCCTTAATCCAGCTTAAGCCACCGAGGCTGTTGCCCAGAGCATCCATGGGCAAGGGGCACGATGGCATGCCCTAAGGCGCAAAGGCAGCATTGGAAATGTAATGATATGCAGCCCAGAATGTGGTTGACAGTCCTTGTGGGGTGGGAGTGAGACTACCGTGGGCGTGTTCAAGAATGACAGATGAAGGCAGCTCCCACTAAATTCAGGGCTTTTACTTGGCTCACTGGGTGCAGGTAGCTCATTACCAGAGCTCACGCGGCCTCACCTCTAAATATGCATCAAATGGCTGTTTAAGCAGCGCCATCTTGAAGGAGTCGTGAGTTATCAGCCTCCAGAGCGCACGAAATGCCTCAGTCTGGCTGGTCCCAGCCAATGGGTACTTGAGTTCCTTTCTTTCCAGACTGTGGCAGAGCCTGCTGGTGACCAGATGCTATTATTCATTCTCCCTTCCTCCTTAGGAGCAGGCCCCGACTTTCTGTGACAACATTGCACTAAAGGACTACATTTTCCAGCCTCCTAGGCAGTTAAGAGAGGAAACATGATCACATTCTGACCAAAGAGACCTAGCAGATACGTGTGAGCCTTCAAGGAGACTTATTAAAATAGAAGGGTAAGTAATCCCTCCTTCTCACCCTGCTCCTCTTGGCTGGAAAGCAGATATGATGGCAGCCACTTTGGACCATGAGGCAACCTTCTGGGAATCTAGAGATGAAGGGCTCAAGGCAGATGGAGAGATGAAAGGAACAAGGTCCCTGACACCATGAAGAATTGTAACAGCCTTAGTCTGCCTACCTTCAACCTTTTCTTATGTGAGAGAGAGAAATAAACTTCTATTTTGTTTAAGACACTATCGTTTGGGTTTTCTATCATAAGGTGGCTGACTTGAATCCTGATATGTACACCTTTCTCTTAAAAAAACCAAACCAAACCAAAACAAAAACCAAAGAAACAAACAAACTTCCCCTGATTATGATGTCAACCAAAATTACAATAGCAGCCAATACGGACAGTCTTCTTTTTCTAGTCAGGCCAGGGTCTAGCCAGTAACTGGCTTCTAAATGCCATAGAAATACACTCCCTCCCAGCCACAAAACAACAGCAATAAAAAGAATTGCTTTTTTATTTATCTGGGGATTGAGGTCTGAGCTCTCTGCCAAGTCTATATGCCTGATCGGGGTCTGGCGACAAAAATACAGACCGTGGGGGCTGGAATGCCAAAGCATTACCAGGAAGGAGCATCCAGAGGTATCATTCCTTCATGGTGATGAGCATATATTACTTTTTTCTCTTGCCTGTATCTTTTTCTTGAAGCCATCCTCCTGTACACTCTATAATTCTACTAGAGATGTCAATCAAACCTTGCAGCCCTCCATCCCCCAATCACCAGACTGGATAGTAACCCAGACTGGTCAATTCTGGGAATTCCCATCAGGGAATTCTAACTCCCGGGGCAGTGATTGGTTCAAGCATAGCCATGTGACCCAGGAAGGGTCAATTAGAATTATTTCCTTCAGGGATTGAGATGTGTGCTATGTGAAAGGGAATCTCTCTCCTTCTAAAACAGTGTTTAAAAGTTGGAACTGCTCAAGACTGTCTTGATGCCAAATGGAGAAAACCCGTCTAAGAATGAAGCCAATGAAATCCTAAGAATGTCTAGGAGTTGTTGAGAGAGGGCCAGTACCTTGATGACTTAGTTTAATCTCCTGGATCCCACCATGTCTAAGGAAATCCAGCCTTCTCTATCCCTATTATAAGGCAGAACACATATGGCTCACTTTTGATATTACTTTCCTCCTGGAGGGGCATTTCATTAAGGTACCATTCTTTCCGCCCTCTCTGCCCACCCCTCACTCACTGGTCCCCAGGAAACAAGAAGGGACTTAGCTCATTGGTAAGTTGGGGAGAGAAATGGCCCACACAGCTTAGTTCCTTCCTTTAATTTTGAGATATCTCTGGTTGGAGGAGAACACAGTCTTTTCTTCCATGTTCTGCATTTTTCAGGGGTGGGCCCTGTTGGGAGCCCATGAGTACCATCTTATGAGGCTCTCCTGGCCATCAGACCAAAGGCCAGTTTGCCAAGTGGCCTTTCTTTATCCAAACTAAAAGTGACATTTTTATTGCATCTCCTCCACTTTTGCATCCATCTCTCAATTGGTGTCAAACTTGAGCCAGAAAGAAGAGTGGTAATTATTGGTGCCCTCAAATCCCATTCCTAGGGGCATGTGTTAAAAGTTTCCCTCCTGCTTATGCTATTTTTTTTAATAGTATTTTTTAAAATTAATTATATATTTATTTATTTTTGGCTGTGTTGGGTCTTCGTTGCTGCATGAGGACTTTCTCTAGTTGCGGTGAGTGGGGCCTACTCTTCTTTGCGGTCCACAGGCTTCTCATTGCAGTGGCTTCTCTTGTTGCGGAGCACGGGCTCTAGGCATGTGGGCTTCAGTAGTTGTGGCACGTGGGCTCAGTAGTTGTGGCTCGAGGGCTCTAGAGCGCAGGCTCAGTAGTTGTAGCGCACCGGCTTAGTTGCTCCGCGGCATGTGGGATCTTCCTGGACCAGGGCTTAAACCCGTGTCCCCTGCATTGGCAGGCAGATTCTTAACCACAGCGCCACCAGGGAAGCCTGCTTATGCTGCTTTGAGTTTCTGTCTCCTATAACTCCAAAGGTCCTGATAGATGCAACTTCCCTGACTCCAGTGTCCTATCACATTCCCTATGCTCATATTCCATTTCTATTCAATTAAATAAACACCATTTCTCACAGTGGAAGTTTGGGCTCTTTCCCCCATTTTTAGGTGCTGGGGACTTCTCCTCAACTGGCAAGAGGGCACAAATAAATCAGACTCAGGGCTGGAACTTAACCCCTTGCCACTCTGAACTGGGGGTGGGGAGGATGGGAAAGCTGGAAAGGGGAGTGTGTCTGCATTGTCTGCATTGATGGCCTCCATTCATTGCTTCTCTATATCTACGTCCTTTGCGCTGTAACTGTGTAGCCCCTCCCACTCTGACTCTGGGGCTTGACCATGTGACTTTGGCCAATACTATTTTAGCTGATTCAAAGCTTGAAAAACTGCTTGTGTTTTTCACTTCCTCTCTGGGACCTCTGTGCTTGCTGTGAGAATATGCCTGAGCTAGCCTGCTGGAGGATGAGGTACATGGAACAGAGCTGAGCCATCCTGGATCAGCTGGCTGACCACCAGATATGTGAGAGGGCTTCTGCCGAGACAAGAAGAGTTGCAAGGGCAAGCCCTATCAAGATTAACAGAGTAACTGCCATTGTCTTCAGCCAGTGAGTTCTGAGGTGGTTTGTTATGCAGCATTATTATGGTAATAGCTAACTGCTACAGGGTCCTTTCCACCAACTTACCAACAGACTGGGCAAGGTGTATCTCCCACGGTGCCAAACAAGGTGGTAGGTAATAGAGTGTGTTTTATTTATGCTCATAGGTTCCAGAGCAAGACTTTCAGAGTTCAAATCCCAGCGCTGCCATTTGCTAGCTTTGTGTCTTTGGTTAAGTTATCTTGTCCTCAGTTTTGTTTTTTTTTTTTTGTCTTAAAATGGAAATAATAATGCGATCTACTTTCCATGGTTGTTGTGAGGGTTTAACAACCTAACACATGTGAAGTGCTTAGAATGATATGTTCTCAATGCAGATGAGCATTGAGGAGTGTGTCTGCCTCCCTTAACTAGACGCCCCCTTCACCTCCTGGAGGGCTGGAAGACCACTTATGCTCCCCTCTCCCCACCACCTGGCAGAGCACCCAGCATAGTAAACATCCATTGTTTGCTGAATGCCTGGAGTGAACTTAGCACTTTTATTAGTATAGATGCAGGTTTCAATGTTCTATTTCAACCTAAGGCCAACATCTTTGTTCTTTTTATAAAGTGTACATGTAATATTTATCATTTTTTACAACTGGGCTTCTCTCTCACTCCCTGTTGTGCTATGAAATAAATCTTTTAAACCTTCTTTGCTGTCTGGCATTCGTATGCACTGCCCATTCTGACTGTACTTAACTGGAGCGTTTCCCAGGATTTCTTCCCCAGTGGAGCCAGATGGGCATTCTCACATGCCAGGAGATCAAGCTGGAGGAATTGCTGTCTTCTAACAACCTATAACCCAGTTGCTTTTGGAAATCAGATCCCATTGGCTCTTCCTCAGCTGCCTTCGTTTTACTCCAGAGCCTCTACCATCTGACCATCAGCCTTCTTCCCTGAAGCCTGACTTTTGGATAGTTTGCCTCCCCAAGGGCCCCACGGGAAGCCCCCTAGACCACTACCCACATGTGTCCCTCTGTGTGTGAGGGTGGTGGGAGGGAAATCACCCCTGGGTTCCAGTCCTTCTTTTGTCACTTACTGGCTGTGAGATGGGGGAGGAGCTATTAACCAGGGTCCCCTGTGGGCTTCTGGGGGAGAGGGCTCAAGTCCCATCCCCACCACCATGCTCCACAAATTTTGTGTATTTGGGCGTCTATCGAAGAAAGATCTGTCCTTTCCATCAATTTTTAAAGGCCTCTAGAAACCAGAAACCATATAACCACAGCCCTGGACGAGTCATTTCACCCCTGTAAGCCTCTGTTTCTTCATCCAAAAAACGAAAGTAATGACAGTGTTCTCTGATTTCATGTTATAGAAATGTCGTAAATGAGGAAATAGATCTGAATCACAAACTGATGGACAGACATAGGCAATTATTAATATTTCATTATGACACTTGTCAATTCAGAAAATACTTAGGTTGTTTGGATTTTAAAAGATGTTGCACAAATTATAGTGAGCTAAGGACTACATATAATTCTCAGTTTGTTCTTGGATGTGGACATTTGGGAAATTTAGATTAGAGGACAGGATATGGATAATAAGAAACTGGACAGAGTCCTCAGTGATAATGACAGCAGGTAATACTGTGGACCATATAGATATAGATATCATCTAATTTAATCCTTAACAAGCCCATGGGGGAGGCTCATATCATTTCCTTTTTACAGATGAGGATTCTGAGAATCAGAACGGTGAAAAGAATTGGTCAAGGTCAGACTGCAGAGCTGGGTTGTGAAGGCAGCACTAGCTATTCCCAGTCCTCAGGCTGAACCTCGGTGCTGTCGACCAGGTCTTGTTTTATAAAACTAAAAGAATGGGGATGCTATTGTTCATTCTACATCGTCTGTCTCCAGGCAAAATGATTTTGCCTTTTCCGGGCTGTAGAAATGTCTCTGATTCTGAAAGCTGTACTTTGAATCTGGCCCAGAAAGCTACACAAGATGACTGCCAAACCCCATGTGGGCCTCATGCTTCCCTCCTGTAAAATGGGTATATTTCTGTTCCCTTGCAGGGCTAACGGGAATGGTCCAGTGGGTCTTGTTGCAGAGGCCCCATGCTGGTGTGATGTGAGGGCTCATTCTGTGCTTGTATGTTCCCTTTCCTTGCATGTGAATGTTAAGATGGGAAAGCTGATCAGTGAGGAAGAGAGGAGCAGAGGGAGGGCCGGGATAGACTTAAACCACTAAGAAATATGCAGCATCTCTGGGGTTGGGACAACCCGAGAGGTGACCACAGAGAGACACTGAGCAGAGGTGAGCAGACCTGGGCCTTATCCTACTCTGTCCTGGCTTTTCCAGACTCCCTGTTGCTAACCGTAAAATTGTCACTTGCTATCTGGTTCTTCAAGGATTAAGTCACTAGCCACTGCAGTCGCTGACCTTCAACAACCCCTGCAAGGAGTTCAGGGCAAGGATCAGGAATGAGGCACTCTGTGCTCTGGGAAAAACTGGCAGAACAGGCCTTCAGACAGATATTTTCAGGAGAAGATTTTATGAGCTGAAATTTCTTACATATCCTCATATCTAGAAAAGCACTAAAATCATTAACGGTGACATCTGCTCGTGACCAGCAGCAGCCTTCTGCCAAAATGTGTGCTTGACTGTACGTACCCCTTTCACTGAAATCATATATACTGACACTCCCACACCGCGTCGGGGCGGTCTCTCAGAGCTATCTGAGATGCTGTCTCCCGGGCTATAGTCCTCATTTTGCCCCAAATAAAACTTAACTCACAACTCTCATGTTGTGCATTTTTTTCAGTTGACACTTTGATCTGTGTCCCCACTCTGGGCCACCCATAGCAGGCTGTTGGGAAGATGAAACGGGATAGGGTGCCCTAGGGCACCCAGCATGTCCTGCAGCGCTGACCCCTGTGAAGCGGCCAGAGCCACATGGACCAGACAAAGCGGCCCCTACCTTTCTCAGCTCCAGCCTGGTCGTGCTTCTCAAAGATCAGGTACCGTGGGCTCTCAGGGAGAAAGGGCAGGCTCACCAGCTGGACCAAGACGGGGACGGCAATCACTCCAAACAGGTACGGCCAGGTGCTCTCCTGAAGGGAGAAGAGGGGGCCGGTGAATGATGAGGACTTCAGTCATTATTTGGGGGCTAGGCCCCTGGGCCAGGCAGCTTCTGCTGTCTGCACAGGGTCCCTCTGCCCAGTGTGAGCCCCAGGAACAAAGGCTGGGGAGGGATTGGACACTGGTTTTGTTAGGGAACCACTGACTGAAACCACCCGCCTTGGCCAGGCATGATAATAACCACTTGCATGAGTTGTCTCACAACAGGAGGTCCTAAAACTAAATGGGAGAATTCGGGAAGGGCCAAAAGGAGGGAGGAGATGCCAGCCCATAATAAGTCCTGCCAACCTTCCAGAAACCCTCACGCTGGAATCCATCTTGCCTGAGAGATGTGCACACCGCCAGGAAGGACCCTGAGTCAGACCAAGTATGGGCACAAGCAAGATGATGATTGGCCAGAGACAACCCGGAAACCAACCCCGTTACCCTAAACCCTGAGACTGCGACACATGTGGCAGAGCAGTTCTCCTGGGTTCCCTTACCCTGCTGCTCTCTTCCCCGGGCGCCCCTTCCCAATAAAGTCTTTTGCTTTGTCAGCACATGTGTCTCCTTGGACAATTCATTTCCGAGTATTAGACAAGAGCTCACCTTCGGGCCCTGGAAGGGGTCCCCCTTCTGGGAACATTTTAGCACCAGGCCCACGTGTTTGGTATCTCCATGCAGGGGGTCGGTGAATCCTCAGAGCCACCTGAGAGGTGGTTACCTTCAGGGTGACTCCGAGAAGGTGGAGTTCGGGGAAGCCAAGAGCTGGCCAACTCAGAGGCCCCTGGGGCATCAAGTCTGGCCTGAAGCAGCTCAGCTATTTCCTGGTTGTGTGGCCTTGGAAACATTCTCACGGCCCCTTGGAATCCCCTTCTCCTCACCTGGGGAATGGGGACAGCCACAGGCACCCCTCAGGCAGTCGTGAGAGTGGGATCAGACGATGCTCTCACTGTGGAGCCTGGAACCCAGTAGGTACGCAGAGGAAACTACTACTATGCGGGCGGCACCACCCAGACGCCTCCGAGGCCCGGGATATCCGACCCATCTGGCTCCTGTCAGTGAAGGGCTAGAGCTTTTCCACGTCCCCAGGGAAGTGAGGGTGGTGGGCCTTCGGGCACAGCTCGCCCCAGAGGTGGGGGAACTTTTCACTTCCCACCGGCTGTGAAAGGCAAGCAGGCAACACCCACCATTCAAGAGGCATTTTGAGTCCCTTCAAGCAGCACCATTTGCCTATTATGCAGCTTAAATGCTGCACCGGGCCCATATTATTATGCTGATTAAGGCAGCATTCTTCCTGATTTTTTTTAAAAACCCAGGTTTACAAATAAACTCTCACAGTGTCTCTGAAAGGAGAGAACATCAATAGACAGCAGTTCTGATGGGGAGAAAGAGGAAAAAAACCCAAAGTTCTCACTGTGGAGTTCTTGAATGTTTCATTTCCTAAGAAAGTAGAGGAGAAAAGAAGACACACCCAGACCTAGAAAGGCTTCGCACAGGGCGAAGGTTCAGATGCCCTTGTTCCCGGTGAATTTAAGGTTCTTGTCTCCTTGCAGAAGAATTCGGAGACAAAGCAGGGAGGTTAAGAAAGTAACGTGAGAATTTATTTAAGCAACAATACGCTCTCAGAGAGGGGCAGACAGGTGAGGAGCTGCAGTCCTGGGCTTCTTTGGCAAGCCAGGGTACACAAATGAAGGCGTGGAATATTCCCTGGGGAAGGAGGAGTTTGGAGGTTGTGTTCCTTGATTTTCATCTCAGCTCCATCTTCCCAAGGGGAGGAGGGATGTTTGTCCTTATTTAGCTTAGATCAGAAGTGCCACGGTGTCGGTGCATGATGGGTACTTATCTGTAAGGCTAATTTTATTGTAATGAGAGCATAATGAACAACAAGTTACATTTGGACACACGAGATTCCTGAATTGCCTCATCTTTCTTTGTCTGCTTCCAGGACACTTATCACCCAAAAGGTGTGGTTTCCTGTCAGTCTGGAGCTTCCTGCTTTTCTCTGTCTGCCCATGGACCCCCACTGTTTACAAGATGCGTGGTTTCCTGCCACCACAGGACAGGACAAAAACTGGTTAGAACCAACTAGGTCCAAGATGACGGAAGATTCAACTTCCGGTGTACCTTAAGCCTCATTATACACTCATTGTAATACATTAGCTTGCTAAATGACACACCCATGACACCATGACAGTTCTGAGGCTAACCATAAAAGGCCAAAAAGTGGGCGGTGGCCCAATTCCTGGAAATCCCCGCCCCTTCCCCCAAAATAGTTGGAAAAATCCTCCGACTCATTAGCCTATGAAATTACCCAGTCCATTAAAACTAACCAAGCCATATTTTGAGGCGTCTCGCCTTCTGAGACGGCCCACACTCTGTCTGTGGAGTGTGTTTCTCTCTAAATAAATCCACTTCTAACCTATCACTTTGTCTCTCACTGAATTCTTTCTGCAATGAAACATCAAGAACCTGAGCTTCATTAAGTCCTGGGACCAGGTGTGTGATCTCAATTAAAAGACCATGGAGGCTTCCCTGGTGGCGCAGTGGTTGAGAATCTGCCTGCCAGTGCAGGGGGACACGGGTTGGAGCCCTGGTCTGGGAGGATCCCACATGCCGCGGAGCAACGAAGCCCGTGCGCCACAACTACTGAGCCTGCGCGTCTGGAACCTGTGCCCCGCAACAAGAGAGGCCGCGATAGTGAGAGGCCCGTGCACCGCGATGAAGAGTGGCCCCCGCTTGCCACAACTAGAGAAAGCACTCGCACAGAAACGAAGACCAAACACAGCCAAAATTAAATAAATAAAAAAAAAAAAAAAAAAAAAAAAGACCGTAGGTTCAGGTCCCAATCTGAGGTACACGGTTTCACCACTAGATGGAAACTGCTGACCATCAGCAGGCAGACCCCAGACTGACCATCAACATATAGACCCCCAGGCTGGTTGGAGCCAGAAGACGGACATCTACATTCCTGAACCATCACCCTGTTGCCTCACCATCAAACAATCAGAGAATTGCATACAAGCTGATCGGGCACCCTCTGACCCCCTCCCTCACAATGTCTTTAAAAACCCTTCCCTGAAAGCCATCTGGGAGTTTGGGTCTTTTGAGCAGTAACTGCCTGTTGTCCTTGCTTGGTGCCCTGCAATAAATGCTATACTTTCCTTCACCACAACACGGTGCAGTACACTGGCTTTGCTGCATATCAGGCAAGTGGCCCTGAGGGGATGAGAGCAGAGAGGGAATGCTGATGGGTGTGGGGTTACCTTTTGGGGTGTGAAATAAAATTCATATTTTATGGCAAAACAAGAAAAATGTAAAATAAAAAATTTTCCCTGCCCTTTGGCTCCCCGCCCTCTACTGTGCATTGTGTATCAGCATTATGCATCCACCAAACCTCCCCCATCAGCAGCAATACCTGCTCAACCATAAAGAGGAACAGTCCCCTTGCATCAACAAGACAACTCCTTAAACACAACGTTCCTTCCTGATCTTGGAAGGGGCCATGATGACACTTGGATCTGGAATGTGTAAATGGTCAATAATACGTCATTTAACGTACACCCCTCTGTCTCAAAAAACTTATATAACTATGCCTTAATTTCTAACAGGTGCAACAGTTCTTGGAAGTTTCTGAGGTGCTCTTCCTGGGTAATAACCCTCAAATTTGGTTCGAATAAAATTTTTCATTTCTTTCTTAAAAAGACAGATTAATTTTTCATCAACAGGGGTGATGAAAATATTCTGGAATTAGAAAGGAGTGATGGTTGCACAACTTTGCGAGTATACTAAAAAGCACATTTAAATGATGAATTTTATGGGGGAGTTATATCTGAATTTTTAAAAAATATCATGGACATCACGAAGGGGATGAGAACCCACCTCATACAACAGGGCGCACATCACAAAATGGATGTTAAACCACCTCACACCACAGGGCCCACATCACAAAGTGGATGAGAAAACACCTCACACTACAGGTCACACATCACAAAGTGGATGTGAAAACACCTCACACCACAAGGCGCACATCACAAAGGGGATGAGAAACCACCTCACACCACAGGGCCCTCATCACAAAGGGGATGAGAAACCACCTCACACCACAGGGCCCACATCAAAAAGGGGATGAGAAACCACCTCACACCAAACGGCCCATATCACAAAGGGGATAAGAAACCACCTCACACGACAGGGCCCACATCACAAAGGGGATGAGAAACCACCTCATACCACAGGGCCCTCATCACAAAGGGGATGAGAAACCACCTCACACCACAGGGCCCACATCACAAAGGGGATGAGAAACCACCTCATACCACAGGGCCCTCATCACAAAGGGGATGAGAAACCACCTCACACCACAGGGACCACATCACAAAGGGGATGAGAAACCACCTCACAGCACAGGGTGCACATCACAAAGAGGATGAGAAACCACCTCACACCAAACGGCCCACATCACAAAGGGGAAGAGAAAACACCTCACACCACAAGGGCCGCATCACAAAGGGGATGAGAAACCACCTCACAAAACAGGGCCCTCATCACAAAGGGGATGAGAAACCACCTCACACCACAGGGCCCTCATCACAAAGGGGATGACCAACCACCGCACACCACAGGGCCCACATCACAAAGGGGATGAGAAGCCACCTCACACCACAGGGCCCTCACCACAAAGGGGATGAGAAACCACCTCACACCACAGGGCCCTAATCACAAAGGGGATGAGAAGCCATCTCACACTACAGGGCCAACATCACAAAGTTGATGAGAAACCACCTGACACCAAACGGCCCACATCAGAAAGAGGATGAGGATCCCCCTCACACCACAGGGCTCACATCACAAAGGGGATGAGAAACCACCTCACACCACAGGGTCCACATCACAAAGGAGATGACCAACCACCTCACACCACAGGGCCCACATCACAAAGGGGATGAGAAACCACCTCACACCACAGGGCCCTCATCACAAAGGGGATGAGAAACCACCTCATACCACAGGGCCCACATCACAAAGGGGGGGAGAAAGCAGCTCAAACCACAAGGTTCACATCACAAAGGGTATGAGAAAGCACCTCACACCACTAGGCCGACATGACAAAGGGGATGAAAAACCACCTCACACCAAACGGCCCACATCACAAAGGGGATGAGAAAACACCTCACACCACAGGGCCCACATCACAAAGGGGATGAGAAACCACCTCACACCAAACGGCCCACATCAAAGGGGGATGAGAAACCACCTCACACCACAGGGCCCACATCACGAAGGGGATGAGAAACCACCTCACACCAAACGGCCCACATCACAAAGGGGATGACCAACCAGCTCACACCACAGGGCCCTCATCACAAAGGGGATGAGACACCTCCTCACACCACAGGGCCCACATTACAAAGGGGATGAGAAACCACCTTACACCACAGGGCCCACATCACAAAGTTGATGAGAAACCACCTCACACGAAACGGCCCATATCACAAAGGGGATGAGAATCCACCTCACACAACAGGGCCCACATCACAAAGGGGATGGCCAACCACCTCACACCACAGGACCCACATCACAAAGGGGATGAGAAAACTCCTCACACCACAGGGCCCACATCACAAAGGGGATGAGAATTCACCACTCACAACAGGGCCCTCATGAGAAAGGGGAAGAAAAACCACTTCACACCACAGGGTCCACATCACAAAGAGGATGACCAACCACCTGACACAACAGGGCCCTCATCACAAAGGGGATGAGAAAACACCTCATACTAAACGGCCCACATAACAAAGGGGAGGAGAAACCACCTCACACCACAGGGCCCTCATCACAAACGGGATGAGAAACCACCTCTTACCAAACGGCCCAATCACAAAGGGGATGAGAAACCACCTCACACCACAGGGCCTTCATCACAAAGGGGATGAGAAAGCACCTCACACCACAGGGCCCACATCACAACGGAGATGAGAAAGCACCTCACACCACAGGGCCCACATCAGAAAGGGGATGAGAAACCACTTCACACCAAACGGTCCACATCACAAAGTTGATGAAAAAGCATCTCACACCAAAAGGCCCACATTACAAAGGGGATTAGAAACCACCTCACACCATAGGGCCCTCACCACAAAGGGGATGAGAAACCACGTCACAACACAGGGCCCTCATCACAAAGGGGATGAGAAGCCACCTCACACCACAGGGCCCACATCACAAAGTTGATGAGAAACCACCTCACAACAAACGGCCCACATCACAAAGGGGATGAGAAAACACCTCACACGACAGGGCCCACATCACAAAGGGGATGAGAAAACACCTCACATCAAACGGCCCACATCATAAAGAGGATGAGAATCCACCTCACACCACAGGGCTCACATCACTAAGGGGATGAGAAACCACCTCACACCACAGGGCCCACATCACAAAGGAGATGACCAACCACCTCACACCACAGGGCCCACATCACAAAGGGGAGGAGAAACCACCTCACACCACAGGGTTCTCATCACAAAGCGGAAGAGAAACCACCTCACACCACAGGGCCCACATCACAAAGAGGATGAGAAATCACCTCAAAACACAGGGCCCACATCACAAAGGGGAAGAGAAACCACCTCACACCACAGGGCCCACATCACAAAGGGGATGAGAAACCACCTCACGCCACAGGGCCCTCATCACAAACGGAAAGAGAAACCACCTCACACCACAGGTCCCACATCACAAAGGGGATGAGAAGCCACCTCACACCACAGGGCCCACATCACAAAGGGGATGACCAACCAACTCACACCACAGGGCCCTCATTACAGAGGGGATGAGAAGCCACCTCACACCACAGGGTCCTCACCACAAAGGGGATGAGAAACCACCTCACACCACAGGGCCCTAATCACAAAAGGGATGAGAAGCCATCTCACACTACAGGGCCAACATCACAAAGTTGATGAGAAACCACCTGACACCAAACGGCCCACATCAGAAAGAGGATGAGGATCCCCCTCACACCACAGGGCTCACATCACAAAGGGGATGAGAAACCACCTCACACCACAGGGTCCACATCACAAAGGAGATGACCAACCACCTCACACCACAGGGCCCACATCACAAAGGGGATGAGAAACCACCTCACACCACAGGGCCCTCATCACAAAGGGGATGAGAAACCACCTCATACCACAGGGCCCACATCACAAAGGGGGGGAGAAAGCAGCTCAAACCACAAGGTTCACATCACAAAGGGTATGAGAAAGCACCTCACACCACTAGGCCGACATGACAAAGGGGATGAGAAACCACCTCACACCAAACGGCCCACATCACAAGGGGGATGAGAAACCACCTCACACCACAGGGCCCACATCACAAAGGGGATGAGAAACCACCTCACACCAAACGGCCCACATCACAAAGGGGATGACCAACCAGCTCACACCACAGGGCCCTCATCACAAAGGGGATGAGAAACCTCCTCACACCACAGGGCCCTCAGGAGAAAGGGGAAGAAAAACCACCTCACACCACAGGGTCCACATCACAAAGAGGATGACCAACCACCTGACACAACAGGGGCCTCATCACAAAGGGGATGAGAAAACGCCTCATACTAAACGGCCCACATAACAAAGGGGAGGAGAAACCACCTCACACCAAACGGCCCACCTCACAAAGTTGATGAGAAACCACCTCACACCAAACGGCCCACATCACAAAGGGGATGAGAAAACACCTCACACCACAGGACCCACATCACAAAGGGGATGACCAACCAACTCACACCAAACGGCCCACATCACGAAGGGGATGAGAAACCACCTCACACCAAACGGCCCACATCAAAAAGGGGATGAGACTCCCCCTCAAACCACACGGCCCACATCACAAAGAGGATGAGAAACCACCTCAAACCACAGGGCCGACACGACAAAGGGGATGAGAAACCACTTCACACCAAACGGTCCACATCACAAAGTTGATGTGAAAGCACCTCACACCAAACGGCCCACATCACAAGGGGAATGAGAAACCACCTCACACCACAGGGCCCACATCACAAAGGGGATGAGAAACCACCTCACACCACAGAGCCCTCATCACAAAGGGGATGAGAAACCACCTCACACCACAGGGCCCACATCACAAAGGGGATGAGAAACCACCTCACACCACAGAGCCCTCATCACAAAGGGGATGAGAAGCCACCTCACACCACAGGGTCCTCACCACAAAGGGGATGAGAAACCACCTCACACCACAGGGCCCTAATCACAAAAGGGATGAGAAGCCATCTCACACTACAGGGCCAACATCACAAAGTTGATGAGAAACCACCTGACACCAAACGGCCCACATCAGAAAGAGGATGAGGATCCCCCTCACACCACAGGGTCCACATCACAAAGGAGAGGACCAACCACCTCACACCACAGGGCCCACATCACAAAGGGGATGAGAAACCACCTCACACCACAGGGCCCTCATCACAAAGGGGATGAGAAACCACCTCATACCACAGGGCCCACATCACAAAGGGGGGGAGAAAGCAGCTCAAACCACAAGGTTCACATCACAAAGGGTATGAGAAAGCACCTCACACCACTAGGCCGACATGACAAAGGGGATGAGAAACCACCTCACACCAAACGGCCCACATCACAAGGGGGATGAGAAACCAGCTCACACCACAGGGCCCACATCACAAAGGGGATGAGAAACCACCTCACACCAAACGGCCCACATCACAAAGGGGATGACCAACCAGCTCACACCACAGGGCCCTCATCACAAAGGGGATGAGAAACCTCCTCACACCACAGGGCCCTCATGAGAAAGGGGAAGAAAAACCACCTCACACCACAGGGTCCACATCACAAAGAGGATGACCAACCACCTGACACAACAGGGCCCTCATCACAAAGGGGATGAGAAAACGCCTCATACTAAACGGCCCACATAACAAAGGGGAGGAGAAACCACCTCACACCAAAGGGCCCTCATCACAAACGGGATGAGAAACCACCTCACACCAAACGGCCCAATCACAAAGGGGATGAGAAACCACCTCACACCACAGGGCCCACATCACGAAGGGGATGAGAAAGCACCTCACACCACTAGGCCGACATAACAAAGGGGATGAAAAACCACCTCACACCAAACGGCCCACCTCACAAAGTTGATGAGAAACCACCTCACTCCAAACGGCCCACATCACAAAGGGGATGAGAAAACACCTCACACCACAGGGCCCACATCACAAAGGGGATGACCAACCAACTCACACCAAACGGCCCACATCAAAAAGGGGATGAGAATCCCCCTCAAACCACACGGCCCACATCACAAAGAGGATGAGAAACCACCTCACACCACAGAGCCGACACGACAAAGGGGATGAGAAACCACTTCACACCAAACGGTCCACATCACAAAGTTGATGTGAAAGCACCTCACACCAAACGGCCCACATCACAAGGGGGATGAGAAACCACCTCACACCACAGGGCCCTCATCACAAAGGGGATGAGAAGCCACCTCACACCACAGGGTCCTCACCACAAAGGGGATGAGAAACCACCTCACACCACAGGGCCCTAATCACAAAGGGGATGAGAAGCCATCTCACACTACAGGGCCAACATCACAAAGTTGATGAGAAACCACCTGACACCAAACGGCCCACATCAGAAAGAGGATGAGGATGCCCCTCACACCACAGGGCTCACATCACAAAGGGGATGAGAAACCACCTCACACCACAGGGTCCACATCACAAAGGAGATGACCAACCACCTCACACCACAGGGCCCACATCACAAAGGGGATGAGAAACCACCTCACACCACAGGGCCCACATCACAAAGTTGATGAGAAACCACCTCACAACAAACGGCCCACATCACAAAGGGGGGGAGAAAGCAGCTCAAACCACAAGGTTCACATCACAAAGGGTATGAGAAAGCACCTCACACCACTAGGCCGACATGACAAAGGGGATGAGAAACCACCTCACACCAAACGGCCCACATCACAAAGGGGATGACCAACCAGCTCACACCACAGGGCCCTCATCACAAAGGGGATGAGAAACCTCCTCACACCACAGGGCCCTCATGAGAAAGGGGAAGAAAAACCACCTCACACCACAGGGTCCACATCACAAAGAGGATGACCAACCACCTGACACAACAGGGCCCTCATCACAAAGGGGATGAGAAAACGCCTCATACTAAACGGCCCACATAACAAAGGGGAGGAGAAACCACCTCACACCACAGGGCCCACATCACAAACGGGATGAGAAAGCACCTCACACCAAACGGCCCAATCACAAAGGGGATGAGAAACCACCTCACACCACAGGGCCCACATCAGAAGGGGATGAGAAAGCACCTCACACCACTAGGCCGACATAACAAAGGGGATGAAAAACCACCTCACACCAAACGGCCCACCTCACAAAGTTGATGAGAAACCACCTCACACCAAACGGCCCACATCACAAAGGGGATGAGAAAACACCTCACACCAAACAGCCCACATCACAAAGGGGATGACCAACCAACTCACACCAAACGGCCCACATCACGAAGGGGATGAGAAACCACCTCACACCAAACGGCCCACATCAAAAAGGGGATGAGAATCCCCCTCAAACCACACGGCCCACATCACAAAGAGGATGAGAAACCACCTCACACCACAGGGCCGACACGACAAAGGGGATGAGAAACCACTTCACACCAAACGGTCCACATCACAAAGTTGATGTGAAAGCACCTCACACCAAACGGCCCACATCACAAAGGGGATGAGAAACCACCTCACACCACAGAGCCCACATCACAAAGGGGATGAGAAACCACCTCACACCACAGGGCCCACATCACAAAGGGGATGAGAAACCACCTCACACCACAGAGCCCTCATCACAAAGGGGATGAGAAACCACCACACACCACAGGGCCCACATCACAAAGGGGATGAGAAACCACCTCACACCACAGGGCCCTCATCACAAAGGGGATGAGAAGCCTCCTAACACCACAGGGCCCACATCACTAAGGGGATGAGAAACCACCTCACACCAAACGTCCCACATCAAAAAGGGGATGAGAATCCCCCTCAAACCACACGGCCCACATCACAAAGAGGATGAGAAACCACCTCACACCACAGGGCCCTCATCACAAAGGGGATGAGAAAGCACCTCACACCACAGGGCCCACATCACAACGGGGATGAGAAAGCACCTCACACCACAGGGCCCTCATCACAAAGGGGATGAGAAGCCACCTCACACCACAGGGCCCACATCACAAAGTTGATGAGAAACCACCTCACAACAAACGGCCCACATCACAAAGGGGATGAGAAAACACCTCACACGACAGGGCCCACATCACAAAGGGGATGAGAAAACACCTCACATCAAACGGCCCACATCATAAAGAGGATGAGAATCCACCTCACACCACAGGGCTCACATCACTAAGGGGATGAGAAACCACCTCACACCACAGGGCCCACATCACTAAGGGGATGAGAAAACACCTCACATCAAACGGCCCACATCATAAAGAGGATGAGAATCCACCTCTCACCACAGGGCCCTCATCACAAAGGGGATGAGAAGCCTCCTCACACCACAGGGCCCACATCACAAAGGGGATGAGAAACCACCTCTCACCACAGGGCCCTCATCACAAAGGGGAAGAGAAACCAGCTCAAACCACAGGTCCCACATCACAAAGGGGATGAGAAGCCACCTCACACCACAGGGCCCTCATCACAAAGGGGATGAGAAACCACCTCTCACCACAGGGCCCTCATCACAAAGGGGAAGAGAAACCAGCTCAAACCACAGGTCCCACATCACAAAGGGGATGAGAAGCCACCTCACACCACAGGGCCCTCATCACAAAGGGGATGAGAAACCACCTCTCACCACAGGGCCCTCATCACAAAGGGGAAGAGAAACCACCTCACACCACAGGGCCCTCATCACAAAGGGGATGAGAAACCACCTCTCACCACAGGGCCCTCATCACAAAGGGGATGAGAAACCACCTCTCACCACAGGGCCCTCATCACAAAGGGGAAGAGAAACCACCTCACAACACAGGGCCCATATCACAATGGGGAAGAGAAACCACCTCACACCACAGGGCCGTCATCACAAAGGGGATGACCAACCAACTCACACCACAGGGCCATCATCACAAAGGGGATGAGAAACCACCTCATACCACAAGGCCCACATCAGAAAGGGGATGAGAAACCACTTCACACCAAACGGTCCACATCACAAAGCTGATGAAAAAGCATCTCAGACCAAACGGCCCACAACACAAAGGGGATGAGAAACCACCTCACAAAACAGGGCCGACATCACAAAGGGGATGAGAAACCACCTCACACCATAGGGCCCACATCACAAAGAGGATGACCAACCACCTCACACCACAGGGCCCACATCACAAAGGGAATGACCAACCACCTTCCACCACAGGGCCCTCATCACAAACGGGATGAGAAACCTCCTCACACCACAGGGCGCACATCACAAAGTGGATGAGCAACCAACTCACAGCAACGGGCCCTCATCACAAAGGGGATGAGAAACCACCTCACACCACAGGGCCCTCATCACAAAGGGGATGAGAAACCACCTCACACCACAGGGCCCTCATCACAAAGGGGATGAGAAAACACCTCACACCACAGGGCTCACATCACAAAGGGGATGAGAAACCACCTCACACCACAGGGCCCACATCACAAAGGGGATGGGAAAACACCTCTCACCACAGGGCCCTCATCACAAAGGGTATGAGAAAGCACCTCACACCACAGGGCCCACATCACAAAGGGGATGAGAAAGCACCTCACACCACAGGGCCCACATCATAAAGGGGATGAGAAACCACCTCACACCACAGGGTCCTCATCACAAAGGGGATGAGAAACCACCTCACACCACAGGGCCCACATCACAAAGGGGATGAGAAACCACCTTACAAAACAGGGCCTTCATCACAAAGGGGATGAGAAACCACCTCACACCACAGGGCCCACATCACAAAGGGGATGAGAAACCACCTCACACCAAACGGCCCACATCACAAAGGGAATGAGAAACCAACTCACACCACAGGGCCCACATGACAAAGGGGATGAGAAACCACCTCACAACACAGGGCCCACATCACAAAGAGGATGACCAACCACCTCACACCACAGGGCCCACATGACAAAGGGGATGAGAAACCACCTCACAACACAGGGCCCACATCACAAAGGGGATGAGAAACCACCTCACACCACAGGGCCCACATCACAAAGAGGAGGACCAACCAACTCACACCACAGGGCCCTCATCACAAAGGGGATGAGAAGCCACCTCACATCAAACGCCCCACACCACAAAGGGGATGAGAAAACACCTCACACCACAGGGCTCACATCACAAAGGGGATGAGAAACCACCTCACACCACAGGGCCCTCATCACAAAGGGGATGAGAAGCCTCCTCACACCACAGGGCCCACATCACTAAGGGGATGAGAAACCACCTCACACCAAACGCCCCACATCAGAAAGGGGATGAGAAACCACTTCACACCAAACGCTCCACATCACAAAGTTGATGAAAAAGCATCTCACACCAAACGGCCCACATTACAAAGGGGATTAGAAACCACCTCACACCACAGGGCCCGCACCACAAAGGGGATGAGAAACCACGTCACAACACAGGGCCCTCATCACAAAGGGGATGAGAAGCCACCTCACACCACAGGGCCCACATCACAAAGTTGATGAGAAACCACCTCACAACAAACGGCCCACATCACAAAGGGGATGAGAAAACACCTCACACGACAGGGCCCACATCACAAAGGGGATGAGAAAACACCTCACATCAAACGGCCCACATCATAAAGAGGATGAGAATCCACCTCACACCACAGGGCTCACATCACTAAGGGGATGAGAAACCACCTCACACCACAGGGCCCACATCACAAAGGAGATGACCAACCACCTCACACCACAGGGTTCTCATCACAAAGCGGAAGAGAAACCACCTCACACCACAGGGCCCACATCACAAAGAGGATGAGAAATCACCTCACAACACAGGGCCCACATCACAAAGGGGAAGAGAAACCACCTCACACCAAACGGCCCACATCAAAAAGGGGATGAGAATCCCCCTCAAACCACACGGCCCACATCACAAAGAGGATGAGAAACCACCTCACACCACAGGGCCCACATCACAAAGGGGATGAGAAACCACCTCACACCACAGAGCCCTCATCACAAAGGGGATGAGAAACCACCTCACACCACAGGGCCCACATCACAAAGGGGATGAGAAACCACCTCACACCACAGGGCCCTCATCACAAAGGGGATGAGAAACCACCTCACATCACAGGGCCCACAACACAAAGGGGATGAGTAACCACCTCTCACCACAGGGCCCTCATCACAAAGGGGATGAGAAGCCTCCTCACACCACAGGGCCCACATCACTAAGGGGATGAGAAACCACCACACACCACAGGGCCAACATCACAAAGGGGGTGAGAAACCATCTCACACCAAACGGCCCACATCAACAAGGGGATGAGAATCCCCCTCAAACCACACGGCCCACATCACAAAGAGGATGAGAAACCACCTCACAACACAGGGCCAACATCACAAAGGGGATGAGAAACCACCTCACACTACAGGGCCCACATCACAAAGAGGATGACCAACCACCTCACACCACAGGGCTCACATCACAAAGGGGTTGAGAAACCACCTCACAACACTGAGCCCACATCACAAAGGGGATGAGAAACCACCTCACACCACAGGCCCCACATCACAAAGGGGATGAGTAACCACCTCTCACCACAGGGCCCTCATCACAAACGGGATGAGAAACCACCTCACACCACAGGGCCCTCATCACAAAGGGGATGAGAAACCACCTCACACCACAGGGCCCACATCACAAAGGGGATGAGAAGCCACCTCACACCACAGGGCCCTCATGACAAAGGGGATGAGAAAGCACCTCACACCACCGAGCGCACATCACAGAGAGGATGAGAAACCACCTCACACCACAGGGCCCACATCACAAAGGGGATGAGAAACCACCTCACACCACAGGGCCCACATCACAAAGAGGATGACCAACCACCTCACACCACAGGGCCCACATCACAAAGGGAATGACCAACCACCTTCCACCACAGGGCCCTCATCACAAAGGAGATGAGTAGGCATCTGACACCACAGGGCCCACATCACAAAGGGGATGAGAAACCACCTCACACCACAGGGCCATCATCACAAAGGAGATTAGTAGGCATCTGACACCACAGGGCCCTCATCACAAAGGGGATGAGAAACCACCTCACACCACAGGGCCCTCATCACAAAGGAGATGAGTAGGCATCTGACACCACAGGGCCCTCATCACAAAGGGGATGAGAAACCACCTCACACCACAGGGCCCTCATCACAAAGGGGATGAGAAAGCACCTCACACCACAGGGCCAACATCACAAAGGGGATGAGAAAGCACCTCACACCACAGGGCCCACATCATAAAGGGGATGAGAAACCACCTCACACTACAGGGCCACATCACAAAGGGGATGAGCAACCACCTCACACCACAGGGCTCACATCACAAAGGGGATGAGAAACCACCTCACACTACAGGGCCCACATCACAAAGAGGATGAGCAACCACCTCACACCACAGGGCTCACATCACAAAGGGGATGAGAAACCACCTCACACCAAACGGCCCACATCACAAAGGGAATGAGAAACCACCTCACACCACAGGGCCAACATGACAAAGGGGATGAGAAACCACCTCACAACACAAGGCCCACATCACAAAGGGGATGAGAAACCACCTCACACCACAGGGCCCACATCACAAAAAGGATGACCAACCACTTCACAACAAAGGGCCCACAGCATAAAGGGGAGGACCAACCAACTCACACCACAGGGCCCTCATCACAAAGGGGATGAGAACCCACCTCACATCAAACGCCCCACATCACAAAGGGGATGAGAAAACACCTCACACCACAGGGCTCACATCACAAAGGGGATGAGAAACCACCTCACACCAAACGGCCCACATCAGAAAGAGGATGAGAATCCACCTCACACCACAGGGCCCTCATCACAAAGGGGATGAGAAACCACC
This sequence comes from Balaenoptera borealis, assembly GCF_965194805.1. NCBI lineage: Eukaryota > Metazoa > Chordata > Mammalia > Artiodactyla > Balaenopteridae > Balaenoptera > Balaenoptera borealis. The sequence continues at coordinate 112,761,860 of NC_138861.1, read as the reverse complement.
TCACATCACAGGGCCCACAACACAAAGGGGATGAGTAACCACCTCTCACCACAGGGCCCTCATCACAAAGGGGATGAGAAGCCTCCTCACACCACAGGGCCCACATCACTAAGGGGATGAGAAACCACCTCACACCACAGGGCCAACATCACAAAGGGGGTGAGAAACCATCTCACACCAAACGGCCCACATCAACAAGGGGATGAGAATCCCCCTCAAACCACACGGCCCACATCACAAAGAGGATGAGAAACCACCTCACAACACAGGGCCAACATCACAAAGGGGATGAGAAACCACCTCACACTACAGGGCCCACATCACAAAGAGGATGACCAACCACCTCACACCACAGGGCTCACATCACAAAGGGGTTGAGAAACCACCTCACAACACTGAGCCCACATCACAAAGGGGATGAGAAACCACCTCACACCACAGGCCCCACATCACAAAGGGGATGAGTAACCACCTCTCACCACAGGGCCCTCATCACAAACGGGATGAGAAACCACCTCACACCACAGGGCCCTCATCACAAAGGGGATGAGAAACCACCTCACACCACAGGGCCCACATCACAAAGGGGATGAGAAGCCACCTCACACCACAGGGCCCTCATGACAAAGGGGATGAGAAAGCACCTCACACCACCGAGCGCACATCACAGAGAGGATGAGAAACCACCTCACACCACAGGGCCCACATCACAAAGGGGATGAGAAACCACCTCACACCACAGGGCCCACATCACAAAGAGGATGACCAACCACCTCACACCACAGGGCCCACATCACAAAGGGAATGACCAACCACCTTCCACCACAGGGCCCTCATCACAAAGGAGATGAGTAGGCATCTGACACCACAGGGCCCACATCACAAAGGGGATGAGAAACCACCTCACACCACAGGGCCATCATCACAAAGGAGATTAGTAGGCATCTGACACCACAGGGCCCTCATCACAAAGGGGATGAGAAACCACCTCACACCACAGGGCCCTCATCACAAAGGAGATGAGTAGGCATCTGACACCACAGGGCCCTCATCACAAAGGGGATGAGAAACCACCTCACACCACAGGGCCCTCATCACAAAGGGGATGAGAAAGCACCTCACACCACAGGGCCAACATCACAAAGGGGATGAGAAAGCACCTCACACCACAGGGCCCACATCATAAAGGGGATGAGAAACCACCTCACACTACAGGGCCACATCACAAAGGGGATGAGCAACCACCTCACACCACAGGGCTCACATCACAAAGGGGATGAGAAACCACCTCACACTACAGGGCCCACATCACAAAGAGGATGAGCAACCACCTCACACCACAGGGCTCACATCACAAAGGGGATGAGAAACCACCTCACACCAAACGGCCCACATCACAAAGGGAATGAGAAACCACCTCACACCACAGGGCCAACATGACAAAGGGGATGAGAAACCACCTCACAACACAAGGCCCACATCACAAAGGGGATGAGAAACCACCTCACACCACAGGGCCCACATCACAAAAAGGATGACCAACCACTTCACAACAAAGGGCCCACAGCATAAAGGGGAGGACCAACCAACTCACACCACAGGGCTCATCACAAAGGGGATGAGAAGCCACCTCACATCAAACGCCCCACATCACAAAGGGGATGAGAAAACACCTCACACCACAGGGCTCACATCACAAAGGGGATGAGAAACCACCTCACACCAAACGGCCCACATCACAAAGGGAATGAGAAACCAACTCACACCACAGGGCCCACATGATAAAGGGGATGAGAAACCACCTCACAACACAGGGCCCACATCACAAAGGGGATGAGAAACCACCTCACACCACAGGGCCCACATCACAAAGAGGATGACCAACCACCTCACAACACAGGGCCCACATCACAAAGGGGATGAGAAACCACCTCACAACACAGGGCCCACATCACAAAGGGGATGAGAAACCCCTCACAACACAGGGCCCACATCACAAAGGGGATGAGAAACCACCTCACACCACAGGGCCCACATCACAAAGAGGATGACCAACCACCTCACACCACAGGGCCCACATGACAAAGGGGATGAGAAACCACCTCACAACACAGGGCCCACATCACAAAGGGGATGAGAAACCACCTCACACCACAGGGCCCACATCACAAAGAGGAGGACCAACCAACTCACACCACAGGGCCCTCATCACAAAGGGGATGAGAAGCCACCTCACATCAAACGCCCCACACCACAAAGGGGATGAGAAAACACCTCACACCACAGGGCTCACATCACAAAGGGGATGAGAAACCACCTCACACCAAACGGCCCACATCAGAAAGAGGATGAGAATCCACCTCACACCACAGGGCTCACATCACAAAGGGGATGAGAAACCACCTCACACCAAACGGCCCACATCACAAAGGGGAGGAAAAACAACCTCACACCACAGGGCCCTCATCACAAAGGGGATGAGAAACCACCTCTCACAACAGGGCCCTCATCAAAAAGGGGAAGAGAAACCAGCTCAAATCACAGGTCCCACATCACAAAGGGGATGAGAAGCCACCTCACACCACAGGGCCCTCATCACAAAGGGGAAGAGAAACCACCTCACACCACAGGGCCCTCATCACAAAGGGGATGAGAAACCACCTCTCACCACAGGGCCCTCATCACAAAGGGGATGAGAAACCACCTCTCACCACAGGGCCCTCATCACAAAGGGGAAGAGAAACCACCTCACAACACAGTGCCCACATCACAAAGGGGAAGAGAAACCACCTCACACCACAGGGCCGTCATCACAAAGGGGATGAGAAACCACCTCACACCACAGGGCCCACATCACAAAGGGGATGAGAAACCACTTCACACCAAACGGTCCACATCACAAAGCTGATGAAAAAGCATCTCAGACCAAACGGCCCACATCACAAAGGGGATGAGAAACCACCTCACAAAACAGGGCCCACATCACAAAGGGGATGAGAAACCACCTCACACCACAGGGCTCACATCACAAAGAGGATGACCAACCACCTCACACCACAGGGCCCACATCACAAAGGGAATGACCAACCACCTTCCACCACAGGGCCCTCATCACAAACGGGATGAGAAACCTCCTCACACCACAGGGCCCACATCACAAAGGGGATGAGAAACCACCTCTCACCACAGGGCCCTCATCACAAAGGGGAAGAGAAACCAGCTCAAACCACAGGTCCCACATCACAAAGGGGATGAGAAGCCACCTCACACCACAGGGCCCTCATCACAAAGGGGATGAGAAACCACCTCTCACCACAGGGCCCTCATCACAAAGGGGAAGAGAAACCAGCTCAAACCACAGGTCCCACATCACAAAGGGGATGAGAAGCCACCTCACACCACAGGGCCCTCATCACAAAGGGGATGAGAAACCACCTCTCACCACAGGGCCCTCATCACAAAGGGGAAGAGAAACCACCTCACACCACAGGGCCCTCATCACAAAGGGGATGAGAAACCACCTCTCACCACAGGGCCCTCATCACAAAGGGGATGAGAAACCACCTCTCACCACAGGGCCCTCATCACAAAGGGGAAGAGAAACCACCTCACAACACAGGGCCCATATCACAATGGGGAAGAGAAACCACCTCACACCACAGGGCCGTCATCACAAAGGGGATGACCAACCAACTCACACCACAGGGCCATCATCACAAAGGGGATGAGAAACCACCTCATACCACAAGGCCCACATCAGAAAGGGGATGAGAAACCACTTCACACCAAACGGTCCACATCACAAAGCTGATGAAAAAGCATCTCAGACCAAACGGCCCACATCACAAAGGGGATGAGAAACCACCTCACAAAACAGGGCCGACATCACAAAGGGGATGAGAAACCACCTCACACCATAGGGCCCACATCACAAAGAGGATGACCAACCACCTCACACCACAGGGCCCACATCACAAAGGGAATGACCAACCACCTTCCACCACAGGGCCCTCATCACAAACGGGATGAGAAACCTCCTCACACCACAGGGCCCACATCACAAAGGGGATGAGAAACCACCTCACACCACAGGGCGCACATCACAAAGTGGATGAGCAACCAACTCACAGCAACGGGCCCTCATCACAAAGGGGATGAGAAACCACCTCACACCACAGGGCCCTCATCACAAAGGGGATGAGAAACCACCTCACACCACAGGGCCCTCATCACAAAGGGGATGAGAAAACACCTCACACCACAGGGCTCACATCACAAAGGGGATGAGAAACCACCTCACACCACAGGGCCCACATCACAAAGGGGATGGGAAAACACCTCTCACCACAGGGCCCTCATCACAAAGGGTATGAGAAAGCACCTCACACCACAGGGCCCACATCACAAAGGGGATGAGAAAGCACCTCACACCACAGGGCCCACATCATAAAGGGGATGAGAAACCACCTCACACCACAGGGTCCTCATCACAAAGGGGATGAGAAACCACCTCACACCACAGGGCCCACATCACAAAGGGGATGAGAAACCACCTTACAAAACAGGGCCTTCATCACAAAGGGGATGAGAAACCACCTCACACCACAGGGCCCACATCACAAAGGGGATGAGAAACCACCTCACACCAAACGGCACACATCACAAAGGGAATGAGAAACCAACTCACACCACAGGGCCCACATGACAAAGGGGATGAGAAACCACCTCACAACACAGGGCCCACATCACAAAGGGGATGAGAAACCACCTCACACCACAGGGCCCACATCACAAAGAGGATGACCAACCACCTCACAACACAGGGCCCACATCACAAAGGGGATGAGAAACCACCTCACAACACAGGGCCCACATCACAAAGGGGATGAGAAACCACCTCACAACACAGGGCCCACATCACAAAGGGGATGAGAAACCACCTCACACCACAGGGCCCACATCACAAAGAGGATGACCAACCACCTCACACCACAGGGCCCACATGACAAAGGGGATGAGAAACCACCTCACAACACAGGGCCCACATCACAAAGGGGATGAGAAACCACCTCACACCACACGGCCCACATCACAAAGAGGAGGACCAACCAACTCACACCACAGGGCCCTCATCACAAAGGGGATGAGAAGCCACCTCACATCAAACGCCCCACACCACAAAGGGGATGAGAAAACACCTCACACCACAGGGCTCACATCACAAAGGGGATGGAAACCACCTCACACCACAGGGCCCACATCACAAAGAGGATAACCAACCACCTGACAACAAAGGGCCCACATCACAAAGGGGATGAGAAACCACCTTACAAAACAGGGCCCTCATCACAAAGGGGATGAGAAACCACCTCACAGCACAGGGCCCACATCACAAAGGGGATGAGCAACCACCTCACACTACAGGGCCCACATCACAAAGAGGATGAGCAACCACCTCACACCACAGGGCCCTCATCACAAAGGGGATGAGAAACCACCTCTCACCACAGGGCCCTCATCACAAAGGGGAAGAGAAACCAGCTCAAATCACAGGTCCCACATCACAAAGGGGATGAGAAGCCACCTCACACCACAGGGCCCTCATCACAAAGGGGATGAGAAACCACCTCTCACCACAGGGCCCTCATCACAAAGGGGAAGAGAAACCACCTCACACCACAGGGCCCTCATCACAAAGGGGATGAGAAACCACCTCTCACCACAGGGCCCTCATCACAAAGGGGATGAGAAACCACCTCTCACCACAGGGCCCTCATCACAAAGGGGAAGAGAAACCACCTCACAACACAGGGCCCATATCACAATGGGGAAGAGAAACCACCTCACACCACAGGGCCGTCATCACAAAGGGGATGACCAACCAACTCACACCACAGGGCCATCATCACAAAGGGGATGAGAAACCACCTCATACCACAAGGCCCACATCAGAAAGGGGATGAGAAACCACTTCACACCAAACGGTCCACATCACAAAGCTGATGAAAAAGCATCTCAGACCAAACGGCCCACATCACAAAGGGGATGAGAAACCACCTCACAAAACAGGGCCCACATCACAAAGGGGATGAGAAACCACCTCACACCATAGGACCCACATCACAAAGAGGATGACCAACCACCTCACACCACAGGGCCCACATCACAAAGGGAATGACCAACCACCTTCCACCACAGGGCCCTCATCACAAACGGGATGAGAAACCTCCTCACACCACAGGGCCCACATCACAAAGGGGATGAGAAACCACCTCACACCACAGGGCGCACATCACAAAGTGGATGAGCAACCAACTCACAGCAACGGGCCCTCATCACAAAGGGGATGAGAAACCACCTCACACCACAGGGCCCTCATCACAAAGGGTATGAGAAACCACCTCACACCACAGGGCCCTCATCACAAAGGGGATGAGAAAACACCTCACACCACAGGGCTCACATCACAAAGGGGATGAGAAACCACCTCACACCACAGGGCCCACATCACAAAGGGGATGGGAAAACACCTCTCACCACAGGGCCCTCATCACAAAGGGTATGAGAAAGCACCTCACACCACAGGGCCCATATCACAAAGGGGATGAGAAAGCACCTCACACCACAGGGCCCACATCATAAAGGGGATGAGAAACCACCTCACACCACAGGGTCCTCATCACAAAGGGGATGAGAAACCACCTCACACCACAGGGCCCACATCACAAAGGGGATGAGAAACCACCTTACAAAACAGGGCCTTCATCACAAAGGGGATGAGAAACCACCTCACACCACAGGGCCCACATCACAAAGGGGATGAGCAACCAACTCACACTACAGGGCCCACATCACAAAGAGGATGAGCAACCACCTCACACCACAGGGCTCACATCACAAAGGGGATGAGAAACCACCTCACACCAAACGGCCCACATCACAAAGGGAATGAGAAACCAACTCACACCACAGGGCCCACATGATAAAGGGGATGAGAAACCACCTCACACCACAGGGCCCACATCACAAAGAGGATGACCAACCACCTCACAACACAGGGCCCACATCACAAAGGGGATGAGAAACCACCTCACAACACAGGGCCCACATCACAAAGGGGATGAGAAACCCCTCACAACACAGGGCCCACATCACAAAGGGGATGAGAAACCACCTCACACCACAGGGCCCACATCACAAAGAGGATGACCAACCACCTCACACCACAGGGCCCACATGACAAAGGGGATGAGAAACCACCTCACAACACAGGGCCCACATCACAAAGGGGATGAGAAACCACCTCACACCACAGGGCCCACATCACAAAGAGGAGGACCAACCAACTCACACCACAGGGCCCTCATCACAAAGGGGATGAGAAGCCACCTCACATCAAACGCCCCACACCACAAAGGGGATGAGAAAACACCTCACACCACAGGGCTCACATCACAAAGGGGATGAGAAACCACCTCACACCAAACGGCCCACATCAGAAAGAGGATGAGAATCCACCTCACACCACAGGGCTCACATCACAAAGGGGATGAGAAACCACCTCACACCAAACGGCCCACATCACAAAGGGGAGGAAAAACAACCTCACACCACAGGGCCCTCATCACAAAGGGGATGAGAAACCACCTCTCACAACAGGGCCCTCATCACAAAGGGGAAGAGAAACCACCTCTCACCACAGGGCCCTCATCACAAAGGGGATGAGAAGCCACCTCTCACCACAGGGCCCTCATCACAAAGGGGAAGAGAAACCACCTCACAACACAGTGCCCACATCACAAAGGGGAAGAGAAACCACCTCACAAAACAGGGCCCACATCACAAAGGGGATGAGAAACCACCTCACACCACAGGGCTCACATCACAAAGAGGATGACCAACCACCTCACACCACAGGGCCCACATCACAAAGGGAATGACCAACCACCTTCCACCACAGGGCCCTCATCACAAACGGGATGAGAAACCTCCTCACACCACAGGGCCCACATCACAAAGGGGATGAGAAACCACCTCTCACCACAGGGCCCTCATCACAAAGGGGAAGAGAAACCAGCTCAAACCACAGGTCCCACATCACAAAGGGGATGAGAAGCCACCTCACACCACAGGGCCCTCATCACAAAGGGGATGAGAAACCACCTCTCACCACAGGGCCCTCATCACAAAGGGGAAGAGAAACCAGCTCAAACCACAGGTCCCACATCACAAAGGGGATGAGAAGCCACCTCACACCACAGGGCCCTCATCACAAAGGGGATGAGAAACCACCTCTCACCACAGGGCCCTCATCACAAAGGGGAAGAGAAACCACCTCACACCACAGGGCCCTCATCACAAAGGGGATGAGAAACCACCTCTCACCACAGGGCCCTCATCACAAAGGGGATGAGAAACCACCTCTCACCACAGGGCCCTCATCACAAAGGGGAAGAGAAACCACCTCACAACACAGGGCCCATATCACAATGGGGAAGAGAAACCACCTCACACCACAGGGCCGTCATCACAAAGGGGATGACCAACCAACTCACACCACAGGGCCATCATCACAAAGGGGATGAGAAACCACCTCATACCACAAGGCCCACATCAGAAAGGGGATGAGAAACCACTTCACACCAAACGGTCCACATCACAAAGCTGATGAAAAAGCATCTCAGACCAAACGGCCCACATCACAAAGGGGATGAGAAACCACCTCACAAAACAGGGCCGACATCACAAAGGGGATGAGAAACCACCTCACACCATAGGGCCCACATCACAAAGAGGATGACCAACCACCTCACACCACAGGGCCCACATCACAAAGGGAATGACCAACCACCTTCCACCACAGGGCCCTCATCACAAACGGGATGAGAAACCTCCTCACACCACAGGGCCCACATCACAAAGGGGATGAGAAACCACCTCACACCACAGGGCGCACATCACAAAGTGGATGAGCAACCAACTCACAGCAACGGGCCCTCATCACAAAGGGGATGAGAAACCACCTCACACCACAGGGTCCTCATCACAAAGGGGATGAGAAACCACCTCACACCACAGGGCCCACATCACAAAGGGGATGAGAAACCACCTTACAAAACAGGGCCTTCATCACAAAGGGGATGAGAAACCACCTCACACCACAGGGCCCACATCACAAAGGGGATGAGAAACCACATCACACCAAACGGCCCACATCACAAAGGGAATGAGAAACCAACTCACACCACAGGGCCCACATGACAAAGGGGATGAGAAACCACCTCACAACACAGGGCCCACATCACAAAGGGGATGAGAAACCACCTCACACCACAGGGCCCACATCACAAAGAGGATGACCAACCACCTCACAACACAGGGCCCACATCACAAAGGGGATGAGAAACCACCTCACAACACAGGGCCCACATCACAAAGGGGATGAGAAACCACCTCACAACACAGGGCCCACATCACAAAGGGGATGAGAAACCACCTCACACCACAGGGCCCACATCACAAAGAGGATGACCAACCACCTCAAACCACAGGGCCCACATGACAAAGGGGATGAGAAACCACCTCACAACACAGGGCCCACATCACAAAGGGGATGAGAAACCACCTCACACCACACGGCCCACATCACAAAGAGGAGGACCAACCAACTCACACCACAGGGCCCTCATCACAAAGGGGATGAGAAGCCACCTCACATCAAACGCCCCACACCACAAAGGGGATGAGAAAACACCTCACACCACAGGGCTCACATCACAAAGGGGATGGAAACCACCTCACACCACAGGGCCCACATCACAAAGAGGATAACCAACCACCTGACAACAAAGGGCCCACATCACAAAGGGGATGAGAAACCACCTTACAAAACAGGGCCCTCATCACAAAGGGGATGAGAAACCACCTCACAGCACAGGGCCCACATCACAAAGGGGATGAGCAACCACCTCACACTACAGGGCCCACATCACAAAGAGGATGAGCAACCACCTCACACCACAGGGCCCTCATCACAAAGGGGATGAGAAACCACCTCTCACCACAGGGCCCTCATCACAAAGGGGAAGAGAAACCAGCTCAAATCACAGGTCCCACATCACAAAGGGGATGAGAAGCCACCTCACACCACAGGGCCCTCATCACAAAGGGGATGAGAAACCACCTCTCACCACAGGGCCCTCATCACAAAGGGGAAGAGAAACCACCTCACACCACAGGGCCCTCATCACAAAGGGGATGAGAAACCACCTCTCACCACAGGGCCCTCATCACAAAGGGGATGAGAAACCACCTCTCACCACAGGGCCCTCATCACAAAGGGGAAGAGAAACCACCTCACAACACAGGGCCCATATCACAATGGGGAAGAGAAACCACCTCACACCACAGGGCCGTCATCACAAAGGGGATGACCAACCAACTCACACCACAGGGCCATCATCACAAAGGGGATGAGAAACCACCTCATACCACAAGGCCCACATCAGAAAGGGGATGAGAAACCACTTCACACCAAACGGTCCACATCACAAAGCTGATGAAAAAGCATCTCAGACCAAACGGCCCACATCACAAAGGGGATGAGAAACCACCTCACAAAACAGGGCCCACATCACAAAGGGGATGAGAAACCACCTCACACCATAGGGCCCACATCACAAAGAGGATGACCAACCACCTCACACCACAGGGCCCACATCACAAAGGGAATGACCAACCACCTTCCACCACAGGGCCCTCATCACAAACGGGATGAGAAACCTCCTCACACCACAGGGCCCACATCACAAAGGGGATGAGAAACCACCTCACACCACAGGGCGCACATCACAAAGTGGATGAGCAAACAACTCACAGCAAAGGGCCCTCATCACGAAGGGGATGAGAAACCACCTCACACCACAGGGCCCTCATCACAAAGGGGATGAGAAACCACCTCACACCACAGGGCCCTCATCACAAAGGGGATGAGAAAACACCTCACACCACAGGGCTCACATCACAAAGGGGATGAGAAACCACCTCACACCACAGGGCCCACATCACAAAGGGGATGGGAAAACACCTCTCACCACAGGGCCCTCATCACAAAGGGTATGAGAAAGCACCTCACACCACAGGGCCCACATCACAAAGGGGATGAGAAAGCACCTCACACCACAGGGCCCACATCATAAAGGGGATGAGAAACCACCTCACACCACAGGGTCCTCGTCACAAAGGGGATGAGAAACCACCTCACACCACAGGGCCCACATCACAAAGGGGATGAGAAACCACCTTACAAAACAGGGCCTTCATCACAAAGGGGATGAGAAACCACCTCACACCACAGGGCCCACATCACAAAGGGGATGAGCAACCAACTCACACTACAGGGCCCACATCACAAAGAGGATGAGCAACCACCTCACACCACAGGGCTCACATCACAAAGGGGATGAGAAACCACCTCACACCAAACGGCCCACATCACAAAGGGAATGAGAAACCAACTCACACCACAGGGCCCACATGATAAAGGGGATGAGAAACCACCTCACACCATAGGGCCCACATCACAAAGAGGATGACCAACCACCTCACAACACAGGGCCCACATCACAAAGGGGATGAGAAACCCCTCACAACACAGGGCCCACATCACAAAGGGGATGAGAAACCACCTCACACCACAGGGCCCACATCACAAAGAGGATGACCAACCACCTCACACCACAGGGCCCACATGACAAAGGGGATGAGAAACCACCTCACAACACAGGGCCCACATCACAAAGGGGATGAGAAACCACCTCACACCACAGGGCCCACATCACAAAGAGGAGGACCAACCAACTCACACCACAGGGCCCTCATCACAAAGGGGATGAGAAGCCACCTCACATCAAACGCCCCACACCACAAAGGGGATGAGAAAACACCTCACACCACAGGGCTCACATCACAAAGGGGATGAGAAACCACCTCACACCAAACGGCCCACATCAGAAAGAGGATGAGAATCCACCTCACACCACAGGGCTCACATCACAAAGGGGATGAGAAACCACCTCACACCAAACGGCCCACATCACAAAGGGGAGGAAAAACAACCTCACACCACAGGGCCCTCATCACAAAGGGGATGAGAAACCACCTCTCACAACAGGGCCCTCATCACAAAGGGGAAGAGAAACCAGCTCAAATCACAGGTCCCACATCACAAAGGGGATGAGAAGTCACCTCACACCACAGGGCCCTCATCACAAAGGGGAAGAGAAACCACCTCACACCACAGGGCCCTCATCACAAAGGGGATGAGAAACCACCTCTCACCACAGGGCCCTCATCACAAAGGGGATGAGAAACCACCTCTCACCACAGGGCCCTCATCACAAAGGGGAAGAGAAACCACCTCACAACACAGTGCCCACATCACAAAGGGGAAGAGAAACCACCTCACACCACAGGGCCGTCATCACAAAGGGGATGAGAAACCACCTCACACCACAGGGCCCACATCACAAAGGGGATGAGAAACCACTTCACACCAAACGGTCCACATCACAAAGCTGATGAAAAAGCATCTCAGACCAAACGGCCCACATCACAAAGGGGATGAGAAACCACCTCACAAAACAGGGCCCACATCACAAAGGGGATGAGAAACCACCTCACACCACAGGGCTCACATCACAAAGAGGATGACCAACCACCTCACACCACAGGGCCCACATCACAAAGGGAATGACCAACCACCTTCCACCACAGGGCCCTCATCACAAACGGGATGAGAAACCTCCTCACACCACAGGGCCCACATCACAAAGGGGATGAGAAACCACCTCTCACCACAGGGCCCTCATCACAAAGGGGAAGAGAAACCAGCTCAAACCACAGGTCCCACATCACAAAGGGGATGAGAAGCCACCTCACACCACAGGGCCCTCATCACAAAGGGGATGAGAAACCACCTCTCACCACAGGGCCCTCATCACAAAGGGGAAGAGAAACCAGCTCAAACCACAGGTCCCACATCACAAAGGGGATGAGAAGCCACCTCACACCACAGGGCCCTCATCACAAAGGGGATGAGAAACCACCTCTCACCACAGGGCCCTCATCACAAAGGGGATGAGAAACCACCTCTCACCACAGGGCCCTCATCACAAAGGGGATGAGAAACCACCTCTCACCACAGGGCCCTCATCACAAAGGGGAAGAGAAACCACCTCACAACACAGGGCCCATATCACAATGGGGAAGAGAAACCACCTCACACCACAGGGCCGTCATCACAAAGGGGATGACCAACCAATTCACACCACAGGGCCATCATCACAAAGGGGATGAGAAACCACCTCATACCACAAGGCCCACATCAGAAAGGGGATGAGAAACCACTTCACACCAAACGGTCCACATCACAAAGCTGATGAAAAAGCATCTCAGACCAAACGGCCCACATCACAAAGGGGATGAGAAACCACCTCACAAAACAGGGCCGACATCACAAAGGGGATGAGAAACCACCTCACACCATAGGGCCCACATCACAAAGAGGATGACCAACCACCTCACACCACAGGGCCCACATCACAAAGGGAATGACCAACCACCTTCCACCACAGGGCCCTCATCACAAACGGGATGAGAAACCTCCTCACACCACAGGGCCCACATCACAAAGGGGATGAGAAACCACCTCACACCACAGGGCGCACATCACAAAGTGGATGAGCAACCAACTCACAGCAACGGGCCCTCATCACAAAGGGGATGAGAAACCACCTCACACCACAGGGCCCTCATCACAAAGGGGATGAGAAAACACCTCACACCACAGGGCTCACATCACAAAGGGGATGAGAAACCACCTCACACCACAGGGCCCACATCACAAAGGGGATGGGAAAACACCTCTCACCACAGGGCCCTCATCACAAAGGGTATGAGAAAGCACCTCACACCACAGGGCCCACATCACAAAGGGGATGAGAAAGCACCTCACACCACAGGGCCCACATCATAAAGGGGATGAGAAACCACCTCACACCACAGGGTCCTCATCACAAAGGGGATGAGAAACCACCTCACACCACAGGGCCCACATCACAAAGGGGATGAGAAACCACCTTACAAAACAGGGCCTTCATCACAAAGGGGATGAGAAACCACCTCACACCACAGGGCCCACATCACAAAGGGGATGAGAAACCACCTCACACCAAACGGCCCACATCACAAAGGGAATGAGAAACCAACTCACACCACAGGGCCCACATGACAAAGGGGATGAGAAACCACCTCACAACACAGGGCCCACATCACAAAGGGGATGAGAAACCACCTCACACCACAGGGCCCACATCACAAAGAGGATGACCAACCACCTCACAACACAGGGCCCACATCACAAAGGGGATGAGAAACCACCTCACAACACAGGGCCCACATCACAAAGGGGATGAGAAACCACCTCACAACACAGGGCCCACATCACAAAGGGGATGAGAAACCACCTCACACCACAGGGCCCACATCACAAAGAGGATGACCAACCACCTCACACCACAGGGCCCACATGACAAAGGGGATGAGAAACCACCTCACAACACAGGGCCCACATCACAAAGGGGATGAGAAACCACCTCACACCACACGGCCCACATCACAAAGAGGAGGACCAACCAACTCACACCACAGGGCCCTCATCACAAAGGGGATGAGAAGCCACCTCACATCAAACGCCCCACACCACAAAGGGGATGAGAAAACACCTCACACCACAGGGCTCACATCACAAAGGGGATGAGAAACCACCTCACACCAAACGGCCCACATCAGAAAGAGGATGAGAATCCACCTCACACCACAGGGCTCACATCACAAAGGGGATGAGAAACCACCTCACACCAAACGGCCCACATCACAAAGGGGAGGAAAAACAACCTCACACCACAGGGCCCTCATCACAAAGGGGATGAGAAACCACCTCTCACAACAGGGCCCTCATCACAAAGGGGAAGAGAAACCAGCTCAAATCACAGGTCCCACATCACAAAGGGGATGAGAAGCCACCTCACACCACAGGGCCCTCATCACAAAGGGGAAGAGAAACCACCTCACACCACAGGGCCCTCATCACAAAGGGGATGAGAAACCACCTCTCACCACAGGGCCCTCATCACAAAGGGGATGAGAAACCACCTCTCACCACAGGGCCCTCATCACAAAGGGGAAGAGAAACCACCTCACAACACAGTGCCCACATCACAAAGGGGAAGAGAAACCACCTCACACCACAGGGCCGTCATCACAAAGGGGATGAGAAACCACCTCACACCACAGGGCCCACATCACAAAGGGGATGAGAAACCACTTCACACCAAACGGTCCACATCACAAAGCTGATGAAAAAGCATCTCAGACCAAACGGCCCACATCACAAAGGGGATGAGAAACCACCTCACAAAACAGGGCCCACATCACAAAGGGGATGAGAAACCACCTCACACCACAGGGCTCACATCACAAAGAGGATGACCAACCACCTCACACCACAGGGCCCACATCACAAAGGGAATGACCAACCACCTTCCACCACAGGGCCCTCATCACAAACGGGATGAGAAACCTCCTCACACCACAGGGCCCACATCACAAAGGGGATGAGAAACCACCTCACACCACAGGGCCCTCATCACAAAGGAGATGAGAAGGCATCTGACACCACAGGGCCCTCATCACAAAGGGGATGAGAAACCACCTCACACCACAGGGCCCTCATCACAAAGGGGATGAGAAACCACCTCACACCACAGGGCCCTCATCACAAAGGGGATGAGAAAACACCTCACACCACAGGGCTCACATCACAAAGGGGATGAGAAACCACCTCACACCACAGGGCCCACATCACAAAGGGGATGAGAAAACACCTCTCACCACAGGGCCCTCATCATAAAGGGTATGAGAAAGCACCTCACACCACAGGGCCCACATCACAAAGGGGATGAGAAATCACCTCACACCACAGGGCCCACATCATAAAGGGGATGAGAAACCACCTCACACCACAGGGTCCTCATCACAAAGGGGATGAGAAACCACCTCACACCACAGGGCCCACATCACAAAGGGGATGAGAAACCACCTTACAAAACAGGGCCCTCATCACAAAGGGGATGAGAAACCACCTCACACCACAGGGCCCACATCACAAAGGGGATGAGCAACCACCTCACACTACAGGGCCCACATCACAAAGAGGATGAGCAACCACCTCACATCACAGGGCTCACATCACAAAGGGGATGAGAAACCACCTCACACCAAACGGCCCACATCACAAAGGGAATGAGAAACCACCTCACACCACAGGGCCCACATCACAAAGGGGATGGGAAACCACCTCACACCACAGGGCCCACATTACAAAGAGGATGACCAACCACCTCACACCACAGGGCCCACATCACAAAGAGGATAACCAAACACCTCACAACAAAGGGCCCACAGCATAAAGGGGAGGACCAACCAACTCACACCACAGGGCCCTCATCACAAAGGGGATGAGAAGCCACCTCACATCAAACGCCCCACACCACAAAGGGGATGAGAAAACACCTCACACCACAGGGCTCACATCACAAAGGGGATGAGAAACCACCTCACACCAAACGGCCCACATCAGAAAGAGGATGAGAATCCACCTCACACCACAGGGCTCACATCACAAAGGGGATGAGAAACCACCTCACACCACAAGGCCCACATCACAAAGGAGATGACCAACCACCTCACACCACAGGGCCCACATCACAAAGGGGATGAGAAACCACCTCACACCACAGGGCCCTCATCACAAAGGGGATGAGAAACCACCTCACACCACAGGGCCCTCATCACAAAGGGGATGAGAAATCACCTCTCAACACAGGGCCCTCATCACAAAGGGGAAGACAAACCACCTCACACCACAGGGCCCTCATCACAAAGGGGATGAGAAAACACCTGACACCAAACGGCTCACATCACAAAGGGGATGAGAAACCAACTCACACCACAGGGCCCTCATCACAAAGGGGATGAGAAAACACCTGACACCAAACGGCTCACATCACAAAGGGGAAGAGAAACCACCTCACAACACAGGGCCCACATCACAAAGGGGAAGAGAAACCACCTCACACCACAGGGCCCTCATCACAAAGGGGATGACCAACCAACTCACACCACAGGGCCATCATCACAAAGGGGATGAGAAACCACTTCACACCAAACGGTCCACATCAGAAAGCTGATGAAAAAGCATCTCAGACCAAACGGCCCACATCACAAAGGGGATGAGAAACCACCTCACAAAACAGGGCCCACATCACAAAGGGGATGAGAAACCACCTCACACCACAGGGCCCACATCACAAAGAGGATGACCAACCACCTCACACCACAGGGCCCACATCACAAAGGGAGTGACCAACCACCTTCCACCACAGGGCCCTCATCACAAACGGGATGAGAAACCTCCTCACACCACAGGGCCCACATCACAAAGGGGATGAGAAACCACCTCACACCACAGGGCCCTCATCACAAAGGAGATGAGTAGGCATCTGACACCACAGGGCCCTCATCACAAAGGGGATGAGAAACCACCTCACACCACAGGGCCCTCATCACAAAGGGGATGAGAAACCACCTCACACCACAGGGCCCTCATCACAAAGGGGATGAGAAAACACCTCACACCACAGGGCTCACATCACAAAGGGGATGAGAAACCACCTCACACCACAGGGCCCACATCGCAAAGGGGATGAGAAAACATCTCTCACCACCGGGCCCTCATCACAAAGGGTATGAGAAAGCACCTCACACCACAGGGCCCACATCACAAAGGGGATGAGAAAGCACCTCACACCACAGGGCCCACATCATAAAGGGGATGAGAAACCACCTCACACCACAGGGCCCACATCACAAAGGGGATGAGAAACCACCTTACAAAACAGGGCCCTCATCACAAAGGGGATGAGAAACCACCTCACACCACAGGGCCCACATCACAAAGGGGATGAGCAACCACCTCACACTACAGGGCCCACATCACAAAGAGGATGAGCAACCACCTCACACCACAGGGCTCACATCACAAAGGGGATGAGAAACCACCTCACACAAAACGGCCCACATCACAAAGGGAATGAGAAACCACCTCACACCACAGGGCCCACATGACAAAGGGGATGAGAAACCACCTCACAACACAGGGCCCACATCACAAAGGGGATGAGAAACCACCTCACACCACAGGGCCCACATCACAAAGAGGATGACCAACCACCTCACACCACAGGGCCCACATCACAAAGGGGATGAGAAACCACCTCACACCAAACGGCCCTCATCACAAAGGGGAAGAGAAACCACCTCACAACACAGGGCCCACATCACAAAGGGGAAGAGAAACCACCTCACACCACAGGGCCGTCATCACAAAGGAGATGACCAACCAACTCACACCACAGGGCCATCATCACAAAGGGGATGAGAAACCACCTCACACCACAGGGCCCACATCAGAAAGGGGATGAGAAACCACTTCACACCAAACGGTCCACATCACAAAGCTGATGAAAAAGCATCTCAGACCAAACGGCCGACATCACAAAGGGGATGAGAAACCACCTCACAAAACAGGGCGCACATCACAAAGGGGACGTGAAACCACCTCACACCACAGGGCCCACATCACAAAGAGGATGACCAACCACCTCACACCACAGGGCCCACATCACAAAGGGGATGACCAACCAGCTCACACCACAGGGCCCTCACCACAAAGGGGATGAGAAACCACCTCACACCACAGGGCCCTAATCACAAAGGGGATGAGAAGCCATCTCACACTACAGGGCCAACATCACAAAGTTGATGAGAAACCACCTGACACCAAACGGCCCACATCAGAAAGAGGATGAGGATCCCCCTCACACCACAGGGCTCATATCACAAAGGGGATGAGAAACCACCTCACAACATAGGGTCCACATCACAAAGGAGATGACCAACCACCTCACACCACAGGGCCCACATCACAAAGGGGATGAGAAACCACCTCACACCACAGGGCCCTCATCACAAAGGGGATGAGAAACCACCTCATACCACAGGGCCCACATCACAAAGGGGGGGAGAAAGCATCTCAAACCACAAGGTTCACATCACAAAGGGTATGAGAAAGCACCTCACACCACTAGGCCGACATGACAAAGGGGATGAGAAACCACCTCACACCAAACGGCCCACATCACAAGGGGGATGAGAAACCACCTCACACCACAGGGCCCACATCACAAAGGGAATGAGAAACCACCTCACACCAAACGGCCCACATCACAAAGGGGATGACCAACCAGCTCACACCACAGGGCCCTCATCACAAAGGGGATGAGAAACCTCCTCACACCACAGGGCCCTCATGAGAAAGGGGAAGAAAAACCACCTCACACCACAGGGTCCACATCACAAAGAGGATGACCAACCACCTGACACAACAGGGCCCTCATCACAAAGGGGATGAGAAAACGCCTCATACTAAACGGCCCACATAACAAAGGGGAGGAGAAACCACCTCACACCACAGGGCCCTCATCACAAACGGGATGAGAAACCACCTCACACCACAGGGCCCACATCACAAAGGGGATGAGAAACCACCTCACACCACAGGGCCCTCATCACAAAGGGGATGAGAAACCACCTCACACCACAGGGCCCTCATCACAAAGGGGATGAGAAATCACCTCTCAACACAGGGCCCTCATCACAAAGGGGAAGACAAACCACCTCACACCACAGGGCCCTCATCACAAAGGGGATGAGAAAACACCTGACACCAAACGGCTCACATCACAAAGGGGATGAGAAACCAACTCACACCACAGGGCCCTCATCACAAAGGGGATGAGAAAACACCTGACACCAAACGGCTCACATCACAAAGGGGAAGAGAAACCACCTCACAACACAGGGCCCACATCACAAAGGGGAAGAGAAACCACCTCACACCACAGGGCCCTCATCACAAAGGGGATGACCAACCAACTCACACCACAGGGCCATCATCACAAAGGGGATGAGAAACCACTTCACACCAAACGGTCCACATCAGAAAGCTGATGAAAAAGCATCTCAGACCAAACGGCCCACATCACAAAGGGGATGAGAAACCACCTCACAAAACAGGGCCCACATCACAAAGGGGATGAGAAACCACCTCACACCACAGGGCCCACATCACAAAGAGGATGACCAACCACCTCACACCACAAGGCCCACATCACAAAGGGAGTGACCAACCACCTTCCACCACAGGGCCCTCATCACAAACGGGATGAGAAACCTCCTCACACCACAGGGCCCACATCACAAAGGGGATGAGAAACCACCTCACACCACAGGGCCCTCATCACAAAGGAGATGAGTAGGCATCTGACACCACAGGGCCCTCATCACAAAGGGGATGAGAAACCACCTCAAACCACAGGGCCCTCATCACAAAGGGGATGAGAAACCACCTCACACCACAGGGCCCTCATCACAAAGGGGATGAGAAAACACCTCACACCACAGGGCTCACATCACAAAGGGGATGAGAAACCACCTCACACCACAGGGCCCACATCGCAAAGGGGATGAGAAAACATCTCTCACCACCGGGCCCTCATCACAAAGGGTATGAGAAAGCACCTCACACCACAGGGCCCACATCACAAAGGGGATGAGAAAGCACCTCACACCACAGGGCCCACATCATAAAGGGGATGAGAAACCACCTCACACCACAGGGCCCACATCACAAAGGGGATGAGAAACCACCTTACAAAACAGGGCCCTCATCACAAAGGGGATGAGAAACCACCTCACACCACAGGGCCCACATCACAAAGGGGATGAGCAACCACCTCACACTACAGGGCCCACATCACAAAGAGGATGAGCAACCACCTCACACCACAGGGCTCACATCACAAAGGGGATGAGAAACCACCTCACACAAAACGGCCCACATCACAAAGGGAATGAGAAACCACCTCACACCACAGGGCCCACATGACAAAGGGGATGAGAAACCACCTCACAACACAGGGCCCACATCACAAAGGGGATGAGAAACCACCTCACACCACAGGGCCCACATCACAAAGAGGATGACCAACCACCTCACACCACAGGGCCCACATCACAAAGGGGATGAGAAACCACCTCACACCAAACGGCCCTCATCACAAAGGGGAAGAGAAACCACCTCACAACACAGGGCCCACATCACAAAGGGGAAGAGAAACCACCTCACACCACAGGGCCGTCATCACAAAGGAGATGACCAACCAACTCACACCACAGGGCCATCATCACAAAGGGGATGAGAAACCACCTCACACCACAGGGCCCACATCAGAAAGGGGATGAGAAACCACTTCACACCAAACGGTCCACATCACAAAGCTGATGAAAAAGCATCTCAGACCAAACGGCCGACATCACAAAGGGGATGAGAAACCACCTCACAAAACAGGGCGCACATCACAAAGGGGACGTGAAACCACCTCACACCACAGGGCCCACATCACAAAGAGGATGACCAACCACCTCACACCACAGGGCCCACATCACAAAGGGGATGACCAACCAGCTCACACCACAGGGCCCTCACCACAAAGGGGATGAGAAACCACCTCACACCACAGGGCCCTAATCACAAAGGGGATGAGAAGCCATCTCACACTACAGGGCCAACATCACAAAGTTGATGAGAAACCACCTGACACCAAACGGCCCACATCAGAAAGAGGATGAGGATCCCCCTCACACCACAGGGCTCATATCACAAAGGGGATGAGAAACCACCTCACAACATAGGGTCCACATCACAAAGGAGATGACCAACCACCTCACACCACAGGGCCCACATCACAAAGGGGATGAGAAACCACCTCACACCACAGGGCCCTCATCACAAAGGGGATGAGAAACCACCTCATACCACAGGGCCCACATCACAAAGGGGGGGAGAAAGCATCTCAAACCACAAGGTTCACATCACAAAGGGTATGAGAAAGCACCTCACACCACTAGGCCGACATAACAAAGGGGATGAGAAACCACCTCACACCAAACGGCCCACATCACAAGGGGGATGAGAAACCACCTCACACCACAGGGCCCACATCACAAAGGGGATGAGAAACCACCTCACACCAAACGGCCCACATCACAAAGGGGATGACCAACCAGCTCACACCACAGGGCCCTCATCACAAAGGGGATGAGAAACCTCCTCACACCACAGGGCCCTCATGAGAAAGGGGAAGAAAAACCACCTCACACCACAGGGTCCACATCACAAAGAGGATGACCAACCACCTGACACAACAGGGCCCTCATCACAAAGGGGATGAGAAAACGCCTCATACTAAACGGCCCACATAACAAAGGGGAGGAGAAACCACCTCACACCACAGGGCCCTCATCACAAACGGGATGAGAAACCACCTCACACCACAGGGCCCACATCACGAAGGGGATGAGAAACCACCTCACACCAAACGGCCCACATCAAAAAGGGGATGAGAATCCCCCTCAAACCACACGGCCCACATCACAAAGAGGATGAGAAACCACCTCACACCACAGGGCCGACACGACAAAGGGGATGAGAAACCACTTCACACCAAACGGTCCACATCACAAAGTTGATGTGAAAGCACCTCACACCAAACGGCCCACATCACAAGGGGGATGAGAAACCACCTCACACCACAGGGCCCACATCACAAAGGGGATGAGAAACCACCTCACACCACAGAACCCTCATCACAAAGGGGATGAGAAACCACCTCACACCACAGGGCCCACATCACAAAGGGGATGAGAAACCACCTCACACCACAGGGCCCTCATCACAAAGGGGATGAGAAACCACCTCACATCACAGGGCCCACAACACAAAGGGGATGAGTAACCACCTCTCACCACAGGGCCCTCATCACAAAGGGGATGAGAAGCCTCCTCACACCACAGGGCCCACATCACTAAAGGGATGAGAAACCATCTCACACCACAGGGCCAACATCACAAAGGGGCTGAGAAACCATCTCAACACCAAACGGCCCACATCAAAAAGGGGATGAGAATCCCCCTCAAACCACACGGCCCACATCACAAAGAGGATGAGAAACCACCTCACAACACAGGGCCAACATCACAAAGGGGATTAGAAACCACCTCGCACTACAGGGCCCACATCACAAAGAGGATGACCAACCACCTCACACCACAGGGCTCACATCACAAAGGGGTTGAGAAACCACCTCACAACACTGAGCCCACATCACAAAGGGGATGAGAAACCACCTCACACCACAGGCCCCACATCACAAAGGGGATGAGTAACCACCTCTCACCACAGGGCCCTCATCACAAACGGGATGACAAACCACCTCACACCACAGGGCCCTCATCACAAAGGGGATGAGAAACCACCTCACACCACAGGGCCCACATCACAAAGGGGATGAGAAACCACCTCACACCACAGGGCCCTCATGACAAAGGGGATGAGAAACCACCTCACACCACAGGGCCAACATCACAAAGGGGGTGAGAAACCATCTCACACCAAACGGCCCACATCAAAAAGGGGATGAGAATCCCCCTCAAACCAAACGGCCCACATCACAAAGAGGATGAGAAACCACCTCACAACACAGGGCCCACATCACAAAGGGGATGAGAAACCACCTCACACCAAACGGCCCACATCACGAAGGGGATGAGAAACCACCTCACACCAAACGGCCCACAACAAAAAGGGGATGAGAATCCCCCTCAAACCACACGGCCCACATCACAAAGAGGATGAGAAACCACCTCACACCACAAGGCCGACACGACAAAGGGGATGAGAAACCACTTCACACCAAACGGTCCACATCACAAAGTTGATGTGAAAGCACCTCACACCAAACGGCCCACATCACAAGGGGGATGAGAAACCACCTCACACCACAGGGCCCACATCACAAAGGGGATGAGAAACCACCTCACACCACAGAGCCCTCATCACAAAGGGGATGAGTAACCACCTCTCACCACAGGGCCCTCATCACAAAGGGGATGAGAAGCCTCCTCACACCACAGGGCCCACATCACTAAGGGGATGAGAAACCACCTCACACCACAGGGCCAACATCACAAAGGGGCTGAGAAACCATCTCACACCAAACGGCCCACATCAAAAAGGGGATGAGAATCCCCCTCAAACCACACGGCCCACATCACAAAGAGGATGAGAAACCACCTCACAACACAGGGCCAACATCACAAAGGGGATGAGAAACCACCTCACACTACAGGGCCCACATCACAAAGAGGATGACCAACCACCTCACACCACAGGGCTCACATCACAAAGGGGTTGAGAAACCACCTCACAACACTGAGCCCACATCACAAAGGGGATGAGAAACCACCTCACACCACAGGCCCCACATCACAAAGGGGATGAGTAACCACCTCTCACCACAGGGCCCTCATCACAAAGGGGATGAGAAGCCTCCTCACACCACAGGGCCCACATCACTAAAGGGATGAGAAACCATCTCACACCACAGGGCCAACATCACAAAGGGGCTGAGAAACCATCTCACACCAAACGGCCCACATCAAAAAGGGGATGAGAATCCCCCTCAAACCACACGGCCCACATCACAAAGAGGATGAGAAACCACCTCACAACACAGGGCCAACATCACAAAGGGGATTAGAAACCACCTCGCACTACAGGGCCCACATCACAAAGAGGATGACCAACCACCTCACACCACAGGGCTCACATCACAAAGGGGTTGAGAAACCACCTCACAACACTGAGCCCACATCACAAAGGGGATGAGAAACCACCTCACACCACAGGCCCCACATCACAAAGGGGATGAGTAACCACCTCTCACCACAGGGCCCTCATCACAAACGGGATGACAAACCACCTCACACCACAGGGCCCTCATCACAAAGGGGATGAGAAACCACCTCACACCACAGGGCCCACATCACAAAGGGGATGAGAAACCACCTCACACCACAGGGCCCTCATGACAAAGGGGATGAGAAACCACCTCACACCACAGGGCCAACATCACAAAGGGGGTGAGAAACCATCTCACACCAAACGGCCCACATCAAAAAGGGGATGAGAATCCCCCTCAAACCAAACGGCCCACATCACAAAGAGGATGAGAAACCACCTCACAACACAGGGCCCACATCACAAAGGGGATGAGAAACCACCTCACACCAAACGGCCCACATCACGAAGGGGATGAGAAACCACCTCACACCAAACGGCCCACAACAAAAAGGGGATGAGAATCCCCCTCAAACCACACGGCCCACATCACAAAGAGGATGAGAAACCACCTCACACCACAAGGCCGACACGACAAAGGGGATGAGAAACCACTTCACACCAAACGGTCCACATCACAAAGTTGATGTGAAAGCACCTCACACCAAACGGCCCACATCACAAGGGGGATGAGAAACCACCTCACACCACAGGGCCCACATCACAAAGGGGATGAGAAACCACCTCACACCACAGAGCCCTCATCACAAAGGGGATGAGTAACCACCTCTCACCACAGGGCCCTCATCACAAAGGGGATGAGAAGCCTCCTCACACCACAGGGCCCACATCACTAAGGGGATGAGAAACCACCTCACACCACAGGGCCAACATCACAAAGGGGCTGAGAAACCATCTCACACCAAACGGCCCACATCAAAAAGGGGATGAGAATCCCCCTCAAACCACACGGCCCACATCACAAAGAGGATGAGAAACCACCTCACAACACAGGGCCAACATCACAAAGGGGATGAGAAACCACCTCACACTACAGGGCCCACATCACAAAGAGGATGACCAACCACCTCACACCACAGGGCTCACATCACAAAGGGGTTGAGAAACCACCTCACAACACTGAGCCCACATCACAAAGGGGATGAGAAACCACCTCACACCACAGGCCCCACATCACAAAGGGGATGAGTAACCACCTCTCACCACAGGGCCCTCATCACAAACGGGATGAGAAACCACCTCTCACCACAGGGCCCTCATCACAAAGGGGATGAGAAACCACCTCACACCACAGGGCCCACATCACAAAGGGGATGAGAAACCACCTCACACCACAGGGCCCTCATGACAAAGGGGATGAGAAAGCACCTCACACCACCGAGCGCACATCACAGAGAGGATGAGAAACCACCTCACACCACAGAGCCCACATCACAAAGGGGATGAGAAACCACCTCACACCACAGGGCCAACATCACAAAGAGGATGACCAACCACCTCACACCACAGGGCCCACATCACAAAGGGGATGACCAACCACCTTCCACCACAGGGCCCTCATCACAAACGGGATGAGAAACCTCCTCACACCACAGGGCCCACATCACAAAGGGGATGAGAAACCACCTCACACCACAGGGCCCTCATCACAAAGGAGATGAGTAGGCATCTGACACCACAGGGCCCTCATCACAAAGGGGATGAGAAACCACCTCATACCACAGGGCCCTCATCACAAAGGGGATGAGAAACCACCTCACACCACAGGGCCCTCATCACAAAGGGGATGAGAAAACACCTCACACCACAGGGCTCACATCACAAAGGGGATGAGAAACCACCTCACACCACAGGGCCCACATCACAAAGGGGATGAGAAAACACCTCTCACCACAGGGCCATCATCACAAAGGGTATGAGAAAGCACCTCACACCACAGGGCCCACATCACAAAGGGGATGAGAAAGCACCTCACACCACAGGACCCACATCATAAAGGGGATGAGAAACCACCTCACACCACAGGGTCCTCATCACAAAGGGGATGAGAAACCACCTCACACCACAGGGCCCACATCACAAAGGGGATGAGAAACCACCTCACAAAACAGGGCTCTCATCACAAAGGGGATGAGAAACCACCTCACACCACAGGGCCCACATCACAAAGGGGATGAGAAACCACTTCACACTACAGGGCCCACATCACAAAGAGGATGAGCAACCACCTCACACCACAGGGCTCACATCACAAAGGGGATGAGAAAACACCTCACACCAAACGGCCCACATGACAAAGAGGATGACAAACCACCTCACACCACAGGGCCCACATCACAAAGGGGATGGAAACCACCTCACAACACAGGGCCCACATCACAAAGGGGATGAGAAACCACCTCACACCAAACGGCCCACATCACGAAGGGGATGAGAAACCACCTCACACCACAGGGCTCACATCACTAAGGGGATGAGAAACCACCTCACACCACAGGGCCCTCATCACAAAGGAGATGAGTAGGCATCTGACACCACAGGGCCCTCATCACAAAGGGGATGAGAAACCACCTCATACCACAGGGCCCTCATCACAAAGGGGATGAGAAAGCACCTCACACCACAGGGCCCTCATCACAAAGGGGATGAGAAAACACCTCACACCACAGGGCTCACATCACAAAGGGGATGAGAAACCACCTCACACCACAGGGCCCACATCACAAAGGGGATGAGAAAACACCTCTCACCACAGGGCCATCATCACAAAGGGTATGAGAAAGCACCTCACACCACAGGGCCCACATCACAAAGGGGATGAGAAAACTCCTCACACCACAGGGCCCACATCACAAAGGGGATGAGAAACCACCTCACACCACAGGGCCCTCATGACAAAGGGGATGAGAAACCACCTCACACCACAGGGCCAACATCACAAAGGGGGTGAGAAACCATCTCACACCAAACGGCCCACATCAAAAAGGGGATGAGAATCCCCCTCAAACCAAACGGCCCACATCACAAAGAGGATGAGAAACCACCTCACAACACAGGGCCCACATCACAAAGGGGATGAGAAACCACCTCACACCAAACGGCCCACATCACGAAGGGGATGAGAAACCACCTCACACCAAACGGCCCACAACAAAAAGGGGATGAGAATCCCCCTCAAACCACACGGCCCACATCACAAAGAGGATGAGAAACCACCTCACACCACAAGGCCGACACGACAAAGGGGATGAGAAACCACTTCACACCAAACGGTCCACATCACAAAGTTGATGTGAAAGCACCTCACACCAAACGGCCCACATCACAAGGGGGATGAGAAACCACCTCACACCACAGGGCCCACATCACAAAGGGGATGAGAAACCACCTCACACCACAGAGCCCTCATCACAAAGGGGATGAGTAACCACCTCTCACCACAGGGCCCTCATCACAAAGGGGATGAGAAGCCTCCTCACACCACAGGGCCCACATCACTAAGGGGATGAGAAACCACCTCACACCACAGGGCCAACATCACAAAGGGGCTGAGAAACCATCTCACACCAAACGGCCCACATCAAAAAGGGGATGAGAATCCCCCTCAAACCACACGGCCCACATCACAAAGAGGATGAGAAACCACCTCACAACACAGGGCCAACATCACAAAGGGGATGAGAAACCACCTCACACTACAGGGCCCACAAAACAAAGAGGATGACCAACCACCTCACACCACAGGGCTCACATCACAAAGGGGTTGAGAAACCACCTCACAACACTGAGCCCACATCACAAAGGGGATGAGAAACCACCTCACACCACAGGCCCCACATCACAAAGGGGATGAGTAACCACCTCTCACCACAGGGCCCTCATCACAAACGGGATGAGAAACCACCTCTCACCACAGGGCCCTCATCACAAAGGGGATGAGAAACCACCTCACACCACAGGGCCCACATCACAAAGGGGATGAGAAACCACCTCACACCACAGGGCCCTCATGACAAAGGGGATGAGAAAGCACCTCACACCACCGAGCGCACATCACAGAGAGGATGAGAAACCACCTCACACCACAGAGCCCACATCACAAAGGGGATGAGAAACCACCTCACACCACAGGGCCAACATCACAAAGAGGATGACCAACCACCTCACACCACAGGGCCCACATCACAAAGGGGATGACCAACCACCTTCCACCACAGGGCCCTCATCACAAACGGGATGAGAAACCTCCTCACACCACAGGGCCCACATCACAAAGGGGATGAGAAACCACCTCACACCACAGGGCCCTCATCACAAAGGAGATGAGTAGGCATCTGACACCACAGGGCCCTCATCACAAAGGGGATGAGAAACCACCTCATACCACAGGGCCCTCATCACAAAGGGGATGAGAAACCACCTCACACCACAGGGCCCTCATCACAAAGGGGATGAGAAAACACCTCACACCACAGGGCTCACATCACAAAGGGGATGAGAAACCACCTCACACCACAGGGCCCACATCACAAAGGGGATGAGAAAACACCTCTCACCACAGGGCCATCATCACAAAGGGTATGAGAAAGCACCTCACACCACAGGGCCCACATCACAAAGGGGATGAGAAAGCACCTCACACCACAGGACCCACATCATAAAGGGGATGAGAAACCACCTCACACCACAGGGTCCTCATCACAAAGGGGATGAGAAACCACCTCACACCACAGGGCCCACATCACAAAGGGGATGAGAAACCACCTCACAAAACAGGGCTCTCATCACAAAGGGGATGAGAAACCACCTCACACCACAGGGCCCACATCACAAAGGGGATGAGAAACCACTTCACACTACAGGGCCCACATCACAAAGAGGATGAGCAACCACCTCACACCACAGGGCTCACATCACAAAGGGGATGAGAAAACACCTCACACCAAACGGCCCACATGACAAAGAGGATGACAAACCACCTCACACCACAGGGCCCACATCACAAAGGGGATGGAAACCACCTCACAACACAGGGCCCACATCACAAAGGGGATGAGAAACCACCTCACACCAAACGGCCCACATCACGAAGGGGATGAGAAACCACCTCACACCACAGGGCTCACATCACTAAGGGGATGAGAAACCACCTCACACCACAGGGCCCTCATCACAAAGGAGATGAGTAGGCATCTGACACCACAGGGCCCTCATCACAAAGGGGATGAGAAACCACCTCATACCACAGGGCCCTCATCACAAAGGGGATGAGAAAGCACCTCACACCACAGGGCCCTCATCACAAAGGGGATGAGAAAACACCTCACACCACAGGGCTCACATCACAAAGGGGATGAGAAACCACCTCACACCACAGGGCCCACATCACAAAGGGGATGAGAAAACACCTCTCACCACAGGGCCATCATCACAAAGGGTATGAGAAAGCACCTCACACCACAGGGCCCACATCACAAAGGGGATGAGAAAACTCCTCACACCACAGGGCCCACATCACAAAGGGGATGAGAAAACACCTCACATCAAACGGCCCACATCATAAAGAGGATGAGAATCCACCTCACACCACAGGGCTCACATCACTAAGGGGATGAGAAACCACCTCACATCACAGGGCCCACATCACAAAGGGGAGGAGAAACCACCTCACACCACAGGGCCCACATCACAAAGCGGAAGAGAAAACACCTCACACCACAGGGCCCACATCACAAAGAGGATGAGAAATCACCTCACAACACAGGGCCCACATCAAAAAGGGGATGAGAAACCACCTCACACCACAGGGCCCTCATCACAAAGGGGATGAGAAACCACCTCACGCCACAGGGCCCTCATCACAAACGGAAAGAGAAACCACCTCACACCACAGGTCCCACATCACAAAGGGGATGAGAAGCCACCTCACACCACAGGGCCCACATCACAAAGGGGATGACCAACCAACTCACACCACAGGGCCCTCATCACAAAGGGGATGGGAAGCCACCTCACACCACAGGGCCCTAATCACAAAGGGGATGAGAAGCCATCTCACACTACAGGGCCAACATCACAAAGTTGATGAGAAACCACCTGACACCAAACGGCCCACATCAGAAAGAGGATAAGGATCCCCCTCACACCACAGGGCTCACATCACAAAGGGGATGAGAAACCACCTCACACCACAGGGCCCTCATCACAAAGGGGCTGAGAAACCACCTCACACCACAGGGTCCACATCACAAAGGAGATGACCAACCACCTCACACCACAGGGCCCACATCACAAAGGGGATGAGAAACCACCTCACACCACAGGGCCCACATCACAAAGGGGATGAGAAACCACCTCACACCACAGGGCCCTCATCACAAAGGGGATGAGAAACCACCTCATACCACAGGGCCCACATCACAAAGGGGGTGAGAAAGCAGCTCAAACCACAAGGTTCACATCACAAAGGGTATGAGAAAGCACCTCACACCACTAGGCCGACATGACAAATTGGATGAGAAACCACCTCACACCAAACGGCCCACATCACAAGGGGGATGAGAAACCACCTCACACCACAGGGCCCACATCACAAAGGGGATGACCAAGCAGCTCACACCACAGGGCCCTCATCACAAAGAGGATGAGAAACCTCCTCACACCACAGGGCCCACATTACAAAGGGGGTGGGAAACCACCTTACACCACACGGCCCTCATCACAAAGGGGATGAGAAGCCACCTCACAGCACAGGGGCCACATCACAAAGTTGATGAGAAACCACCTCACACCAAACGGCCCACATCACAAAGGGGATGAGATACCACCTCACACAACAGGGCCCACATCACAAAGGGGATGGTCAACCACCTCACACCACAGGGCCCACATCACAAAGGGGATGAGAAAACTCCTCACACCACAGGGCCCACATCACAAAGGGGATGAGAATTCACCACTCACAACAGGGCCCTCATGAGAAAGGGGA
Source organism: Balaenoptera borealis (assembly GCF_965194805.1). Taxonomy (NCBI): domain Eukaryota; kingdom Metazoa; phylum Chordata; class Mammalia; order Artiodactyla; family Balaenopteridae; genus Balaenoptera; species Balaenoptera borealis. Next base: position 112,729,932 of record NC_138861.1, on the reverse strand, counting down.
AGAAAAACCACCTCACACCACAGGGTCCACATCACAAAGAGGATGATCAACCACCTGACACAACAGGGCCCTCATCACAAAGGGGATGAGAAAACGCCTCATACTAAACGGCCCACATAACAAAGGGGAGGAGAAACCACCTCACACCATAGGGCCCTCATCACAAACGGGATGAGAAACCACCTCACACCAAATGGCCCAATCACAAAGGGGATGAGAAACCACCTCACACCACAGGGCCCACATCACGAAGGGGATGAGAAAGCACCTCACACCACTAGGCCGACATGACAAAGGGGATGAAAAACCATCTCACACCAAACGGCCCACCTCACAAAGTTGATGAGAAACCACCTCACACCAAACGGCCCACATCACAAAGGGGATGAGAAAACACCTCACACCACAGGGCCCACATCACAAGGGGGATGAGAAACCACCTCACACCACAGGGCCCACATCACGAAGGGGATGAGAAACCACGAAGGGGATGAGAAACCACCTCACACCAAACGGCCCACATCACAAAGGGGATGACCAACCAGCTCACACCACAAGGCCGACACGACAAAGGGGATGAGAAACCACTTCACACCAAACGGTCCACATCACAAAGGTGATGTGAAAGCACCTCACACCAAACGGCCCACATCACAAGGGGGATGAGAAACCACCTCACACCACAGGGCCCACATCACAAAGGGGATGAGAAACCACCTCACACCACAGAGCCCTCATCACAAAGGGGATGAGAAACCACCTCACACCACAGGGCCCACATCACAAAGGGGATGAGAAACCACCTCACACCACAGGGCCCTCATCACAAAGGGGATGAGAAACCACCTCACATCACAGGGCCCACAACACAAAGGCGATGAGTAACCACCTCTCACCACAGGGCCCTCATCACAAAGGGGATGAGAAGCCTCCTCACACCACAGGGCCCACATCACTAAGGGGATGAGAAACCACCTCACACCACAGGGCCAACATCACAAAAGGGCTGAGAAACCATCTCACACCAAACGGCCCACATCAAAAAGGGGATGAGAATCCCCCTCAAACCACACGGCCCACATCACAAAGAGGATGAGAAACCACCTCACAACACAGGGCCAACATCACAAAGGGGATGAGAAACCACCTCACACTACAGGGCCCACATCACAAAGAGGATGACCAACCACCTCACACCACAGGGCTCACATCACAAAGGGGTTGAGAAACCACCTCACAACACTGAGCCCACATCACAAAGGGGATGAGAAACCACCTCACACCACAGGCCCCACATCACAAAGGGGATGAGTAACCACCTCTCACCACAGGGCCCTCATCACAAACGGGATGAGAAACCACCTCTCACCACAGGGCCCTCATCACAAAGGGGATGAGAAACCACCTCACACCACAGGGCCCACATCACAAAGGGGATGAGAAACCACCTCACACCACAGGGCCCTCATGACAAAGGGGATGAGAAAGCACCTCACACCACCGAGCGCACATCACAGGGCGGATGAGAAACCACCTCACACCACAGAGCCCACATCACAAAGGGGATGAGAAACCACCTCACACCACAGGGCCCACATCACAAAGAGGATGACCAACCACCTCACACCACAGGGCCCACATCACAAAGGGGATGACCAACCACCTTCCACCACAGGGCCCTCATCACAAACGGGATGAGAAACCTCCTCACACCACAGGGCCCACATCACAAAGGGGATGAGAAACCACCTCACACCACAGGGCCCTCATCACAAAGGAGATGAGTAGGCATCTGACACCACAGGGCCCTCATCACAAAGGGGATGAGAAACCACCTCATACCACAGGGCCCTCATCACAAAGGGGATGAGAAACCACCTCACACCACAGGGCCCTCATCACAAAGGGGATGAGAAAACACCTCACACCACAGGGCTCACATCACAAAGGGGATGAGAAACCACCTCACACCACAGGGCCCACATCACAAAGGGGATGAGAAAACACCTCTCACCACAGGGCCATCATCACAAAGGGTATGAGAAAGCACCTCACACCACAGGGCCCACATCACAAAGGGGATGAGAAAGCACCTCACACCACAGGACCCACATCATAAAGGGGATGAGAAACCACCTCACACCACAGGGCCCACATCACAAAGGGGATGAGAAACCACTTCACACTACAGGGCCCACATCACAAAGAGGATGAGCAACCACCTCACACCACAGGGCTCACATCACAAAGGGGATGAGAAACCACCTCACACCAAACGGCCCACATGACAAAGAGGATGACAAACCACCTCACACCACAGGGCCCACATCACAAAGAGGATGACCAACCACCTCACACCACAGGGACCACATCACAAAGGGGATGGAAACCACCTCACAACACAGGGCCCACATCACAAAGGGGATGAGAAACCACCTCACACCACAGGGCCCACATGACAAAGAGGATGACCAAACACCTCACAACAAAGGGCCCACAGCATAAAGGGGAGGACCAACCAACTCACACCACAGGGCCCTCATCACAAAGGGGATGAGAAGCCACCTCACATCAAACGCCCCACATCACAAAGGGGATGAGAAAACACCTCACAGCCCAGGGCTCACATCACAAAGGGGATGAGAAACCACCTCACACCAAACGGCCCACATCAGAAAGAGGATGAGAATCCACCTCACACCACAGGGCTCACATCACAAAGAGGATGAGAAACCACCTCACACCACAAGGCCCACATCACAAAGGAGATAACCAACCACCTCACACCACAGGGCCCACATAACAAAGGGGATGAGAAACCACCTCACACCACAGGGCCGAAATCACAAAGGGGATGAGAAACCACCTCACACCACAGGGCCCTCATCACAAAGGGGATTAGAAACCACCTCATACCACAGGGCCCACATCACAAAGGGGGGGAGAAAGCAGCTAAAACCACAAGGTTCACATCACAAAGGGTATGAGAAAGCACCTCACACCACTAGGCCGACATGACAAAGGGGATGAAAAACCACCTCACACCAAACGGCCCACCTCACAAAGTTGATGAGAAACCACCTCACACCAAACGGCCCACATCACAAAGGGGATGAGAAAACACCTCACACCACAGGGCCCACATCACAAAGGGGATGAGAAACCACCTCACACCAAACGGCCCACATCAAAGGGGGATGAGAAACCACCTCACACCACAGGGCCCACATCACGAAGGGGATGAGAAACCTCCTCACACCACAGGGCCCACATTACAAAGGGGATGGGAAACCACCTTACACCACAGGGCCCTCATCACAAAGGGGATGAGAAGCCACCTCACACCACAGGGCCCACATCACAAAGGTGATGAGAAACCACCTCACACGAAACGGCCCATATCACAAAGGGGATGAGAAACCACCTCACACAACAGGGCCCACATCACAAAGGGGATGGCCAACCACCTCACACCACAGGGCCCACATCACAAAGGGGATGAGAAAACTCCTCACACCACAGGGCCCACATCACAAAGGGGATGAGAAAACACCTCACATCAAACGGCCCACATCATAAAGAGGATGAGAATCCACCTCACACCACAGGGCTCACATCACTAAGGGGATGAGAAACCACCTCACATCACAGGGCCCACATCACAAAGGAGATGACCAACCACCTCACACCACAGGGCCCACATCACAAAGGGGAGGAGAAACCACCTCACACCACAGGGCCCACATCACAAAGCGGAAGAGAAAACACCTCACACCACAGGGCCCACATCACAAAGAGGATGAGAAATCACCTCACAACACAGGGCCCACATCACAAAGGGGATGAGAAACCACCTCACACCACAGGGCCCACATCACAAAGGGGATGAGAAGCCACCTCACACCACAGGGCCCTCATCACAAAGGGGATGAGAAACCACCTCACGCCACAGGGCCCTCATCACAAACGGAAAGAGAAACCACCTCACACCACAGGTCCCACATCACAAAGGGGATGAGAAGCCACCTCACACCACAGGGCCCACATCACAAAGGGGATGACCAACCAACTCACACCACAGGGCCCTCATCACAAAGGGGATGGGAAGCCACCTCACACCACAGGGCCCTCATCACAAAGGGGATGAGAAACCACCTCATACCACAGGGCCCACATCACAAAGGCGGTGAGAAAGCAGCTCAAACCACAAGGTTCACATCACAAAGGGTATGAGAAAGCACCTCACACCACTAGGCCGACATGACAAATTGGATGAGAAACCACCTCACACCAAACGGCCCACATCACAAGGGGGATGAGAAACCACCTCACACCACAGGGCCCACATCACAAAGGGGATGAGAAACCACCTCACACCAAACGGCCCACATCACAAAGGGGATGACCAACCAGCTCACACCACAGGGCCCTCATCACAAAGGGGATGAGAAACCTCCTCACACCACAGGGCCCACATTACAAAGGGGATGGGAAACCACCTTACACCACACGGCCCTCATCACAAAGGGGATGAGAAGCCACCTCACACCACAGGGCCCACATCACAAAGTTGATGAGAAACCACCTCACACCAAACGGCCCACATCACAAAGGGGATGAGATACCACCTCACACAACAGGGCCCACATCACAAAGGGGATGGCCAACCACCTCACACCACAGGGCCCACATCACAAAGGGGATGAGAAAACTCCTCACACCACAGGGCCCACATCACAAAGGGGATGAGAATTCACCACTCACAACAGGGCCCTCATGAGAAAGGGGAAGAAAAACCACCTCACACAACAGGGCCCACATCACAAAGGGGATGGCCAACCACCTCACACCACAGGGCCCTCATCACAAAGGGGATGAGAAAACGCCTCATACTAAACGGCCCACATAACAAAGGGGAGGAGAAACCACCTCACACCATAGGGCCCTCATCACAAACGGGATGAGAAACCACCTCACACCAAACGGCCCAATCACAAAGGGGATGAGAAACCACCTCACACCACAGGGCCCACATCACGAAGGGGATGAGAAAGCACCTCACACCACTAGGTCGACATGACAAAGGGGATGAAAAACCACCTCACACCAAACGGCCCACCTCACAAAGTTGATGAGAAACCACCTCACACCAAACGGCCCACATCACAAAGGGGATGAGAAAACACCTCACACCACAGGGCCCACATCACAAAGGGGATGAGAAACCACCTCACACCAAACGGCCCACATCACAAGGGGGATGAGAAACCACCTCACACCACAGGGCCCTCATCACAAAGGGGATGAGAAACCACCTCACACCACAGGGCCCACATCACAAAGGGGATGAGAAACGACCTCACACCACAGGGCCCACAACACAAAGGGGATGAGTAACCACCTCTCACCACAGGGCCCTCATCACAAAGGGGATGAGAAGCCTCCTCACACCACAGGGCCCACATCACTAAGGGGATGAGAAACCACCTCACACCACAGGGCCAACATCACAAAGGGGGTGAGAAACCATCTCACACCAAACGGCCCACATCAAAAAGGGGATGAGAATCCCCCTTAAACCACACGGCCCACATCACAAAGAGGATGAGAAACCACCTCACACCACAGGGCCGACACGACAAAGGGGATGAGAAACCACTTCACACCAAACGGTCCACATCACAAAGTTGATGTGAAAGCACCTCACACCAAACGGCCCACATCACAAGGGGGATGAGAAACCAACTCACACCACAGGGCCCACATCACAAAGGGGATGAGAAACCACCTCACACCACAGGGCCCTCATCACAAAGGGGATGAGAAACCACCTCACACCACAGGGCCCACATCACAAAGGGGATGAGAAACGACCTCACACCACAGGGCCCACAACACAAAGGGGATGAGTAACCACCTCTCACCACAGGGCCCTCATCACAAAGGGGATGAGAAGCCTCCTCACACCACAGGGCCCACATCACTAAGGGGATGAGAAACCACCTCACACCACAGGGCCAACATCACAAAGGGGGTGAGAAACCATCTCACACCAAACGGCCCACATCAAAAAGGGGATGAGAATCCCCCTCAAACCACACGGCCCACATCACAAAGAGGATGAGAAACCACCTCACAACACAGGGCCAACATCACAAAGGGGATGAGAAACCACCTCACACTACAGGGCCCACATCACAAAGAGGATGACCAACCACCTCACACCACAGGGCTCACATCACAAAGGGGTTGAGAAACCACCTCACAACACTGAGCCCACATCACAAAGGGGATGAGTAACCACCTCTCACCACAGGGCCCTCATCACAAACGGGATGAGAAAACACCTCACACCACAGGGCCCTCATCACAAAGGGGATGAGAAACCACCTCACACCACAGGGCCCACATCACAAAGGGGATGAGAAAACACCTCACACCACAGGGCTCACATCACAAAGGGGATGAGAAACCACCTCACACCAAACGGCCCACATCAGAAAGAGGATGAGAATCCACCTCACACCACAGGGCTCACATCACAAAGGGGATGAGAAACCACCTCACACCACAAGGCCCACATCACAAAGGAGATGACCAACCACCTCACACCACAGGGCCCACATCACAAAGGGGATGAGAAACCACCTCACACCACAGGGCCCACATCACAAAGGGGATGAGAAACCACCTCACACCACAGGGCCCTCATCACAAAGGGGATTAGAAACCACCTCATACCACAGGGCCCACATCACAAAGGGGGGGAGAAAGCAGCTAAAACCACAAGGTTCACATCACAAAGGGTATGAGAAAGCACCTCACACCACTAGGCCGACATGACAAAGGGGATGAAAAACCACCTCACACCAAATGGCCCACCTCACAAAGTTGATGAGAAACCACCTCACACCAAACGGCCCACATCACAAAGGGGATGAGAAAACACCTCACACCACAGGGCCCACATCACAAAGAGGATGAGAAACCACCTCACACCACAGGGCCCTCATCACAAAGGGGATGAGAAACCACCTCACACCACAGGGCCCACATCACAAAGGGGATGAGAAACCACCTCACACCACAGGGCTCACATCACAAAGGGGTTGAGAAACCACCTCACAACACTGAGCCCACATCACAAAGGGGATGAGAAACCACCTCACACCACAGGCCCCACATCACAAAGGGGATGAGTAACCACCTCTCACCACAGGGCCCTCATCACAAACGGGATGAGAAACCACCTCTCACCACAGGGCCCTCATCACAAAGGGGATGAGAAACCACCTCACACCACAGGGCCCACATCACAAAGGGGATGAGAAACCACCTCACACCACAGGGCCCTCATGACAAAGGGGATGAGAAAGCACCTCACACCACCGAGCGCACATCACAGGGAGGATGAGAAACCACCTCACACCACAGAGCCCACATCACAAAGGGGATGAGAAACCACCTCACACCACAGGGCCCACATCACAAAGAGGATGACCAACCACCTCACACCACAGGGCCCACATCACAAAGGGGATGACCAACCACCTTCCACCACAGGGCCCTCATCACAAACGGGATGAGAAACCTCCTCACACCACAGGGCCCAAATCACAAAGGGGATGAGAAACCACCTCACACCACAGGGCCCTCATCACAAAGGAGATGAGTAGGCATCTGACACCACAGGGCCCTCATCACAAAGGGGATGAGAAACCACCTCATACCACAGGGCCCTCATCACAAAGGGGATGAGAAACCACCTCACACCACAGGGCCCTCATCACAAAGGGGATGAGAAAACACCTCACACCACAGGGCTCACATCACAAAGGGGATGAGAAACCACCTCACACCACAGGGCCCACATCACAAAGGGGATGAGAAAACACCTCTCACCACAGGGCCATCATCACAAAGGGTATGAGAAAGCACCTCACACCACAGGGCCCACATCACAAAGGGGATGAGAAAGCACCTCACACCACAGGACCCACATCATAAAGGGGATGAGAAACCACCTCACACCACAGGGCCCACATCACAAAGGGGATGAGAAACCACTTCACACTACAGGGCCCACATCACAAAGAGGATGAGCAACCACCTCACACCACAGGGCTCACATCACAAAGGGGATGAGAAACCACCTCACACCAAACGGCCCACATGACAAAGAGGATGACAAACCACCTCACACCACAGGGCCCACATCACAAAGAGGATGACCAACCACCTCACACCACAGGGACCACATCACAAAGGGGATGGAAACCACCTCACAACACAGGGCCCACATCACAAAGGGGATGAGAAACCACCTCACACCACAGGGCCCACATGACAAAGAGGATGACCAACCACCTCACAACAAAGGGCCCACAGCATAAAGGGGAGGACCAACCAACTCACACCACAGGGCCCTCATCACAAAGGGGATGAGAAGCCACCTCACATCAAACGCCCCACATCACAAAGGGGATGAGAAAACACCTCACAGCACAGGGCTCACATCACAAAGGGGATGAGAAACCACCTCACACCAAACGGCCCACATCAGAAAGAGGATGAGAATCCACCTCACACCACAGGGCTCACATCACAAAGAGGATGAGAAACCACCTCACACCACAAGGCCCACATCACAAAGGAGATAACCAACCACCTCACACCACAGGGCCCACATCACAAAGGGGATGAGAAACCACCTCACACCACAGGGCCGAAATCACAAAGGGGATGAGAAACCACCTCACACCACAGGGCCCTCATCACAAAGGGGATTAGAAACCAACTCATACCACAGGGCCCACATCACAAAGGGGGGGAGAAAGCAGCTAAAACCACAAGGTTCACATCACAAAGGGTATGAGAAAGCACCTCACACCACTAGGCCGACATGACAAAGGGGATGAAAAACCACCTCACACCAAACGGCCCACCTCACAAAGTTGATGAGAAACCACCTCACACCAAACGGCCCACATCACAAAGGGGATGAGAAAACACCTCACACCACAGGGCCCACATCACAAAGGGGATGAGAAACCACCTCACACCAAACGGCCCACATCAAAGGGGGATGAGAAACCACCTCACACCACAGGGCCCACATCACGAAGGGGATGAGAAACCTCCTCACACCACAGGGCCCACATTACAAAGGGGATGGGAAACCACCTTACACCACAGGGCCCTCATCACAAAGGGGATGAGAAGCCACCTCACACCACAGGGCCCACATCACAAAGGTGATGAGAAACCACCTCACACGAAACGGCCCATATCACAAAGGGGATGAGAAACCACCTCACACAACAGGGCCCACATCACAAAGGGGATGGCCAACCACCTCACACCACAGGGCCCACATCACAAAGGGGATGAGAAAACTCCTCACACCACAGGGCCCACATCACAAAGGGGATGAGAAAACACCTCACATCAAACGGCCCACATCATAAAGAGGATGAGAATCCACCTCACACCACAGGGCTCACATCACTAAGGGGATGAGAAACCACCTCACATCACAGGGCCCACATCACAAAGGAGATGACCAACCACCTCACACCACAGGGCCCACATCACAAAGGGGAGGAGAAACCACCTCACACCACAGGGCCCACATCACAAAGCGGAAGAGAAAACACCTCACACCACAGGGCCCACATCACAAAGAGGATGAGAAATCACCTCACAACACAGGGCCCACATCACAAAGGGGATGAGAAACCACCTCACACCACAGGGCCCACATCACAAAGGGGATGAGAAGCCACCTCACACCACAGGGCCCTCATCACAAAGGGGATGAGAAACCACCTCACGCCACAGGGCCCTCATCACAAACGGAAAGAGAAACCACCTCACACCACAGGTCCCACATCACAAAGGGGATGAGAAGCCACCTCACACCACAGGGCCCACATCACAAAGGGGATGACCAACCAACTCACACCACAGGGCCCTCATCACAAAGGGGATGGGAAGCCACCTCACACCACAGGGCCCTCATCACAAAGGGGATGAGAAACCACCTCATACCACAGGGCCCACATCACAAAGGGGGTGAGAAAGCAGCTCAAACCACAAGGTTCACATCACAAAGGGTATGAGAAAGCACCTCACACCACTAGGCCGACATGACAAATTGGATGAGAAACCACCTCACACCAAACGGCCCACATCACAAGGGGGATGAGAAACCACCTCACACCACAGGGCCCACATCACAAAGGGGATGAGAAACCACCTCACACCAAACGGCCCACATCACAAAGGGGATGACCAACCAGCTCACACCACAGGGCCCTCATCACAAAGGGGATGAGAAACCTCCTCACACCACAGGGCCCACATTACAAAGGGGATGGGAAACCACCTTACACCACACGGCCCTCATCACAAAGGGGATGAGAAGCCACCTCACACCACAGGGCCCACATCACAAAGTTGATGAGGAACCACCTCACACCAAACGGCCCACATCACAAAGGGGATGAGATACCACCTCACACAACAGGGCCCACATCACAAAGGGGATGGTCAACCACCTCACACCACAGGGCCCACATCACAAAGGGGATGAGAAAACTCCTCACACCACAGGGCCCACATCACAAAGGGGATGAGAATTCACCACTCACAACAGGGCCCTCATGAGAAAGGGGAAGAAAAACCACCTCACACCACAGGGTCCACATCACAAAGAGGATGATCAACCACCTGACACAACAGGGCCCTCATCACAAAGGGGATGAGAAAACGCCTCATACTAAACGGCCCACATAACAAAGGGGAGGAGAAACCACCTCACACCATAGGGCCCTCATCACAAACGGGATGAGAAACCACCTCACACCAAATGGCCCAATCACAAAGGGGATGAGAAACCACCTCACACCACAGGGCCCACATCACGAAGGGGATGAGAAAGCACCTCACACCACTAGGCCGACATGACAAAGGGGATGAAAAACCATCTCACACCAAACGGCCCACCTCACAAAGTTGATGAGAAACCACCTCACACCAAACGGCCCACATCACAAAGGGGATGAGAAAACACCTCACACCACAGGGCCCACATCACAAGGGGGATGAGAAACCACCTCACACCACAGGGCCCACATCACGAAGGGGATGAGAAACCACGAAGGGGATGAGAAACCACCTCACACCAAACGGCCCACATCACAAAGGGGATGACCAACCAGCTCACACCACAAGGCCGACACGACAAAGGGGATGAGAAACCACTTCACACCAAACGGTCCACATCACAAAGGTGATGTGAAAGCACCTCACACCAAACGGCCCACATCACAAGGGGGATGAGAAACCACCTCACACCACAGGGCCCACATCACAAAGGGGATGAGAAACCACCTCACACCACAGAGCCCTCATCACAAAGGGGATGAGAAACCACCTCACACCACAGGGCCCACATCACAAAGGGGATGAGAAACCACCTCACACCACAGGGCCCTCATCACAAAGGGGATGAGAAACCACCTCACATCACAGGGCCCACAACACAAAGGCGATGAGTAACCACCTCTCACCACAGGGCCCTCATCACAAAGGGGATGAGAAGCCTCCTCACACCACAGGGCCCACATCACTAAGGGGATGAGAAACCACCTCACACCACAGGGCCAACATCACAAAAGGGCTGAGAAACCATCTCACACCAAACGGCCCACATCAAAAAGGGGATGAGAATCCCCCTCAAACCACACGGCCCACATCACAAAGAGGATGAGAAACCACCTCACAACACAGGGCCAACATCACAAAGGGGATGAGAAACCACCTCACACTACAGGGCCCACATCACAAAGAGGATGACCAACCACCTCACACCACAGGGCTCACATCACAAAGGGGTTGAGAAACCACCTCACAACACTGAGCCCACATCACAAAGGGGATGAGAAACCACCTCACACCACAGGCCCCACATCACAAAGGGGATGAGTAACCACCTCTCACCACAGGGCCCTCATCACAAACGGGATGAGAAACCACCTCTCACCACAGGGCCCTCATCACAAAGGGGATGAGAAACCACCTCACACCACAGGGCCCACATCACAAAGGGGATGAGAAACCACCTCACACCACAGGGCCCTCATGACAAAGGGGATGAGAAAGCACCTCACACCACCGAGCGCACATCACAGGGCGGATGAGAAACCACCTCACACCACAGAGCCCACATCACAAAGGGGATGAGAAACCACCTCACACCACAGGGCCCACATCACAAAGAGGATGACCAACCACCTCACACCACAGGGCCCACATCACAAAGGGGATGACCAACCACCTTCCACCACAGGGCCCTCATCACAAACGGGATGAGAAACCTCCTCACACCACAGGGCCCACATCACAAAGGGGATGAGAAACCACCTCACACCACAGGGCCCTCATCACAAAGGAGATGAGTAGGCATCTGACACCACAGGGCCCTCATCACAAAGGGGATGAGAAACCACCTCATACCACAGGGCCCTCATCACAAAGGGGATGAGAAACCACCTCACACCACAGGGCCCTCATCACAAAGGGGATGAGAAAACACCTCACACCACAGGGCTCACATCACAAAGGGGATGAGAAACCACCTCACACCACAGGGCCCACATCACAAAGGGGATGAGAAAACACCTCTCACCACAGGGCCATCATCACAAAGGGTATGAGAAAGCACCTCACACCACAGGGCCCACATCACAAAGGGGATGAGAAAGCACCTCACACCACAGGACCCACATCATAAAGGGGATGAGAAACCACCTCACACCACAGGGCCCACATCACAAAGGGGATGAGAAACCACTTCACACTACAGGGCCCACATCACAAAGAGGATGAGCAACCACCTCACACCACAGGGCTCACATCACAAAGGGGATGAGAAACCACCTCACACCAAACGGCCCACATGACAAAGAGGATGACAAACCACCTCACACCACAGGGCCCACATCACAAAGAGGATGACCAACCACCTCACACCACAGGGACCACATCACAAAGGGGATGGAAACCACCTCACAACACAGGGCCCACATCACAAAGGGGATGAGAAACCACCTCACACCACAGGGCCCACATGACAAAGAGGATGACCAAACACCTCACAACAAAGGGCCCACAGCATAAAGGGGAGGACCAACCAACTCACACCACAGGGCCCTCATCACAAAGGGGATGAGAAGCCACCTCACATCAAACGCCCCACATCACAAAGGGGATGAGAAAACACCTCACAGCCCAGGGCTCACATCACAAAGGGGATGAGAAACCACCTCACACCAAACGGCCCACATCAGAAAGAGGATGAGAATCCACCTCACACCACAGGGCTCACATCACAAAGAGGATGAGAAACCACCTCACACCACAAGGCCCACATCACAAAGGAGATAACCAACCACCTCACACCACAGGGCCCACATAACAAAGGGGATGAGAAACCACCTCACACCACAGGGCCGAAATCACAAAGGGGATGAGAAACCACCTCACACCACAGGGCCCTCATCACAAAGGGGATTAGAAACCACCTCATACCACAGGGCCCACATCACAAAGGGGGGGAGAAAGCAGCTAAAACCACAAGGTTCACATCACAAAGGGTATGAGAAAGCACCTCACACCACTAGGCCGACATGACAAAGGGGATGAAAAACCACCTCACACCAAACGGCCCACCTCACAAAGTTGATGAGAAACCACCTCACACCAAACGGCCCACATCACAAAGGGGATGAGAAAACACCTCACACCACAGGGCCCACATCACAAAGGGGATGAGAAACCACCTCACACCAAACGGCCCACATCAAAGGGGGATGAGAAACCACCTCACACCACAGGGCCCACATCACGAAGGGGATGAGAAACCTCCTCACACCACAGGGCCCACATTACAAAGGGGATGGGAAACCACCTTACACCACAGGGCCCTCATCACAAAGGGGATGAGAAGCCACCTCACACCACAGGGCCCACATCACAAAGGTGATGAGAAACCACCTCACACGAAACGGCCCATATCACAAAGGGGATGAGAAACCACCTCACACAACAGGGCCCACATCACAAAGGGGATGGCCAACCACCTCACACCACAGGGCCCACATCACAAAGGGGATGAGAAAACTCCTCACACCACAGGGCCCACATCACAAAGGGGATGAGAAAACACCTCACATCAAACGGCCCACATCATAAAGAGGATGAGAATCCACCTCACACCACAGGGCTCACATCACTAAGGGGATGAGAAACCACCTCACATCACAGGGCCCACATCACAAAGGAGATGACCAACCACCTCACACCACAGGGCCCACATCACAAAGGGGAGGAGAAACCACCTCACACCACAGGGCCCACATCACAAAGCGGAAGAGAAAACACCTCACACCACAGGGCCCACATCACAAAGAGGATGAGAAATCACCTCACAACACAGGGCCCACATCACAAAGGGGATGAGAAACCACCTCACACCACAGGGCCCACATCACAAAGGGGATGAGAAGCCACCTCACACCACAGGGCCCTCATCACAAAGGGGATGAGAAACCACCTCACGCCACAGGGCCCTCATCACAAACGGAAAGAGAAACCACCTCACACCACAGGTCCCACATCACAAAGGGGATGAGAAGCCACCTCACACCACAGGGCCCACATCACAAAGGGGATGACCAACCAACTCACACCACAGGGCCCTCATCACAAAGGGGATGGGAAGCCACCTCACACCACAGGGCCCTCATCACAAAGGGGATGAGAAACCACCTCATACCACAGGGCCCACATCACAAAGGCGGTGAGAAAGCAGCTCAAACCACAAGGTTCACATCACAAAGGGTATGAGAAAGCACCTCACACCACTAGGCCGACATGACAAATTGGATGAGAAACCACCTCACACCAAACGGCCCACATCACAAGGGGGATGAGAAACCACCTCACACCACAGGGCCCACATCACAAAGGGGATGAGAAACCACCTCACACCAAACGGCCCACATCACAAAGGGGATGACCAACCAGCTCACACCACAGGGCCCTCATCACAAAGGGGATGAGAAACCTCCTCACACCACAGGGCCCACATTACAAAGGGGATGGGAAACCACCTTACACCACACGGCCCTCATCACAAAGGGGATGAGAAGCCACCTCACACCACAGGGCCCACATCACAAAGTTGATGAGAAACCACCTCACACCAAACGGCCCACATCACAAAGGGGATGAGATACCACCTCACACAACAGGGCCCACATCACAAAGGGGATGGCCAACCACCTCACACCACAGGGCCCACATCACAAAGGGGATGAGAAAACTCCTCACACCACAGGGCCCACATCACAAAGGGGATGAGAATTCACCACTCACAACAGGGCCCTCATGAGAAAGGGGAAGAAAAACCACCTCACACAACAGGGCCCACATCACAAAGGGGATGGCCAACCACCTCACACCACAGGGCCCTCATCACAAAGGGGATGAGAAAACGCCTCATACTAAACGGCCCACATAACAAAGGGGAGGAGAAACCACCTCACACCATAGGGCCCTCATCACAAACGGGATGAGAAACCACCTCACACCAAACGGCCCAATCACAAAGGGGATGAGAAACCACCTCACACCACAGGGCCCACATCACGAAGGGGATGAGAAAGCACCTCACACCACTAGGTCGACATGACAAAGGGGATGAAAAACCACCTCACACCAAACGGCCCACCTCACAAAGTTGATGAGAAACCACCTCACACCAAACGGCCCACATCACAAAGGGGATGAGAAAACACCTCACACCACAGGGCCCACATCACAAAGGGGATGAGAAACCACCTCACACCAAACGGCCCACATCACAAGGGGGATGAGAAACCACCTCACACCACAGGGCCCTCATCACAAAGGGGATGAGAAACCACCTCACACCACAGGGCCCACATCACAAAGGGGATGAGAAACGACCTCACACCACAGGGCCCACAACACAAAGGGGATGAGTAACCACCTCTCACCACAGGGCCCTCATCACAAAGGGGATGAGAAGCCTCCTCACACCACAGGGCCCACATCACTAAGGGGATGAGAAACCACCTCACACCACAGGGCCAACATCACAAAGGGGGTGAGAAACCATCTCACACCAAACGGCCCACATCAAAAAGGGGATGAGAATCCCCCTTAAACCACACGGCCCACATCACAAAGAGGATGAGAAACCACCTCACACCACAGGGCCGACACGACAAAGGGGATGAGAAACCACTTCACACCAAACGGTCCACATCACAAAGTTGATGTGAAAGCACCTCACACCAAACGGCCCACATCACAAGGGGGATGAGAAACCAACTCACACCACAGGGCCCACATCACAAAGGGGATGAGAAACCACCTCACACCACAGGGCCCTCATCACAAAGGGGATGAGAAACCACCTCACACCACAGGGCCCACATCACAAAGGGGATGAGAAACGACCTCACACCACAGGGCCCACAACACAAAGGGGATGAGTAACCACCTCTCACCACAGGGCCCTCATCACAAAGGGGATGAGAAGCCTCCTCACACCACAGGGCCCACATCACTAAGGGGATGAGAAACCACCTCACACCACAGGGCCAACATCACAAAGGGGGTGAGAAACCATCTCACACCAAACGGCCCACATCAAAAAGGGGATGAGAATCCCCCTCAAACCACACGGCCCACATCACAAAGAGGATGAGAAACCACCTCACAACACAGGGCCAACATCACAAAGGGGATGAGAAACCACCTCACACTACAGGGCCCACATCACAAAGAGGATGACCAACCACCTCACACCACAGGGCTCACATCACAAAGGGGTTGAGAAACCACCTCACAACACTGAGCCCACATCACAAAGGGGATGAGTAACCACCTCTCACCACAGGGCCCTCATCACAAACGGGATGAGAAAACACCTCACACCACAGGGCCCTCATCACAAAGGGGATGAGAAACCACCTCACACCACAGGGCCCACATCACAAAGGGGATGAGAAAACACCTCACACCACAGGGCTCACATCACAAAGGGGATGAGAAACCACCTCACACCAAACGGCCCACATCAGAAAGAGGATGAGAATCCACCTCACACCACAGGGCTCACATCACAAAGGGGATGAGAAACCACCTCACACCACAAGGCCCACATCACAAAGGAGATGACCAACCACCTCACACCACAGGGCCCACATCACAAAGGGGATGAGAAACCACCTCACACCACAGGGCCCACATCACAAAGGGGATGAGAAACCACCTCACACCACAGGGCCCTCATCACAAAGGGGATTAGAAACCACCTCATACCACAGGGCCCACATCACAAAGGGGGGGAGAAAGCAGCTAAAACCACAAGGTTCACATCACAAAGGGTATGAGAAAGCACCTCACACCACTAGGCCGACATGACAAAGGGGATGAAAAACCACCTCACACCAAATGGCCCACCTCACAAAGTTGATGAGAAACCACCTCACACCAAACGGCCCACATCACAAAGGGGATGAGAAAACACCTCACACCACAGGGCCCACATCACAAAGAGGATGAGAAACCACCTCACACCACAGGGCCCTCATCACAAAGGGGATGAGAAACCACCTCACACCACAGGGCCCACATCACAAAGGGGATGAGAAACCACCTCACACCACAGGGCTCACATCACAAAGGGGTTGAGAAACCACCTCACAACACTGAGCCCACATCACAAAGGGGATGAGAAACCACCTCACACCACAGGCCCCACATCACAAAGGGGATGAGTAACCACCTCTCACCACAGGGCCCTCATCACAAACGGGATGAGAAACCACCTCTCACCACAGGGCCCTCATCACAAAGGGGATGAGAAACCACCTCACACCACAGGGCCCACATCACAAAGGGGATGAGAAACCACCTCACACCACAGGGCCCTCATGACAAAGGGGATGAGAAAGCACCTCACACCACCGAGCGCACATCACAGGGAGGATGAGAAACCACCTCACACCACAGAGCCCACATCACAAAGGGGATGAGAAACCACCTCACACCACAGGGCCCACATCACAAAGAGGATGACCAACCACCTCACACCACAGGGCCCACATCACAAAGGGGATGACCAACCACCTTCCACCACAGGGCCCTCATCACAAACGGGATGAGAAACCTCCTCACACCACAGGGCCCAAATCACAAAGGGGATGAGAAACCACCTCACACCACAGGGCCCTCATCACAAAGGAGATGAGTAGGCATCTGACACCACAGGGCCCTCATCACAAAGGGGATGAGAAACCACCTCATACCACAGGGCCCTCATCACAAAGGGGATGAGAAACCACCTCACACCACAGGGCCCTCATCACAAAGGGGATGAGAAAACACCTCACACCACAGGGCCCACATCACAAAGGTGATGAGAAACCACCTCACACGAAACGGCCCATATCACAAAGGGGATGAGAAACCACCTCACACAACAGGGCCCACATCACAAAGGGGATGGCCAACCACCTCACACCACAGGGCCCACATCACAAAGGGGATGAGAAAACTCCTCACACCACAGGGCCCACATCACAAAGGGGATGAGAAAACACCTCACATCAAACGGCCCACATCATAAAGAGGATGAGAATCCACCTCACACCACAGGGCTCACATCACTAAGGGGATGAGAAACCACCTCACATCACAGGGCCCACATCACAAAGGAGATGACCAACCACCTCACACCACAGGGCCCACATCACAAAGGGGAGGAGAAACCACCTCACACCACAGGGCCCACATCACAAAGCGGAAGAGAAAACACCTCACACCACAGGGCCCACATCACAAAGAGGATGAGAAATCACCTCACAACACAGGGCCCACATCACAAAGGGGATGAGAAACCACCTCACACCACAGGGCCCACATCACAAAGGGGATGAGAAGCCACCTCACACCACAGGGCCCTCATCACAAAGGGGATGAGAAACCACCTCACGCCACAGGGCCCTCATCACAAACGGAAAGAGAAACCACCTCACACCACAGGTCCCACATCACAAAGGGGATGAGAAGCCACCTCACACCACAGGGCCCACATCACAAAGGGGATGACCAACCAACTCACACCACAGGGCCCTCATCACAAAGGGGATGGGAAGCCACCTCACACCACAGGGCCCTCATCACAAAGGGGATGAGAAACCACCTCATACCACAGGGCCCACATCACAAAGGGGGTGAGAAAGCAGCTCAAACCACAAGGTTCACATCACAAAGGGTATGAGAAAGCACCTCACACCACTAGGCCGACATGACAAATTGGATGAGAAACCACCTCACACCAAACGGCCCACATCACAAGGGGGATGAGAAACCACCTCACACCACAGGGCCCACATCACAAAGGGGATGAGAAACCACCTCACACCAAACGGCCCACATCACAAAGGGGATGACCAACCAGCTCACACCACAGGGCCCTCATCACAAAGGGGATGAGAAACCTCCTCACACCACAGGGCCCACATTACAAAGGGGATGGGAAACCACCTTACACCACACGGCCCTCATCACAAAGGGGATGAGAAGCCACCTCACACCACAGGGCCCACATCACAAAGTTGATGAGGAACCACCTCACACCAAACGGCCCACATCACAAAGGGGATGAGAAAACTCCTCACACCACAGGGCCCACATCACAAAGGGGATGAGAATTCACCACTCACAACAGGGCCCTCATGAGAAAGGGGAAGAAAAACCACCTCACACAACAGGGCCCTCATCACAAAGGGGATGAGAAAACGCCTCATACTAAACGGCCCACATAACAAAGGGGAGGAGAAACCACCTCACACCATAGGGCCCTCATCACAAACGGGATGAGAAACCACCTCACACCAAACGGCCCAATCACAAAGGGGATGAGAAACCACCTCACACCACAGGGCCCACATCACGAAGGGGATGAGAAAGCACCTCACACCAAACGGCCCACATCACAAGGGGGATGAGAAACCACCTCACACCACAGGGCCCACATCACAAAGGGGATGAGAAACCACCTCACACCAAACGGCCCACATCACAAAGGGGATGACCAACCAGCTCACACCACAGGGCCCTCATCACAAAGGGGATGAGAAACCTCCTCACACCACAGGGCCCACATTACAAAGGGGATGGGAAACCACCTTACACCACACGGCCCTCATCACAAAGGGGATGAGAAGCCACCTCACACCACAGGGCCCACATCACAAAGTTGATGAGGAACCACCTCACACCAAACGGCCCACATCACAAAGGGGATGAGAAAACTCCTCACACCACAGGGCCCACATCACAAAGGGGATGAGAATTCACCACTCACAACAGGGCCCTCATGAGAAAGGGGAAGAAAAACCACCTCACACAACAGGGCCCTCATCACAAAGGGGATGAGAAAACGCCTCATACTAAACGGCCCACATAACAAAGGGGAGGAGAAACCACCTCACACCATAGGGCCCTCATCACAAACGGGATGAGAAACCACCTCACACCAAACGGCCCAATCACAAAGGGGATGAGAAACCACCTCACACCACAGGGCCCACATCACGAAGGGGATGAGAAAGCACCTCACACCACTAGGTCGACATGACAAAGGGGATGAAAAACCACCTCACACCAAACGGCCCACCTCACAAAGTTGATGAGAAACCACCTCACACCAAACGGCCCACATCACAAAGGGGATGAGAAAACACCTCACACCACAGGGCCCACATCACAAAGGGGATGAGAAACCACCTCACACCAAACGGCCCACATCACAAGGGGGATGAGAAACCACCTCACACCACAGGGCCCTCATCACAAAGGGGATGAGAAACCACCTCACACCACAGGGCCCACATCACAAAGGGGATGAGAAACGACCTCACACCACAGGGCCCACAACACAAAGGGGATGAGTAACCACCTCTCACCACAGGGCCCTCATCACAAAGGGGATGAGAAGCCTCCTCACACCACAGGGCCCACATCACTAAGGGGATGAGAAACCACCTCACACCACAGGGCCAACATCACAAAGGGGGTGAGAAACCATCTCACACCAAACGGCCCACATCAAAAAGGGGATGAGAATCCCCCTTAAACCACACGGCCCACATCACAAAGAGGATGAGAAACCACCTCACACCACAGGGCCGACACGACAAAGGGGATGAGAAACCACTTCACACCAAACGGTCCACATCACAAAGTTGATGTGAAAGCACCTCACACCAAACGGCCCACATCACAAGGGGGATGAGAAACCAACTCACACCACAGGGCCCACATCACAAAGGGGATGAGAAACCACCTCACACCACAGGGCCCTCATCACAAAGGGGATGAGAAACCACCTCACACCACAGGGCCCACATCACAAAGGGGATGAGAAACGACCTCACACCACAGGGCCCACAACACAAAGGGGATGAGTAACCACCTCTCACCACAGGGCCCTCATCACAAAGGGGATGAGAAGCCTCCTCACACCACAGGGCCCACATCACTAAGGGGATGAGAAACCACCTCACACCACAGGGCCAACATCACAAAGGGGGTGAGAAACCATCTCACACCAAACGGCCCACATCAAAAAGGGGATGAGAATCCCCCTCAAACCACACGGCCCACATCACAAAGAGGATGAGAAACCACCTCACAACACAGGGCCAACATCACAAAGGGGATGAGAAACCACCTCACACTACAGGGCCCACATCACAAAGAGGATGACCAACCACCTCACACCACAGGGCTCACATCACAAAGGGGTTGAGAAACCACCTCACAACACTGAGCCCACATCACAAAGGGGATGAGTAACCACCTCTCACCACAGGGCCCTCATCACAAACGGGATGAGAAAACACCTCACACCACAGGGCCCTCATCACAAAGGGGATGAGAAACCACCTCACACCACAGGGCCCACATCACAAAGGGGATGAGAAAACACCTCACACCACAGGGCTCACATCACAAAGGGGATGAGAAACCACCTCACACCAAACGGCCCACATCAGAAAGAGGATGAGAATCCACCTCACACCACAGGGCTCACATCACAAAGGGGATGAGAAACCACCTCACACCACAAGGCCCACATCACAAAGGAGATGACCAACCACCTCACACCACAGGGCCCACATCACAAAGGGGATGAGAAACCACCTCACACCACAGGGCCCACATCACAAAGGGGATGAGAAACCACCTCACACCACAGGGCCCTCATCACAAAGGGGATTAGAAACCACCTCATACCACAGGGCCCACATCACAAAGGGGGGGAGAAAGCAGCTAAAACCACAAGGTTCACATCACAAAGGGTATGAGAAAGCACCTCACACCACTAGGCCGACATGACAAAGGGGATGAAAAACCACCTCACACCAAATGGCCCACCTCACAAAGTTGATGAGAAACCACCTCACACCAAACGGCCCACATCACAAAGGGGATGAGAAAACACCTCACACCACAGGGCCCACATCACAAAGAGGATGAGAAACCACCTCACACCACAGGGCCGACACGACAAAGGGGATGAGAAACCACTTCACACCAAACGGTCCACATCACAAAGTTGATGTGAAAGCACCTCACACCAAACGGCCCACATCACAAGGGGGATGAGAAACCAACTCACACCACAGGGCCCACATCACAAAGGGGATGAGAAACCACCTCACACCACAGGGCCCTCATCACAAAGGGGATGAGAAACGACCTCACACCACAGGGCCCACAACACAAAGGGGATGAGTAACCACCTCTCACCACAGGGCCCTCATCACAAAGGGGATGAGAAGCCTCCTCACACTACAGGGCCCACATCACTAAGGGGATGAGAAACCACCTCACACCACAGGGCCAACATCACAAAGGGGGTGAGAAACCATCTCACACCAAACGGCCCACATCAAAAAGCGGATGAGAATCCCCCTCAAACCACACGGCCCACATCACAAAGAGGATGAGAAACCACCTCACAACACAGGGCCAACATCACAAAGGGGATGAGAAACCACCTCACACTACAGGGCTCACATCACAAAGGGGATGAGAAACCACCTCACACCACAGGGCCCACATCACAAAGGGGATGAGAAACCACCTCACACCAAACGGCCCACATCAAAGGGGGATGAGAAACCACCTCACACCACAGGGCCCACATTACAAAGGGGATGGGAAACCACCTTACACCACAGGGCCCTCATCACAAAGGGGATGAGAAGCCACCTCCCACCACAGGGCCCACATCACAAAGGTGATGAGAAACCACCTCACACGAAACGGCCCATATCACAAAGGGGATGAGAAACCACCTCACACAACAGGGCCCACATCACAAAGGGGATGGCCAACCACCTCACACCACAGGGCCCACATCACAAAGGGGATGAGAAAACTCCTCACACCACAGGGCCCACATCACAAAGGGGATGAGAAAACACCTCACATCAAACGGCCCACATCATAAAGAGGATGAGAATCCACCTCACACCACAGGGCTCACATCACTAAGGGGATGAGAAACCACCTCACATCACAGGGCCCACATCACAAAGGAGATGACCAACCACCTCACACCACAGGGCCCACATCACAAAGAGGATGAGAAATCACCTCACAACACAGGGCCCACATCACAAAGGGGATGAGAAACCACCTCACACCACAGGGCCCTCATCACAAAGGGGATGAGAAACCACCTCACGCCACAGGGCCCTCATCACAAACGGAAAGAGAAACCACCTCACACCACAGGTCCCACATCACAAAGGGGATGAGAAGCCACCTCACACCACAGGGCCCACATCACAAAGGGGATGACCAACCAACTCACACCACAGGGCCCTCATCACAAAGGGGATGGGAAGCCACCTCACACCACAGGGCCCTAATCACAAAGGGGATGAGAAGCCATCTCACACTACAGGGCCAACATCACAAAGTTGATGAGAAACCACCTGACACCAAACGGCCCACATCAGAAAGAGGATGAGGATCCCCCTCACACCACAGGGCTCACATCACAAAGGGGATGAGAAACCACCTCACACCACAGGGCCCTCATCACAAAGGGGCTGAGAAACCACCTCACACCACAGGGTCCACATCACAAAGGAGATGACCAACCACCTCACACCACAGGGCCCACATCACAAAGGGGATGAGAAACCACCTCACACCACAGGGCCCACATCACAAAGGGGATGAGAAACCACCTCACACCACAGGGCCCTCATCACAAAGGGGATGAGAAACCACCTCACACCACAGGGCCCACATCACAAAGGGGATGAGAAACCACCTCACACCACAGGGCACACATCACAAAGGGGATGAGAAACCACCTCACACCACAGGGCCCTCATCACAAGGGGGATGAGAAACCACCTCACACCACAGGGCCCACATCACAAAGGGGATGACCAAGCAGCTCACACCACAGGGTCCTCATCACAAAGGGGATGAGAAACCTCCTCACACCACAGGGCCCACATTACAAAGGGGGTGGGAAACCACCTTACACCACACGGCCCTCATCACAAAGGGGATGAGAAGCCACCTCACACCACAGGGGCCACATCACAAAGTTGATGAAAAACAACCTCACACCAAACGGCCCACATCACAAAGGGGATGAGATACCACCTCACACAACAGGGCCCACATCACAAAGGGGATGGCCAACCACCTCACACCACAGGGCCCACATCACAAAGGGGATGAGAAAACTCCTCACACCACAGGGCCCACATCACAAAGGGGATGAGAATTCACCACTCACAACAGGGCCCTCATGAGAAAGGGGAAGAAAAACCACCTCACACCACAGGGTCCACATCACAAAGAGGATGATCAACCACCTGACACAACAGGGCCCTCATCACAAAGGGGATGAGAAAACGCCTCATACTAAACGGCCCACATAACAAAGGGGAGGAGAAACCACCTCACACCATAGGGCCCTCATCACAAACGGGATGAGAAACCACCTCACACCAAACGGCCCAATCACAAAGGGGATGAGAAACCACCTCACACCACAGGGCCCACATCACGAAGGGGATGAGAAAGCACCTCACACCACTAGGCCGACATGACAAAGGGGATGAAAAACCACCTCACACCAAACGGCCCACCTCACAAAGTTGATGAGAAACCACCTCACACCAAACGGCCCACATCACAAAGGGGATGAGAAAACACCTCACACCACAGGGCCCACATCACAAAGGGGATGAGAAACCACCTCACACCAAACGGCCCACATCACAAGGGGGATGAGAAACCACCTCACACCACAGAGCCCACATCACGAAGGGGATGAGAAACCACCTCACACCAAACGGCCCACATCACAAAGGGGATGACCAACCAGATCACACCACAGGGCCTTCATCACAAAGGGGATGAGAAGCCACCTCACACCACAGGGCCCACATCACAAAGGGGATGAGAAGCCTCCTCACACCACAGGGCCCACATCACTAAGGGGATGAGAAACCACCTCACACCACAGGGCCAACATCACAAAGGGAGTGAGAAAACATCTCACACCAAACGGCCCACATCAAAAAGGGGATGAGAATCCCCCTCAAACCACACGGCCCACATCACAAAGAGGATGAGAAACCACCTCACACCACAGGGCCGACACGACAAAGGGGATGAGAAACCACTTCACACCAAACGGTCCACATCACAAAGTTGATGTGAAAGCACCTCACACCAAACGGCCCACATCACAAGGGGGATGAGAAACCAACTCACACCACAGGGCCCACATCACAAAGGGGATGAGAAACCACCTCACACCACAGGGCCCTCATCACAAAGGGGATGAGAAACCACCTCACACCACAGGGCCCACATCACAAAGGGGATGAGAGACGACCTCACACCACAGGGCCCACAACACAAAGGGGATGAGTAACCACCTCTCACCACAGGGCCCTCATCACAAAGGGGATGAGAAGCCTCCTCACACCACAGGGCCCACATCACTAAGGGGATGAGAAACCACCTCACACCACAGGGCCAACATCACAAAGGGGGTGAGAAACCATCTCACACCAAACGGCCCACATCAAAAAGGGGATGAGAATCCCCCTCAAACCACACGGCCCACATCACAAAGAGGATGAGAAACCACCTCACAACACAGGGCCAACATCACAAAGAGGATGACCAACCACCTCACACCACAGGGCTCACATCACAAAGGGGTTGAGAAACCACCTCACAACACTGAGCCCACATCACAAAGGGATGAGAAACCACCTCACACCACAGGCCCCACATCACAAAGGGGATGAGTAACCACCTCTCACCACAGGGCCCTCATCACAAACGGGATGAGAAAACACCTCACACCACAGGGCCCTCATCACAAAGGGGATGAGAAACCACCTCACACCACAGGGCCCACATCACAAAGGGGATGAGAAACCACCTCACACCACAGGGCCCTCATGACAAAGGGGATGAGAAAGCACCTCACACCACCGAGCGCACATCACAGAGAGGATGAGAAACCACCTCACACCACAGAGCCCACATCACAAAGGGGATGAGAAACCACCTCACACCACAGGGCCCACATCACAAAGAGGATGACCAACCACCTCACACCACAGGGCCCACATCACAAAGGGGATGACCAACCACCTTCCACCACAGGGCCCTCATCACAAACGGGATGAGAAACCTCCTCACACCACAGGGCCCACATCACAAAGGGGATGAGAAACCACCTCACACCACAGGGCCCTCATCACAAAGGAGATGAGTAGGCATCTGACACCACAGGGCCCTCATCACAAAGGGGATGAGAAACCACGTCACACCACAGGGCCCACATCACAAAGGGGATGAGAAACCACCTCACACCACAGGGCCCACAGCATAAAGGGGATGAGAAACCACATCACACCACAGGTCGCACATCACAAAGGGGATGAGAAAACACCTCACACCACAGGGTCCTCATCACAAAGGGGATGAGAAACCACCTCACACCACAGGGTGCACATCACAAAGGGGATGAGAAACCACCTCACACCACAGGGCCCACATCACAAAGGGGATGAGAAACCACCTCACACCACAGGGCCCTCATCACAAAGGGGATGAGAAACCACCTCACACCACCCGGCCCACATCACAAAGGGGATGAGAAACCACCTCACACTACAGGGCCCACATCACAAAGGGAATGAGAAACCACCTCACACCAAACGGCCCTCATCACAAAGGGGATGAGAAACCACCTCACACCACAGGGCCCACAACACAAAGGGGATGACCAACCACCTCACACCACAGGGCCCTCATCACAAAGGGGATGAGAAGCCACCTCACACCACAGGGCCCTCATCACAAAGGGGATGAGAAACCACCTCACACCACAGGGCCCTCATCACAAAGGGGATGAGAAGCCTCCTCACACAACAGGGCCCTCATGATAAAGGGGTTGAGAAAGCACCTCACACCACCGGGCGCACATCACAGAGAGGATGAGAAACCACCTCACACCACAGGGCCCACATCACAAAGGGGATGAGAAACCACCTCACACCACAGGGCCCACATCACAAAGAGGATGACCAACCACCTCACACCACAGGGCCCACATCACAAAGGGGATGACCAACCACCTTCCACCACAGGGCCCTCATCACAAACGGGATGAGAAACCTCCTCACACCACAGGGCCCACATCACAAAGGGGATGAGAAACCACCTCACACCACAGGGCCCTCATCACAAAGGGGATGAGAAACCACCTCACACCACAGGGCCCACATCACAAAGGGGATGAGAAAGCATCTCACACCACAGGGCCCACATCACAAAGGGGATGAGAAACCACCTCACACCACAGGGCGCACATCACAAAGGGGATTAGAAAACACCTCACACCACAGGGTTCTCATCACAAAGGGGATGAGAAACCACCTCACACCACAGGGCCCACATCACAAAGGGGATGAGAAACCACCTCAAACCACAGGGCGCACATCACAAAGGGGATGACCAACCACCTCACACCACAGGGCCCACATCACAAAGGGGATGACCAACCACCTCACACCACAGGGCCCACATCACAATGGGGATGAGAAGCCACCTCACACCACAGGGCCCACATCACAAAGTTGATGAGAAACCACCTCACACCAAACGGCCCACATCACAATGTTGATGAGAAACCACCTCACACCAAACGGCCCACATCACAAGGGGGATGAGAAACCACCTCACACCACAGGGTCCACATCACAAAGGAGATGACCAACCACCTCACACCACAGGGCCCACATCACAAAGGGGATGAGAAACCACCTCACACCACAGGGCCCACATCACAAAGGGGATGAGAAACCACCTCACAGCACAGGGCCCACATCACAAAGGGGATGAGAAACCACCTCATACCAAACGGCCCACATCACAAAGGGGATGACCAACCAGCTCACACCACAGGGCCCTCATCACAAAGGGGATGAGAAACCTCCTCACACCACAGGGCCCACATCACAAAGTTGATGAGAAACCACCTCACACCAAACGGCCCACATCACAAAGGGGATGAGATACCACCTCACACAACAGGGCCCACATCACAAAGGGGATGGCCAACCACCTCACACCACAGGGCCCACATCACAAAGGGGATTAGAAAACTCCTCACACCACAGGGCCCACATCACAAAGGGGATGAGAATTCACCACTCACAACAGGGCCCTCATGAG
The DNA here is from genome assembly GCF_965194805.1 of Balaenoptera borealis. Lineage (NCBI taxonomy): Eukaryota > Metazoa > Chordata > Mammalia > Artiodactyla > Balaenopteridae > Balaenoptera > Balaenoptera borealis. The sequence continues at coordinate 112,701,021 of NC_138861.1, read as the reverse complement.
AAAGGGGAAGAAAAACCACCTCACACCACAGGGTCCACATCACAAAGAGGATGATCAACCACCTGACACAACAGGGCCCTCATCACAAAGGGGATGAGAAAACGCCTCATACTAAACGGCCCACATAACAAAGGGGAGGAGAAACCACCTCACACCATAGGGCCCTCATCACAAACGGGATGAGAAACCACCTCACACCAAACGGCCCAATCACAAAGGGGATGAGAAACCACCTCACACCACAGGGCCCACATCACGAAGGGGATGAGAAAGCACCTCACACCACTAGGCCGACATGACAAAGGGGATGAAAAACCACCTCACACCAAACGGCCCACCTCACAAAGTTGATGAGAAACCACCTCACACCAAACGGCCCACATCACAAAGGGGATGAGAAAACACCTCACACCACAGGGCCCACATCACAAAGGGGATGAGAAACCACCTCACACCAAACGGCCCACATCACAAGGGGGATGAGAAACCACCTCACACCACAGGGCCCTCATCACAAAGGGGATGAGAAACCACCTCACACCACAGGGCTCACATCACAAAGGGGATGAGAAACGACCTCACACCACAGGGCCCACAACACAAAGGGGATGAGTAACCACCTCTCACCACAGGGCCCTCATCACAAAGGGGATGAGAAGCCTCCTCACACCACAGGGCCCACATCACTAAGGGGATGAGAAACCACCTCACACCACAGGGCCAACATCACAAAGGGGGTGAGAAACCATCTCACACCAAACGGCCCACATCAAAAAGGGGATGAGAATCCCCCTTAAACCACACGGCCCACATCACAAAGAGGATGAGAAACCACCTCACACCACAGGGCCGACACGACAAAGGGGATGAGAAACCACTTCACACCAAACGGTCCACATCACAAAGTTGATGTGAAAGCACCTCACACCAAACGGCTCACATCACAAGGGGGATGAGAAACCAACTCACACCACAGGGCCCACATCACAAAGGGGATGAGAAACCACCTCACACCACAGGGCCCTCATCACAAAGGGGATGAGAAACCACCTCACACCACAGGGCCCACATCACAAAGGGGATGAGAAACGACCTCACACCACAGGGCCCACAACACAAAGGGGATGAGTAACCACCTCTCACCACAGGGCCCTCATCACAAAGGGGATGAGAAGCCTCCTCACACCACAGGGCCCACATCACTAAGGGGATGAGAAACCACCTCACACCACAGGGCCAACATCACAAAGGGGGTGAGAAACCATCTCACACCAAACGGCCCACATCAAAAAGGGGATGAGAATCCCCCTCAAACCACACGGCCCACATCACAAAGAGGATGAGAAACCACCTCACAACACAGGGCCAACATCACAAAGGGGATGAGAAACCACCTCACACTACAGGGCCCACATCACAAAGAGGATGACCAACCACCTCACACCACAGGGCTCACATCACAAAGGGGTTGAGAAACCACCTCACAACACTGAGCCCACATCACAAAGGGATGAGAAACCACCTCACACCACAGGCCCCACATCACAAAGGGGATGAGTAACCACCTCTCACCACAGGGCCCTCATCACAAACGGGATGAGAAAACACCTCACACCACAGGGCCCTCATCACAAAGGGGATGAGAAACCACCTCACACCACAGGGCCCACATCACAAAGGGGATGAGAAAACACCTCACACCACAGGGCTCACATCACAAAGGGGATGAGAAACCACCTCACACCAAACGGCCCACATCAGAAAGAGGATGAGAATCCACCTCACACCACAGGGCTCACATCACAAAGGGGATGAGAAACCACCTCACACCACAAGGCCCACATCACAAAGGAGATGACCAACCACCTCACACCACAGGGCCCACATCACAAAGGGGATGAGAAACCACCTCACACCACAGGGCCCACATCACAAAGGGGATGAGAAACCACCTCACACCACAGGGCCCTCATCACAAAGGGGATTAGAAACCACCTCATACCACAGGGCCCACATCACAAAGGGGGGGAGAAAGCAGCTAAAACCACAAGGTTCACATCACAAAGGGTATGAGAAAGCACCTCACACCACTAGGCCGACATGACAAAGGGGATGAAAAACCACCTCACACCAAACGGCCCACCTCACAAAGTTGATGAGAAACCACCTCACACCAAACGGCCCACATCACAAAGGGGATGAGAAAACACCTCACACCACTGGGCCCACATCACAAAGGGGATGAGAAACCACCTCACACGAAACGGCCCATATCACAAAGGGGATGAGAAACCACCTCACACAACAGGGCCCACATCACGAAGGGGATGGCCAACCACCTCACACCACAGGGCCCACATCACAAAGGGGATGAGAAAACTCCTCACACCACAGGGCCCACATCACAAAGAGGATGAGAAACCACCTCACACCACAGGGCCGACACGACAAAGGGGATGAGAAACCACTTCACACCAAACGGTCCACATCACAACGTTGATGTGAAAGCACCTCACACCAAACGGCCCACATCACAAGGGGGATGAGAAACCAACTCACACCACAGGGCCCACATCACAAAGGGGATGAGAAACCACCTCACACCACAGGGCCCTCATCACAAAGGGGATGAGAAACCACCTCACACCACAGGGCCCACATCACAAAGGGGATGAGAAACGACCTCACACCACAGGGCCCACAACACAAAGGGGATGAGTAACCACCTCTCACCACAGGGCCCTCATCACAAAGGGGATGAGAAGCCTCCTCACACCACAGGGCCCACATCACTAAGGGGATGAGAAACCACCTCACACCACAGGGCCAACATCACAAAGGGGGTGAGAAACCATCTCACACCAAACGGCCCACATCAAAAAGGGGATGAGAATCCCCCTCAAACCACACGGCCCACATCACAAAGAGGATGAGAAACCACCTCACAACACAGGGCCAACATCACAAAGGGGATGAGAAACCACCTCACACTACAGGGCTCACATCACAAAGGGGATGAGAAAACACCTCACACCACAAGGGGATGAGAAACCACCTCACACCAAACGGCCCACATCAAAGGGGGATGAGAAACCACCTCACACCACAGGGCCCACATCACGAAGGGGATGAGAAACCTCCTCACACCACAGGGCCCACATTACAAAGGGGATGGGAAACCACCTTACACCACAGGGCCCTCATCACAAAGGGGATGAGAAGCCACCTCACACCACAGGGCCCACATCACAAAGGTGATGAGAAACCACCTCACACGAAACGGCCCATATCACAAAGGGGATGAGAAACCACCTCACACAACAGGGCCCACATCACAAAGGGGATGGCCAACCACCTCACACCACAGGGCCCACATCACAAAGGGGATGAGAAAACTCCTCACACCACAGGGCCCACATCACAAAGGGGATGAGAAAACACCTCACATCAAACGGCCCACATCATAAACAGGATGAGAATCCACCTCACACCACAGGGCTCACATCACTAAGGGGATGAGAAACCACCTCACACCACAGGGCCCACATCACAAAGAGGATGAGAAATCACCTCACAACACAGGGCCCACATCACAAAGGGGATGAGAAACCACCTCACACCACAGGGCCCACATCACAAAGGGGATGAGAAGCCACCTCACACCACAGGGCCCTCATCACAAAGGGGATGAGAAACCACCTCACGCCACAGGGCCCTCATCACAAACGGAAAGAGAAACCACCTCACACCACAGGTCCCACATCACAAAGGGGATGAGAAGCCACCTCACACCACAGGGCCCACATCACAAAGGGGATGACCAACCAACTCACACCACAGGGCCCTCATCACAAAGGGGATGGTTAGCCACCTCACACCACAGGGCCCTAATCACAAAGGGGATGAGAAGCCATCTCACACTACAGGGCCAACATCACAAAGTTGATGAGAAACCACCTGACACCAAACGGCCCACATCAGAAAGAGGATGAGGATCCCCCTCACACCACAGGGCTCACATCACAAAGGGGATGAGAAACCACCTCACACCACAGGGCCCTCATCACAAAGGGGATGAGAAACCACCTCACACCACAGGGCCCACATCACAAAGGGGATGAGAAACCACCTCACACCACAGGGCCCTCATCACAAAGGGGATGAGAAACCACCTCATACCACAGGGCCCACATCACAAAGGGGGTGAGAAAGCAGCTCAAACCACAAGGTTCACATCACAAAGGGTATGAGAAAGCACCTCACACCACTAGGCCGACATGACAAATTGGATGAGAAACCACCTCACACCAAACGGCCCACATCACAAGGGGGATGAGAAACCACCTCACACCACAGGGCCCACATCACAAAGGGGATGAGAAGCCATCTGACACCACAGGGCCCTCATCACAAAGAGGATGAGAAACCACCTCACACCACAGGGCCCACATCACAAAGGGGATGACCAACCACCTCACACCACAGGGCCCACATCACAAAGGGGATGAGAAACCACCTCACACCACAGGGCCCACATCACAAAGGGGATGAGAAACCACCTCACACCACAGGGCCCTCATCACAAAGGGGATGAGAAGCCATCTGACACCACAGGGCCCTCATCACAAAGAGGATGAGAAACCACCTCACACCACAGGGCCCACATCACAAAGGGGATGACCAACCACCTCACACCACAGGGCCCACATCACAAAGGGGTTGAGAAACCACCTCACACCACAGGCCCCACATCACAAAGGGGATGACCAACCACCTCACACCACAGGGCCCTCATCACAAACGGGATGAGAAACCTCCTCACACCACAGGGCCCACATCACAAAGGGGATGAGAAACCACCTCACACCACAGGGCCCTCATCACAAAGGGGATGAGAAGCCATCTGACACCACAGGGCCCTCATCACAAAGAGGATGAGAAACCACCTCACACCACAGGGCCCACATCACAAAGGGGATGACCAACCACCTCACACCACAGGGCCCACATCACAAAGGGGATGAGAAACCACCTCTCACCACAGGGCCCTCATCACAAAGGGGAAGAGAAACCACCTCACACCACAGGGCCCTCATCACAAAGGGGATGACCAACCACCTCACACCACAGGGCCCACATCACAAAGGGGATGAGAAACCACCTCACACCACAGGGCCCTCATCACAAAGGGGATGAGAAACTAACTCACACCAAACGGCCCATATAACAAAGGGGATGAGAAACCAACTCACCAACTCAAACCAAAGATGGCATACATATAAGTAGAATTTTCACTACATGTTTTTTGGTGTGTGTGTGTGTGTTTATGTTGTTTTCTCTTAGAGTTTGGCTACTGTCTCAGTAAGAGCAAAACCAGAAAGCTGGGGGAAAAAGACAAGGGACCCAACCCAGTTAAGCTCCTACTATGTGCCAGGCATGGTGTCAGCTCATCACATGATTGTGTCTTTTGACCTTCCAGCATCTGGTGCTATTTGCATGTGAGAGATGTGGAGACAATGTAATATCTGTGCTGAGGCCTCCAGCCAGCAGCTGCACAGGTGGGAATCAAGCCCAAGCTTTTCCCGCAGCATCAAATTTGAGAGGCCCCTCCCAGGGGTGGCATCCTTGGAGCTGTCACTGGGTGGAGGTTGGGTCATGGGTGGCTTTGCTGCTATTCCATGGCAGTTGGACCTGGCTCTGAAAACAACCAGGAGCCTTTGAACTGAGATGGACACCCCCTAGTTCCCCGAACCCACAATTCAGCATTTCTGGAATCATGCAGTCTGTGAGTACATTGAATGGATTCCCAGTATTACTGAGAAGCCCAGTCGGTGGTACAGCGTCTTAAATGCAACTTTTCCTAACGGTGATCACTTTGGTAGCTGTGATCTGGGCTCCATCTCCGGAGAAAAACTGATGCTACTGACCCCAGGGTGGGTGAGCCCCAGCTTGGGGTGCTGACGGTGTCTGGACCAGGGAAGAAGAACAGCGGGAATGTCCAGAGTAGAGCTCGGGCAACAGTTTACTCCTGAGGCACTGAGCTTAGCCAACAACAGAGTACATGAACTTGGCTCTTTCCAGTGAGTGTTTAGAGGTTTCCCAGAAATATTAGGTAGTCACAGGGAGAGATGTTGTATTTAGGAGTAATTATTGCCCATCTTCTACCAAGAAAAGTAGAAGCCTTGCTTCTATGGATGGCTGCACCAAGTGCTTTATCTAAGCATTTATAAGAATGAATGAACACGTCTGATCTGCCAATGACGTAATAACTATTGTGAACACTTATGAGCAGTGACCTACAGCCTGGGCACAGATCCTGAGCAGGCTGTCTGGATTTGAATGCTGCCTCTCTCCCACTCTCTGTGGCCTTGGGCAAGTGACCTAACTGCTCATGCCTCAGTTTTCTTATCTGTAAAATGAGGATAATGCTTATGCCTATACGTTGGTCGTTGGGGCGGGGGGGTTAAATGACTTAATAGATGTATAAAGTGTTCGGCCTAGGAATCCACACGCTAGCATTCCACAGGAAAGAGCAGTTTTTACTACCAAACACCGTGAAAAGTTCATCACATAGACTATCTCTTTGCATCTTCACAGCTGTCCACCGAGATGGAGCCCATGATGATGCCCGGTTTACAGAAACAGCCACCACAGCATAGAGAGGTTAAATGACTCATCAGGGCCCCAGTTTGGTCACAGAGGCCCGACTGAACGCCAGGTCTCAGATCCCAGAACCTGAGTTCTGATCCATGAAGCCTGGTCACAGGTGCCTCAGTGGCCAGGGAGGGACCATGAGGCCACCAGACCCAGGGGATCTGACCTCTTCCATCAGCCTCCAGTGGTCCTCAAAGATGCTCCTGGGTACCTGGTCCTAGCACCGAGCCAAGGTCTCGGCATTTCCCATTACAGTTTAGGCCTCTTGCTGCCTGAGGGCAGAGAGCATGCCTGGCACATAGTAGTTGTTCAATAAATACCTACTGGAGAAACACAGGAGTGTGGGAAGGGGCTTCTTACATACCATCACTGTTGTAAAGAGCCCTGCCATTTGCATTTCTTTCTCAGGAGCTATTCAAACAAAAAGGCATGTTTTAAAAAAACATGTATTGAAATGGAGCAGGACCCTATGGTCCTTGCCCCCCAGCACTACGTTCTCCACCTGCCTTTTGTCTGTGGAAAAACTTTAGCCAAAGAATAAGTTTAATCAGAGAAGTGAGAAAATGCAGAAACAAAGGAAAACAGTCCAACAGGACTAAATAATAGTTTAGTCATTAAGTATAGTCAGGGACCTTTAGTTTCTATTCAAGGGCTATAAATAATATTCTGAGCCATATCCTGTGAGCTGTCTTATAGATACTAAAACCCCCACCAGGTGGAAGAAGTTAACTACATGATGACCAGACTGTAGCCATGACATAAATTGCTACAATTCCAAGAACTGGACTCAAAGAAATGGGAACAAACCGACCCTGGAACTGAAGATTAACTGTAGTTAAAACAATCGAGATGACGCCGATCAGACCACCGTGTGACCAATTTCAAGACGACTGTCGGAGCTGACTGTGCAGCTTCTGCACGTAGCCCCCTCCCTCCACCTAGAAAAGCTCTTGCCCCCTGATTGCAGAGGGGGGCGGTGAGCCAGCTTTTGGACAGGAGTCCGCCCTCCCCTCGCCAACCCCCGGTTGCCGGCATCTGAAATAAAGCAAACTTTCCTTTCCACCAACTTGCCTCTTTATTGGCTTTTGAGGGGCGAGCAGCCAGACCCTTACACTTGAGGCCAGAGCCCTTACACTTGCTTATTTTACTTGGGAGGGAAGAAAATGGATAGTCTTGTCTGCCGAGATGATTTTCACTCTCTCTCAGGTAAGGTGAGTGGGTCTTGCGACAACTCAGTTATCTTCCTCTTTCATCTGCAAGGCTTCCTTTTTTAGAATAGACTTCTAGGTCCTATTTCCCCCAAGCTATAGATGACCTCAGGCCTTTCCATATATAAAACCCTCCTGGACCATGATGAGATAGCAAAAACTTTTAAGTAGAGTTGGAATCATTGATCTTATCCCAAGTCAGGTTCTAATTTAAGGACTTCACATCGTGCCATTGCCCCCCAGTCAAGTGGAGCCGGGAAGGTGGTGCTGGTGGCCACTCCTGCCACTACCAGGACAGGGTCCCAAGGCCGCCGAGCTCCATGCTACTGGAGGTGAGAAGGGGAGGAAGGAGATCTCCCTCACAAGACTATCTGGGGGATGAAATGGGCTGTTTTTCTTTATACGTCTTCATATTTAAGATCTCATTCATTAGACTCAAGGCTAACATTCATCCAGCTCTCCAAGTGTCAAGCTCCGTGCTGGATACTTTACAAATGTAACTGCAACAAAGTTTAAAAACATAGAGTTCATGGTGTCATCGAAACACGACCTTGGTTTTTGTCTCCTACATTCACTCAAAATGTAATCACTGAGGGTGCCCTTCCCAGCCCCATCTCAGGGGTCTTAGATGGTCCCAGAGTCACAGTTTCAAAATCACAATCAAAATCATGGCTGAATGATGAATTTTCCACCCGCCTCCCCCTGCCAGTCCAAGCCTGCATGGAGCTGGAGTCTGCAGTGGAAAGAGTTGGGGGTGGGAGGTACATGTTTGAGGTTCATTTTTCTTCCTCCCCCTGCCCTCCCCCAGCTTCTACCCAGCGTCTGACCACCCCCCTCCCCCCAAGGATGGAAGAGGTAAAGAACTAGGTCAGGTCCCTGGGGCTGGCAGAACGTTTATAGCTGATATTCTTTCATTGTGAGCATTTTCACAGGAATTCTGGAGAGTTCCATCCCTGGGATCAAGCCCCCTCCCACTGCAGGTTCCCTAACCTGGGAGTTCACACCTCTTTTTCTCTCTCTTCTGAAGAGTCATCTCCTCTGCAGCCCCAAGGAATCCAAGGTCAAGGCTACTGTGTATTGTGAAAGTTGTGCCCAGTGCCCCCAGAGGGTGAGTTGAGGCTGAAATCCAGCCCACTCTGACCTCCAAGCTGAGGGCCCTCAGGGCTGGTTATTAACCTTGCTTTTTATTTCCTGTGTTTTATGATGATTTGATATCTTGGAGCCTTACTGATCCTGGAGAGACTCCCCCTCCCAGGCTAGCTAATTCCTAGCAAACAACTTGCCTGGGAGCGTGCCTTTAACATACAAACCAACCAATCCAGAGCCCACACCAACCACTTCCTCTATTTAACTCTGACACACCAAGTCAATATGCCCCCTGCCCTAAGTCGCCCCAGGGCCAGGTACCAGACAAGTAGAGACAGCCCCTGTAGCCCTGGGACCACCTGAAATTATTCAAACTATGCCATCCTAAGCTTTCCCAAGCTTGCCTCCCCCAGTCCTTCCCACAGAAGCCACAATAAAGGCTCTGGGTCGCGCCCTGCCCTCTCTCCTTCTGCCTCCTGACGCACCCTGGTGCTTCCCCACGTGGCCCTGCATGGGGTGGTGTGCACCTTCACAAGGGGACTGTGAATAATAAACTCTTCTTTCAAAGGCAGTGTCTCTGTGTCTGTCACCTTACAATGCCCGATTAAAGCCAAATCCCAGGTATATTTTAGAGCAGCTGGGTCACCCTCTCCCTCAGGCATGGTGCCACATGGGTTCTTGCTGCAGAGGAGCACTTCTTTCTGGAATCCACTGCCTGTGACCTTCCAGGACACCTCTCTCCCGGTTCTTCTCCAGTTTCTTTGAGCACCTTCCCAGGGATTTGAGCTCAACCCTCTTTTCTGTTCATCTCCATCACTTCCCCCAGGGCAGTGGTTCTTAGACTTGGCTGCACATTGGAATCACCTGGGGGATTCTGAAAACTGCTGATGCCCATGGTCTCCCACACTTGGAGATTTGGGGTTAATAGGCCTGGGGGTGTGGTCTGGGCGCTGGGTTGTTCAAGCTGTCCAGGTGGCTCCAGTGGCAACCAATTGAGAGCCTAGGGCCTCACCTCCAGCTGCGGCAGACAGTGGTGTGTGGCGCAGAACTGAGGGGCTCATCCCCCAGCTGCCGGGAGTGTTGTCGGCTACGGGAGGGCAGGTGGGTCCCCGCCTTCCCCCAGAGACATGCCCTTGAAGGATGCTTCCTCCACAAGGCAACTCGTGCCTCCTTAGGAGCAAGCTGCACCCAGTGGCTGGCTGATGTGGAGGCACAAAGGCCTCTCCTCCCCTGCCTGAAAGTGGTGCACCTCTGATGGGTCCTCCCAGGTCCAGTGCTCCCTGCGGGCTGAGACCTCCGTTGCGACTGAGGGCAGCTCACCCTCTCCCTCTGCTGAGTCCTGCTTCCTTTACTGCCTGACATGTGTTGATCTGAGAACACTCCCCCATCAACTTCCTGCTCACAAATCTCCATCTCAGGGTCTCTTCCCTGGGGAACCCAACCTAAGACACATGTATGGGGCCATGACTCCAAACCTCCACGTCCGGGCCACACCTCTTATTGGGGCCCCTAACTCACATTTCCAGTTGCCTAGTGGACAGCTCCACTGAAAACCCTTGGGTTCCATAATCTCCGCGTGGTGTCCCCCACTTCCCAGCCCACGCATGCCTGTCCCTGGACCACAGCCGGGGCTATCACCACCTGTCCAGAAATTCAATTAAGAAACCCAACATCACCTCCATTCCTGCCTTTAGCTCACAGGCCTCCCACTGCCATCCGATCTGCTGCCTATCCTCATATAATCCTATTGGCTCTGTTTCTGAAATCTCTGTCTTGTGCATCTCCTCCTCTTCTACCTTGCTAGCATTTGCCTTAGGGGAGCTTCTTACAGCGTTTTGCCTGGATTCTGACAACAGCATCTTCACTGTCCTGAAATCCTACTGCATTCTTTGCTTTCCCCTCACAGCCTCAGAGTGATCCTTCTAAAATGTGAATCTGACGTTCTAAGCTACTTCTCTGTCTAAAACCTTCAGCAGCTCCCTATTGCCCTCACGATCAAGTTCAAATCTCTTCGCCTGGAATACAAAGCCCTGTTTTATGAGCACCCTTCCAGGACTCCAGCCTTGCCACTGGCTAGACAGAAGAGCCCTCTGTCCCTCTGCTCTGGTCCTGCCAACCCAAGGGCATCCCTGAGTCTGACAAGCTGATTTCATGACGCTGTGCCTTTGCACCTGCTGCTTCCTCTCCCAGGAATGCCTGCCCTTTGCACCTGCTGCTTCCTCTCCCAGGAATGCCTGCCCTTATCCGCAGAACATCTATGTATCCTCACAATTTTAGCATTTCCTCCTCTGGAGGACATCTCTTCCTGGTACAGAATTCCATGAAAGCACTTGTTACCTGTATAGCACGTCTTTCTTTATGGGTATGTCTCTCCGACTAGACTGAGCTCCTCAGGGCCGCCCCCTGCCATGTTCTTTTATGTTTCTTCCCAATGCCTGGCACTTGGCAGGTGTTCAGTAAATGCTTCTTGACTGAATACATGTTGAGTAAGATGAATGGCATAGGTAAGCGATGCTGCAGATAAGATAGAGACCCCTGAAATAACACACACCCCTGCTTTTAAAGTACTAAATACACACACACACACACACACACACACACACACACCCCACATATATATAAAAGCTAAAACTTCCCTACATGATATCCTATTAAAGGGCTAAAGTAGCATAAATAATAGTCCCCTATGAGGTATTATTATAATTTGCAGTCTATAGAAGAGAAAAATGAGACCCACAAAAGTTAAGTAGCTGAGGCAAGCTCACGTGAGAAACTGGGGGACAGAGTTGAATAAGAGCGTGGCTCTTCTGATCTGCGCACGGGGCTCTTTTTGTGACATTATTCCTGATACCACGTGGTTCTCAGTGCGAAGCAATACCCATCGCCTTCCCTCGTGGCAGCTGCTAGCTAAATAGTGAATTTGTATGCAGATGATATTAGGCTGAACCAGTCCTGCTCCTCTATAGAAAGTTCTGTACAGAACTCATCAGAGATCACTCGAGCTCAGCTGCAGTGGCTCATGCTGTTACCAAAACGGATTCCACCAGGGTGAGGTGCAGGTCCGTGCATCAGCCATTCAGCGAGGGAGAAACAGTCACCTTCTGAAGGGATGCTTTGTAAAAGGGTTGAATGCACCTTGCTTGTTACTTGTCACAAGCTGGGTCTCAAAAGGGAAACAGCACCGGTCAATGAACGTCCATGGAACCCATGACCTCGATGTCCCCACAACCGCCTTCCAGAGGGGGGACCCTGCTGGCTGCAGCTAACAGAGCCCTGGGGTGGGGACCATGTGCCCAGCTGTGTCTGCACCACACGACACCACCTTATGATGGGTCAGTCTCTCACCATCTCCGCTCCAGATCCTGCAGAAGTCAACACCACCCCACCCCACAGGGTACAATCCAGACGCTAAGACGCTCAGGTCATTGCAGCAAATGTGTTGCTCTAGAATCACTGTTTCAGGTACAGTAAGTCCCCTACATATGAACCTTCAAGTTGAGAACTTTCAAAGACGCGAACGTGTGTTTGCATGTCCTATCACGTAAGTCAGTTCACGTGTCTGACGTACATTGTCACCTGTGTGCACCCTCTAAAAGTGGTTGTGCTTCTGTGTACTTTACTGTATAGTACTGTATAGAGTACAGTAGTACAGTATCTATTGCAAGCCCAGGATGTCTGGAAGCAAGCGTAAAAGCAGCGGTGCTATAGCTGGTACAGTGTAGCCAATTGTGTTAGTTGGGTCCCTAGGCTAACTTTGTTGGACTTATGAACAAATTGGATTTATGAACATGCTCTCGGAATGGAACTTGTTCATATGTAGGGGACTTACTGTACATATTCATGGTCTGACTCTGACTTCAACAACAAAAGACACCTCAAGAACATCACTGTATGATTACCCTCGCATTTTCCTGTCTTAGAAATAATACTGAAATTACCTTCTCAGGGCATAACATTCACCTCTCAGAAAGTTGTCCCAAGTGCCACATGTGAGTGAAGTGACCTGCCCAGGGTCACCTTTCAAGAAACGCCAGCTCCCGACCCGCTTCCTGCAACATTTTTCTGCTTTTCAAAGGGTTTGAGTGCCTTCTGCTTCGCTTTGTTCTCGAGCAATCTTATGGGAAAGTAAGGTCAGTAGCTATTATTCCCATTTTACAGATAAGGAAACTGAGGCTGGAGAGGTGGAGAGAGGGGTTAAACGTCCTGCAGCAAAATTTCCCATGAAATCAACTTTGTCCCTTCCTCATTTTAGAGAAAGAAATCCATGCAATGTTTAAAGGTTGTTGACCTGCAGAGTGCCTCCCCGGGCCAACCTACAGTGACAGGCTGGCACTGAGCACGTGTGAATTTGCTGAGTGCTTCATACAGAGTAACTCGATTTCACCCTCACAACACCCCTGCCTTCATTCCCATTTGACAGATGAGAAAACAAAGGCACCAAGAAGTTAAGTAATGCATTCATAGTCATGCATCTTATAAATGGCAGAGTGGTACACCCACCCCAGGCTGTGTGGTACCCAGCTCTGTGCTCTTAACCCGAGCAGTCCAATTTCTCTGACAATACGTTTATACAGATCACTGTTCTCTTTCCCGAGGTAATTAGGTAACCAGCATTCTTTTCTAAATAATGCTGCCTAACTTGAAGCCCATTATGAATCCCTTTGTCAGGCTCCTGCGTTCTAGCTGAATCATCCTGGTTTCTGGGTCTCATTGTTCAGATCCATTCATACCACGGCTTCGTCTGTCACCTCCTTCTACAAATCCTCATTGTGGCTCATCTGTGATCAGATCAGTGTCCTCCAAATGGAGCTCAAGAAAGGAAGACAAAGAAATGTGCTTTGTTCTAAGGCTCACAGAAGCACAAGGACGCCCTGTGATTTGGACCTTCCTATTGATGACCTGGATTCTGGGGATATGGAAGGTGTGACTGCCAGTGGTCAGGTACCAGCCTAGTTACCAATGAGCTCCAAGACTTTGGGTCACAAATTTGGGCCATAACCTTGGGCCTTTCACAGCCCCACTCAGCTTCAGAGTTAGATCCAAGTTCAGTTCTGGTTCTTCTACATACTAGCTCTGGGGCCTTGAGCAAATTACTTGTTCTCTCTGGAATCGCATGAGAAGAGTAATTAACACTTATTTTGCAGGGTTGCTGTGAGGTTGACAGCGGTGATATCCTAGCATGGGCCTGGTACGTGATTGGGAGCCGAGAGATGTTGCTTCTTTTTTCCCTTTGCTGTGGTCCTGAGCCAACACAAGTGGCCCATCCTATTTGAAGAGTGTGTCTGCTATTAGATCTGCTATCCTGAGCCCGTGACTTCATGTCTGGGTTGAGTGTATGAAACTCACCTTTCAGACACGAGCGGGAAGTCTAGGAGTTAAAGGCCAGCCTACCCACAATCCGGGGCTCCCATCTAATTTCATCAGCCACTGTTCCTCCTCCTTGGGTGCTCTGTCCCCCTTGCAGTCTCTGTCAGCTATCTGGTGCCCCTTCCCTGGACACGGACACCCCTGCTGGCTCTTTGCTGAACCCACCAATGAACAAGCATGGCACCCCTTCCTCTCGTGTGCTGCTTCCTCATCTATAAGATGCTAGGCTGCACCTATGTGCATGCTCCCATCCCCTCTGCCTCTGAGTACCGTCCATTCTCTGCACACCAAGGATATGGGGCTGGATTTTCAAAGCAATGCTAACATCTCATTGCCTTAACTCGTTCACGTTGTCATTCATTCAATCTGTGGCGCTTTTATTGAGCCACTCTGCTTCCAAATGTGCCTAGCTCTCCCTCAATCTTCTTATTTTTATTTTTGTTTTTGCACTGGCCATTTGCTCTACCTGGAATGGTGTCTCCCTCCCCTACCACCTGGACAATGGACATAAGCCATTTGGGGTAATTATTAAACCTCTCTGAGACTGAACCTTTAATCTCTAACATAGAAAGTAATAATATTTATTTCCAAGGGCTGCTACATGAATTAAATGAGATATTGGCTGACATCTATTTACCACCAGCTCCAGGTACTGTTCCAAATGCTTGACATCTGTTTCCTTCTTCAAGCCTTACAAGAAACCCCCACGAGAGAGGTGCCATTGTAATTTCATTGATAGGTAAGGAAACGGCTAAGAGAGGTTCAGAAACTTTACTCAAAGTCCCACAGCGCGTGGTGGTGGGGCTGGAAGGCAGACCCAGGCAGTTTGGCACCAGAACCCGCATGCCCATGACTCGATGTTGCAGCTACAACTGGCCTGCTCTGTGCTCTGCCCTTTGGAGTTCATTTGTCTATGATAGAATCACATTTTCTCACCTCTTTTTAATCTTGTGTGAAATTTTTCCGGTATGAGATCCTTAGCATTTTGTAGATTAACAATAATTGTTGTGATGACATCACAATCATTTTGTAATACCAATTCTCTGTGTTACAATGTGCCAAGAAAAAGCTATTGTCCTTGAGCAAACATGGGATACTTCTAAAAGGTGACTGCAAACTGGCCACAGAGTAACCTTAACGTGTTCCCCAAAGGAGGAATTTATGGATTACTTTCTCTTTACACAGCAAAATGAAACTGGCAGTGAGTGACAAGAACAAAGTCACATCTGTTTGGGAATTGAAAACATTACTCTAATTAATTGTTCCCAACATAGAATCAAAACGACAAATTATTTAGAAAAATAACATTGAGAAAGTGGCATATTAAAATTTTGGGAATGTTGGCAAATCTATGTTCAAGGGAAAAAATGTATGAATAATAATGAAAAAGCAGGAATTAAAATTGGAAAGCAATAAAATGGATAACAGAGTTTAGTCTTTCAAATAGCAAAATTAGAGGCAACCATTTGCACATGTTATTTAAAAATGGAGAGAGCAGGGAGTTCCCTGGTGATCTAGTGGTTAGGATTCAGCGATTTCACTGCCGTGGCCTGGGTTCAGTCCCTGGTCGGGGAACTGAGATCCCACAAGCCCTGCAGTGCGGTCAAAAAAAAAAAAAGAGAGAGAGAGAGAAAGCAAAATCAAATTAAGTCAAGAGAGAAGATATAAAGAATAGACATGAGGATGTTAAAACTTATATAGTTGTATGTATATTTGCATGCATATTTGAATGTTCCAATGAAATGAGTGATTTTATTGAAAAGGCAGCAATTTTTAAAACTGACTGAAAAGAGATTAGATTGTTAATTAAAGAAGAAACTGATAAAATATCCTCCAATAATTTCTTCCTGAAAAAACTATGTTGAGATGGTTTCACTAGTGAGGTCTTTTGATACTTTAATTACTAACTAATGTTATATAATATCATCTAGAATGAGTAAAAGATGAAAAGAGATAAAAATATAAATTAAGCATCAAAACTCTAGACAAATCTCATCTCTGCATATAAGTATATAAATCTAAACAAGATACCAATGGATCAAATTTAACAACATATAAAAAGAATATTCCACAGTGACCAATAAAGATAAATGCCAGGGCTGTGAGGATGGTTTAATACAAGGCATTCTAATAATATAACATATCCAATAATTGATTGTCAGGTAACAAAAAAGCATCAGTAGCCTAATAAAAACTAGAAGATATTTTCCACATTGCTGATATAAATACTAAAATGAGATACATAATTCCTTACCAAGATAAATACTAGCCCATTTTAAATTGATAAGAATTAACATACTTACATTAATAGTGAAACACAATAGGTGTTCCAAATAAATTAGGAAAAAACAAAGATGCCCACTGCAATCAACATTATTAACATATCCTGGCCGATGCAATAAGACATGAATGTCAGTAAAAAGAAAGAAAGGGCATAACTATTAGAAAGGAGGGGACAGAATTATCAGTCTTTGCAGATGCTATCAGTAATCACTCACTTGAATTGTCTAGATAAGCAAACAAATAAACAGACAAAAACTGTAAGAAAGCAAAAGAGAGTTCCAGATTAACATATATAACCAGTAGCTTTCCCATATTTTGTTGACAATCAAAAACGTAATGGAAGAAACCTCCAGTAGCAGCAACAAGAGAGAAAATAACTATAATGAATAAGAAAATTAGTTCCTATTGCTTAGTTAGAAATACAAAAGCAATAAAAACAGCTGAGTGATACAAAAGACAATCTAGATGAAGAGGGAGGCATGATACGTTTCTCAATGGAAATAATGAATTATGAAAAACAATCTTAATTGGGTTCAAACTAATGACTCAGTTTAACACAATTCCAATCAAAATTTCAATGACTTTTTTGTGTTGAAAAATGAGGAAATAGTTTTAAAGTTCCCATGGGAGAACATACAAGTAAATGCTTCCGGCACAGTTTTGAAAATGAACAGTGGTGAGGACAGTAGTAAACATATAACAAAGTTACAATGATGAAAACAATGAAGTATGGCACTAGAATAGAAATATAAAAGGAACAAAGTGGATGGCCCAGAAGCAGAAACTCACATATATTTTGAATTTAATGTGTGGTAAAGAAACCTCAAAAATCAATAGGGGAAAGGTTGTTTGGATTAAAGAGTAGTTTAGGAAAAAGTGGTAAGAGAGGTGGGAAAAAGATAAATTTAAATGCTTTACACCATATTCTACAATAACTCAAAAGATTTTAAGAATTAAATGTAAAAACTGATACCATAGACAAACTGCAAATAAATACAGATGACGATTCATTGCATTCCTAAGAGAAGAAGAAATTTCTAAGCTAAAAACCAGTGGAAGAAATCTCAAAGGAAAAGAAAGACTTTGTTACGTAAAAAAATTTTTTTTATAATCCACACATTGAAAATAAAAAGGAAATTAAATGTAAAAAAACCCAAGTCATAAAAATATTTGCACAGCAGGGCTTCCCTGGTGGAGCAGTGGTTGAGAGTACACCTGCCAATGCAGGGGACACGGGTTCGAGCCCTGGTCTGAGAAAATCCCACATGCCACGGAGCAACTAAGCCCGTGCGCCACAACTACTGAGCCTGCGCTCTAGAGCCCACGAGCCACAACTAGTGAGCCCACGCACCTAGAGCCCATGCTCCGCAACAAGAGAAGCCACTGCAGTGAGAAGCCCGCACACCGCAACAAAGAGTAGCCCCCGCTCACCGCAACTAAAGAAAGCCCGCGCACAGCAACGAAGACCCAATGCAGCCAAAAATAAATAAATATATAAATATATATATATATGTATTTGCACAAATATATCAAAGGGTTAATATTCTTTTTTAAAATTTAATTTATTTTTTATACAGCAGGTTCTTATTAGTCATCACTTTTATACACATCAGTGTATGTATGTCAATCCCAATCTCCCAATTCATCCCACCACCACTCCCCCCCCACCAGCTTTCCCCCCTTGGTGTCCATACGTTTGTTCTCTACATCTGTGTCTCAGTTTCTGTCCTGCAAACCAGTTCATCTGTACCATTTTTCTAGGTTCCACATATATGCGTTAATATATGATATTTGTTTTTCTCTTTCTGACTTACTTCACTCTGTATGACAGTCTCTAGATCCATCCACGTCGCTACAAATGACTCAAAGGGTTAATATTCTTAAAAGCAAAAGAGGTTGTAAAATTACTAAGAGAGTCGTTAACTTCCCAACAGACACATAAGCAAAGTACATGAATAGACCATTTACAGAAGACATGTTTGAAAACTAACTAACTTAGTGTGGTGGGCTCAGTAATGGCCTCCTCGAAGACACCCACATTCTAATCCCTGGAACCTATGTGGCAAAAAAGATTTTTGCAGTTAAAGATCTCCAGATGGGAAGATTATCCTGAATTATCTGGATGGGCCCTAAATGCAATTGCAGGTGTTCTTAGAAGAGGGAGGGGTAGACTAAAAATGCTGCCTGCCATATCAGTAAACAAAGGGTGTTGCAGCCATCAGAGATTGCAGGCACTCCTGACATTGAGCGCTAAGGGAACTCAGGACGGAAACAAGGACTGCCCGCCATCTAGCAGACATCAAGACTGCAGCCTGAGGAAACTCAGGATGAGAAAACACAGGATACTGGCCCCAGATAGCTGAGGTGCATATCAAAGGAATGATTTCAGTGAGCCCAGACTCTTACATCTTCCCATACATAGAAAAGCGCTAAATTCCTTAACTTGAGTTATCTGGTTTTCTTTAATTAACAATAATCTTTTTACGTTCCGACTGCCTGCCCTTTGTTGCAAAAACTCCTATATATTGCAGCTCCCCCCTCACCTCCGAGGAGCAGTTTTCTCAGAGTTATTTGAGATGCTGTCTCCCGGGCTTGAAGTCCTAAGAATGTCGGCTAAATAAAACATAACTCTCAACTTTTAGGTTGTGCATTTTTTTTTCAGCTGACAGAGGCAAAGGGAAATTTGACCACAGAAAGGAGAGGAGGAGGCAATGTGACAACAGAGGCAGATCTTGGAGCAATGTGGCCACAAGCCGAGGAATGCCAGCAGCCACCAGAAGCGAGACAAGAAGAGACAAGGAACAGAATTCTCCTCCTCAGAAGGGCACAGCCTTTCTGACACCTTGATTTCATCCCAGTGAAACTGGTTTTGAACTTCTGGCATCCAGGAATATGAAAGAATAAACTTCCATCTCTTTTGTGGTGATTTGTTACAGCACCAACAGGAAACTAATGCATTTATGAAATAGCCAACCTTGCTAATAAGCAAAGAAACACAAAATAGTATTCTAAGGCAATACTATTGATATATTATTTTTGCCTTTCAAATACCAAAGAGTTATTTAAAGGCTCATGGGTGACAAAGGCATCTTGTACACTGCTGGTGCGGAAGCAAATTGAGGCAGCCTCTGGAGAAAAATTTGATATGTATGAAAGCCTCAAATAAATTTATATTCTTTGACATATTGTTTTCATTTCTAGGATGCTAAACCACACAAATAGAGATTTGAATAATGATTTATGTGGAAGATTGTTCATCCTAAGTTTATAAATTCAGTGTTTCAATAATAAACACAATCCAAATGTCCAGCAAATAAAAGAATAATGAAACACATTATGGTAACTCAAAAAATAGAATAATGTACAATTATTAAAATTATCATGGCAAATAATTTTAATGACTTGTTCACAATATAGTGTTGCAAAATAATCAGCACACAAAAAGTTATAAATGTAATGAACCAAATGTTGTGTTTGTGTGTATGTGTGTGTGTAAGTTTATGTGATTAAAAAATAATGGAAAAAAGCTTTTAAAACTGTTAAGGTGTTTGTCTAGAAATGGTGAGATATAGACATTTTAATGTTTTTATTTACCAGTTTCTTCCATATTGTGTACAATGGATATGGATGCAACATACTCATAAAAATCAAACAAGGGACTCCCCTGGCAGTCCAGTTGTTAAGACTCCACGCTTCCACTGTAGAGGGCGCAGGTTCGATCCCTGGTCAGGGAACTAAGATCCCGCATGCCTCACAGCATAGCCAAAAAAAAAATCAAACCAGATAACAGAAAGGAGATAAGAGCTTTATGAAAGGTATTTGTTTCAGTATTGTTCATGTTAGTGAAAATTCAGGAATAGCAAAGGCATTCAGTAATGGGCAATAGTTACATTGCACCTTTGTGATAGAATATAATGTAACACTGAAAATGTATCTATGCTATTTTAAAAATGTGTTTACAAAGAGTCTAGTGATACAGAGAAATGACTTTGATAGAGTGGTGATTTTTTAAAAGTAAAACACAAAGCTAAGCACAGTATTATCTCTCTTGCATAACAGAGATATAGAAATGTAGAAAGAAACTTATAGACCAAAATACTCAAAGTGTCTGCCTTTCTTATCACTGCAGAATTTCAAGTGGCTTTACTTCCTTTTTCATATTTCCCAAGGGTACCAAGCTGAGCACTAAATATCTGTACAAAAGAACAAACTGGACGTAAGTTGTGTGTGATGCACTGATGAGCTCTGAGCTCCAATTCTTTCTTGGCCGCATCCTCATCTGGAACGGATGCTCTCCCCGGCATGTGAAACCATTCACTTACGGCCTCAAGCTGTGCCCAAGTCTTCTCACACTTCTGCCTACAATTTTTATCTCAGTTCCTTTCTTCTTTGTCATTGTAGGAGAAATAGCTAATTAATATGTTTTTTGAAATATTCTTTGGAAATACAAAATGTCACATAAATGTTCAACCCCACAGTGTTTTACAATGTGTCTTTGATTAAACTCAAGGCACCAGCATTAATTCTCTCTCTTGCCTTCTGGCATCTGTTCTAAAAGTCTTCTTGCTACTTGCTCCAGCCTCTGTATTTCAGAGCAATTGCCTTCATTGAAGCACAGCTTTTCTCTCTTTATTTATTTACTTATTTTAGGAGCTCAGTTGTCTCTGTCTTTGAAGATAAATGAAATAGGATTAAAACAGAGAAAATGAAATGCTGACACTTAGTAAAATAACTGTGGATCTGACTTGGCTGGAGTATCACAAATTCCAAAGAGATGAAAGAAAATTTCCCATTTAACATTCTTTCCTGGACCAGAAGCCCAAAATCCATTTTCCCTTAGCATGAATTTGAAAAAAAAGACATTCCTTGAGTTACTCACACATCCTCATAGCCAGGCCCAAGACTATCTGAAATAAATCCCATCTGATGGGAAAAAATAACCTAGGGGTACCAATGGCACACCTTCTCAGCTGGCTTGGGGTCAGAATGTGGGCATGGGTGCTGTGCCCCTTGGCCAGTGTCATGTTTCTCAGCCCGGTTGCTGCCAGGAGAGAGGACCCCTGCCTGAGAATCCAGATACCTAGGTTCTTGAACATCAGCTCTGCCTCTAAGTTACTCTGTGACTTGGGCAATTCATTTCAGTGAGCTTGTCGTCTCATCCTTGCAAAGCTGCTTCTCCTCTGGGGCTCCCTACCTTAGCATCTACTTCTGCCGTGCTACCTGGCTGATGTGCCAGGCACCAGGAGTTATCCTGGACTCCTCCTCCCTCAGGAACTGCATCCCATCACTCACTAAGCCATCTCACCCACCCACCCCGTGCCCACAGCCATCACTCTAATCCAAGCTCCCAGCATCTCTCCCCTGGACCAGTGCAATCTCCCCAGGCTTTCTTGGGATCCAATCCTTTCTCTGTGCTGTGGCCCAAGAGTCTTTATTTTAAAGTGCTCACCTTATACTGCCATTGCCTTACTTCAACCTGTCAAGGATTTCTCATTGCTCTTGGATAAAGATAAACCTCTACAGGCAGGCACAGTCCCCATGAAAATGTATGGAAAGTGGCCCACAGGCTGGACCCAACCCACAGATGGGAGGTTGTTTGTTCACTTAAAGGCCAACTGGTTTCCAGTATTTAAAAATCAAGAAATGTGACATAAAAATCTGGATTTCTAACTTCTCTTGAAAATTGGAAAATCACCTATCGTCGAGTATCTGACAGGGAAATATCAAGTAGTAGCAGCCACTCTCACTGGACAGGGCATGTGTCCCCAGCTGCCATCATCTCCACCAAGCCCCCTCATTTGCCCACCCTTCACTGTACTCACAACACAGGTGTGGCCCTCCTGCCCTTACCTTTCCAGTGGCACCTTCTTCCCCCTCTCGGCGCTCTAGTCCCCCTGGGGTTTCTGCCTCTGAACAAATGCCAGGGCCTTCACTTATACTGTTCCCTCTGTCTGGAACACACTTTCCACTTCTGCCTCTCTCTCTCTTCCCACAGGCCTGGCCTGGGTAAATCCTATCCATCCTCAGGGCATGAGTTTACATGTCATTTCTGCCAGAAAACCATCCCTGACCCCCTATTCTAGGACAGTGCCCTACCTTTGCCCCATCACACTGATCATTGGTTAATTGTCCTTCCTATGAGCTCCCCAAGGGCAGAGAGTCATCTGAAATCCTCAGTGCATGATCACCAGACACCAGCCCAACACCCATCCTGGAGCAGAAGCTTTCTAAATATTTGCTGCATGAGTGAATAAACTTGAAACCTCTAGGTTTAGTGTACATACGCATCAGTAAGACCCGACCTACTGCAGGGAAAAGATGCAGAAGCAAACAGAAATAACAGCATGGGACAGGCATGCATACAAGGTGTCCTTTCTGGGGACATGCTGTACAGGGTTATTGTTTGCCAGACATGTTCCCTAGAGGAACTCGTGCTGGAGCGGAGCTTGGGGATTTGGGACTTTTCAGCATGCATGCCACCCAGGAGGACACTGGCTCCCAGAGGTGGGGTGACCTGCCCAAGGCCACACAGTCCATGCAGACTGTGAGCAAGATAATATTCACGATCAAAGCTGCAGCTCCAGCATCCAACTCCGTAATCAGCAAATGTGCCGAATGCATGAATGGATGAGTGAAGGAAGAGAGAAGACAGAGGTTCAAGAAAGACCTGAGATCTGCTATGGATTGAATGTGTCCCCCGCAAATTCGTATGTTGAAATCATAACCCCCAAGGTTATAGTATTAGGAAGTGGGGCCTTTGGAGGTGATTGGGTCATGAGAATGGAGCCCTAATGAATGGGATTAGTGCCCTTAGAGGAAGAGACATGGGAGATATCACCTCACTCTCCATGACGTGAAGACACAGTGAGAAGGTGGCTGTGTACAAAGCAGGGAGAGGGCTCTTGCCAGAACCTGACCATGCGCGCACCTTGATCTTGAACTTCCAGACTCCAGAACTGTGAGAAATATATTTCTGTTGTTTATAAGCCACCAGTCTATAGTGTTTGTTATAGTAGCCCTCACAGGACTAAGACAGGACCCAAGTAGCAGAAAGAATCTGTTATTAGATTTACCAAAGAGAACTTTATTGAGTGATGAGAAATTGACAAGTATCTCAAAAGAAAAAAGCTTAGGCTCTACTGAGGCAGATATTTATTTACTTTTTACCCCTGGAGCACAGTTCTATTCATTGATTTTAAAATATTATTTTATGTTTAAACAGCTGAGGCTGTAATTGTTATATTGTTTTACTGTCACACAAAAAATGGTTACTTTTATACTTTTAAAATATCTTTAAAAACAAAAAGCAAAAGAGTCTCTTTAATATGGGACCTCACTTTGGTAAGGAAACTCTTTCCAACAAGCGTTAATTATAGAAATTGTCATGCATGTGACAGGAAAAATGTAAGTGTGAGTTGTTTTTCGTTTTGCAAAACAACAACAACAAAACCAAAATGGTAGCCATAATAATCCAAAAGGGTAAATAATAAAAGATCAGAAACAGATGTCTCTGAGGTGACCTGGATTAGCTGCAATATAAAAAGTCATACATAATGCTATGGAATTATACACTAAAATGGTTAAAATGTAAATCCCATGTTATGTACATTTTACCACAATAAAAATAGCAAAACATTTTAAAAAAAAGTTTTTTAAGTGATAAATGTCAACCAGTTCCTATTATCCTATCATCATACAGCCACCATGCTTGATTCATCAGCTTATAAAACCTTTGCTGATTGAGGCAGGAGACAGCCCTAGGGTTAGTAAGACTCAGGTAGCTGGCACAAAGAATGGGACCTGTTTTCTAACCCAAGTGCTTACTGTGCTATTGTGGTTTATAATAAGAAATTTATATTTGGTCCTTGTCCTGGTTCTGGCACAGAGCTCCTCTTAAAACCCTTGGAATTTCCTAAGTGATAAGAGAAATAAAGATGTTTTGGTATTCATAACAAACCCCTTTCAACCACACCTGAGTTTATGTCAGTGAGGCGACTTTTGGACCACACCTAAGGATGGGGGCTGGTTGCCAGGTGAACCAACCAACTGATTAGAGGGTTGAAACTTTTGGTCCCACCCCCGTGACATCTGGGGACGGAAGTGGGGCTGGAGATTGAGTTCAATCACCAATGGCCAATGTTCAATCAGTCTTGCCTGTGTAATGAAGCCTCCATTAAAACCCAAAAGGATGGGGCTTGGAGAGCTTCCCTGTTGGTGAACACGTTTTAAAGCATGGAAGCCCCACACGCTTTCTCCACACCTTGCCCTATGCAGCTCTTCCATTTGACCGTTCTTGAGTTACATCCTTTTATAGAAAACTGGTTTCCTGAGTTTTGTGAGCCACTCCTGCAAATTAATTGAACCCAAGGAGGGGTCCTGGGAACCTCTAATTTATAGCCCACAGGTCAGAAGCTCAGGTAACTGGACTTGAGATTAGCATCTGAAGCAGGGACAGTCTTGTGGGACCGAGCCCTTAACCTGTAGAATCTGACACTACGTCTGGGTGGATAGTGTCAGAATTGAGTTGCATGGTAGGACACCCAGCTGGTGTTGGGCAATTGCTTGACATGGGGAAAGAACCCACTGGATGGGACTGGAGTCAGAGTCAGAGTCACATTCCCAGAGGACCCAGAGGGTCCCATTCGTGGCTGTAAAAGACACACCCCACACGTGGGTCTGCGAACAGGCAGACCTGGATTCTGAGTTCAGCTCCAACATTTTTTTACTAGTTAGCTCTATCCCTCACCTCTCTCAGCTCCTGTTTCCATGCCTGTAGATACGAGCTGTTCACAAAGTAGTGTGCAGGTATGAATGGCATTAAATATGCGCTTCACACGAGCGCACCATTGATGTGAGCATCTGTTCGGTTTGTTTCTGTTGCCGGCCTCCTCCTGCTGGGATGCAGCCCACAGGGCGGGGGTTGGTCAGCTGTGCTCTCTTCAAATGCCCAGAAGTGTTGGGCATTTGACGATCGACCTTCAGTCATGGTTTAATCTCCTCTCTCCCTCCCTCCCTCCTGGTCTTCTTGTGTAGGTGGGAAGGGGATGGCTCTATATCCCTGGTAGGCATCCTCACCATTCTTCCCTCATTTTCACTGGACACTCAGGCAGCAAAGCCTGTGGATTCAATCTGCCCTTCCTCTCTCTCCCCCGGGCCTCTGCCTCAGTTCCCGTCTCATCCTTCCCGCACTATGTGCACCAATAGCAAGTCTCCATCAGGTTCCTCTCCTCCCTTCTGACCCCTCCCACTCCTACCCACACCTGCCCCCCACCTTCCCAGAGCCACCTTCTAACTCAGATCTGGCCACGTCACTCCCCTGGTCTAGTGTCACCCAGGGCTCCCTACTCCCCCAGGAGGAAGTCTACCATGGCTCAGCGAAGAGGTGCCTCACCTCTCATGCTCCCCACGCACGCTTCTCCCTCAGCCCCCAAGCCACTCCTACGTCTTTTACAGGCCTGTTCCCATCTCAGGGCCTTTTCTTTAGTTATTCCCTTTCTCTACAGGGTCTTCTCGCCAAACCCCCTCATCACCTGCCTAATTGCTGCTCACCCTTCAGGGCTCAATTTAGAGGCCACCTCTTCTGGGAAGCCTCCCTTGATTCCATCTATCCCCACCCCAACGTGGGTGAGGTGTTCCTCCTTGCCAAGGCCACACAGCAAGTACATGCCTGTACTGGGATTTAAAGTCAGGCCTTCCTGTTTCCAAAACAGAAAGCCAACAACAGAAGACTGTGCAATTACATATTAATGTGGGAAAGAAAGGCTCAAGAGTGAGGTAGAGCTAAGCCAAACACCTTGGAAAGATGCCCAAAATATATTAAATGAAGACGGCAAGTAACAGAACAATGTATATGGTATGATTCCATTAAAAAACAAAACAAAACTATGTATATATAAGTTTATAGAAGCAAAGAAAAAAGCCTAAATGAAAATTATTGAGCTGTTAACAATAGCTATTGGGTGGGTGGATTCGAACGTTCTGTAAGGTTTGAATTTTTTGTGTATTTTTTATTTTCTAAAAAAAAAAAATCAAACCCAATCAAAGAAACTCAGCAACAACTTTTCTCCAATAATAAGCAAAAGGCTTGAATGCTCAAGAATTCTAGGACATAGGGACAAGCTTTTGGAGGAAGGGCTCACCTCTGACTACCCTTCGTCTGGCAAGGGACATGGGGAGCAGAGATGGTGACATGAAGTGAGAATGGACGTGGTTGGCTGGGGAGCTACACTTACCTTTCCCAGCAGCTCAGGAAGGCCCAGCAGCTGCCCCGTGAACACGCCAATGCAGATGAAGATGGCAGTCACCTGTCCCAGAGAGCCGCGGATCTCCTTGGGTGAGATCTCGTTCAGGTACATGGGGAGCACACTGAGGGCGATACCTATGAAGGAAGCATGGCCGCAGTGAGAGAGCTGTCTTCTTCAAGGAAGACTCTGGTCATGGCACCTCCCTCTGTTCTGTGCCTGACAGAAATAGTGCTGCAGCCACAACACCATTCCCAGCACGCTGCACAAATTGCCAACATTTTAACATGCGCTTTATCATTTACTCCATGGAGTATGGCTGGGAGGTGGATTTCATAGGAGAGGAAATGGTAGTAGCTGATGGTAGTGATACTGGTGGTGATGGTGACGGTGGTGATAATAATAACCAACGCACATAGTGCCTACCTAGTAGCAGGGATCTTTCTCCTCTCTTTACATATATTAACTTATCTATTTTAAATAACAACCCTCTGAAGTAAAGGTACTATCATAATCCCCATTCTAAATATGAGAAAACTGAGGCACAGAGAGGTTGAGTAACTTTCCCAAATCACCAAGTGACATCCAAAAATGCTCCAAGAGATTATTTGCTCAGTAGGTCAGGTCTCTGATTCTAGAACTTCAACTTTCCCACCAGCTAACGGCACCTCCTTAGGGAAATCATGGAACTCAGTTATGGCAGATACTGTTAAACCCATTTTACAGCATTTTATAGACTACGTCACCCACATAGGGTCTCATAACCTTTAAGATAAATGTATGTGTTCAAAGGCTTATGACTGATATTTCTATTTAAAAAGTAATAGTTATAAATATGTCTCATAAAACATTAATACACTGCACTCATAGAGGTTCTGTTAGTAAAAATATCATGAGGCCTTGTCAGGTTCAAGAACCTTTGTTTTCTACCCATTTCTGGGCAGGGTTATTCTTAAGACCCTTTATAGACCCATGAAGGTCTACAAATGCACTTATCCCAGGCAGATTCGTGGCTTGCTTATTACACTCTGAGTCACACTGCTTCCTGGATCAAATCCCTGCAACTTACAAAAGTTGAGGACTTGGGCTTGAGAGAGTTAGCCTCTTTCAGCCTCAGTTTCTCTATCCACAAGATGGGGTTAAGAACTGAGTCTGACTTCGTAGGATTGCTGTGAGAGTTAATTGAGATTTGCTCAGTGCTTCACTCAACGTAAAGCTGTACAAGTCAGCATTACTAGCACTAACTATTATTGTCTTCTAATTTTTCACCAGATTGTTTGGGCATCAAAAATTTCTTTCCTGCCCTGGCCTCCTGATGCCTAGAGGTTAGAGCACAGTTCCCGACACACTTTAGGCACCAATCGATGTGTTTCATCTTAAGCTGGATTCACCCCAGTTTCTAGCATTCAGGGAAGCCCTTCCTAAAAAGAAATAGTGAAGGGAATGTGCTGCCCAATTTACAAGCTGAGCATCTCATTCATTGCATCTCAGCCCAGGATAACTTTTTCTGGTTCAGCACACAAGGGAAACACGCTTAAGGTGCAAAGAGACAGGAATTATCTCCAAAGTTGCAACATAAACCAGATGCTATCTGAATTTTTATCCCAAACACACATACTGAGAGCATCTGGCCTCATGGAAAAATCCAGTGGCCACGGATCAATGTGGCACAGTGTTGCTTAGGGGGCAGTGGAATAGAGAGGAAGGTGCAGAATTCAAGTCCCAGAGCCCTGCTTTCCTCACTAGGTGACCTTGATCAAGTTAGTTACCTTCTCCTAGCCTCCGCCTACCCATCTATGAAAGAAGGGTCATAATTGCTGGCTATTCCTGTTGCGGTGGGAATAAAATTTCTACATATAAAGCACCTGGCTCACTTTTGGTCACCTGATGGACACTTGGAAAACTGTTAGGTCCTCACCCTGACACTCCCCCTACCCTCTGGGGTTAATTATCATCATCATCTCACGAAAAGCTATTAAGGAAATGATATGGCTGGTAGGAAAGAGGAGGCATGGGTCGTGGTAATGGACGTGGCACACGGTTGGCACAGTAAGAACGCCTCCTTCACAGGGCGCCTGCGCAGACCGAATCCCTGGAGAACGCTTAGCAGAGTGAAAGGCACACAGGACGCTGTCAATTAATGGAGACTCTTCTTCCTTGCCCATTGTGAAATTTTGGGGGAAAATGAGATGCTTCTGGCTAAACCAGTGGTGAGCCATGAGGAGGTAGCCGGCTGTAGGATGACCAACTCATCCCAGTTTGCCAGGGACCATCCTGGCTTTGGCACTGAAAATTCTGTGTCCCGGGAAGCCCCTGAGTTCCGGGCAAATGAGGATGGTGGGTTAGCCTCGGGTCGTGTTGCTGCACCAAGCATCCCACATACCTGAGTGGCCCCTCTTGACCTGTGACCCCATATCCTGCCATTCCTCCCCCCCCCAGGTGCCCCAGCCTTACGATTTACCGGACACTCCAGGCTCATTCTGATCGTGGGATATCAGCCTTTGCTGTTCTGTTTATCCCGAGTCCTCTGTCCTCACAGCTCCACAGGCTCACGCCCCACTGTCCTTCCCGTCTCAGCTCAGCCTCACTACCTCCCGCTAACGGGAACTAATGTGACCCAACGGGTCCTTTGCAGATGGAATCAGGTTAAGGTGAGGTCACACTGGATTAGGGTGGGCCCTAAACCCAATGACTGGTGTCCTTATAAGATGATAAGACGCAGGGAGACACAGAGGGAAGAGGGGCGCGTGAAGATGGAGACAGAGATTGGAGTGATGCTGCCACAAGCCAGGGAATGCCAAGGCTTTCCGGCAGCACCAGAAGCCAGGAGAGGCATGAAATAGATTCCCCTTCAGAGCCTCCAGAAGGGACCAACCCTGCAGATACCTTGATTTTGGACTTCTGGCCTCCAGAACTCTGAGAGCATAACTTCTGTTGTTTTCAGCCCCCCAGTTGTGGTTCTTGGTGACAGCAGCCATAGGAAACTGCCATACCTCCTCATGGAGGCCTTCACCTGTCAAAATCTATCCCTCCCCATAGCTCCTTATCTCTCCATCCTGTCTCATGTTCCTCATGGCACTTAGTGCTTTTTGGAAGTATCTTGTTCGGTATTTACAGTGGACCCTTGAACAACATGGCTTTGAACCACGCGGGTCCACTTATACTCATATTTTTTTTCACTAAATACGTACGACAGTGCCACACAATCTGATGTTGAATCCGCAGATGCAGAACCACATGTACGGAGGGTCGACTGTAAAGTTGCACGTGAATTTTCGACTGCACTGAGGGTCGGCACCGCTAACCACCACGTTGTTCTAGGGTCACCTGTACTTGTATATTGTCTGTTTCCCCACTTCCAGCCACAGAAAATTTCCTTGGGAGAACAGCACCAGACCCAGCACACGTGCTTGATCAAAGTTTATTGGGTCCCCAAGGCACTTTCACTCTACCGTTAGTTATTTAACCAAGGCTGCGGAGAAGGGGAGGTTGCTGGGGTCGCCAGTGGTTGGGAGTTGCAGACCAGCAGGCTGGTGTGGTTATAATCGTGGTCTATGGGAACAGGCCTCAAAGGCTAGTCCTACAGGGGCTGCAGACTCCAAGAAGTGCGCAGAGGGCAGAGTGCCTCTCATCTAAAACATCAACAACAGTTCCAATCTACCGAGCACTTCACAACTTCCAGAACCACTTTACAGCCTTCGGCTTCCTCAGGGTACGTGGCCTGATGGAATGCAAGGGGCAACTGGGGGCAGGCTCCCTCACACAGAGCTAGCCTAACTTCCAGATTCCTCCTAGAGTCCAATTCCAGAAGTAGCATTTTAGCCCATACAAAGCAGAAGGGATTGAGGGAAAATATTCTCTAAGGACACTCAAAGATGTTGCAGGAAATACTCTAGGGACAACTGGATATTGGCATTTTTCTATGGGGTTGCAGAAAAATTTGAGTCCAGTCCAAAACTAAGCATTTCACTGAATATAAACTTAAATTTGAAGATTAAAGTGTGACACACATTTTTAAATTGCACAAATAATATGTGTGCAGTTTGATGAATCGTCACAAAATGTACACACCTGTGTAACCTCCACCCAGGTCAAGAATCAACTTACAAGACCAACACCCCAGAAAGCCCCCATCCTGTGCTCCCTCAGAATCACTATCCTTCTCCTGCTTCCCAAAGATCACCACCAGCTTAACTGCAATCACCAAAGGTTAGCATATGGAATCAGAGAATATGTACTTCTTTTATTTCTTGCCTCTTTTGCTGATATTATGTTTGTGAAATGCATCAGTGTTGTAGCATGTAGCTCTAATTTGTCTGTTTTCATTGCTGTGTAGTATTCCAATGTGTAAGTATTCCACAGTTTACCCACCCTACTATTGATGGACAGTTTGGGGTTAACACTAATAGTGACCCTATTTACAATAGCCAAGACATGGAAGCAACCTAAATGTCCATTGACAGATGAGTGGATAAAGAAGATGTGGTACATATATACAGTGGAACACTACTCAGCCATAAAAAAGAACAAAACAATGCCATTTGCAGCAACATGGATGCAACTAGAGATTATCATACTAAGTGAAGTAAGTCAGAAAGAGAAAGACAAATACCATATGATATCACTTACATATGGAATCTAAGATATGACACAAATGAACTTGTTTATGAAGCAGAAATTGACTCACAGACATAAAGAACAGACTTGTGGTTGCCAAAGCAGGGTTGGGGAGGGATGGATTGGTAGTTTGGGATTAGCAGATATAAACTATTAGATATATGCATAACTGAATTGCTTTGCTGTACACTGGAAACTAATACAACATTGGAAATCAACTATACTTCAATAAAATAAATTTTAAAAATACTAATAGTGCCCCATAAATATTCTTGTACAAGTCTTTTCGTGCACATGTATGGAAAACTGAAAATGCATACATATATGACTGCAAAATCATTGTTTTGTAATGATATTGGCCTGTAATTTTCCTTTCTTGTAAAGTTCCTATTAGGATATACAATCAAGGATACATTCATTTTATAAAACAAGTTGGGGAGTGTCCCCTCTGGAAATGATTGTATGGTGTTAGTGTTATTCTTTCTTAAAGAAGCCATATAGGCCTTGCATTTCCTTTGTTAAAAGGTTTTAAATTACATGTTCAACTTATTTAATAGAAGAGGACTATTCAGAAATTCTATTTTTTCTTAAGTCAGTATTGGTAAGTTTTTTCTTTCTTGGCATTTGTACATTTATCTAAAGTTTTCAAATATATTGCATAAACATGTTCATGATATATTCTTATGTTTTTAATGCTTCAGGATCTATCCATTCTGATCTTAAGGAAAAACACGAATGAACTTTTTGGCCAACCCAATAGCATTAGTTATTAATTCCTTTTCTCTCTTTTTATAAACAGTCTTGCAAGGGGTTTATCAATTTTATTAATCTTTTCTAGAACTCACTTGTCTCTGCTGATGTTCTCTAATGAAAATTCTTTTTCTAACTTCTTTGAGATGGAATATTAGATCATTGATTTTCAGCCTTTCATGTTTTAGACTATATGCATTTGAGGTTATAAATTTTACTCTAAACATGGCTTTAGCTGTATCTGACAAAATTTGATATACCTTATGTGGTATTTTCATAATCATTTAATGCAAACTACTTTAAAATTTCCATTGTGATTTCTTTTTTATCCCCTGGTTACTTAGAAGTACACATCACTTACATCTTAATTTCCAAACATAATGAGGATTTTCTACTTATATTTCTGTAATTAGTTTCTTTCATGCAAGTGTGCTAGTGATAAATTTTATTAGCTTTTGTTTGACTGAAAAGGTGTTTTCATTTCACCTTTATTTTTGAAAGATATTTTCAGTGGTTGGAGAATTCTAGAAGAATATTTTCTTTCAGCTCTTTGAAAATATGATTTTGCTGTTTTTTTGTCTTCCATTGTTTTTGTTGAAAAGCCAGCTTTCCATTCTATTCTTACTTATTTGAAGGTAACATATCTTTTTATCCTGATTGTTTTTTAGAATAACTTTCTGTTTGCCCTTGGTTGTCAGAAGTTTTACTAAGCTGTGCAAACGTGTGGTTTTCTTTGTTTTTATCCTACTAGGGATCCATAGTGCTTCTTGGACTTGTGGCTTTTCATCAGAAAAAACAAAATGTTGGCCATTATCTTCCAAAAATTGCTTTTTCTCCATCCTCTGTCTCCTCTCTTTCTGATTCTCCAATTAATGTATGTTAGACATTTTTACAATTTCCCAGACATTTCTTACCCTCTTTTCTGTGTTCTCATGCTTCAACCTGGATGCTTTCTTCTGATCTTTGATGCTTTAGTTCCCTGATTCTTGCTTTGGTTGCATGCTATCTGCTGGTAAAACCATTCATTAAGTTCTTGCATTTTTCAGTTTTTGCATTTTTTAGTCCCAGAATTTCGATTTGGTAAGTCAAAACATAGCTTCCATTTCTTTGCCAAAATTCTTGACGTTATCTCTTGATTATCTGAACATATTAAGCATAATTGTTTTAATGGCTGTGTCTAATACTGTTATTTTCAGAATCACTATCAGTTTATTTTTTATGTTATTTCTCTTGGTTTTCTCCTTGTATGTTTGGCTACTTTTGATTGAATATCAGAGTGTATATGAAAACTGTAAAAATAATTTGAGGTTCTGGATGTATGCATCTGGCAGGGTGAGAGGCTAGAGGCATTAGTAATCCCAGCGTACCACAAATCAGTTGGTGATTGAAGTGATTTGAAGATCTGATCTATTTATGATTCATTCTTGCTCCTATGGTGTAGCCCTGTGGTGACTAGTGACCTTCCTACTTGGCAGAAGTTCAACTCTGTTCCTCCTCCTCAGCCCCATGAATCTGTTGAAAGGTCTACTAAGCATCTCAGATTCTCAGCCATCATTCTCAAATTGGCAGATACCTCTAGAGGAAAAGTTGCCCCAAATGCAGGGCTTACCTCTCTGGGTTTCACTCCTTTCCCAGATTGTGGTCCTATAACTCCTCCCTGCCTCAGTAGCTGTCTGATACCTTTAAACAGATGCTTTTTCTAACCATTTTATTCTAAAAGCAGAACTCTGTCTTCCTCCCTTCTCTCTCTCTCTCTCTCTATATATATATATATATGTGTGTGTGTGTGTATATATATATATATATATATATATATACATATAAAACCATTTCTTTATGGCAAAGGATCCTCATTTTCCATTTGTTCTCCATTCAACAAATATTTACTGAGTGTATACTGAGAGGTCGTCATTGTTAGAAGCCAAGGCAATGGCAATGAACGAAACAGGTAAAAAAGCCTTGCTGTCGTGTAGCTGCATCTTGGGGAGGGAGGTACTGCAGGGAGGGTGAACATAAGCATGGAGAGTGTGCTGCCTGCTAGATGGTGATAAGAGCTCTAGGGAACCATCAAGCGGGGAGGGAGGACAGGGATGCCCGGGGTGGGGAGAGTTGCAGTTTCACATGGGGTGGTCCCTGAGGCCACACGGTGGTGGTTCAGAGAGGGAACGGCGGGGAGACCATTTAGGGCCTGCCTTACAGGCCAGGATGTGTTTTATTTGCTTCTCAAATCTATTGATTTAACTTTTTAAAAAATGAGTCCATTTAAATGTAAGTAATGAGTAATCATTGCACAGGAAAAACGGAAAGAGAAAAGTCCTGACCCACATTATCCCTCTGGTTCCTCTAAGCCGAGCAATTTAGGAAAAGTGTGGAGTCAGGCACACCTGGCTCCCACTTTGGCCCAGACACATCTGAACTGTGAGACCTTGGCAAGGTACCCCCTGAGGCTCCATCTCCTCACATGCAAAGGCAGGTAGAGCTCTGAGTCCAAGAGAGTTGTGCTGTTGAAGGGAAACACACACACACGGACACAGAGACACACAGAGACAGACATACATAGAGACACACACACACAGACACACAAACACACAGACACACACAAACACAGACACACACACAGACAAAGACACGCATAAACACACACAACTGTTTAGTACCTGAATATTGTTAGGTAGATATCATTATCTCTACTTTATATATGAGGGGACAGAAGTTCAGAGTGCGAAAGAGGCTTTTCTCAGGCCACCGGGCTAGTAAGTAGAAAGGCTAGGACTAGAATCCATTTCTTCTGAGCACCTTACCCTCTCTTTGTCATGTTAAAATCTGACTCAAATCATAATAATAAATTAATAATATTATTAGTGTTTTTGTTAGTTTCCTATGGCTGCCATAGCAAATTGCCATGAACTTAGTGACTTAAATTTATTTTCAGACAGTTCTGTGGGGCATGAGTCCAAAATGGGACTCATGGATCCAAAATGGGCTAAAATCAACATGTTGGCAGGGCTGTGGTCTTTCTGGAGGCTCCAGGGAATAGTCTGTTTTCTTGCCTTTTCCACCTTCTAGGGACACCTACACTCCTTGGCTCATGGCCCCTTCCATCCTCAGTGCCAGCAACTGCATTGCTCCAGTCTCTGCTTTCATCATCTTGCCTCCTTTCTCTGACTCTGGCTCCCCTCCTCCCTCTTTTGCTTACAAGGACTCCTGTGATGACACTGGACCTGCCTGGAGAATCCAGAATAACCTATTCATCTCAAGGTCCTGAATTTAATCACATCTGCAAAGTCCCTTTTGCCATGTAAGCTAACATATTCACGGGTTCCAGGGAATAGGATGTGAACACCTTTGGGAGCAGTAGGGAGAATAATGATAAATAATAAATCATTTGCTTGTCAGAGTGGTGCACACCATTGCTGGGAGCTTGTGGCAGAGGTAGCTGGGTAAGTCCACACGTGATATACATGGGCTGACCCCACCAGCCAGGAGGGCCAGTGTTTCGGCCCTATGCCTTTATTTCTCAGTCTCCTATACTGTGGTGTGGTTTAATTAGTAGATGATAGAGCTATATGTGGCATGTGAGGTCTGGAAGCCTAAAGAGGACATTCATGGTAGTAGCTCTAAGGGGAGAATGAAAAGGAGCCAGAGCAGATTTTTAGAGCTCGTGGAAACCTCAGCTACCAGAGTTCATTTTCCTTATTTTCTAGATTACATCACTGAGGCCCAGAGAGGGGAACTGATGGCCCCAAGGTCACCTGGCAAGTCAGTGGTAGAGCCAGAACTTGAAGTCAAGTCCTTGACCCTGATTTCATGTCCATGCCATGTGATTCTCTAAACGCTGCTGCCTGAACTTGTCCACTAGAGAGCACTTAATGCAGCAGATGTGAACTTGTCCCTGGAGAGTTCTTAATGCAGCAGACGTGGGCTTGTCCACTGCAGAGGTGCTAATGCAGAGATGTGGGCTTGCACCCCTGGGAGTGTGGGCAGCTCTGGGAACGCTGTGGCAGGAACCTGTCCAACACAATCATCCACAAACACAAAACACCTCTGCATTCTTTTATCTTGACTTCACAATCAGCAAGGATTTGCCCTCCAACGCCATGCTTATCATGTTTGTTTCAATGTAAAAATAGTGTGTTTATTTTTGCTCCAAGCCTTTTAGAAATAGGACACTTCAGGCAGGTGTCCGATGTTTTCTGTGATGGTTCCAGATATTCCCCCCGAGAACCTGGTTTGAGCAGCACAGCCACCTGAAAATCCTCCGGGTTTCTCATTTGGTTTTAAATTATTTATTTCAAGCAGGGCAGCAATTCACCTCACAACCAGCAATTTTCTTTCTTTCTGACCAATTGCCTCACCTTAAATGCCCTCACATTCATCTCTCTGCTTTGAGAGGGTTTGGTGAGAATAGATGACACAAAGCTTCCACGTCGTGGCTCAAATCCAAGAGGTCACATTCCAGAAATCAGGAGTGCATTTTTTCCCCACCTGTTGACTTTACTTTTTTTTCTGTTTTTTTTGAAAAGCTCAAAGGACAAAGGGTCTAAAAGACGTTTGTCTTGAATATGCGGTTTTGTAAAAATGGCATCTCTTTTTGTATCCAGCTTATTTTTTTTAACATCTTTATTGAGGTATAATTGCTTTACATTGCTGTGTTAGTTGCTGCTGTATAACAAAGTGAATCAGCTATACATATACATATATATCCATATCCCCTCCCTCTTGCGTCACCCTCCATCCCACCCTCCCTATCCCACCCCTCTAGGTGGTCACAAAGCACAGAGCTGATCTGCCTGTGCTATGCTGCTGCTTCCCACTAGCTATCTATTTTACATTTGGTAGTGTATATATGTCAATGCCCCTCTCTCAGTCTCAGCCTACCCTTCCCCATCCCTGTGTCCTCAAATCCATTCTCTACATCTGCGTCTTTATTCCTGTCTTAACCCTAGGTTCTTCAGAACTCTTTTTTTTTTTAGATTCCATATATATGTGTTAGCATATGGTATTTGTTTTTCTCTTTCTGACTTACTTGACTTTGTATGACAGATTCTAGGTCCATCCACCTCACTACAAATAACTCAATTTCGTTTCTTTTTATGGCTGAGTAATATTCCATTGTATATATGTGCCACATCTTCTTTATCCATTCATCTGTCGATGGACACTTAGGTTGCTTCCATGTCCTGGCTATTGTAAACAGTGCTACAATGAGCATTGTGGTACATGACTCTTTTTGAATTATGGTTTTCTCAGGGTGTATGCCTAGTAGTGGGATTGCTGGGTCATATGGTAGTTCTATTTTTAATTTTTTGAGGAACCTACATACTGTTCTCCATAGTGGCTGTATCAGTTTACATTCCCACCAACAGTGCAAGAGGGTTCCCTTTTCTCCACACCCTCTCCAGCATTTACTGTTTGTAGATTTTTTGATGATGGCCATTCTGACTGGTGTGAGGTGATACCTCATTGTAGTTTTTTTTTTTTTTAACCTCATTGTAGTTTTGATTTGCATTTCTCTAATGATTAGTGATGTTGAGCATCCTTTCATGTGTTTGTTGGCAATCTGTGTATCTTCTTTGGAGAAATGTCTATTTAGGTCTTCTGCCCATTTTTGGATTGGGTTGTTTGGTTTTTTGATATTGAGCTGCATGAGCTGCTTACAAATTTTGGAGATTAATCCATTGTCAGTTGCTTCATTTGCAAATATTTTCTCCCATTCTGAGGGTTGTCTTTTTGTCTTGTTTGTGGTTTCCTTTACTGTGCAAAAGCTTTTAGGTTTCATTAGGTCCCATTTGTTTATTTT
This sequence comes from Balaenoptera borealis, assembly GCF_965194805.1. Lineage (NCBI taxonomy): Eukaryota > Metazoa > Chordata > Mammalia > Artiodactyla > Balaenopteridae > Balaenoptera > Balaenoptera borealis. Next base: position 112,663,015 of record NC_138861.1, on the reverse strand, counting down.
TGTTTTTATTTCCATTTCTCTAGGAAGTGGGTCAAAAAGGATCTTGCTGTGATTTATGTCATAGAGTGTTGTGCCTATGTTTTCCTCTAAGAGTTTGATAGTGTCTGGCCTTACATATAGGTCTTTAATCCATTTTGAGTTTATTTTTGTGTATGGTGCTAGGGAGTGCTCTAATTTCATTCTTTTACATGTAGCTGTCCAGTTTTCCCAGCATCACTTACTGAAGAGGCTGTCTTTTCTCCACTGTATATTCTTGCCTCCTTTATCAAAAATAAGGTGATCATACGTGTGTGGGTTTATCTCTGGGCTTTCTATCCTGTTCCACTGATCTATATTTCTGTTTTTGTGCCAGTACCATACTGTCTTGATTACTGTTGCTTTGTAGTATAGTCTGAAGTCAGGGAGCCTGATTCCTCCAGCTCCATTTTTCTTTCTCAAGATTGCTTTGGCTATTCGGGGTCTTTTGTGTTTCCATACAAATTGTGAAATTTTTTGTTCTAGTTCTGTGATAAATGCCATTGGTAGTTTGACAGGGATTGCATTGAATCTGTAGATTGCTTTGGGTAGGATAGTCATTTTCACAGTGTTGATTCTTCCAATCCAAGAACATGGTATATCTCTCCATCTGTTTGCATCATGTTTAATTTCTTTCATCAGTGACTTATAGTTTTCTGCATACAGGTCTTTTGTCTCCTTAGGTAGGTTTACTCCTAGGTATTTTATTCTTTTCATTGCAATGGTAAATGGGAGTGTTTCTTTAATTTCTCTTTCAGATTTTTTGTCACTAATGTATAGGAATGCAAGAGATTTCTGTGCATTAATTTTGTATCCTGCTACTTTACCAAATTCATTGATTAGCTCTAGTAGTTTTCTGGTAGCATCTTTAGGATTCTCTACGTATAGTAACGTATAGTGATCTGAAAACAGTGACAGTTTTATTTCTTCTTTTCCAATTTGGATTCCTTTTATTTCTTTTTCTTCTCTGATTGCTGTGGCTAAAACTTCCAAAACTATGTTGAATAATACTGGTGAGAGTAGGCAACCTTGTCTTGTCCCTGATCTTAGAGGAAATGGTTTCAGTTTTTCACCATTGAGAAGGATGTTGGCTCTGGGATTGTCATATATGGCCTTTATTATGTTGAGGTAAGTTCCATCTATGCCTACTTTCTGGAGAGTTTTTATCATAAATCGGTGCTGAATTTTGTTGAAAGCTTTTTCTGCATCTATTGAGATGATCATATGGTTTATCTCCTTCAATTTGTTAATATGGTGTGTCATCTTGATTGATTTGCATATTTTAAATAATTCTTGCATTCCTGGGATAAACCCCACTTGATCATGGTGTATGATCCTTTTAATGTGCTGCTGGCCTCTGTTTGCTAGTATTTTGTTGAGGATTTTTGCATCTATGTTCATCAGTGTATTGGCCTGTAGTTTTCTTTTTTTGTAACATCTTTGTCTGGTTTTAGTATCAGGGTGATGGTGGCCTCGTAGAATGAGTTTGGGAGTGTTCCTCCCTCTGCTATATTTTGGAAGAGTTTGAGAAGGATAGGTGTTTTAGCTCTTCTCTAAATGTTTGATAGAATTCGCCTGTGAAGCCCTCTGGTCCTGGGCTTTTGTTTGTTGGAAGATTTTTAATCACAGTTTCACTTTCAGTGCTTGCGATTGGTCTGTTTATATTTTCTATTTTTTCCTGCTTCAGTCTCAGAACGTTGTGCTTTTCTAAGAATTTGTCCATTTCTTCGAGGTTGTCCATTTATTGGCATATAGTTGCTTGTAGTAATCTCTCATGATCCTTTGTATTTCTGCATTGTTAGTTGTTACTACTCCTTTTTCATTTCTAATTCTGTTGATTTGAGTCTTCTTCCTTTTTTTCTTGATGAGTCTGGCTAATGGTTTATCAATTTTGTTTATCTTCTCAAGGAACCAGCTTTTAGTTTTATTGATCTTTGCTATCATTTCCTTCATTTCTTTTTCATTTATTTCTGATCTGATCTTTATGATTTCTTTCCTTCTGCTAACTTTGGGGTTTTTTTTTTTTCTTCTTTCTCTAATTGCTTTAGGTGTAAGGTTAGGTTGTTTACCTGAGATTTTTCTTATTTCTTGAGGTAGGATTGTATTGCTGTAAACTGCCCTCTTGGAACTGCTTTTGCGCCTCCCATAGGTTTTGGGCCATGGTGTTTTCATCGTCATTTGTTTCTAGGTATATTTTGATTTCCTCTTTGATTTCTTCAGTGATCTCTTGGTTATTTAGTAGCATATTGTTTAGCCTCCATGTGTTTGTATTTTTTACAGTTTTTTTTCCTGTAACTGATATCTAGTTTCATAGCATTGTGGTCGGAAAAGATACTCAGCTTATTTTTAATTAAGGAAATTCAGAGAGCAACCAGTTATGTGTAACTAGTAAGTGTCACCTCCCCCAGAATAGCTAGACAAGCAAAGCAGCAAGAAAGAGACTAAATGGGTAAAATACAAAACTGCCAGAAAGAGAGACTTCAGTGGCCTCTGTTAGAAAAGGACTTTTAGATGCTCCCATCTTGCCACCCTTTCTCCTGAGCAGGCAGGGTCTTCGAAACCCGACCATCGGTCCAAATCCTGGATCTGCATCGTATTAACTAAGAATAAAAATGACAACAACAGTAATGGCAATGATACCATTATTGGTGTTGGGGGAAGGTAATGAGGGCCTGGAATGTACTTGTTTTGCACACACAGCATACCATTAAGTTTTACATTCCCTAACAAGGGAGGCTTAGGAGTATTCCCCTTCGCCAGATTAGAGAAAGGGGCTAAGACAGGGAGGCAGACTGCTGCTGTGTGGCCTCCACTTTGTCCATGCTCCCTGAGTCCACATCCTTGGGTGGTTAGATGCCTCTGACCCTGACTCTGCATCCCGTCATGGGACTCACCTTGGCCAGTGGGACTCTGGCAGATGTGTCCAAGCAGACTTGATAAGCACTTGCACACTGGGACTTGTTCCTCTTGCTGCTCATTGGAACCCCGAAAACCCCATGGAAGAGGCTGGGTCACCCCATCTGGGGGTGAGAGACCACGTGGAACAGAGATGAGCCAGCCCTTGGGATCCCAAGACCAGCCCACCTGCTGGCAACCAAACATGAGGCTGAGAACATCCAAGGTCATTCAGCCGCTGACTGGCCTGCAGCCAACCTCAGCCATGGGAGAGAGAGCCCAGCAGAGACCAGCAGGGCTGGCCCAGATTAGAATTGCCCCACCAACCCTCAGAACTGTAAGCTCAGCAAAAGAATTATTGCCTTAAGCCATTATGTTTTGGTTTTGTTTTTTAATGCAGCAAAACCTAACTGATGAAGTTAACCTTGGTAAGTGTCAGAATCCAGGCCGGCTTAATCCATAGCCTTCACCCTTAACCACTTTACTGTCTCACGTTTCTGAGCCTCAGGGCCCTCATATGTAAAATGACAACAAAACAGTGTTTCACTGAAGTACAGTTGGCTTATAATATTATATTAGCTTCAGGTGTACAATATAGTGATTCAGTATTTTTATACATTACAAAATGATCACCACTAAGTCTATTTATGATCTGTCATTATACAAAGTTATTGCAATAGCATTGACTATACCCTCTACGCTGTACATTCCATCCCATGACTTATTTATTTTATAACTGGAAGTTGGTACCTCAATCTCTGTCACCTATTTTGCTCAATGCCCCACCCCCTTCCCCTTTGGCAGCCACCCATTTTTCTCTATATCTATGAGTCTATTTCTGTTTTGCTATGTTTGTTCATTTGATTTTTTTTTGCTAGATTCCACATATAAGTGAAAAAATACAGTATTTGTCTTTATCTGTCTGACTTAATTCATTTAGCATGCTACCCTCTGGCTCACAGGCCATAAAAAACTGTCTACAGGCCAAATTTGTCCCAAGGGAGGTAGTTTACCAAATCCTGTTCTTTTCTAATATCAGCATTAAAATTCATAGCTTTTCTCTAACTGCATCCAACAAATTTTGATATGCTGTATTTTCATTATCATTCTGTTAAATTTTTTTTTATTATTTTTTTATTTTTATTTTTGGCTGCATTGGGTCCTCGCCACTGCATGTGGGCTCTCTCTAGCTGGGGCGAGCGGGGGCCCCTCCCCATTGCGGCGCATGGGCTTCTCACTGTGGTGGCTGCTCTTGTTGCAGAGCAGGGGCTCTAGGTGATCGGGCTTCAAGAGTTGTGGCACGGGGGCTCAGCAGCTGTGGCTCCCGGGCTCTAGAGCGTAAAATATTTTTAATTTCCCTTGTAACTTCCTCTTTGACTCATGTAACACTTAGAGGTGTGTTTTTATTATTTTCCAAATTTAGGGGGGGTTCTTAGATATTGTTTGTGATTTCTAATTTAATTATACTGTGGTCAGAGAATATACTTATATGATTTCAATAAAAGATTTCAATCTTTTCAAACTTATCGAGGATTGTTCTATGCCCAGCGTTTGGTCCATCATGGTGAATAAACCATGGCCGTTGAAAAAATATATATAACAGCCTTTCAGCGTTAGTGGGAGATCAAAGGTGATGAACTTCAGGAACATGATTGGTCAATTAGAAAATTCTACATGAACACCAGCCAGTATTCTCTCCAGTTAATGTTCTTTCTACAGGCTTCTCCCTTCTACTTGAATAGTGAGAGTTTGAGGTATTAAAAAATCCTGAATTATTTCCTGTCAGCAAAGCAATGAAAATAAATGAAGTCTCTTCCTCCCTGACCTCCTATACAGCCTCTTACTCTCATGCTCTCCCTTGTCATTCCCGTCACTCATAACGCCTGGTGCCCTCAGCTTATAAAAGATGGACAAGGAAGGGAACTAGCCCTTAACGACTTCATACAGGGTTCCAGCAGCATTAGGCAGTGTACGTATGCACACACACACACACACACACACACACACACACACACACGTCTTCATGTCAGCCTTTTAACAGCCCTCTAAGGTAGCTATTGTAATCTCCATTTACAGATGAGGAAACTGAGGCTCAGAACCATTCAGTAACTTATCAAAAGTCAGTAACTGGCAAAGAGCAGAGCTGGGATCCAATCCCAGGGGTTTCTAATCCTAAAGCTTGTGATCTTTCCACAAAGGCCTGAAAGTAACACTCTACGGATTTGTGTATTTAGAAAGAAAGCAGGGTTGGCTTGTTGGTTTTGACAATATATTTTGAGTCTCCTACTCTCACAGGCCATGGCCAGAATCAGGCCATGTCTCGCCACTTCCACCACTGCCATCCTGTCCTACTCATAGCTATCACCCCTGGACGGATGGCCTTCCCACCCGACTCCTGCCCTCCCCCTACCTTCTCTCTACACAGAAGTAGGAGGAATCTTATTCAATCATAAACCAACTCTTGTCACATTCCTCTCAACCCTCCCCCGGCTTCCCATCACACTCAGCACAAATCCGCAGTCCTCACTGTGACCTACAAGGTCCTGTGGGATCTGACTGGCCCCTCTTCAACTCATCTGCATCCACTCTCCCCCTGGCTCACCGAGCTCCACCACACTGGCCTCCTGACTCTTCCTTGAACTTGCCAAGCATGCTTCTGCTTCAGGGTCACTGTCCTCTTCTCTCCGCCAGGTACACAGTTCCCACAATATTCATTTGTTTCTTGCCCTTGGTTCATTCTGGTCTCTGCTCATTTGTTTCCTCCTCCAAGCAGCCTTCCCTGAGTCCTATTTAAAATAGCCCTTGCTGGGCTTCCCTGGTGGCGCAGTGGTTGAGAATCTGCCTGCCAATGCAGGGAACACGGGTTCAAGCCCTGGTCTGGGAAGATCCCACATGCCGCAGAGCAAATGGGCCCATGAGCCACAACTACTGAGCCTGCGCGTCTGGAGCCTGTGCTCCTCAACAAGAGAGGCCGCGATAGTGAGAGGCCCGCGCACCGCGATGAAGAGTGGCCCCCACTTGCCGCAACTAGGGAAAGCCCTTGCACAGAAACAAAGACCCAACACACCCAAAAATAAATATAAATAAATAAATAAATTAAAAAAAAAAAAAGAGCCCTTGCTATCTTCCTGTGCTGCTTCTTTTCCTCCTAGGGCTTACCATTATCTACCTCATATATCTAATTACATATCTCTCCACCCACCAGAACGTAAGCTCCAGGTGTAGGGACTGGGGGCTCCTGTTCACCACTGTGTCCACAGTGTAGACCGCAAGGCACAGCATGTGCTCTGTAAATGCTGCTTGGTGAACACATGAAAGAATGAATGAGGGACTTCCCTGGTGGTCCAGTGGTTAAGACTTCGCCTTTCAATGCAGGGGTGCGGGTTCGATCCCTGGTAGGGGAGCTAAAATCCCATGCCTCGAGGCCGAAAAACCAAAACGTAAAACAGAAGCAATATTGTAACAAATTCAATAAAGACTTTAAAAATGGTCCACATCAAAAAAAAAAGCGTTAAAAAAAAAACAAAAAAGAATGAATGAGTCAGAGGCCCGGACAGGAAACATAATCCTTATAAAAACTCCCTGGAAACCACCGACAACTTGGAATATGAATTTTATGGTGAAGATGACAAATAGAATGCGTGATGTGCCGAAGACCATCCAGGTCTTTGGAGCTGGTTTGGGTCCGTCCCAGTCAGTGCTTCTCCATTAGAGGAGCATCGTGGGTGGGTGGTCCGTCCCATGGGACTGCCCCACTTTATGCAGGGTTCTTGTGTTCTCGGTCTCTGCCAATTCAATATCAGTAGGGATGCATGTGACAGCCACAAGTACCCCTCACATTTTGAAACCCCCCTCAGGAATGTGTTACTGTCCCCTCTCCTGCCATGGTGAAGGCTCACCTCCATCCACGCCCATGATGAAGCGTCCCATGATAAGCATTTCAAAGGCTCCTGCTTGGAGAGAACAGGCCATCAGCAACGTGGCAGAAATTGCAAACCCATTGTTGACCAGCAAAGTGTATTTCCTGGAAGAAAAGGAGGGGTTTGATGAGGCTGCCACTGGCCTGTGTATCCCCAGAACAGGATCCAGGTCCCCCCCACCCCCATTGCCAACTTTGGCCATATGACCCTGAGCAAGGCACTTCCTTCCTCTGGGTTCATTACCACGGTTGATTAGGTCACCTCCGAAGGCACTGTGAGCCCTGATATTCTATGAATCTCCCTGTTGCAATATTTTATCTCATCGGTTCTAAGACCTTCATTTAACATTACAAAGTCAAAATGCGTCTTACAATCCATGAGTCAGATGTCGGGCAGGGAAATGAAAACTACTCTAGTTAGTTTCACAGAGTGAATTAACACAGGGAACTGGTTAAGGTCACTGCTGGGGCTGGCAGGCAATTCAGGCAAACTAAAGGGAGCAAGTCCCTTGTCCCTCCTCTTCTAGTGCCCCTGTGGCAAAGGGCAGGTGAGGCATGCAGGTCTCAGCCCCTGCATCACAGAGCAGAGCACAGGAGGGTACTTTTGGAGCTGGGAGCAATAGCTTGTTAATCAGCACACCTACAGCATCCTATGACTTCAGTCCTAGGAGACCTCCCTTCCTTCCTTCCTTCCCTCCCTCCCTTCTTCCTTCCTTCCTTCCCCCCCCTCCCTTCTTCCTTCCTTCCTTCCTTCCTCCCTCCCTCCCTCTCTTCCTCTCTCTCTTTCTTTCTTTCTTTCTTTTTCTCTGCAGTTCATGTAACAATGTTTCTTATACTTAATGGCACCTTCAATTTAATGAACCATAGCATGAAGCATGAGGCTGAGCTAATCCCCTCAAACGAGGTCAGCCAAATTCCTTTGGCAAGACTTACTATTCATTGCTCCTTGTTAGGACCACTACCACTGTTTTATATGAATATATAACATATTCCTAAGACCTCATGGTTGAGAAGCATAACTTGTTTGGAGGCCTGGGGACCTGGGTTCCTGCACCAGCTCTCTCTTTTATGATCTAGGGGACTTCGTACTTCATTGCTCTGTGCTTTCCTTGCCTCACCTGCAAAATGATCTTAATAGCTCACACTAATTGAACTTTGCTATATGACAGACCCCATTCTAAGCATTTTACATGAGTAGCTCATTTACTGCTCAAAAGGACCCTATGAAGTAGGTACTATTCTTATCTTTGCTCTGTAGATGAGTTAACTAGGACACAGATAAATTAGTGACTTGTTTTAGGTCATACAACTAATGAATCAAGTAGCTGGGGAAACAGCCTCTCACAGGATACTTTTTCCCTAAAGACTCAATGATCTAACAGTATTAAACTGTTTTAGAAATTGTAAGAAGCTAGGGCTTGAAAGGGAACTTCGTTATTACTTGTAGGAGTTAGCCCTCTTAACTTCCGGGCCAAAGTTCTTTCTACTATTTTTGATTTATCTCAAGCTGTTCATTAAATTTTTTTCCCTTTCCTACACTTCTTGAAGAACCCCAAACTTAGTGAATTTTGCAGCTCAATTAGGATGGTATAAAGGCTGCTCATTGCAACTTCTTCTATAACAGCAAATGACTGAAACAACCCAAGTGTCCATTAATAAGGGGTTATTTAAATAAATTATGATACATATATAAAATGGCATATTATGCAGACATTAAAATAGAGGTAGCCTTCTATATTCTGATATGGAAAAATCTCAAAGATGTATTGTTAAGTGCAAAGAATAAGATACAGAACTTTATGTAGAATATGCAACAACTTATGTGATAAAGTGTGTGTTTGTGTGTGTGTGTGTAGAGATAGGCACAAATCTTGGAAAAGATACACAAAAACCTGGTAACACTGATTGTCTCCAAGGAGGAGACAGAAGACAGAAACAAAAACGAAACTTTCGACTTTATATTTAATTGGTCCTTTTGAAAGTTAAGTCACATGAATGTATTAATTTTTTAAAAATAAATATGATTTCAAATTAGTCTTTCAAAAGATTAATTTAACTGGACCTTATGATGGCAAAAAAATGTGATTTAGCAGAGACTTAAAACAAAAATTCCAATCTAGAGTAACCTCCCTTATTCTGATGCCGAAGGTCACAGCCTCAGGATTCAAGAAAGATAAGTCTGAAGGCACTAATTTCTGTTATTGGTGAAAGCTCAAAGCAGGATGCGAATACCCTGCACCCCATGGCACTGCTCCATGTTCAGGGCCCTTCCCCTCAGTCCTCTGAGGAACTACTGTGTCAGCCTTGAGAGGAAAGCGGGGCAATGGTTGGAGGGAGAGGCAGGAAGACCTGGACCCTCCTCACAGAAGCTTTCACTGGGGTTCCACTCATCATGTATTTAGTGAGTGCTAGACACCGGGTCTACCCCAGGAATGTGGGAGTCATCCCCGTCCTCCACATCATGGGCTTTAGAGCCTAGTGAGGAACACAGACGGCAAATAAATCACACAACTCAATTAGTGACCATCTGTGACTTCTATAAGTAAAGATATAGAAAATATGAGATTGTATAACTCAGAACTGTGCCTACCATTTGCCTGTTTGCGCTCGGCTCCCTTCTTTCTCTGCCCGGCTCTGTTTCAGGGGGAACTACCTTTCCCAGGCTCCCTTGCTTCTGGCTTCCTGAGAGGATTGGCCAATGAGAGGCCTGATGTCCGTCTAGAGGGCGGGGAAGGGGAGAAGCTGGGTATTTCCCCCTCTCTGTGCTCCATTCCAGCAGCTCTGTGTCTCCTCCTCTGCCCTAGCCTTCTCTCTGTAGTCCCAGCAACCTGCTCACTAAAGTATGGCCTTGGCTTTTAAACCCAGGAATGCTGCTTCTCCCTTTTGGACCTTCCATCTCATGGGTGGTAGCAGCTTGTCCGTAAAAAAAAAAAAAAAAAAGATTTCTCACAACATGCCCAAATATTCTCCCTGTAGCTCCACCTCTGGGTCTCAGTTCCCGCCTTGAGGCCACACAGGACAAACCCCTGTTGCTGTAGAGGCTAGTGTAAGGTAAGTTTGTGAAGAGATTGTTGAGGGAGGAGAGGCAGGAGGGGGATGCTGTGGCCAGATTTGGAGGGTTCTTGGATGTTGGACAAAACAATATGTTCTATAATCCGTAGACAATGAGAAATAAAGGGCTTGATTAGGAATCATACCTTAATTCCTATCCTCAGACACTTTGTCCACTGCCCTACTTCAGTTAAACTGGACATTTGATACTAGGATGATATTAATGATATCCATAAAAATAATGCTAGCATTATTTAGTGGTTCTCCAGTCTGGTTGTGCATCAGATTTACCAAGAGCACATACAAATATGAGATTCTTGGGTCCACCTCTAGAGAATTTTAATCCTTGGTGCAGACTCAGTGTGATACCTTTAATATAGTACTAAGAAAGAGCATGGCTTTTATGTAAATTATTTCATCTCATTTCATCTTTAACACTTGTAGTTATCAGTGTTAACGAAATCATCAGTTCACAGAGGAGGAGGTAAGGACTACTTCATCCCCCACCACCAAATTCACCCACCTACCTGCATTGGATGAAACTGCCCCAGTGATGTAAGGTCTATCAGTGTCATTGTGCATCCCTACCCCAGTAAAGGATTTGTTCCCTCTCTACTCAATCATTCCCATATAAACACATCTAAATATTGTCTCTCTTGGTCCTCATCCCTCTGCTCCTTGTCTTGGCTCCCTTTTAGAGTGAAACTCCTGCATGAATGTTGTCTGCTCATCTTCTAGTCTTTCCTCACCCCCACTCTGATTAGATCATTTCTACCACTCTATGGAGATTGCCTTTGTGAAGGTCATCAACAACCTCTACCTTGACAAACAACTGCCAATTCTCTGCCTTCCCCTGGTACAACCTCTCAGCAGCATGTGATGTGGTTGACCACACCCTCTTTCTTGAAACACAGTCTTCTCTGGACATCTGGGATTGCACCCTCTCCCATTTTTCTCCCTACCAGCCTCACCTTCTCAGTCTCTAGGCTGGTTTGTCCTCACCTCCCTGAGCCTTGAAACTTGGGGTGCCCAGAGCTCCGGCTCATCTCTCTCCTAGTCTCACCTCTCTCTACACTCCCTCCCTGGGTGATCCCATCCAGTTCATCCCTCTAACCAATGACAATTCCCAACTGTATCTCTGGATGCAGACTCTCCTCTCAACTCTAGACTTACATACCCAACTGCCTCCTGGACACTTCCACTAGCATATTTAGTAGGTATCTCAAACCAAGCATATTTAAAATAGAATTCTTGAATTCCCACTACTAAATCCCTCCCTGCCCCAAAATGCATGCCAAATCCCTCTTCCCATACTTTTTCATAAAAAAAGCCACTACCTTCCTAGTGGCTTAGGCAAATACCTGGGAATACTACTTACATCTTTTATTTTCTTCATGACCCATATACAATCCATCACTGAGTCCTATCTATACTACTTCCAAGATATATCCCAAATCAAACCACTTCTCCCATTTACAGGCCCACAATATGGCAGTGGTCCAGACCACCATCATACTACACTCATAAAACTGCAATAGGCTCACACACATTCTTGCCCTGCTGAAGTTCATGGTCCACAGAGCAGCCAAAGTTATCCTCTCATAGCACACACTGACATACTTTTTCTTACTTAAAACCTGCTAGTGGCTTCCCACTGCACTTAGAATAAACTCTTCACCAGGGCCTGTAAAACCCTGCATGAGATGGCTTTTGCCACATCATCTCATACTCTCACCTTCACGCTCATGAGCCTTCCCATGGTCCCTCAGGTGTGCCAGGCTGCTTCCTAACTCATGGCCCTCATCCTTGGTGCCCCTCTATTCATTGCATGAGTCTTATCTCACTAAAGTCTCAACTCAAATGCAACCTCCTGACACTCTTTGACATGGCTGCTTCCCCCAAATGCAGAGTTCATCCCCCTCCATCCTCTCACCCTGTTCTATTTTCTTCACAGTCCCAACACTGTAGAAAATTATCCTCTGTATTTATTTGCTTTATGCTAGTTGTGCATCTTCCCCTACTAGAATGTAAGTGCTATGGGGTCAGCGACTTTGTCTTGCCACTGTATCCCCAGCAACTACACCAGATCCCGGCATATGCAGGTGTCCCAGATATATTTGCTGCATAAATGAAGGGAATGAATGGAGCCCAACTTACCCCACGTGGCCCAGCTCTGATCTGCCCTGAATCTCACTTTAGCAGTCTATGGGCTGGAGAGCTGCTGTTCGCCCGAATCCACGTCCAATAATGTTCCTGCTTGGACAGCCCAGCCACATACTAATTGAACAACTTTGGGCAGGTTTCTTACTCTCTCTCAGCCTTGATTTACCCCTCTGTAAAATGGATATAATAATGTCTATCTTGTTAGGCTTCTACGAGAATGATTTATGTAAAGTGCTTAGGATGGCACCTGGAACATATTTAGAGCTTCAATTAATTTAAAAAGAAATAAAATAAGCCCATGGTGATAGCTAACATTCACAGAGTTCTTATGATGTGCCAGGCACTGTTTTAAGTGTTTTATACTCACTGAAGACCCTAGAAGTCAAGTAATCTTGTTACCCCATTTCTCACATGAAGAAACAGATCTAGAAGTTAAGTACTTGGCCAAGGTCACATGCTATTAAATGGGAGATTTGGCATTCCAGGAACCAGGATACTAAGGCCACTCACAATGGTGGCTGCCATATTTATTCACAGCCATTCATCTTTCAACAATCATTTATTCATTCAACTGACATTCATTCACTCAGCACATGTGTGAGGGTGGATTGGGTGCTGAGCATCATTCTAGGCTCTGGCACACGGCCACGAACACGGCCAAGTCCCTGCACAAGTAAAAATAAAACATATGTAGCATATCAGATGGTGATAAATGCTGTACAGAAAACGGAAGCAGGGAAGGGAGTGTACTTTTACACAGAGTGGCCAGGGAGGGCTTCCCCAAGAAGGTAACACCTGACCACAGACTTAAAGACAGTGCAGTGTGTGATTTGAAGAAAGGGCAGACGTGAGCCATATGGACACTGGGGTACAGCAATCCTGGCAGAGAAGAGCCAGACGTGGGCTATTTCAGGAACATCAGTGAGGCCAGCATGGCTGGAAGCATTGAAGAACCAGAGAGCAAGCAGTAGAAGGTGAAGGTGGAGGGGAGTGGTAGAGAGCTCATAAGGGGTTTGTATGCCACCAAGAGAGCTTGGGTTTCTACCCTGAGTGAGATAGGCAAGCACTAGAAGATTCTAAGGAGAGAAGTGTCATGGCCTGACCACTTAGCCTTCTGTGTCAACCCTGGGCTGTAGGGGTAAGTGTGGGAGCAGGGAGACCAACTGGGAATATTGCAATAGATCAGGCAAGTGCTAATAGGAATTTGCACCGGGATGGTAGCAGTGGAGGGAGTGAGCCAGTAGCGGCGGAGGGAGTGCCAGATCTTGGTGTGTTTTGAAGACTGAGCTGGTGGAATTTGTTGATTGTGATTTATAATAACAAAAATATACACAGTCTTTGTCCCTGGTTTCCAGCTCACACTTCCTGAAACCCGTGGAAATTCCCAAGTGATGAGAGCAATGAGGGCATCTTTTGTTATAATATTTAGTCACTTGTACTCAGTTCCTGAAATTGCTTCAGAGCCATAAAGATGAAATAGATGTCCTGTTATTCATAACAAGCCCCTTTCCACCACAACTGGGTTTATGTCAATGAAGTGACTTTTGGGAAGGAGCTAAGGGTGGGGGACTGTTGCCAGTGGAGCCAACCATGTGATCAGAAGATTGAGACTTTCAATGCCATCCCCAACCTCCAGAGACAGGAGAGGGGCTGGAGATTGAGTTCAATCACCAATGGCCAATGACCTGAGCAACTGTGCCTATGTAATAAAGCTTCCATTAAAAACACAAAAGGACAGGGTTTGAAGAGCTTCCAGGTTGATGAACACGTATAGATTTGGAGAGAGTGGTGCACTCAGAGAGAGCATGGAAGCTCCGTGCCCTTTCCCCATACCTTGCCCTACCCATCTTTTCCATCTGGATGTTCCTGAATTATATCCTTCCATAATAAACCAGTGATCTACTAAGGAAAATGTTTCTCTGGGTTCTGTGAGCTGCTCTAGCAAATTAATCAAACTGGAAGAGGGGGGTCATTGGAACCTCTGACTTATAGCCATTGGGTCAGAAGCATAGCTGACAACCTGGACTTGCAATTAGCATCTGAAGTTGGGGCGGGGGCAGTCTTGTGAGACTAAACCCTTAACCTGAAACCCAAGGCAGGTGGTCGTTGGAACCTCTAACCTATAGCCAGTTGGTCAGAAACACAGGTGACAACCTGGGCTTGTGACTGGCGTCTGAACTGGGGGAGGGGACAGTCTTGTAGGACTGAGCCCTCAGTCTTGTAATCTGATGCCATCTCTAGGTAGATGGTGTCAGAATGGAGTTGAATTATAGGACACCCAGCTGGTGTCTGGAGAATTGCTTGATGGTGTGTGGGAACTCCCTTCCCGCCACACATGTTGGAAATTGGGGTTCAGAACCCCAAATACTGATGAATTGGATAGAGGTGGAGAGAAAGAGAGGAGCCAATGATGCCTCCCAGGGCTTTGGTCTGAGCCCCTGCACTAGATGTGATGATGTATTTTGTGCTATGCAGGGGATGTTAAAATCACATTCAAGTCTGATTTGAAACATTTGCAAATTGGGCTGCACACCCTCTAAGCAAGTTCATCATATTAATATATTCCTTCCCAAAATAACCCCCAGCATGACAGTATCCCAGTGAGGATAGAAACCTTATTTACAGATAATTCACAAAGCTGACTCACTCAGGGTCAGAGACAGGGATTTTAATCATTGTGTTTCCATATTTTTCCCAGTCATGACATGCAGCAGAACAAGGGGGGCCAGCACCATGCCGTTTCTGAGAGCAGAACTCCAGCGCCCCCTGGGAACCCCACTGCGGACACCGGCTTCACTGTTTTGAGCTTCTCCAGGGGTGAAGAATCTCCCCAGTGCAGCCCAGGTCATCAGCTCTTGGCAGAAGAAGTCAAATTCAAGGAACAGCAATAGGATAATGAGGAGATTGAAGCCCATATCCTTGAGAAATGGCCAAAGGGACTGGGGACACTTAGCCTAGACAAGAGAAAGCTCAGAGAAAGTGTGAGAACTGCCTTCCACTATGTTACGCTTTAACATGATGCACAGGACCAGGGTCGAGTGGTGGAAGATACAGGGAGTGCTATTTCAGTTTGGATTTGGAAAGTTGCAAAGTACTTTTCATTAAGTCCTAGTGAAATGGGGGAAACTCTAGAGATACTGGCTCCTACCACTTACCCTTCCAACAGTTCTTTAGGCTGACCAAGCCTGTAACCCAAGATGGTATCTAGCTTCTACCATCTGTCACCCTCCTCATGTCTGTCTATTTCTACTTATCCAGTTTGAATTCCAAGGTCCATCATTTTAAACATTCATACACCCTCAACTCCTTGATCCAGTGACCCACCCCCTTCATTCTATGTGTCTGACAAAAACCCAGCCCTGGTTAGATCTCAGCCTACCTTGCACATGCGTACAAAACTCATCTTGGCTGGGAAAAACACAGAATTATGTTGACTGGTCTCACTTGAAGTTCATGACCACTCATCTCCAGCAGACTTTAGGGCCCCCTAGCAACCATTCTAGAGTTTCCTGGTTTGTTCAATCTCCTGGTCTCCTAGGGGACTATTTCTATATCTTCTCTCTCTTTTAATCCCCTTGTCCTGTTTCTCAGCTGATGACCTTGCTTCCTCTTCCACCAAGAAAGCAGAGGAAATCCGAAAAGACCCTCCACATGTTCCTTCCACGTGGACGGACTTACCTGCATCTGCGCCCACACACTCTGCCTTCCGTCCTGTTTCTACAGATGGATTCTCCCCACTCCTATCTGAAATAGATTCCTCCAATTACCTACTAGTTCCCCACCCACTCCAACCTGCTTGAGGATATTGCTTCAGCGAGTTTCACCCCTTGCTCCTGACTATCCATTTTCCCCTCTCTGCTGGAACATCTCATTAACATGCTGTTGTACCTCCCATCTTAAGACAAAATACAAACAATTCTCCTGATCCTACATCTTCCTCCATTTATCACATCATTCTCTCTGTTCCACTTTATAGTAAAACTCCTCAAAGAGTGGTCCACGCTCACTGTCTCCAGTTCTTGTCTCTTTCTCTCTTAAACCCAAGCTAGAGACTCCAGGAGACAAGGAACCTGCATCCCTGACACCAGATAACGGGGGTGGCTCAGCTCCAGAGACGGTTTCCGGTTCCTTATGCTCCCCTGTCCTCATTCCTCTCCTAAATCACAGATAAGCCATATGCCTCAGCCAGGATCAATCCCATTGCTGGACCTGCTGGTGACCAGGACCACCTGACTCCAAGGACCCCCAGCTCCACCCAAACTTCCCTCCAAGTCACCCATCTGGGCCCCTTTCTTTGGATCCCATCCCAGCCTTAGACATTGAGCTCAGCCTCCTCTTCCTCCGGGACAGCCACCATCAGAGACAAAAAACGAGGCATCAGGATGCAGTTTCCATCCACACCACATGATGGGAAGAGTGCAGCCTTGTGGTCTAACAGACCTGTGTCTGAATCAGGTCAACCCCATTCTTTGTGACCTTGGGCAAGTTGCTGGGCCTCTCAGGGCCTCTGGTTTACAATAATACAGAGAGTTGTAAGAAGTAAATGATGTACTATATGTCAAGGACTGGTCTATAGCTGGAGGTGAATAAATGGTAGCCAACTTCTTTAATTTTTGCTCCTTTTCTCCCCTACAGAGTTACTATTCAAGCTGAGACTCAATTCAACTTTTACACTCATAATGATGAGTTACTATTCAAGCTGAGACTCAATTCAACTTTTACACTCATAATGATGAAAAAAGGAATTGGCAGCTCCTTGGGGTATGACAACCAAAGCCCTTGGATCAATCTCTCTCTGCATCCTAGGACTCTTCCATCACTTAGAAATTTAGTACTTTTCAAATACATTTTCTCTTTTGCTTTCCTTCTGTTTTGTTTTGCTGCCATGTTATTGAGGATGGTAAAGCCACTTTGATCACCTTCATTTCACACGCAGGAAAAGTGCTGGCTGAGAGGTGAGAGGTGGCAAAGTCCCACGTCACACAATTGGCAAGTTGGGGAGTCAGGACTTGCTGGTCCATGACATCCGATTCCAGTGTTCCTTTTCCTGTACCAGCTGCTTGGCTTCAGAGCTTTCTTCTGGGGCAGGCTTGGGGCATAAGTGCCCACGGCCAGATATAAGGTAGGTATGTGTCACAGGCAATAGTGTCTGGGGCCAGGGGTGACTCCATCTACTGGAATAGGCAAGAGGACTTGGGGCCACAGGCTTAGCAACAGTGCCTTGGAGACCCTGGCCAGTGGTTCCAGTCTGGGGGCCAGCTGGTCACTTATCCGTTGTCAAATAGTCAAGGATGTTCCAAGACCATTGCCAGCAGGACACTAATTATGATCTCCTTGGCAAGTGGAAAGATCACGGTGCCGTGGCTGACGTGTGTTGGTTCCTACCTGAGCTCAGGCACTGTGTGAGCTGGCTGAGTCTGGCCAGATGCTCTGACCTTGCTCAGTTCCCATTCTCCATCGATAGACCCCACGGAGTCGAAAGAATTAAACAAGAGGGTGTGTGTGAGTGCCTGAAACATTGGGGGACCTCAGAAAACGGCAGCCCTGACTCCATTCCACGATCGTTGTACCTCCCGTGTACTGAGTTCTCATTGGCTACTGCCCTGGAAGTGACCTTGGGGACACAGAGAATGTTGGCAGCTCCTCTACCTCACTGGGGTACCACAGGCCTTTATGAGCATCACATGATGTTTTCAGCTGGCCTCCTGCCCCAGCCTATGGAAAGGCTGCTCTGAACCCCATCGGTTCTAATTTGGGGATGTGAGGCTGAGTGTAAAGGAGTGGGCAGCATCATTATTAACACTGTTTTTGTAGCCCCAAGGCCGGGGGCGATTTCCTGGGGTCTGATGAATCTCTTTGCTAATTCAGGTCAGTGCAATATGGAGATTTGTGGAGTCCCTACTATGTATGGGTGTCAAGGTGATGATGAGTAAATAATATGGTAGATAATAATAGCTTCTCTTTATTGAGCTACTGCTAATGGGCCATTCCCCCTCCATTAATTTTCTTTAGCCCTTACAGCATCCCCCGCAGGGCAGCAACTATTGACTCCATTTTATAGGTGACGGAACTGAGGTTCAAATACATTAAATGACTTGGCCAAGCCCACACAGCCAGGACGTAGAAGACTCATGATTCAAGTTCACACACGATTGCTCTAGAGACTACTCTTTCCATTAACACCTCAATGTCCCCCAGGAAGTTGCCATGAGAAAGGACATAGAGAAAATGTTTGGGGGGAATTTACTGATAACTCAGTCTTATACGAGAGAAGGCCTCACGTAAAAAATGAATGAGGAATGAAGCTCAGAGGTAAATTGGATCCGAGTAGAGGGGGCGAGGATTGGGAATTTCAACATGAAATTGATACTCACTGCAGCCCTGTTTGTAATGGAAAGGATGTGAAATAACCTGAATGTCTCTCAATAGGGAACTGGTTAAATAAGTTATCATCCAGTCATACAACGGAAGACTGTCTAAGCAACTGATTTTTAAAAAGCAGATCTATCGGTACTTATGTGGAACAATCTCTAAGACACTGTGCTGACTCTTCTCCATTTGCTCCTGTAAATGGATCCCTCCCCTCTCTCCCTGCTCTGCTCTGTGCCCTGGGAGCTGGTCCTCCTGAACTGCACCAACAAGACTCCTGAGTTTTCAGGCTTCCACTTGGGTTTGACCAATGAGGGGCACCAGCAGCAGACTGGGGGGCAGGAGGAGAGAGGAGCCAGGGTATTTCTTCCTAGCTCCGCCCTGTTTGGACAGTAGGGTTCTGACATAGCCTGGCGCCTCTACAACCTCAGCGGCTGCCTGTCAGCCCATCGCCCATGGATTCACTTCTCCTTGGCCTCCGGTACCCTATTTCCGCTCCTTGCCCTTCTGGCTTTAAAACTTCTCCAGTTGGACTGAATGGAACTCTGTTGCCTGCTGGGATCCTGGCTCTGATACAGACATATTTATGAACATTACAGAAGGGATCCCCAAACAGAGATGGCCCCCACTGACCTCCCAAGAACCTTTCCGATCAACTTCACCAGGAACGTCCCCACGAGTCCACCAATGGCGAATATGGACACGGTCACAGACCAGAGCAGAGTCAGAGTATCCAGGTCTATCCGATGTCCATGCCTCCTCTCCCACGACTCATTGTAAAAGGTCTTGATGTACTGAAAACAAACAACAAACCATGTTATTCCTCCGTCCCATTCTGCCGTCCTCGAAGCCAGCCAGTTTGTAAACAAAACAGCTTTTATGGAGCACTGTCTTCATGCCAGGCACTTTGCTAAGCTCTCTTTGAGCTTTATTTCGTTGAATCCTTCTAACACATTTTGTGGATGCGCCCTATTTTTACGTCCTTTTGCAGATAGGGAAACTGAGGCTCAGAGAGACAAAGTGACTTGCTCAGCTAAGTGGCAAATCTGGGAGTCAAACTCAGATCTGACTCTGAACTTAGGGGAACCACAGAGCAGAATCACCTCAGGAATGTGGTTAAAATATACGTACCTAACATAAGAGAAAATATTTACCACCTAGATAGGTAAAGATTCAAGACACACAAAAACACCAACCATAAAAGAAAAACAAAATGCTCATTTGGATTTACAAACTTTTTTCAGTATTTTTATGTTTAGAACATACTTTTGTAAGATATACCTTGTATTTATACAATGTACTGTTGTGTAATTAAGAATTTGGCTGGCCTTTCTGGAACCCAGCAGGACCCTATGGGACCTTCCCGGGACAGACCCCTCCCCCAGAGCCTCTGCTGTAGCCCTCTCTGAAGGACCTAGATAACAGTGTCAGATGCACATTTCCTGAGTTGTTTTACAGATGCTAAAACCCCTACCAAATGGAAGACGTTAACGACTTGATGACCATGAGCACGTAGCCCCAAACCTACAGGTGCCAAACTGGCACAAAAACAGAAATATAGATCAATGGAATAGGATAAAAAGCCCAGAGATAAATCCACGCACATATGGTCACCTTATCTTTGATAAAGGAGGCAAGAATATACAGTGGAGAAAAGACAGCCTCTTCAATAAGTGGTGCTGGGAAAACTGGACAGGTACATGTAAAAGAATGAAATTAGAACACTCCCTAACACCATACACAAAAATAAACTCAAAATGGATTAAAGACCTAAATGTAAGGTCAGACACTACCAAACTCTTAGAGGAAAACATAGGCAGAACACTCTATGACATAAATCACAGCAAGATCCTTTTTGACCCACCTCCTAGAGAAATGGAAATAAAAACAAAAATAAACAAATGGGACCTAATGAAACTTAAAAGCTTTTGCACAGCAAAGGAAACCATAAACAAGACAAAAAGGCAACCCTCAGAATGGGAGAAAATATTTGCAAATGAAGCAACTGACAAAGGATTAATCTCTAAAACTTACAAGCAGCTCATGCAGCTCAATAACAAAAAAACGAACAACCCAATCCAAAAATGGGCAGAAGACCTAAATAGACATTTCTCCAAAGAAGATATACAGATTGCCAACAAACACATGAAAGAATGCTCAACATCATTAATTATTAGAGAAATGTAAATCAAAACTACAATGAGATATCATCTCACACCGGTTAGAATGGCCATCATCAAAAAATCTAGAAACAATGAATGCTGGAGAGGGTGTGGAGAAAAGGGAACACTCTTGCACTGTTGGTGGGAATGTAAATTGATACAGCCACTATGGAGGACAGTATGGAGGTTCCTTAAAAAACTCAAAATAGAACTACCATACGACCCAGCAAACCCACTACTGGGCATATACCTTGAGAAAACCATAATTCAAAAAGAGTCATGTACCAAAATGTTCATTGCAGCTCTATTTACAATAGCCAGGACATGGAGGCAACCTAAGTGTCCATCAACAGATGAATGGATAAAGAAGATGTGGCACATATATACAATGGAATATTACTCAGCCATAAAAAGAAACGAAATTGAGTTATTTGTAGTGAGGTGGATGGACCTAGAGTCTGTCATACAGAGTGAAGTAAGTCAGAAAGAGAAAAACAAATACCGTATGCTAACACATATATATGGAATCTAAGAAAAAAAGAAAGGTCATGAAGAACCTAGGGGCAAGACGGGAATAAAGACACAGACCTACTAGAGAATGGACTTGAGGATATGGGGAGGGGGAAGGGTGAGCTGTGACAAAGTGAGAGAGTGGCATGGACATATATACACTACCAAATGTAAAATAGATAGCTAGTGGGAAGCAGCTGCATAGCACAGGGAGATCAGCTCGGTGCTTTGTGGTCACCTAGAGGGGTGGGATAGGGAGGGTGGGAGGGAGGGAGACGCAAGAGGGAAGAGATATGGGAACATATGTATATGTATAACTAGTTGATTCACTTTGTTATAAAGCAGAAACTAACACACCATTGTAAAGCAATTATACTCCAATAAAGATGTTAAAAAAAAAAAAAGAATTGATCGTGTTAACCCCTGTGACTCCGCCCTGTTACCTCACCATCAACCAATCAAAGAACTGTGCACGAGCTGATCACATCCCCTGATCACATCCCCTCACATGGCCTTTAAAAATGCTTTCCTGAGACCCATGGGGGAGTTCCAGTGTTTTGAGCACTAGTTTCCCGGGACTCTTTGCTGGGCGCCCTGCAGTAAATGCTGCAGTTTCCTTCACCACAACCCAGTGTCAGTAGATTGGCTTTACTGTACGCAGGTGAGCAGACCCGAGTCCGGCTCTGTAACATTTCTTCCTGGTTCGTGAATAGTAGCCTCTAAACCCTTGGGATTTCCTGGATAGGAAATGTTGATGATAGGAGTGTCTTTGTTATCCACAGAGGGGCTCTTGGACCCCACCTGATGGCTTATGCAAGTGAGATACCCCAGTTTGGGGGCTGGCCGTGCTGGAAATACCCACCATGTGGCTGGCACTGGGGGGAGAGCTTCGAGCCAGGTGGTGGCAGCCCTGCCTCCAAGGAGGGGCGGGGGACTGGAGATTGAGGTGATCAGTCATGCCTAGGTAATGAAGCGTCAACAAAAACTCCAGACATGGAAGCATGGTGAGCTTCCCTGGTGGACAGTACTCTGTGAGTTGTTACACATCGAGGTGCTGGGAGGGTGATGTGTCTGGATGTCAAGGGGAGAGAACTCCAGAAGTTTCATGTTTGGAATGCCCTCCCTGTAAGTGTCTCTTCTTTTGTCTGCTTCTGATTTGTATCCTTTTGGCAATAATAAAGCTGTAATTGTTAGCATAGTGCTTTCCTGAGATTTTTGAGTTGTTCTAGCGAATTATCAAGGCTGAGGGGCTAGTGGGTGCCCCCAAATCTGTAAGCAGTTGGTCAGAGTTGTGGGCAGCCCTGGGATCCCCAAGCTTGCAGCTGGTGTCTGAAGTGAGAGCAGTCGTTAGAAGACTGTGCCCTTAGCCCGTGAACTTGGCCTACCTCTGGGTAGTCAGCATCTGAAGGCATCACAAACCTTTGCTCCAGGCAGTCTGCTGGGTGCCAGGGAAGCAATGACCAGCATTGTTTGCAAGGACACTTTGACCTATAGAATCCCATCCGTTGTCCTTTTTGCTAAACCTCAAAGCACTTGCCTGAACTGTGGGCCAGGACTGGGCAAACAGGCTCTAGGTGTTCCCTCTCTATTTTTGGAATCAGCTCTAAACTCTCCCTCCCAGCCACCTTCCTGTCTGTCCTCCCAGCCATAGCATTGCCTGTTTACTAGCTAATTTCTGTTTTCACTTAGGCCTCCTATTCAACACACTCACTTAGCTCAACTTTGGTCCTTCTGGGTGACTCTTTTTTTTTTTTTTTTTTAATTTATTTAATTATTTATTTATTTTTGGCTGTGTTGGGTCTTCGTTTCTGTGCAAGGGCTTTCTCTAGTTGCGGCGAGCGGGGGCCACTCTACATCGCGGTGCGCGGGCCTCTCACTATCGCGGCCTCTCTTGTTGCGGAGCACAGGCTCCAGACGCGCAGGCTCAGTAGTTGTGGCTCACGGGCCCAGTTGCTCCGTGGCATGTGGGATCTTCCCAGACCAGGGCTCGAACCCGTGTCCCCTGCATTGGCAGGCGGATTCTCAACCACTGCACCACCAGGGAAGCCCTGGGTGACTCTTCTTAATGTCTGCCCCAGTGGTCACCCTGCTTGAGGCTGGCTGCTCTCTCAGGCCCTGGCTATGTGCCTGTGGCTCGTCCTGCAGCCCCAAGCACTGCACAGATCTCAGCAGGAACGCATCCAGGCCCGCCACTCCTCACCCACGCTCCTCGTGATTGATTACACCCGAGCCCCATCCCATTTGGGCCCATCCTTGTCTTCGTGGGACCCCTTTGGATGGAAGTCTGGGCTCCATATCTTCCACTGAGGCTTGGACCTTTCATTCCTTTAGAATACTGCTTCCAGAATCTTCCTGTAGGCTCTCCAGACATCACTCATGAGCAAGAGGAATTTTGATTCATGCTCTAGGCTGACACATCACCTCACCCAAGCCACATCAGCCCTGCCTGCCCGAGGACGGGCACCCACCTTGGCTCCCACACAACAGCCCTGGGAATAAGACTCTGATGTCTCCATCCAGCCCTCATCGGCCTCTCAGGCGAGATCCAGACCCAGGGGGCCCGCAGGCACCAAGGGGACATCTCCCACGACAGCTCTGGATTATCGTAGCAGCACTAACAGAACAGATCCCAGGCAAGAAGCATTCTCCTACTAAAAGTCAAGGCTTAAAATGGCTTAAATATGAGGCCATTTGCCAGGTTTCAGAGGAACCCCTTTAGCCTGCATACATGACTGCTTGAAAATTCAGCAATTATCATGTTTCATTTGATTGGTATATAAATTAGCTCTAGATTTTGCATAGCCTTTTACAAGGGCTCAGAATGCTTTAAATAGATAGGTAAATAAGTAGATAGAAGATGATAGATGGGCTTCCCTGGTGGCACAGTGGTTATGAATCCGCCTGCCAACGCAGGGGATCTGGGTTTGAGCCCTGGTCCAGGAAGATCCCACATGCCACGGAGCAACTAAGCCCATGCGCCACAACTACTGAGCCTGTGCTCTAGAGCCTGTGAGCCACAACTACTGAAGCCCACACGCCTAGAGCCTGTGCTCCACAACAAGAGAAGCCACCACAATGAGAAGCCTGTGCACCGCAATGAAGAGTAGCCCCCGCTCACCGCAACTGGAGAAAGCCCGCGAGCAGCAACGAGAACCCAATGCAGCCAAAAATAAAAATAAATAAATTTAAAAAAAAAAAGGATGATAGATAGATAAGTAGATGGATGGATAGATCGATAGAATTTTTAAAAAACGGTACTGATGAACCTAGCGGCAGGGCAGGAATAAAGATGCAGATGTAGAGAACAGACTTGAGGACGCAGGAGGGGAAGGGTAAGCTGGGACGAAGTGAGAGAGTAGCACTGACATATATACACTACCAAATGTGAAATGGATGGCTAGTGGGAAGCTGCTGCATAGCACAGGGAGATCAGCTTGGTGCTTTGTGATGACCTAGAGGGAGGCGCAAGAGGGAGAGCATTTGGGGATATATGTATATATAGCTGATTCACTTTATTGTACAACAGAAACTAACACAACATTGTAAAGCAATTACACTCCAATAAAGATATAAAAAAAAGAGATGGATAAATTGATAAATAGAGAAGTAGGTAGACGGACAGATTAGATAGATAGATAGATAGAACTATGCCAATTAGAATTAGTCATTGGAAACAGAAAAGATAAAGGTTTAGACATGCAGCAATAAATGGACAAAAGAGAGAAAAATATTAGGAATATAACGTCTGTAGGAAAATTCACCACTTGTGGATTGATTGTTCATAAAGCCAGCCAGCTCTCTGCCAGGAGGTCCTAATGACAGCAGGCGTCCACAGGGGCCTCACCACTTTCCTGGAACCTTTAGCACAGCGATTAGCAAACATGGATCACTGGGCTAAATCTGGCCCACTGCCTGTCTTTGTAAATAAAGTTTTATTGGAACACAGCCCTGCCCACTCATTTACATATCGCCTATGGCAGCTTTCTCACTACAGAGATAGACTTGAGTAGTTGGGACAAAGGTCTTATGGCCTGCAAAGCCAAAAACCTGCAAGAGCTCTAGCAGATCAACTTAGTAGAGCAGAAAAAGGGTACACCTTCGAGTTAGGCAGACCTGGGTCAAGTCCCTGTCCATGTGAATGTGGCAGAGGCAGCACTAGAATTTTCACAAAGGGCAGACTCACAGCTGGCAGTTTGGCTGGGGGGTGAGGAAGCCTAGGGGACTTGCCTTGGAACTGAATTTTCACACAAAGAACTTTTTAAAAATCTTAAATTTATCCATTTACTCATTCAGCAAATATTTATTATCAATGCTTACTGTGTGCCAGACCCCATTCTAGGTGCTGGCACTGTAGAAGCAAGAAAACCATGAAGCCCATGTCTTCATGGGGCTTACTTTCGAAAATGGGGGAAGAACGGACAAGAATCAAATAAATATATAGTATCTCAGGTGGTGTTATATTCTGTAAAGAGAAGTAAATTAGGGTGAGGGGCTAGAGAGTGATAGAGAGGTGCTGCTGGGATGGGCTGGTCGAGGAAGACGTCTCTGAGGAGGGGACATTTGAGGAGGAGCCAGAGGTAATTGAAGGAGAGAGCATAGGACTATCTGGGCACATCTGGGAAAGAGTGTTCCAGGCAGAGGGAAAAGCAATTGCAAAGGCCCTGGGGTGCCCGAGTATGGGTGTGTTTGAGGAACAGCATTGGGGGAGGGGGGTCTTGTGGGGGCAAAAGAGGGAGCAAGGGGGAAAGTGCTGGTGATGAGAGCAGAGTGGTCACCAGGCGCCAGGCCCCCTGGGCTTGGGGCCACAGCGGGCTTCTGGGCTGTTTTCCAGGTGTGATGGGAAGCCATGGAGGTCTTGAGCAGAAGCACAGTTTGATCTGCCTTAATTTGTAAAGGGTCCCTCTGGCCTTGGGTGGAGAATAAACTAGAGGAGCCAGAGTGGAAACAGGAAAACCAGGTAGAAGACCCAACGGCAGGCCAGGCTGGAGACCTACTCGGGGGCAGCTGCCAGGGTACTGGCCACTGGTTGGTGCAGAAACCCTGAAGCTTCAATGTCTGAACACAATGAAGATTCCTTTCTAGCTCCTGCAATGCCTAGTGTGTGTCCTACAACTTGTCCCCGTGCCATCTGGGGGAAGAAAGAACTGAAGAACATTCTGGAATGTCCTCACGGGCCAGGCCTCCAGTGTCTTATACTCACTTCTGCTCACATCCCATTGGCCAAAGTTGGGCAAGGGCCATGTGTGGATGCCCGAGGTACCTGGGTGTCCTCTTCCAAATGGGGCATGATAGGTAGTCAGACTCGGGGGGCTCCTTGAAAGCAGGGTGCACAGGACCTACAGTCATTTAGGGTAACTGTGTTGACGAGAAACAAGTGGATATATTAAGAATGGGGCTAAGGGCTCCCCCCACACACACCAGGAATGCAGACACATTAACCTCCCTGGGCCTCGGTTTCCTCATCTATAACAGGGGTTAGTTCTGGCTCCCTTGGGGACTGTAATGAGGATGAAATCTGATACCGTCCCTAATGGGGCAGCGCAGTCGGTGCCCACAGTGGGCATTATTTTCATCATCAGCTTTCCAGAAAGTTTCCAAATATCTGAGGCGAGAGAAACACGGAATGCTTGTGAGATGCAGCCGGGTGGCGGCCAGGGCCAGCGTCAGCTACTGCCTGGATTGTTCAAGTGGTGAAATTCCGCCTCGCCTGAGGGTACACAACCTTGGCCTGCAGTCCCTCTCCTCCTCCAACCCCCCCCCGCCCGGACCCGGTTATCCCACCACTCAAGAGGTGAAGCTGGTGGGCAGGGGCCTCAGGACCCTGTGTCATCGCTAAACCAGCATCCCTTCTGCTGGGTCAGTGCCCTCGCTGTGACTTATTTTCACCAGCACCTCTGGCGGCAGCCTCTATTCACCAGGTCTGTGCACGGTCACCCCCAGACCCCAGCATCTGCATCTCCTGGGTCCGAGAGTTTCTTTCTCCTTCTGAGAGGCCAGAGCCCCGGTGAAGTCTGACGCCGACACAGAAACCCACCACCAGGCGTGGGCCCTTCCCACCAGTGTTAGACTCCGCTCCCTGGGCTCTCTGCTCCCATACTGGTCTCCTGGACCCTGGGGCTGCCTCGCTTGCTCACACCTAGGCCCACAGCAAAGGGAAGAGATTTCTGAGTGATCACTGGCCACAGGCTGAGCCCCTCCAGCTTCGGGCCCCCTTCCATCCTCCTGGCCACTTCACCAGGGAATTGTCACCACCTGTCAGGATCTGGGGTCCCCAGGGGAGCTGGGGTCCCCGTGCAGGCCTGCCCGGCTCCAGCTCCTCCAGCTCCAGGCAGTTTCCGCCCTGGGAGGGGCTCCCAGGCTGAGCCCTGGCCCCCAGCCCGAGCCCTGGCCCCCAGCCCGCCTCCAGTGCTCGCAGGCTGGGTGGTGCTGACTCGTGCTCCTGTTCTGGCGCCTGTGATCCTGCTTGAGCCGGCCCTGGCCTCCTTCCCAGCCTCCTCCCCCTCCAGCCCTTTGGACCCCACAATCCGGCGGTCCCCTCTCTGCAGCACCATTCCCAGGAAGCCTGCCGCTCTCTCTCAAGCCCGGGATAACATAAAGCCCTTCCACCTGCCTGTGTTCCCATCTCCACCCCGCGCATCTCTCACTGCTGGGCACCTCCCCAAACTGGAGAGACAGGCAGATACAGAGAACCACAACTTACCAGAGCAAAAATGCACAGTAGCAAACCAGTGCCGGGGCAGGAAAACCTGAACTGTAATTAATGAATTGCTGAAGGCTCAGTGTGGACAAGTCTGAGAGTTAATATCTCTGGGGACCCAGTCATATCCGTCCCCCTTTTGTGAGTTTTACCTCCAGGGTCTCTACCAGATTCTCACAGGGACTGTCAGAAGAATCCCCTTATGCTTCCAGCAGGGGAGGGGAAAAGGAACCATTCTGAAATACATCAGAGCATTCTGTTCTTCTTCACAAGGCCTGTCCTTGGGAGAAAATATCTCACTAAGTAAATGGAGAGATATTCCATGTTCTTAGACAGGAAGACTCAATATTGTCAAGACATCAGTTTCCCAACTTGATCTATACATTCAATACGATACAAGTCAAAATCCCAGCAAGTTATTTTGCGGATACTGACAAACTGATTTTAAAGTTTATATGGAGACACAAAAGACCCAGAATAGCCAACTCAACATTGAAGGAGAACAAAGTAGGATCTGACATTACCCTACTTCAAGGCTTACTATAAAGTACGGTAATCAAGACAGTGTGGTATTGGTAAAAGAATAGTAGCAGATCAATGGAACAGAAGAGAGTTCAGAAATGGACCCACATATAGTCAACTGATCTTTAACAAAGGAGCAAAGGCAATATAATGGAGCAAAGATAGTCTTCATCAAATGGCACTGGAACAATAGACATCCACATGCAAAAAAGGGGAAAAAAAAGAATCTAGACATAGATCCTACACCCTTCATAAAAATTAACTCAAAATGGATCAAAGGCCTAAATGTAAAATGCAAAACTATAAAACTCCTAAAAGTTTTAACATAGAATAACATAGGAGAGAAATCTAGATGACCTTGAGTATGGTGATGACTTTTTAGATAAAACACTAAATGCGTGATTCATGAAAGTAATAATTTATAATCTGGACTTCATTACAATTTAATGGTCTATAAAAGATGATGTCAAGAGAATGAGAAAAAAAGCCACAGACTGGGAGAAAATATTTGCAAAAGACACATCTGATAAAGATCTATTACCCAAAATATATAAAGAACTCTTAAAACTCAATAATAACACAAACAAATCTGATTAAAAAATGGGCAAAAGACGCAAACAGCCACCTCACCAAAGAAGATATACAAATGGCAAAGAAGGATATGAGAAGACATTCTACATCATATATCATTGAGGAAATGCAAATTAAACAATAAGATACCACTACAAACCTATTAGAATATCCAATCCAAAACACTAACAACATTAAATATTGGCGAGAATGTGGAGCAACAGGAACTCTCATTCACTGCTGGTGGGAATGCAAGATGGAACAGCCACTTAGGAAGACATTTTGTCAGTTTTTTACTAAACTAAACATACTTTCCCCATACAATCCAGAAATCATGCTTCTTGGTATTTACCCAAATGAATTGAACACTTACATCCATACAAAAAACTGTACATGGATGTTTATAGCAGCTTTATTCATAATTGCCAAAACTTGGATACAATTAAGATGTCCTTCAGTAGGTGAATGGATAAATAAACTGAGGTACAGCCAGACCATGGAATATTATTCAGAATCAAAAACAAATGAGCTTTCAAACCATGAAAAGACACGGAGGGATTTTAAATACGTACTACTAAGTGAAAGAAGCCAACCTGAAAAATTATACATTGTATGAGTCCAACGATATGACACTCTGGAAAGGGAAACCTTCAATCTGTAAAATATACGATATCTGCAATACAGCAAAGGGAATAAAGCAAGGTGTGCCTGTATAGAGACAGTAAAAAGATCAGTGGTTGCCAGGGTGAGGATGGGAGGAATGAATAGGCAAAGCACAGAGAATGTTTAGGGCAGTGAAGATATTTTGTAAGATACTACAGTGGTGGGTACAAGTCATCACACATGTGTCAAAATGTATAGAAAGTACAACACAAAGAGTGAACCTTAATATAAACTGTGGGCTTTGGGTGATAATGATGTGTCAAGGAGGGTTCATCAATTATAACAAAGGTACTGCTCTGGTGCAGGATGTTAACAGTGGGGGAGTGGAGGCAGGGGGTATATGGGAATTCTGTGCTTTCCACTCAATTTTGCTGAGAACATAAAACTGCTCTAAAATATAAAGTTTATTAATTAAAAACATTTTTTGAATGAGTGAATGACAGGATTGCCCCTTCCTCGTGTTCCCACCGTCATTGCTTGCACTACTACTTTTCTACTCATATCATTCTATTCCAGGTTCAAGTTTTACACGTCTCTTTGCATTATAAGCCATGAGTGTAAAGGCTCTCCACCCTCTGCTGGAGGCTCTGCTGGATTACCAAGATGACGCAAGAGTGCAAATTCCCAATCCTCTTAAAGACAAATATGGACAAATTGGATACCGGCTCAGGATGACATCACAATGACAAAATCAAAGCCATTGATTAATGCAAGCGTTCAGAGAAGCCATGTAGACCCCCTGGTTTTCAAACTGTTTTTAGTATCAGAATCAATTTTTCAAATGAACTTACAGAGCCCCTAAAATGTAAAAGAGTTAACAGAATAAAAAAAGTGCTGTTCTAGTACAGATGGAGTCTGGATCCCTGAGGCACTTCTGCAAAGTCCAGGGCTCCTGGGGCCCCTTTGAGACCCACTGGTCCAGCTTCCCCCTATGTTTTGCACACAGCATGCTGGGCCCCCAAACAAGGAAAAGCCTTAAAAGCACCCACAAAAGTCCACAGCCTGGCTTCTGTCTGCCTCTGTAGCTCATGCCCTTATGCTGTCCAAAATACATCCTGGGCTCCAACAGTATCAGACCTGCATTTCTGCAAAGATTTCATATCTCAGGCTTCAGTGCCTTTGCTCCACCTTCAAGATGCAGCTCTGGCATCACCTCCTCCAGGAAGACTTCCTGTATACCACCATCAACCCATCCACTTTACCCCAGGGATGGAGGTAGGTCAAGCAGAAACCAGCACCCGCAGGAATGGGTAGCACCTAAACCTAACAGCCTAGGTGGGTGAGAACTAAACCTTCATCTGCAAACCAGCAGAGTGGTATTAGGAGGGCCTGGGGAACTGCACCTAATGACCTGATTTCAGAAGAAAACAAAAGCCAGCAATGGATCTTAAACCAACAGATACTCAAGTGACCTCCAGCTGTGATTAAAAGCCATAAACAAAGAAAAAGCAGATCAAGGAAATGTTTCTGTGCCTAAGATCCCTTCGTAAGCCTCAGATTTCGTGTTCCTTGCCCTGGAATAAGACCCTTAGGATCTGGCCCCTGGGACCTCCGAAGATCCCTCTCCTCTCTACACTCTCCCAGGACCCTCCATGAGCAGGGAACGGACCTCACGAATTGTCATCATCCTCTATTTCTGTATCTCCCACCTCCCCCTCGAGGGCAGGGGCTGGTCTCACTCTCTCTGTCCCTCCCTCCACCCCAGTGTCCAGCAAGGGTCTGGCACAGAACCGGCCTGCAAATGTTTGCAGAATGGGGTACCACCCCGGGCTAGGCGGTAACACCCGGCTTTCCGCGTTGCCGCAGCGCCCTCTGCTGGGCACATCCCGCTGCCGCGGGCACTCACCGGAGTGGGGGCGTTCACCGCCGAGAGGTTGTACCCATAGAGGAAGGAGGAGCCGAAGGCGCCCACGAGAGAGGCCACGACCAGAGAGCAGGACCAGTCCTGGGAAAGGAGAGCAAAGCACGTCAGACCTGGCACTCGGGCGCACAGCCAGGGGCCCGCAGGACGCAGCTGGACCGTCCTCTGCTGGGGAGGATTTCCAGATCAAGGATGCAGGTTCCTCAGAGCCAGCCGGCAGGAGGGCCTCCCATCCAGGTCCGGCCCAGGGGGGTGTGGCCAGCCCAGGGAGCTCAGTTTGCCTCTGTCCACACCACTGCCCTCTTTGTCCGGCTGCAAGAGGATCTGTGAAACTCAGACCTACTGTCCTTCACAGGTGCTGTTAGCAGCTACGACACTTATTTTAGCTGAATTCAGCCAGTCTCTGACTCACATAGGAGCAAAAAGCAAAGCCAGACTAAGCCGCCAGCAGCAGCAGCTGGTTCTTATTAAGCGCTATGGACCAGGCATCTGTTCTAAGCCCTTTCCGGGTATTCTCCCATAGAATCCTTAGATCAGTACTGTTTTATCTTGATTTTACAGGTGAGGAAACAGGCATGGGGCAGTCCCTGGTGCTGTCTGGGTTGGGGACCAGAGCCCAGGTGGTCCAGCTCCAGCCCCCATGCAGCCACCCACTGCACCACACTGCCTCTCCCCCCCGCCTCTCCCCCGCTGACGCTGCTGACGGCCACACAGACGCACGCACACCCACGCACACTCTGTTCCAGGCTGGAGCTGTCCATCTACAGGCCAGCGTGAGCACCTTGGGACAAGGACCTGCAGACAGAGATACAGGGCTTGACCCGAAGAACCAAGCATCTGCCTCCATGTAATCCTGCCCTATGGACCCATCCATGGACGGCCACAAGCATGACAGGACCAAGAGTAGAAACATCTGGGCCCCTTGGCAAAGGCTGGCCAGAAGGCAGGGGCTGGAGGCAGGAGGGGCTGCCATCCTAAGCTGACCAGGAAAGTGTGGGCCACTTGTCAGAGGGACCCAGGTGCTCTTGGAAGGCACTTTCTCTCCATGATTTATCATGTGTTGTGTGTGTGTGTGTGGTGATTGGGGGGGGGGTGTGGGGAGGGCGGTGTGTTCTAGGTGCCAAGCCCTGACAAGCTCCTGGGATACAGCAGGTAAATGTGACAGATGAGGTCCAAGATTTAGGGACCTGAAGGGATCAAACACTGTTTGAAAGGGAAAGCCAGACTTCGATAGCCGATTTCCTGCTCTGCCTGCCTAGACAGCCTCCTATAGCACAGGCTTCAGTGCTTGATGGCTCCACCACTCAGCTGTGGGATCTGTCCAGGGTCTTGACCTTTCTGAGCCTCAGCTTGCCCAGCTGTAAAATGGGATCTAAATTACAGCACCAGCTGCATAGGCTGTTGTGGATGTGTTGCTGGCTGAGGACGTTGAGGGGCTTGTGCACGTAGCCAGTGTTCAGAAAGGCTGTTCACTCACTTTGTTCTCTCTCTCTACTCCCTCTGACCCAGCCGTGCAGAATGGCCATTGCCCAGGCTACGTGCCAAGGTCTCTCTTGCCCCGGCCCATATGGCCATGCCCCGCTGAAACCTTCCCTTCTGGAGACTTTCATATCTAAGACCCACTGAAAGCCACCCTGAAAGTTCCACCTCCTCATTTTTACTTTTCCATCTTTGATTCAACGTTGTCTGACCCCCAGGTCTGCCTCTTATGACTGCGTAACCTCAGACCAGTTACATAGCTGCTCTCTGATGCGGTGTTCTCATCTGTGAAATGGCGATGATAATACACCCACCTCATAGGATATTCTGCCGAAGAAAGGAGTTAGAGCAGGTAAGGTCCTCACCTGTCCAGGGGTAGGTGCCCCTGGGGGTCAGCAGCAGAGGCTGGACAGTGGGCGTGGGTCTTACTTTTTGAGGGCAGGGGTCTTGCTTCCAGGCACCAAGCCTGCTACAGAGGAGGTGCTTGGTAAATGCTGGTGATTGAATTGAGGCCAGAGGGAGGGTTCAGAGGCCATGGAGAGGGACGTTGGCAAGTGTGGAGCCAGAATATTTTTCTGCAGTAATAGGAGCTTTTACTGAACGGGATTCATTGATGGAACAGAATCACATTTTGGACAAAAGGCCCATTCTCCTTCGCCTTTCATCTTTAAACTCATCCTCTGGGTCTCAGCTCAGATGTTATTCCTTCTGACTCCCGGGCTGTGCTGGTCCCCTGGGCTTTCCTCACTCCCAGCCCTGGTCATTATTCCCTTGTCTGCATCCATCAGAGGGCAGAGAAGAGCAGGTGGGAGCCATCTCCCCCGAGCCCCCCACCCCCCTGTGTGGCCCACCTGTGCCCACCACCTCTCACCACCTGCTGCAAGGTGGGGACACCACCCAGCACGTGCGAGCAGTTCGCTGCCTTGACCTCATTGCACGAGCACAGCCGCGCTGCCAGAAGATACTGTGGGTCCCAGGAAGCTGCGACTTACGAGTTGGAGCACCACGGCCAAGGTCACAGGGACTAGGAGGCCAGGACTCAAGGCCAGAGGCCTTTCAAGCAGTCAGAGAGTGCCTCTGTGACCCAGACAGAGGCCAGTTTCTGTGTTTACCTTTCTTCTCCTCCCACACGGCGTCCCGCTCCTCAGATGGATAAACTCAGGAGGCGCCGAGCGGCTCGGGTCACGGGCAACGGGAGCTGAG
This sequence comes from Balaenoptera borealis, assembly GCF_965194805.1. NCBI lineage: Eukaryota > Metazoa > Chordata > Mammalia > Artiodactyla > Balaenopteridae > Balaenoptera > Balaenoptera borealis. Next base: position 112,628,936 of record NC_138861.1, on the reverse strand, counting down.
CTCGGTTCCAGAGAGTCCATGTTCTGTTTCCCGACAACCCACCTGCCGGCCCTCCCTCAAGCTGGCTCAGCCCACAGCGCCTTCCAGCCCGGACTCTGCTGGGGCATCTCCGTAAATGAGGAGGCAGAGTCCACGGAGGGAGGGTGGGCGGGAGCGCTGAACAGGAAGTGTGGCAATTGTATTTTGTCTGAACAGGAAATGGGCAGTGAATGTTTTTCCCCTTTCCAAATCATCACAGCGTCTGGAGAGCCCTGAAAGGGAAACTTGTCTTCCCAGGAATCACCACCCTGAGTTTGGATTCTTTCTTTGGCATGGTTTTATTGTCCCTCTTAAGGCCAGCGTGCTGGGAGGGGAGCGACTGGCATGAGCCCAGGGCAAGTTTCCCTCAGGACTGGGACAAATGGAAAGGTCACTGACTACAGGAGAAGGCTGGTGCGGTTCCAACCCTGACTCCACTGCTTTTTAGCTGTGTGTCCTTAGGCAAGTCGCTTTGCCTCTCTGAGCTACCACGTTTACAAGTGCGAAATGGGCGATTGATCCCGCCCTGATTATCCTGCAGAGTTATTCTGAGGCTGGAATAGAAAACACACAACCCCGAGCAGCGTGTTGGAGATGGACCTGGGCTGCCCTGCAGCTCTAGAACAAGGGGAGGCTGTGGGTTTGGAAGAAAAAGAATTTGCCACTGGTCATTACTCTGCCCTGCTCATTCAGCCAGGCTGGCTCAGTGAAAGCATTAAGGAGGCAAGACCCTCATGCACACCAGGATGTCATGGGAATTAACTCACCGCGTGGCCGAATTGCCCAGATGTCAGAGAAGCGCCTTAAATCATGTGTAGGACAGGTTGCCTTGACTGTTTCCTCCCAGAGGCAGAGAACAGGTGCAGAGGCCGGCAGAATGATGGCGTGTTTGGGGTACGCAGAACCCCTAGAAGGCCAGGGCGGCCTCAAGTCCGCATAAAAAAGACCAGAAGCCGGCAACCTGGGTTTAATGGAAAGCGCATGTTGAAATAAAAGCTGTGGATCATGGCAGAAGCACTGGGAGCGGGGATTATCAAATGCACGTGAAAACATCCAGCCCGGAATGCACAACAGTGGGAAGGGATCTGCTCAACGGGGAACTGAAACTTCCAAAAGAAAAAGCCAACCCTGAATAATTAGGCTAGTTATTTGCTGAGTGCATGAATCAGTCAGCACAATACTCATTCCGCATATCAATCACGCAGGGATGCGGCTTGGAGAATTGGCTGTTTCTGGAAACAGTTTTTGGCCAGTTGGCCAGCTCCCTTCACAGAGCTGGGTCCAGAGCAGGACTCTAACATGGAAGTTCTCGATTATGACATCACGTGTGATGGCCGAGGATTCCTGGGGAAACACGGAGGAGGCACCGAGCCAACCAGGGGGGCTGATCTCGGAAGACTTCCTGGAAGAGGTGATTGGAGAGCAGACTCTTACAGGATGAGTAAGCCGGGGGAATATGCAGACAGAGAAGGGTGCGGGGTGGGAGGGCACTGAGCCAGGCCTGCAGACATGGATGCCCTGGGACGTGGGGAGAAGCAAAATAACTGAGCTGATTGGGGCCTAAAGTGGGGGAGGGGCAGCATGGCTGCGTTGCTGTGCAGTGAGGAATCCCGTGCCATCCTGTGGGGTGTCGTATTCGTCATCTCATTTCCTCCTCCACCCCCTCCTTGACCCAGGCCCTTCCATGTATCCTCCCTGGTCTCCTCATCTGTAACAAGGGGTCTCCCTGATCTTGCTAAAACTCACAGTGGATCAGGTGATCTGCCCCCTTCATTTAAAATTGTTCCATGTTCCCCGTGGGGGTTGAAAACTCAAAAGGCCCCAGGACCCCGGTGGTCCACACAAATGTGCAGCTACAACTGGGAGGGTCCTTGGTGTCTGGGGAGTACCTGAGCTGCAAAGGCATCCTAGTCCAAAAGCACTAAAGGCTCTGCCACCCAGAGGGGGTGCAGACTGGAGGCCAGGGGTGGAGGGTGGGGACAAACTGCCCGCAGCTGCCCTGGCCCTGCCCTGCACCAGGGGTTCTCCCAGTCAGAGGAGTGAGAGAAACTTGCAGGACATCGCTTTCCCTTTTTTGTCCTGCAGCCGGGAGGCAGTGCTTGGCATGAAGACCTCCTCTTATTGGTGGAGCTGGCTGTCTGTGAGTCCGCCCCCCAACCTGCCCACAAACCAGCCCAGAGGTGAGCAGCGAAGTCCCGCACCTGAGATCAGAGCCCAGGTGTCCTGGCTCAAGTTCCAGGGTGGCCTTGGCTATTTAAGAAGCCTGGCCTTCGGGTGAACCACGCTTTCCTCCTTCAGGCAGGTGGGGGATCTCAGATTCCCAGCGGGCGTCCCCAGAGCATCGCAGGGTGAGAAAACAAACAGCTCCACTCTTTGGAAAGCCTTGGTGAGGGTGATGGGAGCTGTCCCCTCACTTTGCCACAGCTCAGAGGGTTAAAGCCCAGACAGTGGCGCTGGACAGACGGCCTGGGTTTGGGTCTCGGCCCAGCCACTTATTACAACCTGTGAGCTCTTGGGCAAGTTACTAGGCTTCCGTGTGACACAGTGTCCTCATCTGTAAAATGGGTGTGATAATGGTGCCACCACGTCTTACACTTGTTAAGATTTGATGAGTTTGTACACGGAACACACTAAACCACAGAACCTAAAACAGCACCCGGCATATATCAATTGCACAATGAATATTCATTATTATTCTTCAAACCCCCTGTCCCCAGAAAATGAGCTATTTCTTGACCCAAATGCTCTCATCCTTTTCTAAACAAACGCCATGGTAAGTACTCCACGTAGGAAGATTTGCCCCCCACCCCCGGGATATAAGTGTCCACAGCTGTAAAGAAGAGGTCTGGGGCCAACTTGATGTTGCTGGACCACTGCTAAGGCTGCATCCTGGGCTTGGGTTCCTGCCTCCGTAACGAGCACGATTGGGTACAGCTTTGTGAACCAGATGGCAGCTAACCAGCTTCCCAGTTACCCATCTCACAGCACACGTCTACACTGCTCTGCCCTTGGCCAAGTGTGTTCACACCCGTGGTATCACCAACCCTCCCAGCAGGCTCAGGAAGGAGCCGCTAGCCTGATGTTACAGAAAAGAATGGAAGTTCAGGGAGAGCCTGGATTCATCCGTCTCCAAATCCAGTGCCAGCCCCCCATGCACACAGTCTGTGGCCCATGCTCTCAGGCAGATCCTAGAAAATAAACTCTATCAAGGATGTGGTCATATACAAATGAACCTATCTATGAAACAGAAACAGACAGAAACAGACTCATGGACATAGAGAACAGACTGGTGGTTGCCAAGGGGGAGGGGGTTGGGGGAGGGATGCAGTGGGAGGTCGGGGTCAGCAGATGGAAGCTATTATGTATAGAATGGATAGACAACAAGGTCCTACTGCATAGCACAGGGAACTATATTCTGTATCCTCTGATAAACCATCATGGAAAAGAATATGAAAAAAAGAATGTATATATGCATAACTGAATGCTGTACAGCAGAGATTAACACAACATTGTAAATCAACTATACTTCAGTTTTTAAAAAGTCAATTTAAAAAAAAGGATGTGGTCATAAACCAGCATTCCTGAGTGTGCTGGGCCTGTCCTGACACTCACTCACTCCTCCCTGCACACACCCATTTACCGGTGCCCATAACTTTGCTCATCCTTCAGTGCTCAGCACCTTCGCCACCTCCCCCCAGAAGCCTCCCTGGGCCTCTCTCTGCCGCCCCTGTGTTCCATGTGCTGCTAACAGCTGTGCTGGCTGTGACCTTTCTCCCAAGTGTTATCCTCATGTGTGTCTTCCCCTCTGGATAGGAGCTCAGCAAGGGCAGGGACTGCGTATGTTAAGGGGTAAACTGTGCCCCCCAACATTCATATATTGAAGGCCTAACCTTGCTACCTCAGAATGTGATGATTTGGAGACAGGGCTTTTAAAGAAGAGATTAAGGTAAAATGAGGTCATATGGGTGGGCCCTAATCCAACCTGACTGGTGTCCTAGGAGAGATTAGGACACAGACAAGCACAGCAGGACAACCATGTAAGGACACAGGGAGAAGACGGACACCTACAAGCCAAGGAGAGAGGCCTCAGAAGAAACCAAGCTGCCCACACCTTGATCTTGGACTTCCAGCCTCCAGACTGTGAGGAAATATATTTCTGTTGTTTAAGCCACCCAGTCTGTTGAGCTTTGTCATGGCAACCCTAAAAAACTCACATGGTAGACAGCCCCATCCACCAGAGGGCAGACAGCAGAAGCAAGAAGAGTTACAATCCTGCAGCCTGTGGAACAAAAACCACATTCACAGAAAGATAGACAAGATGAAAAGGCAGAGAGCTATGTACCAGATGAAGGAACAAGGTAAAACCCCAGAAAAAAAACTAAATGAGGTGGAGATAGGCAACCTTCCAGAAAAAGAATTCAGAATAATGATAGTGAAGATGATCCAGGACCTCGGAAAAAAATGGAGGCAAAGATCAAGAAGATGCAAGAAGTGTTTAACAAAGACCTAGAAGAATTAAAGAACAAACACCTAGAAGAATTAAAGAACAAACAAACAGAGATGAACAATACAATAACTGAAATGAAAAATACACTAGAAGGAATCAATAGCAGAATAACTGAGGCAGAAGAATGGATAAGTGACCTGGAAGACAGAATGGTGGAATTCACTGCTGCAGAACAGAATAAAGAAAAAAGAATGAAAAGAAATGAAGACCGCCTAAGAGACCTCTGGGACAACATTAAACACAACAACATTTACATTATAGGGGTCCCAGAAGGAGAAGAGAGAGAGAAAGGACCCGAGAAAATATTTGAAGAGATTATAGTCAAAAACTTCCCTAACATGGGAAAGGAAATAGACACCCAAGTCCAGGAAGGCCAGAGAGTCCCAGGCAGGAGAAACCCAAGGAGAAACATGCCAAGACACATAGTAATCAAACTGACAAAAATAAAAGACAAAGAATAATTATTGAAAGCAACAAGGGAAAAATGACAAATAACATATAAATAAGGGAACTCCCATAAGGTTAAGAGCTGATTTCTCAGCAGAAACTCTACAAGCCAGAAGGGAGTGGCATGTTATATTTAAAGTGATGAAAGGGAAGAACCTACAACCAAGATTACTCTACCCATCAAGGATCTCATTCAGATTCAACAGAGAAATCAAAAGCTTTACAGACAAGCAAAAGCTAAGAGACTTCAGCACCACCAAACCAGCTCTACAACAAATGCTAAAGGAACTTCTCTAAGTGGGAAACACAAGAGAAGAAAAGGACCTACAAAAACAAACCCATAACAATTAAGTAAATGGTAATAGGAACATACATAGCGACAATTACCTTAAACGTGAATGGATTAAATGCTCCAACCAAAAGACACAGGCTCGCTGAATGGATACAAAAACAAGACCCATATATATACTGTCTACAAGAGACCCGCTTCAGACCTAGGGACACATACAGACTGAAAGTGAGGGGATGGAAAAAGATATTCCATGCAAATGGAAATCTAAAGAAAGCTGGAGTAGCAATACTCATATCAGACAAAATAGACTTTAAAATAAAGGATGTTACAAGAGACAAGCAAGGACACTACATAATGATCAAGGGATCAGTCCAAGAGGAAGATATAACAATTCTAAATAAAAATGCACCCAACATAGGAGCACCTCAATACATGAGGCAAATGCCAACAGCTGTAAAAGAGGAAATTGACAGTAACACAGTAATAGTGAGGGACTTTAACACCTCACTTACACCAATAGACAGATCATCCAAACAGAAAATTAATAAGGAAACACAAGCTTTAAATGACACAATAGACCAGATAGATTTAATTGATATTTATAGGACACTCCATCCAAAAACAGCAGATTACACTTTCTTCTCAAGTGCACACAGAACATTCTCCAGGATAGATCACATCTTGGGTCAACAAATCAAGCCTCAGTAAATTTAAGAAAATTGAAATCATATCAAGCGTCTTATCTGACCACAATGCTATGAGATCAGAAATCAATTACAGGGAAAAAAAGGTAAAAAACACAAACACATGGAGGCTAAACAATACGTTACTAAATAACCAAGAGATCACTGAAGAAATCAAAGAGGAAATCAAAAAATACCTAGAGACAAATGAAAAGATACTGTGTCCACTTGGAGGGAATCTCTGTCTGCTTAGCCTGGGTCTGCAGGGTCCCTGGGGCCCCTGAGACAGGTGGCTTGGCCCCCCTGGACCTCCAGTTCACACCTATGAGATGGGGATGGGGATGCTTAGCTGCCATTTCACACTCCCCAGGGAATTTCGTAAATACACTTGTATTGATCTTTGTTCTGCTAAATACAGGTTTATTACAAATATGGACACATATTTTTCTGAGTCCTGGTTGCCTCCACACCCATCACAGGACACGAGGCACAGATGGGTCAGTGTTCGAGATCAGCTGCACCTTAAACTAGCTACGTAGCCTTGGACACGTGGCTTCAGCCTTCTTTGAGCCTCAGTTTCTCACCTGTAAAATGGGGGTAGTGATGCCTCCACTACAGTGTAGCCAGGAGAACGGAACGAGAGACCCATGTAAGGTATGGCACAGAGCAGGCACTGTTCGGCTGTTGGTTTTGAATCTGGTTTAAAGAGAGGGTCCAAGGAGTCCTGAGGAAGGAGAGGGACTTTCTAAGTGCCGAGGGCTTCCTGGAGGAGGGGGCACATGGACTGGGCCTTGCAGAGGGTTGGGTTTCAGTGTTTCCTTTAAGGATGATGACATTATCACCTTCAACATCAATGTCCTCTTGCTGAGAAATGACCTTTGGAACGGAGACTCCCCCCCGTCTGGAAGGTCACCACAGATAGTATCACCATCAATCAGAGGACATCACCATCAGCAGCCTGTGCCTCACCGTATACAATTTACAGTTCACATGGGTCCTTCCTGCATAACTTTGCTTCCAGCCTCTGCTCCTTCTCTGCCTGACCTCACCTCAACATCCCTTTCCCTGGGAGGAGGGAGGGCGCCAGGAGGGACCGCCCAAGGGTCACCTGAACACTCCTACAAGGGAGACATAGGGAGACCAGGACTGACCAATTTCTTTTCCTCCAAGTCACTTTCTTTGTTATCTGCTGGGTCCTTTTCCCTGAGCTTCATGGTTAGTTTTCAGCTTTTGGGCTGGGCTTTTTTGTTCCTGAAAAAGAGAAAAAAGGAAGAAGCCATTAGACAGACACTTGCTGTCACAGTAAGGAACCCAGGGGAGAGTCCCTGACGAGGACACCAGGATGGGGGGCCCAGCTCCCCCAGAGACCTGGGTACACGGTCTCTGCTCCTCTCTGGCCTTGGTTTCTCCATTTGCGAGATGGTCAGGTTGGACCACTTCTCTGCTTTCCTACACGTGCCACATCACTTATCAAGTACAGGCCCTTACCCCGGAACATCCTCATTCAGAAGGTCACTCTTACGGTGGGACATGCTTTGGAAACCTTAGACTTTCTGTCCCAAAGGTGTGAAAATAAAAGCAGTGCAAATGCAAACAAAGTGCCAATCTCCCCTGTCAAATTGGAGACAGTTACCGAAATTATAACCCAAATCACTGGCACAACAGAAGTGGAAAACTGTACAGCTTCTCTGGAGTTTGGAAATATGTTTCTAGAGCCATAAAAATATTTAGGTCCTTTGGCCCAATGACTCCATTTATAAATAGCCTGAAGCAGTAATAACAATGTGTGAAGATTTAAGCCTGAGATGGTCATTGCAGCATTTTCATGGTAGAAAAATGGTCTTCACAATAGGACAAAATATCTAAGAGTAAAGTTTAAAGTGATGAAACTCATGCAGCACTTCAAAACTAATGTTAAAGAAGAAGATTTCATGTCACTGGAAAATGCTTATAATACATTCTTACTTGATAAGAGGAAGATATATAAAAGAATATACATTAGTCAACATTTAAAATAGGTATACTGCGCTTCCCTGGTGACGCAGTGGTTAAGAATCCGCCTGCCAGTGCAGGGGACACGGGTTCAAGCCCTGGTCTGGGAAGATCCCACATTCCACGGAGCAACTAAACCTGTGTGCCACAACTACTGAGCCTGCGCTCTAGAGCCCGCGAGCCACAGCTACTGAGCCCACGTGCCACAACTACTGAAGCCCACGTGCCTAGAGCCCGTGCTCTGCAACAAGAGAAGGCACCGCAATGAGAAGCCCGCACACCACAACGAAGAGTAGCCCCCGCTCGCCACAACTATAGAAAGCTCGTGCGCAGCAACAAAGACCCAGCGCAGCAAAAAAAATAAATAAATGAAATAAAATAGGTGTACTTATTAATAGTCATACTATTAAACAATATATGTACTTAAACTATGTCCATGTGTTTTTTAATTTAAAATTAAAAGTGAAATAAAATGTTCATACATTAAATTATTTATTAAGCCCCTGGTATCTAGGTTATGGGGATGCGATCTTGAGCAAAACAGACCTTGCCCTCCCCTTATGGAGCATACATTCTGGGAGAGGAGACAATTTAGGAAGAGCATATGGGCTGCTCATGGGGCATATGGAAGGTAAGTGGCCTGGCCCAGCACGGGATGGGGGAGCAGTGGGAGATGGGCTGCAGAGATGCGCAGGGGACAGATCGCATACTTCTGTGCATAGAAAACAGACTTCCTGGAAGCAGCACAACATAATAACAATTACCACTTGGCCGTGGTTATCTTAGCCAATTTTTTAATCTGATTTGTTTTCCTACAGTTTTTCAATTTTCTACACTGAAACAATCCAACAAAAACCAACCACTTCTACAGCTAGAAAAACAAGCTTTTCGAATTTCTTCAAATTAAAAAGAAACAGTTTTTTTTTGAAGAATTAAGCCCTTAAGATCTCAAGGAGCCAAGCAGACTTAAAAACTACAATTGTGGAAGAATACACAGTTCTTATAGGATGACGGGCTGTGAGGTCCGAAGTCATGTGAGCTGGCCTGACAGAATGTCAGTTGGTCACACGTGAGCGTGACATTCGAGGCCCTCCACCGAGGGACCCGCCTCTCTCCCTCCAGCGTACGCCCAGGGACATGCCACGCACTGGGCCTCTGTGTTCAGGCCGCTCTGGCTGTTTCCTAGGCTGGCCCCTGGCCTGGAGTGCCTCTCCTCCTGTTCCTGTCTCACCTTCAAGGCTCACCTACTCTGCTTGTCAATCTATTCCTTCTAGAAAATCTGAATCACTTTGTCCTGTGCATCCCCTAGCTCATCGCATTAGTCTCGCAGGAGCCAGACTGTACCAGCTGACTGTTCTCTCGTCTGTGTCCTCGCCAGTGACCGTGACCTCCTCCTGAGGGTACATTTTATGTGGCAGCTCATCAAAGCCATGGTGCTCAGTTGTGTGGTCGGACACTTAGAGAACGGGCGAGATGTTGCTGGTAGTTTTTAGGTATGACTCACATTTACAATCAGTTGACTTTAAGTTGACGACCCTCCATAATGCGCGTGAGCCTCATCCAATTAGCTGAAGGCCTTAAGAGCAAAGACTAAGGTGCTTGAAGAGGAAGGAACTCAGCATCAAGATGACAACATAGAAATCCTGCCTGAGTTTCCAGACTTGAGACCAAGGCTGCAACATCAACTCTTGCCAGAATTTCTAGCCTGTGGGCTTGCCATATGGGTCTGGGGCTTGCCAACCCCACGATCATGCAAGTCAATTCCTTAAAAGCTTTCTCTCTTTATTCTTCTATCAATATCTATATCTATCTATCTATCTATCTAGACATGCATCCTGTCAGTTCTGTTTCTCTGGAGAACCCTGCCTGATACACTCCTCACACTCCAGGATCGCAGCTGATCCACCTCTGTGCCCACAGATGTGACAGTGCCTGGCTTGAGACGAGCACAGTAAACAGAATGAGTGGGTGGGGTGGAAGAGAGGAGTCAGAATGGGATCAGATGAGATGGGATGGGACCAAGGGAGCCAGAATGACGGTATCCATGGCCACCACCTGTTGAGCTCCAGAGACTGCATTCCCATTCTAGTTTATGTGAATGGCTGTCACCACATGACTCCAGGGAGCACCAATTACACAGGTGACATTGTCAGAGTCCCCCTGGAGTTATGCAACATGGTGGTCCTGCAGGTACCCAAGGATGAAGATGGTCTCCAAATAATCAAGCAAGAGTCTGATTTGAAAAGGCATGAGCCGGGTGGAAAGAGCAAAGCTATAGTGGAGTCAGAAACCTGCCCATCTTGGTTTTGCCACCGTGACCCAGGACAAGTTACTTAACCTCTGGGTCTGTTTCTTTGTCAGTCAATGGATGATTGTTATCATTCTCTCATGTCATGATTGTTAGATGAGGGAATGTACATAAAAGGCCTGGGGAGATGCCTGGCAAATCTGTGGTGTCTAAGTAACGGCAACCATCATTCACTGAGCTGGAGAAGACTTAGAAAGCAACAGATTTGGGGATGGGAGGAAATAAAGAATTCTCTTTAGGACGCGTGTGGCTGAGACATTTGTGTGACATCCAAGTACAAATATCACTCTGGCAGTTGGAAGTGACATCCAAGTACAAATATCACTCTGGCAGCTGGAAATAAGAGCGGTGCTCAAGAAGTGGTCTGGGCTGGAGATAAATTAAGGACAATTAACACCATGGAATTAGATAAGTCAGTCACCCAGGGACAGAGTGTAGAAAAAGATTCCTAAGGAACTCCGACCAGGAAAGAGCAGAGGGAGGACAGAAGACAGCAAAGGGGACTGAGTCGGAGAAAGCAGGGAGAGCGAACTTTGGCAGGAGAACTTTAAGAGGATGTGAGTGGTCAGCTGTGTGAATATGGCTCAGGGGCCAAGGAAGAGGAGCTAAGAGTGTCCAGGGCATGTGGCCACATGGAGGCCATAGGGAAGTGTAAGTCGGGGGGTTGGGGAGAGCCTGGACCATCTGGAGGAGGAGATGGATCTTCCTAGAACCTTGGCCTCGAGGAGGAGCAGAGAAGAGGGTGGGCAGTGGGTGTGGAATCAGAGGACGGAACATGGGTGAAGCGTGGGCAGGATGCAGGTTTGGAAGTGGGGAGATGGGAGACTTCTGTCCAGTGGTGTCCATATTCTCAGTGAAGCACAAGGCCAAGCAACCAACTGAAGGGGCAGGAAGGTTTGTGAAACTGAGAAATTGCCATGGGGACCTCTGGGGAGCAGCCTTAAAAACCAAGCCTGGTCGGGCTGTAGGAGGGTGTGGACGGTCCATTCCCGGCTTGGTCCTGGGGAAGGAAGATGTGGGTCTCGGAGCACTGGGGGTTCATGAGGGAGGGACAGAGGGTGAGTGGCAGGCATGATGAGGCAGTTAAGGGAGGATGGAAGCTTCCCCTGGGGGCTTAGATTGCAGAACAACTGAGAGAAGATGGGATCCAAGCTGTGATCAGAGGGTGGCTTTTGTGAGGATGTGTCCAAAGCTGGAACCACCTAGAACTGATGGTCAGAGCTGATGAGCGGTCCCAGATGAGGAGGAAGAAGTGAGAACAGACGTGGGAGGGAGAAGAGAAGGCAGCAAGTGGGCACTAACTAATCACAGCCCGTGTTAAATCCTCCCGTGGGTACAACTAGGGCGAGGGGGCACGGGCGCAGGATGGGGGAAGCGGTGCGCTCTGAAGATCCAACACGAGAGGTTGAATAAATCTTCTACACTGAGAGAGGTGAGTTGTGCCTGAGGCCAAGGGTGCAGAGGTATTTGTTCATTCTTCCCAGAAAACATGTTGCAAAGGAGAAATTTTGCTGGTACCAGGAGGATGTGTGTGTGGGGTGCGGGTTGTACTTCCTTTGGGGTCAAAGCCAGCTCTGACCTTCTTAACTCCCTGGTCAGAGAGGGTTATTAAGTCCGTAAGGACCCACTGCCCAGGGTTGCTGTCTGCAGCAGAGGCCATCATGGAGCTGAGAATGACGCCACGTCCCCAAGACATCACGTCACAGGGGGAGACTGCCGCCTGTGCAGATGGCTCGTACCCGAGGCAGCATGGAGTCATGGGTTCAAATTCCAGCTCTATAGCTCACTAGCTGTGTGCCTTGGGGAAAGTTACTTAACCTCTCTGTACCTCTGTTTCTTTCTGTCAAGTAGGGAATAATAATAGGACCTGCCTCATAGGGCTCTCGTGAGGATTAAATGAGTCAGTGTATGTGAAGCACATAGTAAATGCTAAAGGATCACGAACGGTGTCTTAGAACGGGTTCAGAGGAAAAAGGAGGGGGACCCACTTGGTGTTTGACTAGAGAACCTTAAACCGCCTCAAGATAATTCTCTAGGCTTAAATAGAATAATATCAATAACATAACATAGTATAACATAAATATAAGCCCAGTGCATGGGGTTCCAAAAAATGCTAGCTCCTGTCTTTTGAATCTGCGGTAACAATACTAATATTGCTGCTACTCAAGTCTAACACCCTGCCAGTGCCCATCATTTTGGCCTAAAAGGTCGGATTGCTGCTGTTCCCATTGGTGAATAGCCACGTGCTGAGGCCCCAGGGGCCCACCTGCCACAATCCAGCAGCTACAGGCAACAGGTCTCTGATGCTGACAATTTGATTGGGGCCCCTTAGGCTGCACCTAGGGTTAAATGTTTAGAAAATCACCTCTCCTGTACTATTGCTGCTGCTGCTTATAATAAAAACGTCAGGGGCACCGTGTGTTGGATGCTTTAACTGGCCATGTTAGAGGTAAAGCGAGCAGGGCTTGGAGAAGAATCTTTTCCCACCCAACCCATCACAGAGGTGGGATCTGAGCCCAGACCCCTTGAAGTCAGTCCCGTGCTCATGAGCCTGCGTTGCGAGTAAGGATACAAGTGAAGAAAAGGCACCCCCCTGCATCAGCGCCGCACAAAATGTCAGCAGACAGCGAAGGCGGATGTCTTCTCCCAAACCGGCTCCTGCGGACAGCAGCCACCTCCCTAACTGTCTGGAGTCGTGGCCTTCTGCCCTGTCCACCCCAAGATGTGGCCCTGCTGACAAAGCCCTGTGGGCCCAGCAAGTCGCTGGCTGACAGCTCTGAGCAGAAAATGCCGCACATGCCCTGGCCCCAGTTCTCTGACCAACACTTCACGGTGACTTTATTCTGAATTTTCAGGGTTAATTCTCTGCTGACTTCGGCATAGAGCTAAAGCTAACCTAAAGGAATGTGGGAAATAGGGCAGCGAGGAAGAAGGGGAGGGGCGGGAAAGAAGAAGGGGAAGGGAGGAGGGGAGTTATTAGCTGCCTTTGGAATAATGACCACACCATAATCAATTTCGTTTTTATATAAACATTTGTCAGACACCACGCTAAGCACTCCAAGTGCATTTCTCACTTAATCTTCACCTAGTTGATTTTCATATCCCTCAATTTTTAAATCTCTTGCTCCAACTGCTCTGTAAGTCTTGGTAATTCCTGAAATGGTCCCCAAAGCCAATCCAAACCTGCGAGCCTGACTTACCTGTTTCCTGGAGCTTCCTCAGCCCGTTCCTGTTTAGAGAGCAAACAGAAGATGCTTCATGAATAGAACGGCTCCCAGTAGAATCAGATATAAGCCTGGGAAACTGTGAAAGAAAGCTGCATTAATGACTAAAAGGCATCCAGCGGCTACCGTAAACATTCTGTGATGGCAATCTTGACAAGCAATAAATGATTAACATCGAGCTACTGATGGCTAGCTCAGCTTATTAAAAACGTGCCCAGCTGTGGGTCAGCAAGTTCTGGCCTGGGAGTCCAAGGCAGAGGTACCCTGGCGAAGTCACTGCTGACTGCCTTAGGGTGTCAATTCCCTTGTGGATAACAGTGTAGGACCAACCTGCCCGGGCAGCTGTGTTGAAGGTCAGTAAAATGACACGCAAGAGTTGTAAAGCAAAACACAAAGGAATGCAGGTTGATCGAGTCTGAAGTCCAGAGGAACAGGATGAGGGGTCAACTCTTGCTGCTTTGTCGATGGAGGAGTAAAATCAGCCCGTGATGAAATACACAAGAGCCGTCACTTGGGAAGTGCTGCTCCCATGGTCACGGCCATTGCTGTTATTTTATGAATGCACGCTGTCCTCCTGACCTCTCTCTAGCTCAAAAGTGATGCAGGTGTGCTAATCCTACTCTTTTTCAGCCCCAGGAGACAGATGGAGGGCTGGAGTGGCAGAGCTATGTGAGGGAGAGAGGTGAGGGGCTAAGAGCGTTGCTGGGCAGCTGGGACAAGATCCAAGCTCAGCCAAGGGCATCAACGGCCTCCTTCTGAGCAGTTCACAGTGAGAGGTGAGGAGTTCACAGACAGAGGTGAGGGTGTGGGAAGTGACGCATGGTTTTGGGGTGAAGCACAGAGAGATGGGTGCCCAGGAGTCCCACCCGCCTCGGGAAAGGAACCCTGTGCCTGGCTCAGGCATGAATTCAGGCCCTGGGAGACAGCACTGTCTTGGGAGCCTGGAAAAGCCCATCCAATTCCCTTGGCATCGATTGGAAGTAATCGGGTAACCTCCTCATGGCTAATCTCATTTCCCCAGTGCCTTGTTGTTGACAAAGGAGGGCTGGAGAGCAGGAGGAAATCACCTGATCCCTGGAAGACACCTACTCAGGGTGTCTTTATCAACCGACCTCTGATGCCTGCACAGCCCACACACTAGAAAGATGACATTTCTGTGCCTGGGTGGCTTCAGCTGTACTTTAGGACATGCAGACACACCAAGAAAAGGCTGTGGAGCGAGGGGATTGCTTTCCCAGGCTTTTCAAACCTTCCACAGTTACCCAGCTGGCGCCCACCCCTCCTTTCCCCAAGCAGTCACCCAAACTCTCTCTTGACATCTTTTTTGCTGTAATAAATCATTCTCAGGTGCCAGGACAATTCAACCATTGGTTTAGCAGTATCTAGGTAAACAGTATAAGATGATGACAGAGCCTGAGATTTGATGTCAGACCTCAAATCCCAACTGCTGCTCCCCAGCATGTCTCGTGGGACAAGTGACCTCTCTGCAAAGTGGGGATAAGGGAATAATCATCTCAAGGTCACGTACAGATCAAATGAGATGTAAGGGTATATACCTAGGAATGGAATTGCTGTATCAAATGGTAATTCTGTGTTTATTTCTTGAGAAACACCAAACTATTCTCCACAGTGGCTAAACCAGTTTACATGCCCACTAATCACTCCTGGGTGTATACCTTTGAAATGGCCTGCAATGTAGCAAGCTCCAGGTAAATATTTGCTATTGCAGTTACTGTTGAGAAATCTCTTTATAGCTCATTATTTTTATTCTGTTCCTTTATTTATTCTTTTACAAATGTCTACGGAGCTCCTACTGTGAGGCCAATACAGTGCTAGATGCTGAGAAGGCTGCAAAGAAGGGAAAACCTGTCAGGAAATTCACAGTCTAATCAGAAGGATGAGCCACTGGAAGGGACTTACTTTTAGTGAGCACCTACTATGTTCCGGGCACTGGTTAGGCATAGCCTCATCTAATTCGAAGAACAGCCCCTAAGCTCTTGTTATCTCCATTCTACGGCTGAGCCTGCTGGGGTTTCAGAGGTCACCCCACTTGCCCAAAGCACCACGCCTTGTGGATGAGAACTGACGCTTTTAAAGCGAGACCACCCGCTCTGTCTGCCCTGACACCCATTCACTGCTGCTGTGTGGGCAAGGCCCTCACCAGAGAGAACAAGTCCGTCAGGGTGAGACCTTGATGTCAGACACCTTTCTCTTCTTTCTTTTTTGGCAGCCCAGCATCCAGACAGACTTCTCACTTGGGAGCACCTCCCATTTGTGGGTTTTATGGGCGCATCCGTCTCACCTACTCAAAAATTTCCTTCCTTCCAGCAATTATCTCATTTCAACAGCATCAATTTCTCCCTCTCTCTTAGGTCATCCCAGGCTCTGTACAAAAACGTCTTAATATCACCAATTAAAAAACAAAAACAAAACTAACTGTTGGCAAGGATGTGGAGAGATTGGAGCCCTTGTACATTGCTAGTGGGGATGTAAACCGGTTCAGCCATGGTGGAAAATAATTTGATGGTTTCTCAAAAAATAAACGTAGAATTACCATATGACCCAGCCATTCTACACCTAGGTCTATACCCAAGAGAATTGAAAACAGGTGTTCAAACAAAAACTTGTACATAAAAGCTCATAGCAGTGCTATTCACACTGGCTAAAAGGTGGAAACAGCCCAAATATCCATCAACAAATGAAAAGAGAAGCAATTGTGGTCTCTCCATACAATGGTATGTTATTCAGCCAAAGAAAGAAATGAAGTTCTGACATGTGTTACAATGTAGAAACTTGAAACCCTCATGCTAAGTGAAAAAAAGCTAGATTTGGAAGGTCAACTGTGGTATGATTCCATTTAAATGAAATGTCCAGAAGAGGCAAATCTACAGAGGCTGAAAGCAGATTAGTAGTTGCCTGGGGCCAGGGGAGGAGGCGATTGGGGAGCAGCTATTAATGGGTCGAGGGGTTGCTTTTTGGGTGGTGAAAATGTTTTGGATCTAGACAGACCTAGTGGTTGCACAATATTGTGAATGTACTAAATGCCACTGAACTGTTCACTTTTTTTTTTTTTGGCACTGTGCGGCATGCGGGATCTTAGTTCCCGGACCAGGGATCAAACCTGAGCCCCCTGCAGTGGAAGTGTGGATCCTTAGCCACTGGACCGCCAGGGAAGTCCCTGAATTGTTCACTTTAAAATCTTTAATTTTATGTTAAGTGAATTTCACCTCAATTAAAAAAAAACAAACCTCCCCTTGACCCCATGACCTCCCACTCCCACCTGTTTCCTTGGTCTTGTTACAGGAACTCACTGTGTCATTTTCATTTCTCTCCTCAGCTCGTGCCCATGGGATTTTTGACCCACCGCACCTCTCAATCATCCAAAGTCAGTAGTCAATTCCCTGTAACCTCCCAGCAGCTTTGGTGAAGTTGATTACTCCTCTTCCTTCTGGGTCCTTCTACAAACTTCCTTGTCCCATCTTCCAGCCAACATGCCTCGACTTAGTTACCATTTTTAAATAAATTAAAAATTTCAACCTGTTTAAAAAAAAAAAAAAAAATGGTGGAATGGAATGTTCTAAATTCAGACCCTCCTCCCTACTCATCAGTTTGCTTTGAGTTGGCAGATCAAGGCTTTGGCATCCATAGTGACCCAGCTTCAAACCCTGACTCTGCCGCCCACCAGCTGTGTGACCTTAAGTAACTCAGCTACCCTCTCTGAGCTCAGCTTCCTTACCTGTATCGTAAACAGCATGTCCCATAACAACATGTGTGGGGACCAGTAGCCATGTGCGGACATGATACTCAGCACCTAGCAGAGACTCATAAATTGTACCTAGTTTTTAACATCTCTACGTCAATCTTTCATAAAATTCAGAGGGTCCGGATTAGATGTCAAAGAAAGGCTGTGGACCAGACATGGTCAGCTTAGATCCTGCTGAGACCTGGAGAGGCTCACTCGAGCCCCTTCCCTGAGCTTGCTGGGTTGTTCCCGCCTCACTGGCCGCCCTCCATGTTCTTCTGGGGCCTCGCCTTCTCCTCACCCTCTTCTTTCTGCACTTGCCCCCTGGTCCCCTGGGTGGCTTTGATCCCATCTCTACACTGGGGAGTCCTGTAACCAGGAAGAGCCAAATCTGACTACATGTTGGACCTGTTTCTTTTACTTTAACCTTTACTTTCCACTGCTTTTGTTCACTAAAAAGATACTGTCTATACACAATGGCCTGCCTCGGGGAACCCTGCCCCTCTGCCTGAACGGTAAACCAAAATGCCTTTGTTCACCTGTGGATGGCTACAAGAAAGAAGAAATTAACACATCTCCTCCCTGAGGCTGGCCATTCCAGGGGACATTTGCAAATCTTATGGCCTTTTTACTTTACTTCCTCATCTCCTCCCCCTCTCCGTTCTATAAAAGAAACTGGCATCCAAACCCGGATAAGATGGTTCTTTTGAGACATTAGTCTGCCATCTTCTCCGTCTGCCTTGCCTCAACACCTCGTCTCCCATTTATTGGCCTGTTGTGCGGCAGGCAAAGCGAGCTTGGACTCATTTTACAGTCCCACGTTTTACGTCACCAGCCCAGACCTGTGTCCCACGTTCCTGTCCAGAGCACATCGTCACTCGGATACCAAATGGAATGAAGCCGGCAAGTGGCTGGCTCAGTTCCCGGCAGAGCAAGGACTTGAAGACAGTCATGTGCCTGAGGCCAGAGCGGTCCCCCTGGGCTGCACTCAGCTACTCACAACACTTGGATGAATAATCCGAGTCTCAAACTCACTATGTCGGAACCTGCTCCCCTACTGTCTTCCCTTCCAGGTAAATGGCATCACCGTTCTACCTGCGGTCCACGCCCCACCTCGCCCCTGAGATCTACCCAGGATCTGACCACTTCTCTTCATCATCTCCCGACCCTCTCAGGGTTATGTCCTCAGCTCTTAGCAAGGTCCACAGGCTCTGACCCTCACCGACTCATACCCGACCCCTGTCCCCACCCTCTCTTCCCCCTTCCCCTCCACTCTGGCCAGCTGGACCCCTTGGTGTCCTCAAGCAAGTCTAGTACACGCTTGTCTCAGGACCTTTGGTACCTGCTGTTCTTCTGCCGAGAACACCCTGCCTCAGATACCCAAAGGGCTCCCTGCTCACTTCCCTCTGGTCTCCACTCAAATAGGACCCACTGGAGAGGACCCCTGACCCCCTGATACTAAATGCAGCCCACATAATCAACCCCTCATTTCCATCTACCCTACCCCTTTACTTCTGGAATGGCACCCATCGCCACCTGGTGAATAGTTACCTGTTTGTTGATCTGCGCCCTCCAACAGGAACCTGTAGCCCAGAGAGCTGGCATTTGGTTTTTTTGTGCTGGCCACTCCTCGCCTCCCCGCTCTGGTCCTTCACCTTTTCTGACCTGCTGGCTGGCCTGCTCTCTTGCAGCTGGCTGCCAGCCCAGCAGTAGATGAGGGGTGTGAAGAGAAGGAGTGGGGGGCGTTTCTTCCCCGCTCCCTCCCTGCGCTGTTCGGTGGCTCTGGTAACAGCTGCTTCCTCCTCAACTCCAGCTGCCCCAGGCGGCCCACCCTCCGAGGCTCTCAACCAGCTCCGCAAACACTGCTCCTTCCCTGCCCTCGCACTTGGGCTGACGGCTCCCTGCCTTCCCTTGTTTGTTTCCTTCCCTCTGCCTCTGTAAGTCCTCCCTTCACCGTCTGGGGTGGATTCTGTTTCCTCCTGAAACCCGAGCCCTGCCAGCCTGTCACATTCTCTGCTGTGTCCAGCACCTAGGACAGTGCTCCGAAAGTAGTGGGCGCTCAGTAAACATTCTTCACAATGAATTAGCTAATGAATTAATTAGCAGAAGAATGAATGGAAGGAAATCAATATGCTATTTAAAAGAATGAATAGATAAACGGATGGAGCAAAGCATTTTGTTTCCTTGAAAGAAAAAATGAGTTAAGCAGATGAGTTAGCTTTCATGGAAGCATAAACCGAAAAAAAAAAAAAAAGTGAACAGAGTCCCTGGGTTTCTCTGAACTGTGCGCTCAGTGGACCACTGAGCCTGTCTCCTCCATTGGCTCTCACCCTGAAGGTTAAGATTGCAGGAAGGTCCTCCCAGGCAGATGCATACAGAGTCTGAAATCCCCTTGACCTTGGAGCCCCAGCTGCCGGCCCCCCCTTCCCGGCCTGACTGCACACTCTCTGAGGTTGCCCATGCCGTGTTTAGGCTCACCCTCTGTCTTGAAGCAGCAAAGACTCTTACTGGGCTCAAGGAAGGTCCCCAGAGCCCATGACCCTGCACCACGGAGAGGGGATGCTGTGTGTCTCTCCAGTAAGGGGCCCTTCCTTGCTGAGCAGGAGCCCTGGCTCCTGGGGACCCCCGCGTTCTCCCTGCTCCCAGCCAGACAGCAGTCATTTCTGTGGCTTTGTGACAACAACTCTAAGGGGGGAGAACCAGCAATGGATTTGGGATGGAGACCCACAGACAACTTAGCCCTTCAAGGTGGGCAGTTGCCTTTCTGGGTCTCCCAAAGCTTGGGCCAGGGCAAGGGGACCAGGGAGAAAAAAACAGAACCACAAATCCAAGTGCCCCTGAGCCCAGAAGGCGCAGGGAGCAGGGAGTGGATGTGGATGTGCTTCTGCAGCTGCTGCCCTTTGCTTCTATGTTTCCCGAGAAGCAGCTGCTCAGGGTGGTTGAGCTGGCTGAGCCAAGGCACCTCCTCTGTGGGATCGGGGTCTGAGATCCCCTTGACCTTGGAGCCCCAGCTGCCGGCCCCACCTTTCCAGCCTGGTGAGGTCTGGAGGAGGTCAGGAGAAGCCAAGTGCTCCCTCTGGGGAGGGGCAAAGGGGCAGAGCAAGGGAGGGACAGAATCAGGGCCGACACCAGCTGATGTCACTGTTGGGCCCAGGCCTGCTGCTAGAACACTCTGTCTAACTTTTACAGCCCTGACCCTGCTCCCGGGGCTATAAACGTGCCAGCAGCGGTGCAGGGGGCTCGTTCCCTGGGGAGCAGCCACAGGTGAGGCTGCACATGGACACCTATTCGCCGCGTGTTGCCAAGCAAGCTCTCCTCTGGGAAAGAAATCCCTCCGTCCATTCATTCATTCATTTGCTTACTCGGTCATTTATTCAACAAAGGTTTCCCGGGGACTTCCTAAGAGGCAGGCCCTTGGTGAGTTGCTGGGATACAGAAATGAATCAGATAAGGTCCCTCCTGGAAGGAGCTGGCACTCATAGGAGGGAGACAGATGCACAGCAGAGAAGTGTAACAGTGCGGAAACTGTCCGTCTGTCCATCCACCTAGCGGACATGCACCGTATGTGCACTGTGGTCCAGGCGCTGTTCCAGGTGCTGGGATGGAGCAATGAAAAAACACAGCAAAAATTCCTGTCCTCGTGGAGCTGACATTCAGGGAGGGAGAGAGAGATCGTAAATAAAACACATAAGTAGATGATGCAGTATATTAGAATGTGAGAGATGCCATGGGGATAAAAATCATTAAAGGAGGGAGATGGGGGTGTAGGGTGGTGGGGATAAGGAGATAGCAAATTTTTAAGATGGTTCTGGAAGGCATCCCTGCAAAGGTGACATCTGAGCAAAGACTTGAAGGAAGGGAGAGGGTGAGCCACCTGGAGCACTGGGTTGTCACAATCGTCAGAGACCCAAGGGGCTACCTACCCCCGCAGCCCAGAGGGAAAAGCTCTCTGGGTGGGAAGGAAAAGAGACTTCCAGCAGAAGGACAGCCAAGGGAGAAGGGCCAAAAGGGTGAGTAGCTACCGGAGTGTAGACTGAGGGGGTGGGGAGAGTGACGGGAGATCTTTCCAGAGAGGTCGATGAGACAGGAAGATGGGATGAACCCAGGTGCTTGGACTGGGTCCTGTTGGCAAGGGATTTGCTTTGAGTAGTGGGATGGTGAGCGATGGAGAGATGAAGATGCTGATACTAGACCACTAACCAGCTTCAGACCCCAGCTCCACCACTGGCTCTGTGACACTGGCAAGTCACTTAACCTCTCTGAGCCTCAGTTACTTCCCTATCTGTAAAAGACAAGAGTCACAGAACCCACTTCACAGGACCAAGTGTCTTAGAACTGTGTCTGCATCATTTATTCCTCCGAATAGAGCAAGGAGGGGCCGGGCCAGCCTGGAGGAAGGGAGGCGCATTTGAGAGCTTGCAAGGTCTCTGATCACATGTCCTAGAGCAGGACGTTTGTATGTAAAGATGATTTATCCCTTTGTTCGATGCCTGATTCCTAAGCACTAGCCGTCTTCCAGGCAACATGCTGGAGATACAGACATGGATCTGCCCTCTGGGGTTTGCAATCTGGGTGTAGGGGCATGGATTCCAACATGCACCATCCTGGGTAGGCTTGCATAGAGTGTGTGGAGTCAAGGGGCAAAGCCTGACTCTGAAAAAACCTAGAACACCAGAGAGGGCAGCGACAGCATGACGTCGGTCACTGCCACCACCTGGAGAGTTCCTTAAAAACAGATTTCTGGCCCCCACCCAGACCCACTGGTTCTGAAAACCCAATGGGAAGGTCTAATAAACTATCATTCAATGTGCCCCAGGTAATTCTAATTATCAGCAAAATTAGCAAATGCTGATCCAACACAACCCCCTCTTTTTGCAGACAGGAAGTGTGGCGTCCAGAGACTTGCCCGAGGATGAGCAGCCAGTGAATAGCCGAGGCAAGGCTGGAAATCAGAGCCCTCGCATCCCCATCTGCATTCATTTCCTAGGGCTGCATGACAAAGCACCACAAACTGGGTGGCTTAAAACCACAGACATGTGTCCTCTCACACTTCTAGAGGCTAGAAGTCTGAGACCAAGGTGTCAGCAGGGCAAGGCTGTTCTCTCTTGAAGGATCCAGGGAGCATCTGTCCTGTGACTTTCTCTCACCTGCTGGTGTCGCTCGCCATCCTTGGCTTACAGCCAAACAACGTGTCTCTGTCTCCATCCTCACCTGGCCTTCTCCATGTGTGTCCCCTTCTTGTAAAGACATCGGTCATCTTGGATTAGGGCCCACCCTACTCCAGTGTGACTTCATCTTAACTAATTCCATCTGCAGTGACCCTATTTCCAAATTAAGTTCACATTCTGAGATACTCGGGGTTAGGACTTCAGCATCTCTTTTGGGAGACACGGTTCAACCTGCAACACCTCCAAGGCTTGTGCGTTCCTCCCACTGACATATTTAATGGTTATGAGCCTCCTAATTCCGGGAAGATATCAGGGTACCGACACTAAAATTAAATGGATAAAACAAGACTAAGGTAATAAGAAATAATGAATAAGTAATAAAATGGAAGAGGGGACATAACTGTAACAGATGCTTGGGCTAGAGACGGTTTGAAACCACTGATGACTCAAGTTCACTCTGAGTGTCTGGACTCCTGACTCCCCACGGGAGTTATCTTTACAGGAATGTGGCCAGGCGTCTGGAAAGGACCCCTTCAAGCAAAGGGAAAGTTGATGATGTGAGAGTGTGTCTCCTGGACCTTCTGAACTTAAAGATGTTACCCCCCAAGGCTGTTTCACATGTTGTTCTAGAAAATGGATGAGATAATGCAAATTAAATAACTGGGATAAATAACATTTTTATAAATCGTTGCAACTTGCAAAAGTTTTTCATGTTTATTAGCAGAGATAATCTTCCCCAGAATTTTGTGGGGTGGATGGGCTCACACCTTACACTCACAATGAAAGAATGAACGACAGAGAGGTAAGTCAAGGCCACAAAGTGAGTTGTAAATGAGTCACAACTAAACCAGCTTTCCTGGCTCTCAGCCCAGGCCTCTCCCCACTATTCCCCCCATGTCAGCAAGGCTTTAATGCTCCCCACCACTCTTTGCATGCTCAGTCTGCAAAGTCATCATAATCGATCAATCAATATGTGTGTAAGTAAATGGCTATATTCAATTAAAATATTATACATTCTGGTTACTACTTAATTGACATTATCGCATCTGTTTTCAACAAGCTATGAAATAGCCTAAGCAGACATCAGCTCCAAGGCTGGAATAAAGTCACAGGCCACCATCATCCCAGCCCTGTGGGGTTCTTGTACTGGATGGTACTCAGAGAAGATGCTAGAAGGAACAGAGGCCACTCCCAGCCTCCCTTATGGGCTCTAACCTCCCCTTCCAACATAGCTTCCTTCCAGCTAAGAAAGACCACCACTTCCTGGAGAGTTCTCAAGCCAGAGTACATGGGGCTGAATTGACTTGAAAGGATCCTTAGAAAGGTATTGAAGAGAGCTGCTGAAATGAATAGGCTGGGCTCTGTAGCTAAGCTAGAGTTTGGAACCCAAGCAAAGATGGAAATCAATACATACTACATTTGTCCTTTGACAAGCAATGGATTGTTATTATTAGGAGCTTATCCTGTGCTAGACCCTCAAATAAATTTGCATTTCATCCCCCCGATCGTCCTGCAAGAATCCATTTTTTGATGAACACGCAGAGACCCAGAGAGATGAAGTGGCTTGCCTGCTGTCAAAGAGCAGAATTGTGTGTTCTGCTGCCTTTGTGTGTAGCCTTTTGCCAAGGGTGTCACTCTGGTGCAGAGGTGTCCCTCCTCAGTCAACCTCTCCAAGCACTTCCTGGGACCGGGCTGCGGGCACAGCAGGGAGTACGTAGGTATGGAATTCTCCAGATGTTCACACCTGTGTCTTCTGGGCAGCAAATATTGAGGTACTAGATGTGGAAAGTTACTCACCATCCTGCAGGTTACCGCCCAGAAACACTCCTGCCAAATGCACCCTTGAACCATACTCCTGCATTGGGCATTCGTGCCGCTTCTCTGTCTCCCTTCTGTCCTAGGGACTCGGGTTGGACTTGCTCAGAGAAGCCTTACCTCCTGCACTGAGCACAGAGTTTCCCCAGAAAGCCCCTCAGTGCACCCAGAACTGCAGCCTCTGTGCCCCTCACTGCCCTGGGGTGGACATTGGCTCAACACCTCCCAGAAGTCAAAGCGTGACTGGCTGGCATTGGCTGGCCAGCATCCTCCCTGCTCTGCTATTTGGCAGACCGTGGAGTAGCTCCCTTCTTCCTGAGCATGGCCTTGACCTTTATAAAATGAATGGCTCCTAAGTGCCCTCTGAAGGACCAGGACCAGGGCCAGGTTGGCTGGTGAGAACAGGGATTTTTCCAAGCCTGCCCCTTGGGATTCTGATTTAATGGATCAGGGATGGGGCAGGGCATCTGAAATTTAACAAGCGCCCACCCCACTTCACCCCACCCCATCCTGAATGATCCTGATGTGCAGCCTTCAAGCAAATCATCAGCTTTTGAGTGTTTCCCAAACTTCAGCCTTAGCTGGCTGCCTTGATGATGTGTTACTTTACGCAGAGTTATTTATATTTTGTACCCAGCTTTGCCCTGAGACAGTGGTTCTCACCCTGGCTGTTCATTAATGCCCCTTGGGGAGTGTTGTATAAAACCCAAAGCCGGGCCCCTCTGAGCTGGAGCATTTTAAAACCTCCCTGGGCAGTTGTAAGGTATGGCCAGGGTTGAGGACCACAGCCTTAAGTATGATATGCATGGAATCTACTAGATATTGAAACATATGCATAAATGCTAACATAAGAGCATGCTCGTCTACAACCAACCAAAAAGCATCCTGGGTTCTGTGCTTTGAGAAACCCTGGCAGAGGTCGCTATCATGCCTATTTTACAAATTTGGAAACTGAGGCTTAGAGGCTCCCAAATGCTGACTCTTCTAGAATTAGGACGTTACTTGCAGAGAATTCAATTTCAGCCACCCAGCTCTAAACATCATGCTTTTTCTGCCCGGTCAGGGGCAGAGAAGTGAGTGGTCCTGCCTTCCAGGGGGTGGGATTGAGGGGTGATGGGACTCACTCTGTGTACCAGTTTGGAACACAGGCTAAGATGAGGCTTTTCAAAAGACCCACCTTGCGAATCAAGTGTGTTCAGATGTATGCAGAACTCTGCAAAGAGTCTGGCTTTACCACGCTCACCTCGTGATTAATTCCCTCTGGTTTCTTCTGAGATTAGCAGAAAGGAATAAAGTTTTACTACTGTCAGAGAAGCCAAGCTCTAATCAGCATTAGAAAGATCAGATTTGTCATGATTCCATCGTTAGTGTGGCTCATAGGCTGACCCATGACCTTTAGTTCCTGGCAAAGCCTAATTACAGGAAATCTGTGCTCAGTTTGAAAACTGGCTGCCCGTTTACTGATCCAATCTAATTAGCTTTAGATTCCCTGACCCCCTCAAGAGCAATGAGCTGCATCTTGTGTTCACCAAAGCGAGTAAGGAGGCCTCCCTGTTCCCGGGTTGCCCGAGGCAGCTGTATTTATAGTCTGATTCTTCAAGGGGACACAAAATTCCCATCTTGATGGGCACAGTAGGAAGCCGGAAGGGATTTCCCAAATTAATTTTTTTCCTAAAGACAACGAGTGCTTCTGATTACGAAATCCTAGCATATCAGTCCTAGCCATGATGGGATCAGAAGAATCATGTTACAGATCTTCCTTTTAGAAGCGAGGTCAGAAAGGGCTCAGAGGGACACGCTGGTTCGCAGAACTGGAAGGGGATGATGCCACACGTCCTGAGGCTGACGTCATTCCGGATTCTGAGCACTATGGATGCTGAGATGATAAGGCTTAGCTCCTGTCCCCCAGGAATGCGCTATGGATGGGGAAGTGGGTCACAGACATGCACGGAAGTTTCCAGCATATTCTAACAGCGGCAGAGGTGGGACACCAGAGAGGAGGCATGTGGCTGTGTTGTTTGATGTTTACCCATTCTTGTATTCATTTATTCACTCATTCATTCATTCATTCATTCATTCAACAGTACGTACCAAGCATCTATTGCATGTCGGGACCACACTGTTCAAGGCATCATGGACCCAGAGCTGAACAAGGCAGAGAAAGTCCCTGTCCTCCTGGACACAGTGGCTAATCAGACAGGAAACAAGCATGCGCTTGAATGGATGTTTAGGTACAATTATGGAAAACTCTAGAAAGTGGTGTAAGGTGGTATGAGAGAGAATATCGGGATTCTGACCTAAGCTGAAGAGTGAGAATTAACCCCACGTGGACGTAGGTGGGGTTGGCAGTGGGGCCTGGTGAAAGGAGCAGCGGGCAGGGAGGGCCAGGGCTGGAAGGGGCTTGTGTGTGAGGGTCTGAGAGACCAGCGTGGCTGGAGCCGCAGCCGTGGGGTTGGGCAAGTCCTGCCTTGGAGACAAGGTTAGGGAGGCGGGGTTGCATCCTGAGAACAAAGTATTGAAGGTTTCTACATGTAGGTGGGGGGTTGAGGGTGACAATGAGGCGGGCTCTTTACAGAGGCCTCTCAGACAGCCCATATTGCTGGGCTATTAGCGTTGGGGGGAGATTCGAGGATGGTGACCAAGTGGAAGCAGGAAGACCCAATTTAGTCCATACAAGGGGTGATGGAGGCTTGGACCAGAGTGAGGTTAGGAGTTGTGGACGACTCGTGAGGTGGTTCCAGGGACCACAGGAGACCCACTCGTGCTGAGGCCCGCACACACGGTCTGACCCACGGGAACAGGAGACCTGGCTTAGCCACTGTCACTGTTTAGCCCGTCCTGCCCTCAGACCGTGCCGGACAGGCGACCGTTACCCTCCTTCCAGCTCTCCAGGAAGCCTCAAGGGAAGACAGCGCAGCCCTGTGGGCAGCGGAGGGACTTTGGCTTCGGAGACACACTGAGCCATTCTGATCCTGCTGACTTAGCTGTGTGACCCTGGGCAAGTTGTGTAAACATGCTGAGCCATGATTTCCACTTCGAGAAAGGAAATGGGAACCTCTCTCTGCAGGTCGAGGGCTGCAGCAAATGAAGATGCGGTGAGCCAGGCCCTGAGGGGAAGCTCGCTAAACCTTAGCCCCCTCCCTCCATCTTTGGTAGCACATATTTCTCTCTCCATCCTCTTCCAGGTCTAAAGAGTCTCTGAATATCTAACTCAACTTCCTCTTCTTGTCCTGTGCTCCGTGAAAATCAAATTTCTGCTCTTAGTGGCTTATTATAACTGCCTTGAGTCTGTGACGTTAGAATATATTACTGGAAAGAACTAAGATGGTTTGTCTTGCAATAGATGGGATAAGCAAGTGAGTCCACAAAAGAGCTGGCCCATGTCCGGGTCTAGAGACCAAAGAGAGGCTGGGGGCTTTTTTTTTTTAATTAATTTATTTATTTTTGGCTGCGTTGAGTCTTCGTTGCTGCGCGCAGGCTTTTCTCTAGTTGCGGCGAGAGGGGGCTACTATTCGTTGTGGTGCGTGGGCTTCTCACTGCGGTGGCTTCTCTTGTTGCAGAGCACGGGCTCTAGGGCAAGCGGGCTTCAGTAGTTGTAGCGCACGGGCTCAGTAGCTGTGGCTCGTGGGCTCTAGAGCACTGGCTCAGTAGTTGTGGCACATGGGCCTAGTTGCTCCGTGGCATGTGGGATCTTCCCAGATCAGGGCTCGAACCTGTGTCCCCTGCATTGGCAGGCAGATTCTTAACCACTGCGCCACCAGGGAAGCCCCTGATTGTAGTACTCTTTGTAAAATGGAGAAACTAAGCTTAAAACACTTGGTATCCATGATCAAGTCCAAATTCCTCAGCCAGATATGCACTAGCATTCTCTGCTTGGTCTCACTATCCATTTCTAGCCAAGAAGTAACAAATGAACTATCCCTCTCCCCTCCCCAGTCCCATGGCAGACATTATTAATGACTCGGACTACTCTTCCCACTAAGCCCAGATTCAGCTTCAGAATCCTTCTCAACACAGCACCACAAGCATCAGGGGCACCCAGGCACCTGGGTGGGAAAGGGCGTGCCGCCCGCCTGTCCTGGCAGCTGCCTCGATGCTGCAGTGTGAGGGCCACAAACTCGGAGCCTGCGTGCACTTACTCCTTGCCCTGCCTCCTCTACCTACTCACCGCTGCCCAACACCAAGTTGCCTCCTTCCTAAGATGGTCCAGCGCAGCCAAGAGGCATGAATGATGCCTTCATCTGCTCGAGGATTCTGCCCCGGGGCTGCCAGCACCAAGTTCCTCCTGAGCCCAGTGCCTCTGGAAGGAACTCAGAACGGCGGCGAGCACACCCTTCACTGATTTGTTTTTTAATCACAGGGGATGAGAGCTGAAAAGGGAAATTATAAACATGGGTTAGGCTTTATTCTGGACAAGCTTCTGCACCAAGAATTCCCATGGCCTGGTTCAGCAGAGGCCGGGTTCCTCTGAAAGTTTGTCATTCTTAAAATATGTATGTGGCGAAGCCCCTAGATGGTCAAATCCTTTCTCCATCCCTAAGGGGCTGAGTCTTCCTTGTTGGTTATCCAAATATGGCTGTTCTCTGATTTCATTGTCAAGGCCTGTGTCCTACACTCATCTACTCAATTATTCAATCAGTCATCAGTACTGACACCTACAGCGTACCTGACCGACCTGGGCTGGTCCTGGGGACACAGCGGTGGACAAGCCACCTGGTCCATGCCCTTGTGGGGCTGACTTCCTGGTGCTACCATCTGAAATCCGGGATGAGGCCCATCCAAGCATTTCCCTTGAAGAGCCATAGGACCTCCTGTTCTTAAACCCGAGGGCTCATGTCACCCCAAGCCCTGGCTCCCTACAGATCCCTCCATCCTTCTCAGGGGTCTCCCCACCCCTTCTCACGGCTCTCTCCACCTCCATCCCCGGGGACCTTGCTGTCTTCTGTGATTCTTTCCCCATGAAGCCTTCCACCAGTGCCCACTCCCTCTCCCCAGTCTACCCCGCCCCTGTCAGTCCTGACAGGCACCGCATAGCTTTCCCCACTGAGTCTTCTCCCGGTCCCCACAGGGACACAAACGGAAGGAGGATGACAAACTGGGAGAATCAAGGACTCACACAAGATAGAGACAGCAGGGAGTCCATTGAAATATATATTCGGTGTATGTTTTTTTTTTCAAGTTTAAGCCATTTAATTCATTAACAACTTTAAGTGAAATGCACACAGGAGGAACTGGTTCAATTCTCTCCTGTCAGCTGGAACATTCTGACGCCTCTGGAGGGGCAGGATCTCCCAGGTGCAGCCCAGACCTGGAGAAACCACCCAGCGTTTGCCTTTGGTGGTGGCAGGGAGACCACGGTCAGAGCCAGTCACCTGGTGTTTTATGTGGCTTCATTTTCACAAGCCTGTAGCCTCGGCCCAGGGGCAGCCAGAGCCCAGAACCTGGGACCCGATGGGTTGCACTCAAATCCCACCTCCTCTCCCTGCTGCCTGTGATTCCAGACAAGTCCCTTCACCTCCTGGGGCTTCTGTCCCGTGATCTGTAAATAGGGGTGAAGACCATGAGACCAGCCTCACAGGAGTGTTGTGCGGATCGAGCCAACACGTGCGCAGTGCTTACGATAGCATCTGCTGCTAGAAACGCTTGATAACAGGTGGGGAAATCGAGGCTCAGAGGGGAGGCTGTCAGCCCGAGGTCACACAGGAAGACAGAGGCAGAGTGCCCCTGAGCCAGTTCCCTCCGCCACGCACTAGCTCCTGAGGCGTGTCAGAGGCCACTGGCTCTCACGTGAGGGGTTTTCTCTGTACCTGGGCATGGGGTCAGGACACGTAGGAAAGCTCCAGTGTTGCTGCTGACCTTTGACCCATAGGGACCTGGGATCACTTGGCTTTGGACTGACTCCACCGTCAATCTCAGCACTAAAGCCCATCAATCCATCCCTGAATTCCTGAACCCTGGTCCAGCACGGGCCCTATTGCCTTCTTTTAACATGTTGGCCTCACTTTTTACCATTTGCTTTTGATGATCTGGGCCCCACTCCCCGAAGAACACTGCTGGCCTGCAGATTTCTGAGGTCCAAGGCCTGGCCGCTCTGAGAGGTGACTTGCAGAAGAGCAACCTCAGCACCTGGGCTGGGCTTTGTCTGCTGCGCCACCAAGATCCCTGGTGTTTGCCCTCGGTCCCGCGCATCAGCTCTCTCCAGTGACTCAGCATGCGGCCAACCTAAGTCCTCCTTCCCGCACCTGATGCCCGGCTCCCCCAGTGCTGCCTGGTTGCCCGTGGTACCCTTGGTCCTTGACCTTTGGCCCTTGACCCTTGGCCTTCTCTCAGCACCAGCAGGTTCCCACCCTCTTGGGGAACATGAGCTGTCAGGAGTTCGCCTGGGATCAGCCCGCAGGGGTCCTAGGCCCCTCCCCTCGGTCCCTGCTGCTTGACCCTGAGCCACGATTGTTTCTTCCAAACTTCAGTGTCTGCGTCTGTGAAATGGGAATAACAACAGAAAACCCCACCTCACCGGCTGGGAGGGATTCTTCGATCCTCGGGAAAGCTCTCTCTGTGACTGCCTCGGACAATCTATTGGGACAACACCAACGATAAGTGGTAGCTGTTGCTTTTAGACCAGAGTTCACAGTTAGTCCAAATATTTCCATTTTCACACTTTTTGTAACAAAGAAGAAAAATATATGTAGCATAACAGTTACAAGCACAGAGGTGAGAGCTAGCAAAGTTTGGGTTCTACCTCTTGCCAATTGCGTGACCCTGCACAAGTTTCCTTAAATCTCAGTGTTCATTTCTTCATCTGTAAAATTGAAAAATGATATGTAACTCACGAGCTTTGTGTCAAGATTAAAAGAGATAACGTATGAAAATGTCCTCTCCCAGTGTTGACAGAGAGTAAAAAGAAATCCATAAACAAGGTCATCACTGTTACTATGTTACCACTGTGTACAGGTAATTCCATATGGTTGTTTCCATACTCTATTTATACTTTGTCAGCCTTTTTCCAATTTATGTTCCAGAATATTCCCATCATCATTAACATTATTGTACTGACTGTATAATAGTCTGTCTTTTAGGTGCTCATATGTCCTTTAACCAGTTGGTCATCGTTGATTTCCTTTTTTCAATATTACAAACAGCTCCGGAATAGACAGACATATGTGGGCAAATAGGTCCTCCAACATTGCGATTCTTTCCTTGAAATAGATTTCACGAAATGGGATTACTGCATCAAAATGCAATGCACAAGCACAAAATGCAACGCACATTTTTAGGTTTCTTGATGTACATTGATATTTTGGGTTCCAGAAAATTTATACAAATTTGCATTCTTGGGGGTGTATACGAGGCTGCATGACACATCACTCCCTCCTCTGACTTACTAAGGAACAATCTGAGCCTCTCGAATCAGTTCTTTCTGCTCCCGCGTCTTGGCACTCTTGTTTAGGGACAGTGCCCATTTGTTGAGTCATTCACTCATTCACTCATTCATTTATTCATTCAATGCTTAATTCTCAATTTTCATGTTATTTGGCCTTTTTTCTTTTTTTAAAAACAGCTTTGTTACAGTGTAATTTATATACCACAAAAGGCACCTTTGGAAGTGTATAATTAAATAGTTATAGAGTTAGGCAACCACAATCTAATTTTGGAATATCACCATCATGCCTGAAAAGAAACTCATGCCCCCTTACAGACACTACCCCTCCATGTGCCTCCCCAGCTTTGGCAACTTCTAATCTAAGTTCTGTCTCTGTAGATTACAGATATGCCTTTTCTGGACTTTTCTTATAAACAGGATTACACAGTACATGACCTTTTGTGTCTGGTTTCTTTCACTTAAGCATGACATTTTTGCCGTTTGTCCTGTCAGCCAGCGTCTTCTTGATAAACCTTCTTCACTTGGCTCGCAAGACACTGAGGTTGTTTGTTTCCCTACTACCCTAGTTATTCCTTCTCCTGGAGCTGGGACTTGGGGCAGTAAGTGAGACATTCACCTTGGGAGCAAAATCAAAGGAGGTATTGAAAAATTCAGTCATCGAGATAAATAATATTTAACACAGTATTTCCAAAAAGTCAAAATGAACAAAAAAACTCCATGAGGAACAAAATATCAACATTTTAAATAAAGGCAGGATCTAGTGGGGGTTGAGGGGGAGGCTAGTGGGGTGCGTTTTACGAGTGTAGAATCGGATCCTGAGACAAGGTTTTCCACACACATTCTCTGAAAAACAGCCTTTGGCATCCCGTGGCCACTCTCCCTGCTTTAATTCTTCTTCCTAAACCTTTGTTACCCCTCGTCTGTCCCATAAGCGTTTATTTATTTGTGGAGTGTGCGTGAGGGCTGATGCATTTCAAAGAATGAGGCCAGATGTGCAGGTGCAGCCACATCAAGGAGCAAATAGTGCCTCTATCATTTGGATTCTTCCCTTAGAATAGATTTCAATAAAGGAGCTACTGTGTCAAAATAAACACAATGCACAGTTCTAAGTTTCTCTTTTTTAAAAAAATTATTTATTTATTTATGTTTGCTGTGTTGGGTCTTCGTTGCTGCGCACGGGCTTTCTCTAGCTGCGGCGAGCAAGACTACTCTTTGTTGCGATGCGCAGGCTTCTCATGGCGGTGGCTTCTCTTGTTGAGGGTTCTAGGCGCGCAGGCTTCAGTAGCTGTGGTGCGTGGGCTCAGTAGTTGTGGCTCGCGGGCTTAGTTGCTCTGCGGCATGCGGGATCTTCCTGGACCAGGGCTCAAACCCATGTCCCCTGCATTGACGGCAGATTCTTAACTACTGCACCACCAGGGAAGTCCCTCTAAGTCTCTTGACGTCTGTCAATGTTTCACATCAGTGTTTCACCCAAGGACACAGAGAATATCTCCTCCTCTCCAAAGAGCACGTTGGATGATGAACTAAGAATCCTGACCTTTATTCATAAGCATGGAGGGCTTTTAGACAAAGGAGAACTGTGGTCCCCAAATCAGTATCAAACATCCGATCACGGCACCAGAGAGAGGAGAGGATGCACTACAGCAGGGCTGACGAATGATTTCTCTAAAGGACCAGATGGTTTACGGCTTTGTTAGCCATACACTCTGTTGCTACCACTCAACTCTGCCACTGGAGCGTGAGAGCAGCCTGAGTTGTGTACATAGATGCGTGTGCCTGTGTTACAATAAATAAATAAAACTTTATTTACAGAGACAGGCAGTGGGCCAGATTTGGCCCATGGGTCATAGTTTGCTGCCCCTGTTCTAGAGTGTTCATGTAAGCTCATGAAGTCTCTGACTTAACGCTTAGTGCAGAAGCAGCCTGGGATGTCCCTCGGAACAGTTCTTAGCAGGAGTGCTTTACTAAGAACTTTCCCCAGACAATGTAAGTGCCACTCACAGGGCACCCTCACCCATGTGCAATGAGAGCTTTGAGGAAGGATGGATGGCGGGTGGCGAATGAGTATGTGAGTGAATGGACGACTATCCATCAGTGAAGAACAGCCGAGGACACAGGGCAGAGGGAACTGGGGGGCATGCAAAGGCTGTTCCACGAAGACGACACTTCCTCTTCCTCTACCTCTGTCTCGAGGAGTAACACCATCGAACCCCCCGCTGCTCCAGCAGGATAAGAGCTAGCTAACCTGTCATCCTCCTCCTCCTCCTGGAGCCCCACGTCCAGGTGATCCCATCTCAGAGGATGTCTCTACCTGGGTTCTCTGCATCCCCACTGCCATTCTCCCAAGCCAGGTTCTTGTCCTGTCCCACCTGGACATCAGCCTGGCTTCCGGTCTCCAGCCTCCTGTCCGATTCGCTATAGTATCCTCTGGGGTAACCTTTCCTGAAGGAAAACAGCATCATCAGTTCTCTGCTCGGAAGCCTTCAATGGCTCTCAGCTGTTTCTAGATTAAGTCTCCACTTAGAGGAAGAAGGAAGAAAATAAGGCAAGAAGGAGGGAGAGGAGGAAGGAAGGGAGGGAGGGAGGACAAGCATTCAGGAGAGCCCGTCCTGGGGCAGCACCGTGCCAGCAGCACCCCTGAATTGTCTCACTCTCCCCTCACCCCTCACGCCTGCCCCCATGACACACGAAGCCCTCACAGTCCTGCCTGGGCTCTGCACCCGCCTCTCCCAGCCAGACGTGCCCTTCACCTGCCCTCTTTTTTTTTTTTTTTTTTTTAACATCTTTACTGGAGTATAATTGCTTTACAATGGTGTGTTAGTTACTGCTGTATAACAAAGTGAATCAGCTATACATATACCTATATCCCCATATCTCCTCCCTCTTGCGTCTCCCTCCCACCCTCCCTCTCCCACCCCTCTAGGTGGTCACGAAGCACCGAGCTGATCTCCCTGTGAGATGCAGCTGTTTCCCACTAGCTATCTATTTTACATTTGGTAGTGTATATATGTCCATGCCACTCTCTCACTTCGTCCCAGCTTACCCTTCCCCCTCCCTGTGTCCCTGTGCTCTCTTCTCTTCACCTGATCGATTCCTACTCATTGTTTTAGGATTTGCCTCCAATGCAAATTTTCCAATGTAGCCTTCAGGGACAGCTTCAGGCAAGTTCCGTTTCCCCCTGGAGTCAAGAATGCTCCATTCCCATGCCTGGGGCCAGGCCCAGAGTGGACACCCAGCCAACAGAGTGGAATAGATCAATGAAATCAGCTTCTATTTTGGAGAACTGATATTGATCAAGATTTAATGGTAATTATTTGTTTGTTTGCTTGACTCTTCAAAATTAATCCTTGAGTAAGCCGATCAGTACCTAATGCCAAGTGAAGAGACTGAAAGAGAAACAGCACCTCACCATGCCATTTAGTAACCTGATTTCCAGGTTTCCTGCTCACTTCCCAAGGGAGAAAAGCGACCTTTGAATACCTCTCTGTGCAAGTGCTTTCAGTGTTGTCTGGTTCACCCCTATGACACAGCAGCACTGTCATTCCCATGTTATGGCTGAGCAACCTGACTCAGAGAAGTCAAGTAACTTGTCTTAGGTCACACAGCCAGGAATTGGACTGATTGCCCTCAATCTTTCCCCACACCAGGCTGCTCCCAGATCCAAGAGAAACTAAACTGCCGTTGTGGTGCTCTCTCTCCATCAATGTGGCAACACTACAGAGCCACACTCCCCTCTGAATTTTATAGGAGCAGGGGACAGGGGAGGTCTCCTAAACCAGCCGCTGCCTGTTGGCTTTCTGGCCTTTTAGAGGGTCTCGTGTTGGAAGAATCTGGAGAGGAAGAACATGATCTCCAGCACCAGAAACCCTGAGATGGATTGGTTTGGAGTCTCCTGAAAGCATTGTAAGCAAGAGGCTTCTTGATGTACAGTATCCGGTGGCTGTTGATCTAGCCACAGACAAATCTCAGTTCAGTATGGCCTTTGCAGCGGTTAAATAGATTTCAGGTCGTCCTACCTTTGTGGCTTGAGTGGGAGGGAGCTGAAGTCCCTCCTCGAAGACAGGGCTTAGGAGTGGAACCCTGACTTCATGGCATCATGGACCCAGGTTTTCGAGACAGACCCCTTGTGTGCTATAGCATTGAAGCACCACCGATGATGATGATCTCTCCCTTTGGGGGTTGGGGGTGTCAGCCCCTCAGATCCTCTGCTTCTCACCATGACTATTAGTTGTTGGCTTTCCAACATCCTAAGAGAAGATGGGAAAGGTCTGTAAGGTTGTGGTTTGTGGCTTGTTATCTGTGGGGAAAATGGCAATTTTGGAGTGGCTCCTTTATGGGAATCATGCTGTTGGAATGGAGGACTGTGAAACAATGGAAGATGTGTATATGGCTTCAGTGGAAACAGATCGGGGAGCCAAGGAACAGTTACATCTTTACGACACCAGGGGCCTACAGGAAGGTGTGGAGCTGCCGAAGCATTATTTTTTATTTGCCGATGGCTTCGTTCTTGTGTACAGTGTGAATAACCTTGAATCCTTTCAAAGAGTGGAGCTTCTGAAGAAAGAATGTGATCAGTTCAAAGACAAAAAAGAGGTGGCAATTGTTGTATTAGGAAACAAAACTGACCTTTTTGAGCAGAGACAAGCGGAGGCTGAAGTGGCACAGCGGTGGGCCAGGAGCGAGAAGGTGCATCTGTGGGAGGTGACGGTCACAGACCGCAAGACCCTGATCGAGCCCTTAACCCTGCTAGCCCGCAAACTCTCCCAGCCCCAGAACAAAGCGAGCTTCCCTCTGTCTGGGAGGAGAAGCAAAGGCAACTCCAGCTCTGAGAACTAAACCCTAGGGTGCACAACTGTCCCTTGAATAGTGACTGCCTCGAGGTGTCCGTGAACTCATGTAAAACAGGCCATTTCTATCTAGCTTTGGCCCTTAGGAAACCCCTAGGGAAGTAATTTAAGGCACTTTTAGTTATAATTCAGTTACTATTGCCTGACATGAAGTAATATATTTGCATTCTCCTTGTTTCAAACTTGTCCCTGAAAGTAGCACCTTTGTTATCTATATTATGTTGCATTTGTCAAGAGAATAAAATAAAGTTTGGGTGGTATGCACATGTAAAAAAAAGCACCAAGGCAAAGATCAACAAACCCACTCCTTCCAGCCCTGGTATTAGGTGAAATGCCGACCAGAGCTTTTATTAGAATTGAAAATCAGACTAACTTTCCAAATACAGGCCTTCTCTTTTCTTGGCTCCCAAGGAAGCCAAAAAGGAAAAAGAGAGACCCAGCCGATGCAGGCTGATGGGAAAGGGGGGCAGCCCAGAGGACTGTAGAGTTTTCAGATGTATGAATAATTTGAATAAAAATCATTAGCAACATGCCATTTCTTCTATGCCAAGAATAGAGTCCTCCCTTTATAAATATCCTCAGGGGAGCGACTGTGATGGATAGATGCTGGGGTTTGTAAAGGTGGATCCATTTTACTCAGTGGGTGCCAAGGCGCTTGATAAATAAACCGACGATTATAAACCATCCCTTAAAAAGTCTGGAAGGAAATACAGGAAAACATTCACAGTAGTTTCCAGGAATGTGCTAGTGTTGTTTCCTTCTCCTGTTCTTTTTTTTTTTTTTTTTAATTTTTGTAATCATGAAAATATGTTAAAGTGAAAATTTAACTTTATTTTAAAATAAGTGCTTACAATGACTTGCAGCTTTTGAGTTGCCTCCCAATGTGATGCAAAACAGCCTATACAATTTGCCAGACAATCCTCTGGAAACCATTCAGTAGTCTCATTTGATGTCACATGTTCAGATCCGCTCTGCTAATATGTAATTTGAAATACTTTTATTTAATTAAATACTTTAAATACTTCTCCATACTAAAATAATCAAATCAACTTATTTTAAAAATAGATACACCCTTTTATAAGATAGTTATCTAAAAAGACAAACTCAGCTCAGCCTTTGGGCAGGCGTATCACAGAGTCCTGGTGGGGAGGTTTGAATGGAGAAAGCTCAGTGTCAGCACTGTGACATGCTTTCACATTTCAGTAATTATTAACACATCCCGTGTCGCTGGCTCTCAGAATGGTATTTACTTTATGGCTCAGAAGACTTGAGCTCATGGCTTCCATATCATTTGCCTTTTGACCTACTTCACATAGGGAAATGTTGATATCTCAGAATCTTCCAGTTCAAAGTGGTTCCACCCTGAACCTGCCTCATTACCCGCATCTGAATTTCCTGTCAGCCCAGCACAAGCAAGTGACCCGTCCAGGGTAGGGAGCAGTAACTGCCATTATTTTTTTCTTTTAACCATATGTTTTCGTACATCCTATTATTTAATTTTCGGAGCAACATGGTGAGCTACTAAGTTCAGGATTTATGCTTTTATGAGTTGAATTGTGTCCCCCCAGAAAGATATATTGAAGTCCTAAGCCCTGGTCACCTATGAATGTGACCTTAACTGAAAATAAATTCTTTGAGTACGTAATCAGGTTAAGATAAGGTCATTAAGTGGCCCTAAACCAAGATGGCAGGTGTCCTTATGAGAAGAGACAGACACACACAGGGAGAAGGCATGTGACAACAGAGATGGAGATAAAAGTGATGCAGCTGCAAGCCAATGGGTGCCAAGGATCTATAGCCACCACCAGCAGCTGAAGAGGCAAGGAAGGATTCTACCCAGGGTCTCTATCCATAGGGAGCGTGGCCCTGCCGACAACTTGATCTCAGACTCTGGCCTCCAGAACTGCGAGAGAATAAATTTCTGTTGTTTGTGGTGCTTTGTTACAGCAGCCCTGGGACACCATCCAATCCCCTTTCAGCTTGTTCTATTTATGACGATCATGGACCACTGGTCACTTCATCTGTTCTCCAGTCCACCAGACCTTCTCTTCTTCACAGTCTCCTCATCTAAGTCAGATTCCAGATTTTAACTTAATAGCACAATGATATTCTACACTCTTCCTTCCTTCTTCACAGTTTTGGGCCAGCATGGCCAGTGGATTCCACCACCAACACGTGGCGCCATATGCAAACGGGGGGGGGGGGGTCATGCTGCCGGCATCTCAGTCCACAAAGTGTTTTTCAAGCGTCCTTTGTTTTCCTGAGTCCTCTAACCACCCCATCTACCCCTCACTCCCAGCAGTTGGCTGTGCCAGATGCACAGACGTCCCACCTGTAGCCCCTTCATTAGCCTGTGCGCCCATCCCCCAGCTGCTGTCAATGTTGCTGACAAAATCCCACCACTGCTCCCTTCTCTGAAGAACTTTCCTCAGCCAGCAGGAGCACCCTGTTTGTTGGCCACCAACCGCAGACCCGCCGATGACTGTCTGATACAGGGGTACAAACAGCAGGTCCCCTTGCCTTAAGGTAGAACAGCAGGTAGATATACTCATTTAATCCCCCAAAGATTTTGTGGCCATTTAGTCAAGTAACCATACCCTGAGGGGAAATAACAATAGACATTTCAAGGGCTGTTTGATACGGGGTCATGGTTGACACCGATATCCAAGGACCCAGAGCATCACCATGCCACCCCCCTCCCCGCCATTGGCAAAGGCCATACAAGAATCATGTAGTCACTATTTACAATAGCCAGGACATGGAAGCAACCTAAATGCCCATCGACAGACCAATGGATAAAGAAGATGTGGTACATACATACAATGGAATATTACTCAGCCATAAAAAGGAACAAAATTGAGTCATTTGTAGAGACGTGGATGGATCTAGAGACTGTCACACAGTGAAGTGAGTCAGAAAGAGAAAAACAAATATCGTATATTAACACATATATGTGGAACCTAGAAAAATAGTACAGATGAACTTGTTTTCAGGGCAGAAATTGAGACACAGATGTAGAGAACAAATGTATGGACACCAAGGGGAGAAAGTGGCCGGAGTGGTGGTGGTGGGATGAATTGGGAGAGTGGGATTGACATGTGTACACTAATATGTATAAAATGGATAACTACTAAGAAAAAAATTCAAAAATTCAAAAAAAAAATTCAAAAAAAACAATCATATAGTCAATATAGTTCTGGCCCAGGTATGCTGCACAGTGGGTGCAGTGAATCAACAGACGCCCCCCCCGTGGCAATTTCCTTGGCCCTGAATATTTTTAGGAGAGATACACCGAACCACTGGACAAAATCTCACGTTGGTTTCTTGACCTGTAAAGTGACAGTTATTACATAAGAAAGGCCAACTGGCAGGCCTAGAACTTTCACCCCCTGAGAAGACAGCAAATGAGAAACACACAACTGCTGCCACCTGGATGTAGTCCAAGTTCTGAGAAGTTAAAATATGAAGTCATGCGCATCTTAGAGTCGGTACAAAAGATCATTCTGGCAGAGAGGAGACCAGAAGTCTGGCATCCTAACTGTCCCCACTGAGCCCCCCCAGAAAGTTTATCAGATGCTTCTGATACTTAGAGCAGCAACAGTCCCAGAACACAAGACAGCTACTCACCACCTCTAGTCTCGCGCTAAGACCCCGTGTCAGAACTCCCCGAATGAGACCTTCTGAGTTCATGGCCACTTAGGAACATAATTCAAGCCACACATCAGGCCCGGGAAGTTCCCACTGGCTGGCCTCTCCATCCTACCTCCCAGGTAGAACTGGCCTTTTCAGAATTTCCCCGATGTGCTGTAGGCTTTTCAGTGATAATTCCCCCAGCCTGTTTTTCCAGTCTGTCAATCAGATTAGGGCTCCTTCCTGATTTGAGTGCAATCCTCCTCTTTCCACAGGGTGAAAAGTTAATTTCCTTAATGACTAAGCGTTTCGCCATTCTGACCCAGGGTTTCTCAGCCTTGGCGCTCTTGTATTTCAGGCTGGATCATCCTGTGCATTGTAGGACGTTTAGCAGCATGCCTGCGCCTCTGCTCACGTGGTGCCAATAGCAACCTTGCACCCCCATCTCCAGTCCCTCACTCCCACCCCACTGTGACCACCAAAAATGTCTTCAGACAATACTAAATGTCTCTTGAGGGACAAAACCACCCCAGGGCTATTTTCATCTCTGTGCCCCTATTTCGGTTGGACCAAGCAATCTGTATTACTCTCCCTTAGACTGAAAATCCTGTGCTTCCATAACACTCATTCTCTAGTCATGGTTTTCCAAAGAAGAGTGGGAGTGGGATGCTTTATTTATGATTGTGTTGAACAGGAGGCCAGTTTTCGTTATGGCAGTGTATCAGTGTTCTCCAGTAAAACAGAGCCATTAGGATGTGCGTGTCTATAGCAGGACCTGACTCATGTAATTCAGGGAGGTGTAAGTCCACATCCACAGGGCAGGCTGGAGACCCGGGCAGATTTGCAGTCTAAGTCCAAAGGCAGTCTGCTGCAGAATTCCCTGTTGCTCAGAGGAGGTCAGTCATTTTTTTCTTAAGGTCCACCCATGTTATAGAGGGTAATGCTTTACTCGAAGTCCAGTGATTTAAATGTTAGTCTCACGCAAAAAAACACCTTCACGGAAACATCCAGAATGATGTTTGACCAAATACCTGGGCACTGTGGTCCAGCCAAGTTGACACCTAAAATTAATCATAACAGGCATCAGTGGATGAATTAATTCACAGCAAAGAGGGGGAGGATGCACTTAAGTGCACCTGGAATTTGGGGCCAGGCTTCCATGATTACTGCCTGAAAGGTCAATGTTATAGATGCTGTACTGGGGCCATCAGTGATTTTCAGACCTGGCCGTTACACTCACCTGCCGAGCCTTGAAAAGATGCCGGTGTCAGAGCTACTCTTGGAAAGTTCAATCCACTAGGTCTGAGGCGGGGCTCAGGCATTGATGTGTTGTTAGAGATCCTTAGATATTCCTAGTGTGCAGCCAGGGCTGGGAGCCTCTGGGCTGAATGGGCATTTGCTCCCCCGCCCCACCCCCTGCTGGATCGCCCAGTGGACATGAGCACAGGCTTTGCTGCAAAGTGCGTTGGTTTTGAGTCCCACTTCCTTTCAAGGGAGTTACAAGCCGCTGGGATGGTCGTTTTACCTGAGGCTGTTGGTCAATTAAGGAGATGCTTGGAAAGCACCTCGCCCAGTCCCTGGAGACATAACATCTGCCCTATGTCAATATATGTCTGCTCCACCACCAAGCTTGGGATTAACAACCTGGGTGTCCCCTCCCTGTCATTTTAACGTTCCTGTTAAAATATAATAATAATCACACTTTGTCTAACATGTATCAAGCTTTGAGACAGATGCTGTGCTACAAGTAAGCATTATGAATCTTCACAATAGGCCTATGAAGAAGATTCTTATAAATAAGAAAAAGTGAGGTACAGAGAGGTTAGGCAGCTTCTCCAAGGCAGGAGCAAACCGTCTGAGATTTATCTGACTCAGAAGGTTAAAGTTTTAAGGAACTTGCTTCAGGAGATATAAATCAGGGTTACGGCCTCAGGGAAGAAGGAAACAAAAAATGGCATAGTTCCTACATGTCACCATCGTGTACCTAGAAAATCTAAGAAAATAGAAATAAAAATTCTTAGAATTAATATGGGAGTTTAGCAAAAACTTGGTGCATATCCAAAACCCAGATATGTTCCTGGTGAATGTCAACATTCAGTGGAAATCATATGTGAAAATAAAGAGCTCATTCAGACACAGCCACCTAAGCAGTGAGATGCTTTTTGCCTGACTGTACCTGGGCACACTCAGATCCAAACTAACTTATTTAATAAAAGCTGCTTCAGAGTTAAAAAAAATTTTTAATTGTGAAACAAAAGTTTAATTGTGAAAAAATCGTATATACATATTTATATATATATCTTATGTATAATATATACATACACACACGTACACATATATATACACAATTGTATCTATATATATACAATTTTAAAAATAATTGAATGAACACCCTTATGACCACCTGGGCAGACACACTCTTAAGGAAGCCCCATGATCTGGCTTTCGTGTGCTTGTGTGACTCATTCTCTTGAGCGTGGATAGAACCTGTGACCTGCTTCTGAACATACGGAATATGGCAAAATATAAAACAGCTTCTTAATATATGTAACAAGAGCTCACACTGACACTCCCAAGACTAAGAAATTCATATCTGGAAAAACAAAAATAATAAATAGATTAAAAATGATCAGCTTCACTGATGCCAGTTGAATTGTAGTGCCATATTGGCCAAGTTGGTTTTGGAGTTAGGCTGAGTTATGATACCCAAAGTTGGCAAGAACAGAATAACACAGGCCCTTGCTCACTGTGGAGAGGAACACAAATTAGTAGAATGTTGTCCGAGAGTAGTTTGGCAAAATAGTTCCCGTGTCTTAAAAGTGTGCATAGTCTTTGTTCTAGTTATTCATTTTTAATAATCTATCCAAAGGCAACAATCCTCAATGCAATGACTGATGTGAAAACACGTTGATCAAGGCATTTGCTCTGGCAAAAAATGGAAATCTGAAACCAGCCCCAAATGTGGAGGGCAGGGAAAGACCCAAGAACAAAGCAGACCACTCAGATTGGTAGGTGTCAGGCTTGATAAGCGAGAAAACTTACTTACCAGGCTTGTCTTGGGCAGCTGCAAGACCAGTAGATTTCTGCACCCGCCAGCCAGAATCTTACAAGTTTACAAAGATGCCTTAACTGGAGTCAGTCACATACCCAGTTAGGATAGCCTCAGCTCCACATTTCTATTTCAAGGCTGTACCCTTAGAGCACTTTTGGGAGCGGGGAAGGCAAGTGGAACACGTATTCCAAGGACAAGAGGAGGGGGCAGTGGTGGGGGACAGCCTCCAAGTGCATGGGTCCAGCTGGTGGTCATGTCTTCTTGATGACCTTATCCAACAAATATTAGTGGAATGATTACATATATTATGCTCTAATCGTCCACTTGTTGGATAATATGCAGATATTAAGATGACATTTGCTTATAACTTTTAATAACAAGGATAAATTCTTATGGCTGAAAGTTAAAACAAACTAAAACAAGACAGGAATCCTTAGTAGACACTTCCCACCAAAGCAACAGCAATTTTTCAGTGGAGTTGGACAGACCAGAGTCAAATCCCAGCTGCACCACCTATTTGCTGTGTACTTTTAGGAAGTTGCTGGATCCTTTCAAGCCTCGGGTGTGCTCCTAGGTTTGTTTTAGGGATCCAACGACATCACATAAGCAAAATAGCCTTACACATTCTAGACACTTGGCGAATGTCACCTGCCTGTTTTTGTTAATAATGCTGAACGTGGGGATTATGACACATGGAGAGAAGAGGACAGAATCAAAAATCATACACTGATTATGAGTTTAAAATACATATGTGCCCACTCAGAAGTAGAAGGATGGAAACAGCTGGTTTTAATTTTTAATTTTTAAAAAAAGCAGAGAAGAGTTGCTGGTCTGTATTTCCCTGAGAGTGTGGCTTCTGTCTGGGGTAGAGACTGTGACAGTCTTGTTCACAGGATCCTAGTACCCGACCTTAAGAAGGGAGAAATCTCATGCCAACCTTATTCCCTAGTGAGAGCAGAAGTCTTGTAATGTTCCAAGCCAGAAGGGAAATGGAGTGTGGTGTGCTTTGGGGGACAAATCACCATCTGTGGACCATCTATACAGCCCACATCACTGGCAGTCAACCTTCAATGGGCATTCACACCACCAGGGATGCAAAATGCAGATTCCCATGTGCCCACACTGAGAGATTCTGACTTGGTAAGTCTGGAATGAGGCTGGAAGTGTGTGTGTGTGTGTGAAACATATAGTAAAGTTTGTAAATCCTAAGCATAGGGCTCGATTCATATGTATATACCTATGAATGTACGGTATGTACATGACCATAGTATACCATAGGTAAATTCCATATAGGTATCTATCTACCGATTGACTGATTGATTGATTGATCCATCAATCTACCTATACATAGGTATATACCTGTATAATCACTATTCAGATCAAGATATAGGACAGTTTCAACACCCCAGATGCCCTTACCCACCTCCGCAGAAGGTAACCATTATTCTAACTTCTGTCAACTCAGATTCTCCTGTGCTTGAACTTCCTATAAAGGGAACCACATAGGACTCCCTCTTTTGTGTCTGGGTTATCCTGTTCAACATCATGTTTATGAGTCTGTATCGGTAGTTCGTTGAATTTTATTCAACGAATATGGATAAGCCACAATTTATTCCTCTGTTCTCCTGTTGATGGGCGTCTGGGTTGATCTCAGTTTGGGGCTCTTTTGAACAGCACTGCTCAAATGTTCTTATCCATTCTTTTGTTAGACATACACACTCCATTCTCTTGTCTGTACTTAGGAGTGGGATTGATGGGCTACAGGGTGGGTATGTGTTTAATTTCGGTAGACACTGCCACACAGTGTAATCCACATTTTTATAAGGAATTTCTGATGCAGCTGGTCTTGGACCACACTGAAAA
Source organism: Balaenoptera borealis (assembly GCF_965194805.1). Taxonomy (NCBI): domain Eukaryota; kingdom Metazoa; phylum Chordata; class Mammalia; order Artiodactyla; family Balaenopteridae; genus Balaenoptera; species Balaenoptera borealis. The sequence continues at coordinate 112,583,967 of NC_138861.1, read as the reverse complement.
ACACTGCTTCGTTGAAAGCCCTATTTTGTGAGCAAACATATTCCCTTTATCTCACCTTTCCTTGGGGTACAAGTGCAGACAAACTTGCTTACATCGAGATACCAGCTAGGTGATTTGGAGAAGAGGAGAGAATGAGAAATTAATACCATCCCTTAGCACTGCTTGGGGGACAAATATTTGCAATTTACTCTTTTGCCCAAGAGAAAGAAGCTGAGAACAGGGATGTGTGATGGGGTTGGGAAGGTGAGAAGCCAGGTCACTTTGCCTCATCAACTGAGCCCCCTCCCACCCCAGCCATGAGCTAGAATCAGGTCCGTTCATTTGCTGGTGAAAAGGTATCTGCTTGGGACCTTGGGTTATCCCTGTGGGGAGCGACTGTCTCTTTTGCTCATTTTAAACAACCACAAAGGGGTTTCCTCCGTTCTGATGGCCAGCCCATGGCTCTTAACCAAAGAATGGCTTGCAGGAGATGAAAGAGATGGCATTCCTCCTGCTGCGCCCAGCGTGTCGGGTCTGACAACAAATGCCAACCGTCCTTTTCGGATGACACAGACCCAGCCAGCTCCTCTGAGGTCAGGAGGCCCAAAACCAGGGCTTCCTGCTGGCAGAGGCTGAAGAAGGGCTGTCCTGGAGTGTTGACTATGCGTGGCTTCCTTGGTCCCTCCGCCAGGAGGCAGTTTTCCTTCCCTGTTTCAGTGCCTCCAGCAGGTCGACCCCGCCTCCGTGAGATGTGATCTCAAGCTGCTCTCTGCTGTTCTTAGCTAAACACTACAACCAGGGGCTCAGAGACCAGAGACAGCAGGGCTCCCGAGATGGGAGAAGGCTGGGATGTGGTGGGAAAGGAACCAGGCTCTGTACATCCAGGATCTCATAAAGCCTGAGGGGTGGGCTAGAATCCCCACCCACCCCAGGCTGGATCTCACGCCCCTTGTTTAGACACCCATGGCACTCAGCATCCTCTATCACAACCCTCCTGCCCCGGATTCATTTGTCTAAACTCTCCCCCGCACACTCTGTAAATGCAGAGAAACAAGACAAACCACGTCTGCCTGATCTCAAGGCTGAGCGTGTCGCCTGGTACCTAACAGATGATTGATGAATAGTCAATCAAATAAATGAGTGAATAAAAGGTTGAGTGGACTTTGAATGAATGAGTGAAAAAGCCGAATACCTGATTCATGTTCTTTTTAAGGGAATTAAGCTATTAGGATCGTGGAGTTGTAAGCACTTCTAAGTAACAACAAAACTCTAGCTCTTTCAAAATAAAAAGGGACCCTCAACAAGGGAAAGGCACGTACTATATTGTTGCCAACGCTTTAACTTGCATCATTACCTGAAAAGATTTTCTAAGCTCCGCAGCCCTAAGCATCTTGTCTTTCAATAAACCTATGAAAACAACTCTTTATCTTCCCTCAGATTCTGCTTCCCAGTGGCTGCTAATTGGATGCCAATGGCCCCTGATTTTAGACAGGATTATGATAGCTAGGGATATCTCAGAAAACAGCAGACTCACGGAAACCTAGGACTTAAGGCAACAATAGGAAAAACCCCCAGAGATTTTAATAGTAAAGAATGTGAGGCTTATGCAAATGACGCGACCGACAAGGGATTGATTTTCAAAATGTACAAACAGCTCATACTACTCGATATCAAAAAAACAAACAACCCAATCAAAAGTTGGCCAGAAAATCTCAGTAGACATTTCTCCAGAGAAGACATACAGATGGTCAACAGGCACATGAAAAGATGCTCAACATCGCTAATTATTAGAGAATTGCAAATGAAAACTACAATGAGGTACCACCTCACACCAGTCAGAATGGCCATTATCAAAAAGTCTACAAATAATAAATGCTAGAGAGGGTGTGGAGAAAAGGGAACCCTCCTCCACTGTTGGTGGGAATGTAAATTGGTGCAGCCACTATGGGGAACAGTATGAAGGTTCCTTAAAAAACTAAAAATAGAGCTACCATATGATCCAGCGATCCCACTCCTGGGCATATATCTGGAAAAAACTATAATTCAAAAAGATACATGCACCCCAATATTCATTGCAGCACTATTTACAATAGCCAAGACATGGAAACAACCTAAATGTCCATCGACTGATGAATGGATAAAGAAGATGTGGTGGTGGGATGAAATGGGAGATTGGGATTAACATAAATACACTAATATGTATAAAATAAATAACTAATAAGAACCTGCTGTATAAAAATAAATTAAATTAAATTTAAAAAAAAGACTATGTGGTATATATACACAATGGAGTACTTCTCAGCCATAAAAAAGAATGAAATGTCATTTGCAGCAACATGGATGGACCTAGAGATTGTCAAACTAAGTGAAGTGAGTCAGACAGAGAAAGGCAAACATCATATGATATCACTTAGATGTGGACTTAAAAATATGATACAAATGAACTTATTTACAAAAGAGAAATAGACTCACATAGAAAAGAAATTTATGGTTACCAAAGAGGAAAGGGGTAGGGGGAGGGATAAATTAGGAGTTTGGGATTAAAATATGCACACTACTATATATAAAATAGATAACCAACAAAGACCTACTGTATAGCATAGGGAATTATTGGGTGGGCCAAAAAGTGCCTTCTGTTTTTTAGTAAAAATAAAGGACACATTTTTCATTTTCACCAAGAACTTTATTGAATAACATATTCACCCTTTTGTTCCACTACCTTCTGCCATTTTTCAGGCAACTTCATAATTCCATCTTCCCAAAACTTCTTATCTTTTTGAACAAAGAACTGTTCCAGATGCCTTTTACAGTCTTGCAGGGAATTGAAATTTTTTCCATTAAGAGAATTTTGTAAAGACCGAAATAAATGGAAATCCGAAGGTGCAATGTCTGGGGAAGATGGTGGATGAATCAGAACTTCCCAGCCAAACTGTAACAGTTTTTGCCTGGTCATCAAAGAAACATGTGGTCTTGCGTTATCCTGATGGAAGATTATGCGTTTTCTGTTGACTAATTCTGGACGCTTTTCGTCGAGTGCTGCTTTCAGTTGGTGTAACTGGGAGCAGTACTTGTTGGAATTAATCGTTTGGTTTTCCGGAAGGAGCTCATGATGGAGGACTTCCTTCCAATCCCACCATATACAAAACATCACCTTCTCTGGATGAAGACCGGCCTTTGGTGTGGTTGCTGGTGGTTCATTTCGCTTGCCCCACGATCTCCTCCGTTCCACATTATTGTACAGTATCCACTTTTCATTGCCCATCACAATTTGTTTTAAAAACGGAACATTTTCATTACGTCTCAGTAGAGAATCGCATGTGGAAATATGGTCAAGAAAGTTTTTGTCGCTTAACTAATGTGGAACCCAAACATCAAAGCAATTCACATGACCAAGCTGGGGCAAGTGATTTTCGACGCTTGATTTGGATATTTTGAGTATGTCGGCTATCTTCCATGTGGTATAACGTTGATTGTTCTCAATTAATGTCTCGATTTGATCGCTATCAACTTCAACTGGTCTACCCGACCGTGGAGCGTCGTCCAGCGAGAAATCTCCAGCATGAAACTTCGCAAAACACTTCTGACACGTTCGATTAGCCACAGCACCTTCTCCATATACTGCACAAGTCTTTTTGTGCGTTTCAGTTGCGTTTTTACCTTTCTTGAAATAATAAAGCATAATATGTTGAAAATGTTGCTTTTTTTCTTCCATCTTCAATAATAAAATGGTTACACACAAATTCACCAATTTTGATGTCTTTTTAAAAATGCATGCTGATATGACAGCTGTCACATACAATCTAACAAAATTGTTTCAGATGAAGTTAAAGACAACTAAGCACTCCTAGAGCCATCTTATGGAAAAAACCGAACGAAACTTTTGGCCCACCCAATATATTCAATATTTTGTAATAAACTATAATGGAAAAGAATTATATATATATATTTATGTATAACTGAATCACTTTGTTGTACACCTGAAACTAACACAACAGTGTAAATCAACTATGTTTCAATAAAAATTAAAAAAGACTGTGAAGTTTATAATAGCTTATCTCCATAGACAGAAGGAAGGAATGAATCCAAGGAAGAACATTGGATGATATTAAGCCCTGCCTTGGGCATTTTCCAGGAATGTCACATCCTGAGTCCTGTTGGGCTTTCTGAAAGCATCCTCCACAGCCTCAAGGGACCACCTGCTCCAGGAAGCCTACCCTGATTTTCCTCCTCGAATTCCCCCTGGACTTCACGTGGGCTCCTCCTGGGGCACAGGTCACTATGTGTTGTATATTATCATTAATTGGATATTAATTTTGTGTCCTGCATTCACAACAATAACTACTATTTATAGTTTGCTAACTGCCTTCTGTACCTACATCAAAGTCTCATATTTATTACGTTTACTGTGGGCTAAGCACTGTCTTAGGGCTTTCCCTGGAGTAGCTCATGAGTAGCCCTATGACATGTGTACCATTAGCATCCCCATTTTACTGACGTGGAAACTGACTCAGTGTCATAGACACTGCTAATAGCCCCAATATGCATCCCATTCTTTTTTCTTTCTGATAAGTCAGCTTAGGATAAACTGTGTTGTGGTAACAAAAAGTGACATCTTAGTGAGTGGAATAAGAGTTTACTTCTTGTTCACACCACAGTCTGCTGCAAGTCTGGTGGTCTTCCTCCATCTAAGACAAGCCTTTCTGGAATATGTGGCTGCCAAGGTCAGTGCTGGGAAATGGAGATGGAGGATGGACACTGAACGGTCTCTGCCTGAAGTGCCCACACTCCCCCTCCTGGCCACAGGGCCCCAAAGGAACTGCAAGGAGACTGGAAACGCAGGGACCAACCCATATTTGGTGAAGCACAAAATGGCTCTGCCAATTTTGTTCAGGGCGGTCAAGTGTCCCACTAAGACACACGTTCCCCAGTTTCCCTTACACGGAGCAGTGGCCCAGTTCTGGTTCATGAGACCCAACTGGAAGCCAGCCGTCATTCTAGGAAGAAGTCTTGCTTCCCTGATACAAGCACCACCTCTTCCTCCTCCATCTTCCTTCTCTAGCGTCCTTCCTGGAATGCAGATATGACATTGGAAGGAGCGCTGCCTAAAAGAATATGAGGCAACAGCATGAGAATGAAAGACACAATTTAAAGATGGTGGAGCCAATGTGTGGGAGCTGGGACAGTGAGGGTTTCACGGAGGCATACACAGTACTGCCCCCTGTTACGCCCTGATCGCTCTGTCCTATCTAAGCATCTGAAAGCAGTTGCTAAGGGGGACAGTCACAGAGCTGGGGAGGAACCAGGCCCTCTGGCTCCTGTTGCATTTAGCCAATGGGAGGCACCAAGAGTACCCCACTCCTATTCCTGATTGACGCTCTCTTTGTGTAGTGGTACTAGTGCCTCCCCGTGTGCCCTCAGGCCCAGCGTCCTGCTGAGTGAGTTCCTGGGTGCTTCACCACCCCTTCAGGAGCTCCTTAACCCCACTCACACCTCTCCAAATAGCCCTTCGTTCAAGTATCTTCAATTAACCCTTTGAGCTGCCGTCCGTTTCCGGCACACAAACAAGGACAGGCAGCTCACTGCTTCGAAGGCAGCCCATCCCACTGCAGACCCGCAATTAGTCTCCCTGTATCTTCTACTCTTTGGTCTTGATTCTGCACTCTCACATAACGAAGAACTTCCAGGCAGATCCAATTTCAAGTCTATATTCTCCTCTCTGCAGGAGTTCAATCATTTGCCCCAAATTACCCAGCTGATAATTCTCGGTTGCAGCATCTGTTATGTGGGGATAACACCCACACACCACATAGGACTATTGTGAGAATTAAGCAAAATGACAACATACGTAGCAAAAAAGTACAGGATGTCCAGTTACATTTAAATTTCAGATCGACAATGAATACTTTTTTAGTGTAAGTGTGTCCGCACAATATTTGGGATATACTTGTATTAAAAAATGATTTGTTGCTTATCTGAGATTCAGATGTAACTGGGTCTTCTGTATTTTCTCTGGTGAATAGCACATTGCCTGCCCTTTACATGATCCCCAATAAATAGTAGTAGTTGATATTCTTCTTCTTAATCCTTTTCTTCCCCCAGCCCCTAACACAGTACCAGACACAATGCTCAAAAAACATCAACTTTATTTGAATAAAGAAATGAATGAGCAAATGGAGGAACTGAGAGCCAGGGAGGTGACTTGTTTGAGGTGAAAGTTGCCCAGCTGATACGTGAGAGAAAAGCCTGGAATTTGGGCATCCTTACTTCTGGTCCAGCCTTCTTTCCTCCAAATCACGTAGTGGGACACAGTGAAGGAAACTGCCCAACAGGGAGGAGATCCAGGGATGGCACTGAGTGGCTTCCTCAGTTCCCTGGAAACAGCCTTTATTTTTCACCTAGCACAATAATTATATTCTCACTTTATAATAAAGGAATAATTAATATTAGTTTTACTAAACTGCTTCTTCAGTGCTGTGGATTAGAGCAGAAAAGGCATTGCTTTTCTTCCTGGGAATTTTTTTCCCCCCTTGAAAAAAGAAATCATTGAAAGTTAAAAATTAGAAGCTTTCTTTGTGGACTTAAATAATCATGGGGAAATCTGAAGTTTGTTTTTATTCTATAATAAAATGTGAAATTATTACTTTTAAAGATTAACTGATCCATTGGTTTTCAAACTCTTTTCAGTAAAACTACTTGTATAAATAATATCTTATACAGGATGTCAATTCATTAAAGTATTAAGCAGGATATTTATTAGTTAAAAATAGCATGCTCTAAGCTCAAATATATAATCAGTGTAGTTTAAAAGTGCAGTTTAAAAAAAACAAAGTTAGGACTTCCCTGGCAGTCCAGTGATTAAGACCCTGCACTTCCACTGCAGGGGGTGTGGGTTCGATTCCTGGTCGGGGAACTAAAATTCCACATGCTGCATGGTGTGGCCAAAAAAAAAAAAAAGTAAAAAAAAAGTTAGACTCCAAATGAGTACTGAATCTTTATAACATGTTTATATCACCTGTGGTTGGAGCTTTATATCATCTTTATATCATGCGTCGTTGGAGTTTTATATCAGTCTCAGTAATTTCAGTAATCAAATATTTCTTCATTTTGTTTGGTTGCGGAGTTTGAGAAAAATCTTGGTTCATGCAGAAGAATACGTGCAACTAATGAAAGATTTTTAAAATTCACCTTGCAATCCAAGGATACTGTTAACAGAGATGTCAGGAAACATTATACTCCCAGATCTGCCTGAAAACAAACCAAATTTAGCAAAGCAAGCGAATGTGCGATGGAACGTTAGAATTTGGCTGGGCATGGGGTGCTACATTTCCCAGCCCCTACCCCCTACTCCAGCCAGCCCGGTCCCTGCAGGTAGGTGCAGTCAGATGACTGTGTCCCCCTAAAATGGGAGTAGAAATGATGGGTGTGCAGGCCCTAAAGACCACCTGTGTGCCTCTTCCTACTGGAAGGTGAGACCAAAATGCAGAAGCCACTCGACCTCAACCAAGACAACAAGACAGGAGATTATGGGAGGACCCCGGGCAACAGACACACCCAAGGACCTAGGTTATTCATTTGGAATTCTTAAGTTCTGTGAGCCAGACAGCTTCCTTCCCAATAGTTAATGATGTTTCTGATGAGGCTGGTGATGATCTGAACAAATGTGATTTTTTGATATTGTACAAAATGTGTTAACATTGGAAAGCTCTGCATAAGTCATGAACCAGTATTTTTCAAATAGTTAAAGAACGTTGCAAAATTATGCATGAATCAAAGATGCATTCAGAGTGGATTTTAACATAACAAAGTACAAAAAGTTCATTGATAATGGTTTCAGATTCCACCTTGAAGATAACCTTTAAGAAATGTCCACCTGTCGAGTTTTGGTATGGTGTCAAAGATGAATATCTGCAATTTTCTGAAAACGCTATTCAAATACTTGTCCCTTTTCCAACTGTGAATCAGTGCAAGGCCACGTTTTCTTCATAGATTTCAACTAAAAGATGTATTTTGTAGATTGGAGAAGCCAGACCTTAAAGAGATTTTCCAAAATAAAAAACAATGTCATTCTTCTACTATTTTTATTTTTAGGTTTTGGAAAATATAATTATTTCACTTAAAGGTGTGCTAACATGGAATGGGTTTATAATTGTTAATTTTAGATACATACATTAATAACTATTTTTTTGCTTGGTGTTCAATTTCTAGTCCAGTATATATCAATAGATATAATCCACATAATCAAAAGCTCTTTGGGGTCTCTAATAATTTTCAAGACTGTCAAGAGACCATAGGTCACTGCACTGGTTTATCACAAGGGGGTACCCAAGCCTCAGAGGTCCAGGTAGGTGACGTGAAGCTCTAACAGGCTTAGGGTCACACACACACTGGGCACAATCATATAAGGCAGGACCCAAGACATGCTTTTTCCAGTACAGGAATCACTTGGAGAAGTATTTTCATACCCAACAGTTGGTTGGTTTGGTGATCAATACAATGATGTTAATGCAGTGACCAGTGGTCAGCAGTAAACACGGAAACGATCTTTTGTAGCGGGGAACTCCATCCTAGCACATCCTCATACTCAGCACAGGGAGGCACACAGACGCACTGTTCAAAAACTGACCAAACTGTTCAGATGCATGTTATCTGCATGGTTGTTTAAGAAAGGCAGTGCTCCCAAAGAGGCCCATAGGAGTCAACATTCTTCTAGTTGAACTTCATCTTAGCAACAAAGAGGAAGGCTTGGAGAGGACGGTGACTTGCCCCGAGGTCACACCATAAAGTGGCAGAGCTGGGACAGAATCCTAGATCGCTGACTTAGTTCAGCTTTCTCCCCACATTGCCTCTCTAGGGCAAGTGCAAGTCTGTGCTCAGCCCTGAGCTGGCAAACTGAGCAGGATAGATGTGTGCCACGCCCTCCAGGTGTGGGTCCTTGCCAGGCATTGCTGATCGATTTCAGATCAAGCACGGTTCCAGGCAGCTTGGCAAGGTCCTGGGATCCTCGTAACTCTCCCAGACTACCAGAGCTGGCCTGCACCAGTGAGGAAATGACACTGGTGCACAAAGCTATCACCCCTGCCTTGTGTGGAGCCCCGAGGGCAGGTCCCGGCTGGGTCACCCCTGTGGGTGCAGCTTTCCTGCCCCCCACTCCCCAAACAAGGAATGTGACCTGGGGCTTGGGCTGTGAGCACAGATCACCAGCAAACTGTTAGCTCACAAAGGCTACGTTCTCTCTCCAAAGATAGAGAAGTGGCTTCTTTATTTCCACATTGTTTTCTTGTCAAGGTTTTTGAGTACAAATGCCTCCCTCCTTGAAATGAGTGGCGTGTTGGGTGTACTCAAGCTCTGCTGTAAAAAACGCTAGTTCTATGAGTGAAGGGACTGAGGGAGGGAGGTGGCCCTAGGGCTGGCTGGTGAGTACCCTCACCCCTTCCCATGGGCCTTTGACACCCAACATTGTTTTAAATTCTGATCCTGGTGTCTTTTTCGTAACTGTGGTCAGTCTATATGCATTATTCTGACAGTTTCTGGTCATATATTTGGAAAATTTTCCCATGTGTAAACATATAATTCCCATTTAAAAAATTACACCAAGCATCAAACATACTTACGTTTCCTTTTGTCTGGCATGTGTTGAAGATATTGGTGTCATTTGCCATATTTTAACATTTTATGGTGCTTTTTTTCCCCCTCTTCAATGTAGATTTAAAGCCAGGGACTTCCCTGGTGGCGCAGTGGTTAAGAATCCACCTGCCAATGCAGGGGACACGGGTTCGATCCCTGGTCCGGGAAGATCCCACGTGCCGCGGAGCAGCTAAGCCCGTGCGCCACAACTACTGAGCCCGTGCTCTAGAGTCCACATGCCACAACTACTGAAGCCTGCGCGCCTAGAGCCCGTGCTCCGCAACAAGAGAAGCCACTGCAATGAGAAGCCCACGCACCGCAACGAAGAGTAGCCCCGCTTGCTGCAACTAGAGAAGGCCTGCACGCAACAACGAAGACCCAGTGCAGCCAAAATTAAGTAAATTTAAAAAAAAAGGTCAAATGTACCAATATTTTCTCCTTGACCATTTTTGTCATTTTTAGAAACACTCAGGTTTGTGTGACTATACAAGGTTGCATGTTTTCTTCCAGCACTCTTAAACCCCATGATTTAAATTTCAAAACTTGGATCTACTTTTAGATCTTGCATCTGGTGTAAGGACAAAACAAGTAATCCTACTTTTTCAGATTGTTACCCAGTTTTCTCCAGTTTATTGAATAGTTATTTCCCCACTGATGTGAAAGGTACCTGGCCTCAGTCCAAACACACACAGGACACAAAGCACAGTCCTGTACTTTGTGTCCTGTGGTGGCCCCAACTTCTCTTTTCCATTTTTAGCTTCTTTTTATATATGAACTGTAGAGGCAATAAGAGAACAGAAGGGGGAAAATTTTTATCGGAACTGCAAATTTACAGACATCTTTATGATGCTATCTTTCTAGCCAAGAATATGATAGTCTTACCATTATTAATTTGAATGCTTGGGAATTTAGTTTTTTTCAACATCGGAATGCATACTATTCCTTATTTTTGAAGGCAGTACCAGAAAAGTCACTAACTGCCACAGGACTTGAGAATCAGGCAGGATGGATCAATCTCACCTGGTCCAGTGCTTTCAGTTCACAAACAAATTTAGGCGCAGAGAAGTGAGATGGCCCAGGTCACACAGTGATTGGGGAATCAGGATGGGAGAGGGTCCCTAGGTCCCATGCCTTCCCGAACCATCCCCTGAGGCTGCAGGCTGGTGAGATACCCAAGCCACGGGGTTCCAAGCAGCTGCCCAGTCCCCTGCCCCCACGTGCCCCCGTCACACAAAGTCAGCGACCCACAATGAAGAGAAAAGGTATTTAATTATTTCTCCATCTAAACTCTTAAAGCGCTCAAAGTGTTTTCACAAGTGCAAGGGGAGGGGCTGCTCTCAGCCAGCTTTTTACCAGTGATTCCGACATTCGCAAAGAAACTCCAAATCACCGTGCTTTATACTTATTTTAATTTCTGCACTGGAAAAGAAAAGGAAGGTGAAAATGAGGACAGGTTAGTTTACAGTGACTCCATCTTTGCCTTTAAATTAATCTTTGCTCTTGGGAACAGAGGGGGATAGAAAGACAGGAAAACATCAAAGCACGAGAGTGAACCGGTGACCAGGAATGCCTCCCCGTCCTGCTAACTAGGGATCTAAAAGCCTGGAGGCAGTGCCGTAAACACTGAGAGACATCAGTTAAGATACATAAAAAAAATAAAATAAAATAAAAAATCCCCACGATTCCATTCTCAAAATCAAGCACAGAAACTGACAGTGCAACACGGGTTCCGTGTGCGCCCATTGGCCCGGAACGAGCGCCATAGCATCCGCCCTGCCAGCCAGGAAGGACCCGCAGGTGGGGAGTGGGAGGGGATGCAACCTCCCAGAGCCACAGGCGGGTCTGTGTGCTTTGGAGGCTCTGCCTCTGGAATGTTCTGCGCGGGCAGGCGGTGGGTTTGAGTCACGCGCCACACGTGGTTGAAGTGCTCACTTTATTTTCCATGTGCAAACTGTCACCGTCTAAAGCTTTCAGAAGGACTTGTACAGACAGGATCACCCTGCGAGCAGGCGGGCAGGCGGGGAGGAGGCAGGGTCCTCCCCAGGGGGCGGGGCCGAGGGTGGGCACCAGGTGAGGCCCCTCCCCCAGGGGTGGGGCGGGGCACAGGGCGAGGGCAGGACACAGAGAGAAGTGACTGTGGAGCTGCGTTCAACCCAAGTCCCTGATTCGGTCGGTCCGAGGAGGGCTCCTCAGTAGGCGATTGTCCACTCTTTGACAGAGGCGTCATGGGAGGTCGTGACCAGCGTGTGCTCGTCCAGCCAGGCCAGGCTGCTCACATGGTGGAGCCGGTGCGCATCTGGGGAGAAAGAACACGCTTTTTGAGCCAAACCCAGGAGCTCTGCTCCCACAGGTACCTCAGACCAGAAGATGGGAAGCCCAGGCCGAGATTACCCACAGGCCCACCGAGAAACCCAACAGGATCCTGGTCAACCAGACCCCTTTCCTCTTCTCAGTGGGGAGCGTCTGGGCAATGGGAGGGGAAGCAGGTATTCTCAGCCCCCCACCACTGACACTCCCTGATCAGCAGAGATCCTGGCTGCAGCTCCCAGGCGCCAGCACAGTCCTGACGACCACAAACGGCCCTTGGAGGCAAAACTGCCCCTCCCCCCAGGGGAGTGAACAAGTCTTTCTATGTATAAAGCAACAATATACAGACAATACACAAACAGTGCACAGTATATCTGTGGTGTTAAAATGGGGAGATGAGGAATAAAACGTTGAGAAACACAAGGCTGGGGTACCCGTGCACACAACAGCCCGACCTCAGGCCAATGCACGTCCAGTGACCTGTGACCCCACGACCCAGACAAGGACTGGACTTTCCACCCTCTACCCTGCGAGCTCTTGCTGCCTCTTGAACTTGCTCGAGTCTTACTACAAAACTGCTGCTTTCTGTGGAGACCAGGATGGCCCATCTGAGTCTGCTCTGTCCCCGCCTCCATCCTGGACCAACCGCCTACCCGCCCACTTGGGGTCAGCTTGCTGGTCCCCTCCCTCTCCCTGCTGGGCATGATAAAAAGCTCTGTGGGGTTGACACAGAACAATTTTTGAGTAGGAAAGGATCCCACTTACATTCAAGACAAAAGGCTGCCTGCCAGGTAAAGAATGGATGGAAAGGGACCAGAGCCCATGTGAGGTGGTGACACGGGAACAGGAGATCTGAGATCCACCCTGGATGGGTAGGGTCCCCCCCAGGGCCACGAGCCACATGTGACTACAGTGCCCCTGACGTGAGCTACTGCCACATGTGGAAATATGTTGGGTTGAATAAAATTTACTATTAATAATTTCACCTGTTTCTGTTTTAAATGTGGCTGCTAGGAAAATGTCAAGTCCACGTGTGGTTCTTGTTATACTTCTATTGGACACTACCGTACTAGAGTGAGAACCCAGTTATGAGTTTATACTGAAGGGGGGTGGGGTGGGTGGGAGAAAGCAGGTATTACAGTCTGAATGTCTGTGTCTCCCCAGAATTCCTAAATTAGAAATCTAACGTCCAAGGCGGTGGTGTAGGAGGTGGGGCCTTTGGGAGGAGCCTAGGTCACAAGTGGCATGAGCGCTCTTATACAAGAGGCCCCTTCCACCACGTGAGGACACTTGGTGAGAAGTCTGTGACCTGGAAGAGGACCCTTTCCTGGCCGAGATGACACCCAATCCTCGACTTCAGCCTGCGCAACTGTGAACAGTAGTAGACTTCTGTGCTTTAGGAGCTGCCTAGTCTGGGGTATTTTGTGACAGAGGCCCAAACAGACTAAGACAAAGGAGATGCCAGGAAAACCCTTTTACTCAGTGTGTGTCCCAGGTACTGAGACCACCAGCTTTCACGCTAGGCACACGGGCGTCCTCTGCCCAGACCAGCAAAGCTGATGTTTGCTGGAGCGCCAGGCCTCCATGAGGCCACCTCCCTGAAGCACACAAGGGACCCTTGAGCCCTGGGGACACCTCTCCAGAGCTGCCTGGGGAGCCAAGGAGGGTGTGTGAATCACCTTGGATCTTGACCCTGGTCTCAGGGTCGCTTAGGGTCCACACATACACCATCATGTCCATGCCGCCCGAGGCGAAGTGCTCGTTGTCTGGAGACCAGGCCAGGCAGACGATCTTTGCGTGGTGTCCATAGAAAACGTTGTTCTCCTGGATGCAGATTAAAAATAGGTGGTAGGTCAGGGTTCAGGCCAGAGTGAGTGGGCATCATGTCACCTAACCTTCATGAGGGCCAGTGCTCATGAAACGCTTTCTCTATGCCTGGCTTCTGAAACTCTCACCAACTCACTGACTCCTTGTAACTACCCCAGGGTGCCCACTGCTTGAAGGCACAGAAAGGGGCAGCCCAAGATCAAACAGTAGCCACCGTGCCCCCCAGGACCCGGGACTCCAGGGCTGCCCTCATAGCATCTATCACGTAGGCCAGATGTGCCCATTCGCCTGCACAGAGCTCTCAGCCTAGGGAGGGGACAGAGACAAGTGCAAGAATAGGAGGTGCGAGAGGGTCTTGCCTGGTGTGGACAGAGCTCTGTGCATGTGCGGACGGAGGAGGGGGCTGCCCAGACACGCGCCCTCACCCTGGAGCCTGGGTGGGGTGGGTGTGGCCTGCAGGCAGGCAGACGTGTCTACAGGAGCATGTGTCTACCGCATGTCCCAGCCTCGAGCCACTGTCTTACCCAGGGGGGGAGACATGACCAAAAATAACGCTTTCTACTAAAGCTTTAGGAACGCTCTTACTTCAGAGCATTCCATATTGTTCTTAATCCCTATATTAACCATGATTTTCTTCTTCAAGGTTGCCTCTTCCATCTTTTGTTGATTCTACTCTGCAGATTACTTAGCATGCTGTAAACGAGGCTTGCTATATGCAAATGAAATCGCTTAAAGTGTGATAAATGCAGAATCTGATAAATGTGATACTGAGGTGGAAGGGAACCTCCTGGGACGTGAAATGTTCTTTATGTTGATGGAGGTGTGGGCGTATGTGCAGGTGCAGGCATACGCACAGCGCTGGTGTATACTTAACGTTCCCACTCATCCCTCATTATATGTAAATTTTACAGCCGAAGATAAAACTACTGAGCTCTAGTTAATAATACGTAGGCTGATATGTTACACAGATACCTGTAATTTACTTTAAATGCACTAAAAAATTGGATTACTAGATGGATAACGTGACATAGTAAAATGGTAACGGTAGAATCCAGGTGGTAAATTCTTTTGACTCTGCTGTAGATTTCAAAACTGTCCTAAGTGTTGGAGGTTGTGGGGAGGGGCCAGGCTGACTCCATGGGAGGGACTGGAGGCAACTCCACCTGCCCCGTGCCCTGTGGTCCGGTCACGCCCAGCGGGTGACCGAATCCCTCCAGAGTGCAGTCTTGTTTGTGAAATGGGACTAACACTGCCCAGCAGGGTTGGCTGCTGACCCATGGGCACTCTCACACCTCACACGACAGTGCCCTTGGCTGTCCTGCTCAGAGTGGGATGAGCTTCCAGGGCTTCGGCAACCGGGTCCCCTCTCTCACCCATCCACCGCTAGGGAACCCCCCCCCCGCCCCCGAGTGCAAGGCCACATCCGGACGACCAGCGCTCACACTTTATAGGACTTTAAGCAGCAATGAGATTCAAGGAAAAAAAAAAAAAATCTAGCCTAAGCCTTTTGACGGAGGAGAAAAATAAGGTTCCAGAAGTCACTGAACCAGGCCACCCAGGTGAACCAACCAGCCCGATTTCACAGCAGCCTTGCTGCCGCCCAGGCCCCTAACTTTTTGGTAGCTGTTCTGTCTCGGGCCCACAAACTGCTGGACAGCAGGGAAAGTCTCCTTTTCCCACGTCATTCACGCTCTAGGAGCAACGAAGCCGCGTGTCCTGTGCACCCGCCCGGTCGGTGACGACAGGGGAGAGAGGCCACGGCCCCCTCCAGCCGTCTGCGCTGCCCAGCGTGGAGACAGGGAGGGGGCCTGCCCACTCACCGAGTAGCCGTCAGCGATGCTGAAGACCGTGACCACTTTGCTGGCGTCGCACACGGCGAGGAAGGCGCCGTCGTGGGAATACGCCAGGTCCGTCACAGGGCCCTTGGCCTCCAGGAGCTTGCCCTCGTCCTTCAGCGTGGTGCCCAGGATGGAGTATAGGCGGACGTTCCCATCCTGTGGGAGGACAGAGGGGCAGTGGGTCACTCCCCTGACACGTGGGTGCGTGCGCGCGCGCGCGCGCACACACACACACACACACACACACACACACACACACACACACACACTCCCCCAACGCCCTTCTTTCTGGAGGGAGGCGCCAGGGCATCAGTAAGAAGCAGCGCCTTTCCTCCTAACCGCTGCCCCGGCTCGGCCACCTGCCCATGTGCTGGCTCCTGTGCCAGGAGAGCTGCTCCTTTGTCCCCCTGGCACCAGAGGGCAACTCCTACAACCCTGCAGCAGCTCTCGTGGTTGCACAAGCACAGTGGGCAGAGTTACATTAAAATAAGTTTAATTATTACATTAAAATTACGTTAAAATGCAGAACCCCCCAATTGTGATTCTGCGTGTTGGGGGCTCACGAGTCTGCCTTTTCCACAAAAACTCAAGTTCCAGCGCAGGCGTCCACGGGCCAAGCTCTGAGAAGCACCTGTACACGAGTTAGCTCTCCAACAAGGGCCCCTCATCTGCCCTGACTGTCCTCGGCCGGAGCCATCTGCCCCGTGCCCTGTACCCCACACCCGGCAGGTGCCCTCAGGCCCCAGGCCCCTCTCCCTGCTCTGTCGAGCCTGGCTCCTAGCAAACTCCCCATCCTCGTAGGGTCCAGGCACCTCTCCTCAGGGGACAGAGGAGCCGCCAGGAGGCGGGCAACAGGGAGCCACACTCAAGGGGAACTGACACCCTCAGGCTGGCACTCCACTTCACAGGGGTGAAGAATCTCCTGTCGCCTCCCCGAGCCCAGTGAGCCCGGCTCGGGACGCAACTCCTTTTCCACGTGCTGCATCCACGAGCTCCCCAGGCCGAGGCATCCCTGCCCTGCGCCCGCACCCCAGCACAGCCCGCCTCACTGCCCGGGACCCTTGGTCTCCCGGGAGGCTGCTGTGTCACCAGGGGCTGGCAGCCTGGGGGGAGGGTGGCCTCGCGGGGCAGCCCAGGGAGGCTCTCACTTGGGCGGCAGGAGGCACCCCAGCTGGTTCCCGCCGCCATCCCTCCTGCCCTGAGGCAGCCCGGCACCCACACAGCTCACGGCGCCCCCAGCGCGGCCACACCCCCCCGGGCGGAGGGCGTGGGGACAGGGCCTTACCGCACCCCCGATGGCCACCGTCTCGCCGCCCGGGTGCACAGCCACTACCTCGGGCTCATAGCCGGGGCTGTCGATGCTGAAGCACTTCCTCTGATCCTTCAACAGGACGATCTGGGAAACACACAGGCAGCCGTTAGAGAGAGGCCCCGGGACACACGGCCCAGGCCCGGGCTGGGCTCCATCTTCAACCTTTTGGGTGCCAGGCCGGGGCTCCAGCCACACTAAGCGGGACCGGCCCTGGCCCTGTGGTGTTTCTCCCTCATCTGTCAATATGAATGGTGCTGTTATCGCCACCCGCACGGGCTTCGTCGAAAGCCATCTGACGCCTGAACTTTAGTTCCTCCAACTCTACATCGGGTGTAACAAATGATCTTTGCTGAGCCGAGTTCTCACGGGTTCAACAGGACGCAGCCCTCGGAAGTGGCGAAGCCATAAGCTGGCACTGGAAATGAACAGGACAGGCTAGACTTCCAAGTTCTGGCTTCTCGGGTCCAAAAAACACCCTTTGCGACCCTGACCCATGGTGTGTGAAAAAACTGATGATGTCAGTGCGTGAGTCCCCGCAGCCCGGGGACACAGGGCTGGCGCCCCACCGGCTGGGAGGGAACTGGAACCCCAGGTGCTGACTACAGCAGGTAGGCAACAGCGCTGCGGGGCTCTCCGCTAGCCCTCAGCCCCGGCAGGGAAGGGAGGACAGGACAGACGGCTCACGGCGAAGTGGCCTGGAGGCACCCAGCGCACTGCCCCCTCGCCCCCTCCCAGCCAGCACCTGCCTTGGCTCCCTCCTACTTGACAGGGCAGCACACGGTCCGCGGACGGGGCTGAGCTCCCGGGTGTGCAGGCCCCACTGAGGCGCCCTGGTGGCCCGGCTCAGCCGCCTGCTGCTGGGGGTTGGCGGGGTGGCGGGGATGGGATGGGTCACACACACCGGCTCATGGACTGATCTGAGCCTTGGCCTCCCAGGGGTAAGAACCCAGCAGTGCCTAGACGTCATGGAGACGGAACTCAGGGCTCAGAACAAACACCGTGCCTAGCAAAGGCAAACAAAAACAGCAGCTACAGCCCACCGTGTGGGAGCCACGCGCCTCGCTAAGCGTGGTGTGTCCCTGGGATGGCAGGGTCACCTCCCGGTGTATAGGAGCAAATGAGATGCAAGCCCCGCAGCTCTCAGGGCCATGGGGTCCCAAAGCCCCGCCCTGGCAGCCAGTGTGCCTTCTGCCCTCTGGCGCACAGCCCAAGGCCGCCTGGCACGGTGACCCTCCACCGTCCTCACCCCCTCTCACCCCTCGCTACCCCCTCCTGGTTCTAATTCACTGGGCCGTCCCCAACAGGGTAGCCTCTCTCTGCTCAAGCCACCAGCTGTCCCAAGGGCAAGCAGGCCCCTCCCCGCCCTCGGGGTGCGCTGCGGGCTGTGCTGTCGGGTAGGAGAGGCAAAGAGGCACCAGGCGGATGGGCGGCAGCACCCTCCCTAAAACTTGCTACAGAAAACGCACCTTGAGCAACATTCACCTGCATCATCTGCCCGACTCCGAGAGCGCACTTGCCCACCTACCCCTGACAGGGAAAGGCTGAGGGCACTGGCCCAAATCTGCCTCAGAAGCAACACTTGAACGTGGCTGTCCCCTGACCTAAAATCGCGGGGCCCCTCCAGGACATTCTGCGGACCCTATGGCCAGCCACGGGGAGTTCGGGTCAGGACGCCCTAGAGAACCAGGGCAGAGAGAGCACATCACAGGACAGTCGTCACACCGGATCCCGTGGGCCCTGGACTCCTTGGAACCTGGGGGTTGGACCCTGCACTCGCCAGCCCCTCCCGAGCAGAGCCCCAGGCGGCTCTTCCCTGAACTTCCCCACGTGAGCCCAGCGTGAGCCTCAGAGGACACAGCATGTCCCGACCGCAGCTCCAGACAGGAATCTGAGGCCAGTGGGGAAGGCCGAGCCAGGCCCGCAGAGCCCAAGGTCTCACCTCTCACCTACAGGCCAGGTGCTCAGACATGAGGCTGGGGGAGCCCCCTCCATGGAGCGGCAGCCTTCCCGCCCGTCCTTCTAGAAGGTCCTCGTCCAGTCTTTCCCCCACTTGCTAAGGCGCTCACAGCCCTCGATTCCTCTTGCGCCCCTGCTGACTACCCAGGCTGTCTGCAATAACTGCTTGATAGGAGGTTCGTGTTATCTAGGACACACAGGAATCCACTCTCCCCAAAGCACTGAAGCTCCCAGAACGGAGGAGGGGTGGCGGATCTGAATGACAGCTTTCGGCGGTGGGTCTGTCACTTGTGCCAGTGGGCGGGGGCTCCGTCACACCTGCCTCCTCTGATCTGCACGCTGGGATGCCCAGCCCGCTGACAGATGGCGTCTGCTGCAGAGCGGGATCCTGGATAAAGTGGGTCAGGCTTGGGTCTCAGTCAATGGTGCTTCGTTCCAGAAATTCCAGGAGACGGCGTGTAGAGACCTTACCGCCTTGAATGAGAACCCAGGCTGCGGGGCTGAACGCCAGACCCCACTGTGCTGAGGAGCCGCCCTCCACGCCACCCCCCATCACGAGGCCTCAGGGAGTCATGGTCACTATCAGCCTCTTCGCTCATGGAGATGGTACAAGGAGCCCGACACATACTTCCTCATAATCCTCCCCGTGAGCTGCGAGGGATGAGAAAACTAAAGCTCAGAGAGGGTGAGGAAAATGCCTGAAGCCACACCACCCCAAGGCTGCAGGGCTGGGATTCGAATGTGAATGGACAGAGCTGCCTGGGCCGTGCCTCTCGTGGGCCTCACGGGCGAGGGATGTGCAGGGCGTGTGACCCTCGAGTGCAGGCTCTCACCAGGCTGCCCAGGTTCAAATCCCAGCTCGGCCTTTTGCCAGATGCAGACTTTGGGCAACTTACTCTCTGTGCCTCGGTTTCCTCACCGTAAGGTGGGGATGACGCCATGCCTGATAGGACTCCCGAGGATTCAGTGAGCACGTGGGAAGCCCTCAGCACATGCCAACGGGGCTCAGTAGAAACGGGGTTGAACGCGTGTGAGAGGGGACGTGGGGACCAGACGCTGCGCAGCGTCAGCCTGAACCAAGCCCGCGTGGGAGCCGTACCTGACCGATGCACACGACCACGGTGTAGCCCCCGGGGCCGACAGCCACACACTTCGGCTGGATGTCCAGTTTCACGACTCCCTGTCCGCTGTGGAGAGGAGGAAGTCGTTATTTCAGTCTCCAGGGGCACAGGGCGGGTGTAAATACACACTCACTGCAGGATCACAGCACTCGGGTGACTCAAGGAAATTCCACCTTGATCTCTACTGCACAAGCCTTTGCTATAACACAGGAGGGGGTAAGGGAAGACTCTCAGCCTCTGGGAGAGAGATGAGGAGTCATGATGGGGGCTGGGACGAGGGGAAGGGGGTGGCGAGAGGAAGTGAAGGGATCACTTCCTGTTCCTACGCATCTGTGCCAAGTGCCGCCCCCATAGCTGCCCTGTCCTGGCTTCTGCCCACATCCACCAGTTAGAGACCCCGGCATTCCCCGGGTACAGACAAAACTGAGCTCTGACCCCACCCGCCCACAGTCAGAACCAGTCTCCTCTGCAGGGCAATTAAAATTTAAAAAAACCTGGTACTTTTAATGGGTGAAAATTGTGTCACCTTTACTTTTGGTTAAAACTATGAAAACACAAACTAGAAAAAGTTGCACACGCAAAAAACTTCTTGAAAACGGTAAATTGAGAAAAATTCCACGTAACTGGCAAGTGTGGCATCCCAAGGCTCAGTGAATGGGCCCCTGTGACTGGGTGACCAGGCCGTGGCTCTGCCCCGGGTCCTCTCGTCCGCCGAGGCTCAGGTCAGCAGCCCGGCCCCGCGGAGGGCTTCACCAGGGACGTGCTCGGGAGGGGCGCGGACCGGCCCCGGGCAGCTCTCACCTGTAGTCCCGCAGCGTGAGGTTGGTGTACCGCACCGTGTCGTCCATGCTGCAGCTCACCAGCTGCCCGCTCTCGTCCACGGTCATCCTGGACACCTGGTTCGTGTGGCCCTTCCCGGCGAAGGAGTCGTTCTCCCCCGTCTCTGAATCCCAGTAATGTGGAGCAGGGGTTAAGGAAGAGCCTGACGTCCAGGAGGCGGCGCGTGCCCCGCAGGGCGGCTGCAGCCAGGCCCTCGTCCCGGGCCTGAGGGGGACTCCTTGTGCACGTCCAACTCCGAAATTCAGGGAGCAGACGTTCTGGGCAGAGGGCCCGTAGGCCATTTACAACCCCACACGCCCAGTGAGACACAGTCCGCCCGTCTTCAGAACAGGCACCCGGCAGATCACGGGACTGCGCGGCCCTGTAACAGTGGAACAGCACAGCACCTGCCTCCGAGAGCGGGCTCAGAAGGAAGCTACCTTTCCCCGGGACCCTGCGTAACTGGGCCAAAACACAGCCACCCTCCCCCGGCTCTTTCTAGCCTGCTGTCCAGCCCACGGCCCTCAGCAGGAGGCTGGCTGGGCCCCGTGGCTCAGCCGATGGCCACCTAGGTGCCACCAGGTAAATGGCCCTGGGGCTGACCCACCTGGGCGGGGCCAGCGTGTGGACTGTCAGCTCGAGGGGCTCAGGTGTGACGTGTTTGAAGTTACGAGATTCTCTTTTTACATCAACAAACGAGAGTCTCATTTGCACCGAAGACTGTTCCCTCAGGAAGCTGCGTGTATATTCTACGCCTGACATGGTCTTGTGAAGGGAGCGCCAGCCATCGATACCGCAGGAGGTTAACGTCACGGCGCATGGACATCGGGGGTGGGCATGAGTGGGGAGGAGGGAGCGGTTCCAGGAGGGGGGACGCTGGGCAAGACCCTCCGCTGTACCATCTCCTCACGTATGACGGGGTGGAGCGTGACTTCTCTGCCCTCCTCCCTCGGGGCTGAGGGAGACCTTCCCAGGGAGGGAACCCTACAGACCAGGCGGGTCTGCGGAGGTGGGAGAAGCAGGGGGTCTGGAACAGCCCCTCCAGGGGGCAGGGCAGCCGCGGACCAGGAGCCAGGCTGCACGAGGGCGGGCCTCTCTCGCGGCCACGACACACGCACCGGGGCGGGCCCCTCAGACGACCCCTCCCACGCTCGCCATCCTGGGAGGAGGAGGTTGGGAGGGCTGCCGGGAACGTCTCAGAGGGACTGCAAAGCCCCTCGCCGGGGAGCGGGGGTTCGGTTCCCGCCCAGCTCAGCCGTCGCCGAGCGGTGCAACGTTGGGGAAGGCACTTGAGGCATCCGAGCTACACTCTCCCCAGTTTTAAAGTAAGGGGACTCTCCCCAAAGGCTCTGGGTCCCTTTGGATTCTAACACATGTTTTCTGCTACTGCTCGTGAGAGGGACGAGGCCGGCACCAGGTCACAAACGGGGAGAAGCAGCTCAAGTTCAGGGAGGTTCAGCAACCATTTAAGGTTGCACAACGTGACCCATCAGGTCAAGGCCGCGGCCTGGAGCTGGAGGCCCCGAGTACGGACACGGCACCTCCCAGCAGCCAAGACCGGTCAGAGGAGCCCTGCGGCTGCCAGCCGGCTGGCCTCGCCTCTGGCACCGTGGGAACAGGAAAACTCCCGACTCTCCTGCCAGGGGCCCCAGAGCCAGCGCTGTGAGTCAAAGGATATTAATGTGTCCGTCGTGGCTCCCAGAGTAGATGTAAGACTTGCCGCCGTTTTTATGCACCGCCAGGCACTGGATAGATTTGCTGTGGCCCTGTGGAGGGACAGGCGGGGGGTGCTCAGGACTTGCCATCCTGCCTCGGCTTGTCAAATGCTCTCCACTGGCTAAGCCCCTGCGAGGGGAGGCAGAGCCCTCAACGCCACAGCCCTGGTGGGCCCAAAACAGCCCCAAGTTGAGCGACCACCTGACAAACCCTTCAAGCCCTCCCCACCGAGGCACTTAACCCAACCTGGGTGGAGGACGGGAGTCTAGTGGAAGCCCAAACGGCGCGCCAGGTCTGTGCAGACGGACCCAGCTACCCTCCCTTCCCACACAAGGAGGAAACGGCCACAGAGGGTGAGCCCCTACCCGGGGGGAAAGCACAGTACCGGGAGTAGTCTTGGGAGGGACCAACCCTTGCACAAGCAGGCAGGGGGATCCCCAGGCCACTCGGAGGCCCAGGGTGTCCCGGGTGCTGCTAATGGTTCGTCCTCTACCCAGAAGCACAGCTTGCGGCTCCGGCTCCAGCCCCTGGCTCGTGAGGTTTCTTCTTTCCCAGCTCTCCCCTTCCCCCCAAGGCTGTCCCAGGGCTGGGACCCCACAGTTTCCCCAACCGGCAACATGGTGGGCTCAGATCACTCATCTACAACCAGTTGTCTGCTTCAAGAAAGGCACTTAAGCTCCCCTGTAACTGCTCCTCGGATGGGAACAACCTGGAGGTTTGGTCTAATCATAGTTCTTTCCCCTCACCAGAGGCAGGCGGGTCCCTCTGAGATTTGCTGACTGCTGCCACGGTGTGGTGTGTATCTTCAGAGAAAGGTACACACAGTTCTCAGAGACGGGAGAACCAGTGCACAGACCCCGAGTCCTTTCCACAGGGCAGCAACCCACTGGCCCTGCTACTTAAAAGCATGGTCCTCAGACCAGGGCGGGCCTCACCGGGAGTGTCGCCCCACGCAGCCTGGAGACTGAGAACCTGCGCTCAACAAGACGCCTGGCGACTTGTGCACCACCCCCCCCCCCCTCCCAGGGCAGCAGCCTCGCAGGGAACTTGTGAGAAATGGAGCTCTCCCGCATCCCACAGATGAACCCTAGGAGCGCCAGGGTGCCGCCCACCTACCGTGTTCTAACAAGCTGATTGGCTCAGGTGATTGATGCACCTTCAAGCTTGAGCCGCAGGGTCACCTGGGTGCGTCTTAAAAGTACCGGCACCTAAGAGCCATCCCTACGGTCTTGGTCTCTGACCGCACCCACTGGGCCCGTACAGAGGCATCAAGCCCTTTTTGGTGATCTGTACGTGCGCCGGGGCTCAGAATCGCTATTCCAACTAGTTTCTTCTAACTCCAGCTTGTTCTTGGGCTCACTCACAGCCCGACATTAGCACCAAACACTGCTCGGGACTCACATACGTGCGGCAGGAGGGCTGGGATGGTTTCTCTGACAACTGTAAACGCCCAAGAGGTTCCTGAGCTGACCTGGGGCGGGGGACAGGAGCCTGGCTGGTAGTGCCTGTGCTGTCGGCGACAGTGACATCAGCAGGAGCAGTCAGGCCCGGGTCTCCATCACTCCCAGGGCGCCAGCAGACATGGGGCGATGCCTGGGACAGCCACCCGAGCCCAGCATCAGGGCGGCTCACGGGAAGCTGCTCTTCTGGGCAGAGGAAGTAGGTAGACAGGAACGCCTGACTCTCTCCAGCAATTTCTCCCCATCGCATGGAGGCCCAGAGAAGTGACTGTGTCGGGGACCCCTCCCAGCTCCCCTGGGCTCTGTGCTAGGATGTACACACCTTCACTTTACACTCATCACACTGGGCTGGAAGCCTGTGGAGCAAGTGGCCCCAGTGGCCCCATCCTCAGGGCCAAGTCAGATAAACCTCTGTGGAAGCAGAGGGTGCAGGGCCAGCACTGAGGGCCGAAGCAGCTGTTGTTCTGGATCAGCCCTTCCCGTCAGCAACACCCCACCTGAATGGGATGCAGCAGGCACCGAGCCCACCTGGGCCTCGCGAGCTATTCACACAGGGTTAAGGGGGCAGACGGCCAGGCTTGGCCCCTTCCTTTGGGCAAGGTCATCTGTACACTGAGTCCACAAGGGCCGTGGCCTCAGAGACTGTGGGATGGGATGTACAAAGCACTGCAGGGCCGGGCAGCTGGCCCTCACTGGGCCTGAGGGGAACAGTCCCAGGCTGGCCAACAGCAACCCCACAGGGCCCAGCCGTCTCCCAGAGCCTGTCTGCACAGCCCTGAAGCAGCTGAGCGAGCAGGGTGTGAGGAAGCCCTGGGGTTCGGCCCCAGGAGGCTCAGCTGCCAGGACGGGGTGCAGCGTGGAGCTGGGCTATGGAAACCCCTCCCCTGAGGGCACAGCTCATCCAGGGTGACAGAGCAGGCGAGGCCGACCCCGAGTTCCCACCGCAGCCCACCCTCCAGCAGAAGCAGGTCTGCAATGGGCAGTGCCCAAGCAGGGCCCCAGGACACAGGAGCTTCTCGTCTGGCTGCGATTTCCTGAGGCCAAAAATTCCGGGGCTGACGGAGGGGCAAGGAACAGTCCCCACTGGAGGGGACACTCAGGGCAGACCCTGGTGATCAGCCAGCCTTGAGGGAGCCGTCCTGGGTGACGAGGACGGGAGGCAGGAACGGGGTCCTCCCAGCCCTCAATCACTCCCTGCTGCCCAAACCTGGGGCCTCTGCACCTCGGGCTCCACCGACTTGTCCAAGACCATTTCCTCCCACTCCCCACCACTCCCTCATGCCTGCCCTGCTCCAACCACAGACGACAAGTGCCTGCCCACACTCATTCCCACGTTCAAACCCCGCACACTGTCAAGGCCCAGCTCCGAGGCCTGCTGGCCACCCACGTCTGCGGTGATGCCCCACGACGTGCCCCGTCTTGGGTTTCAGCATCTTCCTGGGCCTGCCTCACGAGCGGACACAGCCAGTGGCCTCCTAACCGGGGGAGGCTGATCCCCTCGAGACAAACAACCCTGACAGCAGGGGCGCGGGCTGCTGCCCTGAACCGCAGGCCCCGAGCATCCAGCTTTACAGTAGCTCAAGGGGAACGTGGCATCTGGCCTCCCACCTCTGCTGAACTCACATCCCCAAAACAACCAGCATCCTGCCATTCTACTGGGCCTCACCTCACCGCAGTTTCCCTATCTCTGGCCGGGCGCCCACCTCCCCTCCAGCCAGCCCCTGCACACACACAGCAGCTCCACAGCCCGGCTGTACCTTGATGACCCGCAGAGGTTTGCTGGGGTTGTTTTTGTCCAGGTAATTGATGTAGCCGGATAGGGAGATGCTGAGGAGGTGGTCCTTCTGCCACAAGCAGCCCAGCTGCTGGTCCAGAACGTTGGAGCCCATGGTAAACGTGTTGACAACAGAGTTCACATTGATGTCCCAAATTTTAGAGGTTTTGTCTCCGGAAGCAGAAAGCAACTGGGTGCTATCGGGACTCCAGCTGATCTACTCAAACAAATGGTGGTCATGGGTCAAGCATTCGAGGGGGAAGAGACTCAGACAGCAGCTGTCCACAGCCCCCATTTCTGAGCAGGGAGGACGGCCCAGAAGGTGGTGGGACACACCAGGGCAAGGACAGGACGAGCATCCTGGCCACTGGCCTCTCCAGGCCACGTCACCGTGTCCCATGTGACCCTGAAGGTCTCTGCCACTGCCCCCACTTCTAACCCCTCATCTCAAGCTTCCAACTTTAACACGTGTGTACAGATGACAATAAACGCAGACACGACCCGACCACAACCACAGACCAAGTTGTGAACGCGGACCCATACTTACAGCATAAATGCCGCCGTCGTGAGCCTTGCCTCCTCCCAGTGCACACACCTTCTCTCCCGTCTTCCCGTCATAGATGTAGATCTTGCAGGAAACACAAATAGATGAGGATCACGCGTGCGTGTGTGAAGGCCCAGCGGTTAGCACGCTAAATGAGCTCCTGCTACTCCTCCCTGCTCCACCATCAAGAGGGTGGCATCCACCGCGATGAAGAGTGGCCCCCGCTTGCCGCAACTAGAGAAAGCCCTCGCACGAAACGAAGACCCAACGCAGCCAAAAATAAATAAATAAAAAATCCTTCCCTCTACTTTAAAAAAAAAAAAAAAGAGGGTGGCATCAAGACTGTGGCTCTTACAAAAAAGAATCTAAAAAATAGATGAGTTTTGAGCTCCTTTAAAAGGAGAGAGATGGAGAGACGGGTCTACCATGCTTTGAGGACAGAGCCCCTTAACTGAGCTGCATCCCAGGAGGGGGAAGGAGGGAGCTGTATGTACATCGAGACCAGCTTTACTAAGTCTGCCTGTTTTGAACCATCGCAGAGGACCGAGAGACGAACCCCTCCCTCCAGGACCCCCAGCCCTCACCTGACCATCGGCCCCGGCTGTGGCAAATCTGTTCCCATCAGGAGAGAACCGTACACAGTTGACGAAGCGGCTGTGGTCCTGCAGGAAGTGGGACAGTTATCCGGTGACAGGCAGTTCAGGAAAGCTCTCTATGCACCACGCGGTCCACAACCACCATGCGTGGGGATGCCGGTCCACGGAAGACTTTAGAGCTCAGCGTGAGTCCCAGCCCGCCCACCGTGGCCGGGTGCATCTCTGCCTGGACGGCCTCCCTCCGCTGTGATGTGCTCCCTGAGCTCCGCAGACAGAAACGCCCCCCACCCACCCTCCAGCCCTGGAAGGGGGCTCAAGGCCGGAACCCTTATGCTTATGAGGCCGGGACCGTGAGGCCTCATCCCCGAGCCCCCAGGGCCTGGCCCGGGCCCAGCACACGGCAGGTGCTCAGTGGGCATTTGCTGAACGAACTGAGGTTTTAAAGAAATTAGACAGTGGTGATGACCTTTGTGGGAACAAGAGTCTGAGTGACTGAGGAGACGTGATCTCCAGGGGCGATTCTGTTACCTGAATAAGTAAATGAACTCATTCTTTCCTCAGTCAAGAAGGGTCTGCATCAGAAAATGATCCTCTGAAGACCCCACCAGCCACCCATGCAAAGCCCGGCTGCTCTCCCACCCCACCTGCAAGCACGCATGAAGCGTTAGCTATCAACTCTCCTAAAGGTACGCGGGGTTAACTGCCCCTGCAGCCATGGGCGCCCAACCTGCAGGGAAAGCAATTCAACTCAAAGTGCATCACCTGCACCCACCAAGGTAAACCACCAACAATTTTAAAACAGGAGCTGCTGGGGTGGTAGGAACTGCATGTGTTTGACTGTGTAATGTTATGGGTTGACTTGTGTCCTGAATAGGTAGGTTGACATCCCAGTACCCGTCAATGTGACCTTATTGGAAACAGGGTCTTTATAGGTGTACTCAAGGTGAGATGAGGGCCTTAGTGTGAGCCCTGATCCAACACCACCGGTGTCCCTATGGGAAGAGGGAGATTTGGACTTGGTGCAGACACAGGGAGACCACGTGAAGAGGGAGGCAGAGCCTGGGTTATCCCCCCACGGCCAAGGCCTGTTTTGCCTTCTTGGTTTCTTGGGTACACCTATCCTGCTCCTATGGCCGAGCTTTCCTGCTCTAAGGTTTGTGTTCTGAGCTGGAGAATGGCCATTTCCCAGGAGGCGCGCAACGCATCAAAAGGAATGATCTTTCCAAACTGGGATCTCTCAGGCCCTCTGACTGTTCTTCCCCCATGACTGTCACTCACCCATCATCCTACCACCCCGAGGGGCCCTGGGGAGCCTCGGGCACTTTTCCTTCCACAGGAGACAGCCCCGGCCTGGAGAGGCTGGGTTCTGAGAGCCCAGGTCTACAGTTTCTCGTCCAGAGCTCTCTACTCGAGCGAGCTGGCTCTGGGCCCTGCACAGGAGGCAGGCAGGCCGGGCGGGGAGCCACCCAGGTCAGATCCGTAACTCCTCAGGCCCACTGCCACCGTTCTGCCACCCCCACAGCTGCGACGGAGCCGGCTGCACAGCGAGGGCCCGGGGCCCTCTGTCCCCGGGGTGGTTCGGAGCTAGCGGTGGGAGGGCTTCTCAATCCCCCCAGAACCACCCTGTGGGAAGGGGAGGATGGGCAGGCAGACACAGCTCCTCCTGGAGGACGTCAAAGGAAAAGCTCTTAAGTGACAAAACCTCCCACGCAACTGCGCCAACGTCTGGTCCTCTCGTCCTGACCTCCACTGGCTGACCCGGCCCTGCTGCTCCGGGGGAGGAGGCTGGGGCCGGCTCCCTGGGACGGACTGAGCCCCGGCCAGACCCCCCGAGAACCGGGATGCCGAGAGCTCCCCTGGGTACAGCAGACCACGGGGCCGAAGGGGGGCTGTGGTGGGGGGCGTGAGGAACACGCTGTGAACCACAGGGATCCTCAGCTACCCTGCAGTTCCGACTCGCCAAACTCCAGGTACAGTGGTTCCCTGAGAGAACAGGACCGGCCCCCCTACACACCCAGCTCAGGGGTCAGGGTGCCCCAGCGGGGCAGCACAGACATCAGGCCAGAGCCACCCGGCTTACGCCACTGCCCCCCCTTCCCTGCCCGCCTGCCCCCCTCTGCGCCCCTGATGCTACAGGGGACATCACACGTGTGGACATGTGTCTGTCGTCCGTCTCCCCACCGGGTGCAGGGTGCCCTTCCCCAGGCCCAGAACAACACGGGCCCCCGGGGTTCAGACTGGACAGGGCAGACGCCCACCCTGGGGACCGGGCGCTGCAGCTTTAGAAAGTTCTCCCTGTCAGGTTTTCTTGCAACTTGAGCCAAGAGCCCGAATGAGCAGGAGACTGATGTCTGCTCCTGAAATAGCCCATTTAAAGGGAGGAACAGTGAGCAGCCCATTAACCAAAAAAATGAGGGCTAAAAATAGCCCGGTCCACAGGGAGGGGAGGCCGGAGGACAGGAAGGAACGGGCTTGGCGAAATATCATGGGGCGGTTCAGACGACTGGGCTGGGCTCCTGGCCCCCGTCCCTGCTAACCGTCCCACTATGCGGGCGCAGCGCCACTCCACGCGGCCACCTCCTGGGGTGGGGCTGTCCCGCCCGGCCTCAGTCACAGCCAAGCGGAGCTCTGGAGGGAACCTCCCCACCGTAATCACCCCCCAGTCCTGTTATCACCTGTCCCCCCATCATTACCTCCCCCACCCTGTCATTACCCCTCCCCCTCACCACTGAGAAACCTGAGATGGGAGCAATTAGCAATCATTAGGTAATGCACCCAAGTCCACGTCACTGACAGGGACGCAGCGCCACTGAGCGCCACGGCCTGACCAGCCCGTCAGCTCAGGTGTCCCTGGGAGCCCTCCCGGCTCCACCAGCCTCAGCTGTGCCCTGCTGTGCCCTGCAGCAGGACTCCTACCCTCACACTGAAATGCCCTGTGCCCACCTGCCGCGCTCCCTCGACACAGGCTTGTGCAGGGACAAGCAGTTCAGACGCCCGTGCCCACCACCCGCTGCCTTACCGAGAGCAGCATGTGCCTCCACGGTCCACACTCCAAAAGTGGGTGTCCACCCTGACCTGGAACACTGCCTCGCCCTCCCTCCTTCAGGCCACCGCGCCCTCCCAAACCGGGCTCCCTGTTCTCTCTGCGAGGTCCTCCCGTAAAGTGCCGGGAAGGGCAGCACCGCATCCCTCGCCCTGCCCTTCCCGTCACCCAGCACAGATCTGCCTGCCCAGTTACCACTTTCCCCTGGAGAAGGAGGACCTGATGAAGGGATGGAAGGCTCCTTCTAATCCTCTTTGGGCCACTGACCATCCACGGAGCTTTGCCAGGTCACTCCCTGCCATCGGCTCAGGAGTTCACCGGGAAGGAGATCGACGCTGCTGACCTCCCGGCACAACCACCACAGACGCACACACAGCTTTTTGAAAAGCCGGCACGGGGGCCGAGTGAGGGGGGTGTGTGTATGTGTGTGTTGGGGCCAGTGCAAGGCGGGCACCTGATACACACCTCAACTCAAACTTCTGTTTTCTGCCCTGTTGTAAGGACACAGGAAACAGGAAAAAAACAACCAGAAAACCTTGCACTTTAGAGCTCAAATTTTACTTGTCTAGGAAGGTGATACTTGTAATAACAGCAGAGACAGAGATTCCTAGAAGGAAGTGTAACTCCCCATTAGGTGACGTGTGAGACACACAGGTGACAGGTTGCGCAGCCCACCTGGACGGAGGAGGGAAGGCCAGGCGTCCCCTTCGCTGCCAGGTGCGGCTGGGTGACCTGCTCTCAGAGGCTTGGGCAGATGCAGCAGGTAGTTTCCAGTCCAGATCACACGGTCACAGACTGACAAGCAGGCCCAGGGCAAATAAGGGTCCTGGCACTTGTTGCTCTGAGCAATCATTTCACCAGACGCACACTATCCCACGTACTGTGGACACAGCCGTCAGAGGCGCCCGCTCCAGGAGTGTCTGCGGTCACCTGGGCAGCCAACCTGCTCACCTGACAGAGGAAGACGCAGAGGCTGGAGAGGCAGAAACTCGCCCAAGGCCATAGCGGGCCAGGTGCACAGACACACAGGTGAGCTAGAGACGCTTAGAGGGGCCTGTTACCACACATCCAGACGTGTCTATCACAGGAATGCACTCAGCAGGAAGAAGCCTCCACGGGACAGGCAAGGTCCACCTGCCCACTTCTTTTCAGGCCACCCTTAGGGCCTCAAAGGGGAACCTAAATCCCCATGCACAGGACACCAGAGGTGGACACCGTGCTGTCCATGGCCTCTGTCCCACAGCCGGTCCCCTGTGACCCTGGAGTCACTGCCCCAGGTGGGCTGGGGCCAATTCCAGGAGAAAGCATCTTCCACCTGGTGTTCCTACAGCCTCTCAGCCCATTTCAGGTTAAGGCAAACAAGGACAGAGGACCAGGCGGGAACCAGGGCAGTCCGGCTAAAGTTGGGCCATGAATCAGCTTCGTCTATGCTCTCACCCTGTCAACATGAGAAGCTGGTTTAAGCTAACGAACTCATGAACAAGAAGGAAAAGCAACTGGACCCCTGCACTCAGGCCAGCAGGGTGGACGGGTGGCCTGACTCGCTCCACATGGCCGCCCCTTGTGTCTGCAATACTGCTTTCCTTCCATGCGGGGCTGAGCCTCCTTGGAGTTGTTCTGGCCTGTACTGAAATTTGGAACACCGCTTATTCCTTTTTGAGGCAGCAATTTGAACTCGACCCCTCTGTGCTCCTCACATAACCACCCCTTACCCCATGGTCCTGAACAAGGTCAAGAGGAAGGTGGCAGGAGCTGGAATGGGACGGAAGGGCAGCCCTCATGCTACAGCTTTACTCTGCGGCCGTGAGGGCCTAGGGTGAGTACATGGAAAAGGCACAGGCTGATCTCAAGTTGTCAGCGCCTTACAGGGCTTTTCAGGTGGGTGTGGGGGACCCGAGTGTCCTCTGTCCTTCCTGCTTGAGCCAACTGAGCCTGTTAGTCTTTTCCAGCAGAAAGAAACCCAACAATTCCTCACGGACACTGAGACGTCCACCAGCATCTCTCCTGTCATCCCCGCAGCTCTGTGGGGCCAGTGGAGGAGGGTCATCTTCACCCCGTTTCCCGGGGGGCCAGAGGCACGGGCAGCTGGAGGGCCGCAGAGCCACCAGCTGCAGCACTGGGCTGCCACCCCATGTCCCCCATTCTTGGTCCACAGCCCCTTCTGATCTCTCGCTAGGTCCTTACACAGAAGACCTGGGGACGAGCTGTGTGCCCACCCTGGAGACAGGTGCCTGCCAGGGCCACAGGGTGAGGGCAGCGCTCTCAAGTTAGAAAGGAAAACGGAAAGAGGAAGAACCTTTGGCCAAGTCCCCAAGTGGGCACACGGGGAGGCCTGGCAGGGTGGTGAGGGGCACAGATTCGGGCCAACTCTGGACTCGAATCCTGGCTCCACTCACCCGCCACCGAACCGCTCTGTGCAGGGTTTAACCCACATCTGCAAAGAAGAAACAAATCCTTCTGGGGGGTGGGGACAGGGAAAGGAGCCCCGCCCATCCACAGCCCAGATTATGGCCACGTGAAGCCAAACAGAACACCCGTGGCGGGCGTGGGGAGCAGGGCTACTCCACGGGTACGAGCTGGGACGGCCTCTCGCTGCCAAGGAAACCTCCCCTCCCTCCTCCCCGGGGCGCCGTGCAGGAAGCCCAGTTACTTGACTCAGCCTGACTCAGCGGTGTCCCAGGGTACTTTATCCCACTTAAGACACACCGACCTTGAACCATGGCCTCCAACACAGTGCCACCACCTCCCCATGAGCAGCAGCCCCGGAGCCAGCCTCTGGGAGATGTGGGGTGTCGGGAGGGACTCCAGGCTGCCCACCCTGCAGGGCCCAGAAGCCAGCCAGGCCCCACTCGGTGGCCCCAGGATGAATCCAACCCCATTTCACTACAAACAGGTAACCTGGAGAGCCCCTCTGCACCCAAGCCGAGACCCACCTGTGTCTGGACATGCTGCCCACGGCCCGAGTCTTGTCCCCAGGGAACCCCTGGGGACCCGCAGAGGACCGTCACCGCCTTCCCGGCCACGCCCTGCCTGCTCTTTGTGCTTCACTGCATTGTCATCAAAGTTAACAGGACTCCTCAGCCAGCCAGTAACGTTCGAGACACGTCCCCAGACCTCGGCCAACCCCAGCTCAGCCGCCTCCAGAGGAAAGAGCTGGCCGCAAAGCACCATGCATCCTCCGCGCTGCAGCTCAGCGCGGCCACTTCCACCTCCACCACCGGTGCTGGCTGCCTTTCCAGTGTTTTCACAAGACAAACTGGGAGGGCAGGTTCAGAACCACGGCTGCCCCGAGACCGGCCTGAGGGTCATCCCCTGCCAGGCGCCCTTCCTCGGTGCTCCAGCCTCAGACCCCAGGGCAGGAAACAAGCATCGTGGGCTGCTCTGG
This sequence comes from Balaenoptera borealis, assembly GCF_965194805.1. Taxonomy (NCBI): domain Eukaryota; kingdom Metazoa; phylum Chordata; class Mammalia; order Artiodactyla; family Balaenopteridae; genus Balaenoptera; species Balaenoptera borealis. The sequence continues at coordinate 112,550,666 of NC_138861.1, read as the reverse complement.
GCCTGCGGGCCCTGTGCACAGATCAAATCCATGGTTAAAATGCTCTCACGTCCATGTCTCCACGCCCATCGTGCAGATGGGAAAGGTGAGGCTTCGAGGGTTCAGGTACTTGCCTCAGTCAGGGAGCACGTGCAGAGCTGGGACTGAGGCCCCGCAGCCATTTATACCCAAAACCTGTGTCACTCCACTGGGGCGTTTAGAGCACATATCCACAGGCAAAGCACCTAACTCTGCTCACCCTGTGTCACTTTACAGGTGTGACCCTGCCCTCATCATCTCTCCCGGGGAGGTGCAGGAGGGAACAAAACCAGACATCCCTGGAAGCCCACCTCCTCTGCCACTCTGGTGGCTCAGTGGATCTCAAGCCGGTACAACTAGAGGGCAGGCTGCCGCTGGGCCTGGGCTCCCCTTTCTAATAAGGCACCTCCGGGCCAGGATGCTCGCCTCGTCTCACAGCATCAGAGTTGTGCCTACTCCCACCCAGAAATACACACATCATCCCAGGGCGACCCCCGCCCCATCCTGGCATTAATGCCATGTGCCCATGACCTTCTGCCATCAGCATCTAACAGGTCTACACTCCACTGGCTTCACATACAAACCATAAAGTTCACCGAAAAACCACCCTCTGGAAAAGCCCACTCACGCCAATTGTGAACTTGAACTTGAATGGTGGCCCCTCAAAGAATGCGGCGCAGTTGTCGTCGCTGCCGGTCACCAGGCGGTATGGCCGGCTCTGCTTGATGTCCACGCTGTTGATGACCTTGTTGTGTCCCGTGATCTCGCCCACAGAAGAGCCGCTGTCCCACAGGAAGACGGCTCCGAACCTTTACCCAGGAGAGAAAAGTCAGTCCTGGGAAGGTCACCACGGGCAGTTGTGTTCCCAGCAGTCAGAGGGCAGTGGTGCTGGCAGGGCGGCCCTGCTCACAACTGTGCTTCATACACTCTCCCCAAAAGAGCCAACACTGACGGCACCCAGGATTTGTCTGAAGGATAGGAGAACAAGCAGGAGCAGTCCCAAGGGCCTCCGGGAAGGGACTGCATGTCCGTGTCTTATGGCCCAGACCCAAGGAGCCTCCCACATGAAGGTGCCTTAAAAGCACCTGCCAGGAAACACCTCGAGGCTTCATCAGTTTCACAGCAGTTTTAATAAGGGGTGGGGGGCGGGGGAGTGGATGGGGGGTTTGGGGCTGGGCTGCGGACCAGGAAACACATCGGTTACCATCCCCTGCTAGGAAGGAGATGCTGCCTTGCTGTCAGCCAGCAGTCAACAGTCAACAAAAATGTATTGTTCGGGTTACCATTTGTGACTGAATGAAAAAGGAATTAAGACCAACAGGAATGACTTGAAGAAAAGCTATGGAAGAATGAACACCTATCAGAACACACATTAAGAGGAGCCTCTAGGTAAGGGAAACAAAGATATGTGTCTGCCAAGTACAAGTGATTGAGGGCGGCAGAGGTGCCGGGGAGGGAACCCTGACTGCACTCGGAATAAGACACCTGGGTTGTGGTACTGACCCTGCTGGTCACTGGCCCCGTGAGTGCAGCAGCCCCCCGGGGCCGCCCACCCAGCGTCCTGTCGCCCCCTCCTCCCTCCTCAGTAAGGTGGCCGTGGGGTGTGCCCAACTAGGGAACACATCCGGCCTCACTCTCGGCAGGTGTGGTCGTGGCGTTGCTGCTGGGAGGGACCCCAATAACACTCTTAGGAGCTGCATGGCTTTCACCTGCTCCCTTTCCTGCTTCCTGCTGCCTGGAATGTGGGCAGGACAGCTGGGGTTCTGGGAGGTGAAGGGCCAAGGACATCAGATCAGAGAAGGTGCCTGGGCCCGGAGACAAACCCTGGGGGTTCCCCGTGGTTACGTGTGGCTTTCCGTTGTGTGTTGCCGAAGCCCACCCTGAAGGAAGCCCAGCACCCACAGGACTCAGCGCACACCAGTCCAAGCTGCACCGACGTCACCGCACCCCTCCCACCGGGGGCGTGCGGGAAAGAAAGCAAAGCAAGGGACACAGGCAGGAGGGGCCGAGGCCAGACTCACTTCTCCCTTCCTTCCCCGACCACTGCGATCCTCTTACTGTCTTCCGTCCAAGCAATGTCCTTGATCTTCCCAGCGAAAGGCTGATACTCATACTTCAGGAGGTGCTCCTTCTGCGTGGTGTCCCAGATCCTCAGCTTCCCAGATACATCTGCGGACACAACGGGGCGGCGAGAGCCACGTTCACCACTGCGCCGGGGCCACGTGGGCACCAGGCATGGCCACCCAGCACCGCCCAGGGTTTTGGAGCTGGCCGGGCGAAGCTGGGAGAAGGCGTGTGTGTTCCTCAGATAAACAACACCCAGCCACCGTCAATCAGAGCCTGCTGCCTCCACGAGGACCAACAGGGAGTCTCCGCATTTCTTCAGGCACCACAGGGATCTCAAGCCCTGCATGGGTGTCAGGAAGCCCAGGGACGCACAGTGGCAACCCCCGCTCCTCCCCGCCGCCCAGGAAGCAGCTTAGTGTATGACTGTATTCCTTTCCTTGGAGGGTTATCTAACTGGCATACGGGCCACGGGCAACTTCCTTAACGCTCAGGAGCTAAAGATCTTCATTTGTAAAACACGACAGTACTAGTGACACTGCGTCTCCTGTGCAGGGGCTGCAGTCACCAGTACAAACGAGGGCACCGCTGTGTGTGCAGCTGGGCAGCCTGGGGCATGCTGGGTCCCGCATGGGGGCCCCACCTGGGTCTGCAGGCCCCATTCCCCTCCCAGCTCCTTCCCCGCCTCAGGCAATCGGCAGCCCCTACTCGGTAGAGCGAGGCACCATCCCACCACTCGTGGCTGAGCCATGAGTGAGACCCTCTTGTGAGACACGCAGGTGGGTGCTAGAAGGAGTCTCTACAGGCAGAACTTGACGCCAGGCCTGTTCTCACTGCAGCATTTGCAGTGGATCGGTGATAAAGTAACACCCCCTTCTCTCACCACCACCATCCCGTCACGAAGTTCCCAGCACCAACCCCAACACATCCCCTTCCCAACTGAGCACTGACTTCCCAAATAAGAAGGAAAAGTGGAGCATTTTAAACTAACTCTTGAGGCTAAGACCTCAGCCCCGCATAGGTCTGGGCCAATTCCCCCCAGCATGTAAGCTCGAGTTGTATCCAGGACCCCTGGCCACTTCAGCACTGAACGCAAGGTCTACAGACTGTTCCAGTGGGAACAGCTTTCAACTTCTGTTCGGGTCCAGTCGAGGGTGGGCGTCGGCTGCAGACATGGCCCCTGCCCCACGAGGCTCAGTAGGCCTAAAACACCACCTACAACCGCACCCACAAGAGGGGGGATAACATGCCGCCAGAGGGCTGCTGTGATGATAAAATGAGTCAACACATATAAAGTCTTAGACTAGCCCCTAGGACACCGCAGACACTTGTAACGAGTTAGAGTTAGTTCTAACTGTCAGTGAATTAACTAAGGCTCTGCAGAAGCCACTGGAGACCCCTCCCCGTGGGCAAACACGAGGGGCTCACATCCGCCGTGGCACAGATGAGATGCTAGCCTCCCTGTGAACAGCACGAATGAGGGGGTCCCGGGGGCCCTGGTCCCTGGACGAGGTCCAGGCAGACTGCTTGGCACGCTGCCCGAGGCGCGCTCCAAGGCTGACCCGAGCCAGTTAGGCCTCTTGGCTGAACAGATGGGCCAACGGGGAAAGAAAAGGAAGGGGCAGAGGCCGGAGCCAGAAAAGGAGCACTGTGCGTGTGTACAGGAAGGAAACACACACTCACGCGTGTGCTCACATTCACGCACGCGCCGGGCTGTGTGGCCCCCGCGCTCAGGTCAGCCCAGGGCGCTCCACGGAGACATGGAGGACACAGCGTCTGCAGGCACAAGGCCGAGCCCGTTCCCCTCCCGGCCCCTGGACAGCAGGGGGCCGCTCCCCACCCCTTGAACGCAACGGGCAACCCGCTCGTACCTCCCTCAGCTCAGCCCCGCTCCAGGCCAGGCATCCTAATCATTCTCCCACTGTCTCCCTGCCCAGACCATCAGCCTCTTCTGATGGGCCCAACTCATGCATTTGATTCTTTTTGGAAGCAGCTGGGGCCGGAAACAGACAGTGGGGTGTGGAGACCAGGCGCTCAGGCTCCATCCGATGAGGGCGGCCCTGACCAGGTGCACCTGGGTACCAGGCCCTGTGCCAGGTGCTGGGGGCGCAGCACAGACCAGGCATCTGCTGGCAGACAACACACACACACACGTCCACGCACTTACAGGACAACGGAGAAAAGCACCACAGTGCAAGGGGACAGACAGTGACAGTGGGGAAGGGGCTCCCTCCCTCCAACAAGGCCTCCTTGCACCACTGGGAACAGCTCTCCTCCTGGACAATAAGCTGCATCCAATGACCGTTCGTAGTGAGCCTGCCCCCCACCTTGGCGTGGAACGCACACCAGCATTGCTGGGGCAGCAGCAGCGGGGGCGGCCTCTGCTCACACCTGCTCTGGCTCTGCAGCCTGGTCTCTTCTCCCACGTGCCTCACCTGAGCAACCCTCACATCCTGCTCAGGGCACGGAGAACCCTATCCAGGAGAGCCTCTACTCCGCAGCCTGGGAAGATCCCCTAGAAAGGGAAATCGGGCCCAGGAATGGCTCCGCCCTGAGAACCACCACACAGGACCCAGGGGCCCCCAGGGCACAGACTGCCGTCTCATTCAGAGCTGGGGGTCCAGGCCCTGGCATGGGCTCCTCCCATGGGCCTTCCAGAAGGTTCGATCATTTTGCAGAACGTGGACCAGCCAGACTTACAGGGATCTAAAGACTCGCAGATCTGAGGCTGGAAACCGGTCTGGGAGTGACTGCAGGGTTCCCGAGGTACCGGGACCCCAGCCCCACCCCGGGCACACCGGGTGCCGGGTAACCCACTTAGCCAGAGGGCACAGCACCTTCTCAGCTCCAAACCCTGCACACCACACTATTTTTATTTTTAGCCCAGAGCCCTAATCTCTGCAGTAAATGTTTTGTGGCCTTTGTTCCATTCAAAGGGCCAGCTCGCTAGAAACATAAAATACACCGCCCACGCCTGCCTGCAGCCCAACCTCCCTCACTTCCCCCACCAAGTCAGGGAGCTTGTATGAGAGGAGAACGTCAGATGGAGCCTTTACTTCTGTGGACTGTCCTTTGCAACGGTCTCTGCACCAGCATTTGAAGACCGTGATTCCTGTCTGGTTAAACTACCTGCCTGGGGACTGGAGGGCAGGCCTGGGCTTGTGAGTGATTCAGCAGCCGGGCCACGGCTCAAAGAGCAGCCAGGGAAGCTGTGCCAACCACACTTCTCTCCTGAGAAGACACGGTTTTAAAAGGCACCAGGCCCCAATCATGGGCTTTAAATGAAGGGGAGTTTTGCTGGCAGGCAGGGCTGGGGGGCGGGGAAATCACAGGGCTAGAGTAAATCGTAGGATATAAATTAGAGCAAGTTTTACAGATGGAGTCAGAGTAGGTGTAAACATAAAAATCATTAAGTGACCACTTTGTGCCCTTCACACACAACCCCGGGCGGCCAGCATTAGCCGTCAGCCAGCACGCCTGTCACCCTGGTGTGTCCGGGCATTCAGTGACAGACACCACGGTCCCCTGTGGTGCCCACCAGTGCCAGGGCTGCCCCAGGCATTGTACATGCATTGCTGCACTGGGTCCTCCCCAAACCGATCTGGTGGGAACTAACAGTCCCAGTTTACAGAAGAGAAAATTAAGGCCCAGGAAGGTAAGTTATTTAAGGAAGGCTGCACAGCTCGGAAGGGGCGACCCCTTCAGGGACAGGTCTGCACTGCCTGCGTGCAGGGAGTGAGGCACTGTAGACAAACGGCCCTCCCCCACTGGCCGCTAGTTCTTTCAGCAATTTGCTCATTTCTGTCACTCTCCAGGGAGGCTGACGAGGCCCACATCAGCTCATCCACCTGGCTCTTCATGGGGCCTGAGACCAGGCTGGACACAGGTAAGGCAGCCAACATCTGCTGAGTGCATGAATGAACGAATGGGAGACTCGCGGTCTGACACACTCTAACTTGTGTGCCTCCCTTTCTCATCTGTAATAGTAAAAGACCAACCTCAAAAGAATCGGGTGAATAGAGCATCCTACAATGTGATGAGCTCATGTCCCTCCTCTTGCCCAGCCTCCCACTGAGCCACACAAAAGCCCAGCTGGATGGAGCCAAGGCCCTGACCACCAATGGAACAAGTGCTTGCCTGAGGCTGGCGGTGTGCTCCGTACAGGAAACGGAACAGCAAAAGGTGACACGAGACAAAGCTACAAGTCAGAAACACACACACACAAACAAAATGGGCTCCAATACATCACGGTACAGCTGCCCGCAGAGGCCTCCAGCCAACCTCACATGAGCATCTCCCCTGACCTCCGAGTTGGAACCAGCTGGAACACGGCCAGCTAGAGTTCTGGAAAGGGGCTTTTTGCTGGCTTACACTTTCCTTGTCAGCCCCAACTGAAACTCATCACGTTCGCCCCACCTGCCATCCCCACGCTCCTTGAGGGTCTTTCTTCTTCCCCCCTGCCTCCTCCACCCACCACCCTCCCAAGCCAGGCGCCCAGCTTGGCCCCAGGACTGGGGCGGCGGGGCGGGGGGGGGCACACCACATGGACCAAGGAGCCATGCGCGAGGACAGACAGGTACCTCCAGAGGCGATGTAGAATCCGCTGGGCGCGTACTTGGCCACCACCACCTGGTGGGCGTGCTCCGTGTAGATGTCAGCAATGGCCGGGTTCTGCAGGGAGGAGACCGGAATGAACACAGGGAACCAAGAAGCAGGCAAACTGCTTTCCGCTCTCTGGATTAATGGATTTGGGTGGGAAAATGACATACACACCCCACCCTCACACACACACACAAATACTGAAGTCAAAACCTCCATAAAAAAATCCCAGAGGTATACTTACCTGCCTGGGTGATAGAATTCTAGGTAGTTTTTAACTCTTGTATAAAATTCGAGGTGATTTTCTTTCCTTTGTCTGCTTTTGTACAAGCAAATATGTATTTGTGAAATATACACAGGAAATACAAGTTTCGTTAGAAACTTAGAAAAAATTAGAAAAAAATCTATGACTCTCATTTTCTCCCACTTTGGGGAGCTGCCGGCTGCTGCTGCATTCTCTGAGTCCAGTTCCCCCAAAGCGGGTCTCCCCTGTTCAGAACCAACTCTATCACAGGCTTCCAGGCAGTGTCTGACCCGAACCAGAGCCTTTGGCCTGGAGGTGTGGCAACAGAGGGGGGCAGGCAGCCAGGAGCCTCTCCTCGTCCAAATCCCTCGTTTGGGAAACTGCCTTTTGTGGCACAAATCCAAGGCTGGCTGGACTCTGCAGCAAGAACAGGGCCAGCATCTGGGACCAGGAGCATCTTTGCTACTCAGCAGTTAGGTTTCAACATAGAATTTACTCTAAGTAGATCAGGCACTCCCTCCACCCCTGCACACACAACCAAGGGCTCTCAGCAAACCTGGAGCACGTGCTGAGATGCTCTCCATCTGTCTGCACAGCCGAGCCTTCTCCCAGGAGGGAAGAAAGACGGAGCCATCTAATCCCTGATACCCGCTGACAGCTTTCCACGAGCCAAATGCCCGTGGAAAAGAGGCAGCTTCCCACAGGCTGTGGACACATCGGGTCCCAGGGAGGCTGCTGCAGGCACACCTAACCTGACCCCCAGCTGACACCACCTCTTACGACCACCCCGTTGTCTCCCCCCTCCTGCCCTCCTTATGCCCCTCAACAAGGTCAGAGAGGCCTGGACTCTTCTCAGCCTCCCAGCCACGGGATCCCCCCATCCCACCAGAGTAAGCCCGGAGAAGCGCCCCCTAAGTTCTAGCCCCGGCAATCACACTCCTGCCTTTCCTGTAAGCCCCCTGTCTCCGTAAATGCCGTGCCCTCGCCAGCAACACCTCTCTCTGCCTGCTAACACCCACTTATCAGGCCTAAGTGAGGAGAAATCGGCGCGAAGCCTCCTGTGCTTCTCTCTCCTGTGCTTCCAAAGCAGTTCACACGTCCCCAAGGCAGTTATGACACATACCAGTCCCTGGCCTTCTTGCCCCTCTCCTCCAGCTTTTCTTTGACCTGCTTCATGTGCATTTATCTCTTTAGCCATCACAGCAGCTGGCAAATAACAGATGCTCAATAAGTGTTTTTTTGGGGGAAAAAAGTTTACATAGTCCTTTTCCCCCTAGGACTTAACACTTAGCATCATAAGATATAGTATGTATGTGGTTCATAAATTAATCCATTGCAGAATAAACATTTGTTTAATGAAATTAGAAATGTATCAGGCATCCAAAGATATTCTGAATGGCAAACAGGCACATGAAAAAGCGCTCAATGTCGTCAGCCTTTTGGGAAATGCAAATCAGAACTACAATGAGAAACCATGACATACTCACTAAAGTCAATAAACTAAGACTGATGTCACCAATGTTGGCAAGGATGGGTGGGGTACAGGCTGGAATGCTTATATATTGCTGGTGGGAATGGAAAATAATACAGCCAGAAAATAGTTCAGCGTGTTATTTATAAACATACACTTATACAAAAACGCAGCAATCGCACTCCTAGGTATTTGTCCAAGAGAAAAGTGCACGTCCACAAAAAGACACACATGGTTGAAGGTTCGTGACAGCCCCCAAGTGGAAACAACCCCAACATCCACCCACAGGTGCCTGGAGAAGCAAACCGCACCGTTCATCCAGCGGAACACGACTCGGCCAATGGAGAGCAACAAACTGCTAAATCCCCTCAACCACAGGAAGGAGCCTCGAAAGCCTACGTAAGTGACAAAGCCGGACGCAAAAGAGAACACACTGCATGGTTCCTTTCTGATCAAAGTCTAGGAAAGGCAAGCCCACTGTGACAGGAAGCAGGTCGGGGCTGCCAGGGCCTGGGGGGAGGGTGGAGAGGCCGACAGAGTGCGAGGGGCAAGAGGGCACTTTTGGGAGTAACTGGAACGTTCTGTCTCATGATCATGGCGGTGGTGATGGGACAGTACCAATTTGTCAAAACTCAAGTTGTGCACTTAAAACGGATGGATTTTATTGTACCTAAATTACACCTCAATAAAATGATGACCCCCCCCCCAGAATCCATTAAACGCCCGTCTAACCCAACCTGTCCCTGCCCAGGTTAGTCCTTTGTACCCGAACGTTCTAACGGAGACAACTTCCCTCACAGAGAAGCCGGCAAAAGCGGTCTGTGGCCAGGCCGCCACAAAGGCTCTTGTTCAGTCGTCCATTTCGAGGCTGACCGAGGACTCTCACACCCACACGTGGGCACTACGGATGGGAAAGCCATCCCTCCGAGGGCAATGCCCACGCTGGATGTACAGCCTGGCACTGCCCCTAGAGGGTGAGTGGGTGGCTGGTGGAAGATGTGTGAGCAGCCGCTCTGGGAGGAAGTTCTGCCCCTAAAAATCCTCCCCCTAAATGGTCAGGGTGAGTGCCTGCTAGCAGGCTCTGGGCTGGATGAGACAGCGCCTCGTCCGTATTCCCAATACAACTGGGCCAAGTTCTCCAGGCTGAACGTAAAGAACATAATACATCCGATCAGCAGCAACCCCTCCCTGCTGCTCCGCACACAGGGAGGCCGGCTACTTGAGCCAAAGATGATGCCTCCCTGTGCCCAACGTGTCCACTGCAGGCCAGGCTCATCGCAGACCAGCAGGGTCAGGACCCAGACCCTCAGAGCGGTCAGCAGTTCTTCCCCTCCCCCCTCCGCGGTCTCCAGGGAGAACAGGATTTGGGGTGTGCAGTTTATCTGGGGAAGCACTCGGGAACGGGGAATGAGACAGGAAGGGGAGGAAGCCAACTCCAGGAGCCGCAGGGAGACCTTCAGAGCGGGGCTGGGTTTTCTGCCCTGCCAGAGGGTGCGAGGCTGGGGTGCCCCTCCCCTGGGACTTCCCTCCTGCCCTGCCCCCATCAGGGGACAAGGGACTTCAGGCAGAAACCAGGAGGAAGCCGTGGCATTTGAGGCCCGTGGGTGCCTAGCAGATGTGGGCGGAGGCAGGCAGAGCCCGTGAAAACCTCCTGTCATCTCACCGAGACCCCAGGCTCACCCCAGCCCTGCCCCTCACCCTCTACCCTGGGACTGTCCCTGCCCTGCCCCCCACCTGTGACCCCACCCCGCAGGCCTGCCCCAGCCCTGTCCCATCTTCTGCAGCAGCTCTCAACCCCACCTGTCTTTCCACCCCAGCCAGACGCCATCCAGTTCTTCCTGCCCCTCCTGGGACCGGGACAATATCCTGACAATGTCGTTCCAACTGACCCCTCTGCCTTCCATTGATCCGCCAGGCTCTATGTTGCAACTCTGATCCGCATCACTGCAGAGGGCGGGTTCAGGGCCCAGCGGTGCAGGTGCCTTGGAGGAGGAGGCCACTCCCACCTCCCACCTGTGCGCGGAGCCCCCGCCCAGCAGCAAGCTAAGCAATCTCCCTAGACACCTTTCCACAACACAGGGGGGGAAATCACTAAAAGAGCCCCTCAAGGCTCTCTCACATTCCTTTGTCCTGAGGCTCAGGTGCTGAGGTCAGAGGTCACCACCGCACTTTACAGGTAAGGTTAAGGGGTGGCTCCGGCCACAGGGCGTGGCGGCTTGCCACGGCACACCTGGCCCCCTGTGAACCCAACGGACATGTCAGGGATCGGGAAGGCCGCCCGACCACTGAAGCTGCGGGACACAGCACTGCAGAGGCCTCCGCGCTCTTCTAGAGCAGCTGACGGTCCCTGGCGGCCCCCAGAGAAGGACCCAGGCCTCCTCCAAACCAGGCAAAGTGAGCACGACCTTCAGGAGGATTAAGTTTCCAGAGCACTGGCTTTCTAAACACACCCAGTTCCTAAAAGCAGGCGCTGGTAGTGGGACCCGTGCGGCAAACACAGCTTGCAGGGCCCTCTGCCCACCGGCGACGAGGGCTCAACTCGAGTGACTACAGAGCGACCCCTGCCAGGCAGCTCCACAGACCTCTGCGCTTCCAGACCTGCAGGTCCGAACGCAGAGGCTCAGCCTGATCACAGCGCCTCAGAGGGTGGTGAGAACACACCAAGTACTGTACATTCACTCCTCCACACCTGCACCTCCTCTGGGCTGGCCCAGGGTCCAGCAGTGAACCCGTGACTTCATACACACGGCGATCGGCCTGCCCTGCTCAACCTTCAGGGCTCCCTCTCACCCAGAGGAACGCAGCCATACGTTTGGACCTACGGTCCAAAGTCCATTTCCCATTCTGCCCTCGTCCCTCCTCTATCAGATCGCTAGCTGTGACACTCTTCCCTTTATCTGCCTCAGTCTGGAATATCTTCCCTACTTCCCGGTCCCAGATAACCTTCTCCTAATTATCTTTTAACCTCAGGCAAAGGTTACCTCCTCCAAGAAGCCTTCTCTGATGCTCCAAGCTGGAAATATTTCTCCCAGCCCAGAAAGCCCACACTACCTGCCCTAACCTCCCTCCCCACTGCCTTTATTACTTTCTACCTTGGACTACATATCATTCTTATACCCACAAAGCTTCCCACAGAGGGCAGGGCCCAGGTCTGATTCACCACTTCTTCCAACCTCCATGCACTTGTATACCCTGTCTAGACTCCCCCCATCTCTGCTGTCTCAATGCCCTTCCTGGAGAACTCTTACTCACCCTCCAAAACCCAATTCAAAAGTGCCCTTTCTCCAGAAGCCTTCCCTGCGGCTCTGTGGCACAGCTGGTCCTTCCCTCTTGTTCTCAAGGCACTCAGGACACACTTCTTTAGAAGTGTGAATGTTACACTTAGAATGTTACCTACTGGGGTTCTTCAATCACCCTTGCTGACACTTTGGGCTGCAGGACAGCCCTGTGCATTGTGGGATGTTTGGCAACACCCCAGCCTCTACCCACTAGATACCAGTAGCACAAAAATGTCTTCAGACATTGCCAAGCATCCCTCAGCAGGGTGGGAGCGGGGGCGGAACCGCTGCACTGAGAACCACTGATCTAACCTTGGGCACTGTGGCTGCGGGCAGGGCTCGGCAAGATGGAATGCGTGTGGGCAACACCAAGACCGAGGATCGGATGAACCAGCTGATGATGCCTTCATCTTTGAGCAGCTTCCTAATCGCTCTCCCTCCCTCACATCTCAGATACAGAACCAGTTCTCTACTGACTTGACCGCACTGCTTATCTGCTGAAACTTTTCATGGTCCTGGTGGCCTCCGGTCAGGGCCGGGCTGTCTCAGAGCTGCCCGGCCCCCAGCACCAGAGCCCCACACCCTCTCCTGCCTGCCCGTCGCTCCCCCCCACCCCAGTGCTCCAGCCACAAAACTCCACAACCTGTGCGTGGCCCTCTCGCCACCCCCTCTCCACTGACTGGTCCCTTCCCGGGCCCCCAGCTGCTCCAAAGTCCTCACGGCACGTCTCCTCCTCTCAGCATCAGTCCTGTCTCAGTGTCGGTTTCCCTGGGAGACTGCAAGCTCCGTGCGGACAGGCTTTTGCTGGGCTGTCTCTGGAACTAGGCATGGGCTTCACTACAAAGCAGGTGCTTATAAATACTTGTAACAGGATTAACTCGGGCTCAAGTAAAGGAGGTGGAGGGGGAAGGGTGGATGGGAGAGAAATGGAAGTGCCCACCCGGAGCCAGCTGACACTTGGGGGGCTGCACCACGACTGGCACTGGGCGGGGGAGGGGGTGACACTGATGTCACATCCAAAGCACCTGAGGGTCAGTGGCCTGGGAGCCAGTGAGGCACGTCCCCACCACTGGGGCTCCACTCGGCTCCGGGGCCTTCTCGGACCCCCAGCTTCCTCAGCGCTCTCCTTGCCCTGGACCCCACACGTGTGCTGCCTGCTGGCTTTCTGTCCAGGCGGTAAGCAAACACGCCACTTCCTCCTGTCACCTGGGGGCCCGTTTCACTCCCACCCAAGGCAGCGAGCTCCGCGCAGGCAGGGCTTTGGTGTCTGCGCTCCCCACGGGGCCGGCGGCCATCCCGGGCACGCGGCAGGGACTCGGAGGCACGTGCAATGGGACAGAAGGGACGAGGTCAGTCCTTCTCCAGCCATCTGTCCCTTCACGTACAGACCCCTCCCCCACCTGAAGGGGACGCACAAGTGGCCCTTCTGCGCACGATTGGCAGCAGATCATTCTGCGTGAAACTCAGCACTCAAGTTCAACATCCCCCAATCTGGTTTATACTCTGTTCAAGGAGATGAGTCCACTGATCCTGTGCCTGGAAGCAAAGCAACGTCAAACTGCTACAAACACTGCACTCCCTGGAGTTTAACTTTATATAAATCATTTTTTCCAAATATATATATATACACACACACACACATATGTGTATGTATACGCATATATGTGTGTGTGTATATATATATATAATATATATATTAGTTCTGGAATTTAGGGACTGGATATTTTAAAATGCAAGCCCCAAACTTGCCCTTGTAGCAAATCTGCTGGCTGCTTCTGGCAGTGGAGGGGCCTCTGCCGGGAGGCTCACTTGCCAAAGCTGTTTTACAGGGAAGTGATCCTGGGCAGTTCAGAATATGAAGAGGCTCCTTCATAGCCACTGGGAGGAACCTTCCCAGACTACATAGCGGGCAGTGGGCAGGGGTGATGCGTGCCTAGAGTTAAGAGTGTATCAGGTTCCCTCCTTCTGGAATACTCCTTTCTGAATGGCCACATCACTGCATGCTTTTAACTGTGGAGAATTTCCTCTCCAAGGTGTGGCAATCGGATGTGTTGAAAGAAAATAGATAAGAAACACTCTTTTCTACCAGCTTAAGAAGTGCCGTTATGCTGGGTTCACAAAACAACTTTTAAGGAAACAAAGTGAATGACAGCCGTGGCTCCGAGTGGAAGGTCAGCAAGGGTCTGATACCTACTTGGTGTTAATAAAGGTGGATGCCACACAATTTAGGTCCAGCAGCCTGAACCAGGCTAAGCCTTTCTTACTTCCATGCAGTAAAACCTTTAGTGGCTGCCTATTATCTCCACGACACAGCCTGGCTTTCAAGGCCTTTCAATCAACAAATGACTTACAGAGCACCTACTACATGCCAGGTACTGTGCTAGGCCAGGACATAGCAGGTTAGAGTGGCTGCTCGCTGGCTCCCCGTGCACCATTAGCACCAAAGGGCAGAGAAGGCCAGGATGGGAGTGCTATTTAGGAGGGGCCCCTGCCACATGGCAACATCTAAACAGAAACATAAAGCAAGACAGGGAGTGAGCCATGCAGCTATTTGAGGAAAGAATATCCAGACAAAGGGCACAGCGATGCCCGTGTCCTGAGACCCATATGGAGCGTGCTCCAGGGACAGCACAGAAGCCGGGGTGCCTGGAGCCAGTGGGAGAAGGTGAGCAGTGAGGTAAGATCAAAGGTGCAAGGCTGGACAGCAAGGCCCTATCAGCCTCGGTGGGTCGGGGAGAGCAAAGGAGCAGCTTGATCTCATATTTTAACGTAACTGGCCCAGCTGTGGTGCTGAGAGCAGACTAGAGGAGGGTCAGGGTGGAAGACCAGGTTGGCCTTTTGTTTTTGCAATCCAGGCGAGAGAGCATGGTAGCTTGGATGAGTAGTTCTGTCAGATTCTGAAGTCTTTGCAGGTACAGTCAATAGAATTCACTGAAGAACTTAATATGGCATTGACGGGGGAACCAAGGAGAAGTCCAAGGTTGGGGCCTGACCAGCTGGGGAGTGGCATCACTGTTCTGGGGACAGACACATGGGAAACCCAAATATGGTTTGGGCACATTAAGTATGAGCTGCCAATCAGACATCTGTTGGACATTCCACGATCTGGTCCCCTCCTCCCTTTCATGTCTCTTCTCTACTCTGAGCCTGTATTCCAACCAGATCACCTTCCTTCCTATTTCCTGAATGTTCATTAGATTCCTGTCTTTTTCCCAGGGGTACTCTGCCCTAATTAAAAAATGTACCCACCTTTACTCAAGTACCAACGGTCCACCCCCATTGAACAAAAGCCTAAATGCCTGATGTATGTCCAGAACAGAGAGGAAGGAACACATCAGCATCCCAATGCTGTCCTGGCCCTGTAGAAACTTACAAATAGATGGGAAAGGAAAGCAGATGCGCCCTCAAAAGAGAATGGTAAACTCTGGAGTACTGATAAGAATAAAAAGCTCAGAAGAACAAGCAGAATGGGTTCCACAAGTCAGGGAATGCCTCCTGCAAAGAGGGTGCTTGTCTTTGGCTGTAAACAGTTTCTCCATCGGAAGCAGCTCCTGTTACTGGCTACCTTCACCTCGCTGAGCCTGACCCCAGTTCTGAGCAATGGGTCTACTGCAGGGGGGCGGGGGGCGGGGTTTAAAGGAGATACTGAAGGTTAAGAACCTTTCATGGTACCAGACACACAGTAGGTCTTCATGTGAGGTCTCCCATCTGGAAGTGAGTGTAGCCTGCCATGATGTGTGTGTGCCTTGTTAGGGACAAACCCAAGCATTCATTCCACTGTACTGTATCCCTGAGAATGCTTTCACCCATTTTATTTGACAAACTACAAGTGAGTATCTATCTACTAAGGGCCATCTCAACTTTTATTTTCTTAATATCTCAGGACCTCTCTGGAGAACTCCAGATCTTTATGATCTAAGTCCTTGGTGATGTTTCCCCCAGTTCTGAGCAAGGCAGGATCCACTTTCTAGGAATCTGTATCTAGAAAAGGAGCTGTTAGCACCTTCAAGGCACATTCACACCCACCCACCCCCCTCCAGTGAGGTGCCCAGCCATCCTGGGCAGGGGAGAAACTGCCAAATGGAGCTCTGTCTCCCAGCAGACTGCTTGGCTTGACCAGAGAGACGGGGGTGGAGCCAGAAGCACCTCATTCCACACAGGGCCCTCTCCTCTCACAGACAAGGAAAGCAAGGCCCACAGAGCCCCTTCATTCCCTCAGCCAGCCCTGACGTTCCTGAGAACACGGGCATCTCAAAAGCGACAGTGCCAACCCCCCAAGGGTAATCATGCACAACACATGTGAATTTAAGTTGACATCCCCTGGGGGCATCACCAATCAAAATCACCCACCTACAAACTGTGCACAAGGCCCCACCCCAAGCTCAGGAGAAACCCCCCATCAGCCCCCAAATGGTCATGTTGGTACCTCTGGCTTCCATACCCCACCCCACCACTCAGCTGAGGCAGGCAGAAGAAAGATTTCAGCGTGCCGTCCTAGCAGCCGGGAGACTGACCGGCAGACTGGGTCATTTCCGTAATTACAGAGAAGTAATGGAAAATTTCCAGGATTTCCCAAGGAGTGGGCTCTAGAAGCATTCTCAGCCTGGGTACAGGACGTCTATGCAGATGCTTCATGGGAAAACACTGGTTCCTGATTTTGCACTGGGGCTCAGATTTGTAGGTGGAAGATCAGGCTGAAATGCAGAGGCCTGGCTGTGAGTCCGGGCTCTGCCACACTGGGGGACCCTGGATGTGACATGATTAAACACGAGTGCCATTTACCCAGTGCTGGGTGTCAGCCAGGCATGCTGGGCTGGCGGGATGTAGCGTCTCACTCAGGGGACCCAGGCAGCCGGGGGACGTGGAGGGGAGCCTCATCTCATCATCTCCATTTTACAGACGAGAAAACTGGGACTCAGAGAGGCCAAGTCACCAATCACCCCAAGGTCAAGGTCCGATCTCTCAAACCCAGAGCCCTTCTTCTCTTGAACTGAACTAATCTGAGCCTCAGCTTCCCCACGAAGAAAGAGAATTGGGCCTGTATAAATTTGAAGCTGTCTTCCTGGGCTTCCGAGTTGTCTTCCCAAGCCTGAGGGGGCGTGGCGTCCTCTCCCCAGGCCGCTGGGCGGCTGGTGAGGTGGTGGAAGGGGAAGAATTAACCCAAGAGCTGCGCTCAGGGAAGGAACTAGCGCCTGGTGGGGGGAAGGGGGTAGGTACTCACGTCGATGTTCCTTAGGATGACGCACTTTCCATTGGTGTAAAGAAAATTGTTGCCCCTGGGGTCGCCGCCGATGATTTTGGAGACACCCCTCTCCACCTGGGGGAGGCTGGCGAACACCTTCTCTGCAGAGACACAAACGCAGCAGGGCACATGAGGGGCAGCCCCTGCCTCGGCCCCCCGCCGGGCTGAGGGCAGAGAGCAGGGGAGGGGAGGGGAGGGGAGGGGGAAAAGGAGAGGGGCCCTGGGCCGGTCTCAGCCGGTCACCTGTTGCCTCCACCCGGAGGGGCGGTCGCCACTTTGAAGGAGCGCAGGGGACTGCGCGACTTCCTGGTTCGCGCTCCCCACCAGGCCATTCAGGGATGCGGGGGCTCCGCGGGGCTCCGACCGCATCGCCAACTTTGGGGGACCCCCCGGCCGGGGATCGCCGCCCGGCGCCCCCGAGGGCGGCGGGGCGCTCACCGGCTTGCGCCCGCACCCCTCCCCCGCGCCCCGGGGACCCCTCCAGGCCGCCCGCTCCTCGCGCCCCGCCGATGGCCGAGGGAGCCAGGCAGGGCCGGAGCCCATCCCGGGGGCACCGGGCCGCGGCACTTACTGATCTCGTATGGCATCCTTGCCCACTTGTTACCGCGCAGCGCTTGCCGAGAGCCTCCGGGGCCGCGCGCGCCGAGAATCAGACGGGGCCGAGGCCGAGCCAGGGACAGGGGCCGAAAGGCGGCGCCGGGCGTGCAGTGCGCGGAGGGGGCGGTCCGAGGCCGGGTCTCCGAGGCCGGCTCGCGCCCTGCCCTGCGCGCTGCCGCTGAGGACGCGCCGAACCCGGAAGCGCGGCCCCGCGCGCGGCTCGCCCCCAGCTTTGACCATATATAGTCAAGCGCTCAGCTCGGAGGCTGCGGCCCCGGCGAGCCTGCGCGGACCTGGCCGCGCCCCTCCCCCCGCGCGGGCCCCGCCCAGGGCACCCCGCCTCCGGAAGTGACATCACTCGCGGCCCTGTGAAAAGGCGGGGCCCCCCGCGCTGCGGGTCAGAATGCTGTTGGGAACTGGTGGGCGAGGCTTGCGAAGGTTAGGGTCGCTGGGGAAGGGTGGGCGGAAGGTTGGGGTACTCGAGGTTGCTTCCTGCTGAAGATTTGCGGGCGCCGAAAGCAGCGGAGCGCTCCGGCGAAGCCTTTTTCCTGCCTGTGTTTGCGTAGCGGGCGTTCCCGAGCCGCCAGCCTTCCGGCCGGGTGGACGCCTGCTGTTTGCAGAAGCTGTGAGGCGCCAGCTTGGGTTTTGCAAACATAGGAGAGTGCTTTTTCTTGCTTTTTAAAGCGAGACTAACTGGGAGTCGCCCTTCCTCGAAAAAAGCAGCTGGCAGGAGGAACTTTAGGGATGTACCTTGCAGGGCCGAGCTCTCTCAAAACTTCCTTTTAGTAAAGCTAGGAGCCATAGAGCAAAGGGGATGTAGGTTCGAAGAAAACTAGGGCTTATTTTCTAATGGAGACAGCAGAAGGGAAAGGGAGCTTCCTTGTAAGATCGAGGCGGCGGCTCGTTGCGAGGGAAGAAGCAAGGGTTCTGAGGTGTTACTGATACTTTGAACCTCACCTTTCAGCGGGGGCTGGGGGCTACTGTCTTTCCATCGGAATGGGGGGGGGGAGGAGGGAGAATGTGAGAATATGTTAAAGGACCTGAAGCCCAAACTAGAAAACCTCGGGGTGATCCTTGACTTTCTCTAATCCACTGGAAAATCCTGTTCGCTCTGTTTTTAAACTGCATCCAGGTTCATTTTTTGCGTCCTCCACTTAATAGGCCTGCAGAGCCCTGAAATCGTACCTGGGTTAACGCAGGTGTTTCCTATCTGGTCTCTTGGCTTTTGCTCCCCGACCTTCACCTTAGTCTGCTCTCCCGACTGCAGCCTGTTGGTTTCAAAATTGAAGATCAAATCTGTTCCTCAGCTTAAAACTTGTAGGCACTTGGAATCTCAAAATTAAAGCCAAAGGGATTAACATGGCCTCCTGGGCCCTGTGTGATGGGTTCCATGAGATTCCATCTTACTCTCCTTTGCCTTCAGCTCTGCTCCCCCTTGCTTGCTTCCTGCAGCACGCCAGCTTCCTTGGTACCCCAGGAATGCCCCAGGCTTGCTCTTGCACCTGTGGGGTCCCCCCTCACCTCTGTTCGCTACCTGGAATTACTCTGAAAAGTACTTAAATGCTCTGCTCGCGTCACTTTTTTCAGTGACAGTCCCCTACCCTGACCACCTTATTTTGAACTGCAACCTTCCAGCCCTTGCAAGTGCATTCCTGATACTCCATTCCCTATTCTTGTTGGGAGTGTGTCCCTGGCACAGGGTAGATGGGAAGGTAGTTTTGTGAATTGAAGGACCCTAGAAATGTTGTGTCTTTGTACATAAGGGTGAGATTTCTAAAGCAGAAATGAAAAACAAGTATTCTACGGGTGGGAGCTGTAATTAATTATTCTGAGAAACCAGGATTTAATTATTACCCTTATTGGGACTGGGTTAAGAGCAGGTGTGATAACTTAAGTTCATCCCTAGGGCATCTATGTAATGCAAGGACTGACTTGAAAGTAAAACAGGCCTCAGCCTCTAGCCCTTCTGCGTGTGGGTAAAGCCTCATTGGACTAGGTGAAAATGAGACTATAAAGCAAACTTACTTAGAATTAAGTTCCAAACCCCTGGCAGGATGCTAGGCTCTATGGCTCTTTTAGCTTACAAGTAAATTAGGTTGGTCTGGGGGCTTGAGAAAAGTTTGGGTGTGGTGGGGATGCTGGCCTTTATAAAACATAAGTCGCAGACAGTGTGACTTGGCAGGGAGTTGCGGCAGTTGGAAGGAAGAGGGATGCGGGGTGCTCTTCTCTGGGGTGATCCTCGTCTGGTGGTTTCAGCTGTAAGGGCTCAGTGATACTTGAGCTGTGGCTAGCTGTGTTTCCAGCTCTCCTCGGTTTCTCCTACTCCTCACCCACGCCTTTAATACAACCACCTAACAATGTGCCCTTGGCCTCCAGTGGGGACCCTGAAGCGACTGTATTCCAGTGACTCACTGCTGTGTCAGTCCAGCCACTTTTGAGACCCTCACTTCTGAAACTGCCTTCTGGCACCTCGGGCATGTCCCAGAGAAGCCGCCTAGGACCAAACCAAAGCGAATGAGACCAGACTCCTTTGGGGGGTCCCTTCCTGCAGTGACCAGTGACCCCATCTCTCTAGCTGCGCTGGTCAGAAACCTCACCCACCCATTCTCACCCTCATTCAATCCTTCACCAAATCTGATCTCTTTAGATTCCAGAGATTCAGGCATTCAATTGCGTTACCTCCCACCCCGGCCTTCTATCTCACAATAGAGAGCAACATCCTCTGCAGGCCTACAAGGCCCTGGGGCACCCAGACCTAGCCTGGCTCTCGAGCTGCTCTTTCACCGAGTCTTTCAGCTCTGCCACTGGCACAGCGCCTGCCTTGGGGCTACCGCACCCGTTTCCGGGCCTTCCCTGACACCCCAGTTTACGGCCAGAGTCCATTCAACTGAATTCATAAACTGTATGTAAGCAGCATTTAACATTTCTTGCTGTGCCTGCTGGATTAATCCAGCTTGCTTACCCCTGCCCCTGCTGTAAACACCATGAGAACAGGGACCATGATTTTCCAATACTTAGTGAAGGGCCTACCAGACAAGCTAAAGGAAGCTGCTGATTCTCATCCTGCAGAGAATGAGCCCCAAGCTCATCACCTGACTTTGCACTGAATTCCAGAGCACGTCAACTGTGTCTCTTAAAAACATGCACTTTGGGGCAACTCCTTAAGTCTTTCTCCAGGAAAACTCCTAGGCTGGCTTCGGGGAAACAGGTTGCAGTTACCTGAACTGGGTAACTCGGAGGAAACCCTTAGTCTGGCTCTAGATGTGTGTATGAAGAGGCTTTTACCTTTGCCCCCTTTGGTTCTGCCAACTGCTTTGTAGTGAAAACGAGGGCTCAGGATGTGCGGCCCTCCGGGAATCTGCCTCAGCCCGTGCTGCCTCCTCCATAAATTGGGAGTCTATACAGGGAGTCTGTACAGAGCTTTGGGGAGAAACAAAGGAGCACCTGGGCAGGTGTGCTGAACTTCTGCTTGCTCAGTTTCAACGCTCGTGTTCTCACGTCAGGCTCTGAGGAAAGGGATCTCCTTCCTGTTCGAGTGCGCTGGGCCCCTGCAAGAGGGCTCCGTGCCAAGTGCTGGAATGAGAAACAGGGAGCCAGGGTGAGCGCTGCTCCCTCCAGGAGCTCAGGGCTGGACTGGCCCGCCTCTTGGAGGGGGACGTCGGGATGTGCTGTGCACTAGGGTAACCTCCCCATTACTAGCCCTGCTCCTCTAGGAATCTTACTTTTTCCTGGGTCCTCCTCTGTAACGTGTAAACAAGCTCAGGTAAGCCACACTCAAGAAGCATCTCTAGAAAGTGTCCCTGGGAGCGATCACCTCTGTCTCTCCTACCTTAAGCCAGTCTTACTGCCATCACCTTCAATCGGCTTCACGAGCAGACCCTCGCTTCCAAATTCCCCGATAATTGAGCCCAGGTTGGATCAAGGGTCCCTCTGTTGCTGAACCAGTTTCATTTGCCTGATGAGTACAGCAAGCCAAATGCTGAGAGGCTGAGGTCTGTAGCTGAGAAAAGGCTTATTCAGGAGGCCCCCAAGTGAGAGAAGACGGGAGAACGAACCTCAAATCTGGCTGCCTGAAGGTGAGGGGCTTGGCATACTTATGGGTGAGGAGTATAGGGTGGATGGAGACGCAGGGGAAGGTGATTGGAGGCAGGAAAAGAGGTAATCGCTGCTCTGCACATTGTATCTGCGTTGCATGGTTCATGGGGCTTGTGTTCAGAAAATGGCAACGTTAACACGACCTGAGGGTGGTTTTGGCCCTGTGACGGCAAAAGGTCATCCATCAGACACTCACGCAGGCCCAGTTGAATGGTCAGTGGTCTTGACTGGTTTGAGCTGGGCCAGAACTAGCTCCAAGTTCGTGAAAAACACTTAGGCAACTCTTCACTATTACTGACCCATGTGTCAGGTGTTATCTATATGCGGGGGTTAAAGGAATCTCTTGATAAGTCTAGGCTCAGGTGAAGCTTGGAGGGGATGCAATTTGCAAGAACAATTACAGCAAGCTTGATGAGTAAAGGCAAGTTACAACTTATTCAAGCAAGTTACAGTTTAATGGCTCTAGTCTTCAGTTTCACAACCATAGTCCAATTAGCTATGAACTGGGGTGGTGAAG
Organism: Balaenoptera borealis; assembly: GCF_965194805.1. Classification (NCBI taxonomy): domain Eukaryota; kingdom Metazoa; phylum Chordata; class Mammalia; order Artiodactyla; family Balaenopteridae; genus Balaenoptera; species Balaenoptera borealis. Next base: position 112,528,541 of record NC_138861.1, on the reverse strand, counting down.
TTGCACGGGGCAAACTTAGCTACATGGTACCCACCTTGTGTCCTGGAAACCTGGGGCGGGGCATGGGGCTGCCCTCCTAGAAGGGAGAACTATTGAGGGCCATGACAGCAAAAGCTCTGCTTTTGTCCTCCACACCTTTGTCAGAGGATTAATAACGCAAAACCCTGACCCGCCATATAGAAACTTATGAGTGTTAACCTCTGTAAGTTCTTCCAAGGCAAGAACAAGAAGTGAATTCTTACCTCCAACCCTGTGTGTGAGCTTGTTACTGGGTCCCTCCTTGGGCTGCTCAGTTGAAAACAAGAAACAGTATTTCACAGGCTGGCAGGGCTCTGGGCTTTGCAAACAGGTGAGTATCTAACACCTCTAGCTAGTTCTGTAAGAGTTTGCAATTCCTTGCGAGCCATGGAACCTTGCATATAAAAGACTTTCCCCTTTGAGGTTATGTCCAGTGGATGTACTTCTAAGAACTTAGTAGCACTGCATAGCTTCGGCCTAGAATTAATAAACATAGCTCAGGGGATATATCCTCTTTACTCAAGTTACTGACCTATCCTCATTTCTTTAAGCCATCACCTCATAGACAACAACCTCCATTATCTGATCCTTCTAAGATCCGGGAGAGGAGCCCCGCACACCTGGTTTCAGAGACTTGGGCCTAAGTACTTCACCCACTCCTCCCCACAGGTCAGCAGTCACTCCATTCCCCAGCTCCCCTTTGCTTTTTGCACAAAGAACTCCCATGAGTCATACAACTAACACAGCCCCACTTGCCTTTCTGCTGCTGCCTGAGACTCAGCATGGTGGGTGAAGTGCCCTGAGGACAGGTGACGGAGTCCAGTCCTCACCCCAGCCTCCCTGGTTCCCCTTCTGGAACAACAGACTTCTGCCCTTGCACTCACTTTCTGTGAGTCAGGTACTGGTTTTTTTGCATGCTCTTGGGTCAGGTTATGACTTGGCCCAAGTTCAAAAGCAAGGGGCACAACCAGGATTCAAACTTGGGTCTGCCTTCTCTAGAGCCCAAGCTGTTGTCTTAAGCACATGAGAAAGGGCTGAACTGGACAGACCAACACTTGTCAGCCTTAGTTGTGTTCTTGAATAGGCAACTTACTCGATCGTGTTCCAGGAAATGGTAGAATCCAGTAGCTCTTTCAGGCAAGTTCAAGGATGACGTCAATTACCCTTCATTTGAAAAGGTTTGCCCTTTTTGGGCAAATATTCAGAATCAAAGTGCTTTTGCCTCTCAGTCCTGATGCCAGAAGATGACCCAACAGTCTCTGGCTGGCTGTGTGGTCAGTTGTGACGCTGGGCTCTGGGCACTGTTCTGTCCGGGTGGCACCCAGGAAGCAGGCACTTGGCTGCAGGATCTCTTGGCGTCCTGTGTTACTGTGGAGTGTCTGGTCTGAGAGTCATGCTGGTGCCCTCGGTGATGACATGGAGCCTTGGGTCAAGGGGGCTTTGCTTTCTGCAGAAAGCTTCCCAGGTGTGTCCTTGCACTCTAGTCTGGTCAGCACTTGGGTCATTCTCCCTGGCCACTGCAGGCGTGGAAAAATTCTGAGTCTCCATAACTGAGTGCAGGGTGTCTTCAAGTCCCAGTTCTGCAGAAGTGGCTCCAACCCCTGCCCCAAATAACTGAGGATCTTGGACTGCCGAAGCATTCTAGAAATTCATCCCGGCTTCTGCCAACACCTACTCCAGGCCAGTGCCTCTGACTCCTTGGGGCATCACTGCTGGCCATCTCCAAACCCGCTTCACATATATTGGTCGTTCCTCTAGTCCGCCTCTCTAAGATGTGAGGAGGCCGAACTCCTCAGCCTGGCTGGCGTGGCCATGAAGTACTTCCGTGTCCAAGGGCAGAGGGAGGGTGGTGTCTGCGGCCCAAGACAGCTCTGCCTCGATGCCCCCAGCTTGAGTCTGGGCTTGGAGAAGGCCCACGCTCCTTGTCCCTGGTTGGGTGGGCTCCAGTCTCTACTGATGGCATTGTTGGGACTGGATAGTAAGGGCCTCTGTATGCAGACAACATGAACTTTAAAGTTTAAGTTGGCAGATCCAAAGGGAGATTGCAGAGGCTGAGGCTGGTGTCAGAGTCTCAGCTTATTTATCTCCAAAGTTAGTGCATTAGGCAGCACCTCTAATTCATGTCTGGGAGTGGTTGGCATCTGGTTTTAATTTCAAGAGGCTTGCAGTCTCCTCTGGCATGTCCATACCATGGAAGCCCTGTGAATCTTTGGGCTGTAGTTGTCGTTTCTCAGGAGGCTGGCGCATCTGTGTCGCCTTGAAATTCCCAAGACTGGAGGATACTGCAGTGTTGGCCACAGTTGGAGGCTTTAGACACGTGGAGGAGGATGACCGTGGGTCCGTGGGAGGCTTGCTCCTGCAGGGTCGAGCCTACGTAGGTCAGGCAGCATGACTTCTGCAAGTCAGCGATGCACCCGCTGTCTGCCTGGTGTGCTGTGGGTGTTGAAGAGATTCTCAATTACTGCACCCCTAGAAACCAACGGGAAGAGGTCGTTTAATTCCAGGAGTGGTAGAATCAAGAGAACTGTTCCCAGGAACACCACTGTGAACATCTAAAACTTGGCAATTGTAGGTGCTTAATCCCAGGCAGAGTAAGTGTGGAGTCAGCCATTGGATGGATGTCAGTTTACTTTGTCATGATAGTTCAGGATTGGTTCACAGGAAGTTTATTTCAACCCTCCCTTGGGTTCCCCACCCCCCAACCACTCCACTATCTAGTGTCAAAATATTGAGTATCACCCTTGATCGTGGGTAGAATTAAGAAGACATACTTAAAGGATGTTTCCAAAAAATTTTGGCCTGTGTCAACTCATGGGATCATGTTTGTTAGTCGAAATATCTATTGCATTAATGATGGGCGTTGAAAAGTTAGACACGAATAGAAAACCTAGTGTGCACTAGGCCCTGGAATACTTTCTATCCCTTTGTAAAACTTGAGCTCCTCATGGGGAAGAAGCATACCCTTGCTCAGATACAGTTGTTAGAAGTACATAACTTGGAAGAATAGCATCTTGGGTGTCATCTCTGTAGCTGGAGGTGCTACAGAGACATGGGGCATGAGGTTCCTCACTTTCCTAAGGTGTTGGAATATCTTCTGAGAGAAGTGACCTTAATTGAAACTTACAGTGTGTGGGGTGTGTATGGGGACAGGGAGTAGATAAAGACGTGAAGGCAATGGGGTTTCAGGGTGAGGAAAGGAGCCCAGTGATGGCCGATTTCTGGCTTGGGCAATTGGGTGGTAGGTGATCTAGTCACTTAAAAGCTAGGCCACCAAGCAGATGATCTGACAACATGCTTTGCAGTTGTAAGCTTGGGCTTCCAGGGGCCCTGCCATGTGAGGAGTAGAACAGCTTGGGGGTAGTCTGGTATCTTTTGGTAGCGCTTAAAACTAACTTCTAAAACACACTGTGTGTTAAACATATAGTGACATTCTTAGAGTTGCGATTGGACCGTAATTTTCCTGGAGTAGATGACGTCATGCAGCTAAATCTCCCATGACTGTTGAAAGATTTAGTTCCTCAGGTCCATGGAAGAGTCCCAGCTATGGAAGTGGGGGAGATGTACGTGTGGGTTCATGGTCATAACACTAATAGATGAAGACTTTTCAGGGTATGAGCATTGCTGGGCAGTGGTCTTTGGCTGTGTCATGATAACTACCAGCAGCTAGAAGAACCAGTTCTCCTGAGTGCCCTGAGGTGGGCCCTGGGACATGGTTCTGAGAAAAAATGTGTACCTTCTGTCTTGCATTGTCCCCACTTGATACAAACATCTAAATTTAGAAGGCACAGCTGTCTAACATCTCAACCTGGACAGAAAGAACTGTCTTTAACCTTAGAGGATATAGAGTCCCAAAATTATTTCCCATAAAGCTACATCTGATTAGGTAGCAAATCAACCAATTCCTTCTATGGCTGACTCGTTAATGATGATGAGCTAAGTTATTCTCAGTGTAAAGGGAATTGGCTGAGTTAATAGTGCTGGGATAGCACATAAGGCTTTCAGTGTCGATAAGTGAGCTCCAGACTAAGGGAGAGTGGGTATCTTGGCTGTAAAAATACTTTCATTCCCATGGCAAATTAGATCACTAACATGACAGCAAGTAAGACATTTAAATGAGATAGCAATTCTTGATAATCAGCAGCTGTGCACACAACTCAGTTTAGGTAGGTTTGGTTTTGTTTATGTTCAATTCCTGGTTAGCTCAAAGGAATCAAGGTACCCAAGCTTGAATCTGGCCCTGTGGACAGGAAGCTAGACTGTTTCAGATGATCCTTTATTGGAAGGAGCGTACAAACGAGTCTCGGCCTCACGGCTGTACTGTGACACAGGATATTTCTAGCTTCTTGCCTGCCTTGCCTTGCCAACTGTCTATTCAACTTCTATAAGTGGTAGAAGAGTATTTTGAGACTTCGAGCAGATAGTAGATAACGGTGCATTGTAAACTGTAGAATTATTCTCCAGGCATGTGGCAAAATCAACACTGACTATGCATCTATTAAGTTTTTACTGTGTTCCAGACACCGTGCTGCGTGCCCAAGATAAATCAGCTAAATGGCTGATTCTGCTAGGCTGTGTAAGGACTGCTACGGTCTGCTGTTGGAGACAAACTGCACTGGCAAGGGTTTTATCCTGCAAATGAGATTGGATTACTCATGGGGAGATAACAGGAAGGTAGTCTGTAACCAATGGAAGAGTCTGAATTCAGATGAGGGAGGGCAGCTCCCTACCTCATATGACCTGTGAAGACCTCTTAGGGGAAATGGCTTTGGAACACAGCATCACTTTAGGAGTTACAGTATGCAAATTGAGGCAAACCTTTTGAAGCTTTTTGGCAGGGAAACCTCACCAGATTCCTGCCTGAGTGCCTGTCACGGTCTTCCAGGCCCTGGCTTCTGGCTCTAGCTTTCTTGGTGCTGGATCCGTGACTGCACTGAGTCCTGCAGTACACTTCTCCTCCTGTAAACTCACCCAATCCGGGCTTCCTGTATGTGGGGTGGAGCTTTGGTGCCCAAATCCAACCTTCATTTCCTTGCCCTTGAGGTTTCTAGAAGGCAGTGCCCTGAAGGAACTAATGACACAGAGATGAGCCCCTTTTGTAATGGTAAAGCTCTGTGGGGAGAACTTGACTCAGACTCTGGGCTGGTATGGCATTAACTTCTCAACAAGTGCCTTGTTTTAATGATCCAGTTGAAGCTGGAGGCCAGCCTGTAAGAATGAGCTTCCTGGTGTGGCTGTTGGCATAGCCGGGGGCTGCGTATGCCGGAGGACGACTCTGTGCCCGTGTTGGCTGGAGTTTAGCAGCTCTTATGGCTGTGACTGGCTTTAACCTGCATGGATGTGTGGACTCAGAACAGCTGGAGTATCAAATGTGGCCTCGACTAGTGTCCTGAGGTGCTAGGCTCCATCTGGGTTTAAAACAGAAAAGGAGTTTAATCTGACTCACTTGAGGCACACTTGTCTGCAACCTCAGTCTGAGCAGAGCTCAGGATTTGAGCAGATTTTCCTGGTCGGGGTCTAAAGAGGCTTGAAAGCAGGTAGTGACAGGAGGACACAGCACCAGAGCTTGTGACCCAGAAGGGAGCCCAGCTGGCTGTCGTGTACTGAATGAGTGTCCGTGATGCCTTTGGTTGGCCCCCTCTTGCTGGGGCCGCGCTCAGTAGGAAAACTCAGACTTATTAAGATGGTGTGGGATGGAAGGAGTGTGGCATAGTGAGCTCTACAGAGCCCTCCAGAGGGTGATCCTAGTGAAAGAGACCCCTGAGCTTAGAATTCATCCGGAAGAACCTGCTCAGGGATGCATCGCTGGCTAACTTTCAGAGCCTACTCTCTGCGAGCCAGAACAGATGAGCAGATCGGGAGCATAGAGGCTCCACCCTTAAGTCTTGGCCTCCCTGGCCCAGGATTTCACTGTCCCCTGTCCTGAGTAGCTGGGGAGCTGACTCAGTTGTCTCAGGACCCCGCTGAAGCAAACTATCAATCTCAGAGTAGCAGGTGTTTGTACCCTACATGTGCTAAGCTTCTTCAGACCCTGCCTGTCATGCAGGGGTTGCTAGGCTGGTGATAAGAACCAATAGGCTATGGGGGCCTGGCTGTGAAATTCAAAGAAAACAGAGCCTTGCTGGATCTTTTGTTAGCATACAGATGCCTGAGCTGGGGGATGGAGTCTTGGTCTGGGTATATGATTCCCGCTCCAGTTTCAATCCTATTTGGACAAAGACCCTACGAATTCATGCAGTAACTCGGATTCAGTGGTTCCTTATCCCATAGGAGATGGAGTAACTGTCATTGGAGAAATTCCCTGAAAGTCATCCATGTGAACAGCCTTAAGTGAGCACTCGTCCCAAAACGCACCCCAGAAAGCACCAGGACTATAGGGAATGTGGGGCTAGTGGTCCCACGGGAGTGACTCTCCAAACGCAGTAAATGTGGGAGCACCTTGGATGCTTATCCTTTAGGACACATGTGATTATCCACCTTGGAGAATAACCCTGTCGGTTCCCATCTTGCTACATCCTTTGGGGAAAAATCGGCTCACACTGGAGAAAAACCTCATCCACTCACTAAACATAATGAGTCCTCTCCTTTCATATGTGTCCAAAGCCTCACTGGAGGGCAAAGGGAATCAATGTGCAGGTACCTTCAGCCTTTCAGGTAGTGTGAATCTCGCTGCACAAACCTCACTGGGGTTTAACGTTTTGCTCTTGTTTGCTGTAGATAAGTTGGTCTGATTCAGCATGGAGATTTTTTGCAAGACAATGAGGAAAATCCTATTAAATTTTAATGGTCAGAAATGTCGATCCTCCACAACCCCAGGCATGACCCATCTAGGTGGGCCACGAATCCTAACATTCAGGTCACAGCATCTATTCTTCAGTGGGTTATACTGAAGACATTGAGTTTAAGATAGAAAATAAAGATGGGTCCTATGTGAATTGGTCTGAAGTCTTTGTGGCCAGGAACCTGACTTCTGTGGGGACAGCACCTTGTGCTGGTGGCGCCTCGATGGGACTGCCTCATCCTGGTCTTTGCTGAAGTTGCACTTCTGTGCCTTGGTCAGTTCTCTGCGGGCCATCTGTCATGTTAATGCTCTAGTGCTGCTGCTGAAAAACCCTCCCTTCTGGGTGGAGGTGGCCTGGGAGGGCTACGGAGACAGACACAAGGCTGGCCTGGAAACTGGCAGATGCTGCTCCAACTTTCCTGTTGAATCATGAGATGTCTTGTTAGCTGGTCTGTTGGTGTCCTCTTTCCAAATATGACTTGATGTTGGCTACCGAATTGCACGCGCACTAAATTACGGGTAGGTGAGATAGTGAGAAAGGAGGCTGGCTGTGGGGTTGTGATGGGCTCAGATGAAGTTAAATCCAAAGGAACTATAAGAACGAATGCCTCCTTTTAAAAATCGTCCGTTGTGAGGGTAAAGCTGCAGAGGTTGGCTTTACCTCTTGTGGTCCCACATCATGGGGCCTCCTCCAGATGAGGTGGGCCCCCCAGTCCCTGCCCCTGGCAGTGCCTGAATCTGGACAATGGTGTGATGGGGGGGGGGGGGATCAGAGACCCAATCCTGGGAGAGTTGGGTCAACTGGCTAAGATGGGCAGCTGCTCCTCCCAGTAAGTCCCTTTGCAAGTGGCTTCCTCCAGATCCTGGACCCTGGAATCTGAGGGTCCAGGTAGGCCCTGGGCCAAGTCCTCCCTATGGGAATGACAACTCTGAGCTAAAACCAAGCTACGGCTTCACAGGCCCCACCCAGAAAACACGTCTGGAACTGCCAGGCAACATAATCTGATTTTAAAACCTTGACCGCCTTGCAGAAGCAGAGAATGTCCTGACTTTTGAGGCAGGTGGGCACAGGGGCCCTGGAGGTGGCGCTAACAGCTGGGAAAGGACACCACAGGGAGGGAGCTGTGAGCCCGTGCTGGGGTTTGCATGGCGGGTGGGTGTAGTTGAAGATTCGATAAACGGATGCTGAGTTTCCTTGGCTGTAATGGAATTGCCGTGTTTCCCCTTAAACAGAAGGAAGGGGATGTAGGTGAACATTGTAGGATGCTGCTGACTTCATGGTAGCTGGCTGAAATGGGGGAGAAGACCTAGGAATGGCCTCTCCAGCCCTTTATTTTCTCATGTGCGTATGGTTGGGAACCTTATCCCAGGACAAAATGTCCACGGTTCAGACTCCTGGAAAGAGGACGAGCTGTGTCCTCTGCTGGGCACTCAGCAACCCCAGTGGCACACAGCTCAGCCTCTGAACACGCCAAGCAGGGCGGCCACACCTGCCGCCTGCAAAGTTCTGATGGCTGCACCCTGGGGCCCAGGACAGGCTACAATCCGAATGGGCTTCCTGGACTGCTTAGAAAAAAAGATCGGGGACAAGAAATTCAAGAGTTTTTTGGTAAAGTCTGATGCCCTGGTGCATGGCAGTCCAGACTTATGGGGGACTTTGGGTATCTGCTTAGGGTGGTGGTGCTGGGGATGATTATGGCAGGTGGTTTGGGGGGCAGTCGCTCCAGTGGACGTGGAGTTCTTCCCACACATGTCTTCACGAGTGAGCGGCACCTTGGAGCCTGAGGTCGGAGCAAGACAAAGGACTTCCTAAACTGAAGAATCTCTTTTTAAACCTGGGAATTTTGCCCTGTGCGGATGTTGGGGGCCTCAAAATGGACATTCCTAGTGGTCCAGGCTGGGTTGGCCTCTTCCCGTGAGATGTGTGAGAAGCAGTTCGCTGTGCTGGGAGAGCTTCTGGGGCAGATGCGTGTGGGAGGTCTGGCTTCTCCTACCCACCACAAAAGGCTACAAACACCAGGAGGCAGAGAACGCCTGCCTTGGGAGAGGGAACTTGGTGACAGGAGTCAAGGTCATAATCTGGAAGTCTGATAACGTCACTAAATGCCTCTGCCTCTTAGTCACCATTTGCATGGTACTTAATGATATACCTTAGTTTTAGTCTTTCAGAATTATTTCTACTTTCTTTTGCCAGGTTTGTGTACTGAGCAAACCTGGAGGAGTGCTGAGGGTGGTGTCCTGGAGCCGTGATGGGGAGAGAAGCTGGCAGACAGTGTGGACTGCAGCCAGGATCCAGGGGAGTGCTTCTGTAGGGGTCCCAGTGGAAGTGGGACCCTCCCTCCCTGGAGTCGGTGCCCCACTGTGCTCGGATGCCATGACGGTGAACTTGCAGGACTTGCTGCTGCTTGTCACCTGATGTCAAAGTTGTACCTTCTCAGCTATAGTCTCTGCCAGACTGGAAGCTCCCTGAAGGCAGGGGCGATGTGCTGATAACAGCGGTGTTTCTGGTGCTCAGCATGAAGTTTCCTTGGAGAATCCCAGGGGTGTTGAGTGCTTGGGTGTCGCCTCTTATGTGATCCGGCTCAGTTGTTCCGTAGGTTCTGTTGCTTCAGGATCACACTGGGCCTCATCTGCTGTCTCTCTTGTGAGCTCACTAAGGACAGGGAAGCAGGCTTTCCTTAGCTCCTTCCTCTCCCACCAAAAGCTTGGTGCAGCCTAACCCGAGGTGTTCAGGCAGGACTGAGCCCGTGCTGCTGCCTGAGGAGCTGGGGGGCGGTTTCACTAAGTCCCTGGTCGGACAGGACTCACTGGCCCCATGGGGGCTGTCCTGTGACCCCTGGGTGCCAGAAACGCCTGCCTCCTGTCTGTGAGGGGCGTGTTTCTCAAGGGTCCTGTTGCCTCAGCTTTCGCATGTCCAGGTGTTTTTGCGGCAAATGTTGCCCCTTTAAGTGGAGGTGGAGGGAAGGACTTCTGGGTTACTGAGAATAAGGGGAAGAGTCTTCAAATGTGGACTCGGGCCTGATGCACGGGTGTTACCGAACTGGGATCCTTAGCCCGAAGCCCCGCAAGCCAAACGCTGAGATGCAGAGACTTTTGGCAGAGGAAGAGTTTGTCCATGAGGAAGCCCAGCAAGGAGACAGGATGAATCTCTAATCCACCTCCCCAGTGGGGAGAGGCTCAGGGTACTTATGGGACAAAGAAGCAGGGTGGCCTGGGGAGCGTGGGAAATGGTGATTGGAAATAAGGAAAAGGTGAGGTAATCATTGTCCTGCGCAGGTGCAGCTAAGCTACAGGCTTCTTCATGGGATGCATGTTTGGAAAATGGCAGTAGGATCTGAGGGAATTTTTGGCCCTTTGATGTCAAAAGGCCATCTTCGGACACTCGCACATGCCCATTTGGAGGGTCGATGTTCCTAACCAGTCTTAACTGCTGGGGCTGGAACTAGACAACAGCTGACCCCAAGTTCTTGGAAAACAACTTGGGCACTAACATCTTGAATCCTATGTCAGATACTATCTATAGGGGTGGTGAAGGGGTCTTCTAACTTTAGACTGCGTGATGCTGGGAGGATATGCATGTTTTGGTAAACAAAGCGAGTTGACCAGTGAGGGCAGCTTACAGATGATGAAGCACGTTACAGTTCAATGGCTCTAGCTGATGGCTACCCTCGGTTTTACACGGAGATGCCTTCTGAATTGTCACCAGATGGCACTTTCTAGGTGTCTGGGTCCTGGTTGCCTCCTCATGGGCTCCTGGGTTTATGTCCTCATGGTGAGATGTGTGGCTTCAAGGCATACGAAAGAGCCACACAGCTGGGGAAACTCCTCAGGGCTCTCTGGTACAAGTGGAATAAGGCCACATCGTGTCCTTGTGTCTGCTTCACTTAGAATCTTTGAGGTTTATCCATATTTGTTACATGTGTCAACGTTACTCCTTTCTAATGGCTGAAAGAGAGCTGGCATATATGTATCACCCTTCGTTTCTATTCATCTGTTAAGGACACTTGGAGTTTCCTTCACCCTTCATTTCTATTCATCTGTTAAGGACACTTGGAGTTTCCTTTTGATTCTTTGATTCTTCACTCTGCTCTCTTCCTCGCAGTAAAAGGGCACTGGCCCCATCATGGGGCTCTACCTTCATGACCCCATCTAAGCCTAATACTCTCAGAGCCCCCCATCTCCAAATACTATCACATTGAGGGTTAGGAGTTCAACATATGAACTTCAGGGGGGCATCACACTGAGGGTTAGGAGTTCAATATATGAACTTTAGGGGGCATAGAAACATTGTCTATAACAGCTGAGCTTTTAGCTATCTCATCCTGAAGTAGGTGAGCTGTTTTCTCCCCCAAAACATCTTTGGTGATAAAATACCTACAACATTAAATTTGCCACTTGAACTATCTTAAGCGTACAGTATACAATCATTACAATCAGTATGCAGTCGGTGGCAATCATTAGTGATGGTTGTACAATATTGTTAGGGTAATTTGAAAACTTGTTCAGCACTCTACAAAAACTCTGCAACTATTAAGCAATGACTCCCATTCCCCCCGTCTCCAGCCCTTGGCAACCTCTGATCTATTAATTAACTTGCTTATTCTCTATTTCATGTCATTTGATCGCAAAGCATTTGTCCTTTTGTCTGGCTTATTTATTCTAAATAACTTCAAATTTCATCCACGTTGTACAATATGTCAGAAATTCAATCCTTTCTTGGGTCTGAATAACAATCCATTGCCTGGATATACCAAGTTTTATTTCTCTTCACTGGTTGATGGATAATGGAGTTTCCACGTCTTGGCTCTTGTGAATGTTGCAGTCAACACTGGTGTACAGGTAACTGCTGAAATCCATGTTTTCAGTTCTTTTAAGTGTTTAACAGGAATGACTAGGTCAAATGGTAATTCTGTGCTTAGCACTTTGAAGAACTGTCAAACAATGAACTGGTTCTGGAGGTGCTTCTGTGTAGGAGACATAAAGTCCTAAGGTCCTTTTGGAATAAGACCCCCCCACAGATGACAAAATCAACTCCTTGTAGTTTCATACTTGAAACTGAACATCTAGGAAGGTCATATCTGCTACATTAACCTCTGGAAGAGGAAGCCCAGCCATCCATTCAGGGGGTCAAGATTCTTTCTTCAAGGACACTTATGGATCATTGGTTGTTAAGAGTCAACAGAACTGAAAGCTCAGTCCTTTTCTCAATGAATTCTTATATGAAGATCTTCCCTGTTAAGTAGTTGCAGATTTTGAAGCCATTGACTCCTTATCCAATGGCAGAAAATAGAAACCACGTTGCAGCTCTTCCATAGCATCTTGTTTCTGCCTCACGAGATTTCCTGCTGTACTCTGCAACACTTAGGAACATGCCTGACTTCCCTTAGGCAGCCAGTCTTGAGCCTTGAGTGGTTCACCACGATGCTTATCCTTTGATTTTGGGGGGGATCTTTCTAGGCCTTGTCCTCGATACCTGGGGGTAGAGGGTCTGTCTAGTGATGAGTAAAAATAGAAATATTAGTTTTAATCCCATCTTTCAGAACCAAGACTGGAGAGCTTTTATCACGCTTTTAGAAGTCCTTTGGACTGACTGGCCGTTAAAAGTTTACATCCTTACAGGAATCCTGGAAGGGGGCCAGTTCTATGCGTTATAGGCACACCTGGAGATACTGCAGGTTCAGTTCCAGACCACCACAAAAAAGTGAATATCAGAGTCACACGTTTTTTGGTTTCCCAATGCAGATAAAAGTTGTTTAGACTACACTGTAGTCTATTAAGTGTGCAATAGCGTGTACATTAAATTCCTTATTGCTAAAAATTGCTAACCACCACCTGGACCTTCAGTGAGTAATAACCTTCTTGCTGGTGGGGAGTCTCACCTCGATGTTGATGGCCATTGACTTATCAGGGTGGTGATTGCTGAAACTTGGGGGGTAGCTGTGGTGATGTCTTAATAAGACGACAATGAAGCCTGCCACATTGACTCTCTTTCACGATTTCTCTGTAGCATGAAATGCTGTTTGGCATTTTACCCGTAGAACTTTCAAAACTTGAGTCAATCCTCTGAAACTCTGCTGCTGCTGCTTTTATTGACTGAGTTGCTGTTACATTCTAAATCTTTTGTCATTTCAATAGTCTTCATGGCATCTTCACCAGGTGGATCCTTTTTCTTCTCTAAGAAGCAACTCCTCATCCGTTAAAGTGTTATAGACCGCAGCAATTTGGTCACATCTTCAGGCTCCACCTCACTCTAGTTCTCTTGCTAGTTCTATCACCTCCATAGTTACTTCCTCTGCTGAAGTCTTGAACCCCTCAGTCATCCATGAGTTTTGGAATTGACTTCTTCCAAATTCCTTTGAATGTTTATTTGACCTCTTCCCACGAATGACAAATGTTCTTCATGGCATCTAGAATGGCGAATCCTTTCCAGAAAGTTCATGTACTTTGCCCAGATTCAGAGGAATCACTCCTCATGGCAGCTATAGCCTTATGAAATGTTTTTAAAATAATGAGACTTGAAAGTCGAAATGACTTCTTGATCCATGGCTGCAGAATGGATGTTGTTAGCAGGCATGAAAATGACATAAATCTCTTACATCACCATCAGAGCTCTTGGGTGACCAGGTGTATTGTCAATGGGCAATAATATTTTGAAAGTAATCTTTTTCTGAGCAGTAGGTCTCAACAGTTAAAATATTCAGGAAACCATGTTAACAAAATATGCTGTCATTCGGGCTTTGTGCCATTTACAGAGCACAGGCAGTGTCCATTTAGCATAATTAAGGGCCTAGGAATTTTGAAATCATAAATGAACATTGGTTTCAACTTATTCCCCAGCTGCATAAGTACCGAACAAGAGTCAGCTTTTCTTAAAGCTTTGAAGCCAGACGTTGACTTCTCTTCAGCTATGAGATTCTCTAATATGAGGCTGTTTTTTCTACATTAAAAAAATCTGTTTAGTGTAGCCACCTTCATTAGTGATCTTAGCTAGTTCTTTTGGATAACTTGCTGCAGCTTCTACATCATCAGTTGTTACTTCCCCTTGCACTTCTAAGTTAGGGAAGATGGCTTCTTTCCTTAAACCTCCTGAACCAACCTCTGCCTGTTGGTTCAAACTTTTGCAGCTTCCTCACCTCCCTGACTTCATATTGAAGAGAGTTAGGGCCTTGCTCTGGATTAGGCTCTGGCTTAAGGGAATGTTGTGGCTGGTTTGCTCTTCTATCCAGAGCAGTAAAACTTTCTCCATGTCAGCAATAAAGCTGTTGAACTTTCTTCGTGCGTTCGCATTCACTGGAGAAGCACTTTCAGTTTCCTTCAAAAACTTTTCCTTTGCATTCACAACTTGGCTAACTGTTTGGCACGAGAGACCTAGCTTTTGGCCTCTCGCAGCTTTTGACCTGCCTTCTTCACTAAGCTTAATCATTCTAGCTTTCAATTTAAGGTGAGACATGCGACTCTTCCTTTCATTTAACCCTACAATGGCCTCTAAGAATTTATTCATTGGCCTAATTTCAATGCTGTTGTATCTCAGGAAATTCAGAGGCACAAAGAGAGGGGGAGATACGGTGGAGTGGCCAGTTGGTAGAGCCGTCAGAACACAGTTATATGGGTGCCATTCATGGTGCCCCCAAACAGTTATAATAGCAACATCAAAGATCACTGATCAGAGATCACCGTACCAAATACAATAATGAAGTTCGAAATATTGTGAGAATCACATTGTGACAGACATACAGTGAACACATGTTGTTGGAAAAATGGTGCTGATACTTGCTCGACGCAGGGTTGCCACAAACCTGCAATTTGTTTAAAAACAAAAAAGGAAATGCAATGAAGTGAAGCACATAGATGAGGTATACCTGTGAAGCTATCCTGGCGTGTGGTCTCCTGCCCTCCACCACCTACCTGCCCTGGAGTGACTGAGTCTGGGGGTCCTGGATGGTCTTCTGTGGCTGGACCTGTCTTTCCTGGTGAGAGAAGTACCCAGAAAGGGCTGTGGGGGCCATGGAGGCATTTTTGATAACTTGGTACAACCGTCTGGGGCACCTGCTGGTAAGGAGAGGTTGGATGTCCCAAGCCCTTTCTTTGAAGGTCAGCCTCAAGTACAAGCTGTGTGTTCACCTGAAGGGGGCTAGTGTGCCCACCCGAGTGGCCATGCAGAATGGGGAGGACGTGCACTGCCCGCCGGCTTGCCCTCTCCGCCCCAGCACTAAACACGGGGCATCCTTATGATCCCAGGGCTTGTGCCCCTCAGAGCCCAGAGAATCTCCAGGGAGTTACCATCCCTGCTCAGTCTGAGTTCACTCTCCTAGAATAATTCCTGCTTCTGAGACGTAGTCTGTAGGCCTGCAGAGAAGGGGGTGCCGGTCCTTGTGCTGAGGGGCTCTGGCCAGAGGGAGCTGTTGGCCGAGAGACTGAAGAGAGGATTGAGCCCCTTGCTCTCACAGAGGGGAGGAGGCTGTCAGAGTGGCCAGAACTTGTCACATGTGTCTCCTACTGGTCTCCATTTGGTAGTCAAGTGCAGGCACTGCTGGGGGCTGGCCCGTGATGCAGCTTTGGGGAGGTGCAGGTGGGTAGGGCTATAAAAGCAACCTGCAGGTTAACCAAGTTCTTCAGGGTCATCTGTGATACGTGGCCTGACTTTCTGAGCTTCCAATAGTGTAAATTGGTTTTTTTAAGTGAAAACGTTTATATATAGAGACGCACTCCATAGCCAGAGTGTGGGCCATTTCAGAAGGCGAGAGCGACCCCAATAGTGTAAATTGTGATTGAAGAGTAAACATTTACATGAAGCCCTTTGACTTACCTGTATATAACAAGGGCTTTATGTTAAGGATCATGGTTTTTGTCTGCGAAACTTTGAAATGTATCACTTCTGCGAGATGGCAGTGAGTGGATTTGACAAAATCACCACCTTAACTGGCTCGTTAGGCAATTCACTTTTGCTGTTCTTGTACTGTGAGTATATTATAGTTTCAAAATATACACTGAAGCCATCCTTGGAAAATACTTGTCAGCTTTGTCAACTTGGGCAGGGTTATGGGCTTTCAAACTAGACTGTCCTCGTCCATGACTTGGAATGGAAAGTATAAATGCTGCTGTGCCCCATATTTCTGACCCTTTATTCTTCACACATTACCGCTAAGGAAAGGAATGAACCATAGAAATTACTTTATTCCCTCTGGTTATTGCATGACAAAGTGAATTTTTAAAATAAATTTATTTATTTTATTTATTTTTGGCTGCATTGGGTCTTTGTTGTTGCATGTGGGCTTTCCCTAGTTGTGGCGAGTGGGGGCTACTCTTCGTTGCGATGTGTGAGCTTCTCATTGCGGTGGCTTCTCTTGTTGCGGAGCACGGGCTCTAGGCGTGCGGGCTTCAGTAGTTGTGGCATGGGGCTTCAGTAGTTGTGGCTCATGGGCTCTAGAGCGCAGGCTCAGTAGTTGTGGCGCACGGGCTTAGTTTCTCCGTGGCATGTGGCATCTTCCCGGACCAGGGTTCGAACCCGTGTCCCCTGCATTGGCAGGCGGATTCTTAACCACTGTGCCACCAGGGAAGCCCGACAAAGTGAATTTTAAGATCTCTTATTAGGAACATACTTAGACATACACATACATAGTGAGCATAGCGTAATATGTACGCAGAACCATCTCCTTGACTCCGTGCAATTTGTTCTTGATTAAATGCTCTCCAAGCCTCACCTGAGGCAGTTAAGATAGTCGGGTGTATTAGAGGTGGTCACGGGATGCTGGCTGTGACAAGCAGGTGACGCATGTCACTCATTGGTCTGATAAACAGTGAGTATAGAAACCATCTAAGCAGGGACGTTAATGTCAGTCCCTGGTCACCAGGATCACTCCACCTGCAGGTTGGATCTGGGAGAGAACTCCTCCCAAGTCCTGCTTAGCTTGATGTGACTGGGTGCCTTCATGTTAAAGAGAACGCATTTCCAGCTTCTCCAGAGATGGGCTTGTCTCATCTTAGCACGTCTTGCTGCCTGTGAACAGCATCTCTGGCTCATCCAGCTGCTTCAAGTTGGACGTGGTTGGGAGCTCCTTAGGGGTCTGTGTTCTGGTGCTCTCTGGCCAGGAGGTCATGTAGTGAGCCTAGCCAGGGCTAGCCCAGCCCTGAGCCTGATGCAGGGCCAGCAGAGAAGATGCAGCTAGAGAAAAGACGTGCCTAGGCCTACCCTGGTGCTGAGTAGGTTTTAGGGGTGTTCCAAGATTTCGGTTGTCTAGGTCAAGGTCTGATGTTTGTAGGGAGCATAGCATCTCCCAGGGTGGGCTTGGGCGACCAGAATGTCAAGCTTCCACAGGCTTCTGCTCTCCATGTCTGCTGTTGTGATGCCCTCGGGCCACCAGGTGGTGCCAAAGGACTCCCCTCAGCCAGCAGCCAGGCGGGAAACTCTGGGGACTCAAGAATGGGTTTTGAGGACATCAGTGGGGAGTCTTTCCTCTGCCTAACCATCTTTGCTCTTGCCCTATTTGCCTTCTAGGTATCTCGATCCTGTGTGACTTGCCTCCCCCTATACCAAGCTCACCTACCTTTTGAAACGTAATTGATTCCACTCCTACTGGACAGCCTGGGATCTGGCTCGCCCAGGGTCCTGCACTAAGCAGGTAAGCTCATTTCTTCAGAATCCTGTAGATTGTGAACACCGTGTGGTATTACTCATGTGGCCTCCGGCATAAGTTTTCATCTGTAATGAGAAATTCTTATCTAAAATATTAATATAAAGCCTGAAACTTCCCTTTGAACCATGATTTTAAAATTGAACTTGACGAAGGCACCAGAAATTGTTAAAGGATATAAGAAGCAGTTAGGCTTTTTCTACAAATTCAAAAAGCCTAACATGACAAATCACAGTAATCTGAGGTAGCAGTTACCGTGTTTTACTTTGAATCTAAATCTTTGATTTTTGAGTATTCAAGGTACAGGGGTAAACCATAAAATTCTAACTTCATGACTCAAATATAGATATCCAGCAACTATTTGTAGTGATTCTAGCAAAGTCTAAAGCGTTTATTGAAATATACTTTACATATATCGCACGTTGGTAACATACCCAGTGGTCTACAACTACATTTCAATTGCTAGGCTTTCAGGAAAATCTAAATCTATCCAGACTTCCTCTACTGTTGAGAGAAATTTCTTAAGCTTATGGTTTAACTTGCCAGTAAAGTGCTTCCTCTAGAAAGAGGATTTCTGTTGACACTAGAACCAGGAGTGAGAGCCCAGCCCCAGGCTCCCAGGTTGAGATTCCATAGGCCAGGCCTGGCTAGAAATCAGACAGACAAAGAGCCTTCAGGACTATTCCAAGAATCTGGCAAACAACTTCGATGTCTGTGTTTCATTAACAGCCTAAGGGCACTCCAAGTATATTACCAGCAGAGGTAAGGACAGAATAAGTTGTCTTGACCTACTAAAGGGACATACAAGGGCAAGCAGAAAAAAGGGTTCAAACAGGATCTTTACAAAATGTTAAACTATTCCTGTGGTTAATGCTCCTTAGCTCTAAAAATGTTAGCCTTCTCCCCCTTTCACACTTGGCTTAGCTGCTGCTCTGATCTGCAAACATAGCATTTTTTCTTTTGAACATTGATTGTCTTTTTTTCGTGCACTGATTGAGAGATTGTCTGAGATGTCAACTTTGAGAGGGGAGCCTCCCAGATCACACTCAGGGAGGAACAGGAAGGGCTTGGGGACAGGCACACACACACCTCTGCTCGGTGCCAGGGAGGGTGAGGCTGCATTCTCCATCAGTGCGATCTCCACCCTTGTTCAGTGGCCACCTTCACTGAGAGCCAGACTTCTTCCAGAGAAGCAGAGATGTGAATCTGGAAACAGTACTGCGGAGAGTGTAGCTGAAGCACTGCAGCCTTTTGGGATGGGGTGGAGGCAAGGGAAGGTTGAAAAGCTAGAGACCTGCTGGGTCTAAAGGGATGAAAATTCTGGGAAGCCCAAGATTAAAGTGCCAGGAGATTGGCCTCCTGGTGAGAACTCTCCTCCTGGCTTGCAGATGACTCTCTTGTTTCATAAGGTAGAATGCAAAGGAACTTTAGTCTCCTCCCTCTTAGAAGGACACTAATCCCATCATGGGGGCCCCACCCATATGACCTCATCTAAACCTAATTACCTCCCAAGGCCCCACCTCCTAATGTCTTCACACTGGAATTAGTGTGAATTGCCTTCACACTGGAATTAGTGCTTCAATATGTGAATTGGGGTGGGGGGAGGGCACAAACCTTCATTCCTAACAGAGTGCCACTGAATTTTGGGCTCAATCTGACTGTAATCTCACAAACATCAGACTTTTTAGTTTGCCTTTCTCAGAGAGCAGATGCTGAGACAAGGATACGGGTGGTAGGTGATCCCAGGAAGCATAAGTGAAAGTGAGGAAAGCAGTACTGGGGAAGGAGAATGTCAAAGGTTGTGTTAAAGTGGGTTTACTACTATGGGAATCTGGGGTTCAGTCCCGCTGGGGAGCCTCTGATATATGGTACTGTGTAATGCTCATCTGATAACACCCCCATGTGATGGGGTGGTTGACAGTCACTCAGTGACTATCTCTCCTTCATTAGCTGGGGAGTGGGCACCCTCAAGAACATTAACTCCCTTGTAGTTTCCACTTTGTGGCAGAGCGAGCTCCCGTGGTACTAAAGAAAGTAGTCAGGCAAACACATGCAGGCATTGAGGTGGGGAAGCCATGGATGTGCTGGAGAGGTCTCCCGAAGCTGCTGGTGAACTTGGGTGGCTTGAGGGAAAGCATCACATTCCTGATTCTTCCTGCCCTTTGGACCATGTTGAGTAGACTGCCGCTGATGCTTTACAGTGGTTTTACTGTTATCCTCTGGGAAGCATATGCCAAGAGAATTAGGACTGCCGAAGATTTACTGGGGGATAACACCTGTGAAAAAGGGGAAGAGGCAGGATTATGCAGAAGGAGCTGTCAGACCATAATGTGTCCCTGACATTTTCTGCCAGTCCCATAGGGAGCTCTGGAGCAGAGGACCAGTTTGAGTAATCCCACACTGGATGGGAATGGCTAGGCTCCCTCCTTCGCTGGCTTGGAGCCACTCCAAGAATGTGGGCTAACAGCTGGAGGCTACTGGGTAACCATGCTCCTCACAGATGGACAGCAAGCTCTTCTGAGAAGAGAGCTGTGTGGGATACCTCTATGTCTACCTGTGATGGGCAGCTATGAGCACCCAGATCTTCAATCACTGCTGCAGGTTGTCTATAAGGACCATCATTATAAGATGTAATATTTATCTCTTTCTACTCTCAACCCTAGATGCCAACACTTCCATTGGTTTAAGTTGCTTATTTTGGTGAGTGCCCAAGACCTTCACTTCTAAGAGGTCTGAACCCCTGGTGACCTTATCAGGCCATGTTTGCTGCAATAGCTTATTTATGCTTAACACTGGGTGTGGAAGAACCAAGCAACATTCCAATGAATCATTTTTCCCTTTCCTCTCATGTAGCAGAAAATCTTGATAGTGTACTGGTAAAAGAGCACTGTTTGTGTCCCTTGGTATAAGCATCTAAATCTAGGACCTTTAGACCTTCTGAACTTAACTTGTAAGGATGGAAAGCACAAATTTCCCAATTGGGTCACTGGGTGTTAAGACAAGGGAGAAACTTAATTCCACTCCTTGGTTTCCAGAACTATATTCTAGCTCTTGGAGACACAGCATCATTTAATGGCCACTAGTTTGCTAGCAAAGTACACCAACACCATTGTGATGAGCATGATGCTTTCAAGTTGCAGTTCCCGTCTTGAACTGTTAGCAAACTCAGGTGGACTATGAAAGCAGGAATCACCAGTATGATTCCTTACACCCATTGGACCACGTTGAGTCTACTGCTACTGATATTTCATGGTGGTTGTGCGGTTGAGTTTCCTGGAAAGGACACTCTGAGATGCTGACTTAGGAATGCAAGGGTTTGGAGTATATAATGTTGATCAGAGGGGCAAAGGAAGGTCTAGGCAGAAGTCAGACTGGGATGGAAGATGGACCAAGAACCAGGTGGAGAGTGCCATGGCAGGCATCTTCTGTTAGTCATCCCACACCAGACTGATACGGCTGGGACTTTTACTCCTGGCTCACTTGGCCCCTGGATGTGGGTTGCCCTTGGGGGACTGAGAGCTAGCTGGAGGCTCTTGCTGGCTGTGCTCCCTACCAAGCAGCACGTCCTTCCCTAAATGGAGATCTGTGTGGTGGGTTTCTTACAGAACACCCCATCTCTGCAGTTCATCGTCAATCTGGTTCTTTACCTGGACATGTAAGAGGGCATTTCAATGACATGCTGGTCTGGCAGCTTCTTGTTAATATATAATAAAATCAAGGTTTCTGTGATCATGTGTCTCTGTAAGATGGATCGCTTGTTCCAGGTGACTTAATATGGGCTTTTCTGCGGTAAGTGAGGTATTCTGGAAGCCCCTAATGGTGCTAACACAGGCACTGTGCATGGAAATGCCAGGGCATGGAAGGTAAATTCAAATCCAGAATAATTATCACAGAAGGATGGATGCTTCTCTCAGGAGAGGAGAGGTTAGATGTAATCACCTTGCCAACAAGAGGCTGGGTGGCACCATATGGAAGTTTAACATCTGTTTCTGTTGCTGACAGGCCAGCTTTAAAACAATGGCAGAGCAGCCGCAGAGCACAGGGAGATCAGCTCGGTGGTTATTACCACCTAGAGGGGTGGGATAGGGAGGGTGGGAGGGTGGGAGGGAGGGAGACGCAAGAGGGAAGAGATATGGGAACATATGTATATGTATAGCTGATTCACTTTGTTATAAAGCAGAAACTAACACACCATTGTAAAGCAATTATACTCCAATAAAGATATTAAAAAACAAACAAACAAACAAACAAAAAACAATGGCAGTAGCTAGATTGGCTTTGAGAGGGAGCCATGATGTTGGACCCATGAAATGGGTAGACTTTTTTGTAAGCAACTAGGGGTCCGAGCACAGAAACTGGCTGACTTCTGGACAAGTCATCCTGTCCACTTACTGAGCACATCTTCTGTGATGAATGATCTGGTAGGCACTGCCTTTTGATTTAAAAAAAAAACAACAAACAACTTAGGCCTTGTGCCTATTCCCGTAGGTCCTTCTACATGCCTCTTCCCCAGACCTCCTTGTCTCTAATCTTCTAATCTCGCTGCTTCCAGGACACTGAGCAGCCAGCCAACCCATTTGCTAATGCATGGAATTCTGAATACCCACTTTAGACCCCCTCATTTCATAAGAAATGATCAAGTGTACTGATTGAACTTATGCCCACTGGGAGGATTCTCCCTCAATGTTCTTTAGGGTATCCTCTAAGGAGTCATGAGATTGCAGCCATCCATTAACAATTCATTGTTACATATTGAATGAATCTGTCTATGAACCAGGGCTTTACTTTTCTCTCCTTGTCACAGGGATTTCTTCACGGGGCCACAGGTGTGAGCTGAGAGGTATAAGTGCAACAGAGATAGGGGATGATGAGGGTGTGGAGTCATTTGTTCTTGTAACTTAAATGTGACCTTAGATTTCCTTGCGACTTTCCACAAATACACTATTACCTGTGTAACACTGGTGCCCATTGGACCTTATGCTTTTAAGTCTTACAGTGTCCAGCTCATCATGGGAAGTTCTAAACCCATACTTGATGTTTCATGGCTAGGAATTCAGTCTCTATTAAGTCTCCGTGTTATACTTGGAGCCGATTTCCAAGTTAAGTTTTCTATGGGCAAATGTATGAACTTACTCTGCAATCTTAGGGGTCTGCTGTTACCTCTCACATTCTGGCCATAGGTGTGTTCCAGAGTACTTGTTACTTCTGATTTTCAGGTCTAACAATATAACACCAATGATAAGGTGGACCAGAAAGACCTTTTGTGGAAAGTCAATATAATCAAGATTCCTGTTGAGTTCTGCAGGAACTTGCATCTATTCCTACCATGAGTGTGGCTAACACTGAGATCTGTCAGGTTGTATTTTGAACGGCCAGACCACAGGTACTCAAAACGGGCAGGCTTTGGAGCCCACTGAAAAATGGTAAGGGGCAGTATTCCCAAGTGTGACATATGCTGTCTTTACAATCCAAAGAGGCCTACCAACTTTGAAGTTACACTTCCTTCATGGTAGGAGATAAAAGGTGCAGTAAATTGTCCTTTAATTTGGAAGTAGGACGTGATGTCCTGCATGCCCTAGACACTTAAGAGCATCAGTGATGTGGCAGGCCCTGAATCTTTGTAAGTTTACCTACCACATTCTGGCACATAGGTCTTCAAGTCTAACAAAACAATGCCAGTAATAAACTAGACCAGCAGGATCTTCTGTGGAACGCCAATATAGGTTCCAGTCTTTTTCATTGATGGTCTTCTTGCAGATGTCATTTTGGTGTGCTTGTGAGAAGAGGTGAGCTCAGGGTCTTCCTACTCGCCCATCTTGGCCGCTCTCGCCAACATAATCTGGAATGCCAATATAATCACGATTTCTGTAGATTTTATTGTAGAGAGTAGGAAAGTTGACATAACTCTAGGATGAGGCTATGAATGTATACTGCTGACTTTCCCATGAGAAAGCAAATTGATACTCTCTTCATTGAGGATTGAATAATGTATTCACTAGATCAGGAGATGCACGCTAAGTGCCAGAAGTAGTGCTTTTTATTAATAAAGATCATACCTCCATGACAGCTGTGATAGTTCACTGTCATCTGTCTTGGGACTCCGAATGTCTCATTGAAACAAGGAATCACAAAGACCTCTGATCAAATGCAGGGTGACTTCTATTCTTACCTGCCAAGGGAGTAGACACACAAAAGAAGTCCTCTGGTTGGTCATCTTGAACCAGTGATCAAAGTTCTTCTGTGCTGGGAAGCCTTTCTCGTCTCATTACTGAAGTTCTCCAAAGCACCGCTCTGTTCCATATTCTAGGACCTTTCTGATTGCCTTCCAAACGTGAGTCCTGGAGGACCAGTTCCAGTTCTTTTGAGACAGCACACTAATTGCTACGGATGTGTTCTTAATCTAGAAATCCAGGTTTCTTTAGGAGAACTGGGGTTCCAGCCCAAGATGCTGGATGGATAGAAATGCAAAAAAGTGACCTGCTCACTGGGACTTAACAATTGCCCCAGGTATGGGAGATCATAGTAAAAGGGATGCCCTAGGGACCACCATAGGGTGGGGTTGTCAGCAAGAGCTGCCTGACTCCTGTGGCGTCTTTAGGTGGTAATCAGCCCTACATCCAACCCCCTCTCAAGTTGTGAGACAATTAACTTCAGAGAAGCAGATACTTCTGCCAGTGGGTACTCTAGGTGCAAACTGCCTTACTGTCAAGCCAGTGCGGGGGTGGGTGGAGTAGGACCTAGGCAGGAAAAGGTCCTAAGGCCTAGGTTCAGTGAGCTGCTCACTACGTATCAAGGTGTAATCACCTACGTTTCCAAGCCAAGAAGCTGTGCCTGACTCGAGGTCTTTACTCCTTGCTTGAATTTTTCTTTCTTTTTCTTTAACCATAAATGAAGTCATTGCCAATGAAACCATTGACTATAGCTCTATTCACACATTTGTCCTCAGACTGTAGCAGATAGAATAAAGGTCACGTTCACAAAGATCTGTCCTCTGTCTGGGGAGGTTTAGAATACAAGACACATTTTCTTTACATCAAAAGAACATCAGCCTTCACCCTTTTTGGAGACCTGATGTGGTGGTGAGGTTATTTGAAGAGTGACGATCAGTTTGCCATGAGGAGGTACCTGGAGTTGACTCGATCCCTGGGTGGCTTGAATGGCTCCAGGCTGTGCTTTTCTGGATCTGCCTCTGGTTAGATTCTTGTGTTGTAATGCTCACTGACTACTTCTAATCCATGTGGAAACTTGGAAACCTGGATGGTATCAGTATGGTTCACAAGTCAGATGTGTTGGTGCCATCTTCATAAGCTACTGGGTATCTCTTCAGTTTACCTGAGCATTAGTGTTGCCTGACATTTGGGTGAAGGGAGCTATGACACCAGTAGAAAGACTCCTTTAGAGGCAAGGAGGGAAGGAAGGATTCTTTCATGGAAGGATTGCGGACTTATCTCTTCAGGAAAAGAGAGAATTTCTCTGCCCGCTTCATTTTTAACCATGAAGTACAGGTCTTGGCTGGGCTGGATGAGGAAAAGGGCTTGTTTTTGGGACAGCTGGTCATCAGCAATTCCTATACTTGGAGACATGGTATTACCTTTGAGTTGAACAAATGTCCTGGAATTTCCTAGACCAAGCCCAGGGCCCAGCGTGAGGTGGGTGTGTCTGGGCAAAGGATTGTAACCCTGAGTGCTGGCAGATCTGGGGTGCTGGGAGCTGGGCTTGAAAAGTCTGCTCAAGGGAGTTGAAACTTCAGACTCTCTGCAGAGCTGGGGGTGGAGGGGAGGAGATACCTTGGCTGGCCTCTATTTTGACAACAGGCCAGGCTATGCGTAAACAGATGTATCATTGGATAAAATGTCCCATGACCAAAATGAGTGTTGGCAAATACGTGATAATAATTGTTCTAATGAAGTTTGAGTATTAAGTACAGCCCAGTGGGCTTTTCTGGGGGTCTTAGAATGGCTTAAAGGGAGAGGCAACCGTTTTTGTTCTGTTCTCTAAATTTTATTTGTAGAGAATTGAAGATTAGAGGTTGTCACCTCTTGGGTGTCTTTGGCTATGGCTTCAACCTTAGAGAATCCTCGTGTTCAGTGTCTTTTTCCTTGAAAAGGCTAAGCCTCCTGTTTATGGGATGGCATCCAGGTAGCTCATCCCCAAGGAATGAGAATCTAGATAAGAAGTCTACACTGGGAAACACGTGGCTCTGTAAACCTTGCTTGAGTGATTGTGGTAATGAAGCACAAGGCCTGTCACTCCTATAGGCAGTTAGCCTGTTACTGACAACCAGGGGGTACTTCTGAGCCTGTGTGACACTTGCAGGGAACTAGTACACTTCAGGTGTCTTTAGTTTTCCTTATTCCTTCATGATCTGTCTCTTGATACAGGAAAATGTTGTACAAATTTCTCCATTAAAAACTGGCACCATAACATCTTGCCACATTTGATGTCCTTCAGAGACTAAAATTTTCAATTTGGTTCCTGCTCAGTGACTGAGCTGCATCTAGAATCCAGCCCCTCTGAGCTGCAGAGCAATTAATATGGTAGCAGTGCCCCTGGAGATGACACCCCCTTACCAGGCAGCTGGGTACTGAAATCTGTTTGAAGTGTCTCTAAATGAAGCCTATGGGCTTCTGGAATTTTCTTGCTGGGGCAAGCATTGAAGCAGCTGTGAAGATAGTACCTGAGTTTCTCCATCTTCCTCTGTGCCTAAGTGGCCTAAAGATGACTTCATTCCATGTCAACGTCTTACCTTCCTAGACCATCACCTTGAATAATACAGTCTGTTATTTGTCAACTAAAAATTCTACTCCTTCCCTTTGGTTCAAGAAGCTTTTCAAATCATCTGTGAGGTTGCCTGCTATCATGAGGCTCAGAGACAATCATGTAGCCTCCAATAAGTTTTTAGGGGATAATGACATGCATAAATGTAAATAGCCCAGGGTGGAGCCTTTGAATGCTTGGAACTTGGTTAGCTGGGACCATTTTGTAGCCAGAGGTACATCTCATTCCAAACTGAATTCAAACATACATCCTTTACATAAAGCACTGCAACAGAGTCACGTGTCAGACTGTGTTTTCAGGATGGGATTTGCATTGTGAAAGCTGACATACGGCCTGGCAAATGTGAGGGAGACGGCTGGACTCAGCCTCTGCACTCACATCAAGCAGACCTTTGACGGCTGACCCTTTGTCTTATGAAATGACATCATTTCCTTCACTTGGGTGGATTCACACTGCCAGAAAAGTTCTGGGTTGCTATTTGGTTCCTAATTGACTTGTGTTCAGTGCAGACTTAAGGTGGAGGAAGGCATCCCTGTCCATGACTGAGATGAAGTACATCCCTCGGGCAGGTATCTGGACTGCCCTATGGAAGTGAAACATTCCTCACCCCAGTCCTATTGCTGAAAACCTTGTTTCCTGCCCACCTTGAAGAGCCTGAGAGGACCTCTCTGGGTTACGGGAAGAATGCCCATTTGTGCATCTGTTAGGTGCCTATGTTAATGAGTTATCCTCTTGTATTGATGCGTTTAACATTATGTAATGCCCTTCTTTGTCTTTTGTTATATACTTTAAAAGTCTATTTTGTCTGAGTATTGCTACCTCTGCTTTCTTGTCATTTCCATTTGCAGGAACTCTTTTTCCATCCCCTCACTTTCATCTATCTTTAGCTCTGAAGTGAGTCTCTTGTAAGCAGCATGTAGATGGGTCTTGTTTTTTAATCCAAGCGGCCACCCTCTGCCTTTTGATTGGAGCATTTAGTCTATCGACATTTAAAGTGATTATTGATAGGTCTATACTTATTGCCATTCATACACAAAATATAATGGAGTGGCACATGCCATAATGACTGGAGTTTGTACAAGGAGACACTTGTGAGGTCTTGGATCACAGGATTTTGAACATTTCCCCTGGGATTTCTGAGCAGGGAGGTGCTTTGGAACTCCGTGGCTCCTCTCTCCATTAAGTGCTCTAGGAAGTAACTTGGTGAAGGGCCATAGCCAATTTATGGCTTGAAGGATCTTGAGAGCTCCATTCGCAGTTGGTAATGCACATGCACTGGAGCTTTTATCATTCTAAAGAGCTTACTAGAGAACAGGAGAGGGATACTTCAGTCCTATAGGCTTTAGTGGTGGTTGCCAGCTGCCTTATTGTCTTCCTCAAAGGACCATAGAAGTCAAGTGTCTGGGTTTGGCTTCCCTGGAAAAGACTCCTTGATGATGACTCACATGCATTAGGTTTATAGGGAGTGCACTTGGGAACAGCACTGGAAAGGAAGTAAAGACAGCAAGATAGGGCAGAAGGAGAAGTTCAACTGTGTATCCTCAACAGAAGTTTCAACCAGCCCCATGAGGAGTTCTGGAGCAAGAATGGCCCTCCAGAGTTGCCCTGAACTGAGCAACATGGCTGGACCTCTGGATACCTCAGAGCAGCCAGGGAACGTGACCCCCCCCAGGGAAGGGGCAGAGTCTTGGGTGAGGCAGTTCTCATTGGAGTAAGGGCCATTCGCAGAGGGGGATGAGCATCTTGGCACTTCCAGTGCAGGGATTATCAGTGGTGCAGCACTGCACACATCTCAGGAAGGATGTGTATCGTGTGCCCATCTGGAAATAAGCAGATCTTGGCAGATCTTTTTGTCCTGGGGTTATCCTCATCTAGTGAAATTTCCTTTTACATCCTGATAGGTCTGTGAGTCTCAATTCCAGGGCCACAGGTCCTTCAAGGAAAGTTCAGGGGATGAACTGCAGGGTTGGAAGCAAATCTGGATGAATCCCTTCTGACTGGCATAAGAAGCAGCCAAAATCAATAGAGGTGGTTGTACTGAAAAGGTGATATCAAGGGCCTTTGAGTGGTTTTGGGTCCTTTATCCCATTTCTAGAGACACCCCCCAATCTTCTTGCTAGGCTCCAGGTCTTTATTTGGGGACTCTCTGTGGCTCTGTGCGGCACCTCACCCATCGCCACACACAAATTGATTATATCAGATGAACAGGGTGTATCAACCAAATCCCAGGAACACACCACCGCTCACCAGGAATGCCACTTCCTCCCTGGGGACTATCCGATACTAGCTAGTGGTCAGCTTTTGGTGAAAAGTTTACTCTGCCTACAGCATCTCTTCCAGAAGAATCACCCAGAACTCCTGTCTTAACCATAAGTAGTTTGAAAAGAAGCATAGTTTGTTTCTTGGCTACTTAACTGCCTTCACTTAATGAGGAAAGTCTGGGTAATTTGGGAGACTGCTAACATAGCTGGAAAGTCAGATCATGCCCTCACCCCAAAACCATCAGTGCTGAAGACCTGTCCATGCCCTTAACAGAGCTTAGTGGCCTTCGGTTGTGAATCTAGATATGAGAATGTACCCGTTTCTAATTAAGTGGTCTCTCTGTATAGACAGATGACTACAACTTGGTTCTCATTGTGCTTGTTAATGTCAGGGGTTTCTGTGCTTGGTGTCAAGAAGTATCTTAACAAGCCTCCTGGAGATGGCCCAGAGGTATACATCCATTCTGTACTCTGGGTAGAAGCAGTAGGCCAGAGTGGCTGATGGGAGAGGGTAGAGTGGTGACTGGGCTTTATTGGTAGATGTTACTGGAAAAGCAGGTGATGGATCTGCTGGCATCCAGGCTACTTTACTAGGATGCATCTTCTCAGTGATAAAGCTTGGAGATGTCCTGGGATTGCTAGGAGGACTTTGCCAGGGTGAAGGGTGCCTTTAGATAATGTTATGGTTCCTTTCACATTTCTTGCTCAAATATTTCACTGAAAGTCATCTCTGTGTATGGCTCTGTTCTAGGTGTTTGTGGTACTCAAGGTAGAAGAAAGTTTTTCCTTGTTCTCCATGAGGGGGCTCTTGAAATCAGACCATGGGGTCTATTCAGGTTTTTCCTTAGAGCACCCTCCTGCAGAGCTCAGAGGTTGTGTCCCCTCAGGATGGACTTTCTTTTTTTTTTTTTTTTTTCACACACACACACTGTATTTTATTTTTACAAGAGATAAATAAACTGACACCAAGCATTGTACATGGATGACCACAACAAAAGCAACAATGATTGCAATTACCAAACACGAAACACACTCATACCATGTCATAATATTGACATTCAGTCCAGTAATCCTCCACTGTAACAGCTCCTTTACTTTGCAGTGAAAATTGATTTGTGTATTTTTTGCCTCTGAGTCCTTGTGGGATTTTTTTTTTTTTATCAAACAGAAAGTCCCAAAATTATAATCATCCTCATCAGTTCACTCAGTCCCATGTAATTAATTTTTTTTTCATCTTGATCTTTTGTTAGCACTTTTATGAATTCATCAGTTTTCCATTAGAGTTCTGAAAATGCTTATTCATTCAGTTCAGCAGTATAGTCAGTTACCAGAAACCTGTACTTGTCAGAGTCTTTTCCATGAAATCCTTGACGATGAAACCCTTTTATAGGAACATTTTTGCAAAGGAACAGAGTACACCCAGAACTGTCTGTAAATGACAAAAGACTTAAAAATGACCACGGTTAAAGATTTGATGAAAGTTCATAATAATGCAATTGACAAGGAAATTTAGTTATTTCTGAGATACACATTTTAAAGTAATAACTAGAATTATGACTTATAACATTATACCAGAACATATAAGATTTTTAGAAATTTCATGTAATGTCTGAAACATTTATATTAACATATTTCCATACAAATAACCCAAAGAAAGTTTAGTATTAGTTGGTTTTTTGTTTGTTTGTTTGTTTGTTTGTTTATACTGCAGGTTCTTATTAGTCATCAATTTTATACACATCAGTGTATACATGTCAATGCCAATCGCCCAATTCAGCACACCACCATCCCCACCCCACCGCGGTTTTCCCCCCTTGGTGTCCCTACATTTGTTCTCTACATCTGTGTCTCAACTTCTGCCCTGAAAACCAGTTCATCTGTACCATTTTTCTAGGTTCCACATATATGTGTTAATATACGATATTTGTTTTTCCCTTTCTGACTTACTTCACTCTGTATGACAGACTCTAGGTCCATCCACCTCACTACAAATAACTCAATTTCATTTCTTTTTATGTCTGAGTAATATTCCATTGTATATATGTGCCACATCTTCTTTATCCATTCATCTGTCGAAGGACACTTAGGTTGCTTCCATGTCCTGGGTATTGTAAATAGAGCTGTAATGAACCTTGTGGTACATGACTGTTTTTGAAGTATGGTTTTCTCTGGGTATATGCCCAGTAGTGGGATTGCTGGGTCGTATGGTAGTTCTATTTTTAGTTCTTTAATAAACCTCAGTATTGTTCTCCATAGTGACTGCATCAGTTTACAGTCCCATCAACAGTGCAAGAGGGTTCCCTTTTCTCCACACCCTCTCCAGCATTTATTGTTTGTAGACTTTTCGATGATGGCCATTCTGACTGGTGTGAGGTGATACCTCATTGTAGTTTTGATTTGCATTTCTCTAATGATTAGTGATGTTGAGCATCCTTTCATGTGTTTGTTGGCAATCTGTATATCTTCTTTGGAGAAATGTCTATTTAGGTCTTCTGCCCACTTTTGTATTGGGTTGTTTTTTTTTTGATATTGAGCTGCATGAAATGCTTGTATATTTTGGAGATTAATCCTTTGTGAGTTGCTCCGTTTGCAAATATTTTCTCCCATTCTGAGGGTTGTCTTTTTGTCTTGTTTATGTTTTCCTTCGCTGTGCAAAAGCTTTTAAGTTTCATTAGGTCCCATTTGTATATTTTTGTTTTTATTTCCATTTCTCTAGGAGGTGGGTCAAAAAGGATCTTGCTGTGATTTATGCCAAAGACTCTTTTTTCTATGTTTTCCTCTAAGAGCTTTTATAGTGTTTGCCCTTACATTAAGGTCTTTAATCCATTTTGACTTTATTTTTGTGTATGGTGTTAGGAAGTGTTCTAATTTCATTCTTTTACATGTAGCTGTCCAGTTTTCCCAGTACCACTTATGGAACAGGCTCTCTTTTCTCCATTGTATATTCTTGCCTCCTTTATCAAAGATAAGGTGATCATATGTGTGTGGGTTTATCTCTGGGCTTTTTGTCCTGTTCCATTGATCTATATTTCTGTTTCTGTGCCAGTACCATACTGTCTTGATTACTGTAGCTTTATAGTATAGTCTGAAGTCTGGGAGCCTGATTCCCCCAGCTGCGTTTTTCTTTCTCAAGATTGCTTTGGCTATTCGGGGTCTTTTGTGTTTCCATACAAATTGTGAAATTTTTTGTTCTAGTTCTGTGAAAAGTGCCATTGGTAGTTTGATAGGGATTGCATTGAATCTGTAGATTGCTTTGAGTAGTATAGTCATTTTCATAATGTTGATTCTTCCAACCCAAGAACATGGTATATCTCTCCATCTGTTTGTATCATTTTTAATTTCTTTCATCAGTTTCTTATAGTTTTCTGCATACAGGTCTTTTGTCTTCTTAGGAAGGTTTATTCCTATGTATTTTATTCTTTTTGTTGCAATGGTAAATGGGAGTGTTTCCTTAATTTCTTTTCAGATTTTTCATCATTAGTGTATAGGAATGCAAGAGATTTCTGTGCATTAATTTTGTATCCTGCTACTTTACCAAATTCATTGATTAGCTCTAGTAGTTTTCTGGTAGCATCTTTAGGATTCTCTATGTATAGTATCATGTCATCTGCAAACAGTGACAACTTTACTTCTTTTCCAATTTGGATTCCTTTTGTTTCTTTTTCTTCTCTGATTGCTGTGGCTAACACTTCCAAAACTATGTTGAATAATAGTGGTGAGAGTGGGCATCCTTGTCTTTTCCTGATTTTAGAGGAAATGGTTTCAGTTTTTCACCATTGAGAATGATGTTGGCTGTGGGTTTGTCATATATGGCCTTTATTATGTTGAGGTAATTTTCCTCTATGCCTGCTTTCTGGAGAGTTTTTATCATAAATGGGTGTTGAATTTTGTCGAAAGCTTTTTCTGCATCTATTGAGATGATCATATGGTTTTTATCCTTCAGTTTGTTAATATGGTGTATCACATTGATTTGCATATATTGAAGAATCCTTGCATTCCTGGGATAAACCCCAGTTGATCATGGTGTATGATCCTTTTAATGTGCTGTTGGATTCCATTTGCTAGTATTTTGTTGAGGATTTTTGCATCTATGTTCATCAGTGATATTGGTCTGTAGTTTTCTTTTTATGTGACACCTTTGTCTGGTTTTGATATCAGGGTGATGGTGGCCTCATAGAATGAGTTTGGGAGTCTTCCTCCCTCTGCTATATTTTGGAAGAGTTTGAGAAAGATAGGTGTTAGCTCTTCTCTAAATGTTTGATAGAATTCACCTGTGAAGCCATCTGGTCCTGGACTTTTGTTTGTTAATCACAGTTTCAATTTCAGTGCTTGTGATTGGTCTGTTTGAACCACGAAGAAATAGAAAACAGTCTTGGAAGGTTGTGCTTTTCTAAGAATTTGTCTATATCTTCCAGGTTGTCCATTTTATTGGCATATAGTTGCTTGTAGTAATTTCTCATGAGTCTTTGTATTTCTGCACTGTCAGTTGTTACTTCTCCTTATTCCTCTCTAATTCTGTTGATCTGAGTCTTCTCCCATTTTTTTTTGATGAGTCTGGCTAATGGTTTATCAATTTTGTTTATCTTCTCAAAGAACCCGCTTTTAGTTTTATTGATCTTTGCTATTGTTTCCTTCATTTCTTTTTCATTTATTTCTGATCTGATCTTTATGATTTCTTTCCTTCTGCTAACCTGGGTTTTTTTTGGTTTTTGTTTTTCTGTCTTTAATTGCTTTAGGTATAAGGTTAGGTTGTTTATTTGAGATGTTTCTTGTTTCTTGAGGTAGGATTGTATTGCTGTAAATTTCACTCTTAGAACTGCTTTTGCTACATCCCATAGGTTTTGGGTCATTGTGTTTTCATTGTCATTTGTTTCTAGGTATTTTTTGATTTTGATTTCTTCAGTGTTCTCTTGGTTATTTAGTAGCATATTGTTTAGCCTCCATATGTTTGTATTTTTTACATTTTTTTTTCCTGTAATTGATATCTAGTCTCATAGCATTGTGGTCGGAAAAGATACTTGATACGATTTCAATTTTCTTAAATTTACCAAGGCTTGATTTGTGACCCAAGATATGATCTATCCTGGAGAATGTTCCATGAGCACTTGAGAAGAAAGTGTATTCTGTTGTTTTTGGATGGAATGTCCTATACATATCAGTTAAGTCCATCTTGTTTAATGTGTCATTTAATGCTTGTGTTTCCTTATTTTCATTTTGGATGATCTGTCCATTGGTGAAAGTGGGGTGTTAAAGTCCCCTACTATGATTGTGTTACTGTAGATTTCCCCTTTTATGGCTGTTAGCATTTGCCTTATGTATTGAGGTGCTCCTATGTTGAGTGCATAAATATTTACAGTTGTTATATCTTCTTGGATTGATCCCTTGATCATTATGTAGTGTCCTTCTGTGTCTCTTGTAATAGTCTTTATTTTAAAGTCTATTTTGTCTGTTATGAGAATTGCTACTCCAGCTTTCTTTTGATTTCCATTTGCATGGAATATCTTTTTCCATCCCCTCACTTTCAGTCTGTATATGTCCCTAGGTCTGAAGTGGGTCTCTTGTAGACAGCATATATAAAGGTCTTGTTTTTGTATCCATTCAGCCAGTCTATGTCTTTTGGTTGGAGCATTTAATCCATTTACATTTAAGGTGATTATTGATATGTGTTTCCTATTACCATTTTCTTAATTGTTTTGGGTTTGCCTTTGTAGGTCTTTTCCTTCTCTTGTGTTTCCTGCCTAGAGAAGCTCCTTTAGCATTTGTTGTAAAGCTGGTTTGGTGGTGCTGAATTCTCTTAACTTTTGCTTGTCTGTAAAGGTTTTAATTTCTCCATCGAGTCTGAGTGAGATCCTTGCTGGTAGAGTAATCTTGGTTTTAGATTTTCCCCTTTCATCCCTTTAAATATTTCCTGCCAGTCCCCTCTGGCTTGCAAAGTTTCTGCTGAAAGATCAGCTGTTAACCTTATGGGGATTCCCTTGTATGTTATTTGTTGCTTTTCCCTTGCTGCTTTTAATATTTTTTCTTTGTATTTAATTTTTGATACTTTGATTAATATATGTCTTGGCATGTTTCTCCTTGGATTTATCCTTTATGGGACTCTCTGTGCTTCCTGGACTTGATTGGCTATTTCTTTTTTCATGTTAGGGAAGTTTTCATCTATAATATCTTCAAATATTTTCTCCGTCCCTTTCTTTTTCTCTTCTTCTTCTGTGACCCCTATAATTCAAGTGTTGGTGCATTTAGTGTTGTCCCAGAGGTCTCTGAGACTGTCCTTCATTCTTTTCATTCTTTTTTCTTTATTCTGCTCTGAGGTAGTTATTTCCACTATTTTCTCTTCCAGGTCACTTATCCGTTCTTCTGCCTCAGTTATTCTGCTCTTGATTCCTTGTAGAGAGTTTTTAATTTCATTTATTGTGTTGTTCATTGTTGTTTGCTCTTTAGTTTTTCTATGTCCTTGTTAAATGTTTCTTGTATTTTCTCCATTCTATTTCCAAGATTTTGGATCATCTTTACTATCATTACTCTGAATTTTTTTTCAGGTAGACTGCTTATTTCCTCTTCATTTGTTTGGTCTGGTGGGTTTTTACCTTGCTCCTTCATCTGCTGCATATTTCTGTCTTCTCATTTTGCTTAACTTACTGTGTTTGGGGTCTCCTTTTCACAGGCTTCAGGTTTGTAGTCCCCGTTGTTTTTGGTGTCTGCCCACATTGGGTAAGGTTGGTTCAGTGAGTTGTTGAGGGTACTGGTGCCTGTGTTCTGGTGGGTGGGGCTGGATCTTGTCTTTCTGGTGGGAAGGGCTGCATCCGGTGGTGTGTTTTGGGGTGTCTGTGAACCTAGTATGATTTTAGGCAGCCTCTCTGCTAATGGGTGGGGTTGTCTTCCTGTCTTGCTAGTTGTTTGGCATGGGGCTTCTAGCACTGGAGCTTGCTGGCTGTTGGGTGGAGCTGGGTCTTAGTGTTGAGATGGAGGTCTCTTGGAGAGCTCTCACCGATTGGTATTGCATGGGCCTGGGAGGTCTCTGGTGGCCCAGTGTCCTGAACTCAGCTCTCCCACCTCAGAGGCTCAGGCCTGACACCAGGCCGGAGTGCCAAGACCCTGTCAGCCACATGGCTCAGAAGAAAAGGGAGAAAAAAAGAAAGAAAGAAAAATAAAAAAATAGATAAATATAAAGAAAAGAAAAAGAAAAGAATTAAAATAAAAAAATAATTAAAATTAAAAAATTAAAAAGTAGTAAAAAAAAAAAAAAAACACCCAAGCCGATTAACAAATCCACCAATGATAACAAACGCCAAAAACTATACTAATATAAACAAAAATCGGAAACAAATCAGTCACAGACAGCAAACCCCAAGTCTACAGTTGGTGCCAAAGTCCACCGCCTCAATTTTGGGTTGATTCGCTGTCTATTCAGGTATTCCACAGATTCAGGGTACATCAAGTTCATTGTGGGGATTTAATCTGCTGCTCCTGGGGCTACACAGAGAAACTTCCCTTTCTCTTCTTTGTTCGCACACCTCCTGGGATTCAGCTTTGGTTTTGGCCCGACCTCTGCATGTAGGTTGCCCTCAGGCTTCTATTCCCACCCAGACAGGATGGGTTTAAAGCAGTGGTTGATTTGGGGGCTCAGGCTCACTCATGCCGTGGGGAGGGAGAGTTATGGTAGTTACAGTTGGAATGCAGGGTGAGCCTGTGGCAGCAGAGGCAGGTGTACGTTGCAAGAGCCTGAGGTGTGCCGTGTGTTTTCCCGGGGAAGTTGTCCCTGGATCACGGGACCCTGGCAGTGGCGGGCTACACAGGCTCCCAGGGTGGGTATGGGTAGTGACCTGTGCTTGCACACAGGATTCTTGTGGGCTGCAGCAGCAGCATTAGGGTTTCATGCCCATCTCTGGTGTCTGAGCTGATAGCCATGGCTCGTGCCCATCTCTGGAGCTCATTTAGGCAGTGCTCTGCCCTCTGTGGGTAGACAGGGAAGGAATCCCCTCTCCTTTTGCACCCTGAAACAATGGTCTCTTGCCTCTTAGGTAGGTCCAGAGATTTTTCCGGACTCCCTCCCGGCTAACTGTTGTGTACTAGCCCCCTTCAGGCTATGTTCACGCAGCCAACCCCAGTCCTCTCCCTGGGATCTGACCTCCGAAGCCCGAGACTCAGCTTCCAGCCCCCACCCATCCCGGCGGGTGAGCAGACAAGCCTCTCGGTCTTGTAAGTGCTGGTCGGCACTGATCCTCTGTGCAGGAGTCTCTCCTCTTTGCCCTCTGCACCCCTGTTGCTGCACTCTCCTCCGTGGCTCTGAAGCTTCCCCCCCGCCAACCCCCATCTCTGCCAGTGAAGGGGCTTCCTAGTGTGTGGAAGCTTTTCCTCCTTCACAGCTCCCTCCCAGAGGTGTAAGTCCTGTCCCTATTCTTTTGTCTCTGTTGTTTCTTTTTTCTTTTGCCCTACCCAGGTATGTGGGGATTTTCTTGCCTTTTGGGACGTCTGAGGTCTTCTGCCAGCATTCAGTAGGTGTTCTGTAGGAGTTGTTCCACATGTAGGTGTAATTTTGATGTATTTGTGGGGAGGAAGGTGATCTCCACGTCTTATTCCTCCCCCGTCTTGAAGTCCCCCCACCCCCCATGCTAATTCTTCTATCAGATGAAGGCTGTCTTAAAGTGTCCTGGTTTCTTGCAATAATGGCATACATCCTTGGGAGTACCAAGAAAGCCTTGAAATTTTGGTTTGGTGGACAATTATTTCAGCTGAAAGTTTGAGTTGAGCCACTTGGATCTGAGAATCCATGGCTTTGGTAGCTTTCTGTTTAGATTTTTGGGCAAGAGCCTGAGAAAGCTGTGCAACTAGAGTAGCACATTCACGAAGTCTCAGAATAATCCATGTTAAGGAATGTTGTTTAACTAAGGTACTTAAAGTATCTTTTAACCCTGCTGTAAAGGTAGAGTTAAATAGACTGACATTAAGGACCTGACAGATGAAACCGCCAGAGTTTTGAATTTTTCAAAATGGCCGTAACCAGACACTTTCATCAGGCTCATGCATTGTTGAATAACACACCAGTCAACAGACTTAGGAAATAGTTGAGAACTTGTGGAGACCTTTAGCCAACTTTTAAACATCTGCTTGTCCTCTTGTGCCCACTCTAAAAAAATCATCAGTAGGGTCTTTCCAGTCAATAGCGTCCATCCCTACTTTAGACATAAGCTCTCCCACAAGCAGATGTATTAGTTGATATAAATCCGAGTAGGCAGGCTGATATGTTTCAGTGAGGAGATCAGATTGTCTTGGACACTCAGTGGAATCCTCTTAATATTGGGAAGTCCTTAACTATGCAAGTAAATC
Source organism: Balaenoptera borealis (assembly GCF_965194805.1). Taxonomy (NCBI): domain Eukaryota; kingdom Metazoa; phylum Chordata; class Mammalia; order Artiodactyla; family Balaenopteridae; genus Balaenoptera; species Balaenoptera borealis. The sequence goes on along the minus strand of NC_138861.1, from coordinate 112,490,748 downwards.
CTGCCTTAGTCCAAGGGGTATATGATTGTTTTGGTGCCATCCTCCCTGGACCTGGCTTTAAATGGGGCTGTCATTGCTGGAGGGCAATGTGGCTAGCCTTCTGTGTGGGATCAATTTCGGTGTTATCAAAGGAAGTTCAGGAAGACGGATAACAAGGAGAGCCTTGTGGTGGAGACTGAGAGGAACAGGGGGCAGCAGAGGGAGCCAGGGAGAGGGGGCTCTCAGAAGCCTTAGAGGATGTTTCTAATTTGCAAATCCTTTGAGATAATTGTGTTAGTTTCTCTGAGGGAAGCAATAGTAGATTCATTATTTTGTTTGGAGGCCTCAAAATTCCTACTGAAATATATCTTGCATTCTTCTTATGGTGTCCTGTAGCTTTTATTTCCAAATGAGTGTGCAAATAAACTCTCTTAGGAATCTCAAATGAGCAGAAAGTGGGCCAACAGTTTCAAGTTGTCATGGGTGGTCTTAGTCCAAAGCAACAAATTGAGAAGAGGAGGGCCTGTAAGTTGTAAACATAAGATGAGCCAGAGTCCTGGACGGCAGCTGCCCATAAACAGTGCCCTTAGAAACCAAACTCCCTGTAACTGAGTACTCTCCAAGATGAAGGATTCCCTTTTCAGATAAACTCAGCAACAGAGGTCACCCAAATAAAGACTTAGAACCTTAACCAAAATGGGAGGCTTGGACTAAGATGACCTACCCCCATGACCCAAAGCCACCAAGGAAATGATGGAACACAAGGGACTGTTCTAGGCACCTCACTTGTGTCTGGGGCAGCCCCTGGAGGTAGAGGTGAGTCACTTAGACTTGGTGGCGTCAGAAGCAGGAGCCAAAGAGTCAGAATGGAGGCACTCAACAAATGTGCCTTGATAAGCAGGATCAAGTCTTCAAAGAACAAAGATTTATTTGGAGCCTTAGGAACTACAGTTTGGGAGATACAAATACCAGATGATCTCATTATATGTGGAATCTTTAAAAAAAAAAAGTTTATAGCTAGAGAACAGATGGATGTTTTGCCAGCAGTTGGGGGCAGGGGTAAGGGTAGGCAAAACAGCTGAAGAAAGTCGAGGTACAAACTTGGAGTTATAAGTCATGAGAATGCAATGTACAGCATGACAACTGTACTTAATACTGTATTGCATACTTGAAAGTTACTAAAAGAATAAACCTTAGTCACCATCACAAGAAAATTTTGTAACTGTGTATAGTGATTAGATGAATTGTTATGATCATTTCACAACACATATTGAATCATTATGCTGTACATCTGAAACTATAACATTATACATTATTAATACCACAGTACACAGGAAGGAAAGACAGGAAGAAAGGTGAAACCTTGACCACAGGGGGAGCTTTTCAAGGATGGGGTGACTGATGATACACACAGGAACCTTCTAGGGACAATAGAGAAACACATTTACCAGAAGGAGGGTTTTCTCTTGAAGTCAGAAATGGTCCACTCTACCTTGCTTGATCATTTGGCTGACACTTGGAGGGTGGCCTAATTACTGCATCCCAGGGTGGTTTTTGTTCTACTCTGGAATGTCTCTCACTCTGTCTTGCCCAAAGGTAAAAGCGAAGTTCACAACCTAACGTTGAGTGGTGTTAACACGCTATGGTCTGCACTGCACTATTTACTGTGGAACTTAAACCAGTCTTTCCTGGGAGAAACTAGTACTTGAAGAGGAACCGCAACTCCATGAGGCAGTTCTGTATGACAAGATTCTCTCACGGACAGCTTCTGAGCCAGTTAGCAAACAATACCCAAACCTCAGGGCTCTACAACAGACTGTTCGTTCTCGTCCTCACAGGTCTGGGGGTTGGTGGGAGCAGTTCTGTGCATGTGCGCTCCTCTGAGACCCAAGTATGTTTAATGGTCAAGTTCCACTGAGGATTTCCAAACAGGGAGGTGCTTTGTTGGGTTTGCCCTGTTATTTCTTCATCTGCTCTATGGGAGTGAGCAGTCCAACTACACGAAGCAGTCAGACTTTGAGCAAGGAGGAACTTGATGGCACCATACAAGAGAGGAGCCACATCCAAAAGAACTGTGTAGTTATGAACCTTTTCTAGAGATAACCCTCGATCTTGCTCACTGCAATGCTGTTTTTGCAATTTGCCTGGACAGGAAAACATTCCCTCTTTTCCACTTTCGGTTGCATCAGGACCAGGTCAGGGAGTCTATTTAGAGTGAACTGAAATCCAATCTCTTCTTGTATATGAACCCAGGGACAGATGCCTGGCAACTTAAAGCAAGTGCCAATGTGTTTAAGTGGTTCCCTCTTACTGAAGGGATCATAAGGAAGGGCCTTGCCAGTGAAACAGTTTCCACACCACCTCATCTACCACAAGTTGCTCCTACCTTGGAAGAATAACTATGCCTCCCTTCCTGCAGCAATGATCAGCTGAGCCATTCCAGCCTGCTCGAGTTCATGTTTATTCCTTTCAGTTTCTCTGACATTCCTTTCTGTGAAGGAATAAACTAGAGATTGATTGAAGGGACCATCAATTCAAGGGCCAAGTTATCCCATGCTGTGAGTCTGAAAGGAAGCCATTATAGGGAAAATGTGGGTTCTGTCCGGTTTTGTACCACAACTGGTCTAGTCAAGGATGGGAAAGTGGGATAAGAGAAGGGATTGTCACCTCAGTTATCTGTTTTTGTTTATCTGTAAGTGGTAATCCGTTTCTGAAGCATAGTTTCATTGTGTAAAGAATTTTTCTTTGAAAATCTTTTTCAGCATTTTGGATATGTGGTTCTAGTGCCCTCTTGTATCTATGATCTCTGAGAAATAGGTTGTTAATCTTATAGAGGCTCCCTTGTAGGAGAAGCACTGATCTTCTCTTGCTCTTTTCAAGGCTCTGTCTTTAAACAGTTGGACTATGATGAGTCTACCTGTAGATCGAGTTTATCCAGTTTTGGAGGTGATTGAGCTTCTTGGTTGTGTCAAATGTTTGGTCATCTTGGGAGGTTTACGGCCATTTCTTCAAACATTCTTCTCTCCTTCTTGGACTACCATTATGTATATGCTGGAATACTCGATGCTTATATTCATAGGTGTCTGAGGCTCTGTTAATTTCTTATTTTCCCATGCTATAACCTCGATCAACCTATCTTCAAGTTTGCTGATTCATTCTTCTACCAGCTCATGCCTGCTATTGAGTCCCTCAAGTGAATTTGTTATACTTTTCAACACCAGAATTTATATAGTTCATTAAAAATCATTTCTATTGACTTTCTCTAATTGATATGACATTTGTTCTCATGTTCCTTTACACATGATTTCTTTTACCTCTTTGAAGGTATTTAAAATAGCTCACTTAAGTTTTTTTTATGGTAAGTACAAACCTGGATTTCCTCAGGACAGTGTCTACTGACTAAATTTTCCCCTGTGTATGAGAATGTTTATTTGTATGCCTCAATTTTGTTAAATTGGATATTTTAAATGATGGACAGGTCTGGAGATCAGATTCCTTTACCCCCAGGGTTTGTTTTCCTGGCTTTTCTGACTAATTATGCATGATCTTAATTCTGCATGTTCAGCCATTTAACTGTTATCTTAATCACCTAACAATTAGACAGCTGTTTCCTTATATGCTTTGGACCAACAAGTCTTCCAGTTGTGGATGAAGTGCTGTGTATGTGGGGCACACCTTTAATTATCTGGCAGTTGTAACTCTGCCTTAGCCTTTACTCTCCACTGTGAGAGCCTCAAGGTCAGCAAGAAGTAAGAGATAAGGGCTTTCTTGGATCTTTTTTTGGTGTGTGCACAGCTATGCACCTATATGTGGCTTTCTGAAGTCCCAGAAATAATGCTGGAGCTTTTTTCAAAGCCCATATGAACATCTCCTTCCTTTCTTTCCAAGTTTTTTTTTCTTTTTTTCCCCATCATCCTCTTGTCTCTTAACACAGACGTAGCATTACCAGATGGGTCAAAAAAAAAATTTTTTTTTTTGATAAGAACATTGTGAATAGTACTGTTTTCAGTGATCCACCTCTAAGTAAGGTCAACTAAAGCCAATCCTAGAATAGGGATTTTACTGGGTAGTGCTAGACAGGTCAAATTGTCCTAATTTCAGGGGCAAGGGATTTTTATGAAGATCCAGACTCAATTTGCCCCTACAAAGGCTGATAGGCTGACATTTTTTGCAGCTACAATGGTTGTGAGGCTGTTGGTTTTCAAGTCTACTGTGGAACTGGGGAGAAGACTGGAAAAAGACAAGTTAGAATGCCAAAAAGCTCACTGTTCTTAGTAATTATTAGGTACATTTTTTTCTGGAATAAACACTTTGGATTGTTGCAAGCATCTGGTTTACTTCCAGAGTACTGGAAAAATTAACTGACCGTTTTGTCATTTTGCTCACTGCTTTTATGTAGGAAGATCTTTAGAGATCCTTACTCTGCCATTCTGGAAGTGCTTATTCCACTGTGCTCACATTATTGGGGAAAATTCTTGCAAAACTATTTTGCTTTGACTTCTGATCGCAGGTCTCTGTGTGTAGGGGTTGTGTGATGCACATCATGAGACCATACTGGATAGAGCCTTGTTGATTTTTGCTCTTGTCTACTTGACATCCCTATTCCTTTGTCTCAATAAGGGGTTCTTTTCCATCCTAGAGTACTTGGGATGGTCAAGGTGATGTTTCTCATTATACAGCTGCCACCTGGAAGAGGTTAGCTCTTCAACTTTCCCCAGACAATTATCACTGGAACTAGATTACATGGGGAATATTGACTGTTGCCTCGGGGCACTGTCTTCTCCTCGGGGTTCTGAAACACTTGGCTCTCTGCTCTGAGGAGGCTGTGATGTCTCAAGGGGTAGCATCGTACATTCACATGGAGGAAGCAAAGGACTGAATGCAGAAAGTTTGTAACTAGGTATCCTCTGCAATTCTTTAAATGGATGCTTTTGGCAGAAATAGGGTTGTTCCAGACAGGCTGGGGACAGTGCCTCAGATAGTCGACATCAACACCTTCTCTGAGAAGGCAGGGGACCAATCCAAGATTTATGGGGCAGATGGCTCTGAAACTGTTCCTGCCACCATGGTACCATGTGCTGGGCTTAACTTAAGTGAGGCACAATTATGAGCCAGAAATGCTTCCATTGAGAATGTAACCAGTGGACATAGTACTTGCTCTTGGTCCTCAGTGATAAGATCACTGTGCTTCTGAGGTGCTCTGTGCCCTGGCTAACCCACAGAGGGAGGCAGATCAGAGCTTGGCCAGTTGTCATCACAAGGGGTTGAGGTTGCTCTTCAGCACCATGAGATGAGATGTCTGAGGTTGGAAGTGGCTCCTCATTTTGATTCTGAATTCCGTTCTTCCTCAGAAATCAGAGCCGCAAACCGAGTCTTACTCAATTGGGAGGTGTCTGAATGATGACTTTTTGCAGCTCCTCTCAGTGGAGCTCCCATCAGGGCTGCTCGAAATGGGGAATGTGCAGTATGCCTGACGCTGAGCATCACTCCGAGAATTTGAAATCCCAAGGGCTGAAAAACAGATTGAATCAGGAGCTCGCAGCGGGATGCAGGCAGCAGGCATGTTGCTGTCCTCCAGGCTGTGCCCAAAACAAGTGGGCACAAAGAATGTGGCGTGGATCATGCCTAGCCTCTGCCGCTCATTCATCCCAGAAGAATGTCAAACCTCCTGGGCTCTCCTTTCAGAGAAAGAGGGGTGGGCTCAGTACCTATGGAGTAAGGCTATGATGATTCCATAGCTGAAGTCCCAACATCCATCCTCTTATGATGGTGGCTTTTCCTCTCCTACAAATAGATTCTTCAGATTAAGTACTGCCTCCATTTCTACTGCCCAGTAGTACCTGACAAACAAATGTCTCAGAACTCTGATAATGGGATAATATTTTACTTTCACTGGATTCTAAGGATTGTTTTACTTAAGTCTCATGTGTTTTAAATCTGCTATAAGATGCATGTGCATTGTTTAATGATCTCTAATTAGATCTGCCTTAGATGATGAGATTTTGTAAGTCATATGTTGGAAGAAATCTACAACTCATTTTTTTTTTCCATTGGGATAAAATGGCTGCTCATGTATTAGGTTTCCAGACCTGCATGATTAGTTTAATGTCAACTGGTGGTACACACCTCACTTTCTTAGTTCATGGGGAGAAATATAATCTGAGAATTTAACTTTTTTCCATTTATTATTTGAACAATATCCTTCTCTCTGGGTTCTAGAACAGTATTTATTTGATTTGAGCCTTTTGTGCTTTTTTTGGTGGGAAGAGTGTAATTCTTCTAAAATTCTTCCAACTCTTTCAGCTCTCATCCTCTATAGTGAGACCTGGTTTCTTGTGTGCTTTCTTCCCACTGAAAACAGGGTTGAATCAGGGAGAAAAGAACAACATGTTCTTAAAACCCTCTCCTGCTTGCAGTCCTTGGCAGAATCTAATCCGGGAGTGTGGTTGAACCTGATTCTCTCCTGACTCTCTAACGGTAATGTTTCAAAAGCGATTTTAATTGGACTTTTGCCTACAGGGATGTATGCATGTGGGTGAGGGAGGGGCAGGTTGGGACCCTCATCATCCAAGCCCCTACTGGGTAAGCCTAGGTCCTCCTTTCATTCTTATCTTCCTGACAATCCTGATCCTTTGATCTCAAAGTTCCTTCTCATCCCAGAGTACTTGAGATCGGCCAGGTAAGGTTTTTGACCTTCTTGCTTCTCTGGAAGAGTGTGTTTGTATCTCTTGCCCCAGGCAAGACCCAATGGATGTTGATTACATGCACAATATTTATTTTGGCCTGGGTCATCAGGGTCACCTCCCACACCTCTGGATCTCAGACTCAGGGTGTTTGGTTTTCTTCCCTTTGGTGTGGTGAAGGGCTGAAGTCAGGAACCCATTGATGTGAGTCTGAGTTTTCTCCCAATGGGTCAGGCTGGTCTCCAGACTCTCAGCTGATCTCAGGTGGAGCTGCAACCCAGGTTGCCTGGAGAACTTGTCACGGCTTGTCCTCTTTATGGAACCCGGGCTCTGACATTCCTTAGTGTGGTCAGTGGCTTGAGGGAAAACTGAGTGGAAATCAAGATAGGAATTCACCTTGTAATCCTGCTGTAATGTTAGAGTTAAATAAACTGGCAGTGTTAAATAAACTGGCAGAGCTATCTGTCAGGTCCTTAATGGCAGAAATTTGAAAAATTTTTCAAAATCGCCGTAATGATCATAGACACTTTCATCAGGCTGTTGATGCATTTTTGAATAACATGCCAGTCATTCTGACTAAGAAATAGAATGGGAATCTGTGGAGATTATTAGCCAACGTTTGAACATCTGCTTGTCCCCTTGTGCCTACTCTAGAAATATCACCAGTAAGATCTTTCCAATCAACATCTTCCATCCATTCTTTAATATATCTGCTTGTGTGTGAGGTTCTGTCTAATGATATAAATCTGAGTAGCCAGGCTGATATGTTTCAGGGAGGAGGCCAAACTGTCTGGCAAACTCAATGGAATCCTCTTCAACATTGGGAAGTCCTTAGCATGTAATTCTGCCTTAGTCCAAGGGGTGTATGTGATTGTTCTGGGGCCATCCTCTCTGAACCTGGCTTTAAAAGGGGCTGTCATTACAGGAGGGCAATATGACTAGCCTTCTGTAGGGGGGTCAATCTCAGTGTTATAAAAAGTTCAGAGACAGATGAACAGCAAGGAGGAGAGCCTTGTGATGGACACTGAGAGGAAAAGGAAGGAGCAGAGGAAGCCAAGGAGAGAGAGCTCTCAGAAGCCTCAGAGGATTTTTCCAATTTGGAAATCCTTTGAGATCATTGCGAGTTGGTTTTTTTGAGGGAAGCAATAGTGGATTCACTATTATGTTTGGAGGCCTGAAAATACCAGTTGAAATATGATTTGCATTCTTTTTGTCCTGTTCTGAACCTTTTCTCCAATCGAGCATGCAAATAAACTCATTTAAAAGTCTCAAATGAGCCGAAAGTGGGCAGTTTCAAGTTGTCATAGGTGATTTAAATCCAAAGCAACAAATTTACAAGAGGAGGGCCTGTAGGTTTTAAACCTAAGATGAGTGAGTTCTGCACAGCAGCTGCCCTTTGGCAGTGCCCTTAAGAAACCGAACTCCCCATAAGGGAGTACTTACCACAATGAAGGATTCCCTTTCCAGATAAAGCCCGCAATAGAGGATACCCAAGTAAAGGCATTTAGTACCTCTGCCAAAATGGGAGTCTGGGACCATTAGGAAGTCATGACCCAAATCACAAGGAAATGACAGAGTCCAAGGGACTCTTTTTTTAAAAAATATTTATTTATTTATTTATTTATTTATGGCTGTGTTGGGTCTTCGTTTCTGTGCGCAGGCTTTCTCCAGTTGCGGCAAGTGGGGGCCACTCTTCATCGCGGTGCGCGGGCCTCTCGCTATCGTGGCCTCTCTTGTTGGGGAGCACAGGCTCCAGATGCGCAGGCTCAGTAATTGTGGCTCACGGGCCTAGTTGCTCCGCGGCATGTGGGATCTTCCCAGACCAGGGCTTGAACCCGTGTCCCCTGCATTGGCAGGCAGATTCTCAACCACTGCGCCACCAGGGAAGCCCCCAAGGGACTCTTATAGGAGAATTACTCCCATCTGGGGCTGCGCTGGAGGTAGAAGTGAGTCACTTTGGTTCCTGCTTCTAACAATCAGATTCAAGTCTGCAAAAAACAAAGAGCTTTATTTGGAGCCCTGGGAACTACAATTTGGGCAACAAAAATACCATATGATCTCACTTATATCTGAAGTCTTAAAAAGGTTTATAAAAACAGATGGGTGTTTTGCTAAAGGCGAGGTATGGTATAGACAAAATGACCGAAGAAAGACAAAAGGTACAAACTTCCAGTTATAAAATAAGATGTGAGGATGTAATGTACAGCATGGCAACTATACTTCATACTTTATTACATATTTGAAAGTTGCTGAGAGTAAACTGTAAAGTTATCACAAGAAAAAAAATTCTGTAACTATATATAGTGACTGGTGTTAACTAGACTTACTGTGATCATTTCACAATACATACGAATATTGAATCATTATGCTATACATCTGAAACTAATATTGCATGTTAATTATACCAAATACTTGAGAGGAAAGGAGGGAAAACCTTGATAACAGGGTGGGGCCCTTCAAGGGTAGGGTGACCTGTAATACACACAGGAATCTTCTAGGAGCATAGGGAAAGACATTTACCAGGAGGGTTTTCTCTTGAAGTCAGATATGGTCAACTCCACCTTTCTCAATCGTTTGGCTGACACTGGAGGGTGGCCTAGTTACTGCATCCCAGGGTGTTCTTTGTTCTACTCTGGAATGTGTCGTACTCTCTTGTCTTGCCCAAAGGTAAAAACTAAGTTCACAACCAAACGTTGTGTGGTATTAACAAAATTAACAGAATCAGCTGCACTGCACTATTTAATATGGAAATTTTATTACCTTATGCTGAGAGTTTTGCTATCTCCTCCTGCCTCTCATGGGAAGTTGCAGCTGGTCATAATCTTCTGGTAGAATCTCAAAACTTGAGGGAACATCTACAGACACTTCTCAGCCTATCACTGCTCCAGGTTGTGTTATGTTGGTGGGGAGGGAAGAGTTATCTCATCTGCCTTTGTATTCCAGGACCGTGCTCATGACTTCAACCCTGGCTGTAGAGTCCCTGAGGAGGGTCAAGTTAGACAGCTCACTTGTATTCAAGTGTAATCCTTTGTTTCTACAAAGTGATGCATTTTTCAGCAAGTTTATTTCTTTTTTTCTCTCACAGAAAGAAAACCAGTGAAAATGCCTAGTGGAACCTATCACTTATCCAATAGTAGATCCTCAGAGTAGCATTTTCAAGTGAAAGGCTCCTACTTTATTGAGGAAAAACCTTACCAGCCTGGATGTCATCTTGGGAAATCCACCAGACCTCTAAGTAACTAAAACAACAGGGAACTATTTACATGAAAAACAAAGCTTGATAGTCAGTGTTATATGACCAGTAATCCTCGTTTATTCCCAGAATCAATACTTTAAGTGGATGTACAAAATGAAGAACTAAAATGGTCATGTTTTTCAGAAGAATCTATTTCTGTATAAAACTTGTCTGTTAAGCTGCCAATTCCATCCTGGATACATAGGTGAAAGAATGCTGTAGGCTCCCACCTGGTTTCTAGAGAATATGAAGTTTGGCAGTAAAGTCCAGAGGGCTTTTGTGCCAGGCTATCTTGTCCAGGAGTTGTTTGTATTGGGTGCCCACCTGACTTCCTTTAAACCCATCCTTCCAGGGAGAAACTAGTACTTGAGGATGAACCACAACTCCATGCAGCAGTGCTGAATGACTCAAAAGCTGTCTGTGAGAGAATCTTGTCAGCCAGCACCCAAACCTCAGGGGTCTACAACGGGAACTGTTCGTTCTCGTCCTCACAGGTCTGGGGGTTGGTAGGAGCAGCTCTGTGCACGTGCGCTCCTCTGAGACCCAAATATGTTTAATGGCCAAATTCCGCTAAGGATTTCCAAACCGGGAGGTGCTTTGTTGGGTTTGCCCTGTTATTTCTTCAGCCTGCCCTGTGGGAGTGAGCAGTCCAACTACACGAAGCAGTCAGACTTTGAGTAAGGAGGAACTTGATGGTCCCATACAAGAGAGGAGCCACATCCAAAAGAACTTTTTATTTATGAATCTTTTCTACAAATGACCCTCAGTCTTGCTCACTGTAATCCTGTTTTTTCAATTTGCCTGCACAGAAAAACATCCCCTTTTTTTCACTTCGATTGCATCAGGACCAAGTGCAGGCACTCTAAATAGAGTCAACTAAAATCCAATCTCCTCTTGTGTATTGACTCAGATGTCTGACTACTTAGAGCAAGTGGCAAAGTGCTTAAGTGGCTCCCTCTTATTTGAAAGGATCATAAGGAAGGGGCGTGCAAATGGAACAGTTTTCCACCCCATGTCATCTACTACAACTTGCACCTCTCTTGAGAGGAGAATAACTACACCTCCTGTCCTGCAGGAATGGTCAGCAGAGACAGTCCAGCCTGCTTGAGTTCATGTTCATTCCTCTCCCTTTCTGTGAAACAATAAACTAGAGATTGACTGAGGGGGTCATCCATTCGAGGGCCGAGTTATCCCATGCTGTGAGTCTGAAAAGAAGCCATTATTGGGAAAATGTGGGCTCTAGAATTGCCCTGTTTTGTAACACAACTGGTCTAGTCAAGGATGGGAAAGTGGGACAAGAGAAGGACTTGTCACCTCAGCCTTTGTTCATCTGGAAGTGTATTAATTCATGTTTGAAGGATGGTGTCATTGGGTAAGGAATTCATGAAGGTCATTTTCCTTCAACATTTTCAGTGAGCTTCTGATGCCTTCTGGTCTCCATGGTGTCTGAGAAATCAGCCATTAATCTTATTGAGGCTCCTTTGTATGTGATGAGCTGCATTTCTCTTGATGCTTTCAATGTTCTTTCAGCAGTTGGACTGGAATGTGTCTAGTTGTGAGTTTATCCTACTTCGGAGTTAATTGAGCTTCTTGGATGTGTCAAAGGTTTGATCAGTTTGGGAGGTTTACAGCCATTTCTTCAAATATTTTTTCTGCTCTTTTCTCTCTATCCTCTCCTTCTTGGACTACCATTATGTACATGCTGGTATGCTTGATGCTGATATTCACAGGTGTCTGAGGCTCTGTTAATTTCTTTCTGTTCAGACTATAATCTCAATCAACTCATCTCCAAGTTAGTAGATATGGGCTGGTGGAAGAATGAATCTGCAATTGAGCTTTTCAGGTGAACTTGTTTTTGCATCTTTCAACTCCAGAATTTCCATATGATCCTTTAAAAACTTCTATTGATATTTTCTACTTGATGAGACATTGTTCTCATACTTCAGTTTTACACATGATTTCCTTTACCTTTTGAATGTATTTAAAATAGCTGATTTAAGTTTCTTTTCCAGTAAGTAGAACATCTAAGTTTCCTCAGGGACAGTGTCTACTGATTTGAATTTTTCCTGGTGTATGGGCCTGTTTGTTTTGTTTTTTGGCATGCCTCAATTTGTTGTTAAATTGGATATTTAAAATGGGCAACTATGGACATTACTGGCAACTCTGGAGATTAGATTCCTCTAATCCAGGCTTTGTTGTTGCTGATTGTTTAGTGACTTTTCTGAGTAATTCTGCAAGGTCATAATTCAGTGGCTTAATTGGTAAGCCACTGGACTCTCTGCTCAGTTACCTTAATCACCTAACAATTAAAACAGCTATTTCCTTGAACGTTTTGGACCAATAAGTCTTCCAGTTGTGGATGAAGTGCTGTGTATGTGAGACACACCTTTAATTATCTGGCAGTTGTAACTCTACCTTAACCTTTACTCTCCACCGTGAGAGTCTCAAGGTTGGCAAGAAGTAAGAGATTAGGGCTTTCTTAGGTCTTTCCTGGGTATGTGCACAGCCATGTACCTGTGTGTGGCCTTCTGAAGTCCCAGAAATACGCTGGAGCTTTTCAAAGTACCCTATGAATATCTCCTTCCAGTCTTTCAAGTTTGTGATTAGCCTCTGAAAACACTCATGGCTGAATCAGGGAAGAGAAAAACATGTTCTTAATCCCGTTCTCTTGCTTGCAATCCTTGGCAGAACCTAACCTGGGTGTGTAGTTGGGTCATCAGTGTTAACTCCCACACCTCTGGCTCTCAGACTCAGGGTGTTTGGTTTTCTTCCCTTTGTGGTGAAGGGCTGAAGTCAGGAACCCATTGATTTGAGTCTGAGTTTTCTCCCAATGGATCAGGCTGTTCTCCAGCCCCTCAGCTAATCTCAGGTGAAGCTGCAACCCAATCGCCTGGAGGACTTGACACAGGTGTGTGTCCCCTATGGAACCCCGGCTCTGACATTCCTTAATGCGGTGAGTGGGTTGAGGGACTACTGAGTGAATGTCAAGCTAGGAATGCTCATTGCTTGATGTTCTTGTGCAGAAACAGATTCTGTAGCCCATTGGCCACCAGAAGTTATGTGCCATGTGATGGTGCAAGGTGCCCACGCAACTTAGTGAGCAGGCATTTTCGTCTTGTGCTGTTTTCTGGGTGAGCAGATGGGTTCCTTATTAAAGTGCCTCCATCTGAAAATCAATTGTGCCTCTCTTGAGTAGTAGCAGCTTGCATTATTTCAGAAGAGATTTTTTTTAAAAAGGTTTTCTGATCCTGGAGGCATCCGGTATGCTTCAGGAATGACTAGATCAGAAACACAGAAATGAAAGATATTTCATTTCTTTCCCTTTTCTTGTTCTCACAGTAGCCAAGAACCTGACATGTATTCCTAGGTCCAGTGAGGATAAATCAGCTGTGATTTATAAGTGAATTTGGATCAAAATCTGCAAACTAATAAGGATGATACTTTATGCTGATAGTTATAAATTACTTTCCAAGCAACTGACCACCTGCAACTCTCATGAAATTCTCTCTAACCCAGAGGATCAGATGAGCTGCCCAATGCACAGCAGGCCCCCTGCCCAGTGCCATGGAGGGGACCCTACATCTCAAATGTGAGAAGCCCCTGAGCATTTATCTTAAATCTTGGCAGGGACACTTGAGGGTTCAAAATGAAAACACTGTCATATTAACTTGTTTCTGGTTTCCTTATATAATCTTTCAGGGCAGCGACAGCCCCAGGGATTATTAAAATGCTGTTTCCCTCAAATCCAGACTCAAGTCTTTCCTCTCCTGATGCTCAGAAATGTGTGAGACTTTGGGGTCTGACTGATGGGTCCTCTGGGGTAATTGCCTCCCCGCCCTTATCTGCACAATGTAGTTGAGCTCATTGAGCTTGGTCCCCTGGACTCTCCTGACCCACAGCACAAGTGCAACCCCTGTGTGTGGCTCTTGGAATTGCATACCTTGGTGCACTGAGGATGACCTGCTTATGGGCATGGCACATGGGGCTCTGATTCCTGGGCTGAGCGCTAAATCTGACCTGATATTCCCGGCTCAGTGTCCAGTCTTGATATCTTTCCTGATGGGACTCAAATGCTGCTTTTATGGCCACAAGAATTGCCAATCCCATCCAATGTATAAGAAGTTTATACAGAACCAGGCTTTGCCGAAGTATGGGGCCTTGAGCATCTTTCACTGTGCACTTCACCTTAAGTCCAATCAAATGCCCTTCTCTTGCATATAGTGAAGAGAAATATTGAGTTTCCGCCTGACTTGCATGGAGGATGCTGAGCTGTATATTCGGGGTTCTATTTGCAGAAGGTCCTGCAGTGCGGGCTCTATGCAGGGAAATGATGGGTCAGCACCACCAAGAGCACCCCAGTTCCCTCAACAATAGCCCTCAGAGAACCCAGCTCCGGAGCATAAGCTGCTACCCAGGGAGGAATTGCATGGTAACCAGATGCTGTCAAAGAAGATTCATGAGTCCTGCTTTATCTGGTGAAAGAGGCAGCAACTCCAGGTGAGAGGCGTAAATCTGTCCCATCATCATCTAAGTACATTCTCCTCTGAGAGTTTTTCTAGCTTGGACATTAATCATTTCCAGACAGTTCTTTGGAGGCCCCAGTGGTCAGCAGTCTCTTAAAATGCTTAAAAGCAAGCATCTCCCTTCAGCAGAGTTGAGATATTACAGCTCCAATACCATGCTACATGTAAGTCATGTCAGTCCTGTGGATCTGAAGTATGCCCTCACTCACTAAGCCATGGCAACACATGCTAGAACCTCCCAAGGGGTGGGTGAATGCTTGGAGCCACGTGACGGGAGCATTCTTTGGAATCCTGAAAGTCACTGCCCAGCCTGGTGAGCGGCTCTGCAGTGAGAGGCACTTCAAGCTTCACTTTAGTATTTTCATCAAGGTGCTACACTTGTGCAGGATCATTGCTTAACCTGGACCTTGCAAACTACTCGGCAGCCTAGTTCCAGAGACTGAACTGTGAAGTCCACTTGTCACAGGCTGCCTGCACTGTCATTCCTGCCCCCAGCCCACCTCTGACCTTCATTCTCTCTGGTCTGAGGAAGCAACTGCATGTGGACAGTCCTGGAGCCAAACTCCTCTATGTTTGAACAAAGAACAGCTGTCTTGTCAGTTTTAGCAGGGTGGTCCATGACCCCCATCCTTATGTGACCCCTGGATTGCGGAGCAGATCATGGACTCTCCTAGACACAGCTCACCTTGTGAGGAGCAGAGGTCATTCTTGGAGGTGACAGACTTAAATCAGCTCTGGCATTTTCTGAGAGTGGTCACTAGTGGGTGCTGCATTTGGGGAATTCACCCAGAGGAAGTGAAGGTCTGAATACAGGAAGCACAGAATAGAAACTTCTGCCTTTCTTTGATGCCTTTGGTACCAACTGAAATGTGTCCCCAAAAGTCTGGGACAGTACTGATCTTGGTTAACACTAGCACCTTCTCTGGGCAGGAAGGGCTCAGTGTTCCACGGAGCAGGTTTCGGAGTCGATCCTATCACCCCACTGTGTGCCCCACAGCCTGACAGCCCAGGATTCTAAGTGTGAGCTGGTGGTACCCTCCATGATGGGCAAACAGCTGCCGGTCTTGCTTTCCGGGGCTTCCATTTTTTGGTTGTGATTTCAAGGTGTCTTTGGGGAGGTAGTTAGGGAGCCTGGACCACGGCTGCCCTAGGATTGGACAGTGAAGACTCAGGGCTGTTTGTCAGGGCACAGTAAGAAACTTATCACCTCTTCTGGAAGCTCTGATGATTCATAGCTCCTGTGAAGCAGGTGCCTTGCAGTTCACTCTGAAAGGCAAGGCCTCTCATAGCATCTCGTTCTCTTTGGGGGAGAGGTCGAGAAAGAGACCAGAAGTATTAGACAATCCACTTAGTTGCCAGGGAAGAGAGCCCTTTAGAGAAATCTGTCTTTTTCTATTCTTGTGAATAATTTGTTACAAGAGTGGTGTGTTTCTAGATGAACTGGTAGTAGAATCCTACAAGGAAGTTATCTGGGCCCACATAATTCTTTTGGGGAGGGTTTCAATTGTGTATTTAGTTCCTTTCATAGAAATACTGAATATTCGATATTTATTGTATATAAGTTTTAATAATTTAAATTTCAAATGCATAGGTATAAATGCCTTGAAAGACTCAAATTGAACAGTCTTCATACCTTCATTTGTAGGTTGGGAAGCTAGGAAGATACGTGGCTATGAGGCTTTCAAATATTATTTGAAATAAACTTTAGTGAGCTATGGATTCCTTTGAATGTAGAACCTGAAATACCAATTTTGGACAGGCACTGTATTAACTTCCTATTGCTTGTGTAACTAAATGACCACCGGGTTAGGGGCCTAAGTGAAGACAAATTTTATCTTAGAATTCTGGAGATCAAGAGTTTGACGTGGGCCTCTCTTGTGTAAAGTCAAGGTGTTGGCAGGTTTGCATCTTTTTTGGTGGTGCCAGGGGACAGTTTGTTTCCCTGCCTTATCCACCTTCTAGAGGCCTGCAGAAGTTGCTGGCTTGTGGCCTGTTCTTTCATCTTCAGATTCTTGACCCTCTTTCAACTTCAGAGTTGGCAGTGAATATTGAAATCTGACTCTCACTCACCTTATTTTGCTCTTGTGAATACATTGGGTCCAGGTTGCATAATCCAGGATAATTTCCTTGGTCTAAGGTCGGCTGATTAGCAAACTTAATTTCCTCTTCTGATTAACTCCCCCTTGCCATGTAACATAATGTGTTTCCAGGTTCCCAGGATTAGGATGTTAACAACGTTGGGGCGTGCTGTTATCAACTTTATGGTAGTTTATTTGGAAGTGTTCCCCAGGAATCCCAGAGGAGGGGGAAACCTGAGACCAGTTGAAGGGAGTAGGCTCTGAAGGGGTTGTTATTAAGTTGGTCACCTATACAGGTGACTGGTACTCAACCCCACTTGGAACCCGTGAGGTGCCATGTAGAATGCATCTCATAATTGTGCCTCCTGGCGTCAAGAGTCTGGCCATTTACCCACTATCTGCTGTGTTCTCTGCAGTTACTCCCTTCCCCGAGCCATCTGTTCCCCTGCGCTTCTGAGATGTGATTCTGTATGAAAACAAGGGGACAGAGAGGGTCAGAGTGTGGCCCTGGGCAGCCCAATCCTTCCAGCGGATGCCAGCCTACTGGATTTCCCTTTTAGCAGAAGAGGGACTAGTTCAGGGCTGCTTACAGCAAGGTGCTCCCTGTTCTATCTTCCTGCGATGGAGACTTTTCCCTCTTCTGGGAAATCTTTTTTATACCTCCTTAGATCCCATTTAGCCTTGTTCCCATCTCAGCCTCCCACAATGTCTGCCTGTATTGAATATCTTAGGATGCCCCAAATTAACAAAATTTCATTGTATTCAAGGGTGACTCATTCTCTTCCACAAACAGATGAGAGTATACTAAGGATGTAAAACTAAATCTACCTCATTGCGGATCTCCCTTACAAGCCATGAATCATTCTAAGATACATATTGTAAAAATTTGAGAACTGATTTCCTTGTTGGCATGTGATGGAGATCAGCAGGTTTCGATTTTCACATTCATGTAAATACTATCATACGTCAACTCTTGCATTTCATTGCTATATACCTCTACCGTTTAGGGGGGAATGTGATCTAAAATCTTTATTTCGTTAATATTTAGTTTTCTTAAGTATTTTCAGTTTTGAGATTCTAAGACATGTCAACATCTCATTCGAATTGGAACAATTGATGCTTTTTTAACAAGGAGAATTTCTTCTCTCCTGACAGTCTACCTTCCTCAGCTCCCATTAATTCTAGTGAACCTAGTCTGGTCACGTTGCCTTCCCCCACTCCCCCACTTAAAACCCCTAAGATTGCGTGAGAAGGAAAAAGGGGATGTGCTGAACTCCTTCTCCTGCTGGCATTCCCTGGCAGGCCCAGGCCTGGATGGACCAGACCCTGTGCTGCTTCTGGAGGAAGCTTCGGCCAAGTGTGCTGGGCTCTGGCTTCTCCCTCAGCTGTGTGGTGTTTGCCCAGCAGGGGCTGGGATGATGGGGGTCAAAGCCTAGGTCCTTCATTGACCCATGTCTTCCAGAAACTCCTAGTCTTTGGTGCCTATACGAGAGTCATCTCCAAGCCAGAGTATTTAGATGGTTCAGATGGTCCAGGTGGGGTTTCTTACCACCTGTCTGTTCTGGGGGAGAGAGCACTCCATTTTGCCCCCAGGGATGCTGATGACAAGGGCAGGATTTACTGTGAGCCTGGGTCACTCAGCTGACCTCCCTCTACCACACGTGTGAATCCAGATCTCGGTCTTACTCTATGCCGTGGGCTCTCTGCAGGGTGGTGAAGGGCTGAGGCTCAGCGGTTGGCCATGTCACATGGCCATGTCACATTGACACAGTGTGGACTGTGTGCAGGGCTGAACCCCTGGTAGATCATATCTCTGAAAAGATAGCATTTCCCCCTCTGCCCTGATCATCTTAGGTTGCCAGGCAGTTGTGACACACTTGTGTCCTCTTAGTGGAACCAGCCCTGACTTTTCTTATCAGGGTGAATTGATTGAAGATGAATTGAAGAATGTATCCAATTAGGGAAAATGCTTGCCTGACCCTTTCTTGTGAGGCAGGAACAATGCAGCCTCATGGCCCCCAGACAAGTCATGTGGCAGGTGCCTGCCTTCCCCAGGGCCCACAGAACACTGCTCATTTTTCTTGATGGGGCAATTTCCCCTTGTACTGCCTTCTCAAGTATGGGTGTTTTCCGTCAGAGATTGTTCCATCAGTAAGGCCAGTCCTGTGGTTCTTCTTGATTAATGTTTTAGAAGAGAAAATAATTTTCAGGTTTTTGTGATTCTGAGTGGTCCAGTGTGAATCAAGATTGACTAGATGAGGAATCCAACATTGGATATTTTCCTTTTCAGCTCTCACAAAAGCTAATTATTAATGTGCTATAGTTCTTCTAAATGGAGTCAGGATCAAAATCTGCATTCCCATTTTTCAGATGATATTTTATACTGATGGAAATGATGACTTTGTAAACATGACACAGAGAACTTGTCCGTTACCTCCTGCTACTCCTGCTACATCTTCTATAACTCAGCCAGATGAGCTGCCTGAGCATAGCAGGCACCATGGGTGAATTACATGTCCAGCACGGATGGGACCGTGAATGTCTGTACTATCCTCTACTTTGCACCCTGGGGGCTCCTAAGAGAGGGGAATTTGAGTGATTGCAATGAAACAATACTGTCTTCCACACTTTTGCCTTTCCTTTTCCTCCTGCTTCTGGGAGAGTTCTTAAACTGAATCTTTGGCCACATTTATTGTATCATTTATCCCATATTTTTACAGAGTATTTTGATGATAATAACTCTATTTCTCAATTTCTTGATCTTACCTTAATCTCTTCTTCAGGGAGGAGAATAATTTGTCTCTTTAAATCTCATGCTCTTTCTACTGCAAAAAATAGATGAGAATGTGGTGTTTAAGGATCTAAAATTAGATCTACCTCATATGTCAGATCTCTTACCTGTTACAAGTTGCTGTAGATAAATATTTTCAAAGAAATTGACAACTCTTTCCTCATTGGAATGTGATGGAGGTTAGGGGGGTTTAGATTTCCACACTAGTTTATTATGTCAATTATTGCATTTAATTGCTGCATACCTGTATATATTGTTTAGGGGCAAGTATGATCTAAAATCTTAACATTTAGTGCTTGTTTAAGTATCCTTTTCTCCATTGTTTGAGCTCCTAGAACTGCCTACATGTCACACGAATTTCAATGATTGACGTGCTTTTTGTGTGCGTGTGTGAGAACTTATTCTCTCCTCCAAAATTTCCCTTCCTTTAGCTTCCACGAGTTTTAAGGAGCCAAGCAATTCGCCTGTCCAACCATTTAAAACTCTTAGAATGAATGAGGAAGAAGGATTTGTTTGAAACCCTTCTGCTTGCAGTTGCTGACAGGCTAACCCAGGATCGAGCAGACCCTGTGTTGACCTCAAATGGAAGCTGCTGCCAAGGCATGTTTGGCTTTGACATTGTCTTCAGCTGTGCCAGAAGCTGATCCCCATCATCCTACCTATGTTCCACATGGTCCTATCATCCTCTGATACCTGTCTGCTGACCATTCCTGTACCTTAGGCATCCATATGGGGCTCATTCCCAAGCCAGAGTATCTGGGATGGTCCTGGTGAGGTTTCACACCACCTAACTTCAATCCATTATACCCTCATCGAAGTTCCACCGAATGTTCCACCGAATGCATACTTATTGTATGCCCGGATCACCCTGGTCCTCCCCTCTACACTGCAATTTCTGTAGTTCTCAAAGACATGTGTTCAGCCTTCTGTGCCTTGAGCTCCTTGTAGGTGTGAGGAAGACTGAAGTTCAGGACCCAGGATGTCTGGGCTGTGTGCAGGGCTAAGCCTGTTATAGTTCCCTTCTGTGACAGACAAGGAAAGCACTTTCCCCTCTGCCCCGATCTTATGTTGAGATCCGAAGATCTCCAAATGTGGTTGCCTGGAGGTCTTGACAGAGGTGTGCCTTTATGGAACCAGCCCTGAGTTTCCTCACTGGGGTGAGTTGGTTGAAGGTGAATTGAGGGATTTGTCCAACTAGGAGAACTCCTGGCTTGATGCTCTCCTGTGAACCCAAATCAAGGTCTCTAGCCTCATGGCCTCCAGACCAATCACCTGGCAGGTGCTCATGACAGATGTCACTCATCATTATCTTTCCTGACCGGGTGGTTTTCTCTTGTTCTGCTTCCTGTCAAAGTTGATGGGTTCCATGTTAAAAATGGTTCCATCTGAAAGGCTTAATCCCACAATCCTTCCGGATTAAGGGTTTTCCAGGAAGAGAGAATAAGCTAGATTTTAGTGATTGCCCATCCTGTGAGTGGTCCAGCATGCTTTAGGAGTGAATAGATCAGGAATTCAACAGTGGATCTTCCAGGTCTCTTTTTAGTCCTCACAGATGCCAATTATTTTGATGTCCTGAGTTCTCCGTTAAATCTGGATCAAAATCTGCCTTCCAGTTAACATGGATCTTATATTGAAGGAAATAAATTTTCTAAATATATAATGTAGAAAAGAAATATTGTCTTACCTACTACCATTTCTTCGCATGTTTTCATTCACCCAGACAGTTGGATGAGCTGTCCAAGCACAGCAGGGTCCGTAGGTATTCGAACCACACGTTCAGGGCCGTGGAGAGGACCCTGAACCCAAATGCCTGAAAGTCCTATACTTCCCTCTATAGTGCACTGGGAGGGGCCCCTGAGATGTAGGATGTCTGAGTGACTGAAACGAATAAATTCTGGCCCTTTGTCTTCTACATTCTAGACTTTGTAGTTTCTTGATGCCACTGGAAAAGTTTCATCTGATCTACAGCCATGTTGATTGTCTTTATTCCATATACTTTTGCACCAGTACTATATTTCATGCTAAATATTTCCATGTTTTATGACTTCATATTCACACTTTATTTGACTAATCAGCTTCTATATCTTTGAGGAAATGAACTTGATGTTAAATCTCTTGATATTTGTTTAATTCTCTTCATTAACAATAACAGGTTCAGATTTCTTAAAGACGGCATCTTTTAGGTGACTTTTTTTGTCCTGTGAATTCTTGTGGTGACTCTTCTGCTTGAACATATATATTGGCTAAGAGGCTTGAGAAATACTTGTTGGAGGTCCACCTGGGTTGAATGTCAAACTATACGGTATCTGGATGTCCTCAGAAGCTGTGATGTCTTAGGAGCTGCTCCTTCAATTTTCCCCACAGGAAACAGAGACCTAAATGCCAGAAGTTTGGCCCCAGATGCCCTCTGTAGTTTATCTGAGTGCCTCTGGCATTTCCAGTAGAAACATGAGTGTCCCAGGCAGGTGGGGGACAGTGCTTATCATAGTCAACATTATGCCTTCTTCTCTGGGAAGCCAGGTCCTGTCTCTGAGACAGGGAACAGTTCTGAAGCTGTCATAGTTTCATGGTGTCAAACTGCTGGGAATATCTGACTCTTTGCCCCAATCTGATCAGATGTTTTCTGCTTGGGAGACACAGCTGTTGGTCATGCTTTCTGAGCATTAGCTCATTTCTGGCTTATTCCTGGTGACGTTTTCTGTGGTGATTGAATCGGAGCTCGTGGGTGATGCTATACCTAATAAGAGGAAAATAATGCTAAAGCTTTCCCCCAATTTTGCCACTGTCAATGTACAGGGTGAAGGGTCTTGTTTGTCCTGGCAGCTCTGCTGACCGACAAGTGCCTGTGAAGCCGGAACCTCACTGGGCAGCTTGTGAAGGCTGAGGAGTTCCGTATCTTATTCTAGTAGTAAAGCAGGTGAGAATTCAACCATTGGACTTAGTGAATCTACTTGGTCCTCAGGGATGAACCCGTTGTGAGTCTGGGATGCTCTGTGTCATGACTACCCTGAAAGATCAATTCAGCCTTGACAATTTTGTAAGGGAGAATGGAAGGTGCTCATCATTATTGTTGGAACAGACTTCTGAGTGTGTAATTGCATTCTGTGTGTATTCCAAACTTTTCCTCCTTCCTTAGCAGAGTTCTGTGTCTGTCTTCAGTGGTTGGGCTGTTGTGATGAATGGAGTCCACTTTGGCTCAAAATAAGATGCTCCAGTTTTGTTTGTCATATTGACTTTGCTGGCAGCTCACCATTGCCCATCCAAGGATGGGAGCACATTCAGACTACTTTTATTCTGGCTCTTTTATCTTCATCATCCCTTGTCTCTTGTTCCTTGGTCCTCCTGCTTGTGACTGGTCACCTTGATGTTGTATCACATGGAGAATAGAAAGTTAGTCTTGTATAGGTAGAAGAAAGTCTTAAAGTCATAACTAACTGGAAGGTTGTAACGACACCCACCTTATTCTCTGAAATTTATCAGAAGGAAGAGTTCCTGTGTCTCTGTCCAAAGCGGAGATGGGTATGAAAGGCCATGGGTCTTTCAGGAAGATGTGGGAGCAGAGAGTTCATTCCCAGTCACCTACCCCCAACATTACCACTAACCCACAGCCCCAGGAGGGTTTCTGAAATGCTCGTGTTCCTGTGACTGTTAAGTATCTGACTAAAAGGAGGTCTGTAAGTTATTGTGGGGAAAACCTAGGCTTAGAGGACATCCAACAGATTGTGTGTCACCCAAAGATGGAAAATGTTAGACAGGAATTTTCAGGGTTGTTCTTCCCAAACGGTCTCATCTCAGTCAGGGAGGAGTTCATTGTGGGAAAATCCCTGCTGGCTTCTGAGAGAACTGAGCTTATCTTCATTGCATCCTCTAGTCACCAAGCATCTGGAGACTGCTCGGTAGACATGGGTCTGTTCTGAGCAGTAAGATGATGCCATTCGGTTTTGTTTAATCCCATGGACCCATAGGTAGGGTGATATTTAAGCTCTGTGCATTTGCTGGCATGTTCCACTGGCTATTGGGCACCAGATAATTAAGTAGATCACCCAGAAGGGTGTTATATTCTGCTCTAGCCTTTCTCAAGGTATAACCTCTCCTGAGACTTAAGAGCTTTCTTTTTCTCTGCCAACTTAGATTGTTGGACAGGTCATTGGAACCTCAACCACCCATACAATGGCAAGTTAGCACGACTGATAAGTCATCTTTTTCTTTGTCATTTTAATGTAGCTGCTCTTAACTGTTTTCTCCCTACCTGCTCTTTTTTGTTGAAGGTTCCTTGGTGACATCACCATTGTCTCATTAGGGTCCTCCATGAAACAGGGTATGAAGATATTTACACTTTTAGATTCTGGTTGGTAGTTTGTTCTTGTAATTCTTCCTTGGCCAGAGATAGTTCATGATGACATTCCTTCTCTCACCATTTTGCAAAAATATAATGTAGATGAGGAGAGGATAAATTCTTTTTGTAGAAGAGCGTGTCTGTGAACAGACCGATTTTGTCCTCTCCATAAGAACAACAATCCTCCGCTGAAGTAAAAATGAGGGATGTGTGCCTCCACCTTAAATCTGATGACAGATCTGTGGTGTATTGTTTCCCAGCTGGATTTCTGCTTTGGCCCCCTTTAGTTAATATACCCTGTGATGCCCGATCCAGGAGAAGACTGTGGAGGCATCTGGACTGATGAAGGGTCCACAGAGAGGAGCCTGTATTCCCAAACTTCTCTTACAGGGGCCTATGTATCCCTGGGGTCACTTGATATAAAGCTGGTTTATTCAAGTTGGTTACATAAGTAAGTTCTGCCTACTCTGGGGTTCTCGTACGTAAACAGTAGTGACATCTGACCTTCAGAATCTTGTTCCTTGATTCTACTGAGACTAGTCACCTTTATTTTGAAACACTCAGGATGGAAAGTTAATTCTCCCTTGGCTTAGGAAAGCAAGATGATAGCAGCTGGTTCTGGATAATCTCACGGGTCCACAGGTGGGCTCTCAGTACTTAATTGTGCATTACCCGATATGGGTCATCAGGTAGAGGTGACCCTCTATTTTGAGAAATTACACATGTGGTTAGTTTCCATAGCAAATATTTTCAGAGAATTACACTCCAATATGATTTCAAAGTTTTCTTGTCCTCTCCCTCTCATCATAGATGGTTGAAGACTGCACGTTGACCTGAGCACTTGTACAGCAAGACATTAGAACTAGGGATACATCATATGTTTTACTATCCACCTTGACATTGTTGTTCCCTCACACCTGGTTGCACCTTACCTGTGCTGTTATTGGTATGACCTTGGCATTGTTACTGCCATCTCATGAGGATCTCCCCTACAAATAGGATATGGGAATTTTTATGTGTGTAGTCTAAATTGATGCCCATGAATTGCTGTATGTTCCTGAGATTATTCTTTGGAGAGACCACTTATGATTGTGGACCACCACTTCCACCACCCAAATTTGAATGAAGCTAATGTAGAGTAGGAGAGAGGAAATTATCTCTTTGCAGAGGGCAGAGTTTGGGAGGAGACCTATTTCCCTCTTCTACTTTCGTTTCTACTTCAGTGGGTGATTGTTGTGAGAAAAAGACGTACTCCTTAACTGAAATCTCAGCACACTGGCCTAGAGTGACGCCTTTAAAAAAAAAAAAAAAAAGACATGTCTGCAAGAAAGAATGAGCGGGCTGTGTTGGTTTATTCCCCAGTGGCTTTCTGTGGGGGCCACTTTTTCTCTAAGCTTCCCTGTGATGCCTGATCCAGATTCAGATCTAAAGAGAGGGTCATGGTCAGGGAGGAGTATTACTATACCTTGGTTTGTCCTGTTCTATTTCCTGTGATTCTCGAGTTTTAGTCACAATGCCTGCTTTTAACTAAAATAGCATCTCACTGCTGTGCTGTGCTTAAAAAAAAAAAAAAAATGGAGTCTAGAGAATGTGTCATATGGGAACCCAACCTCTGCTAGAAATGCCCACCAATTCCAAAAGAATGCCATGCTCCTGGGTTTTCCTTTCGAGAGGAAGGGTACAGATCAGCCCTACTGCTGCAAGGCTATTCTGATTCCATAGCTGAGGTTTGACATCCATTTTCTTGTAATGGTGTCTTTTTCCCTCTCCTGAGAAGATAGTCCTTATAGACCTCTAATCCCATTAACCTCAATCCTATTTCTACCTCTGTAATCTACCAGCGACAAGTACCTTAGGATTCCAATAACTGGGGATTAATCTGCTTTCTTTCCAAATATCATTTTTTCCCATTCAGGAATAGAACACTGATGTATTACCTAAAATTCAATCTGACTTAGCTATTGTAGATTTCTCCCACAATAGTTTTATTGAGAAATTCATTACATTTGTTTCTTACATCAGAGTGAAATGGATGCTGAGGTTTTGGGTTTCCATTCCTGTGTGAATGCCTTAGCATGTCAATTACTGCATTTCTAATAGCTCACACTTTACTATATTCTTGTCGCTTAGAGGAAAATATGATCTAAAGTTACCTTTTAAGTTTTGGAAATGGTTCCTCTTCATTGAGCTTCTAAGAACTATCTACTTCTCTCAAACATGATCCACTTAGTTTTTTAGAGACAAGAAACTAAATTCCATTAAATTCTCAATGTCAATTACACAGGAAGTATTTATTATAGGCCTGAGTCATCTAGATCTTCTCCCCCAGAAACCCACACTCATGGTTCTTAGGTCACAGGTGTTCAGCCGTCTGTGCGATGGGCTCCCTTTTGGCAGGTGGTGGTGAAGGGCTGGGCTTCAGGGCCCAGGAGGCCCATGCTGTGTGTAGGGCTGGCCCACTGGTAGATCCCACCTCTGACAAAGCACCTTCTCTTCTACCCTGATGGTCTTAGGTTGAGCTGCTGCTGATTGCCTGGAGGTATTATCATATGTGTGTCCTCTTAATGGAATGAGCCTTGATTTTTCCTTGTTGGTATGAAGGCATAAATGAGAAATGAGAGTGTAAAGCAGGAATATTCTCTACAAATGTTCTTCTTGTGATACTTAGACAGTTCTGTAGGCTCCTGGTCTCCAGGAAGAACTCAGGGTAGATACTACTCACCATTTCTCATCTTTCCTGATTGGGCAGTGTCCCACTGAGCTGATTTTTTTCTAGAAATAAATGGGCTGCATCATGAAGTTACTCTACCCAAAAGCCTTATCCTGGGCTTCCCTTTGAGTAATGGCTTTCCTTAGGTGAGAGACTGAGATGTTTCAGGTTTTCTGATCCTCTCAGGGTGAGCCATGTCTCGGGAGTGATTAGGTCAGGAACTCAACACTGCATATTTTATTTTTTAGTTCTTAAAACAGTCTAGCCATTTATCCTGAATATATTTGATAAATTGGCCCTGATTTCTCCTTTATATTGTCTGAATATATAAGATGCTAACATTCTCAATTAGCTTGGAGATGCTTATCCACATACATATTTCCTACAGCATAATTATACATGGGTCTTCTCACTTGTACCTTGCTCCTCCTCATGAAGTCTTCTGTCATAACCTCAGAATGTACAAATGAGCTGCCAAGAATAGCAAGGTCCATAGGTGCTTGTCATCTGCCTAGTGCCCTGGAGGGGACACTAGGCAGAAATGCCAGAGGGTCCTGAACCACCCTCTAAGGGCCTCTTTGGAGAACAGGGAGATGAGTGAAAATGGAAACATTCTGTCTCTAGAGAGAATTGCCTCTGTTTCTTCAGTCATTCAGGGCAGTGACAACCTAAAGTGTTACAGAAGGGCTGCTCTCCACACAGTCTGTTCAAGGCTTCCCTCTCTTGATGCTCGGTTACCTGCAGAACTTCAGATCTGTCTCAGGAAACCTTGGTGGAGAAAGGTATTTCAAAAGTCCATTTTCCTTATTACTGCTTTGAGTAAAGAATCATTTACCATTGCCAGCACCTCAGTGGATATGTTTTTTACATGCTCAACAATGTTCTTTAGAGGGTAAAAATCTCAGGGAGTTATTTTTTTAGGAGGATACAGTCTTAGAGTCTTTTTGGCACGGTCCTAGCCATCTTTCTATACCATTGTCTGAAGATTGAAAGTATCTTTCATGTGGTCTTTTCCCTTATTTTGGCATTAACTTTTCTCTTATTCTTGGTATTCTAAAATTTCACAGCAACACAAATTTGAAGTATTTTTTTCCCTTGGTGTTGAATACTCATGCCCTTTATTTTTCAGAGTATTCTTGAAATATTTCTTTTAATTTTCTCTGCTTCTTTCTTAACATCTGAATTTTCTTCGTCTAATTGTTGACCTCCATTATGAAGATTTTATTCCTTTAATGGTCTCACCTCTCTCGTCCAATGTCCTCCTTGCTGACCAGGCAATATGTGTGATCCCTTATAGCAATGGTGGAGCAAAAGTAGAGGAATGTGTCTTGAACATTCCTGCTGGTGGGTTTTCTAAGAGATGTACATTTGACTAAGACATCCCAGCAAAGATCTACTCTCCCATAAACTACATTGTAAGGGAGAAGACGGCTCCAGACGTAGAAGATTGTCCTTCATAGCAGATCAGGGACCTGTCATTGAATGTATCTGTCTGTCCCTACAGAACACTCATTCTCATAGGACCCAGGATGGATCGTCGTCAGCCACTGGCCACAAGGTGGAGTGGGTAGTGGCTCTGAGTTAGCCTGAGAATAGCCACATCAGGAGAGAAGGCTCTAGGTGTGCCAAGAAAGGTAGGGAGATTTGCGTTGCTTGTTTCCTGTAAATCTTAAATTTTAGACGTAATGTCTCCTTTAAAGTAAAATATCTCACTGGTGTATTGTGTTAAACAAAAATTCTATAGGATGTCACAGTACCCCAGCCTCTGCAGACATCTCCACCTATTCCAGAAGAATGACAATGTTCCTAGGTTTTCCACTAAGCAGGAAAAGTACAGACTAGTCCTAGTACAGCAAGTCTATTCCAATTCCATTGCTTATATCTGACATTCATCTTCTTGTGATGGTGTCTTTTTCCTCTCCTGAGAAGAGACTCCTTATAGATTCCTCTTCTCATTCAGAATTGTCCCCATCTTGCCTCTCAGTTGTCTGCCAGAATCAAATACCTTAGAATTCTGATTGCTGGTGATTCATTTGCTTTCATTCTACTTCTATGGGTAATTTTGTTTTCTTTCCAAATATATTTCTTTTCCCTCCAAGAATGTAACACTGTTATCTAAAATTCAATCTGACTTGAATGTAATGTTTTCCAAAAATTGATACTGTAGATTTCTTCCATAGATTTCCTTTCTACATTGCAGTGGATTGATTGCTGAAGTTTAAGGTTTCCATTCATGTGTGAATATTTTAATGTCAGTTACTACTTTTCTAATAGTATAAAATCCATTACATTCTTTTTTTTTAGGAAACAAAAGAATTTTTATTTATTTTTTTAAGTTTTTTATGAAGTATAGTTGATTTACAATGTTGTGTTAATTTCTGCTGTACAGCAAAGTGATTCAGTTATACATATGTATATACATTATTTTTTAAAAACATCTTTCTTGGAGTATAATTGCTTTACAATGGTGTGTTAGTTTCTGCTTTATAACAAAGTGAATCAGCTATACGTATACATATATCCCCATATCTCCTCCCTCTTGCGTCTCCCTCCCACCCCTCTAGGTGGTCACAAAACACCGAGCTGATCTCCCTGTGCTATGCGGCTGCTTCCCACTAGCTATCTATTTTACATTTGGTAGTGTATATATATCCATGCCACTCTCTCACTTCGTCTCAGCTTACCCTTCCCCCTCCCCGTGTCCTCAAGTGCATTATCTACATCTGCGTCTTTATTCCTGTCCTGCCCCTAGGTTCTTCAGAACCATTTTTTTTTTTTTTTAGATTCCATATATATGTGTTAGCATACGGTATTTGTTTTTCTCTTTCTGACTTACTTCACTCTGTATGACAGACTCTAGGTCCATCCACCTCACTACAAATATCTCAATTTCATTTCTTTTTATGGCTGAGTAATATTCCATTGTATATATGTGCCACATCTTCTTTATCCATTCATCTGTTGATGGACACTTAGGTTGCTTCCATGTCCTGGCTATTGTAAATAGAGCCGCAATGAACATTGCGGTACATGACTCTTTTTGAATCATGGTTTTCTCAGGGTATATGCCCAGTAGCGGATTGCTGGGTTGTATGGTAGTTCTGTTTTTAGCTTTTTAAGGAACCTCCATACTGTTCTCCATAGTGGCTGTATCAATTTACATTCCCAACAACAGTGCTAGAGGGTTCCGTTTTCTCCACACCCTTTCCAGCATTTTTGTTTGTAGATTTTTTGATGATGGCCATTCTGACTGGTGTGAGATGATATCTCATTGTAGTTTTGATTTGCATTTCTCTAATGATTAATGATGTTGAGCATTCTTTCATGTATTTGTTGGCAATCTGTATATCTTCTTTGGAGAAATGTCTATTTAGGTCTTCTGCCCATTTTTGGATTGGGTTGTTTGTTTTTTTTTTGATATTGAGCTGCATGAGCTGCTTATAAATTTTAGAGATTAATCCTTTGTCAGTTGTTTCATTTGCAAATATTTTCTCCCATTCTGAGGGTTGTCTTTTCATATATCAGTGACTACATTTCTAATGGTGTACACTTAGCTCTATGGACACCCTCTTCTCCTTCCAGGAATACATTTCATTATATTCCTATTCACTTAGGAGTATTAGTTTATGATCAATGATATCCTTTTTGTAAGTGATTCTTGTCCACACTCCTTGAGCTTCTAAGAAATGTCAGTCACTTGAATATGAGCAAATATTGCTCGTCTGTGGAGGAAAGAGTTTATGCCACACTGTGACATTGCACCTCCTCCTGCAGCCCCAAGCATTCTAGTGAAGCCTGTACTAGGAGGTGCTGCTTTCCATTTAACCTCCTAGGATTGAAGCAGAAGGACGTGTGAGGTGGGTCTGAAACCCTTCTGCTGCTGCACCGCCTGCATTGTCTCACCTGAGGGCAGACTTGGACCAGTGACTGTGCTGACTGACCAAGATGAAGCCTCCTATAACTATTTTGCTTTGACTGCTCACCCAGGTTTTATTTTGGGGTGTGGTTGTCATCCGGCCAGCCCTGCTGGACACAGTCTAGGCCATCCTTTAACACTTGTCTGCCTGAACCTCTTGTTCTTGATGTGTCAGACGGGCTCCTTTCCATCCAAGAGCATTTGTGAAGGTCCAGGTGAGGTTTTTCACTTTTTTGATGCCCTGGAAGAGAGTTTCGCTCCAATATATTTCTAGACATGGCCACTGGCTGTTGATTACAGGGTAGTATTTATCATGGGCCTGGACCACACAGGTCTGTCCCCAAGGTTCATAACCCCTGAGCTCTAAGAGTTGGCTTTTCAGTAATTGAAAGTTGATGCCCTGGTAGTGCACTGTCTTCCTTGGTATAGGACTAGTATCCTAATGTAGTAGTATGTTCATGTGACAACCTTCCTTGGTCTGTGGGTTTCATTTCTGCATTGGTTTTGTTACTGTGACTGAAAACATTTAGAGGAACGAGATCACCTAGAATGTATACCAGACTTCCATCCTGTTGAAGGATGGTCTACCTGGGCTGAGTGTAAAACTAGGAAAATTTTTGTTTGGTGGTATTCTTTGATATTCAAACAGTTCTCCTGGCCTCCAGACAACCATCTCATGCCAATTCTCACCTTTTGTGATTGGACAGTTCCTCCTGTGCTGCCTTCTCTAGAAGAAGTATAGCTGTGTTTTGATAATTCTACCCCAAAACTTTACCCTATAGTTTTCTTTGAGTAATGCCTTATCTTAGATGAGAAAGTGAGATGTTTTAGGGTTTCCTGATCCTCCCCAGAGTCAGCTGTGTTTCAGGAGTGACTCAATCAGTAAACCTAACACTGGATATTCCTACTTTTCTTTAGTCCTCACTATAGCCATTAATCTCATCATATATTTTGGTTCTACATCATTTGATAAATCAGCCCTGATTTCTCAGTCATATATAGATCAGCATCTGCAATTCAATTGAGAAAGATGATAAGCATTCAGACAATGTATTTCCTACAGCATAACATACAGTTGGAACTTTTCACTAACATCTGGCTACACTTATGTAGTCTGTCATAACCTCAGAAAGTGTAAGTGAGCTGCCCAAGAGTAGCAAGGGCCATAGGTGCTTGAATCACTTGCCTGGTGCCCTGGAGGGGGACCCAGGACACAAATTTCTAAGGAATTGAACCACCCTCTAATTTCCATTATGAGGGCCTCTTTGGAGAAAGGGGAGGTGAGTGAAAATGAAGACATTCTGTCTCAAGACAGAATTACCTCTGCATTTCTTCATTTAGGGCAGTGACAACCCAAGCAGTGATGAAGGTGCTGCTTCCAAAAATTTCAGCTTCAAAGATTCCCTCTCCTCTTGATACTACAACACTTGTAGGATTTCAGATCTGACTCAACAATCCTTGATGGGAGAAGGCATTTCAAAAGTCCATTTTCCAGCTTCCTTGTGTGAACTATAATTCACCATTGCTGACACCTCCATGGACATATTCTTTAAATGCTCAGCCTTATTCTTTAGAGGGTCAAAATCTCAAGTGGTTACAATTTTAGGAGGATATGGCCTTAGAGTCTTCCTTGTATGGTTCTAGCATTCTTTCTCTCTATACCATCTGAGTGAAGATTGAAAGCATGTTTCATGTGGCCTTTTAAAAAAATCATTTTAGGAAAATCATTTTAGGATTAACTATTTTATTGATATTTTACAGCAATACAAATTTGAAGTATTTTTTTTCCTTGGTGTTGAATATTCATGTTCCTCACTTTTAACCCCTGGTTCCCAGGACACAGGTGTGTCCTCTTAATGGAACCAGCCCTGACTTTCCCTGTTGGTGGGGGGGTGAGTTGGTTCAGGTGAATTGATGGACTTGACCAATTAGGAAAACTCCTTGCCTGATGCTTTCCTCTGATGCAGGGACAATGTCTGTGGCTTGCTGGCCTTCAGACACATCATTTGGCAGGTACCTTCCTTCATCAGGGACCATAGACCCCTCCTCACTGTTGAGATTGGGTGTGTTTCCCTTTTACCTCCTTCCCTAAAAATGGACGGGTTCCATCTGTAAACCCAGTCCCGTGGCTCTTCTGCATTAATGACTTTAGAAGAAAAGAGCGATTCTCGGGTTTCCATAGTAGTGTGTGTGATCCTCCATGCTCCAAGATGGACTCCATCATGAGTTCAACCCTGGATATTCAAAGTCTCCTTTTTAGTTTTTAGAAATGCTAATATTTAAGCATGGTTTCGTTCCACACTTTGTCCTGATTTCTCATTAGAATCTAGATCTACGTATGCATTCCCATTAATAAGGATGACATTTTATAACGATAGAAATATATTTTCTAAATTTATTTATTTATTTATTTATGGCTGTGTTGGGTCTTCGTCTCTGTGAGAGGGCTTTCTCCAGCTGCGGCAAGCGGGGGCCACTCTTCATCGCGATGCGCGGGCCTCTCACCATCGCGGCCTCTCCCGTTGCGGAGCACAGGCTCCAGACGCGCAGGCTCAGCAATTGTGGCTCACGGGCCTAGTTGCTCCGCGGCATGTGGGATCTTCCCAGACCAGGGCTCGAACCCGTGTCCCCTGCATTGGCAGGCAGATTCCCAACCACTGCGCCACCAGGGAAGCCCAGAAATATATTTTCTAAATCTATGATATAGAGAACTGCCCATCACCTCCTGCTGCTCCTAAGGAAGTTTGCTATGACTTGGTCAGATGAGCTGTCTGAGCACAACAGGTGCTCAGGAGCTCTAGGTGCATTAAACCACAGTTTATGGCCATGGATGGGGTCCTAAACACAAACACATGAATGTCCTGTCCCATTGCACTCTGGCAGCCCCTGGAGAGAGGGTGTTTGAGCGAGTGATATGAAAACACTTTGTCCCTTTGTCCCTTTGTCTTCCACACTTGAGCTGTTTTTCCTGATGCCTTTTCCAAGTTCCTTCATTTGATCATCAACCACATACATTCTACTATTGATCCCATATCTTTACACAGTGCTATATTTATGCTGAATATTTCCATCTGTATTTTGTCTATATATTCTTTGGCTAATATCCATCCCTGTGTCTTTGAGGAT
The DNA here is from genome assembly GCF_965194805.1 of Balaenoptera borealis. Taxonomy (NCBI): domain Eukaryota; kingdom Metazoa; phylum Chordata; class Mammalia; order Artiodactyla; family Balaenopteridae; genus Balaenoptera; species Balaenoptera borealis. Next base: position 112,457,371 of record NC_138861.1, on the reverse strand, counting down.
ATTGACTCTATACATCAATTTTTTGATCTATTAATCTTTTACTAGAATATAGGTTCAGTATTCTTTAGAATACAGTGTCCTTTAGGTACTTTCTTGGATCTTTGAGTTCTTGTGATGACTCTTCTTCCTGAGCACTTGTTTTCTGACTTACGTATGTCCACCTGGGTTGACTGCTATTTTGTACTGTACCTGGTTGTCCTCTGAAGCTGGGATGTCTCGGGTGCTACTCCTTGAAATTTCCCCAGAGGAAGCAAAAACCTAAATGCTAGCAGGTTGGAGTTAGATGCCCTCTAACTTTTTTTTTCTGAAAACCTTTGGCACCAACAGTAATAAGAATGTCCCAGGGAGATGGGAGACAGTGCTCATCGAGGACAACACTGTACCTTCTGTTGTGTGCAGCTAAGGCTCGTCCGGGAGACATGGGCAGGATGCTGAAACCATCACAGTCCCACAGTGTCACGCTGCTGGGAATAACTAACCTTTGTCCCCAAACCATAAGCCAGTGACATTTTTTTGGGTGGGAGAAGCAGCTGTTGGTCATAACTTCTGGGCATTTGCCCCTTTCTGGTTTATCTTGGTGACGCTTTTCTGAGTTCCTAAGGAATGACTATAATAAAAGGAAAATGAACAATGCTGAGACACTTTTTCATAAAGAACATGCTGTCTGTCAATAAGTAGGGTGAAGGGTTTGCCTCTCCTGGTAGCTCTGTTCACCAACAAACCTGTATGATGCAAGAAAGTCACCGGCCCCCCTGAAATACAAAGAATCCTGCATCTTAGTTCCTCTGGCACTAAAGCTGCTGAGAAATAAACCAGTGAACTGAGAGTCTACTTGATCCTCAGGGATGAGACCACTGTGAGTCTAAAGTGCTGTGTCATGACTCCCCTTACAGAAGGGGCCAGATCAGTTCAGCCTAGAAGTTTAGTTGGATGGGAGTTCTAGTTAATGATTCCACGGGAACAGATTTGAGTTTGTAATATACTCTTGGTGTGTATTCTGAAATTTTCCTCATGTCTTAAATGACAGAGTTATAAGCCTGTTTGAGAATTCTTCAATGCTGGGCCTTGTGACATAGTCTGGGCATGTGATAGCTCTGTTCAGTGAACATCAGACTGGCTCCTAGTAAGATACTTCAGTTCTGTTGTACTGGCCTTTGCTGTCAGCTTATCATTACTTGATATGGATGGGGCATGCTGAGACTTTCACTGTAGCATCATGTGTTCTACTTTATCTTTGTCATCATTTGTCTACTGTTCCTGGATCCTACTGCTGGTGACTGGTCACCTTGATGTCATGTCACATACGGGATGGAAAGTTAGTCCTCTCTTGTGTAAGGTGAAGATAGCCTTAGAGTCAAAATGGACTGGAATTTTTAACACCCGCACTTGCACTCTGAAACATGGGTCAGTGGAAGATAAGAGCTCCTGAGTCTCTGTCCAAAGCCGAGGTGAAAGGCTGTTAGTCTTTCATCAGGAAGATGAGGGAGCAGAAATCTCACTCCCAGTTCCTATATTTCATCACTAACTCACATCCCTAGGAGGGTCTCTGGAAACATTCATACCCAGCTGACTGACTTTTCAGCAAAATCTTTTGCTGAAGAAAGATAGTCTGTCAATTATAGTGGCAAAAATCCAGGTTTAGAAAACACTCACAGATATGTGACATTACCGTTGTATAATCAGACTGAGTATCTAGAGATTGACGTGCTCAGTATATATGGGTGTGTTTGGAGCAGTGAGATGATAGCTGCTTTCCTAGGTAATCCCATGGGACCAAAGTTGGGGCCTCAATATTACACTGCACACTTTCTGGCACCTGCCATTGGATGTTGATTATCAAGCCCTTTGATGAATCACCCCAGGTGTGATTATTTCCCAGCACATCACAAAGCATTAATCTGTCATGTGACTTAAGTTTCTTTTTCCTAAGTCCTCATAGATTATTGAAGGGAGGTCCTCACTGGGATCTCAACCACCAAAGTTAGCACCAGTGATAACATACATTTTTTTTTTTTTTTTTGGCCTCATGGCATGCGGGATCTTAGTTCCCTGACCAGGGATTGAACCCATGCCCCCTGCAGTGTAAGCACGGAGCCTTAGCCACTGGACACCAGGGAAGTCCCCATACATTTTTTTTTTTTTGTTCTTTTGATGTAGCTGCTTTACTTTTTCTGTTATTTTTATTTGAGGTATCTTTGTGACTTTTCTCCTTTCTCATTATGATCCTGCACTAACAGAATATGAAAAATTTAGGTCTGATAATGTCCATGAGGAAGTGTTTGGTGTTAAGGTCTTATAGTGCCATGAAAATGTTTCTTCTTAGAAATCTTCCTTGATCAGAGATGTAAACACCACTGTCCTTCCCCTGAACTTGCACGAGTATGATATAGGTGAGCTGAGAATGAATTGTCTCTTTATAAAAGGCTGTTTCTCTGAGGTAACCATATTCCTTTTTTATAAAGGACACATCTTCCTCTGATGTGGAAATGAGGGTACGTTCCTTCCCTAAATCTGACAGATACATGGAGTCTTTTATCAGTCGGATTTCTGCTTTGGCCACCTTTATTAATCTGTCCTGTGTTGCCTGATCTAGGAGAAGACTGGAGAGAACTGTCCTGAGGAGGGGATCTTAGAAGAGTCCATATCCCCATAACTCATCTTGCAGTATCATGTGTGTTCCTCTGGGGTCAACCAGAGTGACCATGCTTTCCCTGCTGTACCTCCTTAGCTGGGATCAGGTAACTAATCCATACTACATGACCAGGACTTATGCCTGACCTTCAACATCCTACCTTTTAAAAGGTGGTGGTCCTGCCTCCCCCTTGAATGTCTTCGATACTGAGGCCTGAGTGACCACCACTAGAATTAGCAGAGAGAAATGAGAGGGGTGTGCCTGGAGTGTTCTTGCTGCTGTATTTTCTAAGAGGTATCAGTGTGCTGGGACGTCCCCAGAAAGACTAATTTTGCATTTGTGGTCCTAAGCTGCATTTGAAGGGGGAAGAGTTTCCTGGAAGTCAGTGACTGAAACCTCCAGATCAAGGGCCAGACAGTGGGTATGTCTGTTGGCCCCTCCAGTGCCTGCAATTCCCATTTGCTCCAAGTTCTACAGGCTTCAACACCAGTCACACAGATGGAGTGGAAAGTGGCTCAGAGTTAGAGTGATAATGTCAGGTCTGGCTGAGAGATGCTTCCAGGTAGTTTCAGACAGGTAGGGGAGGTTAAAGTTAGTCTTGCTCTTTCCTGTGATTCCAAGTTCATGTGATGTCTTCTTTCATCACTTGCCTTGAACTTTATTTCTATCATTTTTCTTCCTCCTGACTCTCTACCCCCATCACTCATGTCGATGAAAGAATAGGTAACAGTTCTCATTTTTGAAATAGAAAGGGAGAACTGAATGTCTTAGTTTGGATTTCTTAATTCTGAATAGACATAGACTTGGGCCAGATACTTTATTTGAACGTTTTCCCAGGTAGCCCACAGGTCGGAGAAGTGAATGTGAGACTGGATGGGGAAATCAGCCACTAATGGGCATGGCATTGAGCTGTTACCTCTTCCTGTGTCACATTTGCAATGGGGACCCTCTGCAGAACCACGTAAAATGCGTCACAGGATGTCCTCCCTGGAAGGACAGAAGTCCAAGGATTCACCCACCAACTCCTTCCACCCCATTGGTTGAGGTAATTCCATCCCTGCACATTTGTCAAGGACTTTGTGCTTTGAGCTGAGCTCTCTCAGAAAACTTTGGGGAAAGCTTTAGGACAGAACCTGACACATATCACAACAGGGTCCCCTGGTAGACTCTGGGCACCCGTGTGGTGCTGTCCTCCACAGATGTGCTGAAAACAAGGTCACGGAACACCCTGTCCTGACGCACACCCACTGTTCCTGAAGAATGCTGGTAGAAGGCAGGAGTTCTGTTCGTCCATGCAAAGCTGTCCGTGGTGTGGGGCAGTGTCTAGAGCAGGAAGGTAAGGGAGCAGGGGGCTCATTTCCAATCCCTCAAGTCATCATGAACCCACATCCCTAGCAGTGGTCTCCTGAAATGCTTATGCTGGGTGACTGAGGCTCTTACCTGCAACAAGACTGTCAATTACTGTGGAAAACACCCAGAAAAATAGAAAAAATGACTACATCATTTAAAGATGAAAAAATCTTTAAAAGATTTCTGAGGCATCTCTCAAACACACAATCCTCATCTCTCAATCAGCACAATCAGGAATTCAGCATGGGAGAGCCTCTTCCTGTTAACTGTTGGGATGACAGCACTGTCTTTGTTTCTCCAGACACTGAGCATCTGGGGACCCCGTGGCCAGGAGGAGTGGGTCTGTGGGAGCAGTAAGATGACACCACTTGTGCTGGAGGAACCCCTGGGCCCACCCAGGATCTTAGCCGTTTACCCTTCTTGGGATGTGCCATCAGGTGGAGGCACATTCTCTACCGTAGAATGACAAGGATGTCCTTGTGTCCTCTGTACCAGCATCTCAAACAGCATCTTTCAGGGAGTAAGAATTTCCTCTTCCATTCATTCTGTAGTTCAGGAAGTCTCATCTCCACCTTAATTCCTCATACAAGGAGCAGTTTGCACTAGTGCTCAACCATATTATCCTTTGTTTTGATTTGGTGCCCTCCTCACCTGTTCTTTATTTTTGCATCCTTCCTGCTCTTTATTAAGGAAGGGACTTTGATGTTCCTCCTGTCCTTGATAGGAAGCTTAGGATAGGATCTGAATAGGATCTGGAAATTTTAAGCCTTGAGATTTTCACTGTTTGCTGAAAGTTGTTCAGAATTTTCCCTTGGTCATATATTTTTTGACATCCCACCCCCATCCCACCGACTAACTTTCATGAAAATATATTAACTTAGGAAGAAGAAACTGGCTTTGGGGGAGGGGCAGCATCGGTGAAGAGACCTGCTTTCCTCCTCTGTCAAGCACTATTCTCCTCCACTGAAGAGGGAGTGGGGCTTACTCTCTTTCCCTCCAATTATAGGAGACTACTTTTGAGTGAAACCTTTAAAAATGGGGTGTGTCTGGAAGGTGGCATGGGCAGAGTGTGCTTTGTTATCAGTTGGATTTCTATGTTGGAAGCCTCTTTTTCTAATCTGTTCTGTGCTGCCTGATCCAGGAGAAGACTTTACAAGTAGCTGTCCTGGAGAGGGGCCACTGAGAAAGAGCTTATATTCCTGTAGCTTACCTTACACAGGCACATGTGTTCCTTCATAGTCCAATAAGATGATTTACCTGGTTTATTTCAATTAGCTAGAGTCACATAACTACATACTGACCATTGGGTGAGAGGGGAAGTGATGTCTGACCTTTGGGATCATGCCCTTTAAAAGAGTATGGCTTCCTCTGCTCCCTTAGCCTTGCTACTGACTGAGGCCAAGAGTGAATCCTCTAGGAATAACAAAGCAAAGGCAGCGGAGTGTCCCCTGAGTGTTCTTCCTGGTGCATTTTTCTAAGTGATGTGCACTGGGTTAGAAAGTCCCAGCAAAGAGCTGCTTCCTATCATGGCCCTAACCTACATTTGATGGAAGGTGTTTCTGAGGTGGAGTAGGGTGCTTGTAATATGCAGATCAGGAAAACATACAGTGTCCATATTCGTCCCTTCAAATACCCACTGACTTTGTTTCCTGAGATACATGGTTTTCCGACACCAGCAGCAAGATAATATTGAAGGTGACTCAGCATTAATTGCAAAATAGCCACCTCTGGGAGAAAGGATTTTGTCTGCCCACACAGGAAATGGAGTTGGCATTGCCTTGTTTTCTTTTTTTTAAAATTAATTTAATTAATTTATTTATTTTTGGCTGCGTTGGGTCTTCGTTGCTGCGGGTGGGCTTTCTCTAGTTGCAGCAAGCAGGGGCTACTCTTCGTTGCAGTGTGCGGCCTTCTCATTGCAGTGGCTTCTTTTGTTGCGGAGCATGGGCTCTAGGCACGCGGGCTTCAGTAGTTGTGGTTCATGGGCTCAGTAGTTGTGCCTCATGGGTTCTAGAGCGCAGGCTCAGTAGTTGTGGCACATGGGCTTAGTTGCTCCACAGCATGTGGGATCTTCCCAGACCAGGGCTCAAACCCGTGTCCCCTGTATTGGTAGGTGGATTCTTAACCACTGCGCCACCAGGGAAGCCCTTGCCTTGTTTTCTTGCTGACACTAAGTAAATGGCATGTGAACAACTTATGCTAGTTTGAAAGAATGTAACTTGTCCTATGACATTCCACCTTCTCTGGTGGCTCCCATTATGTCTAATGAAGCTTTACGATCTTCCCATTTGAAGCTCCTATGGTTCAGTCAGAAGGGAGACCATGATTTGGGGCCTGGCCTGACTAGACCCTGTGCTTACATGCTATGGGGAGTTCTTGTAGCTATTATTGCTTTGACTTCTATACCGAGGTCAGCCTGAGGAGGAGGGGTGAGGGAAACTTTTTTTTCTTATGGCAAAAGGGTAATCCTTGAGCTCTGGTCTGCTTCGTCTCAAGTCTACCCATTTAAGATGTTTGGAAGTATCGTTCTGTTGAGCACAGTTCTTTGTCAGGATGCACATAGCTAGATCAGAAGCTAAACTGAAGATTGGTACCACCTATCAGGGGGGACACTGGGGGAGAGAGACAACCTAGGATGCTGGGATCATCTTCCCTGGGGAAGGTGTAGGTTGACTTGTGCAACCCTATGTCTCAGGAAATGGAGACCCATCAAGGTACAGAGAGCCCCAGACATGTTCACTGGCTATCCCATGATGAATTCTAAATAGAGGCACCGTTCCCTTTAGGTACCAGTATACTCAGGTATATCGGGGTCCTAAGGCATCGGGAATTCAAGAACACATGGGGCAAATGTTGGTGGCCTTTTGGGCAAGGGAATCTTCCCCGCCCCCCCCCCCCCACTGAAATAGTCTGCTTCTGATGACAGCCATTGCTGAATTTTGTGCTGTTGCTTTCTCCATTTGATGCAACAGTGCTTGAACACTTGCTCATCAAGGTTAAATTGAAGCAGTTTCTTCAGGTAAAGTATATGAGTGTGTGGGCTTGTAGAACATAGCTTTCAACACCCTTCAGCTGTAAAGACTGTATAGCCCAGATGGGCACACTTTGGCTTTGCCGACGTGATTCCTTTGGGAGTGCAACAGTTAATTCAACTGGGTCACTTCTAAGTTTCTGTCTGCCTCAATTTTCTGTCCTGTGGACTGAGTCACAACATTCTTACATCACATATCCTGTGCCTTTTTTTTTTCCCTTGGGTAGCAGAAAATGTGATTTTCACCACTGTCACTGGCTAAGTAAAGATCTTCTTAGCAGGGAAAATGACCATAATTAGATTATCTTGTAGGGCATGGTTGATGGAAGTTTGCGAATGTAACTGGGGTCTAAAATCAGTAGTATTGTATTTGCTGTCAAAAGGGAGATTATACTTAGTGGGCCTGACCTAATTAAGTTCTTTAAAGAGATCCTAAGTCTTCCCTGAGAGAAGAGGTTCCAGTGTGAGCAGACTCTCCCCCTTGTGGCTTTGATCAATGTGACAGTCACAAGGAAATGATTCTGCCAATAACTGAGGGATCTGGAAGTGGACTCTTGCCTAATCAAGCTTCCATATGGGAATGCAGTCCAGCTATGACCTTTGTTTGCCTCTTGTGAGACCCTGAGGAAATCCCAGTTAAGCTGTGTGCAGTTGTCTGAGCTCCAGAAACAGTGATATAATGAATGAGTGTTGGTTTTAGCCACTAAGTAAGTGGTACTTTGCTATAGATCAACAGAACCTAACACCCTTCCCTAAAACCTTGCTCTGTCTAACCTACCCCAGGAGCCCAGAGCTGTTGATGTGCGGAGTGAGCTGGGTGGAGCTGCCCTCATGTTTGTGATTATAACTGCACAAGGAGAACTTCACTGGGACTCAACCCCTCATATAATGACAAGTAAGTGCTAGTGATTTTTCCTTCTCATGTTGACGTAGCTGCTTCTCCTCATCTGTATTCACTCTTTAATGTTGAATGTACTTTGGCGACATCAGCATTGTTTCATTAGGGTCCTCCATGAATTATATGGAGAAATTTTTTGCTTTTAGTTCCTGGTTGGTTGGTTGGTTTGTCTTAGAATTCCTTTGTCAAAGAGCTTATGATGACCACTCCACCTCCTATCTTTTTTTTTTTTTAACATCTTTATTGGAGTATAACTGCTTTACAATGGTGTGTTAGTTTCTGATTTATAACAAAGTGAATCAACTATACATATACATATATCCCCATATCGCCTCCCTCTGGCGTCTCCTTCCCATCCTCCCTATCCCACCCCTCTAGTGGTCACAAAGCACCAAACTGATCTCCCTGTGCTATGCGGCTGCTTCCCACGAGCTATCTATTTTACATTTGGTAGTGTATGTATGTCCATGCCACTCGCTCACTTCATCCCACCTCCTATCTTGCATGAATATAAGGTAGATGAAGAGAAAGGTAAATATCTCTTTGGTCTCCTTACAAATACCATCTTCTGCAATTCCTGCTCTAGATGAGTGTAATAACCACACAGTGAAAAATGGGGCTATATCCTTCCCCGTACATCTGATGGCCACTATGTGGGTTTTTTGTTCCCTGGGTGGACTTCTGCTCAGGCATCCTTTTTAACTAACCTGCCCTGTACTGCCTGATCCAGATGAAGGATATGTAGGTAGTTGATGTGAGGAGGGGGTTGTAGAGAGGATCCTGTGTTCCCACGACTTGCCTTGAAGGGTCCCATTAGTTCCCAGAGTCAACCTGAAAAAATCTAATTTTCCTGCTGTCTCTCAGGCAGCTGAGTCCATAACTACATTCTGTTTACTCTGATGTAATATAATGACTTCTGGCCTTTAAGACCTTGGTCCTTATTTCTACTGGATGAGAGAGAAGACTGATCAACTTTATATTTTGAAACACTATAGAAAGTTAGACCTTGGCTTAGATAAACAAGATGACATCAACTCATGCTGGGTAATCTCACGGGCTCACATGTGGAATTCCAGAACTTAGACCCTGTTCTTTTTTTGGGATATGTCATCAGTTAGAGGTGATCCACTATTTTGAAAAATTGCTCGTGATGTGGTTAATTTCCATTACAACCATTTCAGAACATTAATCTCCAATGGGACTTGAGTTTTTTCCATTTCTTCCCATCATCTAGAATAAGGAGGACATCATGCTGACTTCAACCATTCATAAAGCAAGAGTTTAGCACCAATGATAAACAATACATTTTCCCTTCCATTTTGATGTGGCCGTTCTATTATAGGTATGACTTGGCATTGTTCCCTGTGTCCCACAAGGATCCCCATAAATAAAATATGGAGAATTTTATGTGTGTAGTCTAGGTTGTTTACCATGAAGAGCTGAATTCTTTCTAGGATTCTTTCCTGAATAAGACACCTTATGATGATCACCACCCACCCGCACCACGTCCAAATTTGAGTGAAAGTAATGTAGAGTTGGAGAGTAAATTGTATCTTTAGAAGACAGTATCAAAGAGAAGTACTTCCTATTTTATGTATCCAGAGCAATCTTCCACCAAACTGGAAGATAGAGATATATTCCTTACCCCCAAATCCTAGCAGACTAGCTTAGACTGAAACTTTTTATTTTTTATTTATTTTTTTAAATTGTATTCGCATAGTACATATTGGTTTTTTTATAAATTTATTTATTTTATTTTGCTGCGTTGGGTCTTTGTTGCTGGGCGCGGGCTTTCTCTAGTTGCGGCGAGCTGGGGCTACTCTTCGTTGCAGTGAGCAGGCTTCTCATTGCGGTGGCTTCTCCCGCTGTGGAGCACGGGCTCTAAGCGTGCAGGCTTCAGTAGTTGTGGCATGCGGGCTCAGTAGTTGTGGCTCGTGGGGTCTAGAGTGCAGGCTCAGTAGTTGTGGTGCATGGGCTAAGTTGTTCCACAGCATGTGGAATCTTCCCGTACCAGGGATCGAACCCGTGTCCCCTGCATTGGCAGGTGGATTCTTAACCACTGCACCACCAAGGAAGTCCCAGAATGAAACTTTTTAAAAAGGCATGTTTCAGTGGAAAGATGACAGTGGAGTGGTGGTTTATCCTCAGCGGATTTGTGTTGAGCCTCTTTTTTCTAAGCTTTCCTATGTTACCTAATTGAGAAGACAGCTGTACATCAAGCTGTCCTAGACAGAGGGTCACAGTAAAACAGGACTACTTCTATAACTTAGAGGGTCATCATGTACGTTCCTCATGAGTCACCTTGTATGAAGTTTAAGTCTCTGTTGTCCTCAGTTAGCTGGGGTCATGTAAAGAGTGTCTGGTCATGGGATCGAGCAAACTTCTCTGATCTAAAAGATTCTTTTAAAAGGATGTTGTATTTTCTCCTCCTTCCAGTGTCCTCCTTACTGACTAGGCTAGAAGTGACTCTGTCTAGGAATGGCAGAAGCATAGGAATGTGCTGTGACCATTCTCGCTGATGGGTTTTCCAAGAGATGTCCATTTGACTAAGACATCCCAGCAAAGATCTATTCTCCCATTCATAGCCCTGAGCTACATTTGAAGGGAGAAGAGGATGCCAGAGGTTGAAGATGATGTCCTTAACACCCAGATCAGGGACCTATCATTGTGTGTATGGTCCCCACAGAGCACTTTTTCTCATGTGACCCAGGATATATTGTCTTTCAGCCACTGGTCATACACGTGGAATAAATGGTGGCTCAAAGTTGGTCTAAGAAGAGCCACATTCAGGAGAAAGAGCTCCCAGCTTGCCAGGAAAGGTGGGAGAGATTTTTGTTTGTGTATCTCCAAAATATAATGTCTCCTTGCATCTAAAATATCATCTCACTGCTGTGCTGTGCTCAAAGAAGGGGTCTAGAGGATGTCACCAGTCTCTGCCACGCTTACCACTCAAGAAGAATGCCAAACCTCAGTCCACATGAAGCAAGGCTATTCTGATTCCATAGCTCATGTCTCTGACATTCATACTCTTATGACGGTGTCTTTTTCCCTCTCCTGAGAAGAGATTCTTTATAGACCTCTAATCTCATTTATGCCTTGTCCCATCATTGCCTCTCAGTGATGTCTGCCAGAATCAAATACCTCAGAATTCTGATTACTGGAGATTTATTTATTTTCATCGGATCCTGTAAGTGGTTTTGTTTGTCTTTGTAAATATTCTTTTAGGTCCATGATATAACACTGTGTTCTTGTTTTATCTAAAATTCAATCTGGCTTGGATATAATGAATTTTCTAAGAAACATTCCATGGCGAACATCTACAATATTTCTTTCCTTTATCACAATGAAGTGGATACTGAGATTTTAGGTTTCCATTCCTGTATGAATATTTTTAATATGTCAATTACTGCATTTCTAATGGTACACAATTTGTTATATTCCTATCACTTAGCGGACAGTACTATCTAACTGTTTTATTACCCTTCAGTTTGGTAAATGACCCTTTTCAGAACTTGAGCTTCTAAGAAATGTCTACTTCTCTCTTAAATATGATCCATCTGGGGTTTTTTTTTTTTTGAAAATTGTATAAATTTTATTGGTATAATTTCTTTTTTTTCTTTTTTTTGGTGGAGGGAAGTACTTAAATTCCAACTCTGGCAACTATGTTTAGTACCATGAATTCTAATCAAGCCTGGCCTGAGAAGCGCTGCCTTTTCTTTTGAAACTCCAGGATTGAATCAGAAACAAGAGTGAGGTGTGTTTGAAACTCTTGTCCTGCTGCCTTCTCTGCAGTGTCTAACCCAGTGTCACAGTGGTTTAGACACTGTGCTGATGGACCAAGGTGAAGGCTGCTAAGGCTTTGACTTTCCCACAGGTGCCTATGAAGGTTTTGTTTGACCCTCATCCTGCCAATCCTCCCATGTCACAGCCTAGGACATCTTCAACTTTTCTGCCTGATTCTCTTCTTCTGTACGTCTCAGAAATAAGGTTCTTCCCTTCCAGAGTACTTGAGATTTACCAGGGGAGGGTCTTACTTTCTGGATGCTGAAAAAGAGAGTTTAGTTTTAATTTCTTCCCAGACAAGTCCATGCTAATTACATTGGCAGTGTGTACTGGGAGCCTGGGTTTATCCAGTCTTGCCCCCAAGGCTGACGTACCTGGACTGTTAGTACCAAGATGATAAACGTTGGAAGGAGGACCCCACGGCAGTGTGATGAAGACTAACCCTCTAAGTTCAGCATCTTAAAGTGGTGGAACCCTCAGATGATAGACTCTTTCATCTGTGCATTTCTTTTCCATTGGTTGTAGTGACTCTGACAAAGAATGTAGGTTCATAGGTTTTCAAATCGCATGTCAAGACCATGGAGGAAATCCTGAACCCAAAAGCCTGAAAATATGTACTTCCACCCTGCATGTGGAGGCCCCTGTGAAAGGAGAGGTTTTTTTTTTTTCTTCATTTCAGTCCATATAGGCTTTATTTGGTGACGTTTCTTTGAGATAACCAGAGGGCCTTAGGATGACTCTCCAAAGGGAAGGTAGAGAAGGTGCAAAGCTGGTTTTCAGAAGCAACTTGCTAGAGAAGTTGAGAATGGGACCAGCATATTCATCAACCCACTTGCTTGTCAGGGAAAAGAGCTGTTTGGAGAAATTGACTTTTTTCTTTTACCTGGTGTAATTTTCATGTGATTGGTATATTTCTGTCTGATCTCATGGAGAATACAGGAAGGAAGTTATCTGGGCCCAGAGAATACTTTGTGGGAAGGTTTTAAATGTATACTTAATTTTTTCATAGGAGATCTGGATATTCCATATTTCCTTTTGCTTGGATAAGCTTTAATAATTGAAGTTTTCAAAGGCATTTCTGCTTCTACATTAGGAGTTTAAATTAAATGAACATTGTTCATAATCTTTTCAGTACCAAAGGAGGGATAAGTTGCTATTTTTATAACTATTGTCGGCTTGATCAGTGCTGCCAAGGAAAGAATACTTATAAGTCCTATTATTTGAAATATAAAGTAAATTCCAGTGAGTTAACACTGCATTTCCCTGAATACAAAAGCTGAAGTAAGAATTTCGAACAGTACTGTATTAACTTCTAATTGCTCCTGTAACAAATGACCAAGTTTTGGCTTAAATCAAAACCAGTTCTACTTAACAGTTTTGGAGATCGGAAGTCTGAAATGGATGTTACCTGGATAAAATCGGGTGTTTGTACAGTTGCCTTTTTTGGTTGTGTACAGGGACCGTGGTAATATTTCTTCTGTCTTCTTAGGCGCTTCCACGGAATAGGATTCGAGGAATGGTGTGCTGTTTAGACATTTGCTGAAAGTTGTTCCTGAAATTCTCCCTTGTCCATAGTTATCTTGCCTCCCCCAAACTAACTTGCATGAAAATGTCATAGTTTAGAAGAAGGAAACTGGCTTTTGGGGAGAGGTAGGATTGGTGAGGACACTTGTTCTCTTCTTCCCTCAAGCACTCCTCTCCGCCATTGAGGAGGGTGTGGGGCTCACACCCCTCCCCCTAAATCTTAGAGTATCTTTTGAATGAAACCTTTAAAAATTGGGCATGACTGGAAGATGGGACGGCCACTGTGTGCTTTGTTGCCAGTTGGGTTTGTACTTGGGAGGTAACCTGACCTGTGCTGCCTGATCCAAGAGCAGACCTTACAGATCACTGTCCTGAGGAGGGGCCATAGAGAAGGAGCTTGTATTCTTCCTGTGGCTTATCTGACAGGCCCACCTGAGTTCTTCGTGACTCAGTCTGAACAAAGATGATTTCCATGTCTCATTTCAGTTAGCTGTTGTCACTTGGCTATGTACTGCACCTTGGATGTAAGTGGAAGTGATGACTGACCTTCAGGTCATGCTCTTTAATGGATGTGGAATCACCTTGTCCTCCATTATCCTTGTTATTGACTGAGGCTAAGATTGAACCCTTCTAGGGTTGGCAGAGCTAAAGCAGAAGAGTGTCCCTTGCGCATTCTTGCTGGAGCATTTTCTAAAAGGTGTCCACTGGGCTAGTCCATCCCAGCAAAGAGCTGCTTCCTATACATAATTTGATGATGATTTGTCATCTCCAAATCAGGGGAACATACTATAGTCTGTGTTGGTGCCTCTACAGCACCCACTCACTACCCTGTACCCCAAGACGTTGGTTTTCAGACAGCATTTGCAAGCTGGGATTGAAGGCATCACAGTGTTACGTAGAGAAACAGCCCCATCTAGGAGGGGCTTCCTGCTGTCCAGGCAGCGAGTGGAGGTTCATTGCCTTGTTTTCTTGCTGGAATTAAATGGCATTGCAACCATGTGTGCTATTTGGAAAGGGAAGATTGGAATCTGTCCTCTAAACTTCCACTTTCTCCCTCATCTCCCATTATTTTTAATGAGGCCATTCTCTCTTTCACTTGAAACTCCCATGGTTAAGACAAAAGAGGCTGAGATTGTTTTTTCTACCACCTCTTATTGGCAGAATCTAACCCAGGGTGTGTGCTCTGATGCTGTAAAGAGTCTTTTGCAAACTATGTTGTTTTGACTTCTGTATACAGGTCTTTTGGGGCAGGTGGGGTAATGCCCACCATCTGAGCCCTTGATAGACACAATCTTGGTCTTTAACTTTATCTGTCTGATATTCTTGTTCCTACATTTCTAAAAAGGGTCCTATCTTTTTGCATATTTGGAGTGGTCCTGGTTAGTTGTCTCATTATACAGCTGCCCTAGAGGAGATGACTGCTCCAATTTATATGTATTCAGTTCTCAGTGAAGGTCGATTACATGGGCAGTGTTTATCATGGGCTCGGGTCAACTAGATCTTCTCCCCTAGTCACCCACACCCATGGCTCTTAAGTGGCAGGCGTTCAGCTATCTGTGGCATGGGGTTCCTTTGGGGGGGAGGGGGTGAAGGACTGAGGTTCAGCCCCAGAATGCCCATGCTGTGTGCAGGACTGGCCTACTGATAGACCTTACCTCTGAGAAAGCATTTTCTCTCTGCCCTGATGGTCTTAGGTTGAACTCCTAAAATAATTTCCTGGAGGTATTGATACAGGTGTGTATTCTTTTTTTTTTTTTTTTTAAACATCTTTATTGAAGTATAATTGCTTCATAATGGTGTGTTACTTTCTGCTTTATAACAAAGTGGGTGTGTATTCTTAATGGAACCAGCCCTGATTATCTTGCTGGGGTGTGAGGATAAAGGAGGAATAAGAGTATAAAGCAGGAAAATTCTGTGGTTACAAAAGTGTTGCTCTCAACACATTCTGTTCAAGGCTTCCCTCTCCTCTTGATGCTCAGACACCTGCAGAACTTCAGATCTGACTCAGGAATCTTTGGCGGGGAAAGGCATTTCAAATGTCCATTTTCCATCTTCTTGCTTTGAGTAAACTATTATTCACCATTGCTGGCTACTCCATGGATATATTTTTAAAATGCTCAACATTATTTAGATGTTCAAAATCTCAAGTGGTTACAATTTTGGGAGGTTATGGCCTTAGTCTTCCTTGTGGGGCCCTAGCCCTCTTTCTCCATATACCATTCTGAGTGAAGATAGGAAGAATGTTTCATGTGGCCTCTTTTTTGCATTTTAGGATTAACTGTCCTCTTCCTGGTATTCTGAAATTTTACAGCAGTTCAAACTTGAAGGATTTTTTCCCTTGGTGTTGAATACTCATGCCTGTCATTTTTCACACCTGGTTCTCAGACTCTCTTGACACAAGTGTGTCCTTTTAATGGAAGCAGCCCTGAATTTCCCTCTAGGGGTGAGTTGGTTGAAGGTGAATTGAAGGACCTGAACAGTTTGCCTGATGCTGTCTTCTGATGCAGAGACAGAGTCTGTAGCTTGCTTGCCTCCAGACAAGTCATGTTGCAGCTGCTTGCCTTCATCAGGGGCCATGGAACCTTACTTATCTTCCATGACTGGTTATTTTCTCCTTGGTCCAATTTCTCTAAATAGGTGATTTTTCATCTTAAATTGTTCCCTCTGTAAACCCAGTCCCATGGTTCTTCTGGATTAATGCATTTAGATGAGGAAAAGAAGGGCTAATTCCAGGATTTTTGATCCTTTGTATGATCCACAATGTTCCAGGATTGACTGCATGAGGAATTCAACCCTGGATATTCCAGGTTTCTTTAGTTTTTAGAAAAACCAATTTGTCTAATTTAGTACCACACTCAGTCCTGACTTCTCCATAGTATCTAGATCTAAATGTGTGCTCCCATTAACAAGGATGACATTTTATAATGATAGAAATATATTTTGTAAACATATAAAGAACAACTGTCCGTTACGTCCTGCTGTTCCTAAGGAAGTGTGCTGTAACTCAGTTAGATGAGCTGTCTGAGCACAACAGGAGCTCTAGGTGCATTAACAACAATTTATGGCCATGGATGGGATCCATGAATACAAATCCATGAATGTCCTGTCCCATTCTTTACCCTGTACTCTGGAGGCCCCTGGAGAGAGGGTGTTTGAGTGAGTGACATGAAAACATTTTGTCCCCTTGTCTTCTATACTTTAGCCTTCGTCTTTTCCTGATGCCTTTTCAGAGTTCCTTCATTTGATCGTCAACCACATTCATTCTACTCTTGATCCCATGTATTTTTACACAGTACTATATTTATGCTGAATATTTCTATCTATATTATGTACATGTATTCTTTGGGAAATATCCACCCCTGTGTCTTTGACGATGTTGATTCTATCTTAATTTCTTATCTATTAATCTCTTGATAGAGTATAGTGTTCTTTAGAATATGGTGCCATTTAAGTACTTTCTTGGATCTTTGAGTTCCTATGGTGACTTTTCTTCCTGAACATATATATTCACCGGGATGCTAGATTTAAAATATTTCGGTTTTCTGACTGACTATGGTGACGTCCACCTGGATTGAGTACATTTTGTTCTCTACCTGGAAGTCCTCCAAAGCTGTGGTGTCTCAGCTCTCAAAGCCGTTCCTTGAAATTTTCCCAGAGGAAATAAAGACATAAGTGCTAGAAGGTTGACACCCGATGCCCACTAACTTTTTTCCTGAAAGCCTTTGGCACCAAGAGTAGTAAGAATGTTCCAGAGAGATGGGAGACAGTGCTCATCATGGACAAGACTGTACCTTCTTTTGTGTGCAGCTAAGGCTTGTCCGGGAGACTTGGGCAGAATTCAGAAACCATCAGTCCCACACTGTTGGAAATAACTGTCCTTTGTCACAAAAATAAGACAGACTTTTTTGGGTGGGAGAAGCAGCTGTTGGTCATACCTTCTGAACATTAGCCTTTTTGGTTTATTCTTGGTGATGCTTTCCTTGGGAAAATATCTGAGGTCCTGAGTTCCAGTTGTTAATGAGTCCTTGGGAACAGATTTCTGAACTTGTAATGGCCTCTTGGTGTGTATTCCAAAATTTTACTCATGACATAGAGAGCAGAGTTATAAGCCTGTTTGAGTCTCTACAATGTTGGGTTTTGTGACATGGTCTGGGCATGGTCTGGTCCAATCAATGCATTTCACCTTGAGTCCTAGTACTATGCATCCATTTTCTGTTGTCTACTGACCTTTGCTGGCAGCTCATCCTTAATTGATTCAGATAGGGCTGTTCAGACTACCTTCACTTCAGCTACTCATCTTTGTCATCATTTGTCTCTTGTTCCTAGATCCTACTGCTGGTGACTGGTCACTTTCATGTTTGTCACTTTCAGGATGGAAAGTTAGTCCTCCATTATGTAGGATGAAGAAAGCCTTAGAAACAAAATGAACTGGAAGGTTGTAACCACCCACACTTGCTCTCAAAAATCTTGGTCAGTAGAAGATAAGAGCTCCCGTGTCTGTCCAAAGTTGAGATGACCATGACAGGCTGTGGGTCCTTCAGCAGGAAGATGAGGGAGCAGGAAGTTCATTTTCAATTTCTATCTTTCATCTCTAACCCACATCTCTACGAGCATCTCTTGAAACTATCTTGCTTGTGTGTCTGATTCTCTTTGGCTGAACAAAGATAGTCTTAATTATAGTGGCAAAACTTAAAGATGGCAAATATCAGATAGGAGCTTGTGAGCAGTCCTCCACAAAACACACAGCCCTCACCTTTATAGTTGAAGAAGCATTTTATGTGGAGGTTGTTTCCTATTAACTGCTGAGAGAACTGGTCTGCTCCTTCCTGGGTTCTCCAGCCACTGAGCATCTGGGGATTCATGGTCTCAGTAGCCATGGGTCTGTTTGGAGCAGTGAGATAATAGCTGCTTGCCTGCATAGTCCTATGCGGCCATAGGTGGGACCTAGGATGTAAACTGTCTGCTGCCTGGCACAAGTCATTGGCTGTGGTCACCAAGTGGTTAGCTGAGTCACCCGAAGTGTGGTTATTTCCCACTACAGCCCTTTTCAGAGCTTTTTTAAGCTCTCATGTGACTTAAAACTTTGACAATGTAAGATGCCAGTGAGTTAAAGCGGACCTCATTGAGATCTCTACAACTTCTTCAAAACAATTAGCACCAGTGATAATGCACATTTTGTCGTTTTGATGTAGCTACCTTTCCTTATCTTACATAATAAATAGGAGGTATCTTGGTGACTTTACTCCTGTCCTGTGGGGGTCCCTCACTCATAGGTGTGAATTTAGGTCTGATAATGGCCATAAGGTAGTTTTTTGGGTTTAGATCTGATGGTGGCCGTGAAGATGTATTTCTTAGCATTCTTCTGGTCAGAGAAGCACTGCTCTCCAACTATTGCCAATAAAATGTAGATGAGCAGAGAGTGAATTGTCTCCTTGTGAAAAAGCAGTTTTTATGAAGATACAAAATTCCTCTTTCATAAAGCACAGCAATTCTCCTGTGAAGTAGAAATGAAGGTATGTCCCTTCCTTCTAAATCTGGGGACAGGTTTATGGTGTCTTTTATAAATTGGATTTCTGCTTTGACTACCTTTAGTAACTAATCTACCCTGTGTTGCCCAAACTAGGGGAAGACTGTGGAGGTAGTTGACCTGAGGAGGGGACCTCAGAGGAGCCTTTATCCCCATAAGTTGTCTTGCTGGATCACATTAGCTCCTCTGGGGTCAACTAGGATAAAGATAGTTCCCTGGTCCCAGCTAAGGAATCACAGCAGGGAAATCAAGTTCTGGTCGTGTGGTATGAGTTATATCTGACCTTCAAGATCCTGCCTGTAAAAGCTAGTGGTTTCCTTTGCCTCTTTCAATGTCCTCAAGACTGAGGTCATGAGTGGCTACTTTAAGAATGACAGAGAAAAATGAGAGAGGCGTGCTCGGAACGTTTTTGCTGTTGTATTTTCTAAGAGGTATCCAGTGGGCTAGACATTCTCGCTGAGAGATATTTTGGCATTATGGTCCTGATCTGCATTTGAGGGGATAAGTGGGCCCTGGAGAGTTGAAAAGGAAGTCTGAGATGTCCAAATCAGGTAGCTATCATCAGTAGGTATATCTGTTGGTTCCTGCAGAGCGCACATTCCGATGTGCCCCAAGTTTTATAGGTCAACACAGATGGCATGGGAAGATCAGAGTTCAATTAGTAACAGCCAGGTCTGAGAGAGGATGGTAGCATGGCCCAGACAGTAGGGGAGATTAAAATTAGTCGTCTTCTTTCCTGCGATTCCAAGTTCTTTTCATGTCTTCCTTATTTTCCTCAAACTTTCCATCATTTTGCCCCCCTCTTCCCATCACTCTGTCCTCATCATTCATTTCAACAAAACAAAAGAGTGTTCGTTTTAGAAATAAGAAGTGGAATCTTAATGTCTTAGTTCAAATCCTTGAATTCAGAATCTGACACCTGCACTTGGGCCAGATATCTTATTTGGAAGTGATCCCAGGTTGCACATAGGTCAGTGAGGTGAATGTGGGACTGGATGGGGAGAAGTACCAGCAACAAACATAGCATTGAGCTGTCACTTCTCCCTGTGTCTCATTCCTAATGGGACCCCGTGAAGAATCATGTAGAGTGTATCACAGGATGTCCTCGCTGGAAGGACTGGAATCCAAGAATTCACCACCAATTCCATCCACCCCACTGTATGAGGTAATTTCCTTCCTGCACATCTAACAAGGACCTTGTGCCTGTGCTGAGCTCTCCTGGAAGACTTTGGGGAAAGCTTTAGGACAGAACCTGACCCATCACAGCAAGGTCATCTGGTGAAATGTGGGCAACAGGCGTGGTGCTGTCCTCCACAGATGTGCTGAAAACAAGGTCTGGAAGATGTATCATGGAGCACCCTGTCTTCTGACACACACCCCACCCACCCTTTCCAGAAGAATGACAAACCTCCTGGGTTCTCCTTTCAGTAGAAAAGGGACATGTTAGTCTACTCTAGCAAGGCTATTCATACACCACAGCTGAGGTCTCCATCATCCATCTCCTTGTGATGGCATCTATTTTCCTCTCCTGAGATGAGATTCTTTATAGACCTCGAATCCCATTCCCTTGTTATCTCTGTCTCTCAACAATGTCAGCCAGGATCAAGTACCTTAGAACGTTTATAAATGAGATTTATTTTCTTACCCTGATTCCTAAGGGTGCTTTTGCTTTCTTTTCAGACATTATTTTCCATCCAGGAATATAAAATCATGTTGGTGTATTATCTAAAATTTGATATGAGTTTGCCAAGAAAAAATATTGTGAAAGAAATCTACAATATCTCATTCCTGTATTGCAGCAGAATGGATATTGAGGTGTTATACTGAAATATTCTCACAGGGATGGAATCTATCAGTGACTCATTTCTAATGGTATACACTTTACTACGTAGACATCCTCTTCTAGGAATACACTTTGCCATATTCCTATTCGTTTAGGATTAGTTTATTATAAAAAATGGTATTACCTTCAGTCTTTGTAAGGGAGTTTCATCCACATTCCTTGAGCTTCTCAAAACTGTCCCTCACTTGAATATGAGCAAATGATGCTCGTCTGTGGAGAGGAGTTTGTTTATTCCACACTATGACATTTGCATCTTCTTCTGCAGCCCCATGGATTCTGGTGAAGCCTGGACTGGGAAGTGCTGCCTTCCCATTGGACCTCCTAGGACTGAGTCAGGAGGACGTGTGAGGTGGGTTTGCAACCCTTTTGCAGCTGCACTGCCTGCAGGGACTACTTTTGTTAATCAGCACTGTCACTAGTCCAACCCTTTCCTCAGGTTAAAGACTTCCACAGCTGCCTGAGGAATCTCATTTTGGAGTGTGATTCTCATCCTGTCAGCCCTGCTGGACGCATCCTGGGTCGTACTCTAACATTTGTGTGACTGACATTCTTGTTCTTTATGTATCAGAAGGATTCTGTGCATTCATGAGTATTTATGGAGCTCTGGGTGACGTCATTAACCTTTTGGATGTCCTGTAAGGGAGTTCAGCTCCAATTTACTCCCAGGCACATTCACTGGTTGTTGATTACATGGCAGCATTTATGACAGGCCTGGGCCACTCAGCTCATACCCCCGAGCTCTCAGCTGGCTCTTTAATCATGTGAACTTGACCCCATGGCAGTGCACTGTCTTAATCAGTATAGGTTCCATATGTTAATGTGGTGGGACCTTCTTCTGCCATCTTCCTTGATCTGTGGTTCCCTTTTGCATTGGTTTTGGTTTCTGTGTCTGAAAATGTATTTGAGCTCAATCATGAACATGTATCAGATCCCCATCCTGTTAAAGGATGGTCCACCTGGGTTAATGGAAATCTATTTGTAAGCTGATGGAATGCTGTTAGACCTTGAGGTGTCAGACATGCTTTCTGGAAGGTGCACATAGGAAGTAAAGGCTTGAATGCAGGAAGGTTGCACCCAGATGCCCCTGAAGTTTTCTTTCCATGCCTTGGGCACCACCAGAACGTTGTCCCAGACAAAATGAGGACATTGCTTATGATGGTCAGCAGCAACACCTTCTGCTCTGGGTAGCTGGGTTCTGTCTGAAGACATGGAACAGAATTCTGTAACTGTTTCAGTCACCATAGTGTTACTCCCTTTGGACTTCAGTGTATCCTCTGAGATAGAAATGAGTCCGGCATATTTTCTGGGCGGGGATATATGCTATGTTTGTGCCTTCCCAGACATAATCCTTTACTGGTTGTGCATGGTGACATTTTTTTCTGGGGAATATGTTTCCGAGGTCCTGAAGGATGGATGCTATGAGAGAAAAGAACTTTCAGAACGTGTGTCAGATTTGCTGTTTGTGGATGCATGGTGGCAGGGGTTCCACTTCTCTGGGCTACTTGCTGACTATTGGTGGATGTGAAGGGAAGACCTCACAGGCCAGCTCTGAGCAGAACTACTCCCACCACATCTTAGATTCTCTGACAGTAAAATCCGAGGAGCCCTGAGTGGAGCTGAGGGTCCACTTAGTCTCCAGTAGTGAAGCCAGTGTGAACCCAGTGTGCTCTGTGTTCAGACTACACCTGGAAATGGAGTGTAATCCTTTTAGCCTGGGCTGAGTTCCTCTGGGAAAGAGTGATTCCCACCATGAAAATGTCTGGATTTGAAATTGGGTCCTCATGTCTCTTCTGAATGTTCTTCCTGAGAACATTTTTTTTTTTTTTTTAACATCCTTTGCTTTACTGGATCCTCCTAACAGCCTCAAGAATTTAAAACATTCACCGATGACAAAAAAATCTTAATAGTGTTTCAGTCTTTTTCATTGTGGGCTGCTATAATAATGTCCCATCGAGTTACAACTTGTATCAGTGCTGTCAGCTGAATCTGTGGGGTTTTTCCCTTTTATTTTCCTGGGCTTTCCTTTACCAGCTCAAAATTAAATGTCCAAGGATGGATGTTAAAAGTCTAGGTTTGCTCAGGTTATTTCATCGTCATTACTGGTCCCTGGTTTTGATTTCTATGGCTGGTGACTGGTCATCATGATATTTAGACCAGTGCACTGTCAGAATGGAAATTGAATTTTTCCTTAGCGTAGGCTGAACGACGTCTGTGAGTCAAAATTAACTGTGAGGTATGACCACACCGATCTTTCTGAAATCTCTGGCAGTAGAAGACAGGAGTCCTGTTCCTCTGTGCAGAGCTGGCAGTGGTATGGGGGCTGCAGGTGTGTTCAAAGGAAGGTAAGAGAGCGAGGGGCTCATTTCCAGCCCCTCAAGTCATCATGAACCCACATCCCTAGGAGTGGTCTCCTGAAATGCTTGTGCTGAGGATCTCTTAGCTGACACAGAGAAGTCTATTCATTATCATAGGAAACACCAGGAAAAAATGGAAAAGTTACTTTATCATTTAAAGATGAAAAATCTCAGGGAATTCCCTGGCGGTCCAGTGGTTAGGACTCAGCGCTTTCACTGCCGGGGCCCAGGTTCAATCCCTGGTCAGGGAACTAAGATCTGGCAAGCTGCGCAGCCAAAAAAAAAAAAAGAACCAAAATTCTAAAATAATAATAATAATAATGAAAAATCTCTAACTGATTAGTTTTGAGACATCTCTCCAAAATACCCAATCCTGATCATCACAATGAAGGAGGAATTCAGCATGGGGGAGCCTTTTTCTGTTAGCTGTTGGGATGATAGCACTGTCCTTACTGTTTTTCCAACACTGAGAATCTGGGGACCACGTGGCCAGAAGGAGTAGGTCTGTTGGAGCAGTAAGATGATATCATGTGTGCTGGACAAACCCCTGGGTCCAACCATTAGCCCTTCGGATTTTAATCCTTTACATTTCCTGGGATGTGCCATCAGATAGAGGTCTCCCTCTATTATTGAATATGACATCATGTCACTATTTCCCAAACTACCAACTCTAAGCCATATCTTTCAGGAGGTAAGTTTCCTCTCTCCCACTCATTGGATGGTTGCAGGAAGACCATCTCCACCTGAACTGCTCATACAAGGAGCGGTTTGCACCAGTGCTCAGCCATATTATCCTTGTCTTCATCTAGCAGCCCTTCCTCATACCTGCCTACTCTTTATTTGTACATCCTTCCTGCCGTTGATTATGGAAGGGACCTTGATAATGTTCCGCCTGTCTTTTTAAAAATATTTATTTGTTATGTATTTGGTTTTACTGGGTTTTAGTTGCAGCTCAAAGGCTCCTTAGTTGTGGCATGCGAACTCTTAGATGCCGCATGCATGTGGGATCTAGTTCCCTGACCAGGGATAGAACCTGGGCCACCTGCATTGGGAGCATGGAGTCTTAACCACTGTGCCACCAGGGAAGTCCCTGTTCTGCCAGGTTTTTTTGTGTGTTTTTTTTTTATTATTTATTTACTTATTTTTGGCTGCGTTGGGTCTTCGTTGCTGCGCACGGGCTTTCTCTAGTTATGGTGAGCGGGGGCTACTCTTTGTTGCGGTGTGCGGCCTTCTCACTGCGGTGGCTTCTCTTGTTGTGGAGCACTAGCTCCAGGCACACGGGCTTCAGTAGTTGTGGCACACGGGCTTCAGTAGTTGTGGCACACGGGCTCAATAGTTGTGGCTCGCGGGCTTTAGAGCGCAGGCTCAGTAGCTGTGGAGCACGGGCTTAGTTGCTCCGTGGCATGTGGGATCTTCCCGGACCAGGGCTCGAACCCGTGTGCCCTGCATTGGCAGGCGGATTCTTAACCACTTTGCCACCAGAGAAGTCCCCGCCAGTCTTGATAGGAACCTCTACTGAATAGAATCTGAGGAATTTTACGCCTAGAGATCTTGGTGGTTTGGTCAAAGTTGTTGGTTGTTCTTAGAATTCTCCCTTGGTCGTAGATATTTTTGACATCCTCTCTCCTCCTTCCAAACTATGATGAAAATATTATAGTTTAGGAGAAGGAAATTGGCTTTGGGCTAGGGGCAGTACTGGTGAAGAGACCTGTTTTCCTCTTCCCTCAAGTACTGTTCTCCACTGAAGAGGGCGTGGCACTTACTCTTCTTTCCCCAAATCATGGGAGACTACATTTGAGTGAAATTGGGCATGTCTTGAAGATGGGAAGGCCAGTGTGTTGTGTGTTGCCAGTTGACTTTCTACTCTGGAAGCTTCTTTTGCTAATCTGCTCTGTGTGCTGCCTAATCCAGGAGAAGACGTTACAGGTAGCTGTCCTGAGGAGGGAACACCGAGAGAAAGCTTGTATTCCTGTAGCTTATCTTTCATGGACACATGTGTTCCTCATAGTCAACTTAAATAAGATGACTTACCTGGTTTATCTCAATTAGCTGTCACATAGCTCCACACTGACCATTGGGTGAGAAGGAAAGTGATGTCTGACCTTTGCATTATGCCCTTTCAAAGAAGTGGCTTTCTCTCCTCTTTGCATTATCCTTGTTACTGACTGAGGCTAAGAGTGAACCCCTTAGCAGTAGTGGAACAAGAGCAGAGGAGTGTCCCTTGAGCATTCTTGCTGGTTCATTTCCTTGAACGTTATTGGTGGTACATTTTCTCAGAGGTGTCATCTGGGCTAGAACACCCCAGCAAAGAGCTATTTCCTGTTCATGGCCCTGAGCCACATCTGATGGAAGAGGATGGTTCTGGAGGGTGGGGCAGGGTGGCTTGTAACATCCACATCAGGGAAACATCACTGTCCACGTTGATCCCTCCAAATATTCATTCATTACTGAGATGCAACTGGTGTCTGAAAACCATGCAAGATGTTATTGAAGGCAGCTCAGTGTTGAAAAAAATACAGCTACGGTTCGGGGAGAGGCTTCTGGCAGCCCACACAGGTAATTGAGATTGTACTGCCTTGTTTTCTTGCTGGAACTAATGTGAATTTGAACGATGTATGCTACTTCAAAAGGAAAGGTTTTTTTCTTTCTTTTTTTTTTTTTTTGACTTTTAAAAAATATTCTTTTCTGTTATGGTTTATCAGAGGATATTGAATTTAGTTTTCCTGTGCTATACGGTAGGACTTTGTTGTTTAACCATCCTATATCTAATAGTTTACATCTGTTAACCCCAAACTCCCAGTCCTTCCCTCCCCCATCCCCTCTATCTTGGAAAGGTTTTAACCTGTCCTGACCTTCCACCTTCTCCTTCAGCTCCCATTATTTTTAATGAGGCCATCCTGTCCTCCCATTTGACACTCCATGGTTGAGTCAGGAGGGAGACTGAGACTTTTCTTATATGGGAATCTTAGCAGAGCCTAACCCAGGGGCATGGCCTGCCTTGACCCTGTGCTGATGCTCTAAAGGGAGTCTTTCCAAAGCATTGTTGCTTTGACTTCTGTCCAGAGGTCTGTGCGTGGAAGAAGGGATGAGGTGGGAAATTTGTTTTTCTTAAACTGAAATAATTTCTTGAGCTCTGTTTTGTTTAGACTCAGAAGTACACATTAAAGATTTTGGAAATGTTCTATTGATCAGTCCTTTGTCAGGATTTGCATAGCTGGATCATAAGCCATACTGAAGATTGGTGGCACCTCCTATCAGGTGGGACAGTGGAAAGAGATATTATCTAGGATGCTGGGATCATCTTCCCTGAGAGGGTAGGGTTGCACAAGTTGATCTGTCTCAGAAAATGGAGATCCATCAAGGTCCTGTGATCCCCAGACATGTCCGCTGGTCATCCTGAAGTAGAGAATTCCATGATGAATTCCAAATAGCGGCATCAGCCCGCCCAGGTGCCGGAAGTGTGGACATATCAGGGTCATAAGCATCAGAAATTCCAGGACTCACAGGGTAAATATTTGCAGTTGTGTAAGGAAACCTCTTCTTTCTGCTCTGAAACTGTTTGGTTGGTGCTTTCGATGATCATTGCTCAATTTTGTGCTACTCTTTTCTCCATTTGATGCAGCTGTGCTTGAATTAGCAACCTATCAGGGTTGAGAGTTGGTAGCCAATCTGGGTGAAGACATCCTTCAATTCTCTGTCAGTAAAGCCACAGTGAGCCCATAGGGGCTGCATGGTCTTTACAGCTGGGAAGACTTCTTGGGGTGTACAGTAGTTCAATCAGTGGGTTCACTTCTGCCTTTTCTGCAGTTTCTCTGTCTGCCTCAATTTCCTTTGTCATGTGGCCTCTGAAGTCACTACCTTCCTACACTTCACATCTTGCCTCAATTGGTGTCCCTTGGAGAGCAGAAAGTGTGGTTTTCCCTGCTGTCAGTGGCTTAAGTAAAATGGTACTAGCAGGGAACTGCTTGCTGTTGTGGGCAGAACTCTCAGATGGCCCCAGGCTCTCTGCCCCCTGGTGTTAGGACCATAATTAGATTACCTTGTATGGCACACATGATGGATTTTTCAGATGTAATTGGGGTCCCAAATCAGTTGACTTTAAGCTGTCAAAAGGGCAATTATTCTGGGTGGTCCTGATTCAGTTAGAAGTTCTTTTTTTAAAATTAATTTTTATTGGGGTATAGTTGCTTTACAATGTTATGTTAGTTTCTGCTGTACAGCAAAGTGAATCAGTTATACATATACCCCCTCTTTTTTTAGATTTCCTTCCCATTTAGGTCACCACAGAGCACTGAGTAGAGTTCTCTGTGCTATACAGTAGGTTCTCATTAGTTGTCTATTTTATACATAGTAGTGTATATATGTCAATCCCAATCTCCCAATTCATCCCACAGTTAGAAGTCCTTTAAAGAGATCTTAGGTCTTCCTGAGGTTGGAGACTCCAGTATCTACCAAGACTCTTCTCCTTTCTGGCAGCCTCTTTGGTATATGGATTCCTTTTTCCATTAGCAGTGATGAATTCGAGAATGTGGGTTCATAAGTGTTTGAATACTAGTCAAGACCATGGAGGAAACCCTGAATCTAAAAGTCTGAAAGTCTGTACCTCCTCCACCCTATACTGTGGGTGCCCCTGAGATGGGGTGTTTGAGTAATTGAAATGAAAACCTTCTGTTCCTTTGCCTTACCACTGTCTAATTTTTCCACCAGTAATTACAGAGTGGACACATAAGAAGCTATGAAAACAGTGTTCTTAATAATCTGGAGTATAAGCATTCTTCTCTTCCGATGCTCAAGGGGTAACGTCCTCATTTCAGACTCAGAGTTCCTCCCAGATTGACTCACGGTCAAGCCCCTCATGGAGCCTGGCACACTGGGGCCTCCCCCATCCCAGAGGATTTGTGCAGCCAGATCTACATTTCTCCCACACATGCTACATTCAGGGCATAAGGTGAGGTCCCAGAGAGGGGCCCTTCCAGCTGCGATTCTGGTTCCTATGGTGATTCATCTGCTTCAGGTGAGCACTGAGACTGAACGGGCAATAGCCCTCTGGTAATGTCTGTAGTTCATGACTGTCTAGCTGGGCTGAGGGCTTTATTGTCCTGGCCACGAAAACTGTAAAATTGGATCCGATATACTAAGGGTTTCCTAACAGAATCAGATACATCTTTGTAGATATAAACGGTGCTTCAGTAATTGGGGCCAAAATACACTGTTTTGGCAACTGCTGGTAACACAGGCTCAATTTCACGGGCCCAGGTGAATGCTTGCCCCGGAGAGGTGGATGGAGCCTTCTGTGTGGTCCTGATACAGTCACTGCCTGGCTCCCACAGAGCGTCTCTGTCCTGAGAGGTGCCTCTTCAAGTTTCACCTTCGTTGCTTCAGGTTGTTCCTACATGCAGGGTCATTCCACAGCCTAGAGCCAGGAGAGTTCTCAGTCCAGTGGCAGAGACTGAGTCGCCTGTGAACTGAGGTCCACTTCTTACAGGCAAGGTCATGCTGTCCCCCATCCCGCCCTCTGGCCTTCCCTTCCATTAGGACTTGGAAGTGGCTGCATATGGAGACCTGAAACCCAACCCTTTTTTTTATCATTAGACAAGGAACAGCTGCCTTGTCAGTGGTGGCAGGGCTGGTGCACGACCCCCAATCCCCATGTGACCCCTGCCCACTGGGCATCCAAGACTAAGGGAGCACTAAGAAGTGTGTTTCCTATTTCTAGCCTGTGGACTCCAGGCAGGAGGAGACACTGCTCCCTGACGCCTGGGAGCTGACGTGTCATCAGTGTCAGTTAGACCACCTACAAAGGCACTGGGGCTCTGTCTCTGCTGTTAATTCCCTCCAGACTGTTGAGCGGAATAGACTCCCCCGAGTCACAGCACCCCCTTGTGAGCAGCAGGTGTTCCTTGATGTGCCAGATTTAAATCTGTTCTGGTCGTTTCTCGGAACAGTCACTGGTAAGTGCTGCATCTCGGAAATATGCCCAAAGGAAACAAAGGCTTGAATGCAAGGAGCTCACAGTGGAAGCCCTGCCTTCCTTTTTCGATGCCTTTTACCAACTGAAACACGTCCCAGGAAGTCTGGGGACAGTGCTGGTCCCTCAACACCAGCACCTTCTCCTGGGGGCAGGGAGGCTCATGTTCTCCAAGTGGGTGGGCAGGATTCTGAGTCAATCCCATCACCTCGGTGTTGAGATCCTGAGCCTGCCAGGCCAGTGGAGCAAAATGTGAGCCAGCTCTGCCTTGTGTGATGAGCCAACAGCAGGTGGTCTTGCTTTCCAAGAGCTCAGCACCTTCAGGTGTGTGTTTGGTGACGTTTCTTTGGCCAGGTGATCCAGAGGGCCTTTAGGATGGCTGTCCTCGGGGAGGATAGAGATGGTGCAGGGCCATGTGTCAGAAAGAACTTGCAGGAAAACTTGAGGATGACCAGCGTCTTAGTCCCCTTGGTCATCAGGGAAAAGCGTCCTTGTGAAAACTCTTCAGGCTTTTCCCCTTCAAAAGAATAATTTGCATATGATTAGTATATTTCTTCAACCTATGGCAGAATCCAAGAAGGTAGTTAAGTAGACCCAGAGAACACTTGTGTGAAGGTTTCTAATATTTAGTTCCTTTCATAGAAAACCTGGATAATATCTATTTTTTCATGGGTAAACTTTAGTAATTTAAGTCTTTGAATTTAAACTTCAAGTGCTGTAGAAGCATAAATGCCTTCAATGAACACTGTTAATACCCTTTCCATACTGTAGGTTGGGCTGCTAAGAAGGTATGTTGCACTTTCTATGACTGTATTCTTCTTGATCAGTGCTGCCAGGGAAACAATATTTATGAATCCTATTTTTTGAAATGTAAAATAAACCTCAGTGAGTTAGTATGGATTCCACTGAATGTAGAATCTGAAATAAGGTACTTGGATAGGTACTGCATTTTCTATTGCTTCTGTAACAAATAACCAAGTTTCCACTGAAATCAAAATCTATTTTACCTTTCAGTCTTGGAGATCAGAGTTTGAAATGGGTGTGACTCAGATAAAATCAAGTTTGCTGGGGTTGTGCTCCTTTCTGGTTTTCTAGAAGATGTTTTGTTTCCTTTTCCACCTTCTAAGGCTTTCCTGCTTTTCATACCTTGGACCCCATCTTTGAAGAAAAAGAAGTCCTGACTCTGAAGATCAAAGTTTACCTTGCAGCTCTCAGTTCTACTTCCAAATCCTGCTTCTACTTTATCCTCTTCGTCACCCTTGTGATTACATGGTGCCCAGGATAATCTCCTTAATTTGAGGTCAGCTGATTAGCAGCCTTAATTCCATCTGTGCCTTAATTCTCCCTTGTCATATAACATGTTCAAGAGTCTGAGGATTTGGGGGTGAACTTCTTCAGCAGTCTACTTCACTGTCTATTTTGTTTTGGTACCTGAAGTGATCCCAGGAAGCCCAGGGAAGGGAGGAGTGAGCGGAGACGGGGAACGGCAGGAGCAGCCACTGGATTGGGTATTACTGAGCTGATCACCATAGAAGTGACTGGGCTCAATCCAGGGGACCTTCTGAGGAACCATTATAATACCTCTCAGAACTGACTCACCTGAGGGACAAGCATCCAGTCATTTACACACCCTCTGTCTGCCGCCTTGTTTGTGGTTACCTCCTAACGTATTTATCCCCTGTGCAGCCGAGATCTGACTGTATGAAAACGAGGGCCTGAGAAGGCAGGGTGTTGGGAGAGGCAACCCATCTCTCCAGGAGCATCTGGGTTTCCCTTTGAGCAGAAAGGACAAGTGTGGTGCCTACAGAAGCCAGGCTTTCCTTCTCCATCCTCCTAGGAGAGGGGAAAAGCCTCCACCACAGGAAGAGTTTTACAGTGTCCCCAGATCCCATCCAGACTTACCCCTACCTCTGTCTTCTGCAAAGCCTGCCTATATACCTTTGGTTGCCGAAAATGAACAATAATTAACCTCGTTGTATTCAAAGGATGATTTCCATTTAAAAAACTCATTCTCTTCTAACCCCCCAAAATAATAGATGAGAATGGATTGTTTCAGGATGTAAAATTAGATGTACCTCACGTGACACATTTTCTGTACTACGACCTGGGTCACTCAGGTTCTCCCCCAAGGTGCACACCTTGATCTCAGGTCTCTGGCACTTCACGCTGCCGTGAGATCATCTTCCAATGGGTTCATACCTCAATGTGGTGGCACCTTCAGGTGACAGCCTTCCTTAATCCGTGGGATCCTTTTCCCACAGGTTTTGATTACTCTGTCCAAAAATATACTTGGGGGGAACAGATCATCCCAGAACATGTATCAGATCTCCATCCTATTGAAGGGTGGTCCACCCAAGTGGATGTAAATCTATTTGCTAAGCTGATGGTTGCTTTTAGACCACAAGGTATAGGGTATTCCTGCTGGAAAGTGCACGTGGACATGCAAATCGAATACAGGAACGTTGCAGCTAGATGTCCCTTAACCTTCTTTTTTTTTTAAATTTTTTTAAATTTTTGAATGTGTTGGGTCTTCGTTTCTGTGTGAGGGCTTTCTCTAGTTGTGGCAAGCAGGGGCCACTCTTCATCGCGGCGTGCGGGCCTCTCACTATCGCGGCCTCTCTTGCTGCGGAGCACAGGCTCCAGACGCGCAGGCTCAGTAGTTGTGGCTCATGGGCCTAGTTGCTCCGCAGCATGTGGGATCCTCCCAGACCAGGGCTCGAACCCGTGTCCCCGGCATTGGCAGGCAGATTCTCAACCACTGCGCCATCAGGGAAGCCCTCCCTTAACCTTCTTGCTTTTGACACCACCAGCAACGTGACTGACCCAGACAAGCTGAGGGGAGAGTGCTCATGACGGTCAGTAGCAGCACTTTCTGCTCTGCCTAGCTGGGGCCCAGTCTGGAAACGGGGAGCAGAATTCTGTACCTGTTGCAGCCACCGCAATGACACCTTGCTTGGGCTTCAATGTATCTTTTGAGGTAAAAACGTGAGTCTAGTGTATTTTCTGGCTTGAGATTTGTGCTATGCTTGTCTTCCCAGACTTAACGCTTGTCTGGTTGTGCCTGGTGATATGTTTCTGGGGAATAGGTTTCTGAGATCCTGGAGGATGGATGCCATGGGAGAAAATAACTTTCAGAATGTATGTCAGATAGGCTTGTGTTGCTGGTGCATGGTGAGAAGGGCTCTATTTCTCTGGGCCCGCCCTGCTGACCCGTAAGCTACTGTGAAGCGGGGAGCTCATGGGCCAACTCTGAGCAGAAGCGCTTCCATCCCTTCTTGACTTCTCTGACAGTAGTTTGAGGAGCCCCCAGTGGAGCTGAGAGTCTACTTGCTCTTCAGCGATGTGCCCAGGGTACTCTGTGTCCAGACTACACCCAGACAGGTCTTTTTTTTTTTTTTTCCTAGCCTGGAGTCTCTTCTGGGAGAGTGTGATTTGCATCAGCAAAATAAATGTCTGGATGTGAAATTGTGTCCTCATGTCTAATCTGACTTTCTCTTCCTTCCTGGGAATTTAGACTTAATAGAATAATGTCTCATCTGGTTATACTCCTATCCGTGCTGTCAACTGGTTCCAAGTGATATTTTTGTCATTTATTTTGCTGACCTTAACTTCTTACATCTCAAAATTAAATGTTCAAGGATGGAGGCTGTGAAGTCTAGGTTTACTCAGGCTATTTCATTTTCATTATTACTGGTCCCTGCATTATATTATTAGTAACTGGTCACCATGATATTTAAACCAGTGCACCATCAGAATGAAAACTGAATTCTTCCTTCGCATAGGCTGAAAGATGTCTTCAAATAAAACTGCCCCCTATATTGCTTTCTGAAATCTCTGGCAGTAGAAGACAGGAGCCCTGTTCCTCGGTGCAAAGCTGGCAATAGCATGCAATCAGCGGCTGTCTTTAGCAAGAAAATAAGAGAGCAGGGGCTCATTTCCAGTGCCTCAAGTCATCATGAACCCACGTCCCTAGGAGTGGTCTCCTGAAATGTTTATTCTCTCTTCCCTGATACAAACAAGTCTGTCAATTACCATGAGAGACACCCAGAAAATTTTTTAAAAAGACTGTATCTCTTATTGATGAAAAATTACTCATAAGAGCAGTTCTGAGGCATCTCTCCAAAACATACAATCCTTTTATAAAATATATTTTAACCCAAAACATATACATTATTATTTCAGCATATAATCAATATTTTAAATAATGAGATAGTTTTACTTCTTTCTTTACAATCTGGAGGCCTTTTTCTTCATTTTTTTTGCCTTATTGCACTGGCTAGAGACCCCAGAATGGACTTCCTTGCTTTTTTTCCTGATCTTAAGAGGAAAGTATTTATACTGCTAAGTATATGTTAGCTGTGTGTTTTTCACCGATGCCCTTTATTAGGTTGGAGAAGTTCCCTTCCCTTCCAAGTTTGCTGACAGTTTTGTTTTTTTTTTAACATCTTTATTGGAGTATAATTGCTTTACAATGGTGTGTTAGTTTCTACTTTATAACAAAGTGAATCAGTTATACATATACATATGTTCCCATATGTCTTCCCTCTTGCATCTCCCTCCCTCCCACCCTCCCTATCCCACCCTTCTAGGTGGTCACAAAGCACAGAGCTGATCTCCCTGTGCTATGCGGTTGCTTCCCACTAGCTATCTATTTTACGTTTGGTAGTGTCTATATGTCCATGCCACTCTCTCACTTTGTCACATCTTACCCTTTCCCCTCCCCATATCCTCAAGTCCATTCTCTAGTAGGTCTGTGTCTTTATTCCCGTCTTGCCACTAGGTTCTTCATGACCTTTTTTTTTTTCCCTTAGATTCCATATATATGTGTTAGCATACGGTATTTGTTTTTCTCTTTCTGACTTACTTCACTCTGTATGACAGACTCTAGGTCCATCCACCTCACTACAAATAACTCCATTTCGTTTCTTTTTATGGCTGAGTAATATTCCATTGTATGTATGTGCTACATCTTCTTTATCTATTCATCCAATAATGGACATTTAGGTTGCTTCCATGTCCTGGCTATTGTAAATAGAGCTGCAATGAACATTTTGGTACATGACTCTTCTTGAATTATGGTTTTCTCAGGGTATATGCCCAGTAGTGGGATTGCTGGGTCGTATGCTAGTTCTATTTTTAGTTTTTTAAGGAACCTCCATACTGTTCTCCATAGTGGCTGTATCAATTTACATTCCCACCAACAGTGCAAGAGTGTTCCCTTTCCTCCACACCCTCTCCAGCATTTATTGTTTCTAGATTTTTTGATGATGGCCATTCTGACTGGTGTGAGATAATATCTCATTGTAGTTTTGATTTGCATTTCTCTAATGATTAATGATGTTGAGCATTCTTTCATGTGTTTGTTGGCAATCTGTATATCTTCTTTGGAGAAATGTCTATTTAGGTCTTCTGCCCAGTTTTGGATTGGGTTGGTTTTTTTTTTGTTATTGAGCTGCATGAGCTGCTTGTAAATCTTGGAGATTAATCCTTTGTCAGTTGCTTCATTTGCAAATATTTTCTCCCATTCTGAGGGTTGTCTTTTGGTCTTGTTTATGGTTTCCTTTGCTGTGCAAAAGCTTTTAAGTTTCATTAGGTCCCATTTGTTTATTTTTGTTTTTATTTCCATTTCTCTGGGAGCTGGGTCAAAAAGGATCTTGCTGTGATTTACGTCATACAGTGTTCTGCCTATGTTTTCCTCTAAGAGTTTGATAGTGACTGGCCTTACATTTAGGTCTTTAATCCATTTTGAGTTTATTTTTGTGTATGGTGTTAGGGAGTGTTCTAATTTCATTCTTTTACATGTACCTGTCCAGTTTTCCCAGCACCACTTATTGAAGAGGCTGTCTTTTCTCTACTGTATATGCTTGCCTCCTTTATCAAAGATAAGGTGACCATATGTGCGTGGGTTTATCTCTGGGCTTTCTATCCTGTTCCATTGATCTATGTTTCTGTTTTTGTGCCAGTACCATACTGTCTTGATTACTGTAGCTTTGTAGTATTAAAAATCAAGAATGGATGTTGAATTTTGTTGAATGCTTTTTCTGCATCTACTGAAATGATCATGTAGTTTTTCTTTAGTACTATGATGAACTACGTTGAGTTTTGCATCACAACACACAATTCTGATCATCACCATCGGGGAGGAGTTCAGGGTGGGGAGCCTCTTCCTGTTAGATGATGCCAGCACTGTCATTACTGTTTTCTCCAAACGCTGAACATCTGGGGACCATGTTCCCAGGAGGAATGCTTATGTTGGAACAGTAAGATGGTATCCTGGACCATCTGTTTTACGTCAGGATTTTAACCCTTTACATTTCCTGGGATGTGCTATCAAATGGAGGTCTCCTCTAGTGTTGAATATGACACATCATGTCTCTGGATATTTCCCAAACCACCAACTCAAAGCAGTATCTTTCAGGAGGTAAGAGTTTCCTCTCTCCCACTCATCAGGTAGTTGTAGAAAGACCCATCTCCACCTCAAGTACTCATGCGGGGAGCAGTTTGCACCAGTGCTCAACCATATCATCCCTGTCTTGATTTAGCTGTCCTTCCTCACCTCTGCCTGCTCTTTATTTTTAGATCCTTCTTGTTCTTTATTATGGAAGGGACCTTAGGGTTGTTCCTCCTGTCTCAGTAGGGACCGCTACTGAATAAGATCTGGGGAATTTTATGCCTTTAAATCTTGGTGGTATGCTGAAAGTTGTTGTGTGTTTCTAGAATTCTCCCTTGGCCGTAGATATTTTTGATATAACCTCTCCCACCACACCACCTAACTTTCAAGAAAATATCATAGTTTAGGAAGAGAAAATTGGCTTTTGTGGAGAGCAAGTGTTGGTGAAGAGACCTGCTTTCCTCATCCAATAAGCACTACTCTCTTCTACTGATGAGGGCTTGGGGGGGTTATACCCCTTCCCCAAAATCTTAGACTATCAATGAATTATTTAAAAGTTGGGCATGTCTGGAAGATGGGATGATTGGTGTGTCGTTTGTTGCCAGTTTCACTTGTGCTTTGGATGACTTTTTTCCTAATCTCTGTGCTGCCTGATCCAGGAGAAGCTCTCAGAGGTAGCTGCCCTGAGGAAGGGGCCACAGAGAAGGAACTTGTATGCCTGTAACTTACATGGGAACACGTGTTCCTCATGAGTCAACTTGAATAAAGGTGATATACCTGTTTTATTTCTATTAGCTGTTATCATATAATTATGTGCTGGCCATTGAATGTAAGCAAAAGAGCTGACTGACCTTCAGGATCATGCCCTTGTGGAGGAAGTGACGTCCCCTCATCCTCCATTATCCTTGTTATTGACCAAGGCTAAGATTGAACCCCTCTAGGGATGGAAGAGCTAAAGCTGAAGAGGGTCCCTTGAGCATTCTTGCTGGTACATTTTCTAAGAGGTGTCCGCTGGGCTAGTCCAACCCAGTAAAGAGCTACTTCCTATACATGAACCTGAGCTACATTTGATGGGAGAAGATGGTCCTGGCAGTGGGTAGGGTGCTTGTAATCTACAGAGCAAAGAAACATACCATATTATGTATATTTTGTTTCCTTCAAAACACCCACTCTTTATCATGTACCCCAAAATGTATGTTTCTCAGACACCATTTGCCAGCTGAGTTGAAGGCATCACAGTGTTAGGAAGAGAAACAGTCACATTCGGAGGAGAGATTTCATCTTGCTTATACAGGGAATGGAGGTTGTGTTGTCTTGCTTGTTTGTTGGGAAAAATTGTATTTAAACCATTTCCAAGCTTTCCTTTCAAAATGGCGTAATCTGTCCTCTGACATTCCACCTTCTCTAGCTGTTGTTATTTCAAATGAAGCCATTCTGTCTTCCCATTTGAAGCTCCCATGGTTGCCTCCAAAGGGAGACTGAGATGTTTTTTCCACCACTTTCCTTATTTGCAAATCTTGGCAGAGCCTAACTCCAGAGCGTGGCCTCAGTAGATCCTGCACTGATGTTCAAAGGGGAATCCTGCCAAAGATATGTTGCTCTGACTTCTGTCCAGAAGTCTGTGGGTGGCTAAGAAGGTAGGGAGTGATGCCCACCACCTGAGCCCTTGCTGGGTAAGACCTTGGTCTTTTACCTTTGTCTACCCAATATTCTTATTTCTACATCTGAAGGGGGAACTTCCTTCCCTGCCTACCTGGGATGTCCAGGTGAGTTGTCATACTCTACAGCTTCCCTGGAAGAGATGAGCGATCCAACTTATACACAGACAATTCTGTCTATGACGATGCAGCCTTAGCTTCAAGATCCTTCCCTTTGAAAAGAGACGATCTCTCCTGGTTAGGACTCTGTGCTCTCACTGCCAAGGTCCTGGATTCAATCCCTGGATGGGGAACTAAGGTCACACAAGCTGTGTGGTGTGGCAAAAAAAAAAACCCAA
Organism: Balaenoptera borealis; assembly: GCF_965194805.1. Lineage (NCBI taxonomy): Eukaryota > Metazoa > Chordata > Mammalia > Artiodactyla > Balaenopteridae > Balaenoptera > Balaenoptera borealis. The sequence goes on along the minus strand of NC_138861.1, from coordinate 112,420,077 downwards.
AAAACAAAAGGTATGTCTGCACAGAGGGAACACAGGGCTGTGTTTTATTCTCCAGTGGATTTCCGCTTGGGCCTCAGCTTCCCTATGCTCCCTGGGCTAGAAGATGATGATTAGAAATCGAGCTGACCTAAACAGGGAGCTACGGTAAAGGAAGACTAGCCCCTTAACTCATGGCGACATGTAGATTCCTCGAATTAACTTGTATATAGTTGATGTCTGTATTACCCTCAGTTAGCTGGGGTCAGGTAAATAAGGAGTCATCATGGGGTGTGAGCTAAGCTTCAAGATCCTTCCCTTTGAAAAGAGATGGTCTCTCCTCACACTTCCAGCGTCTTTTTGACTCAGCCAGGTGTGACCTCTCTAGGCATGTCAGTGCAAAAGCAGAGGAGTGTGCCCCACTGCTGTGCTGTGTTGAAACAAGGTTTAGAGATTGTCACGTATCATCGCACACGCTGGAGAAATGCCTACCCATTTCAGAAAAAAAAAAACGCCAATACGCCTGGGTTTTCCTCTCAGTAGGAAAAGTATAGATCAGTCGTACTGCAGTGAGGCTTAACCGATTCCATAGCTGAAGTCTCTGACATACGTCTATTGATGGTGTCTTATTTTCCTAAGAAAGATTCCTTATACCTCTCATTCCTTGTCCCCGTCTATGCTTCTCAGTAATTCCTGCCAGAATCAAATATCTTGGTATTCTGATTACTGGAGATTAATTTGCTTTTGTTGGATTCTATCGGTGGTTTTGCTTTGTCTTTCCAAATACTATTTTAGATCCAGGAATATAATACTGTGTTATTATCTGTAATCAAGCCAGATAGAATGTTAATCTTCAAAGTGAGCCCAAGAAGCCCAGTGACAGGGTGGGTGAATCAGAAATGGGGTGGAGGAAATGGACACCAAAGGAGACATCAACTGGACACCTACTGTGGACTGGGGCTTAATCCTCTAGGGAACACTCTGAAGCTCCCTGTAGAATACATCTGAGAATTGTCGCTCCTGGGGACAAGAGTCTAGTCATTTAATCACCAACACTGCCAAGTTCTTTGTGTTCAACTTACTAGCCTGTGTTGTCTCCCATGCACCTGAGATGTGGCTCTGTATGAATAAAAGTGGATGGAGAAGGGGAAGATGTGGCAGGAGGCCAACCAATCTTTCCAAAGAATGCCTGACTTCCTGGGTTTCCCTTTAGCAGAAGAGGGATTGGTACAGTGCCCACTGCAACAAGCAGCTCCCTATCTGTCTTTCTGTAATGAAGGCTTCACCTCTCCTGGGAAGAAACCCTTCACACACACACACCCTAGACCCCATTCAGGCTTATCTCCACCTCTTCCATCTGCAGGGTTTGCTTCTTGTATGACATACCTTAGATTGCCAGAAATTAACAATGAACTCTCATTGTGTTCAAAGGATGATTTGTCTTTTTAAAACTCATTCTTTTGACTACAAAACAGATGAAAATGTATTGTTTAAGGATGAAAAATTAGATCTACCTATATGTCAGATCTCCCTTAAATGTCATAAATTGCTCCCAGATAAATATTTTAGAGGAAAGCACTTCCCATCTGCCATGGTCATCTCATGTTGAGCTCCAAACCTGGCTACCTGAATGTCTTGTTACAGGTGTCTTCTTAATGGAACCAGCTCTGACTTTCTCTGTTGGGGTGAGTTGACGGTGAAAGACTTGACCAATTAGGAAACCCCTTACCTGATGATTTCCTGTGATGCAGGAACAAGGTCTGTAGGTTCCTGGTCTCCAGACAAGTCATAGAGCAGGTACCTTCCTTTGTCAGGGGCCATAGACACTTCTCATTTTTCATGATGGGGTGTTTTCCCCTCATACTGCCTTCTGTAAAAATGGGTGGTTCCATCGGAAATTGTTCTATCCGTAAGCCCAGTTCTTCTGCAGTGGATTTAGAAGCGACGTGGAGCTATTTTTTAGGGTTTCTTGATCCTCTGTGAGATCCTCCATGCTCCAAGATTGACTGCATCAGGTACTGAACCCTGCATATTCCAGGCCTCCTTATTTTTAGAAAAGCCAGTGTTTGTGTGGTTTACTTTGATACTCACTCCAGACTTCTCAATAGAAACAAGATAAAAAACTTACACTCTGGGGCCCCTGAAGAGATGGTCAAGTGACTTGAAAATGTTCTGTCCCTTTGTCTTTCACACTATAGCCTTTGCCTTTCCTGATGCCTTGCCAAGAGTTCCTCCAACTGATCCTCCGTCATGTTCATTCAATTATTAATTCCATGTGTTTTTACACAGTACTATATTTATGCTGAATATTTCCATTTACCTTTTGTCTATATTCTTGCTTTGTTGGGCTAATATCCATCTCAGTGTCTTTGAGAACACTGACTTTATACCTGAATTTCTTGATCTATTAATCTCTTTATGGAGTATAGGTTCAACTTTCTAAGAAATGATGCCCTTAAGGTGACTTTCTTGGACCTGCAAATTCTTGTAGTGACTCTTCTGCCTGAGCAAATACATAAGAGGAGAGGCTCAATTTAAAATGCTAGTTTTTTTGATTGAGGTGATGTTCACCTATGTTGAATACATTTTGTACTGTACCTGGTTGTCCTCCGACCCTGGAATGTCTCAGGTGCTGCTCCTTGAAAGTTTCCCAGAAGAAGCAAAGACATAAATGCTAGAAACTTGGACACCCAAGCTTTTTTTCTGAAATCTTTTGGCACCAATAGTAATAAGAATGTCCCATACAGGAGGGGAACAGTGTTTATCAAGGACAACACTGTACCTTCTTTTGTGTGCAGCTAAGGTTCATCTGGGAGACATGGGCAGAAACCATCACAATCCCAAGTGTCACACAGCTGGGAATAACTGACCTTTAACCCAAAACTGTGAGCCAGAGACAGGCATTTTCTGGGTGGGAGAAGCAGCTGTTGGCTATACGATCTGGGCATTAGTCACTTTCTGCTTTATTTTTGATGATGATTTTCTGGGGGAAATGACTCAGAGGTCCTGAGAAATGGCTATAATAAAATGAATAATGCTAGGACTCTTTTTCACGAAGAACATGCTGTCTGTCAGCAGAGAGGGTGAAGGATTTGCCTCTCCTGGCCGCTCTGCTCACCGACAAGCCTGTGGGAAGCAAGGACATCATTAGTCTGAAGTACAAAGAATCATGAATCTTTGTTCCTCTAGCAGTAAATCTGGTGAGAATTCAGCCAGTGGACTCAGTATACTTGGTTGTCGGGGACAAACCCACTGAGTCTGGAGCACCCTGTGTTCTGACACCCCGTACAGAAGGTACCAGACCAATTCAGCCTAGACAATTATGCCGAGGTGGAATTCCAGTTGCTAATGATTTCATGGGAATAGATTTCTGAGCTTGTTATTACTTCCTGGTATGTATTTGGAATTCCTCCTCATGCCTGAGAGAGCGGAGTTGTCAGCCTATTTGAGTCTTCAGTAGTGGGCTGTCTTAGCATGTTATGGCTTCATTCAATGGATTCCCCATTGGCTCTCAGTAAAGTGCTTCAGTTTTCTTTTTGTATACTGACCATTGCTGGCAGCTTATCGTTATTTGATACAGATGGGGCATGTTCATACTACTTCCACTCCAGCTATTCATCTTTGTCATAATTTGTCTCTTGTTCCTTGATCCTACTGCTGGTGACTGATCACTTTGTGTCACTTTCAGGATGGAAAGTTAGTTTTCCTTATGTAGGGTGAAGAAAGCCTTAGACAAAATGAACTAGAAGATTGTAACCTCTCACGCTTGCTCTCAAAAACCTTGATCAGTGGAAGACAAGAGCTCCTATGTCTTTGTCCAAAGCTGAGATGACCGTGCAAGACTGTGGGTCCTTCAGCAGGAAGATGAGGGAGCAGGAAGCTCATTCCCAGTTTTTATCTTTCTTCACTAACCCACATCCCCGGGAGGGTCTCCTGAAAACTCACAACCACTCCTTCAGAGAGAAGTAGCACTAGTGATAATGTACATTTTAATTTGTCATTTTGATGTAGCTGATTATGCCATTTTTTAAAGTATCTGACTTTACTCCTGTCTCATTAGGGTACTCCACTAATAGGATATGAAGAATTGTGAATATGGGATATGAAGAATTTAGGTCTGATAATTGCCATGAGGAATTGTTTGGTGTTTGGGGCTGATGTTGATTTCCCTGCTGTTTCTCATTAGCTGGGGTCACGTATTTAAGTTCCAGTCATGTGGTATGCATTATATCTGACCTTCAAGATCCTGCCCTTTAAAAGACAGTGGTCTCCCCTGCCCCTTTCAGTGTCCTCAAAGCTGAGGTTATGCATGACCACCTTAGGAATGGCTGAGAAAAATGAGAGGGGTGTTCCTGAAGCATCATTGCCATTGTATTTTCTAGGAAGTAGCCAGTGTGCTGGGAAATCCATAAAAGAGCTACTTTTTCATTTATGGTACTGATCTGCATTGGAGGGTTGGAAGGGAGAGGGTCGTGGAAGTCAGGAAGTCTGAAACCTTCAGGTCAGGAACCTGTCAGAGGGTGTCTGTTGATCCCTCCAGAGCACCCATTCCTATGTGCCCAGTTTTATAGGCTTAAGACACCAGTCATGCAGATGGAATGGAAAGTGGTTTAGACTTAGTGATAATAACCAGGTCTGGGAAAGAAAGTTCCAGATTGTCCCAGACAAGTAAGGGAGATTAAAATCAGTCTTATTCTCCTTACTCTGATTCCCAAGTTTTTGTCATGTCTGTTTTCATCATTTTCCTTAAACTTTCCTAGTATTTCTTGGGCCCCCTTTTTAGACCCTTCTGGCTGCTTCATTCATGATGATGAAAGAATAGTTAAGAGCTCTCACTTTTTAAATAGAAAGTGAAACCTGAATGTCTTAGTACGAATCTTGGAGTCCTGAATCTGAGACCTGGACTTGACCCAGTTACTTTATTTGGAAGTGATCCCAGGTAACACATGGGGTTTGAAGGTGTGAATGTGAGACCAGATGGGGATAACGGCCAGTAACAGACACAGCACTGATCTGTCACCTCCCCCGGTGGGTGTCTCATTCCCAAGGGGACCCTGTGAAGAACTGTGAAGAACCATGTAGAATGTATTACAGGATGTCCTCCCTGGAAGGACAGGAATCCAAGGATTCATCCACCAACTCCATCCACCCCGTTGGTTGAGGTAATTTCCTTCCTGCACATCTAACAAGGACCTTGTGCCTGTGCTGAGCTCTCTTGGAAGACTTTGGGGAAAGCTTTAGGGCAGAACCTGACCCATCACAACAAGGTCTCCTGGTGAAATGTGGGCAACAGGCGTGGTGCTGTCCTCCACAGATGTGCTGAAAACAGGATCTAGAGGATGTGTCACGGAGCACCCTGTCCTCTGACACAGACCCCACCCATTTTCAAGAAATGCCAACCTCCTGAGGTTTTCTTTAGCAGAAAAGGGACACATAAGTCTACTCAAGCAAGGCTATTCTTATGCCATAGCTGAGGTTTCTGACATCCAATCCCTAATCCCATTTTCTTGTCATCTCTGTCTCTCAGTAATGTCATCCAGAATCAAGTACCCTAGAATGCTAATAAATTAGATTTTCTTACCCTGATCTCTATGAGAAATATTGCTTTGTCTTTTTTAACATCACTTTCCATGCAATAAGCTAAGGCCATGTTGGCATATTAGCTAAAATTTCATATAATTTTGCCAAGAAAAATATTGTGGAAGAAACCTACAACATCTCATTCCTGTATTGCAGTGGAATGGATAGTGAGGTGTCAGGTTCCATTCCTATGAGTGACAGATATATTAAAATATTCACATTTCTAATGGTGTATGGACATCCTCTTCCCCTTCCAAAAGTACAATTCATTATATTCCTATTTATTTAATATTAGTTTATGACTAAAAAGGACACTACCTTTAAGTTTTTGTAAGTGAATCTTGTACACCCTCCTCGAGCTTCTAAGAAATGTCAGTCCCTTGAATATGAGCAAATATTGCTCGCCTGTGGAGGGAAGAGTTTATTCCACACTGTGACATTGCACCTCCTCCTGCAGCCCCAAGCATTCTAGTGAAGCCTGTACTAGGAGGTGCTGCTTTCCATTTAACCTCCTAGGATTGAGTCAGAAGGACGTGTGAGGTGGGTCTGAAACCCTTCTGCCACTGCACCGCCTGCATTGTCTCACCTGAGGGCAGGCTTGGACCAGTGACTGTGCTGACCGACCATGGTAACGGTTTCCATAACTATTTTGCTTTGGCTCCACCCATCCAGGTTTTATTTTGGGGTGTGGTTGTCATCCTGCCAGCCCTGCTGGACACAGCCTAGGTCATCCTTTAACACTTATCTGCCTGAACCTCTTGTTTCTTATGTGTCAGAGTGATCTTCTTCGTCCATGAGTATTAATGAAGCTCTGGGTGAAGCCATTGACCTTTTGCATGTCCTGAAAGGAAGTTCAGCTTTAATTTATTCCTGGACACGTCCACTGGATGCTGATTACATGGCAGTATTTATGTTGGGCCTGGGCCACTCAGGTCTTTCCCCAAGACTCATATCCTTGAGCTCTCATCGCTGGCTCTTCAATCATTGGCCCTTGATCCCATGGCAGTGCACTGTCTTCATTGGTGTGGGTTCCATGTCTTAATGTGGTGGTACCTACACGTGACAGCCTTCCTTGATCTCTGGGTTCCATTTTCCATTATTTTTGGTTATTGTGTCTGAAAATACATTTGGGGGAAAGAGATCAACTTGAACATGTATCAGATCTCAGTCCTGTTGAAGGATGGTCCACCTTGGTTGAATGAGCTTCTGATTTCCACTACAACTATTCTCAGAGCATTACTTCCCTATGAAACTTCAGAGTTTCTTTCTGTATCATCTTATTAAAGGGGCCAACATTATGACCTCAAACACTCGTATAAGACGTTAGCACAAATGATACTATATACTTACCTTTCCAATTCGATGTAGCTGCTCTCAAGTCTGGTTACATACTACTACGTGCTTTCTATTGACATGATCTTTGCATTGCTCCCTCTGTTCCGTGAGGGTACCTGTAAATAGGATACATAGGATTTTATGTATAGCCTAGGTTGTGACCATGAACTGCATGTTCCTAGGAGTCTTCCCTGTAAGAGAGAGTTTATGATGATCAATGCCCACCTCCACCTCCAAATTTGAGTGAAAATAATGTAGATAAAGAGAAGAAATTATTTCTTTGTGGAAGACATTATTAGTGAAGAGATCCATTTTCTTTTAATTATGCAAAGCACTTCCCCACCAAACTATAAATAAGAAGTATATTCCTTACCTGAATTTCTAGCCGACTAGCTTAGAGTGAAATCTATAAAAAATAGAGATGTCAGCAAGGAGGGATAACAGGGGTGTAGTGATCATTCTCCAGTGGATTTCTTTTTGGTTTCATTTTTTCTAAGCTTCCCTATGTGGCATGATTTAGAAGAAAACAGCTGTACTTCGAGCTGAACTAAAGAGGGGGACTATTCCTATAACTTCCAGCGTCCTGATGTTCCTCATGAATGAACTTGTATGAAGTTGGTGTCCCTGTTGTCTTTAGTCAGCTCGGGTCTGGTAGATAAGGTCTGGTCCTGTCACGTGAGTGAAGGGATGATGTCCCATCTTCATGACTGTTCCCTCTAAAAGGAGATAGTCTCTCCTCCCTCTTCCAATGTCCTCCTTATTGACTAGGTTGGGTGTGATGCCCTCTGTGAATGTCAGTGCAAACAGAGTAGTGCCCACTGAGGGTCTTGCTGATGCATTTTCCAGGTGATGTGACTGAACTAAGATCCCAGAATGGTCTACTCTGCCTCTCGTGACCATGAGCCACATTTGAAGGGAGAAGATGGTCCCAGAGGTGGTAGATTGTCTCCTAAACACCCAGATTATGGACCTGTCATTGGGTGTGTCTGTCTGTCCCTACAGAGCACCCATTCTCACGTGACCCAGGCTGTATTGTCTTCAGTTACTGAGTCACCTTCCATTGCACTGTGTGGCCAGAGTTAGCCTGAGAAGAGCCACATTCAGGAGAGAGCTCTAGGCTTGCATAGACAGGTATGGAGTTTGCTTTCTTTCCTGTGATTCTCAACTTTTATTCACAAGGTCTCCTTTTGACTAAAATATCTCACTGCTGTGCTGTGTTAAAAACAAGTGTCCCATAGGATATATCACAGAGCATCCCAGCCTCTGTAGAAATGCCCAGAGAAAAATTTGTGGGAAGGCTTCAAATGTGTACTGTCTATCATAAAAACCCTGGATATTCAAAATCTACTTTTTCTTGGGTACGTTTTAATAATTTAAGTCTTCCATGGCATTTATGCTCTACATTTGAAGTTTAAATGAACACTGTTTATAATATACTCTCAATACTATAGGTTGGGATACTAAGGAAATGTTGGTATACTTATGGCTTTTTTGTCAGTGCTGCCTGGGAAAGAATAGTTAATCTTAAAATTTGAAGTATGAAGCAAACCCCAGTGAGTTAGTATGCATTACCCTCAATAAAGAATGTGAAGTAAGAATTTTGGGCAGATACTATATTAATTTCCAGTTGTTGCTATTAAAAAAACCCACCAAGTTTCCACTTACATCAAAACCAATATTATCTTTCAGTTTTGTGGAGGACAAGTCGGAAATGGGCATCACTGGATAAAATCAGGTGTTTGCAGGCTTGTGTTCCTTTCTTGTTTTCTAGAAGATGAGCAGTTTCCTTGCCTTAGCCTCTTTCTAGAGGCCTTTGGTATTCCTTGTCTTGGGTCCCTCTGTTAGATCTTCAGAGTCAGGATTTTCTTTATCTTCATTATCTCTTGCCACATAACAAAACAACGTCACAGTTTCTGAGGACTGGAATATGAAAATCTTTGGGGGTCCTTTAAACTCTTGCATCTGGAACTTTATTTGGAAGTGATCCCAGGAAACCCAGGGAAGGGAGTAGTGAATCAGAAATGGGATGGAACAGTCACTGGTGTGTATCGTATTCAGCTGGTCGCCTGTAGTGGTGACTGGGGCCGAATGCCACAGGGGGCCCTCTGAGGATCCACGCAGCGCGAATCTGAGAATTGTCCCCCCCTATGCATCAACTCTACCCGCCAAGTCCTTTGTGGTCACCTTAGCAGCCTGAGATGTCAATTTTCCTGTGCAACTGAGATGTGGCTCCGTGTGAAAACAAGTGGACAGAGGTTGAGGGTGTGGCACACACTAGCCCAATCTTTCCAGAAGAATGCCCAACCTCCTGGATGTCCCTTTTAGCAGAAGAGCAGATTCAGTGCCTACTGAAACAAGAAGCCCCCCCCCATCCATCTTTCTGTGGAGAACGCTTTTTCCCTGTCACGGCAAGAGATCTTTCACATACCCTCTAGATCCCATCCAGTCTTACCCCACCTCTGACCCCTGCAGGGCATGCCTGAATTACATAGCTGAAAGTGCCAAATTTAATAATTAACTTTTATTATGTTCACAGGATGGTGTCTGTTTTTGTTGTTTTTTTACATTTTATTGGAGTATAGTTGATTTGCAATGTTGTGTTAGTTTCAGGTGTACAGCAAAGTGATTCAATTATACATACATATATGCATTCTCTTTTGGATTCTTTTCTCATATAGGTTATCACAAAATATTGAGTAGAGTTCCCTGTGCTATATAGTAGGTCCTTGTTGGTTATCTGTCTTATATATAGTCGTCTGTATATGTTAATCCCAAGCTCCTGATTTATCCCTCCCCACCACGTTCCCCCTTTGGTAACCTTAAGTTTGTTTTTGATATCTAAAGATTATCATATGAAGTGAAGTAAGTCAGAGAAAGACAAATATATGATATCACTCATATGTGGAATCTAATTCTTAAAAATGATACAAATGACTTTATTTACAAAACAGACTTACAGATATCGAAAGGATGATGTCTTTTTAAACTTTATTCTCTGTCAACCACAAAAAACAGATGAGAATGTACTGTTTAAGGATGAAAAATTACATCATCCTATATGTCAAATCTCTCTTACATATCATGAATTGTTCTAAAATATTATAGAGGATATTATAGTTCCCCCTCTGCCCTGATCACCTCATGTTGAGCTCTGACCCTGGTTGCCTGTCTGTCTTGACACAGGTGTGTCCCCTTAACGGAACCAGCCCTGACTTTCTGTGTTGGGGTGAGTTGGTTGAAGGTGAATTGAAGGACTTAAACCATTAGAAAAACTCCTGCCTGATGCTTTCTTGTGATGCAGAGACAAGGTCTATATCTTTCTGCTCTCTAGGCAAATCCTGTGGCGGGTGCCTGCCTTTGCCAGGGACCCCTCCTCATCTTCAGTGATAGGGTGTTTTCCCCTTGTACCGCCTTCTCAAAAAATGGTTTCCATCTGTAAACCCATTCCTGTGGTTCTTCAGCATTGATGGTTTTAGGAGAGACAGGGAGCTACTTCTCAAGGTTTTATGATCTTCTCTGCAATTCTCCATGCTACATCAGGAACCGAGCCCCGAATATTCCAGGTCGTCATTTTAGTTCTCAGAAATGCCTATGTTTAAGTGTGGTTTGGTTCCACACTCAGTCCTGACTTCTCAGTAGAATCTGGATCTAAATCTGCATTCTCATTAATAAGAATGACATCTTATGCTGATGGAAATAGTTCTTCTGTATATTATATATTTAGAAGATAATCTGTTACCTCTTTCTACTCCTAATGAGGTCTGGTATAATTCAGAGTCAGATCAGCTGTCTGAGCCCAACATGGGCCACAGTGAATTAACCACGATCCATGGCCATGGATGGGGCCCGGAACCCAAATGCATGAATGTCTTCTATTACCCTCTCCCTTGCACTGTGGGGCCCCTGAGGACGGGAATGTTTGAGTGAGAGAGATGAAAACATTCTGTCCCTTTGTCTTCTATGCTTTAGCCTTTGTCTTTTCCTCACGCTTTTTCAGAGTTCTTCATCTGATCTTCAGCCATGTTCATTCTATTACTGATCCCACATAGCTTTACATAATACTCTATTCATGCTGAATATTTCCTTTTATATTTTATGTCTGAATTCTTTGTGCTAATATCCACCCCTGTGTCTTTGAGAATATTGAATATCTTAACTTCTTGATCTATTAATCTCTTTATAGAGTATAGGTTGTTTTCTTTAGAATCTGGTGCCCTTTAGGTTGTTTCTTGGAACTTTGTGTTCTTATGGTGACTCTGCTTCCTCTGGGGAAACTTCAAGGAGCAGAACGTGAGAGCTCCCGGCTTTGGAGGACGTCCAGGTTCAGTACAAAAGCTCTTCAACCCAGGTGGACATCGTCTCAATCAGTTAGAAAATCGAAATAGTTTAAATCTAGCATGTTGGTGAATATATGTGCTCAGGAAGAGAAGACCTGAATGCTAAAAGGTAGGAAGTGGGTGCTCTTTTTTTCTTCTGAAAGTCTTTGGCACCAATAGTAACGAGAATGTCCCAGACTGATGGGACATCATGTGTTTCTTGTGGACGACATTGTACCTTCTGTTGTGTGCAGCTAAGGCTCATCCAGGAGACATGGGCAGGATGCTGAAACCGTCACAGTCCTACGGTCTCATGCGGCTGAAAATACTTATATTGGTCTGCAAACCGTGAGCCAGAGACACTGTCTGGGTGGGAGAAACAGCTGTTGGCCATACCTTCTGGGTATTAGCCCCTTTCTGGTTTATTCTTGGTGATGATTTTTTGGGGAGAATGGCCCAGAGGTCCCGAGGGAATGGCTGTTACAAGGAAAATGAACAATGCGAGGACTATTGTTTATAAAGAACATGCTGTCCATCAGGAGGTAGGGTGATGGTTTCGCCTCTCCTGGCAGTTCTGTACTTCAGAAGGCCAGTGAGGTTCCTGCTTCACACAGGCTTGTTTGGTCAGCAAAGAATCACGCATAACCATGTGTCCGATCGGACCCTTCAATAGTGTTTGGATGGGACAGTACCAGGGACACCCCTTGTTCCAGTCTATGACCCCTCCCTCCAACCTCTTTTCCAGCCACAAACTTGAACACCATCTTCTCTGCTATCCTCTGCCTTTAGGACAAGCCAACACCAATTTTTGAGCTTAGTTCCTTATTGCCAATCAACTATGACTCCCAGATTCATCAGAATTCCACAGAAGTGGAGGCTGGGGTCCACCTCCTGGTCCTACATCTGCGAACCTGCTGGACCTGCTCCTCTCTGGGCTTCTATTTCGACTGCGATGATGAGGCACTAGAGGCATTGGGCCGCTTCTTCCAGGAGGTGGCCAAGAAGTGCGAGGGTACCAAGAGTCCCTTCAAGGTGCAAAACCAACTCTTAAACTAGCAAAATCCAGGTTTAGAAAAACTTAACAGATTGTAATACTTAAACATGGCAAATATCAGACACACAGGAGCCTGTGTGGGCCGTCTCCCCAAAACACACAGTATTCATCTTCCCAGCAGAAAAAGTGCTTAGTGTGGGAGCTGCTCCCTGTTAATTCCTGACAGAAGTGGGCTTGTCCTTCCTGTGTTTCTCCAGCCACTGAGCCTCTGGGGATTCACGTGCTCTGTAGCTGTGGGTCTGTCTGGAGCAGTGAGGTGATAGCTGCCTTCCTGGTTAAACCCACGGGGCCATAGGTGGGACCTAGAATGTAAACTCTCCATTTCCTGGTGTGAGTCATTGACTGTGGTCACCAAGCGGTTAGGTGAGTCACCGAAGGTGTGGTTATTTCCCACTTAGCTCTTTTCAAAGCAGTAACTTCTCATGTGACTTAAAAGGTTTCTCTTTATTTCCTACTGCCATCTTAGATGAAGGAGGCTCTCTTTGGGATCTCAAGCACTGTTGCAAAGTGTTCTTAGAATTCTTTCTTGGTCGGAGATGGTTTATGAGTGCCACTGCCTCTCCCCCAGCATGTATGTAATAAAGATGAGCAGAGTGTGAACTGTCTTTTTGCTAAAAGCAGTTTTGATGAGGTGACTCGATTCTTCTTTTTTAAAAGCACGGCAGTCCCATACTGAAGTGGAAATGAGGGTATGTCCCTCCCGCTTAATCTGATGACTCGTGTGTGGTGTCCTTTCCCAGTTGGATTTCTGCTTTGGCTGCCCTTAGGTAATTAATCTGCCCTGTACTGTCTGGTCCAGGGGAAGATTGTAGAGGCCAGAGGAGGGGATCTCAGAGAGGAGCATATATCCCTATAACTTGTCTTGCCCAATGACGTTAGTGCCTCATGGGTCAAGGAGAATAAAGCTGATTTCCCTACTGTTTCATTGACTGAGGTTAGATAGTTAATTCTGGCCTTGGAGTATGAGTGATGTTTGACCTTCAGGACACGACCCTATAAAGGTAGTGGTCTCCCCTCCCTCTTTCAATGTCCTCCTTCAGTTGAGGCCAAGAGGAACCACCTCTAGGAGTGGGAGAGAAAGAAGAGGAGTGTCCCTCCTCTTGTTGATGCATTTTCTAAGAGGTGTCCAATGGGCTGGAATTTGTTGATGCATTCTCTAAGAGGTTTATGGTGGGCTGGGACATTCCAGCAAAGGGCTGCTTGTACTTTCATGTGCTCCAGCTCTTTTTGAGGGGGAAAGATGGTCCTAGAAGTCAAAGAAGACGTTTAAATTTTTATTTTATATTGGAGTATAGTTGATTTACAATGTTGTGTTAGTTTCAGGTGTACAGCAAAGTGATTCAGTTATACATATATATTCTTTTCCAGATTCTTTTCCCTTATAGATTATTACAAGATATTGAGTACAGTTCCCTGTGCTATACAGTAGGTCCTTGTTGGTTATCTATTTTGTATATAGTCGTGTGTGTATGTTAATCCCAAACTCCCAATTCATCCCTCCCCTCCACCTTTCCCCTTTGGTAACCATAATTTTTCTTCTATGTCTGTGAGTCTATTTCTGTTTCATAAATAAGTTCATTTGTATCATTTTTTAGATTCCATACATAAATGATATCATATGATGTTAAGACAGTTGTTTTAACACCTTTGATAGATCTGCCATCATATCTTTTTGCAGGGTAGTTTCTGTTGGCTTAATTTTCCCCCCTTTGGGCCATATTGCCTTTTTTTTTTTTTTTTTTTGGCATGCTTTATGATTTTTTGTTGTTGTTGTTAAACTGAGCATTTCAATCTAATAATGTAAGTTTGTATTCTCTGTGTTCTGATTCTCCCCCTTCCACAGGGTTTGCTGTTTTTGTTATTCTTGTATGTTCATTTTTTTTTTTTTATCATTATAGACTATCTCTGTGCCAAGGATCCACTTAAGGTTTAAATTAAGGTCTTTTCTGAGCCTGTGGCTTTCCCTAGGCTTGCATGGTCACTTTCTAATTTTCCTCAAATATGGAATTGCTTCTGAATGTGCTAGTCTTTAATGTCTGGTTCCCAAAACAGAAAAAGGAAAAATGAAGGTTCTCCGCATGCAATGCTATCAATTGCCACAAGAGGGCGAAGATGTAATCCAAAATCTATACTGCGTCCAACACTGAGCCTGGTTTCTGGTTAGAGCCATAGGGAGGGAAGCTGTGGTATTACCCACTAATTAGTGAATAGCCTTGGATACCATTCCTGCTTTAAGTCAAGCCACCTTGTCCTCTGATAGCTAATATCTAAACCATTATATTTTATATAACATTAATTCATGCAAACATTATTAAGGAAATTTTGTTAGAAATAGGTTGAGTTGATGTAATTATTTGTATATGTTAGCATTTATGATCAAAAATAGAGCCACTGTCCGTATCATAGGAATACTATAGGAACTAAAATTTACATGAGTATAGGAGGAACTAGAAGAATGAATGAATGGAAGGCTGTGGCTGGAGGATGGGGGGAAAATTCACTAATGGCTTTAGCCAGAAGTGGTGGTAAGGGTGAAGAAATCGGAACTCAGAATTTTTGAGGTGCTGCCACATCTGGCCGCCGTAATGACAGATAGAAGCTTACAAAGAGATCTTAGAAGCTGGAGCTCATGGAGAAGTTTGCAAAACCACGGGATCTAGTACCACACCTCTTGCATTCCGTATCTTTTCACTGGCAAACTTCAACTCCAAACCATACTGGCATGTGTATTCATTGCCTCTTGCTGTGTAGCAAATTACCATAGTATAAGCAGCTTAAAACAACACACTATCTCACAATTTCTCTGAATTAGGAATATGAGCCCTCTGCTTTGGAATTTCACAAAGTTGCAGTCGAGGGGTTGGCAGGGGCTGCAGTCTCATCTCAAGTTATGGCTGGAGAAGGATCCATTTCTAAGTTCATGTGCCTGTGGGTGAAGTTCAGTTCCTTGTGGCCTGTTGGACTGAGGGCCTCAGTTTCTTGCTCACTGTTGGCCAGAAGTTCCCTAGTTGTTTGTCCTTTGGGCTTCTCTGTAAAGTAGTTCACAACCTAGCTGCTTGCTTCATGAAAGCCTTTTTGATGGGAGAGGTTGTTCTAGCAAGAAGGTTGTTACCATCTTAAGTACAACCTCTCACCTTTGCTGTGTTCTATTAGAAGCAAGTCACAGGTCCCACTCACATTCACAGGGATTGGAGTTCACAAGGGTGTGAATATCAGAAGGAAGAGATGCTTGGGGGTTATCTTGGAGTCTGTCTGCCATATAAGGAGGTTTGGGAAAAGGTCGTTCTGAGAATACCTTTGCTGTACACATGGCTTCTACTCTGCAATGCAGAGTTGACAACTAACATCCAGCACTCAAGGTCCTGCATGATATCTCATGGAATGTCAAGCAATCAAGGTTTCTGCAGGATTACATTTTGATTGAGATCAGAAATGTTAACAGAAATCTGGGCAAGATGGTATGTTTGCTTTTTAGCTTTTCTACTGATGAGGATTGGAATAAAATCACATTTACCATATTAATACTCAAATTAAGCTGCCATTAAGCCTACAACTAGATTAGATTTATGGTAATCCACCACCATTCACCATAATCTATACAATTTTTTTTCAACGGACATGTAGGTGAATTGAAAAGGATATATCATGGGAACTATAACCTCTGAATCACTTAAGCCGTTGATGGGGCATTAATCTCTGCACATACTCTTGGGATGCAATATTGCTTCTGAATCTTGGCTTGGGGGATGGAGGAAGTGTCAAAGGCGTCCACTTGGCCTTTACTGCAACGATGGCTCTTATTCTACTAGTTAGGTAAACAAAGGGTTATACAACTTAATTAAGAATATCCATCTTAATTATCCATTTGGGACGGTATAAATGACTACATGGTGGCTTTGCTTTGCATTCCAATTGAAATCACCATGAGAACGAGTACTACCATGACTCATTTTTTGTGCTGGGCTCCAGAAACCTATTCTAACCTGAGAAACTTAATGGTACTTAGGATCCCTGGGTATCATTGCCAATTCAGAGCCTTTACCCAACAGTCCTCGAAGGTCTGCATACTCCCTTTCTTTAGTGTTGATTTATTCTGGAAAAAAGCCTATCAAAGGAAGATGCTGCCACTCAATATTTGAACGAAGATGCTGAATTTATTGCTTGCTAAACAAGGGAGAGCTATACTTAGAAGGTATAGTGTCTCCATAAGTAAGCAGAGAGAGAACCTTACACAGCGGTTGAAAAAAGTTGAGGGATTGACACACTTTCAGAAGGAGGTTCATGGAGTGACATTCAGGGGACTATTTTTCAGTTGGCTGGCTTGTAGGTGTGTAGTTCCTGGTGCAAAACTGTCATGGATCTATTGGGCTAGATTTAAAAATTGTTCTGGTAGTTACTGTTGCTATGACCAATAAATAATAAATCCTTTCGTAGGAAGATAGGAAATGTTTTGTTAGGTCTGTTTGGGGAAGGGTTTGGAGACTTTATTGGATATATTTGCTGTGGCTTTGCAGAGCCCTGTTTTCTAAAGGACTGACCCTCTTTAGCTAGAGATTGGATCAGGGATTATAACTATCCATGCAATGGCTGCCATTAGGCTTCCTCTCACCAGCTCTTGATTTAAGCATGGTTATACAGGTCAATTGTGACCTGAGTCAGCTGGCCGTCTGTTTCATGCTTAGGGTCACTGTGGAATGGAAGCTATTGACACAGATCCCCGTGGGTCAGTGATCTCTACTTCTTTTCCCATTATGGTGATTTACATCTATTTTGCCTCTAACGATTACATGCCACCACCTGCTTCTACCAATGCCTGCATGCTATCATCTTCATAAACACTCAGGAACGCAGTTCCATTGTGGCATGTCCTTCAGAGGACAGTCACCATGAGCTGCTCAATGGTGTCACTTTCCCCATCACCAGTGTATTTCTTATTTAATAAGAGGAATGTTCTTTGGTCCCTCCTGGAAAAATATCTGGTAGGTCTTCTCCTTTCATATGAAAAGCCTATTCAAAAATTTCTACACATTTGAGCCTCTTGACTCTTTTTTCAGTCTTCCACCAAGGCAGTTTTGGCATCTCTAGCTTTTTTGACTTTGGGCAACTGTGATGGACACCGAGACGCACTGGCCAGATCCAGCATCAAGGACAGATTTGTCCCAGATGTTAGGAGTGCTGCCCCCAGATATCCTTCATCTGTCAGCCCTTCGGGGCTCTCCTTAACTGCAGATGATGTTGGCACAATTTCCACCATCCCCCCGCTCTTGCCCTGGAATACAATATTATGTTTAATATGATAAGATCTAAAAGATGCTGGTATGGTGGTGGTCCTTGTCATGTTTCCATATAACTTATTCTGGCTCCTGAACAAAAACAAAAACAAAACACAACATGGGGGCTTCCCTGGTGGCGCAGTGGTTGGGAGTCTGCCTGCCGGTGCAGGGGACACGGGTTCGAGCCCTGGTCTGGGAAGATCCCACATGCTGCGGAGCAACTAGGCCCGTGAGCCACAGTTACTGAGCCTGCGCGTCTGGAGCCTGTGCTCCGCAACAAGAGAGGCCGCGATAATGAGAGGCCTGCGCTCTGCGATGAAGAGTGGCCCCCACTTGCCAGAACTGGAGAAAGCCCTCGCACAGAAATGAAGATCCAACACAGCCATAAATGAATAAATGAATAAATAAATAAATAAATAAACAAAACAAAATGGCACTATCCCACTTGCTTTCAAGTTGTTTAAGAAAAAAAAAAAAACACACACAACATGGATCTGGAGGATGGCAGTAAACCACCACAAGCACAATCAAATAGAAATCTCAATAGCAACCACTATGCCAGATGTGCCCTCTTTACTAGAGTAGATTAACATGGCTTCTGATTTGGCAAATTCATATATTTCCCCTATCAGAAAAATACATTCTTTTTCCCACAAAATGGACAATATCAGAGGCTGGCAAACTTCCTGAAAAGGTCCAGATAGTACATGTTAGGTTTTTCCAGCTGTACAGTCTGTCACAACTACTTAACTACATTGTAGTGCAAAAGCAGTCACAGATAATACATTTTTAAAAATGAGTATGGCCATGTCTCAATAAAACTTTATAAAAACACATGCCAAGATTGGTTCAATGTGGCGGAGTAGAAGAACGTGTGCTCACTCCCTCTTGCGAGAGCACCAGAATCAGAACTAGCTGCTGAACAATCATTGACCGGAAGACACTGGAACTCACCAAAAAAGATACCCCACATCCAAAGACAAAGGAGAAGCCACAGTGAGACGATAGGAGGGGCACAATCACAATAAAATCAAATCCCATAATTGCCAGGTGGGTGACTCACAAGCTGGAGAACACTTATAGCAAAGAAGCCCACCCACTGGAGTGAAGGTTAGGCTTCCCAACCTGGGGGTTCGGCAACAGGAGGAGGAATTCCTAGAAAATCAGACTTTGAAGCCTAGTGGGATTTGATTGCAGGACTTCGACAGGACTGGGGGAAACAGAGACTCCACTCTTGGAGGGCACACACAAAGTAGTGTGTGCACTGGGACCCAGGGGAAGGAGCAGTGATCCCATAGGAGACTGAACCAGACTTACCTGCTAGTATTGGAGGGTCTCCTGCAGAGGCGGGGGGTGGCTGTGGCTTACCACGGGGACAAGGACACTGGCAGCAGAAGTTCTGGGAAGTACTCCCTGGCATGAGCCCTCCCAGAGTCTGCCATTAGCCACACCAAAGAGCCGGGTAGGCTCCAGTGCTACATTGGCTCAGGCCAAACAACCAACAGGGAGGGAACCCAGCCCCACACATCAGCAGAAAAGTGGATTAAAGTTTTACTGAGCTCTGCCTACCACCAGTCCCTCCCATCAGGAAGCTTGCACAAGCCTCTTAGATAACCCATCTACCAGAGGGCAGACAGCAGAAGCAAGAAGAACTACAATTCTGCAACCTGTGGAACAAAAACCACATTCACAGAAAGATAGACAAGATGAAAAGGCAGAGGGCTATGTACCAGATGAAGGAACAAGATAAAACCCCAGAAAAACAACTAAATGAAGTGGAGATAGGCAACCTTCCAGAAAAAGAATTCAGAATAATGATAGTGAAGATGATCCAGGACCTCGGAAAAAGAGTGGAGGCAAAGAACGAGAAGATGCAAGAAATACAATAACTGAAATGAAAACTACACTAGAAGGAATCAATAGCAGAATAACTGAGGCAGAAGAATGGATAAGTGACCTGGAAGACAGAATGGTGGATTTCACTGCCACGGAACAGAATAAAGAAAAAAGAATGAAAAGAAATGAAAACAGCCTAAGAGAACTCTGGGACAACATTAAATGCAACAACATTCGCATTATAAGGGTCCCATAAGGAGAAGAGAGAGAGAAAAGACCTGAGAAAATATTTGAAGAGATTATAGTCGAAAACTTCCCTAACATGGGAAAGGAAATAGACACCCAAATCCAGGAAACGCAGATGGTCCCAGGCAGGATAAACGCAAGAAGAAACATGCTGAGACACATAGTAATCAAATTGACAAAAATTAAAGACAAAGAAAAATTATTGAAAGCAATGAGGGAAAAACAACAAATATCATACAAGGGAACTCCCATAAAGTTAACAGCTGATTTCTCAGCAGAAACTCTATAAGCCAGAAGGGAGTGGCATGATATATTTAAAGTGATGAAAGGGAAGAACCTACAACCAAGATTACTCTACCCAGCAAGGATCTCATTCAGATTCAAAAGCTTTACAGACAAGAAATCAAAAGCTTTACAGACAAGCAAAAGCTAAGAGAATTCAGCACCACCAAACCAGCTCTACGACAAATGCTAAAGGAACTTCTCTAAGTGGGAAACACAAGAGAAGAAAAGGACCTACAAAAACAAACCCATAACAATTAAGAAAATGGTAATAGGAACATACATGTCGATAATTACCTTAAATGTGAATGGACTAAATGCCCCAACCAAAAGACACAGGCTCACTGAATGGATACAAAAACAAAACCCATATATATGCTGTCTACAAGAGACCCACTTCAGACCTAGGGACATATACAGACTGAAAGTGAGGAGATGGAAAAAGATATTCCATGCAAATGGAAATCAAAAGAAAGCTGGAGTAGCAATACTCATATCAGATAAAATAGACTTTAAAATAAAGAATGTTACAAGAGACAAGCAAGGACACTACATAATGATCAAGGGATCAATCCAAGAAGAAGATATAACAATTATAATTATAAATATATATGCACCCAACATAGGAGCACCTCAATACATAAGGCAACTGCTAACAGCTATAAAAGAGGAAATTGACAGTAACACAATAACAGTGGGGGACTTTAACACCTCACGTACTCCAATGGACAATCATCCAGACAGAAAATTAATAAGGAAACAAAAGCTTTAAATGATGCAATAGACCAGATAGATTTAAGTGATATTTATAGGACATTCCATCCAAAAACAGCAGATTACACTTTCTTCTCAAGTGCACACAGAACATTCTCCAGGATAGATCACATCTTGGGTCACAAATCAAGCCTCGGTAAATTTAAGAAAACTGAAATCATATCAAGCATCTTTTCCAACCACAATGCTATGAGATTAGAAATCAATTACAGGGAAAAAAGTGTAAAAAACACAAACACATGGAGGCTAAACAATACGTTACTAAATAACCAAGAGATCACTGAAGAAATCAAAGAGGAAATAAAAAAATACCTAGAGACAAATGACAATGAAAACACGACGATCCAAAACCTATGGGATGCAGCAAAAGAAGTTCTAAGAGGAAAGGTTATAGCAATACACTCCTACCTCAAGAAACAAGAAAAATCTCAAATAAGCAATCTAACCCCACACCTAAAGGAACTAGAGAAAGAAAAACTAACAAAATCCAAAGTTAGTAGAAGGAAAGAAATCATAAAGATCAGAGCAGAGATAAATGAACTAGAAACAAAGAAAACAATAGCAGAGATCAATAAAACTAAAAGCTGGTTCTTTGAGAAGATAAACAAAATTGATAAACCATTAGCCAGACTCATCAAGAAAAAGAGGGAGAGGACTCAAATCAATAAAATTAGAAATGAAAAAAGGGAGAAGTTACAATGGACACCTTAGAAATACAAAGCATCCTAAGAGACTACTACAAGCAACTCTATCCCAATAAAATGGAAAACCTGGAAGAAATGGACAAATTCTCTGAAAGGTATAAAATTCTAAGATGGAACCAGGAAGAAATAGAAAATATGAACAGACCAATCACAAGTAATGGAATTGAAACTGTGATTAAAAATCTTCCAACAAACAAAAGTCCAGGATCAGATGGCTTCACAGGTGAATTCTATCAAACATTTAGAGAAGAGCTAACACCCATCCTTCTCAAACTCTTCCAAAAAATTACAGAGGAAGGAACACTCCCAAACTCATTCTGTGAGGCCACCATCACCCTGATACCAAAACCAGGCAAAGATACTACAGAAAAAATTACAGACCAATATCACTGATGAATATAGATGCAAAAATCCTCAGGAAAATACTAGCAAACAGAATCCAACAACACATTAAAAGGATCATACACCACGACCAAGTGGGATTTATCCCAGGGATGCAAGGATTCTTCAATATGTGCAAATCAATCAATGTGATACACCATATGAACAAATTGAATAATAAAAACCATATGATCATCTCAATAGATGCAGAAAATTCTTTTGACAAAATTCAACACACATTTATGATAAAAACTCTCCAGAATGTGGGCATAGAGGGAACCTACCTCAACATAATAAAGGCCATATATGACAAACCCACAGCCAACATTGCTCTCAGTGGTGAAAAACTGAAACCATTTCCTCTAAGATCAGGAACAAGACAAGGATGTCCACTCTTGCCACTATTATTCAACATAGTTTTGGAAGTCCTAGCCATGGCAGTCATAGAAGAAAAAAAATAAGAGGAATCCAAATTGGAAAAGAAGAAGTAAAACTGTCACTGTTTGCAGATGACATGATACTATACATAGAGAATCCTAAAGGTGCCACCAGAAAACTTAATCAATGAATTTGGTAAAGTTGCAGGATACAAAATTAATGCACAGAAATCTCTTGCATTCCTATGCACTAACAATGAAAGATCAGAAAGAGAAATTAAGGAAACAATCCCATTCACCACTGCAACAAAAAGAATAAAATACCTAGGAATAAACCTACCTAAGGAGGTAAAAGATCTGTACTTAGAAAACTATAAGACACTGATGAAAGAAATCAAAGATGACACAAACAGATGGAGAGATATACCATATTCTTAGATTGGAAGAATCAATATTTTGAAAATGACTATACTACCCAAAGCAATCTACAGATTCAATGCAATCCCTATCAAATTACCAATGGCATTTTTCACAGAATTAGAACAAAAAATTTCACAATTTGTATGGAAACACAAAAGACCCTGAATAGCCAAAGAAATCTTGAGAAAGAAAAATGGAGCTGTAGGAATCAGGCTCCCTGACTTCAGAGTATACTACAAATCTACAGTAATAAAGACAGCATGGTACTGGCACAAAAACAGAAATATAGATCAACAGGACAGAACAGGACAGAAAGCCCAGAGATAAACCCACGCACATATGGTCACCTAATTTATGACAAAGGAGGCAAGAGTATACAGTGGAGAAAAGACAGCATCTTCAATAAGTGGTGCTGGGAAAACTGGACAGCTACATTTAAAAGAACGAAATTAGAACACTCCCTAACACCATACACAAAAATAAACTCAAAATAGATTAAACACCTAAATGTAAGACTAGACACTATAAAACTCTTAGAGGAAAACATAGGCAGAACACTCTTTGACATAAATCACAGCAAGATCTTTCTTGATCCACCTCCTAGAGTAATGGAAATAAAAACAAAAATAAACAAATGGGACCTAATGAAACTTAAAAGCTTTTGCAAAGCAAAGGAAACTACAAACAAGACGAAAGACAACCCTCAGAATGGGAGAAAATATTTGCAAACGAATCAACGGTCAAAGGATTAATCTCCAAAATATACAAGCAGCTTATGCAGCTCAATATTAAAAAAAAACAACCCAATCAAAAAATGGGCAGAAGACCTAAGTAGACATTTCTCCAAAGAAGACATACAGATGGCCAAGAAGCACATGAAAAGCTGCTCAAATCACTAATTATTAGAGAAATGCAAATCAAAACTACAATGAGGTATCACCTCACACCAGTTAGAATGGGCATCATCAGAAAATCTACAAACAACAAATGCTGGAGCGGGTGTGGAGAAAAGAGAACCCTCTTGCACTGTTGGTGGGAATGTAAATTGACATAGACACTATGGAGAACAGTATGGAGTTTCCTTAAAAAACTGGAAATAAAACTACCGTATGACCCAGCCATCCCATTACTGGGCATATACCCAGAGAAAACCATAATTCAAAAAGACACATGCATGCCAATGTTCATTGCAGCACTATTTACAATAGCCAGGTCATGGAAGCAACCTAAATGCCCATCAACAGACGAATGGATAAATAAGATGTGGTACATATATACAATGGAATATTACTAGCCATAAAAAGGAACCAAATTGGGTCATTTGTAGAGACGTGGATGTATCTAGAGACTGTCATACAGTCTGAAGTAAGTCAGAAAGAGAAAAACAAATATCGTATATTAACGCATATATGTGGAACCTAGAAAAATGGTACAGATGAACCGGTTTGCAAGGCAGAAATAGAGACACAGATGTAGAGAACAAACATATGGACACCAAGGGGGGAAGGTGGCGGGGGGTGGTGGTGGTGGTGGGATGAATTGGGAGATTGGGATTGACACATATACACTAATATGTATAAAATAACTAATAAGAACCTGCTGTATAAAAATAAATAAAATAAAATTCAAAAATTAAAAAAAAAACAAACATATGCCAAGCCAGATGTGTCCTGTGGGCTGAAGTTTACCAACACTTGGACAACAGTATATGTTTACAGTTTCATCTCAAGGGCATCTCATTTCATTTCTCTGTCATAATCAGAAGGGATCTGGGCTGTCCAGATGTCCTGCAGAGCATCACACTGACCTACTATGAGCTAGAAGTGGCCAGTGCCTTGGTGGCCTTGATGATACAAGTGCACTCAGAGGATAGAACATAATCACTGCAAAGATTCTCCACTATTTCAGTTGTGACAATTTGTGTTCTCTGAGAAGCAGACGCCAAAATGGGTTTATATGTACAAGAGACTTAGTGGGAGAAATGCCTGTGAAAGATGGAGAAAGAGGAAGCAGAAGGAAGCAAGGAGCGTCTTCAGTCCTCAATGCAGGTATGATACCTATGAAAGGAGAGAGGGGAGGAGAGAGGATGGGGTGGGAAGAGCCTAAGACTGCAGGCTAGGCCCCTGGGGGAATCTCCAAGCAGGTGTGTCCCAGCTGGGGACTCTCCTATTGGACAGGAATAGGGGCGGGGGGCGGGCACTAGTATCTCACTGAGCTCTGTTGCTGGCTGGGAGCAGCTGGTGGAAAGCATGGCCTCAGTCTGAACGTGGTACTTGGGGGCCCAAATAGGCAGTATCTGGGGCTTTCAGTCATGTTTCCTGCAGTGGGTCCTCTTCCATGGGCACCACACCATCTAAAATAAGAAATTGTTGCTTCTTTCACATCCCATCGCAAAGAAGGAAGTATAATGATTCATCGATCTCTTCCGGCTCTGGAGAGAGCTTATTACACCCATGGGAATACTGTCCCAGTACAGATATTGGGTGACATGAGAAGTTGCCCATTTTGAGTGGAGCCCAGAGCAGGAATGAGTTCTGTAGAAGATCCAGGCTAGGGTCCAAGCAGCTCTATCTCTTGGGCTATATACATTGGTTCACTTAGTCATTCACTTTGTGAAGAAGTGGTCTGAAGTTAGAATATATACGGACTCGTGAGCCGTGGTATATGGCCTGGTCATCTGGGCAGAGGCCTAAAAAGAGAAAGATTGGAAAATCGAGGACAAGCAGGTCTGGGGTTGCGGTATGTTGGTGGACATAAAGGAGTTTTAACTCCATGTTAAATCTCCAGAAAATATCCATCACTTAACAATGAAGTAGAAGAAACGATTCAGGTCCCCCATGGTGTTGGCCACTCCAGTGCAGGCAAGATGAGCACGTGAACAAAGTGGCTGCAGTGACAGAGGTAGAATCTGTGAATGGATTCAACAGCACAGGCTCCACTTCCCAAGGCTGGTCTAGCAATCGCTGCCACTGACTGTCCAACCTGCCAACAATGGAGACTGACACTGACCACCGCCGCCCCTCCCCCCCCCCCAGCATGGCACCGTTTCTCAAGGAAACCAACTATCTAGGTGGTGGTAAGCTTGTTACATTGGGCCCTCCCAACCCTAGAAGGTCTGGTGGTATATACTCGCAAATGACACCTATTCTAGGTGTGGCTTTGCATTTTTTTTTTTTTTACTGTGAGAGCCCCAGGGAGCATCTCTAGCTTATGGTATGCTGGTCTGAGGGCTTACGGTATGTTGGATCCACTGGGACCAGACTGCATACAGCCTCATCATAGCATGAGACCAACCTACAGTAAATGAGATGCAGGAGAGGGATTGTGAACATGGCATCCACTGATTAGATCAATAGCTTCGGTTTCACACCGCTTTTCTAAACTGTGAGTTTAGATCCTTGAGCTTTTAGAGCCTGGTCTTTTGCAAATCCTCGTGACAAAAGAGGAAATTTCTTAGAAAATCTGTCTATATACTGAGGCCTCCCTGGACCCTTGTTAGGACATGGTGGGGGACACCTTTTCTTCTCGCCTCCTTAGCATGCATTGCCCTCTTTCTGGTACCAGCACCCTGCTTTTTCTCATTCCATGTGTTTAGGCTGAGCTGATTCAGTTCTAGTCAAGAATCTAGTCCTCATCAATCAGGTCATCTTAGCTCCTGGTCATACCAATGGGCTCAGTTACATGTTAGTGGGAAGGAAGTGGTTATAAGCAGGTCTGCAAAGCATTCTCTTTATTTCATGGGGAAACACCTCTGGGAAAAAAGGGTAGTGATCTGGTCAAATCTTTGTAAACCTCCTGGCAAACCACTAATTTTTTTTTTCTAGGAGATTCCTTATCCATGGAATATTTTTATCTGGACTCTCAATCTATCTAGAATTGCTTATTCTAAAACTGGCAATCTGTGAGTCTATGGGGCATATAAACATGTCATGGAGGCTGCATAAATATTGGAATATAAAATAGACATTTCATGATGAAACCCTCTTTCCGTGTAAGTTGTGTGAGTGTAGGCATCATTTAGAGACCTCGCCTGCTAAATCTTGGTCAGAGAAGGTCCTAAAGTGGCAAGAAGGGACATGGGTGGGACGTTGGTGCTCCTGAATCTCTCCCTGCTTTGCTTGTGCCTCATGGTTACCCTTATCCTTGAAATTGTTAATGCAGCTTGATTTTGGATAAGAGCTTTGATTCTTGTGAGGCTGTTTTGGTAATCCCATCCTATGAGATGTAAATTACCACAAGCAACAAAACTCAATTCCTACTAGACTTCTGGGAAGAATGACACCCAATCGGCTGGGATTGAAGGGAGAATAAGATGTAAACCTGATAATATTGAAAGTCCCCCTGAATGCCTTGATTCTGGTTGAAAATGCAGCCTCAGAAAGAGGAAACATAATATGGGGCCAGTACAAATTACTTCTGACATGTTTGAGATCTTGGATCCAACTGCATTGGAGACTTTATCTTGGACTCTTCAGTTAAGTGAGGGACTTAGTGATTTTCTTTTATTTAAGCCAGTTAGATTTTTCCTTCCCAGTCATCTGGAAGAACCTGAAAGAATGCACACGCTTTTCCAGCTTTGTTGTTAGAAAACAGATTTTCCCACACAAGTACTATACGTTCACATGGATTATAATGAGGTATAAAATATACGTAAAAACATATACCCTACTGATGTGCTGGTGCCAAATTGAATCTCGGACACAGAGTTTTGGGTGAAATAGAAAAGGATGGCTTTATTGCTTTGCCCGGCAAAGGGGGCCACAGCAGGCTCATGCCCTGAAAAACTGTGTGCCCCAACCTGGGGGAATTTGGCGAGGGGTTTTAGAGCAATGGCTCAAGGGTGGGGTGGCTGATAAGGATGGAGTGTGTACAGGGCTTGCATTCTTTTAATCTGGCCTCAGGTGATCTCCTGATGAGCTCCACGATTCCTTTAATCTGGCTTCGGGTGGTCTCCTGATCTTCTCTGAGGAATGCTTCATTAAGCAGTTAGCATCTTACACTTGCTGGGGGTTTTCGTTCTGCAGAAGAGCTCAAGATATTGTTCTGTATATCCCTTGACCTACAAATAAGAAATGGAAGGCTTCTGTTCCCAGGAGCCCCACAGGGTCCTGCTGGGTTTCACTATTAAATTAAGTGAAACCACACCCTCAAACTCTTTGTTAAACCAACTTATCTCGCAATATAATTAAATAGGCTTCTGGCAGAAATATTTAATAGTACCGGAGTTGTGCATTAAGTTTTTGTAAGATAAGCAGATATAAGGTGCCCTGCGATGTGGTGCAGGAGGAAGCTCATAGCACTCTCTTATACGTAGTCTTACCAAAGATAGAACCTGATCTGGATCAAGCACCTAGGTTTAAGTACCGTTTACAGGAAGTTGGAGACACATTGTTGCAAATGCTATTGGTGTCCTTCCCAGATCCTATAAACCTGCTTGCTGCTGGGAGTCTTGGCTGCTAAAGGTTCACTGAAGCCCCCTCCTCCGGAGAACTGCCTTTGGGCAAAAGCAAGTCCTTGCCTTAAGAGGTTACCACGCCCAACCACTCAGAGAACCAGTAGCCAGTGATTTTTTTTTTAATTGAAGTATAATTGATTTACAATACTGTGTTAGTTTCAGGTGTACAGCAAAATGATTCAGTTATTTTTTTTATTGTAGTCCATTATAGGTTAATATAAAATGTTGAATATAATTTCCTATGCTATACAGTAAATCCTTGTTGCTTATCTATTTTATATATAGTAGTTTGTATCTATTAATCCCATACTCCTAATTTGTCCTCCCTCCCTCTCCCCTTTGGTAACCCTAAATTTGTTTTCTATGTCTGTGAATCTGTTTCTGTTTTGTATACAGAGTTATTTGTATTATTTTTAGATTCCACATATGAGTGATATCATACAGTATTTGTCTTTCTCCATCTGACTTACTTCACTAAGTATAATATTCTCTAGGTCCATCCATAATGTTTCAAATGGCACATTTCACTCTTTTTTATGGCTTAGTATTCTGTTGTGTGTATATATATATATATATATATATATATGTGTGTGTGTGTGTGTGTGTGTGTATATATATATATATATATATATATATATACATACACATACATACCACATCTTAAGCCCAATTATCTGTTGATGGGCACTTGGGTTGCTTCTGTGTCTTGGCTATTGTAAACAAAGCTGCTATGAACATTGGGTTCATGTGTCTTTTCAAATTAGTGTTTTTGTTTTTCTGGATGGATACCCAGGAATGGAATTTCTGGATC